>NC_068912.1:3750000-5000000 GCF_023091745.1 Budorcas taxicolor
TTATCTTTGCATCCTCACCTTGGAGTGCACTGTGATTGCTAAACAAAAAAAGCAATAAATTAATATGCATTATATCAAGGTGAAGTGTCTCAGATATTCAAAATATTTTCTAAGATTTAGCTTTAAACCATTCAATTCCTTTTTCTTTTCCCAACATTTTTATTTTAGGATTAGTTCAGCCTTTACGTACCTCTAGTTAGTTATGTACCTCATGTAAAAATTTGGTACCCAGTATCTATTATAGTACTTCTTAATCCTATAATTTTGTAGGATAGGTTCTACTTTTAGTTGAAATAACTGAAAGGAAATGAGCAATTATGGATGAAGTCATTTAAACTGACACAGTAAAAATAAATAAATAAATAATAGATAAGTCAATTAATCAATAACCAATCTCATGTATTTATTTGGGTGTCTTTCATACATCTACTCTTAGCACACTGATTCTTTCATTCAACGTATAACTGAGTGCCTATGCCCTAGCATATATTTTGTCATACAAATTTAGGAGTGTGGAGTGCAGCGTGTTTATATGTCTTTGTGAAATGGTCTGTCCCCATCCACACAGATGTGGGGAAGGCAGCAAGGTAGATCCTGTGGGACGCGATGTTGGGACAAAGGGAAGACTGTCCAGGTTGCCTCCTCTCAGAGGACACTGTTACTGAAGGCCTTGGGGAGAAGGCCATACCCAGTGGGTCAGATTAACAACATGCACTCCCCATGGTTGATTGATTTCTACCCCTCTTCTGAAATAATCAACTTAATTGATATATAACTTACATACATTAAAATGCCCCCATTCAAAGCATGCATCTCCATGAGTTTTGACAAATTCATACTCTTGTGTAACCATCACCCAGTGATGGTACAGAACTTTTCTATCATTCAAAAAATTTCCCTGTGCTCCTTTGCAGAGATGGGCCCATCCTCCACCGCACTGCTGGCCCTGGGCAACCAGTGATCTGCTTCTGCGTTCCTTTTGTTATCTCTGTGAAATATGAGACTTAATCCCCAACAAATCAAGAGAGCACTGTTGGGTCAGGGTGGAAAAGGAGAGCTGTGTGTTGATGTGGCTGGTGTGGGGGAGGCAGTACTGACTTGTGAGAGATGACCAGGAACAGTGAATCCAGAGGGGTTGCAGTGGATGGGTCTAGCTGGGCCTTCCTAGGTGGAGACACGCCTTCCTTTGGAAGCTTTGGAGAATTGGTTCAAATTGCTGAAATCTTCGGTCTTTTCAGGTTATGGGCATTTGGGTGAAGGTAGGAGGACTGACCCTGATGGAGAGGATAGATATTTTGGAGGTACTCCTTTGGGAAAGCCTAGTTTGGGATAGGTAAAGGATTAGTATTAGAAATTTGACTAAGTCGCTTCAGTCGTGTCCGACTCTGTGCGACCCCATAGACGGCAGCCTACTAGGCTCCTGTGTCTCTGGGATTCTCCAGGCAAGAAAACTAGAGTGGGTTGCCATTTCCTTCTCCAATGCATGAAAGTGAAAAGTGAAAGTGAAGTTGCTCAGTCGTGCCCGACTCTTAGCAACCCCATGGACTGCAGCCCACCAGGCTCCTCCATCCATGGGATTTTCCAGGCAAGAATACCAGAGTGGGGTGCCATTGCCTTCTCTGAGAAATTCGACTAGAAATTCTGAATCCTGCTGAGGCCCCAGTGGGCCTTTGGCCTGAGCTTTTTTAAGTTCTTCTTTAAGACTTAAGTTCTTCTTTAAGATTGTATTGGAACTTACACCATGTTAATGAATCAAATCTAAGTCAGGGTCAACAGTTGGAGTTCAAGGAAAGGTATAGCGCTGCAACGAGCAAACAATCATGTAAGAAGAACTGGGAAGGTACAGACTGTCAGAGTATTTAAGAGAGTGGCTGGTAAAGGCTGGACAGGAACATGGAAGCCAATGGAACGTGGAAGAATGGGCACAGCAGTTTTTAATCAAGTCACCTTAACAGGAAAGGGGGGAAGTTAGGAGTCATGGAAATCAGTCAAAACAAATCTGTCATAGTGTGGGGGGAGGAAACCATACCCCTTTCTTACAACAAATGTGTGGTCAATATAGCAGATGCTGTAGGTACCCACTCATATCTCCACAGCATTTATTTTCATGAACTAAGATTTGCAATGGCCAGCAGCCATTACTCTCTGCCTGAGTGAAGTCCCTGGGTGGTGAAGCCTAGTCTACATGGGCATGGTGTACACTTGATCTTAGCCACAAGGTGGAGAAGCAGTGAGTATGCTACAGACACTGGAGAAGTGCCTGATGTTTCCTCCTGTCACTACTCCCCTCGCAGCCTTGTATTTTCCAGTGGATAAGTAACTATATTTCCTACCCAACATGTTCTTCTTACAGTGCGAATTTGACATTCCTCCCGTTGAGGAGTGAGGTCTAAGTCCTCTTTCCTTGAAATTGGGCAGGCTTTTGGGATTATTTCAACCAATAGAGCATGGCAGAAATGATGCTGTACAACATCTGAGGCTAGGTCATAAAAGGCAAAGTTTATACCTTGCTTACTGGACTACTGTCCTTTGCCCTCTTCCAGCTACCAGGTAAGCAGTCTGACTGCTTCAAGGACACCATGTTCTGAGCAAGCCCAAACTAGCCCATAGCAAATGATCAGTGGAGAGCCGTGAGACCATGGAGAGACAGAGATGCTCTCCATCCCCTTGCTGACTTGGTACCCCTTGCTGCTCCATCTCTAGCCATCATTTGACAATAACTACAGGACAGATCCTGAGCTAGACTATCCCAACCATGTTTTTCTTACGTTCCTAACCAATGGAAACTGTGAGAGATGATTATTGCTGTTCAGAGCCCCTAAGTCCGGGTGATTTGTTCTATAGCAACAGATAACAAGGGGCTCTCCTGGTGGCTCAGATGGCAAAGAATCTGCCTGCAATGCAGGAGACCTAGGTTTGATCCCTGGGTCAGGAAGATCCCCTGGACAAGGGAATGGCTACCCACTCCAGTATTTCTTGCCTGGAGAATTCCATGGACAGAGGAGCCTGGAGGGCTACAGTCCACGGGGTTGCGAAGAGTTGGACACGATGGAGAGACTAACATTTTCACATTCTAACAGATAACCAGAACATTCCCATCCCCTTAACCAATGGCCATCAGGACTTGGTGTTTGAATTTTCCATCCCCTTCCCCACTGAGTAGGGTAACATTGAAGAATATGGTTTTCTCTGTAGAACCACAGTGATAACTTTTTAGTTGCTGTCCCTTTTCTGCTTCATTTTCCCTTCTCTTCTGGCGTTTTCCAGAATTGCCTCCCCAAGAAGCTGTGCTGCACTGTGCTTATTCCCTCTTTGTCATATCCGACTGTTTGTAATCCCACGGATTGCAGCCCACCAGGCTCCTCTGTCCATGGGATCTCCGGGCAAGAATACTGGAGTGGGTTGCCATGCCCTCCTGCACGGGGTCTTCCCAACCCTTGGATTCTTTACCATCTGAGCCACCAGGAAAGCCCCTCCTCCCCAACCCCAGAAACTAGTGATAAGTCTCTCAGTCATGTCTGACCCTTTGTGACCCAGTGGACTGTAGCCTGTCAGGTTCCTCCAGCCACAGGATTTTCCAGGCAAGAATACTGGAGTGGGTTGCCATTTCCTTCCCCAGAAACTACTTGTAGTTAAATCCCTTGTCAGGGTCTGGTTTTAAAGGAACACAAAGTATGATAATTTTCAATGTTAAGCATTTCTCATTTGATTCTGAGTAGTTAGTTAGTGACTTCTTCACCCATCCCCTGGAAGGCGTTTAAAACACAGACCATTATTCAGGCCCCTTTCTCCCCAGCTCTCCTTTCACACCATCTGGAAGACCTTCCCAGTACTTCCCTGAGAAAATGAAGACTGCCTGCAAACAGTTCCTCCAACTTTCATCCTGTTTTTTTCCTGCTCAATTTTTCTCCTTCACAAGAAGAAATAGGGGCAAAAGGGACTTCCCTGGTGGTCCAGTGGTTAAGACTGTCCTCCCAATATAGAGGGCATGGGATCAATCCCTGGTCGGGAACTAAGATCCCATATGCTGCAGGGCATGGCCATCTTTTTTCTCCTTCAAGCATCCCAACACTAGGTTCTCTCCTTCCGTTAGTGGCAGAAGGGATATCCCTCTGCCTGTCTAGGTCTGATTGCTCCATGTCCACTCTGGGTTCCCTCCTCTCTTGTCTCCTCAGAGACCTAAGCCTCCGATCATAACTAAACACGCTCTTGGACCTTACCTTCTTTACTGGCCCATCTCCCACAGCTCTCCTTCACTTTGACCTTACCTTTCCTCTAGCTACTGTCCTCTCTTTCCTTTCTCAGTATGCCGCTGCTGCTGCTAAGTCGCTTCAGTTGTGTCTGACTCTGTGCGACCCCACTGACGGCAGCCCACCAGGCTCCCTCGTCCCTGGGATTTTCCAGGTAAGAACACTGGAGTGGGTTGCCATTTCCTTCTCCAATGCATGAAAGTGAAAAGTGAAAGTGAAGTCGCTCAGTTGAGTCCGACTCCTAGCGACCCCATGGACTGCAGCCTACCAGGCTTCTCCATCCATGGGATTTTCCAGGCAAGAGTACAGTTTCCAAAAAAAAAAAAAGAAATTGCATCCAAGTTTGTTGAGTCTCTACTTCCTCCTCTGTAATTCACCCCATGCTTTCCTGAAGGTGAATGTTCCAGAGACAGTATTCAAGTCCTACCAAAGCTATGCTGTTCGGATCCCTCAGCTTAGTGCACAAAACCTCGGTGTCTGGGGACTTCCCTGGTGATCCAGTGGTAAAGAATCTGCCTGCTGATGCAGGGGACACTGGGTCGATTTCTGGTCCAGGAAGACTGCACACGCCACAGGACAGCTGAGCTTGCAGGCTATAACTACTGAACCTGTGTACCCAGAGCCCAGGCTTTACAACCAGAGAGGCCGCCGCAATGAGAAGCCTGCACAATGAGAAGCCTGCGCACCACAGTTAGAGAGTAGCCCCTACTTGCCACAACTGGAGAAAGCCTGCGGACAGCAACAGACCCAGAACAGCCGAAAAAACAGAACCTGGTGTTTGACTTCCTGCCTGTCCCTATGCCTCAGGTCACACGGACTCTTCACTTCTGTCACTGAGGATTACTTCTATTCCTTCAACATGTTGCTCTTCCACATCTTTGTATATTTGTACAAGCTGTTTTCTCCGCTTGAATTCTCTTATCTCCACCCAACCTTCTCTAACAATTCCCATTCTGACAACTGCTACTGAGTCTTTCAAGTTGTCTAAATTACCATCTTTTCAGCAAAGATTTCTTCTCTAGCCTTAGATGACTTTTCTCTATGTTCCCATGGCCCTAGGACATGATAAACGTTCAGTAAGCATCTCAATTAAGTATTAGGCAGCAGTAAGTAGGGTCTTAAGTACCAATACTCATACAGGTTTGATTGTGAGTGTCCTGACCCCATAAGCAAACCAGGAAAGATCCAGTCTTAATAACTGGCCATTCCAGGCTGCCAAGTAGATGAAGCTAAGCATCTGGTAGGAGGCATCAGGAAAGGGCAGAAATAAGGGACATGTCTTGATAATGCTCCTGATGTTAGTTTGCTGGGACCCATGCCAAAGCACACAGGCTGGGTGACTAAATGTGAATTTATTTTCCCACAGTTCTGGAGACTAGAAGTCCCAGGTCAAGATACCAACAGGGCTGGTTTCTTCTAAGAGCTCTCCTTTGGTTTGCAGACGGCCATCCTCTTTCAGCGTCTTCATGTGACTTGCTTCTGTGTGTATTTGTGTCCTAATCTCTGCTTCTTTTAAAGACATTGAAAAAGTGAAAACATTAGTTACTCAGTCATGTCTGATTCTTTGCAACTCCACGGACTCTAACCTGTCAGCCTCCTCTGTCCATGGAATCCTCCAGGTAAGAATACTGGAGTGGGTAGCCATTCCCTTCTTCATGGAATCTTCCTGATGCAGGGATCAAAGCCAGGTCTCCTGCACTGCTGGCAGATTCTTTACCATCTGAGCCACTAGGGAAGCCCCATCTAAAGACACAGCTGACACTGAATTGGAGTCCACTAATATGACTTCTTTTTACTTTAACTACCTTTTAAAGCTCCTATCTCCAAATACTGTCACATTCTAAGGTCGTGCAGTTTCGGATCTTTTTCTTTTTGCTGTGCTGGGTCTTTGTTGCTGCTCAGGCTTTTTCTCTAGTTGCAGCAAGCGGGGTGCATGTGGCTCCTATGGCTTCTTGTTGCATAGCACAAGCCAGGCCTCCTGCACTGCAGGCAGATTCTTTATCACGGAGCCACCAAGGAAGCCTGGTTTAGGACTTTAACACGTGAGTTTTGAGAGGACACGGTTCAGCCCACAACACTCCCCAATCTCGAGAACCCATGCTTCTTAACGTTAAATTCTGAAAACACCAGGTCAGATATCAGATTCTTTTCCCTTACAGGTTATTACAAAATATTGAATTTGGTTCCCTGTGCTATGCAATAGGTCCTACACCGTTGGTGGAAATGTAAATTTGTGCAGCCATTATGGAGAGTTGTATGGGGGTTCCTTAAAAAACTGAACATAGAGTTGCCATATGATCCAGCAATGCCACTCCTGGGCATATATCCAAAGAAAAACCTATTTCAAAGAAATGCATGAATCCTAATGTTCATAAAAGCACTATTTATAATAGTCAAGCCATGGAAGCAACCTAAATGTCCGTCTGCAGATGAGTGGACAAAGACGATATGATCCATCTATCTGGGTATATACAGTGGAATATTACTCAGCCATAGAGTGAAATAATGCCCTTTGCAGCAACATAAATGGATGTAGCTACAGGAAGTAAGGCAAAGACAAATATCAGATATCACTTACATGTGAAATCCAAGAAAAAAGATACAAATGAATTTATTTATAAAACAGAAAGAGATTCACAGACATAGAAAACAAATTTATGGTTACCAAAGGGGAAAGGAGAGGGGAGGGATAAATTAGGAAGTTGGTATATAATATACATTATTATATATAAAATAAATAATCAACAAGGACCTATTGTATAGCACAGGGAACAAAATTCAACATTTTGTAACAACCTACAATGGAAAAGAATCTGGAAAAGAATATATAGGAGTCACAGTGCTGTACACTTGACACTAACATAACATTGTGAATCAATTTCAATTAGAAAAAAAAACAATGACTTAGAGATACGCTGGAGGAGCCCACCTTCCAGAAGCAGAGAGTTGTTGAGTACAGGACCTGCCATCGGAGTCAACTGAGAGAAAGGAACACATGTTCAGTGTAACAGTGAGAACTGAGGAGAACTTTTCAAAGAAAAGAGGGAGTAGGGAAAGAGAAGGGACCACAGATTGTGGAAAATGGAACAGAAAGATGATGCAGAGAGCATTTCAGAATATTAAGATGTTAAGAGAGTCAGGGCAGCAGAAACAGCCCTCAGTGAAAAGGCAGTCACTTGGGAGGAAGGGAGCACTCTGGTTATCACCCTGTGCCACCTTGTGGCCACCTTACCAGTTTCCATCAAACACTCCACCTTCCCTTGTACCCTTTCCATTTCCTGTTACCTCTAGCTACGTTTGAAAGTCAAAATCACCCGAATCATGTTCACGGCAGTGTGTAGTTTCAGTGATGAATCTCAGGGCACTGATATCTTCGGCCTCTTTTTGGCAGCAATGGATCTAATTGTGGAATTCTGAGAGATATGGGGGAAAGGGACAGGGAACAGAGAAGGCCCTCATGTATCTCCTTCTCTGCTGCTGCTGTCACTAATACGGTCACAGTGAAGCTACTGTTGGGAAATTCCAGCCTCATAGAGTTGTTGTGAAGATTAGTGGGTTAATTATATAAATTGTTTGGAATAGGACCTGGTCTTTGGAAGTGCTAAGTAGGTATTAACTGCTGTTACTATTAAGCCATAATCTCCAACCCACAGCAGTTTGCCACCATGTGTCTCTAACAGAGGTCATACATGGTGTCGGACATGACTGAGCAACTTCACTTTCACTTTTCACTTTCCTGCATTGGAGAAGGAAATGGCAACCCACTCCAGTGTTCTTGCCTGGAGAATCCCAGGGACGGGGGAGCCTGGTGAGCTGCCGTCTGTGGGACTGCACAGAGTCGGACACGACTGAAGCGACTTAGCAGCAGCAGCACGTACTAATTAACCAAACAAGTTTTTGCTTAAAATTTAGTAAAAGCATCAGAATCTATTTTCATTTCTCCTGCAGTTCAAGGATGAATATGAACCCTCATGCATCTAACCAGATAGTAGATGCCAGAGCTAGGATGTGAACCCAGATGCTTGTGCTCACGACCCCCAGCTTGCACCATCTCCCTTACACCTACATTCCACTTAGCATGTTAAGTTCAGATCTGCTTGTGAACTCTGGTTCTTCCTCTGTGTACTCTAGTACTTATAGAAGAGTCTGTCCTCCGGAGCTATTTCTCCTGAGCTCTTGAGAGAAGTCTTGCACTTCAGCATTTTTTCACTCATCTTTTCGTCTTCTCCTAACACTTATTTTCCAAATGCTCAGGAATAAATTCAGGAATAAATGGGTATGTCTCAAATATTTGACATTTAAAAAATAATGGAACAAGAGCAGTTAGGGGAGGTGATTCCTATTCAATTCTTTCCTTCCTCTGGCTTAGCATGCAGAAGTCCAATTAGGTGGATACAAAGTGAAATCAGAGAACAATACAGACCATCTGCCCACATGGGGGTTGGGGAGTGATACTCGAGAACCTCGGCCAACAGATCTAAGATACAGATGTTAACAGTCTTGCCTGTACTCTTAGGGGACTTGAAAGCCTATAATACAACTTCTCTAAATACTAGTGGATAGAATGGCTTAAAACATCATTAAGCTGGATCAGCTGTATGGAAAGGGAAAGAGTCAGGAAACAGTAGAAAGTAAACAACTAACTGCCACTGAAGTTGTTGGAAAATTACACCCTTCTCTCTGCTATAGAATTTCAGAGCTCTGTGAGGAATAAGGAACTCGACTCCAAATAAGTATAGATCCCAGCTCTCAAAATGCAAAGATGAAACAGGAGAAACTCTTGAGGGGCAAACGGAGAACTGACTAGCAGAGCTTCTCAAGAGAGTGAAAAGTAATTACGGTGAAGCTAGTTTCATAATACAGAGAGAAAAGACGGTCAACACACGAGGTAAGAAGCACTGATATATATCCATGATGGAAAAGAGAGACTGTTCCTTGCATTAATAATGTTCCTGGAGAAGGAACTCTTTATGTAGTAAGTTAAGAATTAACAACATCCTCTCCAGAAACCAGAAACAAGTTTGAAAAAGAAATAAAAAATAGTGTAATGATAAGAGCTGCAGGAAGTCACTACTGTGAGCCACTGTGAGAACAAGGGTGACTGCATCAGGCACAATGTAGGAAGGGCAGGGAAGGGCATAGACAATGATTTGAAAAGTACAAAGAAGTCATGCATATAGGGCTTTAAAAATCATTTTTATTATTCCTCTTGGAGCAGGTACACTTTCAGAAAAAAGACAAGGTCAGCACAGTTTCAAGAGAAGCACAAGTCCATGTTTTATGTGCATTTGATGAAAAAATAAAAGTGAATCTAGAATAATTCTGATAAAGGATTGACCATATTCTGAGACTTCCTGAGGACTATACCCCACCTACTCTGAGTGCTGATAGATGAGAATTCTCCAGACATTTAGACTTTCAGTATCCTTACTCCACTGGGGCAGGCTATGTCTTTAATCAACCCCAGGGTAGACAAACATACATCCTGGATTTTCAGGGGCAGGACGAATTTAAATCAGCCTTAATTTCCTCCACAAGTACAGTAGCTTTTGTTCATATATCCTGAAGTTGGGTTGGAAAATACAGTCATTCTACTGCAGAGCAGAAACTTTTCTTTTTCTTCTACTGTTTTCCATTGGCTCAGCTGTTTCCTTTTTTCTTCCAGACTTTTCAAATATTTCCCTCTTCTTTTTTCCTTGTTATCTTCCATCATCTTTGTCTTTCTTTTCTCCCAAAAACCCTGGTCCCTGCTAGGAGGCCTCACTGGTCTGTAGAATGGGGCTGGCAGAATACCAGTCACCTCATTGCATTCGCTTTCTTCTGACAGTATTCTCTTTGTTTGAAAAACAAATCAAAACATTCTCTTCTTCAACTTAGAATCTCACTAATACTTCCCTTACATGTTCAGATCTTCCATGAACTTTCAATTACAGATGTCAACTAAAAAATATAGTCAAACTGAAAGTAGAGATTTGGTGGGAATGTTTAGGACTCCGAGCCTGGGAAACAGCACTTCAGTAGCTCTGAGAAAATTGCTCCAAGGAGGCAGGAGTCAGGCTATATACAAGTTTGCAACAAGGGGAACAGGCAGTCTGAACGTCAAAGATTAGGTTTCAAGTTAAGGAATTTAGCATTCTTTGTATGGGAACATGCAAGCCTCTGGGTTCACTGAACTAAATCCTTTCTTTTGCACCTCAGCTATCTGAGGTCAAAGCTGTTCTCCTAGCTTCTTGCATTCCCCCAGCTCCCCAGCAACCACAGTGGTGGAGTGGCAGCATCTGCTGGATCACAGTTTGGGGAGCTCTCATTCACATCTGGAGGCCAGAAATCGCTGATGGCTGTGACATTTCTTATTAATATGGCGGGAGATATTTTCATTTCACACAGATTTTCCTATGACCTGCTGCTTATTGTTCCCTCCCAAGAGCAACAATAATAACAGTTTTGTTTTTCTATATCAGGGAGCAAACCCTGAGGTTAGTGATACAGTCACTTCCCCCGGGGTTAATCAGATGCTGGCAGAGGGAACTGCCAGGACCTAACAGGACCTCAGCCAGGAGTGGGCTCCAAGGAGGTCTCTCCCACGTCCCAGTAGGAGTCCGGGGGACTCTCGCTCCCTGGGGCTCCGCTGACCCTGCTTTCCTAGCGCCACAGGAACCCCCACTGAGGATCCCGTCCTCTGCCCTAAATGGAACACCGGGTATTCGCGACTAACAGCCATTTAACAAAGCCCCCGAAAAGCAGCACCTACTTCCGTCCAGCTACTGTTTTCCCAGCCCCGCCCTCCCTGGGAACTGACCATTCAGCTTCGGGCTTTATCGGCAGCACTTGATTCGTGAATCACAGAGGGCCCGTTAGAGAGGGCCGATCCCATTGGGCGGTCTCTCGGCTGCGTTGTCGTCGCTGGAAGCTGGTTGGAAATGAAAGCCCCAGGCCAGGACTGGTGGGTCAGAGGCAGCACCTCAGAGGCGGCCTGTTGCCTTAGCAACCGTGGAAGGGCAGGCCCCGGTCTGCAGTTTGGACGAGCGTGGAGCCCGGTGGAACCCGGTCATGCCAAGGACACTAACCTTAATTTCTTCAGCAAGCCTTCCCAGGTTGACAGGAGAGATGGAATAGCCTCCATCGCTCCATTTCTCTCATTTTTATTCTTTCAGTTTAGTCGCTCAGTTATGTCTGACTCGTTGCGACCGCAAAGACGCCAGGCTTCCCTGTCCATCACCAACTCCTGGAGCCTGGTCAAATTCATGTCCATCCAGTCAGTGATATCATCCTGCCATCTCATCCTCTGTCGTCCCCTTCTCCTCCTGCCTTCAATCTTTCCGAGCATCAGGGTCTTTTCTAATGAGTCAGTTCTTCACATCAGGTGGAGTTTCAGCTTCAAGATCAGTTCTTCCAATGAATATTCAGGACTGATTTCCTTTAGGATTGACTGGTTTGATCTTCTTGCAGCCCAAGGCACTCTGAAGAGTCTTCTCCAACACCAGAGTTCAAAAGCATCAGTTCTTCAGTCCTCAGCCTTCTTTATGGTATAGCTCTCACATCAATACATGACTACTGGAAAAAAAACATAGCTTTGACTCTACAGACCTTTGTCAGTAAAGTAATATCTCTCTGCTTTTTAATATACTGTCTAGGTTGGTCATAGTTTTTCTTCCAAAGAGCAAGCATCTTTTCATTTCATGGCTGCAGTCACTGTCCACAGTGATTTTGGAGCCCAAGAAAATAAAGTCTTTCACTGTTACCATTGTTTCCCCATCCATTTGGCATGAAGTGATAGGACCGGATGCTATGATCTTAGTTTTCTGAACGTTGAGTTTAAGCCAGCTTTTTCACTCTCCCTTTTCACTCTCATCAAAAGGCTCTTTAGTTCCTCTTCACTTTCTGCCATAAGGGTGGTGTCAACTGCATATCTGAGGTTATTGATATTTTTCCTGGCAATCTTGATTCCAGCTTGTGCTTCATCCAGCCCAGCATTTCACATCATGTGCTTTGCATATAAGTTAAATAAGCAAGGTGACAACATACAGCCTTGATGTACTCCTTTCCCAATTTGGAACCAGTCCACTGTTCCATGTCTAGTTCTTTCATTCTTTATTTCCAAATTGTTTTTATTTGTCAACCTCAGAGTAAAAACCCACTTACTTTCACATGGGCATAAGAAATACTTTTATTTTATGTCAGTGTAATTTTTCAAATAAGTAAACTGTGAAAACTTTGGCAGTCAGCTCTCATTTCCCTACATTTTCTATGAGAAAAACACTCCCCTGCTTGTCATTTATATGCTTGCTCGACATTTGTATTTCTTCTTCTGTAGAGAGAGACTATGCGACAAATCCTTGCCATATTCTGAAATCTCTACACATTCAGACACGTCAGCAGGTACAAGGAAGAGTAAAGCAACATTCTGAAGTCACTCGGAGTGGGATAGGAGTCGGCCACTGTTCGGGACATTTTCCCACCATCTCATTCCTGATTACCGTGGTTTAAAGGTAACAGTGGAGAAGGAAATGGCAAATCACTCCAATGTTCTTGCCTGGGAAATCTGTGGACAGAGGAGCCTGGCAGGCTACAGTCCATGGGGTCACAAAGAGTCAGACATGACCTAGCGACTAAACAACAACAAAGATAGTGGACTGCGTTTTCTTCTCAGAGGTGGAGGGAACTAATGGAGATGAGGAGAGCTAAGTAGACAAAAGTGGAAATGGGGTCATTCTTGGATAACCTCAGTGTAGACAAATTTCCCTCTCCCAAATAGTTTTAATTATATATATATTTTATATTTTCCTTAAAATTTTGTTTAAATTTTTTTGAATTTTTATTTGTTTACTTTTGTTTTCCCTGGGTCTTTCTTGCTTGTGTGGGTTTTCTGTACTTTGCTGTGCTTGAGCTGCTCATTGCTGTGGCTTCTGCTGTGGCAGAGCATGGCTCAAGTCATGCAGGCCTTCAGCAGTTGCAGCATGCAGGCTCAGTAGTGGTGGCACAGGGGATCAGTTGCTCCGATACACGTGGAGTCCTCCCCGACCAGGGATTGAACCCATGACCCCTGCATTGGCAGGCAGATTCTTATCCACTGTGCCACCAGGAAAATCTTTTCCTTTTTTTTAAACTAAGAATTTATTTTTAATGAGCAGTTTCAGGTTCACAGCAAAATTGAGGAGCAGAGATTTCTCATAAACCTCCTCACCCCTCACATGTATAGCTTCCTCCATTATCAACATCTTTATTACACTTATTATCTACATTGATGAACCCGCATTGACACATCAGCATCACCCTAAGTCCACGGTCTACCTTAGGGTTCACTCTTTGTGTTGCCCATTCTATGAGTTTGGAGAAATTGTATATGTATTTCACTAAATATTATAACCCCAAAGCATTTGGATCTAAGTTTGTGAAATAGCAGGTTAGTAGCTGGCTGATCCTAGTTTGAATTTTAAAAGCAAGAAGAAGGATAGAAGAAATAGGACTATTAAGTATTGTACTCTTTTTCTTATATAGCTTTGAAGGCAGTTCCAAGAGGAATTCCATAGACATTTTAAGCTATGTGGTCATATCACCTGTAGACATATAGCTTCCTATGGTGACTGCTTTGAAAGGCAACCTTTGTTTAGATGTATAAATTCTAATAATCAAAATTAGTTTATCTTTCCCTTTTTTTCTCCCGCTCTTCCATCTTTGTCTCATTTTCACAAAGGATTTGGGGGCATGACTTAATTGATTTATTTCAATTAAAGCTACTTTGAAATGTGAAAAATATAAATATGAAGTTTATTACAGTTATTTTAGACATTACCAAATTATTATCAAAATTCTTAGTCATCAATGATTATATCAAGTGGTACTTAAATTAAACAGGCTATATTGTGCTACTGAAAGATTTTGTAGATCAAAATTGAAAAAGTTAAACAACATATTTTTCTGTTGATTTTGAATTGTTATGTGAGAAGCCTTAAAAGAATTTTTGTTACTACCACTTTGGAGTTAGTAAGCATTCCTAATTCCCTCTTTAAAATTTTGTAGCCTCTTTGTTGTTAATGAAATGTATATATTGAAACATATAGGATCACCAGGATTTTGTTTTATATTTGGTCAAAATAGTCAAGTATTGATAATTTAGTGTGATTCAACCTAATATCTGAATAAGAAAAATTTCACTTAAAATATTTTGAAGTTATACTGTTTTGATATAAATGACCACGTTCTAATGTATTGATTTTTATAAGATTTTATATATTGGGTTTACTTACAGCAGGTCCCATTTAAACCAGACTTTTCTCCTTTTTACATGTGCGGTATGATATCCTGACTAGAAATCAGGAATTTAAGGGCAACTAGAAACCTTTCAGCACATGTCTTTCGCAGCATTAACCACAATCCTCCCTGACAAGTTGGAGGTTACTGACTGTGAAATGTAGCCAGTTGCTGAGAACTCAGGGTGTATTCTTTTCTTGACCCCTAAAAACTGGCCTGTTTCCAATTAATGGTTTTTTGTTTTTTTTGAGGCATGTTATGATCCAGTTTCCTGGTTAATTTCCAGATCTTCTGCCATTCTTGTACAATTCATTTTCTTTGTGGTGGGTCTTACCGAAAGACACTGTGTACAGAAAAGGGGCTTCTGGAAATTATCATGTTTCAGCAACAAAATTGTTTAAACATCTGTCTATCATTTACAACCAACATCTCTGGTCTCATCCATGGAAAATATCACACATAGCAGAGAAAATTGAGAAGAGCTGGCAGAAGATAGCTGTTGAGTTTGCATCCTGCAATGGGTTCCTAGGAGACCTCAGACCAAGGTTGTTTTTTACTTCAGTTTAACTTTTTGGGTGTGTTCCTTTCTGCAGAGAGCTGAAGGTCAGAGTCTGGTTTTGAAGGTGAACTTGAGGAATCAATCAGTGCATCCTCCTCCTGACTGGAAACTCAGCATCATTATGGACAGAGAGCCTGTCTCCAGGGCAAAGGGAGGTAGAGGCTGTTTAACATTCTTGGGCAGGCAGGAAGCATTTCTGCTGGCTCTCATCCTTGCTGATGTGTCCTAGTCTCAGGCCACTGTTGTCCCGAGGGTCCTGCAGAGGGTGTAACTCCATGTAGTTTGCACTGATGATTTGTCACCCTGGGGAGCCATTGACTAAACTTGCTCTTTAGGTCTCTGCTTAGGAACTTTGAATATAGGCTATCTTTAGGAGTTCATGGGCTTGTATATTTCTTTAAGGGCATTTTTCCAGGTTTTTTTTTTTTTTTTTTTTTATGAGATAAGAAAAGCTGTCAAGAAAGCTGGTTAGCCTGAAATTGAGCTTTGGAGGTTGAACTGCTTTAACCTTAGGGTGTGACAGTCAAGCTCACAGTGATCTTTCCACCAGTTTAAAGGCACTGAACTAATTAGGGATGAGAAGATTATACAGTGTTAGGAACACACCTCTGAGTAGAACAGCAATGGTTCCATTTCCTTTAATGTAAGAATGTGTAGTTCTTTGTTAAGTCTGATAGGCTACATGCTTCTAGTATATAAATTACACTATTATTAATGTGATCTGTAGGATAAAAACTTTGGGATGATTAGTGAACTCTTCAGTCACTTGTAAGATGCAATCTGAGAAAATCAGACTTCTTAGTTTCCTCACAATGCGAGACTCCTGCCTTATAATTACAACTGTCTTAACTGAACCTCAGGTGACAGTTTTCTGTCTATCAATTAAGGAAGAAATAGATTTCATTTCACATGATCATGTACTAATTAATGTAGGAAATGCCTTTATGAAAGCATGTGTGCGTGACTTTACCACGGTGCTCTCCAATGGAAATATAGTGCTGTCCTCATATGTAATTAATTTTTTCTAGTAGTTCCATTAAAAAGTAAAAAGAAATGGGTGAAATTAATTTCAACAATATACTTTATTTAATCTAATATATTCAAAATAGTATCATGTCACTATGAAATCAATATAAAATCATTAGTGAAATATTTTATGTTTTAATTTATATATGATGTCTTAGAAATCTGATATTTTACACATACAGTGTATGTCAACTTGGACAAGCCACATTTCAAGTGCTCAGCATCCACTTGTAGTTAGTGGCTTTTGAACTGGGAGCATGGGTTTAAACTGTTACTGTATCTATCTATAGTTAAGCAGAGGATTTCAGAGGGGAGAGAGAAATGGGGCAGGTAAGAGGAGAAAAAAGCCCTTGCTGGATATGGAGCATCACTGGCACCAGATTTCCAAGGGTATGCATTCTTCTGTTCAACATTTCAACTTTAAACCAAAAGCAACAACTTCCTTTATCTGACACCCCAGTAGGACATTGTGATCAAAACAAGAAAATTGTCTTATAGACTCAATGTCTGCCCTACAAATTTGGGGCTTCCCAGGTGGAGCTAGTGGTAAAGAACCTGCCTGCAAATGCAGGAGACATTAGACATCTGTGTTCAATCCCTGGGTCAGGAGGACATGGCAACCCACTCCGGTGTTATTGCCTAGAGAATCCCAAGGACAGAAGAGCCTGGTAGTCCATAGGTTCGCAAAGAGTCAGACATGACTGAGGCGACTTAGAATGCATGCACACAAATTTGAGAAGTGAGACCAGGTGCTTTGGACAGTAGCATGACAGTGGACAGATAGACTTGAGTTCAAACCAGCCCTGTTGTTGCTGAGCTGTGAGCTTATGCAATGACACCACCCTTATAGAAGAAAGTTAAGGGGAACTGAAGAGCCTCTTGAAGAAAGTGAAAAAAAAAAAAAAAAGATTGAAAAAGTTGGCTTAAAACTCAACATTCAAAAAATGAAGATCATGGCTTTGGGACCCATCACCTCATGGCAAATAGATGGGGAAACAATGGAAACAGTGACAGACTTTATTTTCTTGGGCTCCATAATCACTGGGATGGTGACTGCAGCCATGAAATTAAAAGATGCTTGCTCTTTGGAAGAAAAGCTATGACAAGTCTAACCAGCATATTAAAAAGCAGAGACATTACTTTGCCAACAAAAGTCCATCTAGTCAAAGCTATGGTTTTTCCAGTAGTCATACATGAATGTGAGAGCTGGACCATAAAGAGAGCTGAGTGCCAAAGAATTGATGCTTTAGAACTGTGGTGTTGGAGAAGATTCTTGGGAGTCTGTTGGACTGCAAGGAGATCAAATCAATCAATCCTAAAGAAAAGCAGTCCTGAATATTCATTGGAAGGCCTGATGCTGAAGCTGAAGCTCCAATACATTGGCCACCTATTGTGAAGAACTGACTCATTGAAAGAGACCCTGATGCTGGGAAAGATTGAGGGCAGGAGGAGAAGGTGATGACAGGGGATGAGATAGTTGGATGGTATCACTGACTCAATGGATGTGAGTTTGAACAAGCTCCGGAAGCTGGTGATGGACAGGGAAGCCTGGCGTGTTACAGTCCATGGGGTCGCAAAGAGTCAGACACAACTGAGCAACTGAACTGAATGACTGATTGAGCTTATGCAAATCTGTCACCTCTTTGACTCCTTCCACTCTAGTCAAGGGCATGGAAGTATCCAGTCTGGTGGGGTTTTCAGTTCAGTTCAGTTCAGTTGCTCAGTTGTGTCTGACTCTTTGTGACCCCATGAATCGCAGCACGCCAAGCCTCCCTGTCCATCACCAACTCCTGGAGTTCACTCAAACTCATGTCCATCGAGTCCGTGATGCCATCCAGCCATCTCATCCTTTGTCGTCCCCTTCTCCTCCTGCCCCCAATCCCTCCAAGCATCAGAGTCTTTTCCCATGAGTCAACTCTTCACATGAGGTGGCCAAAGTACTGGAGTTTCAGCTTTAGCATCATTCCTTCCAAAGAAATCCCAGGGCTGATCTCCTTCAGAATGGACTGGTTGGATCTCCTTGCAGTCCAAGGGACTCTCAAGACTCTTCCCCAACACCACAGTTCAAAAGCATCAATTCTTCAGTGCTCAGCTTTCTTCACAGTCCAACTCTCACATCCATACATGACCACTGGAAAATCCATAGCCTTGACTAGACGGATCTTTGTTGGCAAAGTAATGTCTCTGCTTTTGAATATCCTATCTAGGTTGGTCATAACTTTCCTTCCAAGGAGTAAGCGTCTTTTAGTTTCATGGCTGCAATCATCATCTGCAGTGATTTTGGAGCCCCCCAAAATAAAGTCTGACACGGTTTCCACTGTTTCCCCATCTATTTCCCATGAAGTGATGGGACCAGATGCCATGATCTTCGTTTTCTGAATGTTGAGCTTTAAGCCCAGTTTTTCACTCTCCTCTTTCACTTTCATCAAGAGGCTTTTGAGTTCCTCTTCACTTTCTGCCAGAAGGGTGGTGTCATCTGCATATCTGAGGTTATTGATATTTCTCCTGGCAATCTTGATTCCAGCTTGTGTTTCTTCCAGTCCAGCATTTCTCATGATGTACTCTGCATATAAGTTAAATAAGCAGGGTGACAATATACAGACTTGACGTACTCCTTTTCCTATTTGGAACCAGTCTGTTGTTCCATGTCCAGTTCTAACTGTTGCTTCCTGACCTGCATATAGGTTTCTCAAGAGGCAGGTCAGATGGTCTAGTATTCCCATCTCTTTCAGAATTTTCCAGTTTATTGTGATCCACACAGTCAAAGGCTTTGGCATAGTCAACAAAGCAGAAATAGATGTTTTTCTGGAATTCTCTTGCTTTTTCCATGATCCAGCAGATGTTGGCAATTTGATCTCTGATTCCTCTGCCTTTTCTAAAACCAGCTTGAACATCTGGAAGTTCACAGTTCATGTATTTGAAGCCTGGCTTAGAGAATTTTGAGCATTACTTTACTAGCATGTGAGATGACTGCAATTGTGTGGTAGTTTGAGCATTCTTTGGCATTGTCTTTCTTTGGGATTGGAGTGAAAACTGACCTTTTCCAGTCCTGTGGCCTCTGCTGAGTCTTCCAAATTTGCTGGCATATTGAGTGCAGCACTTTCACAGCATCATCTTTCAGGATTTGAAATAGCTCAACTGGAATTCCATCACCTCCACTAACTTTGTTTGTAGTGATGCTCTAAGGCCCACTTGACTTCACATTCCAGGATGTCTGGCTCTAGATTAGTGATCACACCATCGTGATTATCTGGGTCGTGAAGATTTTTTGTACAGTTCTTCTGTGTATTCTTGCCACCTCTTCTTAATATCTTCTGCTTCTGTTAGGTCCATACCATTT
This sequence comes from Budorcas taxicolor, assembly GCF_023091745.1. Taxonomy (NCBI): domain Eukaryota; kingdom Metazoa; phylum Chordata; class Mammalia; order Artiodactyla; family Bovidae; genus Budorcas; species Budorcas taxicolor. The sequence continues at coordinate 3,769,427 of NC_068912.1, forward strand.
CTGTCCTTTATCAAGCCCATCTTTGCATGAAATGTTCCCTTGGTAGTGGGGTTTGGCTGCTGCTGCTGCTGCTAAGTAGCTTCAGTCGTGTCCGACTCTGTGCGAACCCATAGACGGCAGCCCACCAGGCTCCTCCGTCCCTGGGATTCTCCAGGCAAGAACACTGGAGTGGGTTGCCATGTCCTTCTCCAATGCATCAAAGTGAAGAGTGAAAGTGAAGTCACTCAGTTGTGTCCGACTCTTAGCGACCCCATGGACCGCAGCCCATCAGGCTCCTCCACCCATGGGATTTTCCAGGCAAGAATACTGGAGTGGGTCGCCATTGGCTTCTCTGAGTGGGGTTTTAGTGGGGGTTAAATTACATTCCTCATGTGAAGTTACCTAGGCCAGTTGTTTTGTGGTGTATGGGAGGCACTCAGTCTACCAAGACTGTTATTTCCTGGTTTTTCCATCTATTTTTCATCATCGGGGCACTTTGCCCAACCTTTCTTGCCCTTTACTCTCTTTTAGGTTCTGAACTATTTCCTCCTCCAATTCCCAGAACCTCAATTTCTGCCGCAGACCCTGCTTATCGGCCTGCTGTAATTGTGATTATGTTATAAATATAAAAGGCTTATTGTCAAAGCAACAGTAATAACGGTAATAAAAATTCAGCTATTGCCCATTCCAAATCTATGTGAAATGTTCCATTGTGCTAAGTCTATGTGCTAAGTTGCTTCAGTCATGTCTGACTCTTTGCAACCCCATGGGCTATAGCCCACCAGGCTCCTCTGCCCATGGGGATTCTCCAGGCAATAGTACTGGAGTGGGTTGCCATTTCCTTCTCCAGGGGATCTTCCTGACCCAGGGATTGAACCCAGGTCTCCGGCCTTGGCAGGTGGATTCTTTACCATCTGAGCCACCAGAGAAGCCGAAATCTTCCATTAGATCACTCCAGATTTGGTGAAAAGACCAGATATACTTTTATTTTTGACCGACAGGTGGCAGTATTGTCTAAGTCACTGATCTCTGGGCAGGCTGGTCCCTCTGAGTTTCCTTTCTTTATGCCTTTCATTATCTGACGTTCATTCTCTCAACCTGGAAGAGAGCTTTTCGTTTAAAAGTTCAGGATTGGAGGACAATTTCAATCCCTAAAGTAGTAAAGGCAGCTCAGAACCCAGAGCTGCTGTCCATTCAGACACTTGGGGAGACGCCTCAGGCTCGGAATCGAGGTTCCCAGGAGGTGGGTTTGGGCAGGGGCCTGGTAGATTAATGGCAGGATAAGATGCTTTCCAGCATCCTTGATCACCAAGGATCTAGGTATGGGGAAGAAGGGTAGTGAGGCTGACTCCAAGAAATTGCATGAAAATAGAGCCTCCATGATAAGAGACGTTTGATAGGTATCAAGCACTGATCTTGTAAGCTCACTGGGAATTAATTTTCTTATCATCATCCCCGATTAGTAGGACCTGTTGTTTTTGAATTAGAGGGATGTGCTTAGAAATTATTATTATCTTTTTCTTGTTGTGTGGTAGCCTGTATGGGAGGGGAATTTGAGGGAGAATGCATACACATATACGTATAGCTGAGTCCCTTCACTTTTCACCAGAAACTATCAAAACATTGTTAATCGGCTATACCCCAAAACAAAATAGTGAAAGTCACTCAGTCGTGTCTGACTCTTTGCGACCCCATGGACTATACAGTCCATGAGTTCTCCAGGCAAGAATACTGGAGTGGGTAGCCGTTCCCTTCTCCAGGGGATCTTCCCAACTCAGAGACCGAACCCAGGTCTCCTGCATTGCAAGTGTATTCTTTCCCAGATGAGCCACAAGGGAAGCCCAGGAATACTGGAGTGGGTAGCCTATCCCTTCTCTAGCGGATCATCCCAATGCAGGAATTGAACCGGGGTCTCCTGAATTACAGGCAGATTCTTTACCAGGGGAGCTATCAGGGAAGCCCAATTTAAAATAAAAAGCTCAAAAAATTATTCATTTTAAAAAATATCTTGCTACCTGGAATTTATCCTCCACCCTGGTCCTCAACACGCAGTACAATGACAATTTGGCAATTTGAATTATGATCTTTAGATATCACATTACCCAACCATTTGGATTAAGTCCTCATATTTGAAGATGGATTTCTTTCAGGCTTTCCTTTAAATTTTCTTTTTTTAATCAGGTGACTGATTTGGTATGAATCAAGACGTTTACCAGAGAACATTTAGGAAAGCATGAAGGAGAAAATAAAAACTACCCATTATCTTGAAAAGATACATATCTTGAAAAATAAGACAGAAAAGCTATTGTTTATTGTTCCAGAGGTATGGACTAAATCAGAAAACCTTTTGAATTGTTTTATTATGAATTTTATGATTAATCATGCTGACAAAACAGGGGATGAAACTTCTAGGATTATCTTATTTTGTTTTACCATTCAGCTATTCATTTATATGTGAAAACATTGGAAAACCTGCTATGAACTATATACTGTGCTAGATTGGGGGTTGAGGGAGAGAGTTGGGCCATAAGACATTGTCCTTGCTTGTGAGTGCCTTACAATATACTAGAGAAAAGAGACAAAGCAAATCAATAATTCCCGTGTGGTAACTGTCACAGTAGGGGAATACACCTTTCTATACAAGCAGAAGGAAAGGCATTTGACTGCCCACTGGCAGCCAGGAAAGGCTTCACGGGGAGGTGACACAAGCTGAGTCATTAAAGTCAAGCAAGAATTAATTATCCATATTGGGCATAAGAAGATGGACATTCCAGGAAAAGGAATGAAATATACAAAGGTACTTATATTCAATTGCTTGCTGTTTGTGAGGAATAGTAGGTACTTGATATGAAGCTGGAGTGGGCTATGTGAGTATATTGGGGAATAAAAGAACTAGTGGGAATTGGGCAGAGAAACTAGAACAAGATAATAATGGGCTTTTTAATACCAGGTGAGTTTTTGGGAACTTTATCTTATAGGATTTGATGGCAGATGGATGTGGGGGGTAGGATAGTGAGAGAATTGTACAGTGCGTCCCTTGATTCTACTTTGGATGATTGGATGAATGTTTGTAACACGGAGGAGGGGCAGGGTTGAAGGAGCTGACAAAGATGACCAGCTTACTTTCAGATTTCAGGGGATCCTGCCCAGGTGACAGCTCTCTGTATGAATTTGGCCATCAGGAGAGAGATCTCAAGTTCTAGGTACAAACTGTAGTTACTAATAATAACCATTCACTGAAGATTTATTGTTGTTGCTGTTCAGTCACTAAATCGTGTCCAGCTCTTTGCAACCCCATGGACTGCAGCACGCTGGGATTCCCTGTCCCTCACCATCTCCTGGAGTTTGCTCAGACTCACGTCCATCGTGTCAGTGATGCTGTCCAACCATCTCATCCTTGACCACCTGCTTCTCCTTTTGTCTTCCATCTTTCGCACCATCAGGGTCTTTTCCAATGAGTTGGCTCTTCTCCTCAGGTGGTCAAAGTATTGGAACTTCAGTTTTAGCATCGGTCCTTCCAATGAATATTCCCAGTTGATTTCCTTTAGGATTGACTGGTTTGATATTTTTATTATCCAAGGGACCTTCAAGAGTCTTCTCCAGCACCACAATTCGAAAGCATCAATCCTTCAAGTGCTCAGTCTTCCTTATGGTCCAACTCTCACATCCGTACATGACTACAGGAAAAACCATTGTTGTTGCTGTTGTTCGTTGCTCAGTCATGTCTGACTCTTTGTGACCCCATGGACTGCAGCACACCAGGCTTTCCTGTCCTTCACCATCACCCGGAGTTTCCTCAAACTCATGTCCATTGAGTTGGTAATGCTGTCCAACCATCGAATCTTTGGCCACTTGCTTCTCCTTTTGTCTTCAATCTTTCTCACCATCAAGGTCTTTTCCAATGAGTCAGCTCTTCATGTCAGGTGGCCAAAGGACTGGAACTTGAGCTTCAGCATCAGTCCTTCCAGTGAATATTCAGGACTGATTTCCTGCAGGGTTGACTGATTTGATCTCCTTGCAGTCCAAGGGACTCCCAAGAGTCTTCTCCAACACCACAGTTCAAAAGCATCAATTTTTCAGTGCTCAGCCTTCTTTATTGTCCAACTCTCATATCTATATATGGCTACTGGAGGAACGATAGCTTTGACTATATGGGCCTTTGCTGGCAAACTAATGTCTCTGCTTTCTAATATGCTGTCTAAGTTTGTCATAGTTTTTCTTCCAAGGGGCAAGCGTCTTTTAATTTCATGGCTGCAGTCACCATCCAAGTGATTATGGAGTCCAAGAAAATAAATTCTGTGTCACTGTTTTCATTGTTTCCCCATCTATATGCCATGAAGTGATGACACCGGATGCCATGATCGTAGTGTTTTGAATGTTGAGTTTTAAGCCAGCTTTTCCACACTCCCCTTTCACCTTCATCAAGAGGCTCTCTGTTTAGTTCCTCTTTGCTTTCTGCCATAAGAGTGATGTTATCTGCCTATCTGAGGTTACTGATATTTCTCCCTGCAATCTTGATTCCAGCTTGTGCTTTCTTTATTCAGCCCAGCATTTTGCATGAGGTTCTCTGCATAGGACTTCACTGGTGGCTCAGACAGTAAAGCATCTGCCTACAATGCAGGAAACCTGGGCTCAATTCCTCAGGAAGATCTCCTGGAGAAGGAAATGGAAACCCACTCCAGTATTCTTGCCTGGAAAATCCCATCGACAGAGGAGCCTGGTGGGCTACAGTCCATGGGGTCGCAAAGAGTTGGACACGACTGAGCGACTTCACTTTCTTTCACTTTCTCTTTCACTCTGCATAGAAGTTAAATAAACATGGTAACAATGTACAGCCTTGATGTACTCCTTTTCCAATTTTGAACCAGTCCATTGTTGCATGTCAGGTTCGAACTATTGCTTCTTGACCTGCATACAGATTTCTCAGGAAGCCAATCAGATGGTATTCCTATTTCTTTAAGAATTTTTCAGTTTGTTGTGATCCACACAGTCAAAAGCTTTAATGTAGCCAGTGAAGAAGAAGTAGATGTTTTTCTGGAATTCTCTTGCTTTTTTCTATGATCCAACGAATGCTGGCAATTTGATCTCTGGTTCCTCTGCCTTTTCTAAATCCAGCTTGAATGTCTGAAAGTTCTCGGTTCAGGTACTGTTGAAGCCTAGCTTGGAGGGTTTTTAGCATTACTTTACTAGCATGTGAAATGAGTGAAATTATGCAGGATTTTGAACATTCTTTGGCATTTTCTTTCTTTAGGATTGGGATGAAAACTGACCTTTTCCATTCCTGTGGCCACTGCTGAATTTTCCAAATTTACTGGCATATTGAGTGCAGCACTTTAACAGCATTATTTTTGTGGATCTGAAATAGCTCAGCTGGAATTCCATCACCTCCACCAGCTTTGTTCGTAGTGATGCTTCCTAAGGCCCAGTTGACTTCTCACTCTGGGATGTCTGGCTCTACACCATCGTGGTTATCTGGGTCATGAGGATCTTTTTTGTACAGTTCTTCTGTGTATTCTTTTCACCTCTTCTTAACATCTTCTGCTTCTGTTAGGTCCATACTGTTTCTGTCCTTTATTGAGCCCATCTTTGCATGATACTTTCCCTTGGTATCTCCAGTTTTCTTGAAGAGATCTCTAGTCTTTCCCATTCCATTGTTTTCCTCTGTTTCTTTGCATTGTTCACTTAGAAAGGCTTTCTTATCTCTCCTTGCTGTTCTTTGGAACTCTGCATTCAGATGGGTATATCTTTTCTTTTCACCTTTGCCTTGCACTTCTCTTCTTTTCTGAGCCTCCTCAGGCAAACATTTTGCCTATTTTCAAAACCATAGCTTTGACTATATGGACCTTTGCTGGCAAAGTGATGTCTCTGTTTTTTTTTTTTTAATTAATTTATTTTTTAATTGAAGGATGATTGCTTTACAGAATTTTGTTGTTTTCTGTAAAACCTCAGCATGAATCAGACATACGTTTTTAATACACTGTCTAGGTTTGTTATAACTTTTGTTCCAAGGAGTAAACATCTTTTAATTTCATGGCTGCAGTCAACATCTGCAGTGATTTTGGAGCCCAAGAAAATACAACTTGCCACTGTTTCTACTTTTTTCCAGTCTATTTGCCATGAAGTCATGGATGATGGAACTGGATGCCATGATCCTAGTTTTTTAAATGTTGAGTTTTAAGCCAGCTTTTTAATATGCCACATTTTGTATTAATCCTCAGATAAATCCTATAAAACACAACTCTGTAGCTACATTTTACAGGTGAGAAACCACATTTTAGGTGATATGACAGGTCCCTTACCACGTGTCCAGAATATGGTGGAGCTGGAATTTGAGCCCAGGCCAATTCTGGAGCCTGTGTTCTCAACCACTGCCTTCTACAGAGCCATTTACATAGAGGTGTGGTTAAGTAATGGGCAAAGTGAAACATTCAGGGATAGGATGTAGAAAGAGAAAAGGACTGAGGAACATAGCCATATGGGACAAATAGTAGGAGAGGAGCTGGTGGAGCCTAGGACAGAGCTGCCACAGGGAAGGAGGAAACAGCAAAGGATGTTATCCAGAAATCCAAAGGGGACTTTTGAGGAGGGAGGGATCAACAGTGAAAAAAATAAGGCATGGACTGTGTCTTCCTGGCACCAGCCCCACACTTCCAGCTGATGATTAAATATAATCACTTGGGTGTTCCACAGGCTTTGTCACCTTCTAAATTCTGTTTCTATTGGTAATATGACTGTCTTCTGAGACATCCAGAATGCATACTTTGGGATGACCTTTAATGCCCCCTTTTCACATGGCCGCCGATGGCCACATCCTGTTGGACTTAACATTTCTCTTGTCTACCCCTTCCTCTTCATGCCTTCATTGAGAACCCAGTTCTTTGCTTCTTGCCTCCATCATTTTATTTCCCTCCTGCTTTGTCTTCTTGCCACCGGTTGCATTCTCCTCTTATCAACCTTGCCCATGAATCCTTCTGAAGTTTCACCATGCCACTCCCCAGATCAGGAAACTTCAGGGGCCCTTTAATATTTATAATATATAATAAATTCCAAATTGTTATTGAAGACCATCTATGAACTAGCTCTAGCTTTTTTCTTCTAATCATTTCCCCCTGCATTAAATGCCTTGTGGCCTCTCTTCCAGCCAGACTGAAAAATGTCTTGATTTCAGTGTTTGCTTCCTCAGATCCATTGCTCAGGCCAATCCTTCCACCTGGATGCATTTTCCTTTCATCTTTCAGTTCCAAATCTTACCCATCCTTCAAAGGTCATCCGAAATATCATTTTCTCAGTGAAGCTTTTTCTGACCCTTTCTACTGGAAATGATTTAAGCCTTCTCTGAACTCACGTGAATATGACACTGTATCTGTACATTTCTTAGGGCAATGAATGTTGTATGTTGTGTATGTGTGTGCTCAGTTGTGTTCAACTTTTTGCAACCCCACAGACTGTAGCCTGCCAGGCTCCTCTGTCCACGGAATTCTCCAGGCAAGACTACTAGAGTGGGTAGCCATTTCCTACTCCAGGGGATCTTCCTGACCTAGGGATCAAACCTGTGTCTCCTGCATTGCCAGGCAGGGTCTTTACCACTAGTCTCTGGGAAGCCTCTTCCTTAGGTTTGAGAAGTATATAAGCGTTTAAACAGTTGTTGAAGGCAATGTCTACTTCTTGACGATTTTTCTATTCTTCGTTTTGCTAATCACATGAGCATTTTGTATGTAGGTGTTTTGTGTTGCTGAATATATATTTATTGAGTGAATGGATGGAGAGCAGACATTGCTGTCAGATTCTGTGCAATCTCTGGATATTTCCTTCTTAATCATCTCTTTAGACTGAGCCTCCTTAGTGCCCTGCCCTTTCAGTGTAGACTCTAGCTTAGGTGTGAGAAGAGTTAATTTTGAGTATGGCAATGAATGCAGTAGAAAACTTAGGTAACTATTTGATTTTTAAGATATACTCTAAAGAACTAACATTTCCTATTTGGAGAAAAAGTCTGCAGTTCTCTAGGGCATATCAAAATCGAGTCTGATTATCCTAAGGTATTTCTTGTGGTCTTCCTCAGCAGTCATGTTTAGAGTGTGCCTTTGAAGATGGGTAGATATTAAGAGAAAATGAAAAGATGCTTATCTTGAGGATGGAATCCTGTATTCCTTGGAAACATCTTCATGTTTGGTGACCACATAATATTTCTAGGTTATCCCTTGACTCATAGATAGAACCAGATTAGAGAATTAGGAGCCATAGCCAGGATATTGGACCAGGTTTGGTGGTGCCTGTCTGTTCTGCTTGTGAAATTCAATCTGGAGTATGGAGTTTCCACGGCTGAGCCTTCTATCCTGCTTGGGTCTCTTTGGCTTTCTCTGGCTTTTAAGGGTATTTTCCTCGTTAGCCACATGTAGATGAGCTGCTTGTTAAGCTAAATGCAGTGGAACTCAAAGAAGGAATCAATGGAAAATGTCTTCTGGTGTTAAGTTTATTTGGGTTTCAATGTCAAGTTTAAGCCTATAATTTGAGCATACAATCAGTTGGAACTCATAGTTTCTTACCAACTTGGGCAGAGCTAAATTCCTCCTTGAAAATGGAATCCAGGTTTTGTTACCTTATCTTTAACTGCTGTTGTTGACGGCAGTAAGAATAATCTAAGGGAAAGCTCTCACATAAAGGGTTATGCAGGATTTGTGAGCTCTCCTTGACAATCCACCTCTGTGTCCTACAGAGGACAGCATTTTTCATTAGAGAAGATCAAGAGAAATTAACTTTGTTGGCGATTATCTGCTTGGCATGGAATCTGGCAATATAATAGTCTTAAAAAAACTTTTTCCAGTTGTTCTCGCCGTCCTTTCTTATCCATCTTACTCCCTTTATCCAGTGATGGGCAGTGAAGCAAGGTAAATGTCACATCTTCATTAAAAGGTGAGGCTTCTATATCATCGGGGAGGTCAGGGTGGGAAAAGACATCCAACACCTACTCGTCTTCTTGAACAATTGCTACAGGAACTGTCTGGTTCTTCCTCCACCTGCCCAGTTCACAGGTACCCACATCCCAGATGTGAAGCTTCAAGATAAAGAAGATATGGGTGCTGGCTCTGTTAGCTTGCACATCACTTTGTGTTTTTATCCTCCCCCTTCTCGTGTCCCCTTTCACTCAATCTGGCTTATTCAAACTGACACCTTCTCACAAGGAACCTAAAGGAATTACTTTGGAATCATTTTCACTGGAAATTAGTGGATCCACATGTGCTCATAATTTTTTCATTTCCTATTTCAGAGGGAATAGATTTCTTATTTTTATGTAAGTACTCTGATGACTTTTACTTAATTCTTTATTTCTTTGGTCTTGGGTTTCTATACTATTTTCCTTTATTAAAAACTGTTTTTAAATTAATTTTTTATTGGAATATAGTTGATTTACAATGTTGTGGTAGTTTCTGCTGTACAGCAAAGTGAGTCAGTTATACACAGACATAAATCCACTCTTTTTTAGATTCTATTCCTGTATAGACCAGCACAGAGTATTGACTAGAGTTTCCTGTGCTATACAGTGGGTTCTAATTAATTTTCTATTTAGTAGTGTGTATATATCAGTCCCAGTCACGCAGTTTACACCCCCATGTTCAGTTCTAATTTAATGCTTTTACAGCCTGTATTTGACGTCTTTGTCTGATGTTTATTAAAAACTTGGAGTGGGGGGATTTATGACTTCTGCAATTAATTAAAAATAATAGGAATCTCTTTCAAAAAGAGGATCAGATCAAATCTTTTGTGCCATGGGGCTTGCTGAGGTTCAGAAATTTCATGTGGAGTCTGGGGCTGAGAATTAAGAATTCCGCTTTCAAACTGATAGTCTAAAGATCCTGGATTCCATTTTATGGAGTACACCAAAGCAGGTTGGAAGAATCACATGACTCACAACACAGGCAAAGATAACTAAAATTTTAAGATTCTAGCTGAGATTGTGAAGAGTGACCAACTTGGAAAACAGACCATTTTATATCTCTTAAGTATGTAATTAAATCTTCTATAAGGGTTGAGAATGATGCATATATAATATCCAAACCCATGTAAGAAATAGTAAAGCCAGTAAGATTGGGAGTCATGTTCACAGAGCACTTTCTGGTTTACTTGTTATTCCTTATGACAAAATATGTTTTCTCATTGAATCAGCACCACATCCTTGTGGAGAAGCCATCACCATTATCTTACTTTATAGATGCAGTGGTGGAGGTCAGAAAGTTAGGTTAATTGCTCCAAAGTCACACACAGTGATTGAGACTATCCATGTTATCTGGTTTGGGATATCAGTTTCCTTCCGTACATTTATTTAAGACTGCATTTTGGCAGGCAAACGGGAGAGGGACCAAAAAAGTAAACATATCACATTTAGAACCTATCCTTCCCCCTGCCTTCTGAAAGGAAGACATCTCAGGTGGGCAGCTACTTTTGTTCTGTGGAATCACAGAAGAGGGGAGCAGAATTGGTAAGGGCAGGGAAGCGCTGGAGGAAAAGGGGTATTTTAGGGAGGGAAGTATCAAGGGGGATGAGAGCAAATGCAGGCTGAAATGTGAGAGGTAGTTTTTGGGCATTTGGGGTGTATGGACCATGAACTTGGTAGAACATCAGTTCTCTTTGAGAGAGTAGGAAGGGAATGAGGAGAGTCTTGAGAAGTTGTTTTACTATCATGGAGAGACTGCTTCCTTGGAGCCTTTAAAAGACATTTCAGCATAGATGGCAATTGCTTTTCAGATTCCTTTGAAGGGTGGCTTGTTCTTTTGGATTTAATGTCTCACTACAGATGGTGTAGCATTATGGGTGTTAGGTGGGCTAGAAAGTCAAGACGGTAGTCTAGGCTTTCACTCTCAGGTTCAGTTTGGTACGGAAAGAGAGGCCATCAGTGTGTTACGTCCAAGCTCAACGGTGCCAAAAGGAACTCAATGATGCCAAAGAGAAAGCAGCAAAGGAAAGGTTTCTCCCTCAGCTTTGTTGGTAGAGGTCACAGCTAGACCTGAGCCAAAGAGTCTCAGATTAGAATTCTGAGTATCTGCGCTTCTGAAGTCTCATTTCTCCTTAAGGCCAGGAAATTCTTTTTGGTGCTAATTTGATCCACCTACAGTTGCACGAGGGCCACTGATATCCTTTTATTTACAGGAAGAGAAATAGCACAGCTCTGCTGCTGCTGCTGCTAAGTCACTTCAGTCGTGTCCGACTCTGTGTGACCCCATAGACGGCAGCCCACCAGGCTCCGCCGTCCCTGGGATTCTCCAGGCAAGAACACTGGAGCGGGTTGCCATTTCCTTCTCCAATGCATGAAAGTGAAAAGTGAAAGTGAAGTCGCTCAGTCATAAAGGGAGACTTTTTGGCAATTTCCCCTCATTTCATAGCTTGTGGTGAGCATGGTCTTGTGACTCTATTCCCCTGGTGTAATCATCTGGGCAGCCGTGTCAGTCATGGGTCAGGAACCAGGCACGGAGACATGCTGCCTTAGCTGAAGGACCGACGTCGTCCCAGGAGAGAATCCAGTGAGCCTCAGCCCCGTCAGGGCTGGGAATACGAGCATCTGAGGCCAAAGATAGGCTCTGGCATACCTGGCATTGTCTGGCTGTTTCAGGTCTGATTTTGCTGAGAATCGGTATTTGGTCTGCTGGTTTCAAGGCTGTCAGTTCAAGGTGGGAAGCTGATTACTCCTCCTGCACAGTGGGCTTCCCTGGAGCTGTGACAGTGCAGCAGGGTGTTTGATAGTCTGACTAGGAGTAGAAGCAATTACTTTTCTTTCCTGTTCCTTGGGGTACTTCCTTCTACAACATGAAACGTGCATGCTTGCAAAATGATGTGCATTGTTCATTCCAAATTATTAGTCTGCTCTTGATTAATATGTAATTTAGGAGATATTGTTTAATAGCCTCCTACCCCCACCCTTTGGTTGCAACTTTATTTCATTTAAGATGACTACTTTAAAAGTAACTGCCCACATTTGATGAATCAATTTTACCTGTAAATTTATAAAAATTACCTACCGTACATCACGGTCTCACCTTGTGGGGTTCATTTTTGTATCAGATAAGACTCTTTGGGTTGCAAACAACAGTTAAAAACCAAGCCAATCTAATTAAAGTTGGAATTTAATGCCTTATGTGACAAGAAAGACCATATATTTGTTAGCAAGGCTTGGTTGTGTCTCCCAGGCCCATCTCTTTCCACCTATCAGCACTATCCTCCTCCTGATTGGCTGCAATTTTGTCTATGCTGTTAAGATTAAGACACCTGCCAGTATAGACCTAAAGAGACATGAGTAACTGGAGTGGCTTAAGTAATTTGGAATCAGTCTGGGAAGTCTTATATTTGAGCCTTGGTTTCTTCATCTGTAAAATGGGAATAATAATATTTAATCTACAGAGAATTAAGTAAATGAGCATATGAAGGTGTGTGCCTCTATGTCTAAGGACATGGACTTTACAGTCACATCTGGGCTCTTCATTTATTAAGTTATTAATACTTGGGTACAATGAGAAGACTTATAGTACCTGCATTATAGGGTTGTTAAAATTTAAAATGATAGACAGTATATAAAATCTCTAAGAGGGTGCCTGGCACATGGAGCCACTCAATACATGGTAGCTATTATTTGAGTAGAATTTTGAAGTGACCATCAGTGGCTTGAAATGAAAAAACAAATTCAGGCATGGAAATGGCAGGGAAAGGGCATGGATAGTGATTCATAAAGGAGGCATTTTGGGGTGGGGACCATAGGGTAAGGTTGGATAGTGTCCCTGTATGGAATGTGGCTCTTGCACTTTGTATTAGAACCATGATAGAAAGACAGACACTAAGGGATGGTCTTGGCTTCCCAGGTGGTGCTAGTGGTAAAGAGTCTGCCTGCCAATGCAGGAGACATAAGAGACGCAGGTTTGATCCCTGGATCAGGAAGATCCCCTGGAGGATGGCATGGCAACCCACTCCAGTATTCTTGCCTGGAGAACCCCCTTGGACAGAAGAGCCTGGTGGGCTACAGTCCATGGGGTCACACAGAGTCAGACATGACTAAAGTGCCTTAGCATGCAGCATGCAAGGGATGGTCTAGGGAAGAGCCTGTCAGTCAGCCAGGAGGGCAGTGCTCTGGCCATTTCTATCAGGGATGCTGTGGAGCTAGAGTGCTCTTCTGTTGGAATTACCACTGCCTGGCTTGGTACCAGTGTTTGTTTCACTGACTGGAATTGCCTTCAGAGTTAAAGACAGTTTCCTTAAACCCTCAATGGTGGCAAATCTTCCTTCTAGGAGAGTAGATTTTAAATTTAGAGCCAAATCTAATGAATAGGATTCAGGATCAAGCTGAGAAATTCTGATTCAGATTAAAAATTATCAAGTTAGACTAGTGTGATTCCCCCTGCTACCCTCTTGTTTTTAAAAAGAACAGGATGAGAAAGTTGTAGCATTCTAAAAAATCAATTTCATATTTTACATATAGAATATAATAACTCAAATTATGGAGTACTTGCCACATACTAGGCATGATATTGGGGCTTCCCAGGTGGATCAATGTGTAAAGAACCTCCCTGCAATGCAGGAGACCCAGGTTCAATCCCTGGGTCGGGAAGACCCCCTGGAGGAGGGCATGGCAACCCGCTCCAGTATTCTTGCCTGGAGAATCCCATGGACAGAGGAGCCTGGCAGGCTACAGTCCATGGGGTTGCACAGAGTTGGACCCGGCTGAAGTGGGTGAGCATGCATGCAGGCCTGATATTAAGTGTTAGAGTTTTAAAGATTAATAGTATTTCTTCTTTGAGAACCCAAAGAAGAAAGAGAACAGATGATTAGTCATCATAATGGGGTGAGATCATGCTTGTGGAGTTTGTTTGGATTCTGTGAGCAGGCCTAGGGCAGGGGTGTGGGATCTGGGGAGGTTTAATGTAGAGGTGATGTCTGAGAAGGATGTTGAAGGAAAAGTATGAATATGCAAGAATAGAGTATGGGGTGTGTGTGTGTGTGTGTGTGTGTGTGTGTGTGTATCTCAGAGAGAAGTTTTATAGGTGAAGGTTTTGGGGACCATGCATGTCTGGAGAATGTCCTGAGGAACGAGTGACCTGAAACAGATGGAACACTTAAGAGTAATTTCTCCCCACTCCCACCCCTCACCTTAGTAGTGGCCAGGAGAGGCATTCCATTTTTGATATCTAACTAAGGTTAGCGTTTGAAGAATCCTTCTAGGATGTCCTATCTTAAAAGTCAGCAGGTAAAAGGCAGCCAAAAGAAATATGTGAGTTCTGCAATTATCCCTCCCAACAATTGTGTGAGGATTTTACAGATGAGGAACCTAAAGCTCAGTGGGTTTAAGTAATTTGCCTAAAATCTGGAAGGCTAGGAAGAAGTGGAACTGGGCTTTGAAATGGAATATGCTTCCAAAGTCCATGCTCTACTCTGAATATACTTTCATCTCAATCTGATGACTCAGGACTTCATCTCACCTCAGGACCACCATTCTGAAGCAAGAGATTGTTCTGTGTACTTTGGTAGCTGGAGATGTAGCAGCCGGGTGCAGGGGATCTGAGTGTGTGGACCAATCAGAGGTGAAGCCCAGACCAGTGGCTCTCAGATTTCAGCGTGTGAAGGCAATGGCACCCCACTCCAGTACTCTTGCCTGGAAAATCCCATGGACGGAGGAGCCTGGTGGGCTGCAGTCCATGGGGTCGCGAAGAATCAGACACGACTGAGTGGCTTCACTTTCACTTTTCACTTTCATGCATTAGAGAAGGAAATGGCAACCCACTCCAGTGTTCTTGCCTGGGGAATCCCAGGGACGGGGGAGCCTGGTGGGCTGCCATCTATGAGGTTGCACAGAGTCGGACACCACTGAAGCGATTTAGCAGATTTAGCAGCAAGAATCCCCTGGGAGACCTGTGATGGTTCTGATTCCCAGATCCCACTTGTGAGGGTCTGTCTGCTTGTGAAGCACCTTGGGTGATTCTGACACAGATGGCATGCGATTCACACTTCGATGAACATCACCCCAAATGAATTCCCTATGTGAATGTCTTTGCTCTTCTTCCTTCCTGCCCTTCTTTCTTTTCTTCCTTTTTCTCCCTTCCTCCTCTCCCTTTTCCTCCCTCACTTCCTTTCTTTTTCCTATCCTCTTGTCTTCAGTTTCCTTCTGCTTCTCTCCTCTCTCCCTCTCTCCTTTCTTTTTTTCTTTTCAGGGTTCTGTTGATTGTGTTCAGATGATTTGACGAGATTATATATAAATACTATTCCTCGACTCTCCAACAAGACTGTGCATTCCTTGCAGGCAGGGATTGGGTACTTTGTGTCCCTTTCACTGACGCTTACATGGGTATCTTCCCCTAATGAAAACATACTGGGTACCTATTACCTTTTGATTACAATTAGGCATTTTGAAAACTTTGATTCAGTCAAGGTAGGCATGCTCAGCCATTTGCTTTACCTTTTCATGTTGTCTATATGTTCTCTTTCCTCCTAGTCTCTCTGCTCTTCTGCCTTTCACATGCTCCTGCAGGGTCCTGCTGCTGCTGCTGCTGCTAAGTCGCTTCAGTCGTGTCCGGCTCTGTGCGACCCCATAGACGCAGCCCACCAGGCTCCGCCGTCCCCGGGATTCTCCAGGCAAGAACACTGGAGTGGGTTGCCACCTCCTTCTCCAATGCATGAAAGTGAAAAGTGAAAGTGAAGTCGCTCAGTTGTGTCCGACTTCACGACCCCATGGACTGTAGCCCACCAGGCTCCTCCGTCCATGGGATTTTCCAGGCAAGAGTGCTGGAGTGGGGTGCCGTTGCCTTCTCCACCTGCAGGGTCCTAAATGGGTAGAACATAGACTAATGCTTAGGGATTCCTTTCCAATTTCGGTTCTCAGCACTTCTCCCAGCCTCTGGTGAAACATCACCCCTTAGAAATCTCCAGACCTGTGCTTCCCTAGTCATGCTCACTTATTCAGATGCTTTTCTCATCTTGGGCTCCTAAAGAGAGGAAATGCCATTTTGGGAACGCATGTACACCCGTGGTGGATTCATGTCAATGTATGGCAAAACCAATACACTATTGTAAAGTAAAATAAAGTAAAAATTTAAAAAAAATTATTTATTTTTTAATTGAAGGATAATTGCTTTACAGAATTTTGTTGTTTTCTGTCAAACATTATCATGAATCAGCCGTAGGTATTCATATATCCCTTCCCTCTCGAACCTCCTGTTTTTGTTTGCTTTTCGTTCAATTTTCCTCATTGTAGCTGGCTTAGTATCTGGGTTTCCCTCTTTTCGTTCATTGGATGGGAGGGCTGTATGGGTGACCCGGACTCACTATGGTTAAGTTGTTTTCTCTTCTCAGCTTAGTGGATTCCTTGCATAATATCACGCAAGGTGGGATTCCTTTCTGTCTCCCTGCCTTGGCCCAGGCACCTGGATTCTGAAGTTAAGTTGCATGGGTCCAAGTCCTGCTTGCTGACTGAGCTTGGGAAAATGTTTTAACCTCTAATCCCCCATTTCCTCACCTGTAAAATGAGAACCATTAGGTAGTTGTGAGGTTTATATAAAATGATGCATGAATGAGAGTGCTGACATGATAAATGCTGTTGCAATTATTGTTATTGGTAATTATTTTTACTTTTTTTTCACTTCCCCAATTCAAATTCTGTCCATCTCCCAAGGCCAGCTGGAGCTCTTCTTCATCCACAAAGCTTTTTTTTTTTGTCTGCTCAAACCAGCAGGGAACTCTGTCCTAAATTCTCATGATCACTCATGTCTGAGGTGAATGCTTGATTGCCTTTAATATTTAATATTGTGTTAGTATTGCACTAGGTCCTAATTGGCTTTATTCTTGGTCCCTGGTGTCAAGAAAAGTCCTTGAATACTGATAATAAAGACTGTCTTTTTCTTTTAGCCTCTCTCCGCCAGTTACATTAGTAGCATTAGCCCTTTTTTCAAGTGTCATGGTTAAGGATGTATAGATCAATACATTCAACATGAACTCATTTGGGATAAACAGAGATGAACTGGCAGCCTCTATACCACAAGTGACAACATCCCGGGGTCCATTATTCAGCTGGCTCAATCCAGTTGCTGCTCTTCCTAGATGTGAAGAAGGTGCTTATTCAGAGAGAAATGCATTTTAAGGTTTCAATGAGTAACTAATGGAAAACCTTGTTTTGATACCCATCTCCTTCTGAACCTGGTGACTCTCAGCCTTGGATGCACAGCAGAATCGCTGGAGAGCTTTAAAAATACTGATGTTCAGGTCATATTCTTGGCCAGTTAAATACAAATCTCTTTGAGGGGCCCACAGGTACAGTATTTTTAAAAAGCTTACCAGGTGGGGTTCTTTCTTTTGAGATTTTATGAGTTTATTCTGTTACCAATTCATATTACTTTGATAAAACAATATATATTTTAATTGGCAGTTATAATACATTTAGGAACTTTCTTCTCCACTAATACATTTGAAAAGCTTACCAGGTGTTTTATAGTTTTATTATGTAGAAGGTTACATGGCTCTAAAACCAGGTCCACAACCCTGTGTGTGTGTGTGTGTGTGCTAACTTGCTTTAGTCGTGTTCGACTCTTTGTGACTCTGTGGACTGTGGCCTGCCAGACTCGTCGGTCCATGGGATTCTCCAGGCAGGAGTCCTGGTGTGAGTTGCCATGCTGTCCTCTAGGGGATCTTCTGGATCCAGGGATCAAACCCACCTCTCTTAAGTCTCCTGCACTGGCAGGTGGATACTTTACCACTAGTCCCACCTGGAAGCACTCCACAGCCCCTCATTTGGTGAATGGGCTTTCATTTAAATTTCATGCATTCATCCTGTTTTTCTGGAG
Source organism: Budorcas taxicolor (assembly GCF_023091745.1). Lineage (NCBI taxonomy): Eukaryota > Metazoa > Chordata > Mammalia > Artiodactyla > Bovidae > Budorcas > Budorcas taxicolor. Next base: position 3,787,210 of record NC_068912.1, read on the forward strand.
TGGGCTGCAATTGGCTTGGGGAATCAGCTTTTAAGGGAGCATGTGTCTTAAGGGTCCAAACCATGCCCCGAAAGAGACAGTTTATTATCTGGAGGCTGTCCACAGACAGTATGCCTAGAAATAGAATTTTCCTTGCCCTAGGTCACTGATGCCATAGTAGAGAACTGACAGGGCTCCCTGAGGACCTAAAGTATTTATAACTCTTACAGTATTTCTGCAAGGTGAGCTTTGCTGCCAGAGGCCTGAATTGGGGCAGTTAAGAGTTACCGAGGTAGAGGAGTTGGGCACAGCTGCTCTGGGCTTCTGGGGAAACAACTCTCAGCACTGAGGCAGAGGGCTCAGGTGTTTTTCCTAGAGAAGAGAAAGGAGCAAGGCCAGGGAGCAGGTTCGCCCAGGCTTCCTCCTTCACCTTGTCAGAGATATTTTGCAGAGGAACCAATTAAGACTTTAAAAGCACCCAGATTTGTTGAAGTATAATTTACATAACATAAACTTGATCTGGTCAATGAGTTTTAGTAAATTTACAGGGCTATGCAACATTACCACAATTCAGCTTTGGAACATTTTTATTACCCCTAAAAGATCTTTTGTGCCTGTTCACAGTCAGTTTCTACACCCATCCCAGATTCGGGGAACCACAAATCTGCATCCATCTCTGTAGTTTTGCCTTTTCTGGACATTTCATGTAGAAAGAGTCTACACTGTGCAGTTCTTCTGTGTCTTGCTTTTTTCACTTAGCAAATATTTCTGATCTTCATCCATGCTGCAGCAGGTATCATTTGTTCCTTTTTCATTGCCAAATAGCCTTGCATTGTATGGATGTGCCACATTTTATTTATCCATTCATCTACTGATGGCCATTGGATTGTGTCCACTTTCTATTATGACTCATGCTGCTATGATCATTAGTCCAGTTTGCGTGGACACGCTGTCATTGCTCTTGGGTAAACCGCTTGGAGTGGAGTTCATAGAGTACATGACAGATTTATGTTTAGCTTTTTAAGAAACTGCAAACTGAGTTCCAAAGTGGCCGTACCATTTTATATTTCCACCCCAAATTCATGAAGGTGACAGTTTCTCCTCATCTTTCCTAACACTCGTTATCAGTGTTTTTGATTTTAGTGTGCTGTGGTATCTCATTATGGTTTAGTTTGAATTTATCTCATGATTAAAGATGTTGAGCATTTTTTCAAGTGTTTGTCATTCATATATCTTCTTTGGCTACATGTCTCTTCAAATATTTTGCCAATTTTTAAGTTGGTTTGTTTGACTTATTACTTAGTTGTAATAGTTCTTTATACATTCTAGATACAAGTTCCTAATTGGAAATATGATTTATAAACATTTTCTCTGATTCTGTAGCTTGTCTTCTTACTTTCTTGATGGTGTGAAGCTCAAAAGTGTTTAATTTTGCTAAAGTCCACTTTATCATTTTTTTTTTTTTGGTATTGTGCTTTTGGTGTCTTATCTAAGAAATTTTTGCATACTCAAGATCATGAAGTATTTCTCCTAGATTTAGGAGATTTTAAGTTTTCTTCTAAAACTTTTATAGTTTTAGCTCTGTTTGATTAATTTTGATTTAATTTGAGTTAAATCATTTGGCATTTGATTAATTTTGAACTAACTTTTAGGTATGGTGTGAGTAGGAATCTAAGCTAATCTTTTAGCATGAAAGTGTCCGATTACTCCATTATCATTTTAAAGAAGTTATTTTTTCCCCTTTGAATTGCCTTGGTGCCTCTGTTGAAAATCAATTGACCGTAAATATGAGGGGTTATTTCTGGACTTTCAGTTTCATTCCCGTTTATTTATGTTTATCTTTATGGTCAGTACCACACTGCCTTGATTATGGTAGCTTAATGATAAAATTTGCGATTAGAAAGTGTAAGCGACCCAACTGTGTTCTTTTTTCCAAGTTGTTTTGGCTATGCTGGGCTCTTTGTATTTCTGTGTAAATATTAGCTGGTCAATTTCTGCAAAAAGCCTGTTGGGATTTCTGTGTGTGTGTGTGTTGTGGAGCTTATTGAACAGTTTGGAAGACAATTGCCAATTGAACAATATTAAGTTTTCTAATCCATGAATATAGAATGTCTCACTTGTTTAGATCATCTTTAATTTCTCTCAGTAATAATTTACAGCTTTTAGTGTGCAAGTCTTACAATCAATACTTTTTGACAGCGGTCCTGCTAGGGAAATTTGTTCGTGTTTTTTTCTCCCCAGAGGTCTCGTGGAAAACAATGGAGAGAGGTGCATAGCTTAGCAGCTGAGAGCAGGAGGGTGATCAGTGGGAAAGAGACTAGCCGGGGGACAGGAGGCCCAACCCGCCTTTTAACCTCTCAGCTTATTGCTCTCTAAGATGAGTATAATATAATTGATTTTGCTTCAAGGTTGTGACGATTAGAGACAGTGTGTGGAAAGGACTTGGAAAAACGTTGGGGTTAGTGGGTGTTCACTCTTTGGTGCTTGACATCGTTGGTGCCTGGGATAATGATAATGGATATACTGCACTGTGTAACCCCTGTGCTTTTAAAGGGTTCTCATCCTGGCCACTGAGTCTGTTTGCAGTTCAAGGCAGAGGCCAGTGAACCACAGTGAAGAAGGGAACATTCCACCTCATTTGACCCTCAAACAACTTAAAAATTTTATTTAAAAAATTATAAGTTTTTATGCAATTTAAAGGTTATTTTCAATTTACAATTATTTTATTAAAAAAAAAACTGGCTGTTCTCCCCCATTTTGTACAATAGTTTCTTGAGCCTGTCTTACACCCAACAGTGTGTGCCTCCCACCCTCCCGTCCCTATACTGGCCCCTCCACCCCACCACTGGCAGCCACTAGTTTGTTCTCTGTGTCTGTGGGTCTGCTTCTTTTTTGTTATATTCACTACTTGGTGGTATTTTTTTAGATTCCACATATAAGTGATATCAATTGGTATTTGTCTTTCTCTGTTCAGACAGCTTACTGAATTAGCATTTTCATCCACACTTTGCACTTAGGAGACTGATGCTCAGGGAGATAAAGTCAAGTTCCCAAGGTTACAAGTTAGGAGGAGGTAGAGCCGGATGTAAACCCTCAAACTGAAACCCAGGCTTGTCTAACTTCCAACCCTCTGCCTTCGCTCTACACAAACCACCCCATCTGCCCCCACCAAGTCTCATCAGGGGATCTACAAGGCAACGATAAATCCTGGGTGAGGCACATAACTCTTCAATAGAAAAATGGATACTGATAAGTGATTACTATATCTTGCTTGTCTTACTTAATATGTTAAAGATTTAATTCTGCCTCGAGATTCAGCAAGGATTAGATGAGAAAACCAAGATGAATTCATAAGGGGTGATCACCGGGAGGTATTACAAAAGTCACCTGTTTTACATGGCTGTAGACATGGAGATAAAAAGCAACTTTTATTTCCAATTTTCAGTGCAACGTGACTTGAGCACTAAATTCCACCTTACAGCTCTGATTTTCTCAACTACGATTGAGAAAGGTGAGAACTGGTGAGAGAAAGGTGGAGGTCGTGGCAATGTGATATTTCAGATCCAGAGTTGCAAATGTCCTCTTGCTGCTTACTCTGGGCTTATTCAACAGCAGTACAACTACCCATGTATATGAATGTAGTCTAAAGTTGACTCTGATCTGGTGGTTCACTGGTTTTTTTCTTGTTTCCCATGTAGGAGATCTACATTTGATTTCTAGCAAAGCCTTTAATAGGAGAGTGCATAGGTTTTGGAATCAGTTAAATGAAATTTTGTTGCTATTGACATTTTATACTATTTGCTAGTTTTGTGGTCCTGAGAAATATAATTAACTTATCTGAGTCTCAGTTTGCTCGTATAAAATGATGCAAATAATTGTCTCAAGGAGTAAAATGAGAGAATGTCTCTAAATGGCTTATTAGTGCCAGGTGTATAATATGTTTTAGACAGAGTACGTTTGCTTCCTTCTACGATAGGAAATAATCAGATTTAGTTTTAAAGAAATCTCACTGTGGGCAAGTATATTAGTCAGATTTTGCTGCAGTAACAAATAGAATGCAAAGCTCCATGGTTAAAAATCACATACATTATTTCTTGCTCATGTCCCCTGAGGGCTGAATTAACTGTTGCTTTGCTGGCCTACACTGGTTTATATTGGAGGTATCTTTTCATTTCCGGATCCTGTTGAAGAAGCGTGCTCTTCTCATGGAAGGGGGCAGGAATTTAAAAAAGCTGGAGCCAAGTGATACAAGTGTATTTAAAGTTTCTGCCTAGACATTTATATCACATCTGTTCACATCCATTGTCATATGGCCAACCCCCAAATCAATTGGTGATGAAGTATGCTTTACCTAAAGGGAAGCATGGTATGGGCTTTGTAAAAGAATAAAAAGCTGCCTTACCAAGTAAGAATTTTGAAGCAATTCTTGGGAATCCAAGGAATAATAACTATATAAATGGAATAGTGGAGCTTTTTTGTTTTTATCTTTCCCTTTGGCTGTGGCAGTTTGCCTGCTTTTACAGTTTTTCTTTTTAAAAGCAGAGCTGATAAAAGATAATTTGTCAGAAAATATTTTCCAAATTTTCTTCCTACCTCATTCTTTACAGCCACTTTACTTGTTCAAATGTTGACTTTCTTAGATTCCATTGTCGTCTTCTATGCTCTTTTCGCTGGGTGATCTTAAGCAGCACCAAGGCTTTAGTTGATTACTCTCTGAGGAATTTTTTTTCAACATTTCCAGCTCAGATGCCTTGGGGCCTCATACCCATATCGCCAGCTGCCCACATGACATCCCTGTTATAGTGACATAAATCTCAATGTAACAGAGCCCAACCCTCTTGAGGGTTACTCTCTAGGAGCAGACCATCTAGCCATGTGCATACATGGAACTCTGGAATGCATCCTTGCTACTTCCTTTTGCCTCCCTTGCTTATCCAACCCATTTGCAGGTTCCCTTGCCTTCACCTCTTAAGGGCCTCTCTGATTAACCACTTCCCTCCATCTCCGCCTTACCCCATCCCTGTCCCTACCAAACCATGATCTTCTGTCACCTGGACTCTTGCAATAGACCCAGCTCTCTTCCTGTATTGCTTCTTTCCCCTTCTATTAATAATGTGTTTGCAGCACTACAACTACAGCCAGAGTCATTTAAAGAAACTTGAACTTGGCTGTTTCTCTCTTTCGCTTAAAACTCTTTAAGGACTTGCTATAGCTTTAAGGATAAAGTCCCAATTCCCTTGGGGCCCTGTGTGATCTGGCTTTTTCTGTCTCTCCCACTTTATTTAGCATTACTCTTCTCTTTGTCTATATTGAACACTATAGTGTTCTCCACTTCCACAACCTTGAACGTGTCATGCCCTCACCTACCTTGAGGACTTAGCACATGCTTCTCTCTGTGTGCAATGTTCTGGCCCTGACCCCTGTCCTTGAAATCCCAGCTGAGATGTCCTGTCGTTGCTGAAGCACTCCCCGGCCTCTCCAGGCTGAGAGTTGTTTTCTCTTTTATGACATAAAAACACTTACTCATATTTTAATGTGCGTAGAATGCATCTTATGATGTTATTGTTTGCTTATGTGACTCTCTGTCTGGGATTCAAGGTCTGAGGGCATAGTTTTGTTTTATTCTCCAAACAACGGTTTAAAGGGTTCTTCTGAGCTTAAATAAAACTGTTCCAAAGAGAAACCAAAATTCTCTGCTCTGGAATTCTTTTGGACTAAACCCCATTCATTTTTTCCCCTGGTACAATGTAGGCCTTAGAAAAATGGGAATGTCAGGGACAGAATGAACCACCATAGCACCACGTATGGGAACTTTCAGATGGGACTTGACACCATCAAATGGGACTAATATTACTTGATGCCAATAGTACTTCTGAGAGGTAAGGGAGGAACCACCAGGAATATGACCTTCAATTAGTCCTTTCATCTCTTTAGGCTTCAATTTCTTCATTAATAAAAATAAAGGATGTGGACAAGAGCTCTGATATCTCTTCTACTGCTGTTTTTGTGTTTGGGATTTGGGATTTTAGGTCCTTTATGTAAAGAATCTCTGAGTTTTAGAGCCACAAATGGAGTTTAATGCCCATTTTAACTTGAGGGAAAATGAGAATGACAGGGATTATAATGGGTTCAAGGTTCATGTAGCTCATGAGGAAATTCATTATGGTGAATTTCTTTTTACTTGTTTGCTGGCTGCGGTTGAGGGACTGCCAAGATCTGCCTAAATAGATTTTTACCGGAAACTGGTAATCCCCAAGGGGCTTCTTAGTAGGAGACTTGCAGGGTTCCAGTGCTTTCAGTGTAAAGTTGTTGCAGTGTGAGCTTCAGTGAGACCACGTCTCAGGGGCTTTGTGGAGCTCCTGCCACGTGCATGTGCCCTGAGTCAGGAAGATCCCCTGGAGGAGGGCACGGCAACCCACGCCAGTATTCTCGCCTGGAGAATCCCATGGACAGAGGAGCCTGGTGGGCTACAGTCCACAGGGTTGCAAAGAGTCAGACATGACTGACGTGACTGAGAATGCGCACGTGCATACCATGTGTTAAGTTCACTGAAGATAAAGAGCTGCAAGCCATGGACGACTTCTGAGGGAGACCAGATCAAAGGATTAAACCAGTTTTTATCCACTTTTCTCTTTGGGAATGAGCTCAGTGTCACTTAAATGAGTCCATGGAGACCAAAAAGACCCCAAGTCATAAGTCAGACTGTATTGTTCTTAGACATTAATCTCTTGTCCTGAATAATTGGCCTGGTTAAGAAGCCAATCAGCCTGCACCCTTTCCTAATCTACCTGCACTTAGCGTTGCCTTCAGATTGTCCCATATTCTCAGTGCTTCCTTCCTTACCCCTCAGAAGTATCAGAACTATTATTGCCAGAGCTGATGGCCTGTATACCGTATCTACCATCTGGCTGCTTGCAAGGAATGGATAATCCTTTTAAAGTCTTAGTAGTAATAGGTGATCCATTTGCCCCTATTTTCTAACATTAGCTTTTAGATGGCCTGTATCCAATCCACAGGTTTTGAATTTGAATCCTAGAGATGAAAAGTGGTTAGCCACAGGGAGGAGATGACAGTAAAAGCATGAAAAATCAAACAGGAAAAATTAAGTTTGTTAATTTCCCTAACATAGGAGTCTTCTTTGTACAGAGAAGGAAGCTAACCTGGTAGAGAAAACACAACGCACGGCATCAGGAAGACAGACTGGCTGAAATCCCAGCACTGCCAGGTGTTGACCAGGTGAAATAGTACCATAGGACCATGTTGACATTTTAAATTTTATTTAATTAATTAAATTTTTTGCCATTAACTCTTTTTTTTTTAAATTGCAGTATAGTTGATTTACAGTGGCATGTTATCTTCAGGTGTATAGCACAGTGATTTAGTTACGTGTGTATGCATATATAATATGTATATGTATTCTTTTTCAGATTCTTTTCCCTTATAGGTTATTACAAAATACTGAGTATAGTTCCTTGTGCCATACTGCAGGTCTTTGTTGGATATCTGTTTTATATGCATGCATGCTCAGTCGCTTTGGTCATGTCCAGCTCTTTGCACCCTTATGGATTGTAGCCCACCAGGCTCCTCTGTCCATGGGGTTCTCCAGGCAAAAATACAGGAGAGAATTGCTGTGCCCTCCTCCAAGGGATCTTCTAAACCCAGGGATCAAACCTGTGTCTCCTGCACTACAGGCAGATTCTTTACCATTGAGCCACTGGGGAAGCTCCATATAGAGTGGCAGATATGTGTTAATCCCAGACTCCTAATTTATCCCCGGCCCCTACACCTTTCCCCTTTGGTAACCATCAGTTTATTTTATAAGTCTGTGAGTGTATTTCTACTTTGTATAAAAGTTCATTTGAATCTTTTTTTTTTCAGATTCTTCATATAAGTGATATCATATGATATGTCTTTATCTGGATTACTTCACTTAGTATGACAACCTCTAGGTATATCCATGTTGATACAAATGGCATTATTTCATTCTCTCTCTCTCTCTCTTTTTTTTTTTTTTTACTGAAACAACATATTAAAAAGCAAAGACATCACTTTGCTGACAAAGATCTGTATAGTCAAAGCTATACAGTAGTCATGCATGGATGTGAGAGTTGGACCATAAAGAAGGTTGAGCACCAAAGAATTTATGTTTTCAAATTGTGGTCCTGGGAGAAGACTCTTGAGAGTCCCTTGGACTGCAAGGAGATCAAACCAGTCAATCTTAACGAACTCAACCGTGAATATTCATTGGAAGGACTGATGCTGAAGCTGAAGCTCCAATACTTTGGCCACCTGATGTGAAGAGCTGACTCATTGGAAAAGACATTGATGCTGAGAAAGACTGAGGCGAAAGGACAGGGGGCGGCAGATGACAAGCAGGTTAGATAGCATCACCGACTCAATGGACATGAGCCTGAGCAAACTCTGGGAGATAGTGGAGGTCAGAGGGCATAGTTGAGTCCTGGTGACCTACCGTCCGTGGGGTTGCAAAGAGTTGGAGACGACTGAATGACTGAGCGACAACATCAGTATTCCGTTGTCTATATGTACTACATCTTCACCCGTTTCTTTCAATGGACATTTAGGTTGCTTCCATCTTTTGGCTGATGTAAAACATGGCTGTGAACATTGGGGTGCGTGTATCTTTCTGCATTACAGTTTTCTCCAGGCACATGCCCAGGAGTGGCATTGCTGGATCACACGGTAGCTCTATTTTTAATTTTTGAGGAGCCTCCACACTTCTCTCCATAGTGGCTGCACCAATTTACATTCCCACCAACAGTGTAGGAGGCTTCCTTTTTCTCCACACCCTCTTCAGCATTTATTATTTGTAGACTTTTTGTTGACCTTTTGGACCAAGTGCTAACCTTTTTCAATGTTAGTTTTCTTATTTATCCAATGGGGGAATAATTTCCTTCAAAGTTGAGGAAAGGCTTTGTGAGTTGGTTATTAGATGCTCTTCTGTGTCCAGACCTCTCCTGCTCAGGTGGGCCCTGTGTCTGAGGAAGTGTGAGATGCTGGGTGGAGTCATGTACACTGTTGCCAGAACATGCCCTCAGCCCTGTTGTGGTCTTGAAATCTCAGAGACAGCAGCTCTTGTAGATGAAACAGAGGGTTCTTCCCACAGCCAGGGTTTGGTCGGCTCATTGTGCAAAGACCTGGCAGGAAGAGGATCTCCAACAGATGGGCTGGGGTGGAGTGGGTGGGCACTGGGAGGCAGATGAGACACTGATCCACAGTTATCCCCCTTTGTAAATCTCAGGCACAAAAGTTAAATTACTCGTATCTCTCAATAAATTGAACCTCACCATCATTTTCCTGTTCTCAGCCCTTCTCCTTTTTTTTTATTAAATGTAATTTTTACCCTCAGTCTCAGGCTTCTCAGCGGTGCTAGTGGTAAAGAACCTTCCTGCCAATGCAGGAGATGTAAGAAACTCAGGTTCAATCCCTGGGTCAGGAAGATTCCTTGGAGGAGAGCATGGCAACCCACTCCAGTATTCTTGCCTGGAAAATTCCATGGACAGAGGAGCCTGGCGGGCTACAGTTGCAAAGAGTTGGACATGAATGAAGTTATTTAGCATGCACACACCCTCATTCCCACTCACCTTTCATTTACTTATCCAAGAAAAGTTTAGAAGTGCCTCTTTTATGATAGGCTTTGTTCTAGGTCTTCAGAGATGTCAGGAAAAAAAAAGAAAAACAGGCAAGAGTTCCTGCCCTCACAGAACTCATGTTCTAGTGGTAAATGTAGGGGTGGGGTGACAGCATTTACTACCTTTAAGATGACTATAAAATTTACTTATCATTACATTTCATTATTATCTAAGGTAAAAATAGAGTTGGGCAAGGGGGACCGTGTGTGTGTGTGTGTGTGTGTGTGTGTGTGTGTCTGTAGAGGATTCTGAAGGCTTACAATTCCAGGCAGAAGAACAGCCAGTGCAAAGGGTCTGTTGCAGCCTCAGTGCCTGGCATGTATCTATAGCAGGCAGCCAGTGAGGCTGGGGCAGAGTGAGTAGTGGGACAGTGGTAGAAGACGATGTCGGTGAGGAAAACAGAGATGGAGGCAGGGAGGCAGATCACGTGGGGCTTTGCAGGACAGTGTAAGGACTTTAGATTTTACTAGGGGATTTCAGGATTTGGGGGAATCATAAAAATTCTCATTATGTTTCCCCCTTTGTTCTCTCAGCATTGTGTTTCTGAGATCCACTCATGCTGCCATATGTACATCGAGTTAATTGCTGATAGCCATTCTGTAGCACTCTACATTTTACCTAGTCACTCTTCCAACTCTATGCTGCTACCAAGAACACTGCAACAGATGTCTTCACGTGTGCTCCATGGTAGGCTGCGAAATCATTTCTGCAGGAGATCTACCCAGGACTGAGTGGACCTGTTGGGTGGTAGGGTAAGCACACTCAATTTGACTTAAGTGATGCTGGATTGCTCTCCTGGCTGACTGTACCCATCTCTACTTCCTTCCTACATCCCTGCCAACAGGTGACAAGGTCCAGCTTTCAAATTTTTTTTTTTTTACCAATCTAACAAGTGTAAAGTAACATCTATTGTTTTAATTTGCATTTCTTTGAATACTAATGAATGTGAGCACTTCTTTGTATGCTAGTTAGCTTCCTTTTCCTCCTTTAAGTTGCCCGTTCATATTCTCAGCCAGTATTTTTATTGGGGTTCTTGCTGTTTTTCTTTTTGATTTGCAGGAGGTCCTTGAATATTCTGGATATTATCTATAGTTGTTTTCAGATGTTTGTATTTCAGATGGCCTTTGAGGTAATCTAGTCTAACCACCTCATTTTACAGTTGGTGAAACTGAGACCCAAGTGAAGGAGCAGGTTTTTCTTTTTTTTTTTTTTCTTCCATAAACAACTTCTTCAGATCACACATGCAATGGAAAAGCTGAGCCTGGAAGTTAGTACTTCTCCCAACATATCACTACAAGGATCCCTTTTAGTGAGGCAGGAATGGCAGTAGGTGGGGGGCAGGAGCTGTTGAGTGTTGCCCCCTGCCGTCAGCATCTGCATTTCTTTGTAGCCCATAGAGCCACTTACCCTGACATGATGACTGAGACCAGTTCAAGATCCAAGAGGCACTTGCAGTCTATGAGGTCCTGGGTCTAGTGACCATTTTCTCCTTCCCATTCAGTCACTACTTCGGGACTTTATTTCCTTGTGCTTGACTGATGTTTCTCAAATTTTAGGATGTATAGGATTTACTGAGAGAACATATTATAGTGTAGATTACTGCCTCACCCCTCCTGAGGATTTAGAAGCACTGAAGGATCCTTAGGTCCCTGTTACAGGTGGTCCATGGGCCTGATTTGGTGAAACAGTGCACAAATATCATTGCACTACCTGATTGATCCTGATTGATCTTCTGTTTCCATATAGCACGCTTAGTTACTCAGTTGTGTCCAACTCTTTGTGACCCCATGGACTGTAGCCCGCTAGGCTCCTTTGTGCATGGGATTTCCCAGGCAAGAATACTGGAGTGGGTTGCCATTTCCTTCTCCAGGGGATCTTCCTAACCCGGGATTGAACCCAGGTCTCCTGCATTGCAGGCAGATTCTTTACCATCTAAACCAGCATAGAAGCCCATCCTAGAGTTATTTCAGTGTCGTCCAGAATGCCAAAAAGAACTAAAATCATTCCCTGAACACATCTCTCTTTGTCATACCTCCATGCTTTCACCCTTACCATTCACCTGAAATGCCCCTTCCTCCATGAAATCCCATGACTTTTAAAGATCTAGGCTAAACATGGCCTCCTGTAGAAAGCCCTCTCTGATTTTTCTGGGACTCAGTCTCAGGGGCACATTGTGAATGGAGAAATCTGGCATGGAGTAGGGACATTCCCTTTGCAGGCACATTGCCCTTTTAAATCACGTGGATATCCCCATGGATAGAAAAGGGCGCTAAAGAACCTCTTGAGATAGCAACACTCTAGATGAGCTAGTATTAAAAAAATAAATCAATAACAACCATTTTAATCAAATATAGAAGCACATAGTTTATTTACGGTTGTAGCTCTACAAAATTTATGAAAAACAGCCATCTTCCATGATTTCTCCCATGCTCTCCCCTTCCCCAGACACTTGAAACTCTTTTGACTGATTTTTTTGATATCTCTAAAGATTATGCTTAGGTGGCTTCTATTTCATTTTTCAGTTTTAAGCACTATTGACTTTCCGCTATAGAGCACAAGTACTTCACCTTCGATCTCCCTCCCTCCACCCGACCATGCCTTCACACGTGCCCTGTCCCACCCCCGCGTCTTATTGCTTGGCCAGTTTTTTTTTTTGGGGGGGGTTTTTTTTTATTATATATATATATTTTTTCTTTTCTTTTTTTTTAAATTTTATTTTATAGTTTTTTATTTTTTTAATTTTAAAATCTTTAATTCTTACATGTGTTCCCAAACATGAACCCCCCTCCCACCTCCCTCCCCATAACATCTCTGTGGGTCATCCCCATGCACCAGCCTGCTTGGCCAGTTTTTATATCCAGGTCACCTCCATGGTTCTTTCTGTCTCACTGACTGGTGCTACCAGCCTTCTGGCTGTCTAGATCAGAAATTTGGGCACCCTCTTTAACTCCTTCCACCCTCTCCGAATCCTCTGCCCACCCATTCTTTCCCTATCTTCCCTGTCCAGTCATTCACAGAATTCTGTCCACTCCGTCTCTGATATAACTGAAATTTATCTACTTCTCTCTGTTTCCACTGTCAAAGCCCTTGCTTCATCACCCTTGGGTCCCCCCTGGAGTTCTGTAGTGTGTTAGACTGTGTGTTCTCGTGCCTCCCTCTAGGCTCTTTCACCTTATAGCCAGAGTGAGCTTTCTAAAACACAAATTAGACCACGTGATTCTCATGCTAAAAACTCTTGAGTGGACCTTGGGGTCTCCAGGGCACAGTTCAAATTCCTTATTGTGGTGAGCTAAACACAAACCTTTGTCTACCATCGGATTTTGCGTTCCTGGCACACAGACTGTATTTGCTTGTCATGAGGTTGGGGCCATAAGAAATGTGAGTTGAAAATGATCTGTCATTTCCAGGTGTGGGCAGTTAAGAGCTATGTGCCTGTCGCATCACTCCAGGCCTGTGTTCTAGATGCTGGAGCTGAAGGGTGGATGAGGGCTGCCCTTCCGACAGCAGACCTTACAGGAGTGAGAAGGGTCTTTGTTATGCTAAGCTAAGGAAACTTGGGGTTTTATCTGCTGCTGCTAAGTCGCTTCAGTCATGTCCAACTCTGTGCGACCCCATAGATGGTAGCCCACCAGGCTCCCCCGTCCCTGGGATTCTCCAGGCAAGAACACTGGAGTGGGTTGCCATTTCCTTCTCCAATGCATGAAAGTGAAAAGTGAAAGTGAAGTCGCTCAGTCGTGCCCAACTCTTAGTGACCCCATGGACTGCAGCCCACCAGGCTCCTCCGTCCATGGGATTTTCCAGGTAGAGTACTGGAGTGGGTGCCATCGCCTTCTCTGATACTGCAGCAGAACCTACCATAACCCTGGGTAACAAAAGGTGGCATAAAGACTGCGGCGCCTGGCCTTGCATCTCTCTCTCCTGTGATCTCTCCTGTCTTCCTCCCCTCTTCAACTCTATATTCTAGCTACAATGATGCGCCAGGTTCTTTCCCACTTCTGGATGTTTGCACACACAGTTCTTGTTACTTAGAAGTCCCGCTCGCCCACACATATATTCTTTGCCACTTTGCACTCAGCCAAGTCTCAGCTTAGATGTCTCTTCCTCAGTGAAGACTTTCAAGACTCCCTGCTACTTACTGTGTGAGGTGCCCTTCCCCTGGGTCCCTTGGCCAGATTAAGAGTTAGTCACTCAGTCGTGCCTGACTCTTTGTGACCCAATGGACTGCAGCCCACCAGGCTCCCCCATCCTCGGTCCATGAGATTTTCCAGGCAAGGATAGTGGAGTGGGTTGCCATTTCCTTCTCCAGGGCATTTTCCCAACCCAGGGGTCAAACCCGGGTGGATTCTTTACCGACTGAGCTACGCCGTGCTGCCACTTCACTTACCACTCTGGCTGGAAATCACTTGCTTACCTGTGTTTCTGCCAAACTAGACTATAATCTCCCTGAGAGTCTTGATTCTGTCTGTTCCCTGTGGGATACTCAGGGCCAGTCAGAGTAGATGCTGGGCCCATTTGTGTATATGTGTGTGTGTCTGTGTAAAGATCCAGGGTGTCTTAGGGGAAGAACTACTGTGTAAATCTGCATTTCAGATTTCTTTTGCCAATACTTTCCTGGTAGTTTAAATTCTTGAGAGCTAGTGTTGATCAGTAGTTTGGGGAAAACAGTCTATAGTCACACAGAGCTGGTTTGACTTCTTGTCTTACTTCAAAATTTTGAGCTAGTTAAGCCCCAATTTCCTTATCTAAAGGGGATACAAATAATGATAATATCCACATCACAATGGTTATGTTGACAATTAAATGAGTTGATACATTTAGTGTTTAATTAAATGAAACATGCAGAGCAATTCTTGACATATAGAAATGCCCAATAAATGTTAGATATATTGTTGTTTTTAAGAATATCCTAAATATAAATGTGGTGTCCTTGATTGGATCCTGGAACAGAAAAAGGACACTGGGGAATCCAAATAAGCTCGAAGTTTAATTAATAGCAGTATTCCAATGTTGGTTTCTTGGAAGAGGAGAGTGAAAGTTGGCTTAAAACTCAACATTCAGAAAACTAAGATCATGGCGTCTGGTCCCATCACTTCATGGCAAATAGGTGGGAAAACAATGGAAACAGTGAGAGACTTTATTTTTTGGGGCTCCAAAATCACTGCAGATGGTGACCGCAGCCATGAAATTAAAAGACACTTGCAACTTGGAAGAAAAGGTATGGCCAGTCTAGACAGCATATTAAAAAGCAGCGACATCACTTTGCTGACAAAGGTCCGTCTAGTCAAAGCTATCATTTTTCCAGTAGTCAGGTATGGATGTGAGAGTTGGACTATAAAGAAATCTGAGCACCGAGGAATTGATGCTTTTGAATTGTGGCATTGGAGAAGACTCTTGAGAGTCCCTTGGACTGCAAGGAGATCCAACCAGTCCATCCTAAAGGAAATCAGTCCTGAATATTCATTGGAAGGACTGATGCTGAAGCTGAAGCTCCAATACTTTGGCCACCTGATGCGAAGGGACAACTCATTGGAAAAGACCCTGATGCTGGGAAAGATTGAGGGCAGGAGGAAAAGGAAGTGACAGAGGATGAGATGGTTGGATGGCATCACTGATGCAATGGACATGAGTTTGAGCAAACTCAGGGAGTTAGTGAAGGACAGGGAAGCCTTGCATGCTTCAGTTCGTGGGGTCGCAGAGTCGGACACAACTTAGAAACTGAACAACGACAACAACAATTTGGGGGGCATGGCACCACAAAAATTCAAGGGAATCGCATGAATTTGCAGAGTAAGTGTAGAGAGAGGCAAGGCTTGTTGGGGGCTTAGGGACAGGTAGCTCCACGGGTGGGGCTTTGATCTGAGTCTTAATTCGGTCTGGGAAGGGAGAAAGGGAAAGCATGAGTGTTTGGGTTGAGCCACCCCCGACTTCTGCTCTTTCCCGTTTTCTAAGCAGCGCCTAGAGCAGGACCAGGTGGGCGCACACTTGGCTGTTTTGTCGCTTCATCAGGGTCAGGAGGCCACAGTGCACAGAGCGCGGGCTTTGGGTCAGGCAGTCTGGGCTCAGCAACTGTGCTGCTTCTTGTCATCTATGTGAGCTGGTTACTTAGCCTCTCTGAGCGTCATGAAAATGAGGTAACAATGGCCAACCGACCGAGCTGCTACGAGGATTACTCCCATTAGATGTGTGATGATGCCAGGCACACGGTAAGGCCTCCGCAGTGGCGGCTGCCTCTGTGCCTCTCCTTCACTGTGACAAGGCTGGCACTATGGACCTTTGGTAATGCTGCTAAACATTTCTTGGAAAGGCAGCTTCTCTTAAAGGAAAAAATGTAGACTTTGGGAGGCTGTGCCGCTGACCATTTGGGTAAACTAGAGCCACTGTAAAGTAGGGCTGTTGTGATATTACAAGGTGAAGTGTGAACATAGCCCATAGACTGATTCCATTCCTGTCTGTTCTTGTCATTTCCTCTTGTGTTTCTCTCCATTTGATTCACATTAATGTTGACTACTCCTCTGAACCAACTTGTTGCTCTTCCAGGACAAATCTTTTAAATCTTATATTTCTCAGATGCCTCCCCCCAGCACTTAATTTAGGGGCAGAGTAAGGTGCTCATCAGACACAATATGGCCCATTTTCAGGGTGGGTTTCCTCAATGTTTAGATGCCTACAACAGCGTCGCTAGACTTTGTTCTACCCCATCCTTCTGAGCTTGAGAAATCGTGCTTGGGTTGGTTGAGGAGAAGAAGACCAACCTGTGAAATGACCACCAAACATTTTATTTATTTTACCTTAATAGTACTTTACCATAATAGTAGGCTTTCATTTCTAAGATAGCGCTGAGGGGTGGGAAGCGGAGGGCAAGACGGAAGGCAGGAGCCTGGGAAAGTTGCGTCAGACAGCAGCATCAGCCTCTGCAACTAAATCAGCTGAGGGAACCCATCAGGGCCCGAGTCCACCCTGCTGTGAAAAATCCGCCTGCTGACTTCCACCCTCTGCTCGTCCTCGTTCTCCACCTCGTCCTTGCTCGACTTGCGGCACGCGTTCTGGTAGAGCACGGCACACACGCCGGTCAGCCAGGCGGCCACGGTGCCTGCGCAGAAGATGCAGAAGCTGATGAGCAGCAGGAAGATGTAGTCCTGGAGATCTAGGTTCGTGATGCACATGTACCGGAGCGGGTTCCCCACCTTCGTGATGGGCCATCCTGCCAGCTCTGTCGGCTCCACGCAAGTGGCATTTTGTTCATCTAAGAGGAAACACACAGCAGGCAGAGTGCTGAAACAGAACTCCTAGGCTTGTGAGGCCAATCGGGACCTGGAGTGATGGGCTGGACTCTGGCTACTCAAAGCGTGGTCTGGGGGCCAGCGGTACCGGCGTGACGGGGACCCCGTGAGAAATGTGGAATCTTAGGCAGCACGCCCAGGCCTTCTTGAATCAGAATCTGCATCTTAACAATATCTCCAGGTGATCTGTGGGCATAGTAAGGTTTGAGACTGCACCTGGACTGCTTTTTGCCCCAGGTTTAGCTGCATTCACGTAACCCACTCCAGTACTCTTGCCTGGAAAATTCCATGGACGGAGGTGCCTGATAGGCTACAGTCCATGGGATCTCAAAGAGTCGGACATGACTGAGCAACTTCACTTCTAGCTGCATTCACATCACCTCCTGAAAATAACCTTTGCTTTTTAAGGCTCTTCAAGGAATGGGAGACCACAGAAGGAGCTGGGAACTTGGAAACTTCAGCAAGATGGTCATGGGGTGTTGACACTCTACAGAACTCCATCAGTGCTTGGCACCTCTTGCTCGCCTTCCTCATCTTACCCTCACCTTCCCCTCCACCTTGTCCCTTTCCCTTCTCCTGTGCCTGAGCCCAGCCAGGGATCACTAAGGCCACCCAAGGTCATCACACCCCACTTAGGAAGGACAGGATTCTCTGGAAATGCCTCCTGTGTGTTCTCTACATCCTCAACCTGGAGAAATCAGGAATGAGCTTCAGGGCAAAGAGACAGCCAATATGGAAAGCAGTTCTGCTTCTGTGATGCTGTTGGCATCACTCATGATCAACATGAGTCTCAGTCCTCTTTAGTGGCTGACTCAGTTGCCTGGCTCCTTCTCTGAGCACCTCCCCACACCAAGCAGTGTGGACTTCAGTATATAATAGAAGTAAAGGTGGGTCATGGAGCCAGACAGACTAGAATTCAAACCCACTGTCACTAATTTTGGAAACTTCAGCAGGATGTCTGATACTGTCTTTGAATCCCATTGCCTCATCCTATAAAGAATAACTGTATCCATGAAATTAAAAGACTCTTGCTTCTTGGAAGAAAACTTATGACCAACCTAGACAGCACATTGAAAAGCAGAAACATTACTTTGCCTATAAAGGTCCATCTAGTCAAAGCTATGGTTTTTCCAGTAGTCATGTATGGATGTGAGAGTTGGACTGTGGAGAAAGCTGAGTGCCAAAGAATTGATGCTTTTGAGCTATGGTGTTGGAGAAGACTCTTGAAGATTCCCTTGGATGGCAAGGAAATCCAACCAGTCAATCCTAAAGGAAATCAGTCCTGAATATTCACTGGAAGGACTGATGCTAAAGCTGAAACTCTAATACTCTGACCACCTGATAAGAAGAACTGACTCATTAGAAAAGACCCTGATGCTGGGAAAGATTGAGGGCGGGAGGAGACGGGGACGACAGAGAATGAGTTGGTTGGATGGAATCACCTACTCAATGGACATGAGTCTGAGTAAGCTCCAGGAGTTGGTATTGAACAGGGAAGCCTGGCATGCTGTAGTCCATGGGGTCGCAAAGAGTCAGACACAACTGAGCAACTGAACCGAACTGGTAAAGAATAACATCTATTCTCAGGGTAATAAAGAGGATTTAATCGGCACAGGTGAGCAGGTGAGCTACTGTACACAGCAGTGCACACAGTACACTGTACAAAGAGCTTCATAGGCTGCTCAGAGCTCTGTCGTCAGCCCTACATTTTTCTAGCTCCATATACTCTGCCATGCTGATGCTGAGGTGCCTGTGTGCAGTGTCCAGGGGAAAATATCCAGCAAGCATTAGATAAATGAGTTTCCATTCAGGGCTGAGATTAGGGCTTAAGACAATTATGATCAGAATTATAGTAGCAGCTGATATTTACCAAGTTCTGCCTACATGCTAAGTGATATGCAAATGCTATCTCATTTAAATCTTACAAGAATGTTGACACACATTTTCATTCTTGTTTTTCACATCAGGAAACTGAGACTCAGAAAAGTTTCCTAACCTGAAGGTTCTGGATAAATTGCATGATTTCAGCAGGGAACAGGAGACAGAAAACCTGGACTTAGCCAAGTGGGAGTCACAGAGAGAGACTAATGCGGGGAGAAGCTTCCCCCACAACAGGGCAGGAACTCCAGGCTGTGCAGTGGTAGTAGTGAAAGTCACTCAGTTGTGTCCGACTCTTTGGGACCCCGTGGACTATACAATGCAATTCTCCAGGCCAGAATACTGGCGTGGGCAGCCTTTCTCTTTTCCAGGAGATTTTCCCAACC
This sequence comes from Budorcas taxicolor, assembly GCF_023091745.1. NCBI lineage: Eukaryota > Metazoa > Chordata > Mammalia > Artiodactyla > Bovidae > Budorcas > Budorcas taxicolor. The sequence goes on from NC_068912.1 coordinate 3,806,383, forward strand.
CAGGGATCAAACCCAGGTCTCCTGCATTGCAGTCAGATTCTTTACCAGCTGAGCCGCAAGGGAAGCCCAGGCTACGTAAAGGCACTGATTTCCTTGATGAAATCAGTTTGGACTGGAGCTAGAAGCAGGAGAAATAGGGAAAGGAATACAGAGGTGAGCTTACTGGGAGGCAGCTGGCTCTGGGTGACTGGAACGAGCTGCCCAGGCTGGCCATTAAGTCCTCTCCAAACTGGACACCATTGTGTGAATGCTGGTTCCTGGTCAGTGCCCCTAAGTGAACTTGTTGGTTACTTTCAGGAAGATGGCCTGATGTTTGTAATGCTACTGAGGACTCGCTCTTGGTTGAAGTTTTAGTCACCGGAGGAGGAAGCCAGCAGGGGGCTGCCGCATCGACTGTTTGCAAAGATTACAGAGGAAAGGAGAGGAAGAAGCTCCTCTCTAGAATGAGTGTGAGACAGAGGCCCTGTGGGTGACCCAGGCCAGCTGGAGAGGAAAGGGGCCTTGGGCTTCCATCTCAGGGTGCTGTAAAGGGTCAGGAACGCAATTATGTCTCAAGACCTCTCTCTAGTCAGCCTGGTTCAAGGACCTCTGGGGCTTTTCCAGGAGGCCCAAGCGGAGGCTGGTGAGGTGAGGGAAGGCTCCTGCAATCTTTAGGAATTCTAGCAAGACAGGGCTTAGATCACCTGCCCAACTGCCAGAGACGCCACATGGGAATATACAAAGAAAGATGTATGAGAAAGCAGGACATGGGACTCTGAGGGTCTGGACTGTGCCCAGTGGTGGGGGCAGAGGGGTTTATCTCATTCTATTTTTGAAAAGATTAGGCTTTCAAATCAGGGTTTGGGCGGCAGATATGAGACTAAACATTAAATGCGTTATTTCCCCATTTTGGAGCATTACCTTGAAAGGAGCAATTAGACAGCGATTTTAATGCATTGTTAGGCTGCTTTTAAGTGAGGGATGTGGGTGGTTCGGTGGAGAGGGTTTTCCCTCCGCTGCATTCCCTCTCCCCTCTGCACTGCCTGTCACCGCCAAGGTGTGAGTGCTCCTCACCTCCCAGCAGGTCTGTCTCTACCATTGCCAGTTCCCCAGCTCTGGACCGCTGCACACACTCCTGCCAGATTCCCCTTCTGCAAGCTTGGCTCTTGCCAGTCACACCAGAGTTCAAATCCCTGTCTGACTCCCCCGCGGGGCTCAGGATAACACCCAGACTGGCTGGTGTTCAGAGCTCTCAGCATTGCCCACCATCCCCACCTTACTTCTCAGTTCTCCCAGTAACTCACCCTTATTCTAGTCACATTAAGCTCTCTGTGCTCCTTGGTTGTCTCTCCCCCTTGCCTACAGCTAGCTTTGTTACACTGCTCTTTTTGCATCAAGTATCTCTTCCTCCAATTTTTGCATCATCAAGTCCTTCGTGTCCTTTAAGGTCTGATGTAAATGCGTCTACTTCCAGGAACCCTTCCCCAGCCTCTTCATCCTCGTAGTTCAGAGGATACGTTGTGATTATTCCCACTGTGGACTCTTGCATCTCCTAGTATCATTCTTACTGCACCTGTCACGTTCTATCTTACGTGGTGGTTATTTGCTAGAAAAGCAAAGCATAAAAAAAAAAGAAAGAAAATTTGAAACAGCATATTTTTTAAACAGATTTTTTTGATGTGACCATTTTTAAAGTCTTTATTGAACTTGCCACAGTATTGCTTCTGCTTCATGCTTTGGATTTTTGGCCAGAGGGACGTGGGATCTTAGCTCCCTGAGCAGGGATCAAAACTACAACCCCTGCAAAAGTCTTAACCACTGGACCTCTACGGAAGTCCTGCAAAATCATCTTTTCTCTCCTACAAGACAGACTTTTAGCTCTTGAAGGCATAAACCATGTCTGATCATTATCATTCTCGTTAATAAGAGCTAATATTCCTTGAATTACTTGATTTTTAAAATTTGGGGATTTTCTAGCACTGGTTTCATTATTCAATTCTAGTTCAATTCTACTATAGTCAGAAGCATACTTTTTCTGATTTCAGCCCTTTGAAGTTTATCAAGAATTTTCTGTATAATAGAGTCAGTTTTAGTAATTTTTGCATGTGCACTGAAAAAATGCATTGTCTTTGTTGAATACATTGTTCTATGTATGCCAACGAGTGTGCTTTTATACCGACTGTCTACGTCTTTATTGACTTTTCATCTTTTTGGGCTTTTTGTTACCTTTATTTATTGTCTCAATTACTATTAGCCTAGCACCCAGTCCAGTGTTCTTGCCTGGAGAATCCCAGGGACGGTGGAGCCTGGTGGGCTGCCGTCTATGGGGTCGCAGAGTCAGACACGACTGAGGCGACTTAGCAGCAGCAGCAGCAGTTACTGGGAAGTATGTTAAAATCATGTTATGGTTGTGCACTTGTCTACTTCTCCAAATAGTTCTGTCAAGTTTTGCTTCCATATTTTGAAGCAATGTTCTTAAATACATATATGACTGTTACCTCTTTCTGGTAGATTTACCCTTTTCTTTTGGTTAGTGTCTGTGTTGCATATCTTTCCCCATCATTTTACTTTTAATCTTTCTGTGTTCCTATATTTAAGGTACCTTTAGTAAGCAGGATGCAGCTGGGCTTTGTTCTTCATTCAATCTGGTAAACTGCATTTTAATCAGCCCATTAACATTTAATGTTAGACTGATATATTTGGATTCACTATTGTTTTCCATTTCTCCCACTTTTTAAATGATCCTAGCTCTCTATTATTTCATCTCCCTCTCTTTAAAAAAATTTTTTTTCACTTTGTATTGGGGGATAGCCGATTAACAACATTGTGACAGTCTCAGGTGAACAGCAAAGGAACTCAGCTAGACATACACATGAATCCATTCTCCCCCAAACTCCCTTCCCATTCAGGCTGTTAGGTAACATCAGGGTGAGTTCCATGTGCTATACAATGGGTCCTTATTGGCTCATCTCTTCTTTAGCTTGTTAGTCATGCATTCTTCTCCTAGTCTAGTAAGATGACTTTAGAGTTTATGGACCTATCTGCTCATCTTGGAGTGTCTTATATGTTCTAGGAGTCATTTAAGGTGCTTCACGAAATTAAACTCTACTGTTGAGCACCGCGCTGGGTGTGTGTGTTAGTCACTCAGTCGTGTCTGACTTTTTGTGACTTTATGGATTGTACCTTCCCAGGCTCCTCTGTCCATGAAATTCTCCAGGCAAGAATACTGGAATGCGTTGCCATTCCCTTCTCCAGGGGATCTTCCCAATCCAGGGATCAAGCTTGGGTCTCCCACATTGCAGGCAGATTCTTCACCTTTTGAGACACCAGGAAAGTGCCCCACTAAGCAGTTTTAATTATTCCCAGGCTACTGAATGAATAAATTGTTCATCAATTACTCCTTTTCTGGCTTTCTTGATCCCCTTGCCTCTGAGAAAAGGCTACCAGGCACTGTTATGTATGTTGCACACTGCACAATCCCAGGGCTTTCATTCACATTACAAACAAGTGAAGGTTGCTAACCCCCATATTATCCCTTCCTCAGCTCCACTTCATAGGTGCAGAGCATTTGCCCCACTTAAAGTGCCTAGGTACAATTACAGGTATCATTAATGTTTAAATTCTCCCTGCAAATAGTTCCTAAGGAAACATAAACCACACGCTTCTTTAGTTCCTCACGTGGCACATTGCTCACAGGTGGAAAACCTGTCTGCCAAAATCAACACATGAAGGGAAAAGTTTCAGGGACCCAGAACCACACCTGGTAGCATAGGAACTGAGGAAGCCTTGCTTCAGAAAACCAGCTTGAACCTGGTGGCTTCATGAGGACCTGCTCTTTTTCTTAATCCACAAAAGTGACCACAGTTCGGCAGTCTGCTCGGCTCTCCAGATGAGCAGGCTGCTCTGAGTTCCCTGGACAGTCTTGCTCAGGAGCTGCCTGGGCTAAGTGGCGGAGGCCAGCCTCCAGGTGATGGCCATGTAATGGGAGAGGATGCAATTTGCAGACTTCAGTTACACCGCCCCTTGGAGGACAAATGCCAGTTTCTATCAGCCTAAGCACTCTGTGGTGAAAGTTTCCAACTGGAACCTAGAGAAAGGCCCAGTTCCCCCATTTGTCCTTATTAGGCCCTAGTTTGCCTGAATATCATTAGATGTTCAGTACTTTTTCTTTTTCTTTTTTTGTCCAGCTAAATGATGTATTTATCGAGGAAGTGGATTTGCTATGTATATATCTGTCTGCTAGATTACGGACTCCATGAAGACATGGATTTGTGTTCACTATTGTGTCCCCAACATCCAGAGTACTGCTTAACACACACTAGAGCTCAAAGTATGTTTGTTGCGTGGATTAAATATTTTTTGTTATTAATGTCCCTTGGGGGAAATGTTATTGACATAAGGCTTAGTCGGAGGAAAGAGAACTTGGGGTGATAGAAGGCCATAGATGGGCAAGCTAACCTCATACCATCTTGGACTATTCTACACTAGGCTAACACCAATCCCTGCTTATCTTGTGAACATTTAGGGATAATTCAGTGAGCTAAGGGATGTGAAGTCTTGGAGGAGGCAGGGACAGATGGTGTCCAAGACAAAATGAAGGGTAAGCCTTCAACTGTCTTCTGAGAGTGGAGAAGGAAATGAGGGTAAGTGTAGATGGAGATGGGGGTGAGGAGACAAGGGCTGCAGGCGTGATATCAAAAGGTAGCTACTGTTCCAATCACTGCTTGAGAACTGTTTGAGAGCAGAGACCCTATTTGTTCACCTGTATATCCCTAGTGCTAGCACACAATAGAGCCTTGATGCTGCTGCTGCTGCTGCTGCTAAGTCACTTCAGTCGTGTCTGACTCTGTGCGACCCCATAGACAGCAGCCTACCAGGCTCTGCCATCCCTGGGATTCTCCAGGCAAGAACACTGGAGTGGGTTGCCATTTCCTTCTCCAATAGAGCCTTGATAAATATCTGTTGAATGCATACAGGAGAAAATGTGTGGCTTATTGGCCTAATCTCATACAGTTCAGTTCAGCTGCTCAGTCATGTCCAACTCTTTGTGACTGCATGGACTGCAGCATGCCAGGCTGCCCTGTCCATCACCAACTCCTGGAGCTTGCTCAAACTCATGTCCATCAACTCAAGATGCCATTCAACCATCTCATCCTCTGTCGTCCCCTTCTTTTCCTGCCTTCAACTTTTCCCAGTATCAGGGTCTTTTCCAATGAGTCAGTTTTTCATATCAGGCAGCCAAGGTACTGGAGCTTCAGCTTTAGCATCAGTCCTTCCAGTGAATATTCAGGACTGATTTCCCTTAGGATTGACTGGTTTGATCTCCTTGCAGTCCAAGGGACTCTCAAGAGTCTTCTCCAACACCACAACTCAAAAGCATCAATTCTTCAGCCCTCAGCTTTCCTTGTGGTCTAACTCTCACATCCATACATCCATCCATACTGCAAAAACCATCTCTTTGACTATACAGACCTTTGCCTGTAAAGTAATGCCTCTGCTTTTTAATACACTGTCTAGGTTTGTCATAGCTTTTCTTCCAAGGAGTAAGCGTCTTTTTATTTCATAGCTGCAATCACCATCCCAGTGATTTTGGAGCCCAAGAAAATAAAGTCTGTCACTGTTTCCATTGTTTACCAATTTATATGCCATGAAGTGATGGGACCAGATGCCATGATCTTCGTTTTTTCAAAGCTGAATTTTAAGCTGGCTTTTTCACTCTCCTCTTTCACTTTCATCAGGGGGCTCTCTAGTTCCTCTTTGCTTTCTGCCATAAGGGTGGTATCATCAAAATATCTGAGGTTATTGATATTTCTCCCTATAATCTTGATTTCAGCTTGTACTTCATCCAGTCCAACATTTTGCATGATGTACTCTGCCTGTAAGTTAAATAAGCAAGGTGACAATATACATACAGCCTTGACATACTCCTCTCCCAATTTGGAACCAGTCTATTGTTCCATGTCCAGTTCTAACTGTTGCTTCCTGACCTGCATACAGATTTCTCAAGACGGTCTGGTATTCCCATCTCTTGAAGAATTTTCCACAGTTTGTTGTGATCCACGCAGTTAAAGGCTTTAGCATAGTCAATGAAGCACAGGTAGATGGTTTTCTGGAACTCTCTTGCTTTTTCTATGATCCAACAGATGTTGGCAATTTGATCTCTTGTTCCTCTGCCTTTTCTAAATGCAGCTTGAAGATCTGGAATTTCTCAGTTCACATAGTGTTGAAGCCTAGCTTGGAGAATTTTGAGCATTACGTTGCTAACATCTGAAATGAGTGCAATCGTTTGAGCATTCTTTGGCATTGCCTTTCCTTGGGATTGGAATAAAAACTGACCTTTTCTTGTCCTGTGGCCACTGCTGAGTTTTCCAAATATGCTGGCATATTGAGTGGAACACTTTAATAGCATCGTCTTTAAGGATTTGAAATAGCTCAGCTGGATTCTCATATAACAGTTCTTTAGAACTCATGTTTTTGGCTTTGCTGTGCAGGACTTGTTTCTGATGGAATTTGAAGGGAACACTATTATATTTTGCCGTACTATGAGGGGGGCTTCCCTGGTGGCTCAGCAGTAAAGAATCTGCGTGCGATGCAGGAGACCTGGGTTTGATCCCTGAGTCTGGAAGATCCCCAGGAAGAGGGCGCGGCAACCCATTCTAGTACTCTTGCTTGGAGAATCCATGGACAGAGGAGCCTGGCAGGTGGCAGTCCATAGGGCTGCACAGAGTTGGACATGACTGAATTGACCAAGCAGCAGCAGCAGCAGCACCCTATGAGTGGCTCAGAGAAGACTCCCTAGAGGGGAGTCTGGATTTCACCATATGGCAGCCCAGCACAACCAAAGCCAACTGGCCAACAAGGCCCCTTCTTAGACCCTCATGCATGGTCCTCTGAGTATTTCTAGTCCCGACATTGGCCCCTACTTTTGCCTCCCTAGAGCTCCTTTCTCTCATCACCCAGATGTCTTCCCTTGATGGAAGCCAGGCTCCAGCAAACTACAATCTGTGGGCCAAATCCATCCTGTGGCATGTTTTGTATTGATAAATAAAGTTTTATTGGAACACAGCCATGACCATTCATTCATGCATTTTCTATGGCTGCATTCATGCTACCGAGACAGAGTGAGTAGTCACAACAAAGACCCACAAAGCTGAAAGTATTTATTTGTCCTTTTTTTTTTGGACTTTTTTAATTGAAGGATAATTGCTTTACAGATTTTGTTGTTTTCTGTCAAACATCAACAAGAATCAGCCGTAGGTAGAAAGTGTGTGCTGACTCCTGGTCTAAAGCATCCTTGGCTTTGGATGATTTGGGCTTGGGCAGTACAGTTCTGAAAACAATTTTTTCCCTTGCATGAAGAGTTCATATTTTGGTAAAGTTTAAGCCTGATTCATAGGCCATTGGAACACTACAGGAACAAACCTTGAAGTCTAGCAAGTTCAGCCTGATTATTCCTGTGCTTTAAAGTTGCTTCGACTACAGGACTGGTCTTTTGTATAAGCAGTTGTAGACGAGCAAAGTTTACAGGTAGAAAGACCCCTTTTCTTCATAACATTTCTCATGTGCTTCTCAGTGCCCAGAATTCTGTCAGCAGGAGCTTCACTTCACTGATAAAATAAGGCTTAAAGTGTAAAGTCCTCTGGAAAAGAAGCCAAAGACTTAAGCCCTCCCATGGGGAACCCCTGCTACTGACTTTCTGTAGCAGGCTATGATGGGGGGAGAGGAGCCAACTGCATATCAGACATGGGGGATGGTACCAGGCAGTTCTGGGAAGCTAATTTGTAAACCCTAGTTGGCTCTCAGTTTGGCCTAGAGCTGGACCTTGTGAATAACTACCCATCTTCTTGGAAAAATTCAGATAGTGGACCGTTATCATCCTCATGGATAAGAGGCAATTTAGAAAAGCTCAGTGGTGGAAGGGCAACACCATTCACCAGTCGCCCAGGCAGAGACTTGGGAGTCCTTCTTGCTGCCTCTCTCACATCCCATAATTCAAGCCATGAGCCAGTCCTGTTAGTCTGACCTTCACAGTATACCCCGATTCTTACCTTCTCTGGACCATTACCTGGGGCCAAGCCACTGTTCCCCGCTGCCTGAAAACCGAGGCAGCCTCTTAACTCAGGTCCCTGCTTTCCCAGCTCTCCATCTAGCGGGGGAAGGCAGCTGTACATCATAGATCGTGTCACTTCTCCACTTAAAACCCTTTCATAACTTCCTGTCACATTTGGAATAAAATCAAAAGCTTCTCCATGACCTCCAGGTCCTATATGATCTGGCCTTTGATTTTAATCCTCATCTCTTACCTTGGCTACACTCTTTTTCAGCCATACTAACCTTCTACTACGTCGAACTTATTCCGCCCTAGGGTCTTTGCATTTGCTCTTACCTTTGTTTAGAAAGCCCACACCACTCTGTGTCATATTTTCTTTGCCGATCCCCTCATTTTATTCAGTTTTCTGCACTTCTTAATTTATCCTTTGATATGTTGGCATTCCCCAAATCTTCTGTTCTTACCCTGTGATCCTCTCATTCTAAGCATCCTTTGTTTGGTTTTCATGATCACCAGTGAGCTGATGATTCCCAAACATATATTTTATTCTCTATTCTGAATTTCAGGTCAAAACATCCAAAAGCCTCCTGTCTCACAGAGAGCTCCCACTCAACACATTCAAGATGGGACTTGGCTTCTCCCCAAGCCCCTTTACTACTTTCTTCTCTCAGTGGAACCCACTCCAGTACTCTTGCCTAGAAAATCCCATGGACAGAGGAGCCTGGTGTCCATGTGGTCACAAAGAGTCGGACACGACTGAGCGACTTCACTCACTTCACTTTCTCAGTGGAGCCCCCACAGTTGTCCAAGCCAAAGCCTGGGGAATTACACTTGATTTTTTCCTTCCCTTTATTTCCCACATCTCATTGACTTTTTATTCACTCAAATATTTTTTGAGAACTTTCTCTGTGTCTGAAGATTCAGACCTGCTCTTTGACCTTGCAGACCTTCCTATCAGGGAATACAAGTGTTAAAGAACACAAACCTGTTAATTACTTAGAATTGTGCCCGGAGTCACAAAGGGAGTACAGGGGACCCTGAGGAGGTCTGGCTCACTCCCAGGTCCTGTTGTGTCTGCCTTCTGAACAGTTTCTTCTATCTGTACCTCTTCATTCATGCCTCTGCAGTAGACTGCCATCCTCTCTTGTCTGAATGCCCACAGGAGCCTCCTAGCTCTGTATTCATCTTGCCTGCCTTCCAAAACTTCTCAGGATACATTGCATGTTCCCTAGAAAATCATTCAAAGGCCCTAGATGGCCAACACCCCATTTCTCTTTTCTAGCCGCATCCACACTTTGTTGGATTTCTTTCAGGTTGGGGAATTCTTCATCTCTGAGGTTGGCTGCTTTGGCGGCCTTGTACTGTCTCCTTCCAGGGGCCTGAATGGTGTTGGGTGACCAGAGGGGCCATGCATAGAGGTCTGGCATTTCTGACTTTGAGGGGGCTTTAGATCACCTACTCTCAGGGATTCCAACTGGGCTGAGTTAGAGAGTGTATGAGAATCACACAAGGTCCTTCCCAAACTGAACAAGCCTGCCACCTCCATCCCTTCTCAAATTTTCTGGATCGTTTGGGGATGACTGACCCAGTCGCAGCCCTCTCAGCTGCTTCATTGCCCTCGGGAGGCTGCTTCTCCGGCTCTCAGCAGAAGGGAGCCACAAGGCCAGGGTAAGGTGGGAGAGACGTGCTAGCACAGCAGCTGACAGCCTTGGAATGTCTGCTGCCCAGCTGTTCCCGCTTTTGGTGTCTGGTCTTTATTGCAATCTCCCTGATGGAGGAGATGGCTTAGCATTAATAGTGGAAGGGTGTGAAGACCTGAATTCATTCTGAAAATCTAAGTTTTGGCACAGTTGTAGATGACTTTGCACTTGGCGGGTTGAAATGGGGCCATTATCCTATTACAGCAGCCTGGAATACAGGATAAAATAGCCTCAGAATGAAACTAAGATGTTCTCTGTTCAAAATGCCCTCTAAATGACTGAGACCTGAAGCAGGGCATGACCCAGCCCATCTGCTTCCTGCAGATGTCCCCAAGTGGCTTTATCCCCCTGCCTTGGTGGCACTCCTGCCTAGACTCCTCTTTTTGACTTGTGGACCCCACCATTGGACTAAACAGGACTGCCCACGGACTATAATTTAAGGGCTGACACAGACAGACCTTCTGTCCTGAAACTTACCCCCATGTCTATGCTAGTAGCCTGTCACTTTCTGCGTTCTCTCTGGTTCTGTTTGTTCCCTGTCGCATTGCAAATGCCCCTTGAGGGAGACATATCAAAACATTATTGGCCACCAACATCTCATCCAGTGTGCCAGTCGCCTAGTCGTGTCTGACTCTTTATGACCCCATGGACTGTAGCCCCCCAGGTTCCTCTATGGGATTTTCCAGGCAAGAATACTGCAGTGGGTTGCCATTTCCTTCTCCAGGGGATCTTGCCAATCCAGGGGTCGAACCTGGGTCTTCTGCGTTGCAGGCAGACGCTTTACCATCTGAGCCATCAGGGAAGCCCCCAACGTCTCAGTGTAAATCAAGTTATTCACTGGCTGAAGCAGCCACTGCAGAGCTAGAGCCCAGGTCACTGCCATCAGGCTTCTCGTAGACCCCGCCCCACAGCTCACGGGGTCATCGTCTCTGGACAGGGAGCCTGGGCTTCTTGAACTCATCAGCGTTTGAGAACGGCTGGTGGAGCAGTCCAGGCATGGGAGCAAAATTCAAGGCACTGAGTCCCTGGAGGGTGGAGGCATTGTTCTAGCCAGTAGAGGGTGTTTCAGACAGGAGGTGGGAGAATGCAGAAGTTACAGATTGCATTTCCTAATTGTGTGACCACAGTACTCATCTCTAGGAACATCTGCGCCTCAACACTAACCCATTGTGTACTTGCCCATCTGGGACCCTGTCTGCTGACCACTGCTTTCCTCTTCCTACATCTAAGGGCATCTTATCTTTCTATTTAGGTCCAAGGATTCTCATGGAGTGTCTACTCCCGTTTCCTTATTTCAGAGACAAGTGACACTCAGAGAGAAAATGACTTGCCACCCACATCATACATTGACATGATTGAGATCAGAACTCCTGGCTTTCAACTGCATTTTCCCTCTCTTGTATCCCTAGATTTGTCTTATTAAAGACAGGAGTCATGACTTCTTTCCCTGTGATAAAGCACCCCGACATCAAAAAACAATGTTAAGCATATAATAAACATACAATAACTGTTTCAGAGTTGAATGGACTGTGATGTACCTGATAGTAAGGAAATATCATGGCATGGGGGTAGACACTTAACTTGGATGTTAGAAGATCTCCATCCTGGGCTGGGCTTTATAGCCACTTACCTGAGAGGAGGCTAAATTCTAAAGTTCCAGCTTAAGCATCTTATGTTAAAGGCGTCCCTGACCAGTCATAAATATGGCTATTTAAATGAATTGAAATGACATGAAATTTAAAATTTGGTCCTCAGTTCTACTAACCTTATTTCAAGAGTTTAATTGCCACGTGTGGCTGGTGGATACTGTGTTGGACAGACTTAGACCATTTCTGCTGCTGTAGAAACTTTTGCTGGACAGCGCTAGACTATGCTTTGAGGGTGTGCAGGCAGGGTGCGGGGATGTAGGAAGCCAGACTTGTTCTGTCCAGGAGCTTAGAGCTGCATGAGTTTTTGAGAGCATCTTCAGAGGCATTCAACTCTGTCCTACTGGGGAGCTCTATCCTGGGAAGAGCTCAATTTCCATGCTCACCTTCAAATAGCATTAATGACTGGAAAATTACACTTCTGGCCAGGACTTAGGCTTTCTATTTGCTGACTTGAGCCAAAAAGAAAATGGAATCTGTGAATCTGTTTTAACTCTGTATTGATCAGAGCATCCGGGGAACAAGCACACTTCAACTCACTTCTGTTTCTGCTATGATTTTTGTCTTTGGAAAGTGAATACATGAACTCTTTGAGAACTGGGCAGTTTCCAGTGCATCTGGTGAGTTTATCATTGAGGGTTTCCTTTAATGAAGACTTTTGATAACAGCACTAAATCTCTGGTCAGTAAGGGAAAGTTTCAATGCTCCTACTAGCTGTAGCCTTGTGATGAAGCAAGGTGAATGAAACATTCAACCTCCTCTATGGTTCCTCTGAGGGGGCAAGCTGCAGTACGACATAGGGGGAGAACACATTATTGCCCTCATATCTTTTAAGACCACTCCATGTCTTTTCTGGATCTTGGCTTCCTTCAAGGTTCCCCACTGTTTCAGAGTTAATCTTAGTTAATTGTATTTCCTAAGAAATCGCTCTTTCCTCTGATGTGAAAGTTGATAAAAGCTTGTTGTTGTTCAGTCATCCAGGTGTGTCCGACTCTTTGCGACCACATGAACTGCAACCCGCCAGGCCTCCCTGTCCTTCACCATCTCCTGGAGTTTGCCCAAGTTCATGTTCATTGCATCTGTGATGCCATCCAGCCATGTCATCCCCTGATGCCCTCTTTCCCTTCTGCCCTTGATCTTTCCCAGCATCAAGGACTTTTCCAATGAGTTGTCTATTCACATGAGATGACCAAAATAATGGAGTTTTATCTTCAGCATCAGTCCTTCCAGTGAATGTTCAGAGCTGATCTCCCTTAAGATTGACTGGTTTGATCTCCCTGATGTCCAAGGGACTTTCAGGAGCCTTCTCCAGCACCACAGTTCGAAGGCATCAAGGGGCACTTGTATTATTCTGCCCAGGAATTTATGTATCTCTCACAATCCTTTTCAGGATTGGGGCACTTTGGGGGATCCAGAAGGATCTCTAATGGCTAATGGTAGCCTCATGGTAGGCAGTGGATGGGGAGAGCCTGGGACAAAAGTTCTATTCAATACTCTTCAGATGAAAAAATACACCATGAAGGTGACTTCTTTCTCCCAAGGCCATGTCTACCCCTTGGAGGTTGGAACTGACCTCCTTGACTTCATCCCTTGAAAGATGCCTGCATGTCCATACCTGTTCCTGGAAGTGGGCTTGTCTTTAAGGTAGAACTTCAGTTCTAGACTCAGATGACTCAGGAAGAATCCCTTTACTGATGCGGGTCCAGCCCTGAGTCTCATGGTCCAGTTGAGACCATGCCTTTATTTGAGATTCTGTCCCCCTCTCCGCCCCCTGGGTCTGAATTCCTGCATTCATAAGTCATCCAGTATCCAACTCCCTCCAGGATTCCCTCCATCCCATTTTCTCAGGGATGAGTGTCCTGAAACCTGCTGCCCACTTTCTCATAGCCTATTTATATGCCCACATGCATCTGTACAGGCATGTCTCCTGGACAAGGCACACTCTTCTCCAATACCGCCTAGCCTTGCTGAAGTCCACTGCTTGTCCCATTGGCCACCTGACTGATAACTGGTACTCTCTCCATACCTTGCACCTGTCCTACATCTGCCTACCATTCATTTATTGAAGGTTTATGCTGTGCCAGTCTTAATGCTAATGGAAGTTCATAAATGTTCTCATTTCATCCTTGTACCATCCCTGGGCAGTTGGGTCTATTATTAGACCTGTCTGAAAGATGAGGAAATTGAAGTGCAGAGAGGTTAAATGAATTATCTGATTTCTTACAGATACTAAGTGGCAGGGCTAGGTTATGATTCCAGGTCTGTTTTGCTCCAGAACCTGAGCTCTTAACATTGGGCTTTCCTGCCTACATGGTGGCCATCCTTCACCACCTGCAGCTGAGACTGTCCCAAGCGCTTGTTCTACCCTAAAAGGCACATGCTTGCCTTCTTTGTCCTGCTCTGTCCAGTGAGCTTAGTTCTGGTGTCCCATTGGACCATGGGACACATATGTGCAGGTGGCTCATAGTCACACAAGTCTCTGTACATAGTTCCAGGCTTTTTGGCTAGTTATCTCCATGAGCACTTGTTTGGGACATAATAAATATTTAAATGAATGAAAGGATGAGCTGAGTGGTAGCATGGAAGCTCCTTGCTTCACTGCCATGCTCTTCAAATGGTCTTTTTAATAAGTCACTTCAGTCATGTCTGACTCTGTGCGACCCCACAGACGGCAGCCCACCAGGCTCCCCCGTCCCTGGGATTCTCCAGGCAAGAACACAGGAGTGGGTTGCCATTTCCTTCTCCAATGCATGAAAGTGAGAAGTGAAAGTGAAGTCGCTCAGTCGTGCCTGACTCTCAGCGACCCCATGGACTGCAGCCCACCAGGCTCCTCCGTCCATGGGATTTTCCAGGCAAGAATACTGGAGTGCGGTGCCATGGCCTTCTCTGTCAAATGGTCCACATACTATAATTCTGCTGTCATAGTGACCTCAATACTGTACTGCAGGCAAAATCTCCAACAGTAAGGTTTGGTATTCTCCCTGCGTCTAAAATGAAACCCATCTTTAAGTTTGATTCTCCTTTATAAACAACCAGGTCATTCAGCTTATTTCATAGAAATTTTTCCTATATCCTAAAATTTGGGCACCTGGGGAAGAGATGTGATACCATTCAAGAGCATGTCAAAGATTACCATTTTGATAGAAACTGTGGTGTAATAGGTGGGCTAAAAGTCGAGAGTTCAGCTAGAGTGTTTGTAAACAGCAAAGATGCTTTCACCTAACAGAGCCATGAATCATCATATGAGAGTCACACAAATAAATGTCTTCCATTACGTTGAGGTCTGGCTAAAGGACGAGGGGAGCATTCAGTGAATTCTACTGTGTGTGTTTTCAACTCTATGTGTCTGTGTTTGTTCATGTGTTGGTGTGTATCTGTGCATTTTTATACGTGTGTGTGTGTCATGCATATGTAATATGTGGTTGAGTGAGTATGTATATACATGTATGCATGTTTGTGTAGATACAGTTTTGTGTTTGCATACGTGCATGTATGTATGTGTTTGCACGTGTGTGTGTGTGTATGTGTGTGTGTATGCACGGGAAGGGAGAACCAGACTGAATAAGGCGCAAAGGAGAGCAAACCCTGAAGTCAGGTTTATTCTTTTAGAGTTTGGGTAGATTGGGGTGAAACCTTGGATTGGAAGGGAAGTGCAGGCATATTATAATGAATCTATGATGGCTTGGGCTTATTATCCCATGAAAGTGATCTTGGGTGAGTTCCAAATGTAGACAAGACATGAAGGTGAAATTTAGGTGCTGTGGCCCTACGCTTATGGCATGGCTTATTTATTTATAACTGAAGTGACTTATTGGATTGTAGTTATATAATTTGAGGACTTACGAGATAGCAGTCGTATAGAAAAAGACTTGAATTTGAAATCAGGAAGTTCAAACCACTTTCCTGACATTTAGTAGCTGTGTGACTTTGGGTGAACCAATCTATCTTCTCAACCATGGATAGGGTCAAAAATACCTATTCTAGCCTCTTTCCATAGTTTTAGGGCACAAAATCTAAGAGCTGGTATGAAACTCAAAGAAAAGAAAATGAAACTGCATATGTTAAAAACTTCAGTAGCTGCCAAACCTGATACAAAGCTAAATTCTTCTATGCCTGGCCTGGGGTTCACTGATACCTTTAAGAAATAATAATAGTGAATCGGGGCAGTGGGACTATATTTCTGCATGAAGTGATCTAACCAAACAGCAGAGTGAGATGAGCAGATTTGCAGTTTGCATGTGTGTGTGTGTGTGTGTGTGTGTGCTGGGTCGGAGACTTCCACTGGAGAGTGGATGAAAGATTTGTCTACCTCAAAAGACAGACTCTTCATTCATGAGAAGCTTATGAGCTTGACAAGATAGACACCAGCTTCTGATGTTTTTGAAAACATGTAGTGAAACAGATTCAGTTTATAATCCTGTTCAATCCTGGATTGAATTCAGTTAGAGTCCAAGTAGTTAGTCTGAAAATTCTGAAAAGATACAACTTTAAAAGCTAAAATTCTGATTAAGGGAGATACCTAGGAGGTGAAGTGAAAGGCTTTGGGACTCGGGGAGAAGCCAAGCTCCTTCACACTTTTCAGCAGGGGGTCCTCCTGGCAAATTGGCAATTTCTGCTCAAGAAAAATGTGTATGAATGGTGGGGAGGGAGCAAGAGAAGATGATGCTGGTCCACAGGCTAGTTACACGAACATTGACAGGAAGAATCCCATCTGGGAACCACATTTAATGTATGAGAATAATTAATATTGACCTTCTTTTAGAGAGCTTTCTAGAAACCACCACAGCACCCGTCTTGAGAAAAGCAGAAGACATCATCTCTGGAGAGGCAAGGCAAGCGACCCAAGAAACTGCTCCTGTATTCTTTTATGATCAGTACTGTTACGAAAATGGTCTGACAAAGCTTGTTCCTTTTGATTCATTCTAACTTGAGTTGGCTTAGATGGTAAAGGGTCTGCCTGCAATGCAGGAAACCTGGGGTCAGGAGGATCCCCTGGAGAAGGAATGGAACCCACTCCAGCATTCTGGCCTAGAGAATCCCATGGACGGAGGAGCCTGGCGGGCTACACCCCATGGGGCTGCAGAGTTGGACATGACTGAGCGACACGCACAATTCGAGTTGAAGTGCCTGGCAGCAGGGCCAGGTGCCTCAGGCACAAAATTGAAGGAGATACTTTCTCTTGGTGCCATCTTCAACTTTACATCCTGGGAGCCCCAGTTTTGCATCACTTGCCCCATCATAGTACAGCCCCTGCCTGGAAGACATTTAGCAACAGACCCACTTAGAAAGCCAGGAGGACACGTTTTTACTTGCTCTCATCACCCAGTTCCTTCTCCCCCAGTGCCCCTTAAAGCTTGGCATTTTGGTCAGGAATCTTTCTAGAATATTGCCACTTGGACTTAACGGTGGAAACTTCAGTGGGACATTTGTGAAGCTGGTGTATGAAATTATTTTCAAAAACACACACACAGGGAAGGCAGAGAAGACATGGTTCTGATTGAGTTTAATTACATCAGTGGCTCCAAGCTTTCTGTGAGGGGCTCATTATTTCACACTTATCCAAAGCTCTGGCTTCCCTGGGTCAATGTGATATTGGTGGTGTGGGGAATTGAAGGATGAGAATGGGACTCTAAAGTCACTGAAAAGAAGAAGGGATGAGGCACCAGAGTGCCCCAGGGACCATGGCAGAGCCGTGGGGACAGTGGACAGAGTGGCAGCAACTGGCTTGGAACTCTACCAAGTAAGACTTGAGAGCCTGCCTGTGAGTTCGGAATCTCTCTGCTTGACACGTGGGCACTGGTGGCCCATTCTCCACTCATTCATGCTGTTCTCTCCTTCCTTGCATGTTAGCATCTGAACACAAAGGAGATATCAAAGCCTTCTCTTCTCCTCCCTCTCTCATTCATGTCTAGGTGGCTCAACTGTCCCTCCTCCATCTCTATCGAACTTTCCTTTCTATGTATCCTACCACTGGATTTTCTCCTGGTTAGGAATGACTGAATTTACTTTTAGATCCTGGAAAAGTCAGTCACTGAATTAAACAGATTAAAATAATTTACCAAGGGAATTCACTGTCCTTGTATTACTTTATCACTTTGCAGTTATAGTACATTATCATTTCCACTCATATCATCTCATATTGACAGGACACGCTGTATGTTTGGTAATATTATTGTCCCCACTTTATGGATCAAGAAACTGAGGCTCAGAGAAAGTGAGACTTCCCCAGCAGCAGCTGAGTAGTAAGGGCTGAGTGTGGGAGCAGAACTCAGCCCTTTGGATAACTATTCTAGAACATTTTCTATTGATCCTTATTGCCTCTCCAGTCAACCCAAGGATTCTGCAGAGCAATAAGAATACTTTCAATCAGCTTTACCCAGATTTCTCTCCCACACTAACCACCTTTTGACTTCACCTTTTCTGGAACCAGTTCCTCCTATGCCATCATATCTCGTCCCCACACGCAATCAAGCCCTCACCTGGATAGTTCAGATGGGACACTATTAAGTAGATGGTGAAGTCCAGGAAAAAGCAGTTGCATTTCCAGGGGTTTCCACTCAGATACAGAGTCTGGAGTGTTATGAGGTTTTGGAAGGCAGCTTCATCCAAGGTCTGCAAGCCGGTATTTCTGAGGTCCAGGTATCTCAAAGAGCTGGTGTTGGCAAAGGTGTACTTGTTAAGTGATAACAGATGAGGGTTGTTGGAGATATTCAGCTGCAGCAGGTTGCTGAGCATGGAGAAACTGTACGGGGAGATGAAGGTTAGATTGTTGAAGCTGAGGTCAAGGTAGATGAGCCTGAAGACCCCAACAAAGGTATAGTCCATCACCTCCTGAATCCTGTTCTTCTGGCAGTCCAAGTAAACAAGGTCACTGAGGAGTCCTAAGTTCATCGCTGGCAAGAAACGGATCTTGTTATCATTCAGGTACAGCCTCCGGGTGTTCAGGGGTATGTCAGAGGGGTATTCAGTTAACTGGATCCCTGTGCAGATCACTTCTTGGTCTTGACAATGACAATTATTTGGACATTTTGACCCCGATACTAGTACCATTCCGAAGGAAAAGAGTAACCACCCCGGCCCACGGCCTGAAGCAAGGGACATAGTAAGTCGCAGCGACTACCCTCCTTCCACTTTCCAGCGGGCGCTATCCCTCTGATCAGAAGGCTGCGAGGGGCGGGGTGGGGCGGGGGAAGGGCGCTGGAAAGAACTGTAACACTCTAGCTTTGTGCAAAGCAATTTTCCATTACAGGAGAACTGAACAGAAGTTGAAACGCGCCAGGCCGGGTGCCCCACCACCCGGCTTGGTGGCTCTGCTGGTTGCTCACTCCCAGACTGCTGCTGGAAGCCTGCCTGCTTGCCTGCGTTTGCAAGTGAAGGGGAGCCAGGGGAGAGCCACGTGGCAATGAAGTTGCCAGCTGACACCTTTGTGATGTCAGCAGCTTCCGGAGACTGCCCGGGGGAGGGAGGGAGAGTCCTGACTCTTCTGGGTTGTGTGGGGGTGTTTTGTGTAACTTGGGAAGCTGGCTGTCCTTGGGGGAGTGGGTGCCTGAAGCATGGGAGGAGGGGGGGAGCTCCCTATCAGCTCGCCAAGGAGGTGCAGTGGATTAGACCGGATTGGACCCCGTAATCCGCAGGCCATAGCGGGATCACAGAAATCTCCAACGCAACTCCCTTTTTTACTGCTGTGAAAAGTGACCTGTTTGAGGTCAGTTCTCACCACGGGTCTCTTCCCTGGGTATTGAGTTTGGCTAGGTGCCATTTTTGGCGGTGTTGTCAGAAAATGGGAAAGGGTCAGGAAGCAGGGGGACTCTTTTGAAATGAGGCAAGGGAAGTTCCCTGATAAGGTTGTATTCCCAGTTTGCATACAATTCTGTCTGCATTTGGAATATATATGTGTACTAGTATTAAAAGCTTTTTGAGCAAGTATAAATAATCCCCCTGAAACACCCAAATGTATAAAAAATTCTGAATGTAATGATATAAACTTTTCTTACCATTTATATTTATATTCTAAAATAGGGTGTCACTAATGCTCTAGTGTGAGTTTATATCCATTAGTTACTTGAGGGGTGATGGTAGGGGCTTTTTAAAAGGGAGGGATGGAGAGCCTGAAGCTTAAGAGTTAGGATGTATCATCCACTCTACAGAAGAAGGCACACTGGGCAGAAACAAAGGAAGCATCTCAGGAATTAAAATTTTTATTTTGGAGAAGAAGGAATCTCATTCTCTAAAACATTCATATATAACATAGCTTGAATATTAATAAGGCAATGAAACCTATATTTAGCTTAGAACAGTGCCTGGCACCTGGTATGTAATAAATATTTATTGAATGAATGATGCGTGAATGTCTCTGATGGTCTGCTTCCTTTTCTTGTTTCTCTGCCAAGAGAGAAATTAATAAACTCAAGTGGATCTGTGGCTGGTTAGCTAATGCTTGATTGTGTTTACTTACTCAGCATTTCCGGGGTGACTGGCCATGAATTAAGATGATGACTTTGGTGTGTTTACTGAATTGAAAGTGACCTTATTTAAGCAGAAATTTCAAACACTTAAAATAATAACCCAGATGATAATTGTACTAATTGAGGCAGGAGTTTATTGATAGAAGCATCACCCTCTCTTTATAATTTAAAAAAAAAAAATTCCTGGCTAGATTTTACGTGATTGCCCAGGAGAGGAATTCGGTACATGAAGTCTAAGGAGAAGAATTAATTTCCAAAGTGGTTGTTTCTTTTGGGGGCTGGGGCAAAGGTGTAGCTTGATGGTGGTGTGTGGTGGGGATACTTTCTTCAGCTGGGGCTGTGTGTGTTGTGTTTCCTTTTAATGGGAGATGATCGCTGAGTGGCCTATCAAGGCTCATTGAGTGGAGTGTTTTTATTGATGTTCCATCTATTCTTTCTTTCTTTAAAAAAAAAAATCTTCTCAATGCTTTTTTTATTTTAAAACTTTTTATTGGAGTAAAGTTGATTTATAATTTTGTGTTAGTTTCTGCTGTGCTACACAGTGAATTAGTGTATAACACATATATCCACCATTTTTAGATTCTTTTCCCCTATATGTCATTACAGTGTACTGAGTAGAGTTCCCTGTGCCATATAGCAGGTCCTTATTAGTTATCTATTTTACATATAGTAGTGTGTATATATCAGTCTCAGTTTCCCAAGCTACCATAAGATTCAGCAATTCCACTCCTGGGTATATATCCAGAGAAAACCATAATTCGAAAAACAGGCAGTCCAGTGTTCATTGCAGCACTATTTACCCTAGCCAGTTCATGGAAGCAGCTTCAGTGTCCATTGACAAGGGAATGGATAAAGAAGTGGACATATGTACCGCAGAATCTGACTCAGTCATGAAGAAGAATGAAATAATGCCATTTGCAGCAATGTGAATGGGTCCAAAGACTGACATACTCAGGGACGTCCACCTCTTCTTCAGTGACTTTCTCTTTCTGAGACTCCTTTTTCTCAGGGAACCAGGGTCTCCTGGTTGCCCTGTTGAATTTCAGCCCCCTCGTGTAGATTCACTTTCTTGAGACGGTCGCCTCTGGCTCAGGCTTACCTGTGTGGCCATGTGATTCAAGTGCTGTCTCTTAGAAAAGACTTGGATGAATGAAACAGTTTATTGACCAACACACAACAGCTGTGTCTCTCTTTGGACTACTGCCCTTTTAACAAAGTTTTATGAGTGGTTAACCTCAAGGAATAGTCTTTTGGCTTGAGCTAGTTGTGTGTGTTTTGGTCCCGAAGTCTAAGTATCCACAGGCTAGTTTCAGCATTGCCAGCTTAGACCAGATCCCTAAACTGTTTGCTTTGTTTTGAGACTGCGTAAAGAAGTGTTAAATAGAGGGTGCCTGAATGAGTCAAAGGAGTTGAGAGTGTAGTCTTTCCAAGACTACCTGACCTCAGAAACTTACAGATTCTTTTTTCAAGGAACATCTTGTTAAACTACTTTTTCAGGGATTCTGCTTCGAGAGATTCTGGACGAGGCTGTTTGCCCTGGGTAGAACAGTGTAAAGTCTCTGAAGCTTTATTTTTCTCATCTATATATTCAGAAAGGAGGACAAGGTAATTTCCATATTCCCTTCTCCTGCTGCTACTGCTCCTGCTGCTAAGTCACTTCAGTCGTGTCCAACTCTGTGTGACCCCATAGACGGCAGCCCACCAAGCTCCCCCGTCCCTGGGATTCTCCAGGCAAGAACACTGGAGTGGGTTGCCATTTCCGTATTCCCTTAGGACTTCCAAACTCCTTCATAATGGAAAGGTTTCAGGCACCACCCAGTGAACTAGTAGGGAAGAATTTTGGGGCGAAGATAAAAGACTTCCTATTCCTTCTAATCACACCATGTGGTTCGATGTCAGGAGGCTGCAAAGACAGAATTTGCTCTCAGTGAGCTACTCTAGCAGCTTCCGCTGCAGCTAGGTTGTCCTTTGTATGAACAGCTATTTTACAAGCCCTCCTCGGGCCCCTAGGCGACCGGAGTGGCCATCCTTCCAGTAGCACAGGTGGAATATCAGGCAGCCACACTGAGAAGCCCTGGTACCAGTACAGTCTCTCTCACTGCACCTGGTCTTGGTCGGGCTCCTATTGTTAGCTGTATCTGTTACAGACACTGACTTCCCAGCTTAATGATTGTGTTCAGGGGCCCCTGTGCCTCCAAACAGCTCTCTCACGTTCCAAAAGGCCCTTGGAATTATAAAAGGAAAGAACAGGGTGACCTAGAGAAACGTGGACTCAGCCGAGGCACTTGGATTTCTCTCACTGTGAAGCAGTATGACTATGTGACTCCCAGGACCTTGATCTCCTTTCTGTGAAATAAGACAGGATGGTCTCTTAAGGGCCCTTCCAAATGTGAAATTCTATAAAGACCAAGCCTGTGCAGGAAGAGGACAGATGCTTAAGAGTTTTAAGACTCACACACTAGGGACAGAGGTTCAAGCAGCCGCCCAGTGCTCGGCACAGTGTGAGAAAGTCTGTCCATGTAGCCAGGAAATAACTCCACCTGGAGGCGTGGGTACAAGTGCTGAACTTTGACATACGTTAATTTGCTCAGGAGAAAAATAGCAGAAAATAATACATATGTCATTAAGGTAAAACTGCTCATGTGTTCAATTTTGTACTTGCATGGGTTTAGGATCTAGGGGCACACAAGTTAGTATTTTGCCCTGCTTCCTGGGCAGGAAATTTAGTGAGCTGAGGTCTGAAGAATGTAAAAATTTCAAGGACATTTCTATAGGAGCTGCTGATGGTATTCAATTCACTCCAGACTGAGGACGTCATCTGAGCCCTTTTCAGCAAGTTCATCTCAGTGGGTATGAGGCTTGGGGCAAATCCTGTGGAAAGCAGACAAAAAATTAATGAGTCAGACTAGAAGAAAAAAAAAAAACCTCCCAAGATAAGCTGGGAAGCCTGGGGCCTAAGGGTCAAATATGTACATTTATCTATCTATCTGCCTACCTACCTATCTATAATGAGCCTTGGGTCTGTTTTTAGCATCAGCTGGTATGAACTATTTTTGTCTTTTCCCTTCAGGCTGCCTGAGTTCCCACTCAGGAACCTTGGACCCTTACAGAGTCCAGGCCAGAGAAAATCACTCCAATTGCTGTGTTCCCCAGGGATGCCTTTGTTTTTAGGCTTTCACCACATTACACGCTTCTGCAGCATTCATTATCTAGAGGAATCCGAGGGGAAGCCTCAGAATTGCATACTGTTTGGGGAGGGATAAGATCACATTTTCAGGTTGTAACAAATCTATACACTGTTGCCCAAGGCTAGTCTTATGTGATAGTCATTATGCCTGAAACTCACATTGTGATTTGCCTGAGTCCATTGATATGGGAGGAAAATAAGGGATCTTTTTGTAGATTTCAGCATGGGAGAGACAACTGTATGTAGTATAGTGTGAGTTCTGAGATGAGAAGACTCTTCATTGAATGACTTTGTGCAAATACCTTAGTTTCTAGGGGTATTAGTTTCCTTTTTGATAAAATAGGGATGACAAATATTGCTTTTCCGGGGTTCTTAGAAAGATTGCATGTGATTTAATATAACACAGTATCTACCATTCACTATCCCCTTGTGTCAAGCACGTGATCCTCCCAGCAACCCAGTGAGTCACACAGCATGACCCACATCTTATAGATGAAGACAAAGAAGCTCTCTCCTTCTCTCTCTTTTTCTGCTCAGTCGTGCCCGACTCTTTGAGACCCCATGGACAGTAGCTTGCACCAAGCTCCTCCTTCCGTGGGATTTTCTAGGCAAGAGTACTGGAGTGGGTTGCCGTTTCCTTCTCCAGAAAGAAGCTCTAGGAGGTAGCATTTGTCTAAGGTCACAGAGGTGGTGAGTGATGGAGGCGGAATTTGTTTCAGAAAGTTTTACTCCTGAGTGCAAGCCCTTAATTACTAAACTTACAGTTACATCATGAACAAATGTCTCAAAATATTCATGATTGTTTTTACTGACTCCATGGAATAAATTGTCACCTCCTAGCGCCAAATGGTACCTTGACTTCAGACAATATCAAAACCACTATTGCCATAGAATTTATATATGCTTCGGGTTTCTTGTCTTTCAGAAGGCTATGACTTTTCACTTTAAATTCTTATACGAAAGATTGAGATTGTTCTGTATACATTTTTTTTCCCCTCAGGCAAATATGCTAAAAGGGGTAAAAAGCTTGCCTAGGCTTACTCAAAAAATGAGTGACAGAGCCTGCAGCAGCTGACTCATTAACTCCTGAGGTGAATTGAATTCCCCATATAGCTATTCTCATGAGAAGGAATTCCTTTGAATATAATGTGGAACATGCTACAAACCATTGGGCAATGAATACTTTTTGAAGCCTCTGATAGTACAAAACTACTCTAGTTGACATCCCTCTTCATAATCAAGTGTGGCTAACCCTACCTCCTTGCCTGCTTTTTTACTATTTTATGCTGAAATTCTAGTGGGCTTCCCTGGTGGCTCAGAAGTAAAGAATCCACCTGCCAATGCAGGAGACTTGGATTTGATCCCTGGGTTGGGAAGATCCCAAGAAAATAGCAGTGAAGGAAATAGCAACTCACTTCAGTATTCTCGCCTGGGAAATCTCATGGACAGAAGAACCTGGCAGGCTACATTCCATGGAGCTGCAGAAGAGTCAGACACAGCTTAGTGACTCAACGACACTGAAATTCTAATACAGTGAAAGCCTTTAGTGGCTTCTTAATCTACACTTCCCATAGGCTCATGGGAAGTCAGGAGGAGGACTGAAGGAAATGGAGTCCTATTTCTTTTTCAGCATTCCTTGTGGACAGATTTTCAAGACAATCTGTAATATGGGAGGTAAAACCTTTGAGCACAAGTGCTACCAACTTTTCTACCTGATGTTGTGTAGAGTGATCAACTTGGTATTTGGCCTGGAAATTGAAAAGCATGGCACTCAACCTGAGTGAGGCTGGCAAGAATGTCTCTAAGTCTCAAAGCTTTCCTAGTATTTTTCAAAGGCTGTAAGTTCTTGTCAGAGCTAAGTGGAATGTCATGAGTATCTCATCATGCTGTTTCTGCAAGGGCAGATCATAAAGGGGAGGGGGAGAAGCAGGGAGCTCATAGGAAGAAAGCCAACTGTACTGGGAGCCTTGCAAGGAGCATTAGTACTTCCTTTTGGAGCTCACAGACCCACTCCCATGGGCAGGGTCCTCCTAGCATTTCACTTCCTGGACAGACTGAAAAAGATGACCTTTAAAGCCTAGCCATAGTCCCAGTGATACCAATTCATAGGAAGTAAATAGCTGAGTAGCAGGCTAACTTTGTGATAAATGCTTTTGCCTCCATTGCCAGGCCTGAGCTCTTTTCCATGAGAGCTTTTGTTGATGCCAAAAGCTTGGCCTGTGTGCACCGGTGCCAAAATGAACCTCAGAGAGATAGTATCAGGTGAAGTAGCAAAGAAGAGCTTTATTGCTTTGCCAGTCAAAGGGGGACACAGTGGGCTCCTGCCCTAAAAGCTGTGTGTCCCAACCTGGGAGGATTTGGTAAGGACTTCCCTGGTGGCTCAGACGGTAAAGCGTCTGTCTACAATGCGGGAGACCTGGGTTCAAGCCCTGGGTTGAGAAGATCCCCTGGAGAAGGAAGTGGCAATCCACTCCCGTACTGTTGCCTGGAAAATCCCATGGACAGAGGAGCCTGGTTCGCTACAGTCTATGGGGTCGCAAAGAGTCGGACACGACTGAGCCACTTCACTTCACTTCACTTTATAGTAATAGGTCAAGGGCAGGTTTTCTGATAAGATCAGGATGTGTGCAGGGCCCGTACTCCTTTTAATCTGGCCTCAGGTGGTCTTCTCTGGAGTGAATAATGCTGACATCTTCCATTTGCTGGGGGGGTTTTAGTTCTATAAAGAGCTCAAAAGACACTGTTATGTGTGTCCCTTGAGGGGGAACCAGGACCCTGCCCTAAGGCTGCACTATTGTTTCTCGCCTACTTCTCTCTTGCCTCTGCAGCCCTTCCTCTTCCTTATTGGCAACTGTTTGATGCCCTTTGGAGTCAGGGAAGGTCATGGAGCCTGAAGTCTGTCCCCTACAAACAAGGAATGGGGGACACAGAAAGGCTTCTATGAGCAGAGCCCCACGGGGTTATGCTCAGTTTTACCGAAACAGCAGATGTAGGCAAGGCATGGCCCTCCCTTTGTGGTGGGGATGAATCTAAGTTTCAGGAGCAGAGTCTCTAGTCTGTTATGGGGCTTAAATAGCCTCTGCATCATGACCTTGCTATCTTCCTTCCTGGAGAGCTTGCTTCATATGTTTCTTCCCAACTGTAGAGGAATGAAAGGTCAGGAAAATGCCTATGAGAAAATCCTAGGCCATACATTCTGCTGTGTCATCAGGCCACTAGCCTTCATCTTTGTTTTCCCAGCTTAGAGCTGCCACACTCCTGTGCAGAAACAGTCCACGCTGGGTTCCTTCTGAGATAGATTCTTTTGCTGTTGCCCTAGTAACAGGATTATTAAACCATGTTCTAGCCTCAGGAGTATTTATGCTGGTGAGGTAATGTCTGTCGCATCCAGGCTTTCTTTTCATTTCCACTCCCACCCCCTCACTTCAGGCCCCGTGTACCTCACACATAATGTACTCTTCTCCTCCCTGGCCTCGGTGCCCTGCCCACCCTTTCCACTGGGGCTGCTTCTGGCTCAGCAACACTCTTTCTCAGGCTCAGGACTCAGCATTGGTTAATGTCTCCATCAGCTGGCATTTAAACATTCCCGTGCCTCCATTCCTAAAACCCACAGCACTACCTGGGCTTCAGCAGAGCACACTGTGGCTGTAGGGCAGTGTCAAGAAATAGATCCAAGAGGAACTAAACAAGGAGAATCCATGCGGCTTATCTAGGGACTGGCTGGGTGGGAGGCAATACAGTTCAGTTCAGTTCAGTCCTTCAGTCGTGTCTGACTCTTTGCAACCCCATGGACTCAGCACGCCTGGTCTCCATGTCCATCACCAGCTCTCGGAGTTTACGCAAACTCATGTCCATTGAGTCGGTGATGCCATCCAGCCATCTTATCCTCTGTCGTCCTCTTCTCCTCCAGCCCTCAGCCTTTCCCAGCATCAAGGTCTTTTCAAATGAGTCAGCTCTTCGCATCAGGTGAACAAAGTATTGGAGTTTCAGCTTCAACATCAGTCCTTCCAATGAACACTCAGGACTGATCTCCTTTTGAATGGACTGGTTGGACCTCCTTGCAGTCCAAAGGACTCTCAAGAGTCTTCTCCAACACCACAGTTCAAAAGCATCAATTCTTCAGCGCTCAGCTTTCTTCACAGTTCAACGCTTACATCCATACATGAACACTGGAAAAACCATAGCCTTGACTAGACAGATCTTTGTTGGCAAAGTAATGCCTCTGTTTTTCAATATGCTATCTAGGTTGGTCATAACTCTCCTTCCTAGGAGTGTTTTTTAATTTCATGGCTGCAATCACCATCTGCAGTGATTTTGGAGTCCAGAAAAATAAAGTCAGCCACTGTTTCCGCATCTATTTGCCATGAAGTATGGGACCAGATGCCATGATCTTAGTTTTCTGAATATTGAGCTTTAAGCCAACTTCTTCACTCTCCTCTTTCACTTTCGTCAAGAGGCTTTTTAGTTCTTCTTCACTTTCTGCCATAAGGGTGGTGTCATCTGCACATCTGAAGTTATTGATATTTCTCCCAGCAATCTTGATTCCAGATTATGCTTCATCCAGCCCAGTGATTCTCATGATGTACTCTGCATATAAGTTAAATAAGCAGGGTGACAATATACAGCCTTGATGTACTCCTTTCCTTATTTGGAACCAGTCTGTTGTTTGATGTCCAGTTCTAACTGTTGCTTCCTGACCTGCATACAGATTTCTCAAGAGGCAGGTCAGGTGGTCTGGTATTTCCATCTCTTTCAGAATTTTCCACAGTTTATTGTGATTCACACAGTCAAAGCCTTTGGCATAGTCAATGAAGCAGAAATAGATGTTTTTCTAGAATTCTCTTTTCAATGATCCAGCGAATGTTGGCAATTTGATCTCTGGATCCTCTGCCTTTTCTAAAACCAGCTTGAACATCTGGAAGTTCATGGTTCACGTATTGCTGAAGCCTGGCTTGGAGAATTTTGAGCATTACTTTACTAGCGTGTGAGATGAGTTCAATTGTGTGGTAGTTTGAGCATTCTTTGGCATTGCCTTTCTTTGGGACTGGAATGAAAACCGACCTTTTCCAGTCCTGTGGCCACTGCTGAGTTTTCCAAATTTGCTGGCTTATTGAGTGCAGCACTTTCACAGCATCATCTTTCAGGATTTGAAGCAGCTCAACTGGAATTCCATCACCTCTACTAGCTTTGTTCATAGTGATGCTTCCTAAGGTCCACTTGAGTTCACATTCCAGGATGTCTGGCTCTAGGTGAGTGATCACACCTCATGATTATCTGGGTCTTGAAGATTTTTTGTACAGTTCTTCTGTGTATTCTTGTTACCTCTTCTTAATATCTTCTGCTTCTGTTTGGTCCATACCATTTTTGTCCTTTATTGAGCCCATCTTTGCATGAAATGTTCCCTTGGTATCTCTAATTTTCTTGAAGAGATCTCTAGTCTTTCCCATTTTATTGTTTTCCTCTATTTCTTTACACTGATCACTGAGGAAGGCTTTCTTATCCCTCCTTGCTATTCTTTGGAACTCTGCATTCAAATGGGTATATCTTTCCTTTTCTCCTTTGCTTTACTCTTTTCTTCTTTTCACAGCTATTTGTAAGGCCTCCTCGGACAGCTGTTTTGCTTTTTTTACATTACTTTTTCTTGGAGATGGTCTTGATTTCCTGTCTCCTGGACAATGTCACGAACCCCTGTCCATAGTTCATCAGGCACTCTATCAGATCTAGTCCCTTAAATCTATTTCTCATTTCCACTGTATAGTCATAAGGGATTTGATTTAGGTCCTACCTGAATGGTCTAGTGGTTTTCCCTAATTTTTTCAGTTTAAGTCTGAATTTGACAATAAGGATTTCATGATCTGAGCCACAGTCTGCTCCTGATCTTGCTTTTGCTGACTGTATAGAGCTTCTCTAACTTCGATTGCAAAGAATATAAACAATCTGATTTCAGTGTTAGCCATCTGGTGATGTCCATGTGTAGAGTCTTCTCTTGCGTTGTTGGAAGAGGGTGTTTGCTATGACCAGTGTGTTCTCTTGACAAAACTCTATTAGCCTTTCCCTGCTTCATTCCGTATTCCAAGGCCAAAGTTGCCTGTTACTCTGGGTGTTTCTTGACTTCCTACTTTTGCATTCCAGTCCCCTATAATGAAAAGGACATCTTTTTTTGGTGGTAGTTCTAAAAGGTCTTGTAGGTCTTCATAAAACCGTTCAACTTCAGCTTCTTCAGCATTTACTGGTTGGGGCATAGACTTGAATTACCGTGATATTGAATGGTTTACCTTGGAAATGAACAGAGATCATTCTGTCATTTTTGAGATTGCATCCAAGTACTGCATTTTGGACTGTTTTGTTGACCATGATGGCTGTTCCATTTCTTCTAAGGGATTCTTGCCCACAGTAGTAGATACAATGGTCATCTGAGTTAAATTCACCCATTCCAGTCCATTTTACTTCGCTGATTCCTAGGATGTTGACGTTCACTCTTGCCATCTATTTGACCCCTTCTAATTTGCCTTGATCCATGGATCTAACATTCCAGGTTCCTATGCAATATTGCTCTTTACAGCATCGGACCTTGCTTCTATCACCAGTCACATCCACAATTGGGTGTTGTTTTTGCTTTGGCTCCATCCCTTCATTCTTTCTGGAGTTATTTCTCCACTGACCTCCAGTAGCATATTGGGCACCTACCGACCTTGGGAGTTCCTCTTTCAGTATCCTATCATTTTGCATTTTCATACTGTTCATCGGGTTCTCAAGGCAAGAATACTGAAGTGGTTTGCCATTCCTTTCTCCAGTGGACCACATTCTGTCAGACCTCTCCACCATGACCCACCTGTCATGGGTGGCCCCACAGGGCATGGCTTAGTTTCATTGAGTTAGACAAGGCTGTGGTCCATGTGATCATATTGGTTAGTTTTCTGTGATTGTGGCTTCAGTCTGTCTGCCCTCTGATGCCGTCTCTCAACACCTACTGTCTTGCTGGGGTTTCTCTTACCTTGGACCTGGGGTATCTCCTCACAGCCGCTACTGACCTTGGACATGGGGTAGCTCTTCTCAGCTGCTCACCACTCCAGCACCAGGCAGCCACCACTCGCTGCTCCAGAGATTAAGGGAGGGGAATTTTAGTGGCTTTTTCAGATAGTTGTGAACATTCATTTTGCATACAACAGAAGAAATGGAATGCCCACAACCAGTACAAAGCGGACAGATTCAGGTCCTCAAGCTGCCTCGGAGAAATATGGGTGAATCTTTACCAAGCAAGGTCGTTTTAAGGCTTGCACATGTCCCAAAGAGCACATGGCCTGAACAGTAAGATGTTTGCCTGAGATGTTTTTTCCAGAAACTGGAATCTGCTGTATCTGGTTCCAGCAATACAGTGCAATGTTTAAGCATATGGGTTTTGAAATTATTCTAATGGAGCCAGCTGTATGACCGTGGACAAGTTTCTTAACCCAAGTCTCAGTTTCCCCAAATGCAAAATGGACATGATGACAGTACCTTCTTCATAAGGGATTCTCTGCTCAGTTAAAGATTTTCTATGGCACTTGGCATCACAGAAATATGAACATATTCACTGAACATAGAAATTCATTGAACATGTTGGCTGTGTTGATGAAGATGGTGGAGAAAGGGGAAAGTTTTGAGAAATGGAATTGAGAATGACTCCTGATTTTGGTGAATCCAGGTGCAGAAGGAACTGGTTGTAAAAACAACCAATGATTTCATTTTGGGGCTTGTTGAGTTTGAAGTGGCCTAACTCACTTTTACTGATTCTCACTGAGTGCCAGGAACTATATGAAGCACAGGAAATGCATTATTTCTTATAATTCTCACAAGTCCTTGAGATAAGTACTGTTAACACATGGCAAGATTAAGTAACCTGCTTGCAGCTATTAGGTAGTCGAGATGGGATTTGAGGTCATTGTGTTTCCAGAGGCTACATAGTTTACCACTATACCCACTGACTCCTAAACCTCTTTACTGCAGCTGAGAACTCAGTCCTTTTCAATTTATCTGCCTATCTATCTGTCTGTCTATCTATCACCTACTCATCTATACGTGCTTTTAGTGTGAAGTTGGTCTTTGGGGAACATAATGGTTTGTGTGGCTTCTTGCTTAGACAGAGCTCTTTCCCCTCGTCTGGGGTCCCTGTGTGTAAATTTGGCCCCTCGCCTGGGAGCTCCTTCTGTGATTTGTGTTCTGACTTTGTGCTCAGACTTAGTGGCTCAGCGTGCAGCTTTCACTCCGGTCTTTTGCCTTGTTGCCGCCACCCCTGCCTTCCACTCCCAAGCTGGGATCCTTGGTCTTGAAGTGCATTGGCGTCTCTGAGCCTCAGAATGCTTAAGCCATTACGGAATTGCAGTACGCATCACAAGAGATAGACAGCTGTTCCTCTTAGCATTTCCAGTGCCTGGGCCAGAGCTGGGCAGGTGCCACGTGCGCTGATTCCTGAATGAACATATCCTGCTATACGTAATGCAGTGTTCAGTTGCTCAGTTGTGGCCTACTTTTTGCAATCCCATGGGCTACAGCCCACCAGGTTTCTCTGTCCATGGACTTCTCCAGGCAAGAACACTGGAACGGGTTGTCATTTCCTCCTCCGGGGGATCTTTCCCCCATCTTCTGCATCTCCTGCATTGGCAGGCAGGCTCTTTACTACAGAGTCACCTGGGATGCAGGCTCCACTCTTTTTGCTAGATGCTACTGAGATTTCTTCCTCTTCCACCTGTCTGCTGTCCTGGATGATTACCACAATTTATTTTGCTTTGGGATGACTTCTTTAAACTTTTGGATTCAGCTAAATCACAGTGGTGGATGGGATTATAGCATGTGTTGGGTGTATGCCCCTGTATGTGGTGGGGGAGAAGGGGTGAGTGGGAGCAGGTGTGGAGGGACTGGCAGGTAGAGGTTGGATCATATTTCCTTCACCAATTTTCTTTCTAATGGGGAAAGATGCTGTAAGATCCCAAAGGACATGAATTTACATGTACCAAAAGCAATCCAGGTGCTATGGTTAAAGCCTAAAGATCAATGTGATTATAATAGGAGGCAGGGTCTTTGGGAGGTGATTAGGTAATGTGGGTGGAGCCCTCATGAATGGAATTAATACCTTATAAAAGAGGCCCCTTCCACCATGTGTGGATGTAAGAAGCTTGAAGCCTGGAAGAGGGCCCTTGTTCAAATATTCTAGCATCTTGATCATGGACTTCCAGCCTTTAGAACATGAGCAATAAATCCCTATTGTAAGACACTCGGTCTGTAGCAAATTTTTTTTTATAGCAACCCGAACAGATTAAGACACCAGGGTACAATGAGTTGGTTTTTAACAAGAGTTTTCTGTTCTTTTAATAATAATGTTTCAATGTGGCAACTTTTAAATATTTTCCCCTCTATCATTTCCAGGTACTTTCACTTTCAATAACCTGCATATGAATTTCAATGCTATTTAATTAAATCCTAAACCTATAAAAATGGACATTTAATACTCAGAGTAAACCCTTGGTTTGTTCCCTCTGAAGATAAACAGGTGAGATATCTTCCTGACCTAGGAGTTCTAAGATAATTAAGATTAGTTGCCATAGAGAGAGAGAGAGAGACAAAAACACATTAAGATGTATCATACTTTTTGTGTTTAGGAAATTCATTTAATTAAATATTCAGGACCATCAAATCTACTCAGACCCAGATACCTATTAATCTGTTGGCCACAAAGCCTCCAGAGTGATCCTTCTTTGTCAGGACACTGTTCTAATTGCTCTACTCCTCTGCTCAGAAACTTAACAGCTCACCATTGTCCTGTGGGCAGATGACGGTCAATCTTCCTGACACGTGTGAGTCCAGACCTTCTAGGATCTGAGCCAACCTCCTTCCTAAACTCGTTTGTTACCGCTAGACCCTTAGGTGCTTGCTGGCAACCGCTGACACAGTGCTCCCTGGTCTCTTTACATTATTAACTCTTTGGATTCTTTTTTGCGTATGCTCTTGGCTTTGCAAGTTCCTGTTCACTCTTCAAAACCCAGTTCAAATTTCCTCCTTCTAGCTTACATGCTAGACCTCTTTGGATTCCTCCAGATGCAATTACCCTAGAGTTTCTTGAATTTTGCACTTTATGACAATTCTCATCACAATGCACCGTAATTATGCATTTCCCCACTGGATTGTGAGCTCCTTGGGACCCAGGACCTGTTCATTGCGTAAATATTTGTATATTCGTGTAACGCCCAACACTTGTTGAAGGAAACTAAGTTCACGATACTGCGCTGCTGGATTTAGGTTTAAATTTAGGATTTAATTAAATAGCATTGAAATTCATATGCAGCATTATGATGTCATAAAGATTTTTTAAAATCTTTTTTAATACAAATTTATTTATTTTAATTGGAGGCTAATTACTTTACAATATTGTATTGGTTTTGCCATTCATCAACATGAATCCGCCATGGGTGTACACGTGTTCCCCATCCTGAACCCCCTTTCCACCTCCCTCCCCGTACCATCCCTCTGGGTCATCCCAGTGCACCAGCCCTGAGCATCCTGTCTCATGCATTGAACCTGGATTGGCGATTCATTTCACATATGATAATATGCATGTTTCAATACCATTCTCCCAAATCATCCCACCCTCGCCCTCTCCCACAGAGTCCAAAAGACTGTTCTATACATCTGTGTCTCTTTTGCTGTCTTGCATGCAGGGTTATCATTACCATCTTTCTGAATTCCATATATATGCATTAGTATACTGTATTGGTGTTTTTCTTTCTGGCTTACTTCACTCTGTATAATAGGCTCCAGTTTCATCCACCTCCTTAGGACTGATTCAAATGTATTCTTTTTAGTGTCTGAGTAATACTCCATTGTGTATAAGTACCACAGCTTTCTTACCCATTCATCTGCTGATGGACATCTAGGTTGCTTCCATGTCCTGGCTATTATAAACAATGCTGTGATGAACATTGGGGTACACGTGTCTCTTTCAGTTCTGGTTTCCTCGGTGTGTATGCCCAGCAGTGGGATTGCTGGGTCGTATGGCAGTTCTATTTCCAGTTTTTTAAGGAATCTCCACACTGTTCTCCATAGTGGCTGTACTAGTTTGCATTCGCACCAACAGTGTAAGAGGGTTCCCTTTTCTCCACACCCCTCTGCAGCATTTCCTGCTTGTAGACTTCTGGATAGCAGCGCCACTCTGCCTGGCATGAAACGATACCTCATTGTGGTTTTGATTTGCATTTCTCTGATCATGAGTGATATTGAGCATCTTTTCATGTGTTTGTTAGCCATCTGTATGTCTTCTTTGGAGAAATGTCTGTTTAGTTCTTTGGCCCATTTTTTGATTGGGTCATTTATTTCTCTAGAATTGAGCTGCAGGGGTTGCTTATACATTTTTGAGATTAACTCTTTGTCAGTTGCTTCATTTGCTATTATTTTCTCCCATTCTGAAGGCTGTCTTTTCACCTTGCTTATAGTTTCCTTTGTTGTACAGAAGATTTTAATTTTAATTAGGTCCCATTTGTTTCTTTTCACTTTTATTTCCAATATTCTGGGAGGTGGGTCATAGAGGATCCTACTGTGAGCATCTTGCCATGAAACGGTAAAATTATCCTGTTAACAACATCTTACAGACTGGGTCAAAACATTCAGCTAGAAACTGGTAATCTGAGACCCACCAGAAATGAGTGGCATCAAAAGGTTTATGCCAAAGGTACATCATGAACATGTAAGTTTAGGAAGCAAGCGTGTCTCCCTGTTAACATCAGGATTTAAGGCATAAGGCAAAACTCATCATTATGTTCATGGTGAGGGGGGTCAGTGCTAACTGCCCGCAAACTGTGACTCAACTGCTTTTCCCTCAGCTTTTGCATGAGTTGTCTCATCTCTTCCCCAATCCTTTCTATATTCTCTTCTCTCATCCTTGCCCGTGGCTTTCCAAGCCTCTGAGTCATGTCCCATCTATAATGTAGAATGGGCTGCCTAACACGGAACCATCTGCGATTTCCTCTAGGTATACAATATTCACCAGCTCCCAAGGAGAGGGCCAAAGGCTCTCCTTTATTAGCATCTTGCTCTTTTTCATCCTTTTTTTCATTTTCTTTGTTGGCATTTTCCATGGTGAGATTTTTCAGCACTTGTTCCTCTTTGAGCATCATTGCTCCTGAGCCTATCCTTGCTGTCTCCTCCTCCTCCCAACTCCTGCTGCAAAGTGAGTTGCTGCAACACTTGACGCGTAGACCCACAGACCTGCTCTGCTTGCTGCAGGCCCGATGCCAGCCCGCTGAGCTCAGGGCAGCGGGGAGCTGATCCATAAAGATTTTTGAAGTGACTGTGACCCTGGTCTTTTCTGCGGTGCTGCATATGATGTGTCCTGTGAAAGGAAATCATCTTTTCATATTGGCAGCAGTAGCAGGAAGCTAAAACTACAGTTCACTGATACTTCTTTGGTTAATGGGTAGAAAGGTCAAACTTAGAGGTCACCAAAGAATCACTTGCTCTGTGATGCTAATAATGTCTTATAAATGCTTAGTAACGGGAGGTCATATAACGTGGTGGTTAAAACATGAAATTTGGAGTCAAGGAGATACAGCTTAGCTGTGTGATTGGCAGCTCACTGAACTGCTTGCCAGTTTTGTTATCTGTACAATGGGCATAACTATACTTTAGCCATTCCTACAGCCGTTTTGAGGTATTCAGCCATGTAATTAATAGGGTACCTGACATATAGGACAGTGTTCAGAAAAGGTAGTAGCTATTATTTGTGTTTGACTTTAGAACTATTATTAGTTATTGATAAAATGTACTATAGCAACATATAAAAATACAATAATGTAAGTTCCCCCAAAGAAATAGCAATTGCAGTAATAATTACTAGTTTGCTGGTACATTAGAATTTAGTTTGTCATTAGTAGCTGTTTAACACTTAGAGGTTAGAACAAGTCTCAAAAGAATTCCAGAAGAACTGCTCAGCTAAGGCCATCCCCCAGAGAGAAGATGCTCAGATAATCTGCGGTTCTGAGCACAGCAAGATTAGCAGGCAAGGCTAGGGGACCAAATAAGCAGGCCAAGTGTGTGTTAGGAGGCTGGGTGGCTACAGACTTTCAGCACCGTCTCACAGAGCACACAAAATGCAGGTGATCTCTTTGCACACGACCCTGGGTTGTTTGAGATCACCATCCCCCACACTGGATGGGAAACTCCTGACAACTAACTTTCTTGGGAGCATTACATGAAGCCTACACCTGAAGCTGCTTCTTGACTCTTTCCCTAGCAGACCTGCAACCCCCAAAGCTTATCACTTATTTTGACCATGAGAGCATGTGTGAGTGTGTAATCTCTGATGGATAAATCCATTACAAATGGAATCCCATGTCTTTGGTGTTTTCTTAAACATTCTTCTTTGATTAGGCATTACCAGGAGAAAGAGCAGTTTTGTTTAACACCCTCTCCTTTGCAATACTTTATTTTCTTTCTCTCTTTAAAGGTAAGAGGTTTCTGCAGTCAACTTAAAGTCTACCTGATTTTGGAGACTGAAAGGGATACTACTTGTGTATTGTGGTCTGTGAAGGAGGCTGAGGTCAGAGGAAATTACTAACATGTCCCTATAAGGCCTAAGTGTGTTCAGGAGCTGGCCCCCAGCCCTGGTAAAATCCATAAGAGGCCGGTGCTCCTTCAGAACCTCCTGGAGCTGCTCTGGATGAGGCCGTGCTCTCCTCCCTCCCCATCTTTCAATTCCCCTAAAAGCCAAGCGTAGTCTAATTGGGATCCGCCCTGATGGCAATCTGACTGGAAAGAGCTTAGAACTGGGAATTTGGGACCTGAATTTAGTCCTGGTGCTTCATTAACTCACCATGAAATCTTGGGCAAGTGCCACACTCTAGGCTTTGGTTGATTATCTGAGAAATACAGGCGCTATGGGCTCGGGTCTCAGGTTCTGTGGACCTAGGCTGAGGACAAGCATCAGGGCAGGAAACAGCCCCTTCCCTTCCTACTGAAAGACGCATCCCAGCTGTCCTTTACAAGTAGTGTGGTCCAAGCTGACAACATGTGATTCTGAGGCTGGTGCAGTCTAGAATTGGCAGTCTCGAGGTGTGGGACAGCCAGGAGCCACTGGGAGAGCAGGGGATGTGTAATTTGCACACAGCAGAGCTCTGAGAGTCCCTGGGAGGAGAGTGGAGCCCGTCAGAATAGTGTATGTGTGTGAGATCACATTCTGGTCTCTGGTCTTGTGTCAGGGAACCTCCCCCTGCAAAACAAAAGTAAACTAAAATGAAACTTGGAGGGTGTGGTGGTCCATTTGGAGAAATCAAGGTGAACTGGAGGTGTTTGAGGACCCTGGTAGGACAACAAGGGAGGCTGCGGTGTCCTATCAAAAAATGTGTCCAGTTAGCGCAATAAGTGGCCGGACACAAGAGGATTTTCCTTTTTTTCATTGAGGAGGTAGTTAATGCACATGGGAAATAATTCAGACAGTCCAATAATTATCACTGAAAAATGCATTTCCTTTCTACTCTTGACCTTCAGTCTTCATTCACAGAGACAACCATCTTTTACAATTTGTGTGTTCTTCTAGAAGTACTCTGGGTGTTATCCTCACTTGGCTTTATGTAACGTACATGTTAGAGATTGTCCTGTCACAGCATGTGCGTGCTTAGTCGCCCAGTCATATCTGCCTCTTGCAACCCTTTGGACTGTAGCCGGGCACGCATACATTCATGAATTATTTAGACATAACTTTGAGAGTCTTCTGAGGTGCAGACTGTTATAGGCCCTGAATATATAGCAATACAAAAGCACGACAAGCTCTCCAGTCTCCTTGACATTCTATTGACAATACCAGAAGATGCACAAGCAAACAGTAATTATGTAATATGAGGTCAGGTAGGGAGAAGTGCTGTGAAGGAAAATAAAAGCAGTATAAGGATAGACTTGCTAGGGTCTCTTTTAGATAAGAAGGCCAGTCTGGGGAGATGACATAAAAGAGAGGCATAACCATGCCAAGTTTGCCAGGTGGGCAGAAATATACAGAGGAAGAGGATGAACTTGTGTCTAGCTTGTTAGAGGGACAGGAGGAGGCTGCTGTGGCTGGGACAGAGTGAGATGGGGGTGTGATGGCCAAAAGGGTCACAGAGGCCATCAGGGACGCAGCCCACAAGTTCCTAAGGGATATATAAATCCACTGGGTGGTTTGGGGGGTGGGGAGAATAGCTGGTATGCTTTAAAAAGATCCTCTGCCTTCTGTGTGGTGGACAGACTGTCAAGGGGCAGGAGTGGAATTGATGAAGACCAGGTGGCTGTTGCTATAATCAGGAAGCAGGTGACAGTGGCTTGGGCTAGGGTGGTAATAGTAGATTTATATTTTGAGAGTAGAGCCTGCAGAATATGAGGTGTGAGAGAAAGCAATCAAAGTGACCTGAGCGACTGGGTGAACGTTCTCCATTTACTAAAATGAGGGACATGGGGGTAAAGGGGCCAGTAAGGTGGGGACTGCCATTTTCTGGCTTAGGAGGGCTATACTCAGGGTGGCTCTTTCCTGTCCCGGTAGGATGTATGAGTCTGGGGGGCACAGCTTAGGTTAGGGCTGGAGATAGAAATTTGGGTGTCATTAGATATTTTAAACTTTGGGCCCAGATAGCCATCAGGGATTGAATTCAGAGAATGTAAAGAGAAAGCTGAAACTGATTCTTGGGTTGCGCTAATATTCAGAGGTTGGGAAGAGGGGAGGCCAGCTACACCAGCTACAGAGACTGAAATGGGATAACTACGGAGAAAGGAGAAAAACATGAGTCTGGCATTTTGGAAGCCCAGCATAGATGGTGCTAGATAACTCCCCCAATTCCTTTTCATATTTGCATTGCATTCCATTGTATGGCTATAACATCGCTTATTTAGCCAGTCCTCCGTCCACTGGCATCTGGATTGTTACTATTCTTTTGCTGGCCTGTGGTTGACTTTATTGGCAGTCTTTCGTGAGGCACTCACAGGGAACTGTTTCAAGCCCTCTGTTTTCCCCTGCAGCTCGATGAGTAGCCTTGGCTTGCTGACACACCACTCACACATAGATAAATGAATATTAAGGGAGCCAGAGGTGAGGAACAGGAAAGCCTTCTTGAAACTACTATTTCCAACTACTCCTTCTATGGGCAGGAAGACAGATTTGTCCAAAGTCATCTGGCACCTTGTTTGTGGTCATTCTTAGAAGACAATCCCTTGACTCTCAGCCCACTCTCAACAAAATTCCAAATTGCCTGCCAAGGCATTTCCAATGCTCAGCTCCCCTAGATTTGCTGAGCTGCAGGATGCAGATATACCTTGATTGAAGGGAGTGAGGCGTAGATGAATGAGCAAAGATTTGGGGCCAGACCTGGAGTGAATCCCATCTTCAGCTGTCGCTAGATGTGTGGCTATAGACTGGACTCTGAACCTTGGTTTTTGTAGAGTGGCAATGATATAACTTACCCCAGATACGCGGTGCTAGTGCTGGGAACCCCTGCCCCAGCCCTGCGTACAGCAGGCTGTAATTGTGAACTCCTTTGCCCCTCAACCCCAAGTTCTTTATCTTCCTCCCAAGGCAGTTGTTTCAAGATAGAAATTGGAACTTCATATAAACCTTGAAGGAAACAAAGACCTCAGACAGTGAACTGAAGACACTGCTATGTGTATACGTGTGTAATTTAAAGCTTGGTCTTGTCCTGACACAAATGTCTCCAGGCCAACTATGGATATATTAGGCTATCACCTTCAAAAGATGTGTGGCGATAAGAACAAGAGATCAAGGAAAACAGAAATCCCTTGATGATCCTCATTTTAAAACAAAAAGCCCTATTTTCCTGAATATAACACCTTTTCTTCCCCCTGATTATTGTGTTTTTTTTTTTTTGCCAAATTATGGAAAATATGGAAAAGATAAAGAAGGAAACAAAAATAATGTGCAATTCCGTAACTACTGTCAACATTTTAGTGCATTGCCAGTCTTTTTTCTGTGTAGGCGTGCTACTCACGTCTCCCTTCATGAGAGACCTGGCGTCCAGCTATTGCTTCCTTTGGAACTGGCCTCAGCATTTGTGTCAACATTCTTGTGTTCTTTTCTTTTTTAATTAATTAAATTTTGTACTGTGCTGGATCTCTGCGGCTCCAGAGTCTTGCTCTAGTTGTGGAGAGCTGGGGCTACTCTCTGGTTGTAATGTGCAGGCTTCTCACTGTGGTGCCTTCTGTTTTGTGGCGCACAGGCTCCAGGGTACGCGGATTTCAGTAGTTGCAGCCCGTGGGCTCACTAGTTGTGGTTTTGGGCTTAGTTCGGGCTCTTCCTGGACCAGGGATTGAACTCATGTCCCCTGCATTGGCAGGCAGATTCTTAAGCACTGGACCACCAGGAAGTCCCTCCTGGACTTTGAGGTGGCTCCAGCTGAGACTGAGCAAGGTTGTGCCACAATAGCCTGACCATTTCCCCTCAGATTGTTGTTTGCTTTTTTATTTGATTTTTTGACAAGTAAAAGTTTTACATTTTTATGTCGACTGATGTATTAAATTTTTTCTTTTTGCCATCTCTTCCAGTGTTTTTATGCCTGAAAAATCTTTCTTCATCCAGAGATTAGGCAAATCTTCAACTACATTTTATCTTTTTGTTAATAGTTTTACTTTTTTATGTTTAATTCTTTAATCCATCTGAGATTTATTTTGCTTTATGGTGTCAGGTGAAGGGTCTAGATGATATTAGTCCCAAATAGTTTTCCTAGAACCATTTACTACTTGATCAAAGGCAAATAACTTAACCTCTTTTTTTTTCCTTTTTTTTTTAAACCTCTTTTTTTTCTTCTTAACCTCTTTTAACTCCCATTTCCTTATTAAGAGATGATAAGATACATCCTAACTTGAAGAGTTAGGTTGAAGCAAAAACTAAGGTCATGGATATGAAAGCATTTTATAAATACTATAGAAAGGCTATTTTTTTCTAGTTTTATAAGAAAATAATGTGTGAATGGGTGCTTGCTTGTTTGGTGTAGTCTTCTCCGAATGCCCTTTAAAAACAAACCCCCACAGGGCTAGCTCCCTACATCCAAACAAACCTAGGACTACTTAGACCCACAGAAAGGTTTCATGATGCCACAGATGAGTTCAAATGTAGGCTGTTTCTAGTAAGGCCAGTTCAAGGGCACACATGTTTAGGGATGAGGTGGGAAGGGCTGGGATTGGAGTGGTGATCAGTCAGGGAAAGTGGCCAATGGCTTGCATGAATAGGCAGTTTCTGTTGATGGGAAGCACTTGGTCATTCTTGAAGTCTTAAGGACCACAGAGAGGGTGGAATTTGAGGAATTCCTGAAATGATAAGAGACACATGGCTTGGCGCGGTGAAAAGGAGGGTTTTCCAGGCATGCTATGCGGCCTTGGAGCTGGCTCAGGGGCTAGAAGAAGCTAAGCTCAGAAGGATGAGTTGGACACTGTTATCTTGGCCTGGCCACAATTTCAATTCTTCATTTAGACAACAAAAGAGATGTCTTATTTCTCATCAGAGAGAGATGCAAAAACAGTTTTCTGGCAGATAGAGCCAATTCTTAACCGCTGAGGAGGGAATAGCTATATAGATCTAGTATCATAAAGAAGGCTCTCTGAATGTAACCATTTCATTTCCAAAGCCAAAGCATTTCTTGTTTCCTTCCTTCCTCTCTTTTAAAATCTACCAGTGTAATTACAATGTGTTTAACAGGGAAGGGCTGCAGTAGGTCTGAAATTTGATGAAATGCCTAAAAGAATACTATCCGTAAGAAATGGTGGAAGATAGACAAGTATGGAAAAAGAAAAATAAGACAAAAATATGTTCTTTGAAATTAGGAATTCTATCTCCTTCAGTTTTTAGTGGTTTAGGGAGTTCAGTTCAGAAAGTAGAACTTAGTGGGTGTGCAATCTCTACTGGTTGGTTGAATTCGGTAGAGCACAGACTAGAAAAATAGCTTTTGGTTAACCAAGAGTTAACATGGTGCTCTTGAAGAGTCATTGGCGGTGGCTGAGTTATGTAATAATGTGCAGCCTGCTAACTACACATTTCCTGTTCAGGACATGGATTTGATGGGGCCTCTTAAAAGTAGGTGACTTGGACAGTTCTTTTAGTGGGGGAAAAATGAAAATAATATGATCTGGCTTTGGAACCTAATTTCGCATTGTTCCTCATCACAAGGCCTTTATACTAGCCAAAAAAGTCTATTTATTATTGTCTAAATCTAAATAGTGCAGATTCCACCCCTGTGCCTGCATTTATGCTGTTCCTTCAAGACCCAATTATAGCTTCTTTTGTAAAGCTGCGTTGAAAACACTTCCAACTTTCCTCCCTTTCCAGTTGTTGTTGTTTAGTTGCTAAGTTGTATCTGACTCTTGTGACCCAATGGGCTGTAGCCTGCCAGGCTCCTTTGTCCATGGGATTTCCTTGGCAAGAATACTGGAGTGGGTTGCCATTTCCTTCTCCAGGCAATCTTCCCAACCCAGGGATCGAACCTGTGTCTCCTGCTTGGCAGGTGAATTCTTTACCACTGAGCCACCAGGGAAGCCC
Organism: Budorcas taxicolor; assembly: GCF_023091745.1. Taxonomy (NCBI): domain Eukaryota; kingdom Metazoa; phylum Chordata; class Mammalia; order Artiodactyla; family Bovidae; genus Budorcas; species Budorcas taxicolor. Next base: position 3,848,938 of record NC_068912.1, read on the forward strand.
CCCTTATTCCAGTAATCTCCTTCTATCTGAATTTCTCCCTTAGCTATTGTATCTATGTGACTTGTTTGGCACTCATTTACCCTCATGTTAATTAGTGTTTTATATACATATACTTATATCTCCAAGTAGATAATATATTTCTGGTTGTCTGAGACCTAGTTTTGTATTTCCTTATTCAACTCAGTTCAGTTCAGTCGCTCAGTCGTGTCCGACTCTTTGTGACCCTATGAATCGCAGCACACCAGGCCTCCCTGTCCATCACCAACTCCCGGAGTTCACTCAAATTCACGTTCATTGAGTCAGTGATGCCATCCAGCCATCTCATCCTTTGTCGTCCCCTTCTCCTCCTGCCCCCAATCCCTCCCAGAATCAGAATCTCTTCCAATGAGTCAACTCTTCGCATGAGGCGGCCACAGTACTGGAGTTTCAGCTTTAGCATCATTCCCTCCAAAGAACACCCAGGACTGATCTCCTTTAGAATGGACTGGTTGGATCTCCTTGCAGTCCAAGGGACTCTCAAGAGTCTTCTCCAACACCACAGTTCAAAAGCATCAATTCTTCAGTGCTCAGTTTTCTTCACAGTCCAACTCTCACATCCATATATTACCTTCCCCCGATCGCCCACCACAGAGCCCAGTACAAATGTGGTACCAAAGTTTATTTGTTAATATGATTTCAGAAGATCCCATGAAGCTCATTTCCAGGTAAAGCATCATAATCTTATTCTCGCTGTGATGCAAATAAGGCAGAAACAAAGGCAATGCTGGGTTTAGGCTTACCACATTGAGAATACTTTCAGAGGGGAACAAAATAGTTGCTGCGAGGGTTGATAAACAACTGGTCAGTGTTCCTACTCTAGAATTCTACTGCCAAAACTAGCTCCATGAATGCAAAGTGTGGGAGACAATAAGGACATTGAAGACTGTAAGACAGTGTAGTAAATATTATGATAGTGGCAAGTATAGGGGGCATGGGAGTCCAGAGAAAGAGCATTAAAATGAGGCTGGGTTAGGTTATCAAGGAAGACTTCCTGGAGGAGACAATGCTTGACCTGAATTTAGACATGAAAGAGAAGGAGGAAGAGGTTTTTGTTGCCCATCACAGTCTGAGTCAGGAAAGGGTGTTTGGGGAAATTTAAAAGGGAACTTTTCTAATATAAAGTTACTTTATAAAAAAGCATTGGGAAATCAAGGGATTTAATTACAACTGCCTCACGAGCAGGATTTGAGAAGGAGTGGGAGGCTCATGGAAACCTTAATTGCTGAGAAAAGTTAAGAGGAGAAATATGACAGAAGTAATGGGTCTGTATGTATGTCATGTCTGATTTGTCACTTTCTAGACAGGCACTCTGCCTCCTGCCTTCTTCTCAGAGGAAAAAAATGATCCTTCAGCTGGTAAGGTAAAGATACCATTTAGGATGCAGAAATAGACCTGGAAATATTCCTTATTCCTTTTAGGGAAGAAAAGGTCCATCTCAGATTACCTGATTGTTAAGAAAAAATAATAACACATAATATCAAATGTTCAGCGATAATAATGTGTGAGGTGCCTGAAAGAGGCCTGAGTCAGGCTGAATAATTTCTTCCTTCCTCTAGAAAATAAAAAACAGCTTGCTTGGTTTCTCTTCCAATTTATTCTTGTGGTTTTTCATTCCTTTGGAAGCTAGGAGGATGCTTATTTTATGGGCTTTTGTAGACCAGCCCTCCTATATTAAGAGAGGGTGTTCTTGTGTGCATTAAGCTGGATATTTAAGATTAATGCAGTATGCTGGAAAACATGATAAATGAAACAGCATTAGCAGCTTCTAGTCTGTAAAGTGGCTGCATGTTGAAGGCATCTGAAAAAATTGTAACTCACAGCATGATCAGAGCATAACCAACAGAGGCCAAGGCAGAGAAATGGTGAACTGAGAAGAATGGAACTGGACCCAGCCTCCTGGCTTGTCTAACACAGGGACTGCTAGAGAGAGGGCAAGATTTAAAGGTGAACTTTTTGTAACTGCTAGAGCATAAAAGTGCTAGAAGTAACAAACCTGCTTGTAGTATGTACAAAAGAGAATCAATGTGGCTGAGAAAACAGGAGGCTAGATACACAGGCAGAGGGTAGATTAGACCACTTTCAAGGTTCTGTCTTCCCTGGTGGCTCAGAGGGTAAAGAATCTGCCTGCAGTGCAAGAGACCTAGGTTCAGTCCTTGATTCAGGAAGATCCCCTCAAGAAGGAAATGGCAAACCATTCCAGTATTCTTGTCTGGAGCATTTCATGGACAGAGGAGCCTGGTAGGCTACAGTCCATGGGGTGACAAGGAGCGAGACACAGCTGAGTGGTTAACACTTTCACTTTCAAGGTTCTGCCCTACTCAGACTTTGATCTCACGACTCTGAATCAGGACTCAATGAGATTTTTTCACAGGCTCTAATATCTCATAGACCAAGGGAGTCCTTGGAGACATATATGTAGACATATTAAATATATATATATATGTTGGGGCAGTCCAAACTCGAGTTGGAAAAGAATTTCCAGACATAGCATTTCAGAAGGGAGTGAGTTTATTTAGAACAAAGAATACTATTATCTCTGTTATAGGACGCTGCAAGCACAGTGGGCCGACTTTCTCACAGACCGGGGAGAGTTGATGCTTTTCATGGGTTAGTAGCCAATTTTTATAATCCTGAGACAAAGAAAATTCCTGCTGGAAGGGTAGCATTAGGTGATTGGTTAGGGCTCCAGTATTCTTGCCTGGAAAATCCCACGGGCGGAGGAACCTGGTAGGCTACAGTCCACGGGGTCGCAAAGAGTCGGACACGACTGAGTGACTTCACTTCACTTTATGGGCGCTATAGGGTGCCTACTGGAGTGGGCATTTTTGCCTAATTTGGGGTCAGAAAGCCTGCTGGTGATGGTCAGGGGGCTTTTGGCAACAGTTACAAAGGGCTCAGTCAACTTTGGAGGTGACCTTGGTTCTGGACTCAGCTTCTGTGGCCTTGGTACAAGGTCTCACACCTGTGGCTTTGGGGCAGGACTCCACATATACATATATATGTATTTATATATGTGCTGTGCATACTAAATCACTTCAGTTGTGTCCAGCTCTGTGCGACCCTTTGGACTATAGCCGGCCAGGCTCCTCTGTCCATGAAATTCTCCAGGCAAGAATACTGGAGTGGGTTGCTATGCCCTCCAGGGGATCATACCAATCCAGGGATCGAACCCGCATCTTCTGCAGCTCTTACACTGCAGGCAGATTCCTTACTGCTGAGCCACTAGGGAAGGCCCCGTATATATGTTTTCTCCCATGAACTTAAATAATTTTCATCTGTGCAGTAGTTTACAGTTTGTAGGAGCCTAATTTCACACTCTGTTGGTTACTTGCTGCCACGATGATTCTGTGTAACAAACAAATGTGACATCTCAGTGGCATACAACAATAAGTATTTACGGCTCACGTGTCTGGAGGTTTGCTAGGCGGCTCTGCTGATCTTGTCCGGCTATACTGGTCATATAGCCAGAGATGAGCCGGCTGTCAGTTGACCTAGAATGGCCTCCGCTGTGAAGACTTGGATAACTCAGATCTGATCCACTTCTCCTCCTTCCTTCGAGCTAACCCAGGTGTGTTCTCATGGTGATGGAAGAGCTGACGCAAGAAGCATAAGAGTAGGCAGAAGCGTGCTAGGTTTCCGATACTGGTGAAAGGAAGTCACGTGGCTGAACTCAGTGTCAAGTATGGGGAAATGCACTTCACTCCTTTTGTTGGAGGAGCTGTATTAATAGAGTCATCTGGCAAAAGGTATAGATACAGGGAAGGGAAAAGCATTGGTGAGATTACAGCAACCTACCACACAGATATTGCTTTACACAATCCTCACAGTGTAATCCTCTACCCTTGAAGACTGGTACTATTATCCCTCCTTTATAGATTAAAAAAAAAAGACATCAAAAGGGTAAAATGCTTTCTGAGGCCACATGACTGATCAGTAGCATCTCAGAAGCTGGAATATTGGTCTTCCTATTACAAATACAAGACACTTTCCATTGTACTCTACCATGTTTAATTAAGAGCACAAATCCCAGGAGTTTTGCCAGGAGCTCCCAAGAGGTAGATATTGGTAAAGTAACATATGTGCCTCTCAATGTTGTATGAGTTAGAGAATACATAAAATTTTACTTATTTGTTCTTATAGCCTTTTTTCTGAAATTGCCAGCAGTTGTATAAAATATATTTTCACATAAAACATATCATTCCAAGGAATTCACTAGTTATCTAAAAATCAGTTTACTTTGACAGGGTAGATACTTAGTGCATTTGTCAGGGTAGGCTAAATGCTGTGCCTCAGTTCAGTTCAGTCGCTCAGTCGTGTCCGACTCTTTGCGACCCCATGAATCACAGCACACCAGGCCTCCCTGTCCATCACCAACTCCCAGAGTCCACCCAAACCCATGTCCATTGAGTCGGTGATGCCATCCAAGCATCTCATCCTCTGTCGTCCCCTTCTCCTCCTGCCCTCAATCTTTCCCAGCATCAGGGTCTTTTCAAATGAGTCAGCTCTTCACATCAGGTAGCCAAAGTATTGGAGTTTCAGCTTCAACATCAGTCCTTCCAATGAACACCCAAGACCGATCTCCTTTAGGATGGACTGGTTGGATCTCCTTGCAGTCCAAAGGACTCTCAAGAGTCTTCTCCAACACCACAGTTCAAAAGCATCAATTCTTCGGCGCTCAGCTTTCTTTATAGTCCAACTCTCACATCCATACATGGCCAGTGGGAAAAAAATAGCGTTGACTAGACAGGCCTTTGTTGACAAAGTAATGTCTCTGCTTTTTAATATGCTATCTAGGTTGGTCATAACTTTCCTTCCAAGGAGTAAGCATCTTTTAATTTCATGGCTGCAATCACAATCTGCAGTGATTTTGGAGCCCAGAAAAATAAAGTCAGCCACTGTTTCCCCATCTATTTGCCATGAAGTGATGGGCCCGGATGCCATGATCTTAGTTTTCTGAATATTGAGCTTTAAGCCAACTTCTTCACTCTCCTCTTTCACTTTCATGAAGAGTCTCTTTAGTTCTTCTTCACTTTCTGCCATAAGGATGGTGTCATCTGCACATCTGAGGTTATTGATATTTCTCCCAGCAATCTTGATTCCAGATTGTACTTCATCCAGTCCAACATTTCTCATGATGTACTCTGCATATAAGTTAAATAAGCAGGGTACAATATACAGCCTTGACATACTCCTTTTCCTATTTGGAACCAGTCTGTTGTTCCATGTCCAGTTCTAAGTGTTGCTTCCTGACCTGCATACAGGTTTCTCAAGAGGCAGGTCAGGTGGTCTGGTATTCCCTTCTTCAGAATTTTCCACAGTTTACTGTGACCCACACAGTTAAAGGCTTTGGCATAGTCAATGAAGCAGAAATAGATGTTTTTCTGGAACTCTCTTGCTTTTTCCATGATCCAGAGGATGTTGGCAATTTGATCTCTTGTTTCTCTACCTTTTCTAAAACCAGCTTGAACATCTGGAAGTTGACAGTTCAAGTATTGCTGAAGCCTGGCTTGGAGAATTTTGAGCATTACTTTACTAGCGTGTGAGATGAGTGCAGTTGTGCGGTGGTTGGAGCAGTCTTTGGTATTGCCTTTCTTTGGGACTGGAAAGAAAACTAACCTTTTCCAGTCCTGTGGCCTCTGCTGAGTTTTCCACATTTGCTGGCATATTGAGTGCAGCACTTTCACAGCATCATCTTTCAGGATTTGAAACAGCTCAACTGGAATTCCATCACCTCCACTAGCTTTGTTCGTAGTGATGCTTTCTAAGGCCCACTTGACTTCACATTCCAGAATGTCTGGCTCTAAGTGAGTGATCACACCATTGTGATTATCTGGGTCGTGAAGATTTGTTTTTGTGCAGTTCTTCTGTGTATTCTTGCTACCTCTTCTTAATATCCTATGCTTCTGTTAGGTCCATACCATTTTTGTCCTTTATTGAGCCCATCTTTGCATGAAATGTTCCCTTGGCATCTCTAATTTTCTTGAAGAGATCTCAAGTCTTTCCCATTTTATTGTTTTCCTCTGTTTCTTTGCATTGATCCCTGAGGAAGGCTTTCTTATCTCTCCTTGCTATTGTTTGGAACTCTGCATTCAAATGGGAATATCTTTCCTTTTCTCCTTTGCTTTTCACTTCTCTTCTTTTTAAAGCTATTTGTAAGGCCTCCCCAGACAGCCATTTTGCTTTTCTTACATTTCTTTTTCTTGGGGATGGTCTTGATTCCTGTCTCCTGTACAATGTCACAAACCTCTGTCCATAGTTCATCAGGCACTCTGTCTATCAGATCTAGTCCCTTAAATCTATTTCTCACTTCCACTGTATAATCATAAGGGATTTGATTTAGGTCATACCTGAATGGTCTAGTGGTTTTACCTACTTTCTTCAACTTAAGTCTGAATTTGGTAATAAGGAGTTCATGATCAGAGCCACAGTCAGCTCCTGGTCTTGTTTTTGCTGACTGTCTTTGGCTGCAAAGAATATAATCAATCTGAATGCTGTGCCTAAATACTCCTAAATCTTAGGAGTGATGGAGAATAATAAAAGTTTTTTTCTTACTCATATTGGCCAAAACTCAGGCACATGGTCAAACCTAACAGCAAGCGAGGCTGGAAAATGTAGTTTAACTCTGGGAGAAAAGGAGAGATTGATAAACACTTAGTAAAATCCAAAGGAATGGACCATAGATAGCATAGATAAGTTTGCAAGGAGACTAGGAGGTATGTTTCGGGTGATAGAAGATGGAGGAGAAAAGCCTGAAATGCTATCCAAGGAAATTGTAGATCTATAAGAAATGTTAAAGGAAGTTCTTTTGGTATCAGTTAAAATTATACCAGATAGAGTCTTGGATCTATACAAAGAAATGAAGAGAATGGCTGAAAATGGAATAAATGAAGATAAATTTAAATGCATTATTTCTTAAAATATTTTTCTGCCTTGCTTTCTCTTCTCCTTCAGTTCAGTTCAGTCAGTTCAGTCACTCATTTGTGTCTGACTCTTTGCGACTCCAGGGACTACAGCATGCCAGGCTTCCCTGTCCACCACCAACTCCCAGAGCTTGCTCAAACTCATATTCATCGAGTTGGTGATGCCATCCAACCATCTCATCTTCTGTCATCCCCTTCTCCTCCCACCTTCAGTCTTTCCCAGCATCAGGGTCTTTTAAGATGAGTCAGCTCTTCACATCAGGTGGCCAAAGTATTGGAGTTTCAGCTTCAACATCAATCCTTCCAATGAATATTCAGGACTGATTTCCTTTAGGATGGATTGGTTGGATCTCCTTGCAGTCCAAGGGACTCTCAAGAGTCTTCTCCAACACCACAGTTCAAAAGCATCAGTTCTTCGGTGCTTAGCCTTCTTCACAGTCCAACTCTCACATCCATACATGACTACTGGAAAAACCATAGCTTTGACTAGATGGACTTTTGTTTGCAAAGTGATGTCTCTGCTTTTGAATATGCTGTCTAGGTTGGTCATAGCTTTTCTTCCAAGGAGTAAGTGTCTTTTAATTTCATGGCTGCAGTCACCATCTGCAGTGATTTTGGAGTACCCCTATGGCATCTGGTCCCATCACTTCATGGGAAATAGATGGGGAACCAGTAGAAACAGTGTCAGACTTTATTTTGGGGGGCTCCAAAATCACTGCAGATGGTGACTGCAGCCATGAAATTAAAAGATGCTTACTCCTTGGAAGAAAAGTTATGACCAATCTAGATAGTATATTCAAAAGCAGAGACATTACTTTGCCGACTAAGGTCCATCTAGTCAAGGCTATGGTTTTTCCAGTAGTCATGTATGGATGTGAGAGTTGGACTGTGAAAAAGGCTGAGCACCGAAGAATTGATGCTTTTGAACTGTGGTGTTGGAGAAGACTCTTGAGAGTCCCTTGGACTGCAAGGAGATCCAACCAGTCCATTCTGAAGGAGATCAACCCTGGGATTTCTTTGGAGGGAATGATGCTAAAGCTGAAACTCCAGTACTTTGGCCACCTCATGCGAAGAGTTGACTCATTGGAAAAGACTCTGATGCTGGGAGGGATTGGGGGCAGGAGGAGAAGGGGACAACCGAGGATGAGATGGCTGGATGGCATCACAGACTTGATGGACGTGAGTCTGAGTGAACTCCGGGAGATGGTGATGGACAGGGAGGCCTGGCGTGCTGTGATTCATGGGGTTGCAAAGAGTCGGACATGACTGAGCGACTGAACTGAACTGAACTGACCTAGATAAAGTCTTTCACTGTTTCCCATCTATTTGCCATGAAGTGATGGGACCGGATGCCATGATCTTCGTTTTCTGAATGTTGAATTTTAAGCCAACTTTTTCACTCTCCTCTTCCACTTTCATCAAGAGGCTCGTTAGTTCTTCGCTTTCTGCCATAAGGATGGTGTCATCTGCATATCTGAGGTTATTGATATTTTTCCCAGCAATCTTGATTCCAGCTTGTGCTTCATCCAGCCTGGCATTTTGCATGATGTACTCTGCATTTAAGTTAAATAAGCAGGGTGACAATATATAGCCTTGACATACACCTTTCCCAATTTGGAACCAGTCTGTTGTTCCATGTCTAGTTCTAACTGTTGCTTCTTGACCTGCATACAGATTTCTCAGAAGGCAGATAAGGTGGTCTGGTATTCCGATCTCTTGAGGAATTTTCCACAGTTTCTCGTGATCCACACAGTCAAAGACTTTGGCATAGTCAATAAAGCAGAAAGAGATGTTTTTCTGGAGTTCTTTTGCTTTTTCGATGATCCAACGGATATTGGCTATTTGATCTCTGGTTCCTCTGCCTTTTCTAAATCCAGCTTGAACATCTGGAAGTTCACAGTTCGCATCCTGCTAAAGACTTCTCCTTCTGGGATTCCAATTATATGCAGATTATACTGATACTGTCTCACAGTTCTTAGGTGCTCTATTCTGATTTTTGTTTTTAACCCATCCTTTTTTTTTTTTCTCTTGGGTTTCAGCTTTTGTTGTTTCTATTGACCTATCTTCAAATTCACTTATTCTTTCCTTGATTATTTAAAGCCTGTTTATGAGCCCATTGAGGCATTTATCTGTGCTATCGTGTTTTCCATTTCTAGCATTTCCATTTGATTCTTCCTTACAGTTTTTCTCTCTTTATAGAAATTGCTCATCTCATCATGTATACTTCCTAGCTTTTCCACTAGAGCCTTTAAATAGTTTAATATGTTTAATAATAAACACAGTTGTTTTAAATTCCCTGTTTGATAATTCTGACATTTGTGTCATAGCTGAGTGTAGCTTTGGCAATAACAATCTGATTTTGTTGATTGCTTTGCCTCTTGACAATGGTTTTCATTCTCTTGTGTCTTTGAATGCCTTGTAATTTTTTGATGAAATCCAGACATCTTGTGTAGGATGTAGAGACTGAGTTAACCAGTTGCTACATTTAGAAATGGGCATGCCTTTTCTTAGGCTTTCCAGGTAGTGCAGTGGTAAAGAATCCACCTGCCAATGCAGGAGACACAAGAGATGTGCGTTTCATCCCCGGGTCAGGAAGATATTCTGGAGTAGGAAATGGCAACCTACTCCAGTAATTCTTGCCTGGAAAATTCCACGGACAGAGGAGCCTGGTGAGCTACAGTCCATGGGGTCTCAAATAGTCAGACACAACTGCGCACACACACACGCCTTTTCTTATTCCAGGCATTTAATGTGGGGAACTGAGCCAGGCTACTTAAAAGATGAACCAGTCTGGGATGCTGTTGCGCTGGTCACCTGCAGTACAAGAGTTTTCCAGTACCTCTAGTGTATCTTGTATTTAGGGTGGGGAACTGGTTTGCTGGCAGGCTTGTTGCCCCAGTGTCTGCTCTGCCCTCAGCCTCAGTGCTGCCTTTGCTCTGTGCTTCAGTGGGGCCTTTCCGTGTGCTTTCGCGCTTGTCTCAGCAGTAGATTATGATCGCTGGTTACCCGGCGGTTTGGAGCAGCAGAAAGCATCCTCTGTGCCCTGACTGAGTCTCAGCTGTAGGCAGACAGTGTGTCTCTGGGTCTTGGGGGTGGTGCTTTCTCAGTGGTGACCCTTTACCTTCAGCTGCAGGTCTGGGCTCAGCACGTGTTCTTGCTCCCTGCTCTGGCTAGAAAATTGGTTCTGTCCTCGCCACACTCCTTCTCCCAGCTGCAGTGGCTTTCTCACCACGCGCTAAGAGTGACAGGACTTGTTGCCCTTTTGCCAGTATTTTAAGGCTTTAGATTCTGTAGGAGAAATAGAGGTTAAGGATGCAGGTGGAGCTTCATGTGTTTCCCATGGTGAGCGCGACCCTTTCTCCCAAGCCTGCAGCGTCTGTGTGTGTCAGCTGCTCAGTCGTGTCTGACTCTTTGCGATCCTATGGACTGCAGCCTGCCAGGTTCCTCTGTCCATGGAATTTTCCAGATAGGAATACTGGAGTGGGTTGCCATTCCCTTCTCCAGGGGATCTTTCTGACCCAGGAATCGAACTTGGGTCTCCTACAGTACAGGCAGATGCTTTACCATCTGAGCCTCTGTGACAGTCTGCAGCACACGGGATGCTATTTCAGGATTCTTGTCTTGCTTTAATCTTTCTTGGGTGTACCTGGCAAGGTCTATGGAGAAAAGGCTGACAGAGTGTGCATAATTCTCCTTTGTCTGTGTCTCCAGCGGTTCTACATTTCTTGCCAGCCTAAACTCAGCCTTTAGCAATGTGTTGAAAGTTTTAGTTGAATTATTCTTATCTGGGTCTAGTGACATTTGCTCCAGATTACAGAGTGCTCATGTTTGTCTCTCTGGGGAGGTGCCTGTAGTTTATGTAAATTTTGTGTTAGTTGGTTTCTCTTCAGTTTCAGCTCTCTGCTGGGTTCAAGAGAACTTGTGGATTTGTAGATTATCCAACCTTTTTTTTGGTGTGAGGGTATGAGCAATATTTTTTTCCAGTTTTCTATCTCCTAACTGGGAAGCTAACATGTACTTCTTAAAAATATGATTTATCAATTCTTCCATTTTATGAAAGTATAGAACAGTATTTCTCTTAGTGTCATTCTCAGGACCACTTGTATCAGAATGGTAAGCTTATTAAAAATGCTGATTCTAAAGCCAAACTCCAGGCTTATAAATCTGAAGATGTAAGGGGTTATCCAGCTCTCCAGGTAATGTTTATGCATCTTAAATTTGAGAATTGTTGGATTTAATGTCAGCAGTAAACATTCATTAGCACTTTTGATGTACCAGGCATTTTTTCAAAGACTGTCCTATTTAAATCTCACAGCAAGCCTATAACATGGGAACTTTGATCATTCTCTTTCCAGACCGTGCTGCTGCTGCTGCTGCTGCTGCTAAGTCGCTTCAGTCATGTCCGACTGTGTAACCCCATAGATGGCAGCCCACCAGGCTCCCCCATCCCTGGGATTCTCCAGGCAAGAACACTGGAATGGGTTGCCATTTCCTTCTCCAATGCATGAAAGTGAAGTTGCTCAGTCGTGTTCGACTCTTAGCGACCCCATGGACTGCAGCCCACCAGGCTCCTCCGTCCATGGGATTTTCCAGGGAAGAGTACTGGAGTGGGGTGCCATTGCCTTCTCCAGACTGTGCTGCTGGATCTCAAAGAGATAAATTACCTTGTGCCTGTAGCACAGCTGGGATGTGGCAGGGGCCAGATTCAAACTCAGGTGGACTGAGTCCAAAGTCCGAGATCTTTCAAAAATTGATATAATTCACATCTCCATCTTATATTTACAACCAGTGGTTTCAATATATTCACAAGATTGTGTAACCATCACTGCTATCTAATTCTACCTTTTATTTTCATCACTCCCCAAAGAAACCCCATACCTACTAACAGTCACGCCCGACTTCCCCCCTCCCTTTAGTCTCTGGCAACTGCTAATTTACATCCTGTCTGTATGGATTTGTCTATTTGGGACATTTCATGTAAATTCAATCATACACTATCTGGCCTTTTGTATCTGTCTTTTTTTCACATGGTAATACCAGAGATATTAACAGCCAAGTCAGAAACTTAGAAATGGGCTTGTTATTTGCTTGGACAGAAAGGACTAACACCTGCCAGCTTGCTTGTGCAGGAGACAGGATAACCATGAAAACAAAGCAGGCATTCTATTCGATTTAATAAAGATTTATTGAAGACCGATGGTGCGCTGGGCCACACTGTGTGCCCCTTGAGGGGCGGATTCGCGCGTGGAGCGGAGTTTCTGAGCTGCGGTTTGGAATGGGGAGCGGAGGTCCACTGCCGAGCCGTTCAGCTCAAGGGGAGTATCTACATGCCATTCCCGCCCCAGGTCGGCCACATTCCCCGCCAGGCTCCACGCTTCCCGCGGGAGGAAGCGGGAGGCCGAGAAGCGGCACAGGCTGGCGAGAGAAGGGAAGGGAGGGGGCAATAGCAATAGTTGTTGCGGAGCTATGTACCCGCAGCCGGTCTCGGAGCGCCTCGGAGCGCAGAGGCGCCGGAGCTCCCCCCAGGCGAGCCCGTCCAAAGCCTGGAGGGCCAGCTGCCAGAGGGGGCGCTGCTGAGCACGGGCGGCCGCAGCGCGAGCTCGGGGCGGGTATTCTAACATATATACGGAATCTACAAAAATGGTACTGAAGAATTTACTTACAGAGCAACAGTGGAGAAACAGACATAGATAATAGACTTATGGACATTGGGAGAGGGGAGAGAGGGTGAGACGTATGGAAAGAGTAATATGGAAACTTATATTACCATGTGGAAAATAGCCAAGGGGAATTTGCTGTATGTCTCAGGACACTCAAAGGGCGCTCTATACCTAGAGGGGCGGGATGGGGAGGGGGATGGGAGGCAGGTTCAGAAGGGAAGGGATATATGTATACCTATGGCTGATTCATGTTGAGGTTTGACAGAACACAGCAAAATTCTGTAAAGCAATTATCCTTCAATAAAAAATAAATTAAAAAAAATGGGAAACTAAAAAGAAGAAGAAGTAGAAGGGCTCCCACCCAATCTCAAATTCCCCGAACCTCAAGAGGGAGTGGAGGAGCCAAAGAAGTACTTCTCTTAGGGAAACTTGGGCAGGCGTCCTTACACTGAGGCTTTTGTTCCTGGTGATGTTGGACTATTGATCACGGGTCATGGCGAAACGTTAGGTATATGAGTGAAGCCATGGTTTCTTTCCCTTCAGAAACTATGATTCGGTCGTGAGGCAACCCTTTACAAGGCAATGCAAACGGTCCTGGATTTGCTTTGTTTACTAAAACGTGAAGTAAAGTGATTAAACACACACACACACACACACACACACACACACACAACTAACTTATCGAATATTTTCTATGAGCAAACCATATGGCTGGATACTCCTACTATTGGTACATATCAGAATTATCCTTAGAGTGAGATACAAATAGATTTCTGGGTTTCACTCCCCAGAAAATCTGATTCTGGGGTCTGAACCAGGCCCCATATCCTATGTTTCTAATAGGCACTCCGAGCTGAGGATGAGATAACTGGTTAGGGACAGGCTGGCAAGCACAGCTGGAGGATACTTCTCAAGTTTTAATGTCCATGTGAATCACTTGAGGATCTTGTTAAAATTCAGAATCGAATTCATCCATCAGGCCTGGGATGGGGTCAGAGAGTCTGCATTTCTAATCCCCTCTCAGGTGGTGCTAACATGCTCTTCTGGGGACCACTTTCTGTGTGGCAAGGTTGTAGGGGATATAAGATCAAGGATAAAAAGCCCTGGTTTCCCCATAAGGGGAGCCCACAGAGAAACCTGGGTACAACTGAATCTAAGTCAAGGAGAAGTAGGCTGTCCGGATAAAGACCCAGATATGCAGTGGATGAAGAGCCCTCTCTCCTGTCCTTCAGTGCATGTTCATAAGGAGACATCAGATAAAATGATGTGTGCAAGATAGGAAAGTACATTACATATCTGACACATATTTAGCATATTAAGCATCCCCAATGCTTAATATCTTCAGGAAAAAATATTGACGCTAAAAAGGTAAGCCCTAATTTTCCAGAAAATTCACTGATGTGGAAAACCTCATTTCCTGATAATGCTGGGTAAATCTGTGTTTTGTAGGGGGCTCCATATGTTGTCAGTGCTCATGAATTGTTCAGTTTTATTATCCTCATTAACAGGGATAATGCTTGCTTTTTAACAACCATGATCACCATCTGGAGTCTGGAAAATCATAGTCTGAGGCTCAGGTAGAAAGAGGAAACTGTCCTTACAGAGTCCCAGCTCAATTATTTCCCCACTGCCCCAGCCCTGTTTGTGTCCATTTGTTTGGCTGCCAGGCACATTAAAACCATACAGACAGATGTGGTGTTAGTTCTGGTTCGAGAGAAAACAGAAGCCAAGCAAAACAGAGCAAAACTCAGAGAGGGCAGGGAACATTGGCTCTGACTTCACTGTTTAATCTCATTCTCATCTGAACGAATGTTCATGAAGCAGCTTTCCACGTGCCTTCCCCTCACAGCCTTGGTGACCCTAACTTTGCTGTTGGCATTGTAATAAGTGGACGGATGTGTTAGTCACTGTTCCTTCAGCTCTTGGGGTGAATTGGGTTTGAATCTCTAAGTGTCTTCTCTTTGTTGCTTCGAAGAGAAGGATTGCCTTGTTAGGAGGAGGTGGATAGACTGCCAGAGCGCCTGGTAACCATAGCAACCACATACGCCTGCCCTGGTGGGCTCTTTAAGATGCCTCTCCAGACCTTTTCCAGACCTATCTTTTCAAGCTCTCTTAGCCTGTAACAAAGCAGCATTCTGAGGCCAGCTCAACCTAAACAGGTAGGAGCAGCTCTGGAGTAGTGACCTGTCTGCTTTTTCCTGGTACCTATATAATCAGCACCTCATGGGGTAAGCAGTTCTTCCCACCTGGAAGAACTGGGAAAGTGATGGGGACAACATAAACAAAAGCTCACTAAAGAAGTAAAAGACCTACTTTAATCACTAAAATCGAAGATGAAATGCTCATATTCAAGAATCACTCAACCCATTGTAGGGAGTTATGCCTAAAAGTTTGCTCAGGGATGGCAGGCAGTTTAGTCAGAGAGAATTTTCTGGAGAAGGCAAGTTTCCAGCAGGATTCTGAGGGTAGAAAGGGGCAAAGCTTGATGGTGGTGAAAAAAGGGGATGTTAATAGTTCTTTAGGGAGGTTATGTGTTTTTCCAGGGGCATGGATGGGGCTACTGTGAGGCAGAGTCCATGGAATAGGGCATCGGCAGCCACATGGCTGAGGTTTGCAGCCCTAATCCATCATCAGAAACCTGGCTGATCCCAGTGTAGGCAGACAACAAAACAGAAACCAGACTTCCCCAGGTTCCCTTGACTTTCCAGCCTTTCTCCCATGTACAGTTTCCATGTACTTTCCATGGCAGCCTCTTCCTTGCATGTAACTTCGAAAACACCAGAGCCTTTCCATCAATCGGTGCCAGATTGAAAACAGGTTGAGACCAGATATTGACTTTGCGTTAATGGTTAAGGTGCTTTTGGGGGGTCAGCCAGATGAATTGTGGTTTCTTGACCGTTTTTCTGCCAACATGTAAACACAGTGAATATTTACACCAAAGATGTGGGAGGATGTGATTTCTAGCTAACTTTCACTTCACCTCCCCCTGCCATTTCCTACAAATGTGGGTTTCTTGTTGGTGATGGAGCAAACTGTTATGCCTTAAGTATAAGGAATATTTTACTGCAGAGGGCATACATAGTGATGTTTCTAGCCCCAGGTACTATAAGGTGGAAGATAGAAATACGCAGTCTGGTTTGCACTATTTGTGCTCTGGGAGAGGCATGTATTGCATTAGACCTACCTCATGTTGCATTTGATCCTGATTGGGTGAGATAATGGTCCTGTCCTCTCTAGGTGGAAGGGAACTGTGATACTTTCTTATGGATCATATAACTGTCCTGTTACTTATTGGGTGACTTAAAACATGTCAGCTGGCATCTCTAGGCTCTGGTTTCCTCAGCTCTAAAATGAAAGGAGTGGAGGTGGAGGGAATTAGACTAGATGATAATTAACCTCTTGTCTAGTCCTAATCTTTTGTGACTTTCCTGGGTACTGGGCAAGTTCTAATCAAAGAAGAGCTTGTGAGCCCTTTCAGTCACAGATGTTAGCTCCATCCTCTGTGGCTCTGGGTGAAAAGTGATATAAAATTCTTGGGAGGGACCATGAGCAAATGTCTAGCTACATCCCCAGGGTGTGCAAGGCCCCAGAGTACCCAAGACTTAGCCTGAGAGGCAGCAAAGGAGTTCCCTGAGAGCAAGGAAAATTTATATCAGATCAAGTATTGCTACATAAAGGGAACTCTAAAATAACTGTCTTAAAGCAGCGGTTCTCCAGTGTTCCTCAACCAGTAACATCAGCATCATTTGGGTGTCTTTTAGAAATGCAAATTCTTAGAACTCATCTCTACCCGAAGAATTGGAAACTGGGGCCAACAATCTATGGTCTAACAAGGTCTTGGGGTGATTCTGATGCATGCTAAGTTTTCATAACCCCTGACCCGTCACACACAAAGATGATTTTATCACGGAAAAAGGAGTCTGGAGGAATTTCACCAGAAACACAAACTGATCATTCACTTGCTTTACCAGACTTGGCTCAGAATCACTTTGGCTTTTCTCGAAAAATAAATACTTATCTCAAAAAAACCCAATGGCTATTATGGACATTTAATATAATTCGGTTCATCTATTGAAAAGAATTCCCACTGAATTCTAAAAATATTTTGAGCAATGACACCATTGTTGGACTAAAGGCTTGCTAAGTTAAGATGCCACTCACAAGGATATAGTCTTTAGTGTGTGTTTATTTTAAAATTAGCCTCATTAATTCACAGTCATATGTCTTAACAATACAATAACATAAGGCTGTATCTTGCGGTCCTTCAGTATTACCTTCATAACAGATTGCTGATGACTGAGTAAGCTTTCAATAAACAATGATTGAATTAAACTGATGACTTCATAAGAGACTGAGAAGAGAAGAGAAGCTGCTCAGTCATGTCCGACTCTTTGCAACCCCATGGACTGTAGCCCACCAGGCTCTTTGGTCCATGGGATTTTCCAGGCATGAATACTGGAGTGGGTTGCCATTTCCTTCTCCAGGGGAACTTCCTGACCCAGGGATTGAACTCAGGTCTCCGGAATTGCAGGCAGACGCTTTACCGTCTGAGCCACCAGGGAAGCCCATAAGAGACTGAGCCAATACATAATTTGGGAAAGATGAAATCAAGAATCAGACTCTTATCTGGATAACTAGAGCAGTGCAGACAGCAATTCAAGATATTTAGAATCTCAAGCACTTGGTTCTCAATGGTAGATTTTTAAAAAATAATATCTTGAGTTGTGTTGATTTGAGCAGGGCACGGGGAAGTTTTTTTTTTTTAATTTACTTTTAATTGGAGGAAAATTGCTTTACAGTGTTGTGTTGGTTTTTGTTGTACAACAACATGAATCAACCATGTGCTGTGCTGTGCTTAGTCGCTCAGCCATGTCCGACTCTTTGCAATCCCATGGAGTGTAGCCCACCAGGCTCCTCTGTCCATAGGGATTCTCCAGGCAAGAATACTGGAATGGGTTGCTATGTCCTCCTCCAGGAGATCTTCCCAACCCAGGGATTGAACCCAGGTCTCCTGCATTGTAGGTGGATTCTTTACTGTCATTTCCCCTCCCTGTAGAGCCTCCCTCCCCTCTCCCCATCCCCCCTCCCTAGGTCATCACAGAGTGCCAGGCTGGGTTCCCTGTGTTATACAGCAGCTTCTCACCAGCTATTTATTTTACACGTGATAGTGTATATATGTCACTCTGCTTTCTCCATTTGTCTCCTTCTCCCACCGTATCTGCAAGTCCACTCTCTACATCTGTGTCTCCATTCCTTCCCAGCAAATAGATTCATCAATACCATTGTCTAGATTCCATATATATTCATTAATATACAATATTTGTTTTTCTCTTTCTGACTTGTTTCACTCTGTATAACAAGCTCTAGGTTCATCCTCCTCACTGGAACTGACTCGAATTTGCTTGTTTTTATGGCTGAGTAGTGTTCCGTTGTGTATGTATACCACGTCTTCTGCATCTGCTCATTCATCAGTGGACATTTAGGTTGCATCCCTGCCCTAGCTATTGTAAATAGTACTGTGATGAACATTAGGGTACACGTGTCTTTTAGAACTGTGGCTTCCTCAGGGTTTATGCCCAGTAGTGGGATTGTTGGGTCATACAGTAGATTTATTTCTAGTTTTCAAAGGAATCTCCATATTGTTCTCCATAATGGCTTGTATCAGTTTACATTCCTGCCAATAGTGTAGGAGGGTTCCATTTTCTCCACATCCTCTCCAGCATTGATTGTAGATTTTTCAATGATGGCCATTCTATCTGGTGTGAGGTGATGCCTCATTGTAGTTTTGACTTGCATTTCTCTAATAATTAGGGATGTTGAGCATCTTTTCATGTGTTTATTTGGCATCTGTATGTCTTTTTTGGAGAAATGTCTGTTTAGATCTTCTGTCCATTTTTTGATTGGGCTGGTTTGTTTTTCTGATATTGAGCTGCCTATATATTTTGGAGATAGTTCTTTGTCAGTCATTTCATTTGCAATTATTTTCTCCCATTCTGAGGGTTGTCCTTTAATCTTGTTTATTGTTTCCTTTGCTGTGACAAAAGCTTTTAAGTTTCATTAGGTCCCACTTGTTCATTTTTGTTTTTATTTCCATCACTCTAGAAGGTGGGTCAAAGATCGCTGTGATTTATATCAAAGACTTGTATTGCTTGTGTTCTTCCCTAAGAGCTTTATAGTTTCTGGCCTTATATTTAAGTCTTTAATCCATCTTGAGTTTATTTTTACGTATGGTATTAGCAAGTGTTCTAGTTTCATTTTTTTTCAAGCAACTGTCTGGTTTTCCCAGCACCACTGATTGAAGAGATTGTCTTTTCTCCATTGTATATTCTTAACTCCTTTGTCAAAAATAAGGTATCCATGTGCTTAGTTGCTCAGTCATGTCTGACTCTTTGCAACCCCATGGAATGTAGCCCACCAGGCTCCTCTGTCCATGGGGATTCTCCAGGCAAGAATACTGGAGTGGGTTGCCATACCCTCCTCCAGGGAATCTTCTCAACCCAGAGAATGAATACAGGTCTTCCGCATTGCAGGTGGATTATTTACCATCTGAGCCACCAGAGAAGTGCAAGGTACCCACAGGTGAGTTTTATCTTTGGACTTTCTATATTGTTCCATTTGTCTATGTTTCTCTTTTTGAGCCAGTACCATACTGTCTTGATGACTGTAGCTTTGTAGTATTGTCTGAAGTCAGGAAGGGAGATTCCTCCAGCTCCATTTTTGTTTCTCAAGATTGCTTTGGCTGTTGGGGGTCTTTTGTGTTTAAATACAAATTGTGAAACTTTTTGTTCTAGTGAACTTTTTGTTCTGTGAAAAATGCCATTGGTAGTTTGATAGAGATTGCATTGAATCTGTAGATTGCTTTGGATAGTATAGTCATTTTCACAATATTGGTTCTTCCAATCCAAGAGCATGGTATATTCTCTTCATCTGTTTGTGTCATCTTTGATTTCTTCCATCAGTGTGAGGCCCCAATTTTAATCCTAGCCCTGCCTCTAGAAGAGGACAAGTCAAGTAACTCATTTTGTAAGGCAGGGAGGTTTTACAAATACAAAACTGGACAAGGGGAGCTCAGTCATGAATTTCTGTTTCTGCTCCTGAATATGTATGCAGGACTTTCCCTTAGGAGAGAATGGGCATGTCAAATACCTATACTCAACCTCATAGTTCATCAGATTAAGCTGCATTCCATCGGTTGGTGTGACTCTGTGGGTGGGAGAATTGTGGGGTGAGTCTGAGGACACAGAAGGACACAGTTTTCATTCCTAACCTAACTGAGAAGTCTTGGTGGTTTAGAAAATTGAAATACCTTTCTTTCATTTTCACATATAGTTGTGGTTTCCACGAGACAATATCAATGTTTCTGATCAATTCTTAATTCACAAAAACTGGAAAAAATCATGCCTATTTGTTTAGTCCCTCCACCTGTGGAGCAGACTAGAGAAAGCTTCTTTGTGCAAGCAGATAGCAAAGTCACTTCTAGACCAGACCTCGTGACTGCTGACAAGCAGATCAAACTGATAACATTTAGTGAGTCCCTCCAGACAATTACAAGACTGGTGTAGCTGACACTGCAGATGGTCTACCCAGCATTCATTCCCTCTTTTTCACAAGGAATAGAGATGTGTCGCTGAGGGCAGCAATGTGCCCAGTTAAATACATTTTTAAGCTTCCCTTGCACCTTTGTATATAGCCTTGTGACCATGCTCTAGTCATTGAAATCCAAATGTAACCTTTGCATGTATCTCCAAGTGGGATATTTTAAGGTAGCTGATTCAGCTGGGCCATGTGCCCACTTTTCATTTCTTGCCTTTACCCTCCTGCTGGCTGGAATTTACATGTGGAATCTGATGCTTCAGTGGTCATTCTGGACCATAAGCGTGGAAGCCGCCCACTGAGGATGATGGAGCAGGAAGCTGGAAGGAATCTTAGTTCTTGTTGATTTCAAATCAATCCTAGCCTGCCGCCTCACAGGCCTCTTATGTGGGAGAATAACTTTTTGTGTGTGTTTAAGTCTCAGTTATTTGTAGCTTTCCAGTATATGCTGCATATCTTATCTCAGTTGATACGGTGGTCCCTTTTGTCAAGAAACTTCATGTCTCCTGATGCAGTGTAGTCTGGCTTGGTCAGGTACACAGATGTCCCTACCACAGAGTTTATCACTCTCAGGGCACAGTCACAGAGGATTGGAGCTGATGCCTGGAACTATAAAAGGGCTCAGCGGGTATTTTGATGATTAGAACGAGACATCGTTAGCACTCATGAGATGTTAATGATGACCTGATTAAATTTCTCCTATCCCATCTGGCCCTCTACATTTTGGGTCCCAGTTTAGTTTCTGGTACATGTGAAATGGAGAATTCAGAAAAATCCCAAGGGTTATTCTGGGACCTGGAAGGAAAACTTGGACCACAGAATCAACAGCTCTGTCTTAAGTATTGAGATAAGACTACACGGGTGATAATCTCTCAGAAGTGATTCTGTGCTTGTCTGGATTTCAGCTGCAGAATGTAGCCCTAGGAACTCAGTTCAGACTTGGCTCTTAGGGTCTGAGTGTTCCTTTGCATATACGCAGGAAGTTTTAATTAGCTGCACCATGCTCAATTGAAGTTGACCATGGGTCCCAGCTTGTAATTCCAACTAGCACATGTGGTTTTTTCCTTTAATTTATATGCACTAAAATTCACATTTTGGGAATATAAGGTCCTATAGATTGTAACACATGCATAGAGTCTTGTAACGAGCACCGCAAATAGGGTACAAAACAATTCCAACATCTCAGTGAATTCCTGAGTTACATATAATTTTTGTAAAACAGCTTTTAAATATCTTTTATTGAATATATCACTTACCATACATTTAAAGTGGGCAATGTAATGTTTTTTCACAAATTTGTGCAACTATCACTAGTCAATCTTAGAACGTTTTCATAACCACAAAGAGACCTCCCTTTACCCTTTAGCTATCATCCACCTATCCTTCTATCCTATCAGTTGCTTCAGTTGTGTCCAACTCTGTGCGACCCTATAAACTATAGCCTGCTAATCTCCTCTGTCCATGGGATTATCCAAGGCAAGAATACTGGAATGGGTTGCTTTGCCCTGCTCCAGGGGATCTTCCCCATCCGGGGAATGAACCTGTGGTGTCTCCTGCATCTTCTGCCTCGCAGGTGAATTCGTTATCACTGAGCCACTGGAGAAGCCCTTTCCCAGCCCTAAGCAGCAATTAATCTGCTTTCTGTCTTTATGGATTTTCCTGTTTTGGAAATTTCATATAAATGGAATTATATGACATGTGGTCTTTTGTGACGGGTTTTTGTCTCTTAGCATGCTGTTTTTAAGGCTTGCCCCAACTGTAGTATTTATGGCCAAATAGTATTGCATTATATGGAGTACCACATTTTGTCCATTCACTAGTTAATGCACATTGTATTGTTCCCACCTTTTGGGTATTGTGAATAGTGTTGTGCTTGTGTGAGCTTTTATTATTTTATCCTCCCTGCTTCTGAGTAAGTAGAGCAGGAATTATTATGTCATTCAGTACTTTTATATTTACTATTTTGAGGAATCACAATATTGTTCTCCATAGTTGCTGAGCCATTTTTCATTCTCATCAGTAATATATGAGAGTACTCATTTGATCGGAATACAAGACCACCTGACCTGCCTCTTGAGAAACCTATATGGAGATCAGGAAGCAACAGTTAGAACAGGACATGGAACAACAGACTGGTTCCAAATAGGAAAAGGAGTACGTCAAGGCTGTATGTTGTCACCCTGCTTATTTAACTTCTATGCAGAGTACATCATGAGAAATGCTGGACTGGAAGAAACACAGGCTGCAATCAAGGTTGCCGGGAGAAATATCAATAACCTCAGATATGCAGATGACACCACCGTTATGGCAGAAAGTGAAGAGGAACTAAAAAGCCTCTTGATGAAAGTGAAAGAGGAGAGTGAAAAAGTTGGCTTAAAGCTCAACATTCAGAAAACGAAGATCATGGCATCTGGTCCCATCATTTCATGGGCAATAGATGGGGAAACAGTGGAAACAATGTCAGACTTTATTTTTGGGGGCTCCAAAATCACTGCAGATGGTGACTGCAGCCATGAAATTAAAAGACACTTACTCCTTGGAAGGAAAGTTATGACCAACCTAGACAGCATATTCAAAAGCAGAGACATTACATTGCCGACTAAGGTCCGTCCAGTCAAGGCTATGGTTTTTCCTGTGGTCATGTATGGATGTGAGAGTTGGACTATAAGGAAAGCTGAGCACCAAATAATTGATGCTTTTGAACTGTGGTGTTGGAGAAGACTCTTGAGAGTCCCTTGGACTGCAAGGAGATCTAATCAATCCATTCTGAAGGAGATCAGCCCTGGGATTTCTTTGGAAGGAATAATGCTAAAGCTGAAACTCCAGTACTTTGGCCACTTCATGCGAAGAGTTGACTCACTGGAAGAGACCCTGATGCTGGAAGGGATTGGGGACAGGAGGAGAAGGGAACGACAGAGGATGAGATGGCTGGATGGCATCACGACTCGAGGGACATGAGTTTGGATAAACTCCGGGAATTGGTGATGGACAGGGAGGCCTGGTGTGCTGTGATTCATGGGGTCGCAAGAGTCGGACACAACTGAGCGACTGAACTGAACTGAACTCATTTGTCAACATCCTCACCAACACTTCTTAATTTCTATTTTTTGGTTATAGCCTTCCTAGTGGAAGTAAAGTTACATGATAGGTTTTTTTTTTTTTTCCCCCTTGGCTGTAGTTACTGCAACCATGAAATTAAAAGAAGATGCTTGCTCCTTGGAAAGAAAGCTATGACAAACCTAGACAGTGTATTAAAAAGCAGAGATATCACTTTGCTGACAAAGGCCCATATTGTCAAAGCTATGGTTTTTCCAGTAGTCATGTATGAATGTGAGAGCTGGACCAAAAAGAATACTGAAGAATTGATGCTTTCAAATTGTGGTGCTAGAGAAAAGTCTTGAGAGTCCCTGAGACTGCCAGAAGATCAAGCCAGACAATCCTAAAGGAAATCAGCCCTGAATATTCATTGGAAGTTCTGTTGCTGAAGCTGAAACTCCAATACTTTGGCTAACCTAATGTGAAGAGCCAACTCATTGGAAAAGACCTTGATGCTGGGGAAGATTGAAGTCAAAATGAGAAGCGGGTGGCAGAGGAGGAGATGGTTAGATAGCATCACTGACTCAATGGACATGAATTTGAGCAAACTCCAGGAGGCAGTGGAGGACAGAGGAGCCTAGCATGCTATAGTCTATGAGGTCGCAGAGAGTCGGACACGACTTAGCAACTGAACAACGACAATAAGTATTCTCATAGTCTAAGTGAAAATGTGGAGACTCTTATTCTATTTTTTGCCTTCAATTGATTGAAACTTAGTGAAACATAGACTTTTAAAATAAGGATTATAAAGGGCAGTGGGCAGAGAAAACAAATCAAAAAGTACTGTTTAATAACGAAATGGAGCTTCCCTGCTGGCTCAGTTGTAAACAATTTGCCTGCCATTGCAGGAAATACAAGTTTGATCCTTGGATTGAGATGGTCCCCTGGAGAGGGAAATGGCAACCCACTCCAGTATTCTTGCCTAGGAAATCCCATGGACAGAGGAGCCTGGTGGGCTACAGTCTATGGGGTCACAAAAAATTGAACACGACTTGGTGACTAAACAACAGCAGTAAACACAGTATGAGGAAGAGCAAAATGTTATGATGAACATTATGGGTCCAGTGAACACTTTAGTCAATATATCTTACTTGTTCCTATTGTGTGCCAAGCTCTGTGTTAGGCAGTGGGGACTTAAAAGTATTTAAAGAGAAATAGAGCCTGTTTATGATATGGAGGGGGTGCACAGAGGAGGGGTCCTTCACGCATTCAAGGAATCAGGAATGCTTCCTGGAGTTATAAGAATGAAAAATAAAGAAATTTTCATCAGGTAATATGGTATGTTAGATGTATTTGGAGAAAAATACCATGCTAGAATATTTGGGAATTATCTTCTGGATGGCCTAGTTTTCTGAGACCTTTAGGCTATAGTTTTGATTAGAGTCTGATTTCTTTTATTTCCCAATTTGCAGTTGGTGGGTGTAATTCTTTCTTGAGGAAAATAAATCATAGCTAAGACTTTTGTAAATATTGCTAGCTTTTGATTATTTGCACTAATTAAAGGGGAACATATAATTCAGGATGGCAACAATCTAAGCAGAGTTTATATTATTTTGTAATGTTTTTTCTCTTGATTTCCAGATGTTTCTGTGTCTGATATTCTCAGAAAGTTCACATTCAACTAAGTCAGGAAGCCCTAGGAAATGCAGTCTGTAAACTTTCAGGATGATACATTGTCCTAAACAGGACAGTTTTCTCTTGAAAGTGCTCTGGTTCACACCTTTCCTGTGGTGAGACAGAATTATTTGGGTTTTAGGTTTTCTGATTTTTGCTAAACAGGATGAATAATTCTGAACCTTTGGATTTATTTTAGAAGTGGCAAAGATACTCAGAGATCACCTATGCCACCCATTCACTCTTGGTACCATAACAATTTTTGCTGAATTCATGGAAGGAAAATAAACTCTTCTGATAAGATCAATTCTTTTGATGAAACTCTATGACTTTTAAAATTAGCACAAGTAATTATTAGTTCATGCTGCAGATAGGCCAGATATCATCATAAAATCTATACAAACATAGACCAGACTTTAGATGACTTATTTCTTTTTTTGGATGCATCTGTTTTTTTCAGATTAGTTTCTCTTATGGGTTATTATAAAATATTAAGTATAATTCCCTGTGCTATACAGCAGGTATTTGTTGGTTATCTATCTTATATATGTTGTTTTTTTTAGTTACTAAGTCATGTCTGACTCTTTGCAACCTCATGAACTGTAGCCTGCCAGGCTCCTCTGATCATGGGATTTCCCAAGGCAAGAATACTGGAGTGGGTTGCCATTTCCTCCTCCAGGGGATCTTTCTGGCTCAGGTATCAAACCCATATTTCTGCACTGGCAGGTGAATTCTTTACCACTGAGCCACCAAGGAAGCTCATTTTATATGGAGTAGTGTGCATATATTATTCCTCCTCCCTAGATGAGGGGCCACAATGGAGACAAGACTCTAATCTCAAATAAATAATGTTATCAGTTGGTCAAAGTGAGAAACAGATTCACGCAAGTACAATAAAACATAAAACTCATTTGGGCTACTCATGGGAGAATTAGCAACAAGTCTTCATCAAATTTTTTAGAAGTTTTGGAAAATAAGATTTTTGAGTATCTGATTTGAATGAATGATAAAAAGTAATTTATAATTCCTCTTCATGGAAAGGCTAAAGAGCTCTTCAAGAAAATTGGAGATATCAAAGGAACATTTCATGCACAAATGGGCACAGTGAAGGACAGAAGTGGTAAAGACCTAATAGAAGCAAAAGAGATCAAGAAAAGATGGCAAGAATACACAGAAGAACTGTAAAATAAAGATCTTAATGACCTGGATAACCACGATAGTGTGGCGACTCACCCAGAGCCAGACATTCTGGAGTGTGAAGTCAAGTGGGCCTTAGGAAGCATTGCTGCCAATAAAGCTTGAAGAGATGATGGAATTCCAGCAAAGCTATTTAAAATCCTAAAAGATGATGCTATTAAAATGCTGCACTCAATATGTCAGTAAATTTGGAAAACCCAGCAGTGGCCACAGGACTGGGAAAGGTCAATATTCATCCCAATTCCCAATTTATTGCTAAAGAATGTTCAAACTACTGGACAATTGTACTCATCTCCCATGCTAGTAAGGTTATGCTCAAAGTCCTTCAAGTGAGGCTTCAGCAGTATGTGAACTGAGAATTTCCTGATTGTCAGTCTGGGTTTAGAGAAGGCAGGGGAACCAAAGATTAAATTGCGAGCATTTGCTGGATCATAGAGAAAGCAAGGGAATTCCAGAAAAACTTCTATTTCTGTTTCACTGACTACGCTAAAGCCTTTGACCCTGTGGATCATAACAAACTGTAGAAAACTCTTAAAGAGATGGGAATATCAGACCGCCTTACCTGTTTCCTGAGAAACCTCTATGTGGGCCAAGAAGCAACAGTGAGGACCTTATATGGAACAACTGACAGGTTCAAAATTGAGAAAAGAGTACAACAAGGCTATTTATTGTCATCCTATTTAACTTATATGCAGGGCATATCATGTGAAATGCTGGGCTGGATGAGTTACAAGTTGGAATCAAGATTTCTGGGAGAAATATCAAAAACCTCAGATATGCAGATGATATCACTCTAATGGCAGAAAGTAGAGGAACTAAAGAGCTTATTGATGAGGGTGAAAGAGCTGTGAAAAAGCTGACTTAAAACTCAATATTAAAAGAACTAAGATTATGGCATCCAGTCTCATTACTTCAAGGTAAATAGAAGGGAAAAAGGTGGAAGCTATGACAGGTTTCTTCTTCGTGGGCTCTAAAATCACTGCGGATAGTGACTGCAGCCATGAAATTAGAAAATGATTGCTTCTTGGCAGGAAAGCTATGACAAACCTAGACTGCTAACAAAGGTCTGGCTATGGTCTTTTCAGTAGTTATGTATGGACCTGAGAGCTGGACCGTAAAGAAGGCAGAGCACTGAAGAATCGATGCTTTTGAACTGAGATGCTGGAGAGGACTCTTGAGGGTTCCTTGGTCAGCAAGGAGATCAAACTGGCCAGTCCTAAAGGAAATCAACCCTGAATACTCATTGGAAGGACTGATGCTGAAGATACAATACTTTGGCCACCTGATGTGAGGAGCCGGAGCCGACTCATTGGGAAACACCCTGATGCTAGGAAAGATTGAAGGCCAAAGGAGAAGAGAGTGACAGAGGATGAGATGGTTAGATGGCATCACCAATCCAATAGACATGAATAGGCAAGCTCAGGGAGATGGTGAGGGGCAGGGAGGCCCGGTGTGCCACAGTCTGCGGGGTCTCAAGGAGTCGGACATGACTTGGCGACTGAATACACACAAACAATTTGTAATTAGTGTATCAGTTATATATTTGTTGTCTATTGCTACATGGCAAATTATTCTCAAACATAATGGCTTAAAATAAGGATAAATATTTATTATTTTACACAGTTTTTGCAAATGGATTAGCTGAGTGGTTCTGACTCAGGAACTCTCATGAGGTTGCAGTCAAGATGTCAGCTGAGTCTGCAGTCATCTGGAGGCTTGACTGGGGCTCAAAAATCTGCTTTCAAGATGGCACACTCACATGGCTAGAAAGTTGGTGCCTCAATCCCTCTTCCTACGGGATTCTCCATAGATCTTCTTGAATGTCCTCCCAGCATGGCAGCTAGCTTCTCTCAGAACAAGGATCCAAGAGGGTATGGCAGAAGCAGCAGTGTCTTTTATGACCTTATGTAGCAAGTCACACAACAGTTACGCTTTATTTTATTGGCCACACGACCAACCCTGATGCCACATAGGAAAGTGCTACACAAGGGTGTGAATACCAGGATGTGGGGATCACTATGAGTTACCTTAGAGGCTGGATACTACAAGGTAATAACACATATATTGCAAATAAATCATTTGAAAAGAAAGAATTGGATTGAATAACTTTTTATTCTAGAATCAACATCTGACTACTGTTATTAAAAAAAATTCCAAATGAGTGAAGCTCATTTGAGCTCTTTTAGGGAGAAAAGTTATGATTAACATCTAGATGGTTCATTAGCCCAGGGTTATGGAAGACCATCTAATAATCAGCTTAATTCAATGCTTTGCCATTGTCAGCATAGAGCCCTTGGGTCTTGGTACTCTCTCCAGACCCTCTGCAGTACAGGTCTTCAGCAAATACCCATGCCAGCTCTTATCTCCATGAGGCTACTCAGCTCACTTGTCTTGAGCCATGGTTTCCAGGCATTTCCTCTGACAATGTTCCCTAAGGTCATACCGTATATTCTTAAGGGCAATTCGCAGACCACTGGCTGTTAACTCATCCTCCCTTTTAATTCAAGAAACATATTGGAATACCAGTGAGTGAAAGAAGGGTCACTGTACGGAGAAACTCAGTTTTATTCATATTTATATAAATAGGTAAAGCACACATATCAATAGGCAAGACACTTGCAAACTACAGGACATTACCTATTACTAGTAATAAATATCTTGCAAGATGCTGGCATCTTCACCTTGAGATGGAGGGCCTCGGTGAGGAGACTAACTTCGTGAATCCAAGTTTGAAACCTGAGCTGGTCAATTAGTTCTTCCTTGTTTCATGCTGGGCTTGCAAATATGTGCCACTAATGGGATTCCCCAGGTGGCTCAGTGGTAAAGAATCTGCCTGCCAGTGCAGGAGACACAAGAGATGTGAGTGTAATTCCTGGGTCAGGAAGATCCGCTGAAGTAGGAAATGAGGAGCCTGGTGGGCTGCTGTCCACAGGGGTCGCAAAAGTTGGACACTGAGTAACTGATTACATACATGATTGTGAGATAAACCTGGGAAGACCACCTGTGTGATTGGCTCCTGTCCTTTGAGACAGATTTGGCTGCCCCCAGCAAATAGAATAAGGTGATGGCAGCCCACTCCCGTGCTCTTGCCTGGAAAATCCCATGGACCGAGGAGCCTGGTGGGCTGCCGTCCACGGGGTTGCTAGGAGTTGGACATGACTGAGTGACTTCACTTTCATTTTTCACTTTCATGCATTGGAGAAGGAAATGACAACCCATCCAGTGTTCTTGCCTGCAGAATCCCAGGGACGGGGGAGCATGGTGGGCTGCAGTCTCTGGGGTCGCACAGAGTCGGACACGACTGAAGTGACTTAGCAGCAGCAGCAGCAGCAAATAGAAAGTGTGAAATCTTTAAAGTCCAGCTGTAGAGATCGGCTTTCCACCTTCCCAGTTCTTTTCAGATTGTCTCCTGTTTTCCTGTTTCAGCGCTCTATTTTTCTTCTCATATCCCTCGTTCTCCATCCAACCCGTTTTCTTTGTATCTTGGCTCTGCGATGCACCAGGCTTCTGTGCTCCAACGGTTGATGTAGACATATTTGTTGCATTCACTCCTGGATCTGAGCAATCTTGGCTGAGTTGTGCTGAAACACTGCTGTCCTCTCACTACCCTTTGGGATGATGCTCTCCCTACAGTTCAGTGGCATGGTCGGGATCACACACCCATTGTTCCACACTGGAGGAAATCATCACTCCCCCGAAGGAAAACAAGTCAATGACCATTAGGTGGGACCATTCTTGTAATTTCAATTCATAATGGTAAGAGTTAACATTTGTCCCTTAGGGTTTTTTTTTTTTTAATTCCTTTCTTAATAAATGAGAGTATTTATGTGTTGTTTTCTTTTCTCCCATTTACAAATGAGAAAACAGAGACTGAGGGAAGGAAGCCACACTGTCACTGAGCTATGGGGACAGGATTGGAGTGTCGGTCTTTTGACCCTTGGTCTGAACGGTTTTTGTCCTGCTACAAATGGAACTGAAAAATGTCAGAATGGAGAGTGTACAGACTGATTAGTTGGTGGATTATTTGATGTGAGTAAGCATAAATCTTTAAAGAAAAACTAGACTTTACTTAAAAAAAAAAAGACAAAGTGCAGTGACTCTCACCATAATTATCTAATACATCTTCAAGTGTTAGAAAATTAGATGCCACTTAGCAAGTTGGATAGTGGCAAAAGGATCAGAATTACAGGGTATTTAGGAAGAAGTGCAGGAGTAGTGCCGTCTCTTAATGTGTATTTCAAAGTATAGATAGTGATAATATAGACTGCTAAGACTGTCTTCATTCCTGACGTATTTATTGCAGACCTACTGTGGGCAAGACATTTGCTTGACATGTGAGACCCTGTAGCATCCACAATTTGTAGAATAGTGCACCCTGAAACACCCTTTGAGGACTCCTGCAAGAAATGCTCTGGGAAACGTTTTGTATTTCATGTGGAGATGTTATGGAGAGCATCATGGGCCACAGCATGCTGTTATTCAGTCACTCAGTCGTGTCTGACTCTTTTCGACCCCATGGACTGCAGCACGCCAGGCTTCCCTGTCCGTCACCATCTCCTGGAGTCTGCTCAAACTCATGTCCATTGAGTTGGTGATGCTATCTAACCATCTCATCCTCTGTCATCCCCTTCTTCTCCTGCCTTCTGTCTTTCCCAGAATAAGGGTCTTTTTCAATGAACTGGCTTTTCACATCAGGTGGCCAAAGTATTGGAGCTTCAGCTTCAGCATAGTCCCTCCAGTGAATGTTCAAGGTTGGTTTCTTTTAGGAATGACTGGTTTGATTTCCTTGCAGTTGAAGGGACTCTCAAGAGTCTTCTCCAGCACCACCAGTTTGAAAGCATTAATTCCTCAGCACTCAGCTTTCTTTATGGTCCAGCTCTCAGATCCTACATGACCACTGGAAAAACCATAGCTTTGAGTATAGAGACTTTTGATGGCAAAGCGATGTCTCTGCTTTTTCATATGCTCTCTAGGTTTGTAATAGCTTTTCTTCCAAGGAGCATGTGTCTCTTAATTCCATGGCTGCAGTCACTGTCTGCAGTGATTTTGGAGCCCCTCAAAATCAAGTCTTTCGCTGTTTCTATTGTTTTCTCATCTCTTTGCCTTGAAGTGATGGGATTGGATGCCATGCTCTTATGTTTTTGAATGTTGAGTTTTAAGCCAGCTTTTTCACTCTGCTCTTTCACTTTCATCAAGAGGCGCTTTAGCTCCTCTTCTCTTTCTGCCATAAGGGTGGTGTCATTTGCATATCTGAATTTATTGATATTTCTCCCTGCCATCTTGATTCCAGCCTGTGAGTCATCCAGCCTTGCATTTCGTATGATGTACTCTGCATAGAAGTGAAAGTAACAGGGTGACAATATACAACCTTAACACACTCCATTCCCAATTTTGAATCAGTCTGTTGTTCCATGTTCGGTCCTAACTGTTGCTTCTTGACCTGCCTACAGATTTCTTAAGAGGCAGGTAAGACAGTCCGGTATTCCCACCTCTTGAAAAAATTTCCACAGTTTGTTGTGATCCACACAGTCAAAGGCTTTAGCATAGTCAGTGAAGCAGAAGAGGTTGTTTTTCTGCAATTTTCTTGCTTTTTCTATGATCCAACAGATGTTGGCAATTTGATCTCTGGTTCCTCTGCCTTTTCTAAATCCAACCTGTACATCTGGAAGTTTTCAGTTCATGTACTGTTGAAGCCTAGCTTGGAGGATTTTGAGCATGGTCTTGCTAGTATGTGAAATTAATGTAATTGTGTAGTAGTTTGAAAATTCTTTGGCATTGCCCTTCTTTGTGATTGGAATGAAACTGACCTTTTCCAGTCCTGTGGCCACTGCTGAGTTTTCCAAATTTGCTGGCTTATTGAGTGCAGCACTTTCACAGCATCATCTTTCAAGATTTGAAACAGCTCAACTGGAATTCCATCACCTCCACTAGCTTTGTTCATAGTAATGCTTCCTAAGGTCCACTTGAGTTCACATTCCAGGATGTCTGGCTCTAGGTGAGTGATCACACCTCATGATTATCTGGGTCTTGAAGATTTTTTGTACAGTTCTTCTGTGTATTCTTGCCACCTCTTAATATCTTCTGCTTCTGTTTGGTCCATACCATTTTTGTCCTTTATCGAGCTCATCTTTGCATGAAATGTTCCCTTGGTATCTCTAATTTTCTGGAAGAAATCTCTAGTCTTTCCCATTCTATTGTTTTCCTCTATTTCTTTGCACTGATTGCTGAGGAAGGCTTTCTTATCTCTCCTTGCTGTTCTTTGGATCTCTGCATTCAGATGGGTATATCTTTCCTTTTCTCCTTTGCCTTTTTCTTCTCTTCCTTTCTCAGCTATCTATAAGGCCTCCTCAGACAACCATTTTGCCTTTTTGCATTTCTTTTTCTTGGGCATTGTTTTGATCACTGTCTCCTGTACAATGTCGCAAACCTCTGTCCAAAGTTCTTCAGGCACCGTGTCTATCAGATGTAACTCCTTGAATCTATTTGTCACGTCCACTGTATATTCATAAGGGGTTTGATTTAGGTCATACATGAATAGTCTGGTGGTTTTTCCTACCACCTTCAATTTAAGTCTGAATTTTGCAAAAACAAGAGAATGATCTCAACTTATTTCCAAGGCAAACCGTTCAATATCATAGTAATCCAAGTCTATGCCTCAACCAGTATGCCAAGGAGGCTGAAGCTGAATGATTCTATGAAGACCTACAAGACCTTCTAGAACTAATATCCAAAAAAGATGTTCTTTTCATCATAGGGGACTAGAATACAAAAGCAAGAAGTCAAGAGATACCTGGAGTATCAGGCAAGTTTGGCCTTGGGGTTCAAAATGAAGCAGGGAAAAGTCTAACAGAGATTTGCCGACAGAACACACTGGTTATAGCAAACAACCTCTTCCAACAACACAAAGGATGACTACACATGGACATCACCAGACAGTCAATACCAAAAGCAGATTGATTATATTCTTTGCAGCCAAAGTTGGAGGCAGCAAAAATAAGACCTGGAGGTGACTGAGGCTCAGATCATGGAGTCCTTATTGCAAAATTCAGACACCGTTAGATCCCTTTTTAATGATAGAAATAGCTTTTAGATCTCAGTGTGTTGAAAAACTTCTCAGAAACTATACATCTCAGAGCCTGTTTTGTTTTCTTCGTTGTCATTCTTCTTGTGGTTTACATTTCTTTTTTAGATTTACTTTTAATTGGAGGATAATTGCTTTACAGCATTGTGTTGGTTTATGCCTTACATCAACATGGATCAGCCATAGTTGTTTACATCTCTGTGTATGGTCTTTACCCTAAAAATGAAAGGGTTCTTTTAGCTTGCAGAGTAATATTAAAGTAAAGTATAGGTAAAATTCTGTATTTTACAGAATTGCTTGGTTTTTATTTCCTCTTTGTTTTGATTTTCCTCACTTACATGAGTGTATTCTGTGCCGTACTTATTCCTGAAGTGACCTTAAAGTGAACAGAATGCACCTATAAATTAACTTGGGGAGATATAACTTTACCAACATCTACAAAGGAAGTTTTAACAAATGGATGCAATTTAGTTTTTATTTAATGATACTCATTTGCTTGGAAAAAATGTGTTATTAATAAAAGAGCAAGTATAAATAGAGAGAAAGAAGAGGATCTAGGCCTGGTTGGTCATTTCCCACAGGCTACATTTCCAGCCAATGGCCCAGAAAAGCTCCAATGAAAAAACTGTGATTCTGCTCCTGGAAGCCTGTCAGTGCTGAGGAATTGTCGTGGCTTCCCGAAAGCATGGCTGGTTGATTGATCTCATGAGATTGCTCAGTATAACTAATGCTTTTATTGAGCATTTTTTCAGATTGGAGGAGTAAGTGGGGAAGAAGAGAAAGTTCTATCAGGAGTTTTCTCTAGAGGCTGAATAGCATAGACCCATGATTCTCAATGGGTGGTCCGATACCATCACTTTCATCTGGGAATGTGCTAGAAATGCAAGTCCTCTGGCTCCACACAGAACTACTTAATCAGAAACTCTGGGAGGGTGGCCCAGCCATCTGTGTTTCCACAGGACCTCTGGATGATTCTTCATGTGCAGGTATGAAGAGGTTTGTAGAGGTAAAGAGTATGAATTCTGGAGTCAGACTTCCTTTGCTAGAATCCTGACACTATCACTTACTATAGCTGTGTAGCTCTGGGGCAATGGCTTGATCTCTCTATGCTTTAGTTTCCTCATCTGTAAAGTGGACACAATTATAGTACTACCTTTTTTAAGTTGTTATAAGGTTTAAATTAGTGTTGATACTTAGAATAGTACCTGGTACATAATATAAGCTCAATAAATGTTAGTGTATTGTCAGGAGACATGTTGTCATGGAAAATAGGGGGATTTCTCTCTCCTGCCTCTTTTTCCATAAAAACTTCATGCATCTTTCTAGTGCAGGCATCCCTGAGGAGCAGCTACAGGCCAGAGTTGCTGGGGTAGGGTAGAACAGAAGATATGTTCAAGGCCCCATCTACATGTATCTCTTGTCGCCCTAGAGATAACCCTGAGTTATGGATGACTTAGCTGTCCTCCTTAGCACTGGTAAGATCCATCCCTGACACAGGCAGCAGGAATTTGATTCCTCAGTTAGTTTTTGGGAGATACCACAAGTGTCTAGGGGAACACAGATATACTGTGAAGCTCACACAACAATCTCAAAATAATCTAAAATTAACTTTAAATGTTTAAAAACAAATTTTAGCTTTACAGGATTCTCTAAAATTATGCATGTCCAGATAGAACCAAATGGCTATTTGATGCTGTTAGTTGCTCAGTTGTGTCTGACTCTTTACAGCCCATGGACTTGAGCTCGCCAGGCTCCTCAGTCCATGGAATTCTCCAGACAAGAATTCTGGAGCTGGGTTACCATTCCTTTCTCCAGGGGATCTTCCTGATCCAGGGCTCGAACCTGGGTCTCCTGCATTACAGGCAGATTCTTTGCCATCTGGGCCACGAGGGAAGCCCTTAACCCCCTCCAAGATTTGGGGGTGACTGTTACAACATTGAAATGGATTCTTTCCCCCAAAGTTACTGCAGACACACTCATCAACACGGCCTCAGGACTCAGTTTCCAGTTGAGGTGGGCAACTGAGATTTCCCTTCTTCCAGTCAGAAACTTGCCCAAGATGAA
Organism: Budorcas taxicolor; assembly: GCF_023091745.1. NCBI lineage: Eukaryota > Metazoa > Chordata > Mammalia > Artiodactyla > Bovidae > Budorcas > Budorcas taxicolor. Next base: position 3,884,202 of record NC_068912.1, read on the forward strand.
ATGCAGCTTGACTGAATTAAACTGTTGTCAATAAGATGAAAAACACCAGATCAACTGGGGTTTTTTCTTCTGGCAGCCCCAACAGCCAAGCTGGCTCATCGGTATGGCTGACCCACTCCATCATGCAAAAGCAGTTGCTGACATGACCAGAAAAAAAGTGATTTGTTTGGGGAAAATTGTTGGAATTGGAACAAGCTGGGATTAAGCTCAGGAGCACCGAGGTTCCTGCTCTGTTTTAGCAGCCTCAGGGATCAGGCAGCTTTCTTTCTTGTTCCTTGTTGGGAGGACAGAAGGAGAGGACACAGCCATCCCAGGTAGGGTTAAGGTCTTTGGAGCCAATTCGTATTTTTGGATGAATATGGAGAGTAGTCCGAAGCGTGCAAACCAGTTGTGGAGACAAACCTGAAATTCTAACACCCCTCTCTTTTTCTCATGTGCCAAGCCTGAGAAATTTTAGAGGCCAAAGAGAATGAATTTTTAAGCTCTGTCCTTTGCCCAACAGCCTAAGTGGGAGCATGTACCTTGGGGGAGACAGCTGAGTGTCCTCCACATGTTCCTTCTGCGAGGATAAGTGCTTTTCTTAACTGAGTGCATTTTTCTCCTAGCCCATCCCTCCCACCTCACCATCTCTTCTCATTGAACTTCCCAGTAAATTAGCCTGTTGCTTTGACAACAGTTGGGATGCAAAGGTGGGGGAGGGCAAAGTGAAGGACTGGAAAATACCGCATCACTCTAGGGCAGGCCTGCTGCTGAGACCCAGACAGGATGACAGCCAGGAGACGCCTGAGGACTGCAGTCAGCAACCGAGGGTGACTTGCCCTGAGCTGGAGAGGCTTTTCTTATTCCTTCCCCTGCCCCTTGCAAGCTGCTAGGACTCTGCAAATAATGGATGGATCTCGGGGGATTGAGCTGGTGCCTTGCCAAGAGAAAAGCATATTGATGGCAACAGGTTGAAACCTCGAGTCATGGCAAAATTTATGATAGGAGCTTATCAGCCTGAAAGAAAGAGCGTGGGAGAGGCCCAGGCGGTGTCTCTCCCCTCTGGAATGTTCTGCTTGATCCTTTTGCCACATGAAAAATGAACTGTGGTGGACTAGAGGGGAGAGACCTTGTTATGCTTGGATGATCACAGACTTAGATGTGGAGCCTGGTTTCAGAGTCGAAGAAATACCCAGGCAATACCAGTTCAAGGGTGTAGAGATAAATAATGGGCAACTCCCATAAAAGGGTCAAACATCTGACTTCAGATAACATGTTTCCTTTCTGAGTTGAATTGCCTAGAGTTGAATGAGGGTAAGATTTGCATTCACTTATCTCTCCTTAACTCAGCTCATAACTTTCCCTGTTTTCTCCCCAGGGTGTATTAAAAACAGAGCTGCTTCCCATGAATGTGATGGTTCCCATTCAGAACTCTTACAACCTCGTCTTTTCTCTCTCATCTTGACGGGAAAAATATCTTCCACAGTTTCAAGGTCAGTTGCGAGCTATCTGGGTTTGGAAATGAAATGAAACCCTTGGAAAGTGTATCTCTGTCTTCACTCATGTTTTGCTTATGTTTTGTAAGATCCAGTCATTCTCCAGCCTGTGGTCCAGAGGTCAGGCCGTTGTAAATCTGCACAGGGAATTTCATTCAGGCAGTTACTTTCTATTTCTCACTCTTTCTTTTTCTTTGCTACAGAAAGGATTAGAAAAAGTTGTTTGCTTTTGCTTTGTGTTTTGGTTTTGTGGCTCTTCAGAGCTAGGCTTCTGGCCTGAAAGAGTACCTGGAAGTGAATGTGTAAATAGCAGTGACCTGTATGCCCGGCCCATCACGCGGCTTTTCTCATTTTCAGATTCAGCAGCTGGAGTCTCTTAACTCCTCAGGGGCAGAGGAGTTACCTTAAGCTTTGAGGCTGATTTTATTCCAGTCCTGACTTGGAATCCAGTGTCCCTTGTCTGATCACATTCTGACCTATGCTCTCGGTCCCAAACAGGTCCTAATAATCTGCTTTAGTCCTCTGCAAATTCTCTCTGCAGCACTGGTTCTACTGGTCATTGCCTGTCCCTCCTTTGGTTTCCAGGCAACCACTTGTTTCCTGGTTCTCTTCCCACCTCTCCTGGAGTCTTCACAGCCTCCTTGGCAGGCTCTCCTCTGCTTTCCCCTGAAATGTTGACTTTTCCTAGGATTCTATTACTTGTTTTGTTCTCTTTTCTGGATAATTTTATTTACACCTGTGACCTTAAGCACCAAGTCTAGGCCATGAGCTCCCAACCATTGCTACTGAGCTCCAGACAAGCTTCCAGGACTCTCTGGCCATATCTCCTTGTATACTCCCTGGGAGCTGAAACTTAAAACAGTCTGAAAGAACTCATTACCTTCCCCCTCAAAGTAGATCCTGTAGTCTTGCTTTTGATTGGTGGATTACCATCCCTCTCATTCTTTGCGTAGAACATCTCAGAGTCATCCTTGACTATTTCTTTTCCCACATGCACCATATCCAATCAATCACAGGTTCTTATATCTTTACTGCAAAATTTTTTCTTGAATCCTGCTTTTCATTTCCGTTTTCCACATTCACTGCTGCTCAGTTCAGTTCAGTTCAGTCGCTCAGTCGTGTCCGACTCTTTGCGACCCCATGAATCGCAGCATGCCAGGCCGCCCTGTCCATCACCAACTCCCGGAGTTCACTCAGACTCACGTCCATCGAGTCCGTGATGCCATCCAGCCATCTCATCCTCGGTCGTCCCCTTCTCCTCCTGCCCCCAATCCCTCCCAGCATCAGAGTCTTTTCCAATGAGTCAACTCTTCTCATGAGGTGGCCAAAGTACTGGAGTTTCAGCTTTAGCATTATTCCTTCTAAAGAAATCCCAGGACTGATCTCCTTCAGAATGGACTGGTTGGATCTGCTTGTAGTCCAAGGGACTCTCAAGAGTCTTCTCCAACACCACAGTTCAAAATCATCAATTCTTCTGCGCTCAGCCTTCTTCACTGCTGCTACTTTGGTCTAAATTCTCACCTGTAAAGTACTATAATTCTCAAACAAGCATAAGCTCAACAAATATTAGTTGAAAAAATGAATACGTGAATAACCTGTCTAAATCCAGACAGACAATTGTTAGGGTAAATGAGATACTTTATGGAAAGCATACTTAGGACAACGACCAGCACCTAGTAGGCGCTCAGTAGATATGAGTAATTATATGTAGGAAATACTTGAAAGCGTGGACTACGAACCCAGGGTGCTTGGGTTCAAACCCCAGTTGCATTTCTTTTGTATATGACCTGTGTCTCCATTTCTTCATTTGTAAAATGTGGATGATTGCAATAAGGGTGTTGTGAAGACTGAATGATTTAATTTACGTAAAGCTTTTAGTGAGCATGCGTGTGCACACACACACAAACACACACACACACACACACACACAGAGCTTTTAGAACAGTGTTTAGCCTATGATAAAGCCCAATATGTTTGTTGTTACTATTTTTATTTTTATTTGTTTCCTGCCTTTTGTCTTTCACAGGTCAACATGTTGGGCTTTATTAAAGGAAGCATGCATTATACGTTGCCTCATGTATGGTACCCTAAAATTACATAGAGGAAAAATCATCACCTCATTCTTACCCAGTAAAAATCATATCTATCTGCTATGAATTTCATAAATGTTGACTCACTGTCTTTTGTAGCATTTTATTATGTCTCTTTAGGGAAACCCACAGTCCTGGTTGGCCTGGGACTGAGGGACTCTACAGGATGGGGGACTTTTTAGTAGGGTGAACTAGGGCAGTTGGCCATGCTGGTCTTTGTTTCAAATTGAGTTCCTTTTCTGCAGATCAGCTTCCAAACATGATTCCCCAAGTATATATCAGAAGTGAAAACAAAATGCATAAATCAAGGTGACAGACCTGAATATAAGGTTGGGAATATGACAGGGAAGCCCTCACATACCATCTTCTCTTCTTATTCATCAAAATGTGCACATCCTGGGCATTTCTGGGACACATGAAGGTCCTTTCTTACTGGAGAGAAGGATGTATTCTGATTTCTGGCTTTGTTCTTAAACATTGCAGCTGTCTTCAGCTTAGGCCCTGTAAAGAGGATCAAACCGAAATCCTGTTCTCATCCCCCAAGCCTTCTCCTCTCCAGAAGGACTTAGAGGCCAGGAGGCCCTGGTGGCAGCTGACCAGATCTGAGCACAGCCATTGCACTAACTCCCAGTTTGCAGAGAAGTAAAAGGGGCTGTTACTCTCCACCAAGTTTTTTTTTGTGTGTGGCCAAAGGTATCACATTTGTTTCATGTGTTGCTATTTGCTTTTATTCATTCACTCCTTTACTCTATCAAACACATATGTGTTAAATACCAACTATAAAAAGTATGAATACGTATACAAAGAGCCACTCTCTTTTAGATTATTTTCACATATAGGCCATTAGGGAGTATTGAGTAGAGTTCCCTCTTCTATACAGTAGATCCTTATTAATTATCTATTTTATATATAGTAGTGTGTATATGTCAATTCCAGTATGTATATATATAGCAGATTTACCTTGATGTACACCTGAAGCCAACACAACATTGTAAATCAACCACACTCCAGTAAAATTTTAAAAAAAGATGTTTTGGGAAGACTATGGAAGAGGCAGTTTTAATGTGGATGTTGAATGCAGAGAAATGGATGAAAATAATAGAATGGAAAAGACTAGAGATCTCTTCAAGAAAATGAGAGATACCAAGGGAACACTTCATGCAAAGATAGGCACAAGAAAGAACAGAAATGGTATGGACCTAACAGAAGCAGAAGATATTAAGAAGAGGTGGCAAGAATACATAGAAGACCTATACAAAAAAGATATTAATGACCTGGATAACCATGATGATAGGATCATTCACCTAGAGCCAGACATACTGGAGTGTGAAGTCAAATGGGCTTTAGGAATCATCGCTATGAACAAAGATAGTGGAGGTGATGGAATTCCAGCTGAGCTATTTCAAATCCTAAAAGATGATGCTGTTAAAGTGCTGCACTCAATATGCCAGCAAATTGGGAAAACTCAGCAGTGGCCAAAGGACTGGAAAAGGTCAGTTTTCATACCAATCACAAAGAAGGACAATCCCAAAGAATTTTCAAACTACCACAGAATTGCATTCATTTCACATGCTGGCAAGGTCATGCTCAAAATCCTCCAAGCTAGGCTTCAATAGTACATGAATCAAGAACTTCCAGATGTACAAACTGAATTTAGAAAAGGCAAAGGAACCAGAGGTCAAATTACCAACATCTTTTGGATCATAGAAAAAGCAAGAAAATTGCAGAAAAACAACTACTACTGCTTCACTGGCTATGCCAAAGCCTTTGACCGTGTGGATCACAACAAACTGGAAAATTCTTCAAGAGATGGGAATACCAGACCATCTTACCTGCCTCCTGAGAAATCTATATACAGGTCAAGAATCAACAGAACCAGACATGGAACAACAGACTGATTCAATATTGGGAAAGGAGTGTGTCAAAGCTGTATATTATCACCATGTTTATTTAACTTATATGCAGAGTACATCATGTGAAATGCCAGGCTGGATGAAGCACAAGCTGGAATCAAGATTGCTGGGAGAAACAGCAACAACTTCAGGTATCCAGATGACACCACCCTTATGGCAGAAAGAGAAGAGGAACTGAAGAGCCTCTTGATGAAAAGTGAAAGAGGAGAGTGAAAAGGCTGGCTTGAAGCTCAACATTCAAAAAACTAAGATCATGCCATCCAATCCCATGACTTCATGGCATATAAATGGGGAAACAATGGAAACAGTGAAAGATTTTATTTTCTAGGGCTCCAAAATCACTGCTGAGGGTGGCCACAGCCATAAAAATCAAAAGACGCTTGCCCCTTGAAAGAAAATCTATGACAAACCTAGACAGCGTATTAAAAAGTGAAGACATCACTTTGCCGACAAAGGTCCGTATAGTCAAAGTGAAAGTGAAAGTCCCTCAGTTGTGTCTGACTCTTTGTGACCCCATGGACTACATAGTCCATGGAATTTTCTAGGCCAGAATACTGGAGTGGGTAGCCTTTCCCTTCTCTGGGGATCCTCCCAACCCAGGGATCGAACCCAGGTCTCCCGCATTTCAGGCAGATTCTTTACCAGCTGAGCCACAAGGGAAGCCCCACCTGTAGTCAAAGCTATGGCTATACCAGTAGTCTTATATGGATGTGAGTGGGACCATAAAAAAGGCTGAGTGCTGAGGAACTGATGCTTTCTAACTGTGGTGTTGGGGAAGACTTTTGAGAGTCCCTTGGACTGCAAGGAGATCAAACAAGTCAATTCTAAAGAAAATCAACTCAGTGTTCATTGGAAGGACTGATACTGAAGCTCCAATACTTTGGCCACCTGATGTGAAGAACCAACTCAGTGGAAAAGACCCTGATGCTGGGAAGGATAGAAGGCAGAAGGAGAAGGGGATAACTGAGGAAGAGATGGTTGGATGGCATTGCCAACTCAATGGACATGAGTTTGACCTAGTTCCAGGAGATAGTGAAGGACAAGGATGCCTGGCGTGCTGCAGCCCATGGAAACAAGAGTTGGACTCAAAAGAGCAACTGAACAACAAAAAAATTTTAAGAAGTACTAATGATGGGTGCCAACAGTAAGACGTGTGATGAAGTTACAGCTCTCACCCATGTGAATTTCTTCTCATTCATCCTCACCAAGGCCTTATTCCAAGATGGGAACCATTTGCAGGAATCACAAGATGTGGGTTGTATGTGTTAGAGATTATGGGATCCATGCAGGCTGCAGTATTGGGAAAATGTGCTCCTGGCTCTTGAACCCATCATATTTACATTTTTACCTCTACCCTGCTGAAAATAGCAAGGAGTTAAAGACTAACAGGTAGATCTTAGAAAGTCAGAAACCTATTGTAAATGGCTCAAGTTCCCCTTTAAGAGGGGAAGATAATGACTGAGTTCCAGCTGTGTCCCCATTAAATTGTGAATGGCTTTCCTTAGGCCCTTCCTCCTATGCCTTTAAACTTCAGTCTGTCTCTTCCTCCATTGGCACCAGACGTATCTTCATAAAAAATAAATTCACACTATCTCCCACCCAAGTCTGTTGGTTCTGGAGGCCTGTAAGAGTAGCTCCAAATCCTTGGCTTGCTCTCCTAGGTCTTTTACAGTCTGGCCCCCAGCTCCTCTCCAGCCCCTTCTCCTCACACGTCCTGGGTGACCTCTGCTTCAGTCATCCAGCACTCACCACCATTTCCCCAAGACCACCATGCCTTTTGGATGAGTCTGCATGAGCTGCTGTGATAAAATACCATAGGCTTGGAAGTCCAAGATCAAGGGGCAAGTATCCATTTCTTGGTGAGAGCTCTCTTCCTGGACTGCAGGTGTCTGCCTCCTCCTTGTATCTCTGATATCTCGTCCTCTTCTTAGAAGGGCACTAATTCCATGGGTGGCGGGGGAGGCTCCACCCTCATGATCACAACTCAACCTGTAAGAGACTGCCTCCTCTTGGAAACCTTCTTTGGCTCCCCTCTGCGTGCTTTTGTCTGGGCCTTAAAGAAGTTGGCACTTTGTATGAGAACGCAGTTACATGTCCATCTCTCCCTGGAGTCTTGAGGGACTGGACTCCGGGTGTCTGCTCTGAAGTCACTGTGTCTAGTACAGATGCAGGTGTGGTCTGTTGAACAACTGTATAACAGCAGCAGCAAAGTCACAGCTACTACAAGCATAAATCAGCATTTACCCTTGATTGGGAGCCTTTATTCTGTGCTGAGATGCTCTCCTAAATGCTCCACAGGCCTCGGCAATCTTCATTCTCATCTCAGTCCTTTCAGGAAAGTGAATTTACTATCCCCATTTTACAAGGAATATAACTGTTAATTTGGTCAAGAGCTGAAGTCTGTCTAGGCAGCAAGAGCTTATGAGGCTCAGACATATCATCAACTGGATGTTTTTATTCAAAGCTTTAAAATTATCCATCTATTCTAATGTGTTGGAAACTCTCATGCATTAAGAATGAATATGCTGACCACAAGTTCAGTGTAACCCCTAAGGCAACCTCCAAAAAAAAACTATGACATGACATTTTCTTAACCTGATGTACTTTTTTGTTTGTATCAAACTTGTAAAACTTTTTCTTTCACAAGATTCTCAGCTAGGTTGTTTAACAGAGCAACCCAGCCTTACCCGAGTAAGTATGACTCAGGCTGGAGTGCCATTCAAAGCTGTGTCTCCTACTTGTTTACCAGGCAATTTCCATGCTAGCTTTAGCGGACACTTTGCTTTGTGGCGCATGCCTGCTTTGGTGAACAATTTGAAGCGCGAAAGTCTCTTTAGTGAAAAATTAAGCCAGCCTACAAAATCAGGCTCAGAGAAAACTTCTATTAGAGGGACAGATTAGATGATGGTTGCAGCTTTCTAGATAACTATAACAATAATAAAAAGAAGTGTAGTTTCTTACAACCCTCCTATATTTCAGCATAGTCTATAAGGTTGGTGGAGATTCCACATCTTACAGAGGAAGAAACTGAGAATCAGAAAGTTGTGTAACTTGCTCAATGAGAGGGCAGAAGACTCAGGAGCTGAACCAAGGTTAGTCTGAGATCCCAGGTTTTTCTCCCGTGAGCTACAAAGCAGGACACTGCCAACAGTACACTGTGTGCAGGCAGCTGACGTTTTAATCTGGTTTGTAAAATCATCAGCTCACGCTCCCCTAATGTGACCACTAATGTGAGGCTCATTCCCGGCCTCCATATTTCTAGCAGGAGGTTTCACATCCTGTGTTACCAGGGTCGACCTGTCCCAGAAGTCTGCTCACTCTTCTGTAGGGTTGGAGATGCCTTTGGACATTTTCCCTGAGCAGAAGGGTGCAGCCAGGGTAATGACATAGTGGGTGACAGCTGGCATAGTATTGAATAGCTTGATAGCAGGAACACTGACTGGCTTGCTTAGTGGGACATATTTAAACCTGAACCTGACCTTTCCCCAGGCTCTCTGCCTCCATCTTATCTTGTTTCTACTTCCGGTGTGAAGGGTCTAGATCAATTTAATGATGAATAATGATAAAACCCAAGAAATGTTCTTATTAAGTCAACTTTTTATCTTGAAAATGGGAATTATGTGGGCAGGTAAAAACTCCAGGTGAATCCCATGTAAAGACCCAAGTGGCCTTTCTCACTCACACACAGAATCTTGGTGGAGACTGCAGCTTTACAAAGCTGGAGTGATATGAAAATACATAATTCTCGAGGCTATAAAATTTACTCCACTAGACTCAATCTAATCCCTTGAGCCAAAGATCAAACTCTTTGCCAGATGTGGTTTTCCATTGTCATTTCAGCCTTCAGGTGGGAAAGCAATTGTTTATAGGTTTTAATATTGAGAAGCTATGTCTCTATAAGCCAAAAGGAGGTGCAGGTCAGAGCAATTAACTGGGCAGTCCAGTCTGCAAACTTGGACCTTTTCTGCCCAGAGTAGTCTAGAAAAGCTACACTGATCCTGGTTTTAATTTTGTAGTTTATCAGTGTCCAGAAATTTGGTTTATTTCAGAGCTTTATTTAACCACTTGCTTTTTGAAACTGGCCTTGAATTAGTGCTTCCTTCATTTCTTTTTCTCTCTCTTTGGTGTGTTCGCCACAGCTGGAACCAGGGGCTGGAGAGTGTTGAAATGAGATGCCAGAGCCATCCATTGCAGGCTTTCAGGATGGCTCTGGCCGTGGGAGTCCAGTGACCCTGGGAGGCTGAGATGGACTCAGTTCTTCTGACTTCATGTGGCTGGAGGAGCCCCAGCTCTGGAATTTTATCGTGATCTTTCATGCTGGGGGTTCAGCCAGCCCATGGGAAACTGGACTTGGGCAGGGCCACCTGGCAACAAATCCAAACTGAAATAGGAATCTGCTCTTTAAGGCTGACTGTGAAAATGTACGTGGGCCCACAGCCCAGCCCAGATGCCTAAAGGACATTGGGAAGGGAGGAAGTGGGATCAAAAACTTTTAGCCACACACTGAAAACACCGCTTATTCAACTGGCATTTCTTTCTGCACTGAGCCTGGAATATGGGAAGGGCCACTGAATGTCTTCTCAGGCCCATAAACAATGGCAGGGGCACAGTATTCCAGGAGCCTGTTTCAAAAGATGTTGTAGATTTTTTTTTTTTTTACAGTCCTACTTTTATTTTTTAAAAACTTTTTCTCATTTTGGAGTATGGCCAATGAACAATGCTGTCATAGTTTCAGGTGGACAGCAAAGGGACTCAGCCATATACCTATACACCTATCTATTCTCCCCCAAAGTTCCCTCCCATCCAGGCTGCCACATAACATTGAGCAGAGTTCCCTGAGCTATATTCATTTTTTAAAAAAGGAATGGTGACCCTTTGACGAGGCAAAGTAGCTAGCATTGAGTACTCTTGTGGGATATATTGTAAGAGACATGGGTTCAATCTCTGGGTGGGGAAGGTCCCCTGGAAGAGGTATGGTAACCCACTCCGGTATTCTTGCTTGGAGAATCCCATGAACAGAGAAGCCTGGTGGGCTACAGTCCATCGGGTTGCAAAGAGTCCGATAGGATGGTAACAACTTAGCATACACGCACAAGGGATGTATTAGTCATTGATTACTTACCTTTTCTAATAGCTCAGGGACTCCTGGAAGTGAGGCCCCTGAGGCCCAGGGGAAGGCTGAAACTCAAAGGGACCATTGGGATCATCCATTGCAGTGGTCCTTAACATGATCCCACGTTGGAATCACGTGAGGCTATTGTAAACCTACTGGTGTCTGGGTCTCATTTCAGACCAATGGAATCAGAACCCTCAGAGAAGGCGGTGGCACCCCACTCCAGGACTCTTGCCTGGAAAATCCCATGGACGGAGGAGCCTGGTGGCTGCAGTCCGTGGGGTCGCGAAGAGTCGGACACGACTGAGCGACTTCACTTTCACTTTCCACTTTCATGCGATGGAGAAGGAAACGGCAACCCACTCCAGTGTTCTTGCCTGGAGAATCCCAGGGACGGGGGAGCCTGGTGGGCTGCCGTCTATGGGGTTGCACAGAGTCAGACACGACTGAAGCGACTTAGCAGCAGCAGCAGGGGAACCCTTCCTAACATAGGTGTGTTTTAGCACCTCCCTAAGCATTCTGCTGTGCAGCTGAGGTTGAGAAACACCAAGCTAGATGAATTTTACGTGTGAACTCGAGGCCCAGGGAGATGGAATATCTTGCCCAAATCATGTAGCTAGTTATTGTCAAAACCAGATTCTTATCTAACCCTCTTATGTCACATTAAGTTGCTTCTCTTTATTGTGGTTCCATAATAAATTAAAAGCACACTTCAAAATGTAAGTTTCTAATGTAACGTTAAGAAATGGATTTCACTTTAAGGCAAGCAACAACTGAATCACCAGTGCACTCATGCTTTCCTATGTGATGATCTCTGGACAGATGTGACTGTTCATTGTATTTGGGGCCAGTGAGTCAAGTATTGGCTCCTTGACTGCTTCTCCATTGCAGGCTCAGCACTCTGGCATTCTGTTTCTTCTCCGGAAATCTTGCAACTCCTTTGCTTCCCTTTGTTAATAGAAAACAGTCTCCATGAGCCTCTAGCTGGTGATACGGACATACCAAGGAAACGTTTTCCACAGAACTCACTCCATTTGGGGACCATGTGTCCAGAAGAGTTATCATTTCTGGCCTAGGCACCAATAGCACATGTGCCATCACCATTCTATGAGACATCTGGTTACCAGCTAAATAACTGAATTGGATGTCAGCAGCCAGCCCCGGAAACGTAGTAGTTTTTGTCCAGCCCACCATATTTGCCACACTGAAATGAAAATTCATAACCAGGCTTACCAACGATACCATTTAATTTCATTTAATAGCTAAGACTTCAAGGTGTTCTGGTCTCTACACAAAACATTTGAATTTCTTCTTGTGTCAAAAAAAAATGTTAAAACCTAAGATGTAAATTTCAAGGCATTTAAAGAAATTGCCTTATCTAGACTAATGGTCTTCAATCCTGGCTATATCAGACTCATGTGGGGGGTTAAAAATATAATGTTGTTTGGGCCCCACCCCTGATACAGTTAGTCTGAGGTGGGACCAAAGCATGAACATTTTCAAATGCTCCTCAGCTGAGTCTCATGTACCTGTTGGGTTGAGAACCATTGCACCTGGTTGTTAAAGAGGGCTCTGAGCTTTGAATTTTCATTCTGGCCTTAGTGCTATAGGAATCACATCTCATTTTATTTATTCAACAAATTTATGTTCAAGAGGGAAAGTAATTTTGCACTACTTTCCGTATCTTTTTCTCCAAAAGCCCTTATACTTTTTTTTCACCTTTGCAGCCTCCTTATAGCTAAAGCAGAGATTGATCACCCCTGGGAAGGAGAAGGTAGGTGCTGCCAAGAATGGCGGTTTGCAAACTGAGATGCCCTTTAGAACCTCCTGGGAAGCTTTAAAAAATTGCCAGTGCCTGGCCACTCCAGACTAATTAAATCAGAGTTTGGGGGAATGGGCCCAGGGAATACTATAAACGTACCCCAGGCATAATAGTTTTTTGTCACACAGTCAAAGCTGAGACCGATGGCTCTAGTAAGAAATAGATGACGTGTCAACATAAAATGAGGTTCTTGTTTCTTAAGATCTTGCATATTTTCATGTAAGCTTGTGAAATTCAAGGGAAAGTATCTACTTATCTATAATTGGAAGAGATGGAGGCTAGTTTTATTATTGACAATATTATTTATAATTTGACAAATAAATATTTACTGAGCAGTTACTCTGTGCAAGGAAACTGTAATTATAACTCACCACCCGAAACAGTGAAAACAGTGGCTGACTTTATTTTTCTGGGCTCCAAAATCACTGCAGATGGTGACTGCAGCCATGAAATTAAAAGATCCTTACTCCTTGGAAGAAAAGTTATGACCAACCTAGACAGTATATTAAAAAGCAGAGACATTACTTTGTCAACAAAGATCCATCTAGTCAAGGCTATGGTTTTTCCAGTGGTCATGTATGGATGTGAGAGTTGAACTATAAAGAAAGCTGAGCACAGTAGAATTGATGCTTTTGAACTGTGGAGTTGGAGAAGACTCTTGAGAGTCCCTTGGACTGCAAGGAGATCCAACCAGTCCATCCTAAAGGAGATCAGTCCTGGGTGTTCATTGAAAGGACTCATGTTGAAGCTGAAACTCCAATACTTTCGCCACCTGATGTAAAGAGCTGAGTCTTTTGAAAAAACCCTGATGCTGGGAAAGATTGAGGGCAGGAGGAGAAGGGGGCGACAGAGGATGAGATGGTTGGATGGCATCACTGACTCAATGGACATGGGTTTGGGTGGACTCTGGGAGCTGGTGATGGACAGGGAGGCCTGGTGTGCTGTGATTCATGGGGTCACAAAGAGTCGGACATGACCGAGTGAACTGAACTGAACCCCCCAGGAACTTTTTGTTTATTACTTTGAATCAGAAAGGAGTTGAGGGTGGACGTATGTGTCTGGGTCCCAGCAGGAGAGAGATGACACATTCAACTGGGTAACTGAGTAGGATTCAATAAAGGAAATGTTTATCATGATATGGGCAGGGTTTGTGCATGTGTGCCTGCTAAGTCGCTTCAGTCATGTCTGACTCTTTGCGATCCTATGGGCTGTAGCCCACCAGGCTCCTCTGTCCATGGGATTCTCCAGGCAAGAATACTGGAGTGGGTTGCCATACCCTCCTTGAGGGGACCTTCCGGACGCAGGGATCACACCTGCATCTCTTACGTGTCTCCTGCATTGGCAGGCAGGTTCTTTACCACTCATGCCACCTGGGAAGCCCACGGGTATGCTTTAGGGAAAGCAGCCAGGAAAGGCGTAGACTCCTCAGGCTGGCTGCTAGCAGTGGGAGCTGTCATCCTCCCAGGCCTGCAGGGCCTGGTCAGACTAGCTGTACCTAGAGGGCTGCCTGGCGAAGGAGTAAACTTTTCAAGAAGGAAACAGCAAGTCTCGTAGAGACCCTTTCCATATGAGATAATTCTAGCTGAATTCCTGTCTCATGTAGCCAAGAGTTCTAAGTAATACACAAACTGTTACTGGGAGTAAGGAGACACATGACATTTTGAGACTGGATCCATGGAATGGAGAGTGGTGAGGTACCCCCACTTCTGCCTTGGAAAGCTGGCAGTGTAACAGTGACTGCCTCAGTCTCTTGGGACTCGGCCCACAAGGCTCACCAGGGCTGGAGCTTCTAGAAACAACATAGAAAATGTCACAACATCATCCATTCATCCATATATACATGTATTCATTTTGTTAAATCAACAAATACCGAGTGGCTATCAAGTGCCAGGTACTGTTCCAGGATATTGGAGACTGACTGCCTGCAACAGGGTCTAGATCAGCCATGAAGAGGCAGCAACGGATCCACGTTTGAGTCAGCTGGCCCAAACACAATACCCATTCACACCTGTCGGGGAGTCACAGAGAGGAGCATCAGTGCATCTGTGATTAGATAAGCGCCTTGAATCCATTTCATAAAGATACTTTGTAAACCTTCATTTTGAATACTGCTTTTCATTTATGGCAAAGCCACAATAAAGAGAAGCAACTTCATGTGGGAAAACAACACTAAAGAAGAATTTGGCTTTGACATGAGCTAGCCACAGAGCTTCCCAGGTGGCAATAGTGGTAAAAAAAACCACCTACCAAGGCAGGAGACATAAGAGACATGAGTTCGATCCCTGGGTCGGGAAGATCCCCTGGAAGAGGGCATGGCAACCCACACTAGTATTTTTGCCTGGAGGATCCCATGGACAGAGGAGCCTGGTGGGCGATGGTCGAAAAGAGTCAGATACAACTGAAGTGACTTAGCACTCACAGCCGCAGAGCCCCTAGTGTTATTTTAGAAATTTCTGTTATTTTAAATTAATTTTTATTGGAGTATAGTTGCTTTACAGTGTTGTGTTAGTTTCTGCTGTACTAAATCAGCAGATTTAGTGACTCAGCACACATCCCCTCTTCCTTGGATTTCCTTCCCATTTAGGTCACCATAGAGCCCTGAGTCGAGTTCCCTGTGCTTTACAGCAGATTCTCATTCATTATCTACTTTACACATGTATACGTCAATCCCAGTGTATACGTGCCAATCTCAGTCTCTCAATTCGTCTCACTCCCTCTTCCTCCCTTGGTATCCATATGTTTGTTCTCCACATCTGTGCGTCTATAGAAATTTCAGTTTTTATTTCCCTAGGTGTAGTGATGTGACTTGGGCACTGTCAGAAGAAAGATGACACTGAAGAAATTCAGGAGAGGAAAGAGGCCTTTCCTAGCAGCCAGGGGTGGTCTCCAGAATAAGGAGATCTTAATTCATTCACATATCCTTTTATTGTATGCCTATGATGTGCAGACGCAGGTGGCAGGGGTCCCCAAATAATGACCGAATCCTTGCCTTCACAGAGACCGGGGTGTCATGGAGATTCAAGTGAGCTCAGACAGGTAACTAAATAGTGACACCATTTACCTGGAGGTTGTGGAGTTATTCTTTTGGAATCCCTTGAATGTGGTTCAGTTAATTTAAAGAAAAGGAATTGACTACCTGCCAAGTTCTAGCCTGAGTATTTGTGACTGTGTGCTCTTTGTGCATTTGTGCACATCCGTGCATGCCTGTGCACACATTCTTCATATAGAAAGACTTCTCTCCTGAGATTAAATGGGGAGGAAGTAGGAGAGCTGATAGCTTTTTTCCCTATGTTTCCTAGTGAAACATAAGCAAAAATCAAAGACAGCTCTCAGTCTGTAAAGGAAGGAAAATTTATCAGGTCTAAACTATCTACTCTCTTCTGGCTTAAAGCTAAGTGACGTCAACAAGATGTAAGGTTTCAGGACGAGTCCTAGAGTCCATTGAGAAGAATTAAACCTCATGACTCCTTGGAACAGGGGCCTGTTTTCATGCGAGTCCCCCTGCATCTTTTGAGGGAACCTGGCAACAAATGGGTTTAGCATCTGGGGTTTCTTGTTAGATTGACCTCGCTTTGCTAACATCCAGGACTTTTGCTGAAATCTTTGAAGACCAAAAGCTAATGGAAAGCTCAGGAGGAGGCAAGTGTTTTCCACATTTGGAAGCCTACGAAGTTAGTATGCTCCTCTCTTTCTCTGTCATAACTTACATGCTTTTAGTCCTGACTTTTGCTAAGTGACCTTTAGCTGAGATGTCAGGGTCTGCCGTTTTTATATTTGGCAGCCGTGGAAATTCATTCTGAACAGAGCAACAGTTACAGGTGCAAGGGGCAGGTTAGTTGGCTAAAGCTAGTTTTTATAAGGTAAGAACAGTATCATGGGCAGTAGATGCCCCAGTAGTAACTGTCTTCTTATTCAGTCTCACTAGGAACCAGAGACTGACTGAGCTGGGTCCCAGAGGGAGGAACAGGGGGCAGGGACTGAGCAGGGGGGAGGGGCTGAGCAGGGGGCAGGGACTGAGCAGGGGGGAGGGACTGAGCAGGGGGGAGGGACTGAGCAGGGGGGAGGGACTGAGCAGGGGGAGGGGCTGAGCAGGGGGCAGGGACTGAGCAGGGGGAGGGGCTGAGCTGGGTCCCAGAGGGAGGAACAGTGGGGAGGGACTGAGCAGGCGGAAGGGACTGAGCAGGGGGGGAGGGACTGAGCAGGGGGGAGGGACTGAGGTGGTTGTTGGACATTTGTTTAGGGCCATTGCAGAGTTGCTTTTTGAGGAGATATTTGGAAGACCTTGGGAAGGAGTAGAGACAGACCCCTTTACAACCTGGGGGTTTGCTGTTATGTCATTTCCTATATACACATGGGTATCTCATAACTGTGGGTGGGTACTCCCTAAATATCACAAGCTTTCTTTCTGAGCGTACCCAGGGTGACTCTGGGGTGTTACACTGGCCCCACAGGCAATGGGAGATGAACAGTGACCACCCCTTTCAAGGTCATCCTAGCATCTCTGACCCTCCTGGTGTCAAACTTCTGACTTTGTTCTGCTTCTGATATATATCTCGAACTTCAGGTGACCTATATTTAGATTATGTAAAAAAGTTAAAAAGCAAAGGCCTTTTTGCACTGAGGTCAGAGTTTGGTCCTGCTTGATAACACTGCTTTGATCTCCGGGACCCTGCCTGTCAAGATCTATGGTGTCTGTCAACTAACTTTGTCCTGCACTTGACCTTTTGCTTGCCGGGACCTGTGGTTACTGCCAAGATTCTGATTCCTCAGCGTGTCACCTCTGGCCAAAAACGAAAAAAAAAAAAATCCCTAAATTCTGAGATTCGATGTTCCAGATTTTTCTCTGGCCACTTACAAAGGTGTTTAAAAAGAAGGCCTTAAACACACACACACACAACCAGAAGGCAAAGAAGTGCATGTGAGAGGAAATTTCAAACAAATTATAGGGTCATTGATGCCGAACTCAGTAATAGCAGTTTGGCCAGAGTCTTACAGAAGGCACTGGAATCACAACCAAATTCTGGTTGGGGAGGGTGAAACAGAGAGATTATTTGCTGCAGCTCCCTCTTTTGGGGCAGATAACCCTCCAGTGATCAAAG
Source organism: Budorcas taxicolor (assembly GCF_023091745.1). Classification (NCBI taxonomy): domain Eukaryota; kingdom Metazoa; phylum Chordata; class Mammalia; order Artiodactyla; family Bovidae; genus Budorcas; species Budorcas taxicolor. The sequence continues at coordinate 3,901,714 of NC_068912.1, forward strand.
CCAGATGCTTGTCTCCTGTCCTCTTGAGAATTTCTGAGTGTGCTTTCCTTTCCTTTGATTTGTTCATTTTTACATTTTGTCACACTGGCAGCAAAAAAAGTCCTTCCTCATGTTCAGCTGGACTCTTTGCTACTTAATTTAAAAGCCTATTTTCCATTCCCTGTCCATTTTGGTTATTTTTAATGGATCCTTTCCAGATGTGCACACGGTTTTCACAATGTGGTAAAAACCCACTTGGACACAAGACTCTCCTAAGGGTCTGACTCTCCCCGGGATGTTGGAGCCACTGAACTAGGAATCAGGGTAACCCTGGTCCCCTGCCTGCCAAGAACCCATGGTTTGACCTTGGACGAGTCATTTTCCCTAACTAGACAAACTGTTCCTCATTTCTAAAGTGAGGGGATCAGACCACACAATCTCTAAAATTTCTTCCAGCTCTGGACTATTGTGTTCAATAATTTTGCTGAAAAACACCATGTCTCAAGCAATGAGTCTGTACTTAGCATGTAATAGATACACAATAAATATTTGTCAAACAGTATTAAATCATAGGGATTTCCACTGAAGGTTTCTCTTAGCAGTCAGTAAAACTTTTAATCACCTGGATGCCCTGTCTCTCTGTGGAAGGATCTGTCTCTCTTGTAAAAGTAACAACTAGAGCAGTTGTCTTCATAAAGTATTTCAAGGGCCTGGCCTAGGAACAGTCAGGATTCTCAGGCTCCATAGACAATCAGGCCCAACCTGTTTCTAGTCACTTCTTTGCTGTCACAGCCAATCTATTAAGATGCCTCTGTGATTCCAGAAAGAAAGCAAGTGCCCATGAGGAAGAGGTGATACATGTATCCGATTATAAATATGAAAGTGAAGTCGCTCAGTCCTGTCCGACCCTTTGCGACCCATGGACTGTAGCCTACCAGGCTTCTCCATCCATGGGATTCTCCAGGCAAGAGTACTGTAGTGGGTTACCATTTCCTTCTCCAGGGGATCTTCTCGACCCAGGGATTGAACCTGGGTCTTCCGCATTGGAGGCAGACATTTTAACCTCTGAGCCACCAGGGAAGCCCGATTATAAATATATCCCATTAAAAATAGTTATTGACAAGGAGCTTCAGCCAGAGTTGTGCTCAGTGAGCTGAGCTGGGATGGGGGGTGGGTAGGTAGTGTATTATCCAAAGAGCAACCATTCTTTCTTAGATGATTCCTTAGTAATATCTTTGGGGTTGCATAAGGCTCTTAATTAGCTACTACATAATGTACAGTGGTCAGGGAAGTATTCAGGTTGGAAAGTCCAGTAAAAATAGAATTAAGACTTAATAAATATTTTTCTTCTCTAAGTCATAAGACTTATACAGAAACCCCAGTGAAGGGTTAGGAGTGACTCTGTTTCTGGGAGGACCAGGATGCCTTTTGAAAGAGAGAAAGGGGTGCAATCCCTAACATGCCTGGTCTTTAAAGGCTCTAAGGGAGCCCCGTGTGTGTGGGACAGAGGGACCTCTGGACCTGACATCAGAAACCTTGGACCTGGGCTTCTCACCTGGGCCCAGCATGTCCCAGCTGGGTGACCTTGGGAAAACCAATGAACTTCTTCTGAGGCTTGGGTTTGCATTAACAGTTAAGTGAGGCAGGGCTTTCCAGGTGGCTGAGTGGTAAAGAATCCACTTGCAATGCAGAAGACATGGCTTTGATCCCTGATCTGGGAAGATCTCACATGCTGTGGAGCAACTAAGTCCATATGCTGCCACTGTTGAGCCCGTGTGCCGCGACTACTAAACTCTGTACGCCGCACAGCCCACGCTCTGCAACAGGAGAAGTCACTGCAATGAGGAGTTGGCCTACCATAACTAGACAGTAGCCCCTGTTGCCGCAACTAGACAAAAGCCCGTGCAGCAGCAAAGACCTAGCGTGGTCAAGGATAAATAAATAAAATTGTTGAAGAAATAATTATGTGAGGTAATGGATGAGAAAGCATCTTTCTGCTGCTGCTGCTAAGTCGTGGGCAAAACTCAAAGGTCTGCTTCTTGTAATGGCATCTGTGGTCAGAACTGACAGCAACGAAGCAGTAGGGCCTCAGGGCAGTGCTACAGCTGAGACCCTCCTGTGCTGTGCTTAGTCTCTCAGCCACTTCTGACTCTTTGCGACCCAGTGGACTGTAGCCCGCCAGCCTTCTTGTCCATGGGGTTCTCCAGGCAAGAATACTGGAGTGCGTTGCCATGCCCTCCTCCAGGGATCGAACCCAGGTCTCTCGCATTGCAGGTGGATTCTTTACTGTCTGAGCCACCAGGGAAGCCCAAGAATACTGAAGTGGATAGCCTATCCCTTCTCCAGGGGGTTTCCCCGATGCAGGAATCGAACCGGGATCTCTTGCATTGAGATGGATTCTTTACCAACTGAGCTACTAGGTCATCTCATTTGGACCCGGTGATGAGTGTCTTTCCTCTCTATTAGTTTGTTGGGGCTGCCATGACAAAACATCACAGACTGAGTGGTCCAAACAGCAGAAATCTATTTTCTCATGGTTCTGGAGGCTCAAAATTCAGATCACAGAGCTGGCAGGGCAGGTCTGAGGCCTCTCCACTTGACTTGCACACAGCTCCCCTCTTGCTGCTGCTTCTCCTGGCCATGTCCCTATGCACATGTACCCTGGTGTGTCCTAATCTCCTCCTCTTAGAAGAACATGGTCAGATTGGATTAACTAAGTCATTTCCTTAAAGGCCCCATCTGCACAGTCACTTTCTGCGGTACTGGGGTTAGGACTTCAACCTAGACCGAGTTCAGTGCACAACTCCCAGAAACTCACTGAGCCTGCAGGAGGAACGCACATCACAGGGCCATGCGGGGCTTTGCAGTCGAGCTCTGCGATGAGCTTTTATGCTCAAGATCAGTCGTCCCTCCTCTCCTCCCTCCCTCCCTTCTTCTTGGGAGGAAAACTCAAGCTAGCCCCTCTGTTCTGAAAAGTGAATACTTCTCCTTTGCAGAGGTTCTTCACCTGTGGTTGCTCAGGTTCATAAGCAAGGACACCAAAGTCCCTGGGTTCTTGGGTGAGTCTCTGGGGATTTGGTTGGGGATGGGGGGAGTCTTAAAACTACCCCACAAAGCGGCCTCTTAAGCACAAACGGCCATGCTGTCAGCTGGCCTGTGTGAGTCCATGAGACATTGCTAGACCACACCCCTGGGACTGCAGGGGGCTCCCCTTCTGTGTGCTTTCTCTCTTCTTCCCTAGGCGCCCCTTCTACATTATGAGGCATTCCATACTCTGTACACCCAGCCAGCTGTTTGGAGTGCAAAAAATAACCACAGCCAGAGGCATCTTGGTCCAAAACTCTCCTCTCCCCTCTCTCTCTTTCTTGCGCTCTTTCTCCATTTTATTGCTCGTTCCCCAAGTAATCCCCCCCAACACTCCATATTCTCAATCTTATCCCTTCCAAGGCTTACTTTGGGAATTTGGTCTGAAGACAATGGATCTTTACCAGTAAATGTCTGACCTATCAAAAAATGAGTATTTACCAAACTAACAGTTACATCAAAGTGCTTAAGCCCAATCACATTCCTCTTTTCTTGTAATTCTTGCCTAGATTATTAACTTCTCATGAATGGGGACCATATTGTACTATCCATGACTCTTAGTACAATTCTTTACACATAGGAATACTCCAAACACTTTGGAAGAAAGCAGTAAACCCTTTAAGCATAATATTATCCTCTAAGAGGTTTAGGCCTACAGCATCTTTAAAGAAAATTGTTAAGCTCCTCAGCGGGCTTTCTAAACCATGAGTGGGGTGTTAGCTACTTCAGTGATGCAATTTAAATGACTGAACTTAGCCAAAGGTATTGTTTGTTTAAAAAACAGACAGATAACCAAACAATAATTATAACTTCTTTTGATACAAAAATATAAAACAGATAATCATAAAGAGTAGTTTTCATAGATGTGAATGCCTAGGTAAAAATGCAGTACCTTATTAACAAGATATAATTTTGCTCTGTTTTTGCATTAAAAAATTTCCCCCCTCTTTTGGCTTCAAAGTTAGAAATTCTCTCTTAAGTGCTTGCTCTGATTTTAAAGTCTGTGAAGTTTTGTTGAAGTTAATACCTTCAAGCCTTCCTAAACAAATGGTGCAGTGGTCTCTGATCCTTGTCCTAATCTTACTTGTTCTTTTTCCTCCCTCTCTTTGCCATCAGAAGAAGAAGAGAGTAATGACAAGATCAGATGGATAACAGTCTCCCATATCTGACCTTTCCTATGCTTCTCCCTATTAGTAGAAATAAGAAAAATTGGGCACAAGTCCTAAATTTGTACTCATTCATTCATCCATTCATTCAACAAATATTAAGCACCTCCTATGTGCCAGACATTTTCCCAGGTATAGGAACTACAGAGATGTTGTTCAGTCGCTCAGTTGTGTCTGACTCTTGTGACCCAATGGACTGCAGCACGCTAGGCTTCCTTGTCCTTCACCATCTCCCGGAGCTTGCTCAGACTCATGTCCATTGAGTCAGTAATGCCATCCAACCATCTTGTCCTCTGTCCCCCCCTTCTCCTCCTGCCTTCTATCTTTCCTAGCATCAGGGTCTTTTCCAGTGATTTGGCTCTTCACATCAGGTGGCCCAAGTACTGGAGCTTCAGTCTTTAAAATGAATATTCAGGGTTGATTTCCTTTAGGATTGACTGGTTTGATCTCCTTGCAGTCCAAGGGACTCTCAAGAGTCTTCTCGAACACCACAGTTCAAAAGCATCCATTCTTCAGTGCTCAGCCATTTTTATGGTCCAACACATGATTACTGGAAAAACCATAGCTTTGACTCTATGGACCTTTGTCAGCAGAGTAATCTCTCTGCTTTTTAATATGCTGTCTAGGTTTGTCATAACTTTTCTTCCAAGGAGCAAGCGTCTTTTAATTTCATGGCTGTAGTCACCCTCAGCAGTGATTTTGGAGCCCCCAAAATAAAGTCTTTCACTGTTTCCATTATCTCTACATCTATTTGCCATGAAGTGATGGGATTGGGTGCCATGATCTTAGTCTTTTGAATGTTGAGTTTTAAGCCAGATTTTTGGCTCTCCTCTTTCACCTTCATCAAGAGGCTCTTTAGCTCCTCTTCTTGTTCTGCCATAAAGGTGGTGTCATCTGCATTTCTGAGGTTATTGATATTTCTGCGCACCATCTTGATTCCAGCTTGTGATTCATCCAGCCCAAATTTCGCATGATGTACTCTGCATAGAAGTTAAATAAACAGGGTGACAATATACAGCCTTGATGCATTCCATTCTCAGTTTTGAGCCAGTCTGTTTTCCATGTCTGGTTCTAACTGTTGCTTCTTGACCTGTATACAGGTTTCTCAGAAGACAGGTAAGGTGGTCTGGTATTCCTATCTCTTTAAGAATTTTCCACACTCTGTTGTGATCCACACAGTCAAAGGCTTTGTGTAGTCAGTGAAGAAGAACTAGATGTTTTTCTGGAATTTTCTTACTTTTTCTGTGCTTCAACAGATATTGGCAATTTGATTTCTGGTTCTCCTGCCTTTTCTAAATCCAGTTTGTACATCTGGAAGTTCTCGGCTCATGTATTGTTGAATTCTAGCTTGGAGGATTTTGAGCATGACCTTGCTAGCATGTGAAATGAGTGCAATTGTGTGGTAGTTTGAACATTGTTTGGCATTACCATTCTTTGTGATTGGAATGAAAACTGACGTTTTCTGGTCCCGTGGCCGCTGCTGAGTTTTCCGAATTTGCTGGTGTATTGAGTGCAGCACTTTAACAGCATCATCTTTGAGGATTTGAAATGGCTCAGCTGGAATTCCATTACCCCCACTAGCTTTGTTTGTAGTGATTCTTCCTAAGGCCCACTTGACTTTGCATTCCAGGATGTCTGGCTCTAGGTGTGTGATCACACCATGGTGGTTATCCAGGTCATTAATATCTTTTTTGTATAGATCCTCTGTGTATTCTGGAGAAGGAAATGGCAATACCCTCTACTCTTCTTGCCTGGAGAATCCCACAGACAGAGGAGCCTGGAAGGCTACAGTCCATGGGGTCACAAAGATTTGGACACGACTGAATGACTCACACAACAACAACAATAACAATGGTTGTATTTGGAGAAGGAAATAGCAACCCACTCCAGTCTTCTTGCCTGAAGAATCCCATGGACAGAGGAGCCTGGAAGGCTACAGTCCATGGTGTCACAAAGAGTCAGACACAACTGAGTGACTCACAACAACAACAATAAAATCTGTGTATTCTTGCCACCTGTTCTTAATATCTTCTGCTTCGGTTAGGTCCATACCATTTCTATCCTTTATTGTGCCCATCTTTGTATGAAATATTCCCTTGGTATCTTTAATTTTCTTGGAGAGATCTCTAGTCTTTCCCATTCTATTGTTTTCATCCATTTCTTTACACTGATTGCTGAGGAAGGCTTTCTTATCTCTCCTTGTTATTCTTTGGAACTCTGCATTCAGATGGGTATATATTTCCTTTTCTCCTTTGCCTTTTCCTTCTCTTCTTTTCTGATTTATTTGTAAGGCCTCCTCAGACAACCATTTTGCCTTTCTTTTTCTTGGGGATGGTTTTGATCATCACCTCCTGTACACTGTTATGAACCTCTGTCCATAGTTGTTCAGGCCCTCTGTCTATCAGATCTAATCCCTTGAATCTATTTCTCACTTCTGCTGTATAATTGTAAGGGATTTGATTTAGGTCATACCTGAATTGCCTAGTGGTTTTGCCTACTTTCCTCAGTATAAGTCTGAATTTTGCAATAAGAAGTTCATGATCTGAACCACAGTCAACTCTCAGTCTTGTTTTTGCTGACTATATAGAGCTTCTCCATCTTTGGCTGCAAAGAACATAATCAATCTGATTTCAGTATTGGCCATTTGGTGATGTCCACGTGTAGAGTCATCTCTTGTGTTGTTGGAAGATGGTGTTTGCTATGACCATCTTGGCAAAACTCTTTTAGCATCTGTCCTGCTTCATTCTGTCCTCCAAGCCCAAAGTGAAAGTGAAGTTGCTCAGTCGTGTCCGACTTTTTGCGACCCCATGGACTGTAGCCTACCAGGTTCCTCTGTCCATAGGATTTTCCAGGCAATAGTACTGGAATGGATTGCCATTTCCTTCTCCAGGGGATCTTCCCAACCCAGGGATCAAACCCAGGTCTCCCACATTGTAGACAGACGCTTTACCATCTGAGCCACCAGGGAAGTCCTCTTATTTCGGGTATCTCTTGATTTCCTACTTTTGCATTCCAGTCCCCTATGATGAAAAGGACATCTTTTTTGGTGTTAGTTCTAGAAGGTCTTGTAGGTCTTCATAGAACCATTCAACTTCAGCTTCTTCACCATGACTGGTTTGCTTTGGAAACAAACCAAGATCATTCTGTCATTTTTGAGAGTGCTCCCAAGTACTGTATTTTGGACTCTTTTGTTGACTATGAGGGCTACTCCATTTCTTCTAAGGGATTATTGCCCACAGTAGTAGATATAATGGTCATCTGAATTACAGGGATGAGAAAGTCACAATCCCATTCTGCAAGAAGCTCACAGTCTATTAGGGACTAGCAATACAACCACATTGTTCCTGTATGCTGAGATATTAGAAATAAGTATAAAGGACTATGAGAGACTGAGGAGAGGTCTGTTTCTTATCATGAAGAGAAGGAAGGTTAGAGGCATGGGAACTAGTCCTTTAAGGGTTAAGGGAGGAGTGGCGAACATCATCTTGAACTATGGGATCCAAAACGGTAGCCACTAGCCTCGTGTGGCTATTTATATTAATTAAAATAAAACGAAAAACTTAGTTTATTAGTTGTGCCATATTCAAGTCCTCAGGAGCCAGCTATGGCTGGTGGCTACCACCCTGAACAGTGCAGATACAGGATATTTCCATCACTGCAGAAAGAGGGGGAAGAGTGCATGTCAAAACGACACAGAAGCCAATGTGAAAGAGCTCCAATGCCTAGATCTAGAAAAACTTAAGCAAAAAAAAAAAAGATAAAATAGTAGTAACTTTGTGGAGAAATCTTGCAGACACCAAGTGATGAGAGTTAACATCATTAGTGATGGGTATCACATGCCTTTGGTATGATAATGAGAAGGCACCACACCTCTGTAGTCTTATTTCCAATTCCCCAAAGCCCAGTCTAGGCATGAAAACCCATCAGACAGACCCACAATAGAGGATATTCTACGAAGTATCTGACCAGTACTCCTCGAAAGTGTCAAGGTCACAAAGAACAATGAAAGACTGAGAAATTGTCAGAGATGGGTGAGACTAAGGGGGCATATGACTAAATACAGTGTGATATCATGGGTTGGATCCTGGGCTAGAAAGCGATCATAAATGGAAAAGCTGGTAAAATCCCAGTAAAATTGAAGTGTGATAATAGTGTTGTATAATACTAATTCCTTGGTTTTGGTAAATGCACTAGGTTATATAAGACATTAATATTGGGAGAGGCCAAGTGAAGGGTATACAGGAACTTTCTGTTCTACTATTGTAATAATAGTCTAAATAATAATAATAAGAAAGTCCAAAATTATTCAGATTAAAAATGCATGGAAAAATAAAGATAGCGTGGTGACAATGTGTGGTATAAGTCCCCCAAATTAAGGGCCAGTATTGTGTGTTACCTGACATCAGGTGAAACTGGTAGAGTCTTAAATGGCCTGACTGCAAGTTCCCCTCCCCACTCTGCTCCCACAGATAAGGTCTCATAACCAAACCACCCTCCTTATCCAAGAAACAAGGTACACTTCCTGCTTACCCCTGAGTTCCCAAGTGCGACTCCTGTGTGGTCCTCTGCGGTACGTGGCGTCCTTCCTTCCAGGACCGTGAGTGTATGTGACTAATAAGCTATCTCGTCTGCCCGGTATCAGTTGTCATATGTTCAGTCACCCCTGTAACCCAGGGTGGACTCCCTCCCTTACCAATGGGCAGGTAAGAGGAGACTATAGCAAGGTGTCTCACCTCTCGCCCCGTGTCCCAGATGTGCTGCAGGGTTCTGTCTCCTCAGAGCTGCTCTCTGGATTGGGATCTATCTCCTCCTCTTGCTCAGGATTTGGAGACCTGGGCAGGGAAAGGACAATGGGATGATAATCAGATGAGGAAGAAGGATACCATGGTGAGGAGAGAAAAGAAGAGAAGCTAGGGAAAGAGTAAAAGAAAGAGACAACATACTCCCAAGATGCCACCCAAGGCTGGGGTATGCCCCAGGAACTTTAGGGCAAAAGTGACCACCTGGACATGCAGCGGGCATTGAGTTGAGTGTCACAAGCTTGGAACCTGGTTCCCATCCCACCGTCCAGCTGTATGGCCTTGGACAAGTCCTCCAACTTCTCTGACCCTAGATATTCTTAACCATAAATGAGACTAATAGGACTTGTGTGTCTAATACCTCCCTGGTGGCTTAGTGATAAGGAATCCCCCTGCCAATGCAGGAGACTTGAGTTTGATCCCTATGTTAAGAAGATCCCCTGGAAAAGGAAACGGCAACCCACTCCAGTATTCTTGCCTGGGAAATCCCATGGACAGAGGAGCCTGGCAGACTACAGCCCATGGGGTCAAAAGAGTTGGACACAACTTAGTGACTAAACAACAAACTGTATGAGAGTCAAATGTAATATTCTATGTGAGAGTGTATAAAAAGTGTGAAATCATATACATTTTATAGGAATAAGGATGGAAAGATATGGTTTCTGCTCTCAAGAAAGTTGTACCCAGTAGGAAGTTGCCTTACATGCAGCGGTAACAGCGGTTTCCATGCTCATTGTTTCCATGGGGGAGATGTAAACAAAATGCTAGAGCAGGGACAATCCGACTGGAGAGTTGGAGAGATTCCATGGAAGAGGTATGATTTGCACTTGGCCTTGAAACACAAGTCATCAGAAAATATTACATGGAGTGATGGAGACGGGTTTGGAACACTAGCATTTGGTGTCTACACTTAGTTCTATGACTGTGGGCACGTTTAAAGCTTTCTCAGCCTTAGTTGCCTTGTCCTCAAAACGGGGATAATACCTACAGTTGTGATAAGAATCAAATGGAGAATATAAGGGAAAGTGCTCCACAGAGTGCCCATCATGCAGTGGCTACTCAGTCAGTGTTGGTGGAGTCTGAAGTATTTATTGTCTTACTGCTGGGACCTGGTTTTGCTGGGCGGGAGTTGGATCCAAGCAGTGGATAGGAACGTGACCAGCCCTTGGTGATTTACAAGGCACCAATAGCCTCAGTTTGAAAATGCCTCCCTGAGGCTGCTTTTTGTGCATGAGCCTTGCAGCCTTCAGTCATATTGTAGACAGAGTGGTACATGGGGCAGGGCCTAGGCAGCTGGGTACCCAGTGATTGTAGCAGGAGACTGCTGGGTAGCCCCTCCTCCGGGGTCATCTACTCCGGGGGCTGGGTATGAGAGTGGCACTGTTTCTGTGGCCTGGCAGGCATTGACAAGGATACCCCAGCTGGCTTGGGTGGCTTGGTACCTCAACATCTCCACTTGAACGTGTAACAAACCTCTAAACTCGGTACATCCAAACCTGAGCTCTTGAACTCCACACCCACCGGCTCCACCTTCAGGCTATGGCATCTCCATTCTTCCAGTTGCTCGAGCCCAAATCTTGCAAGTTGCCTTGACTCCTCTCTTCTTCTCTCAGCTCCTATTCTGCCATCCAGCTTCTCAGAAGATCCTATTGCCTCTACCTTTAGAATGCAGCCAGTATCAACCACTTATTGCCACCTCCACTGCTGATTCTGGTTGGGGAATTCCACTTTTCACCTGGATTACTGCTGCAGCCTCTCTGGTCTCTCAGCTCCTGCTCCTGCCACTCCCTCCCACCTCCATACAGTCTGTCCCCAGCAGGGCATAATGCTAAAAGTTAGGCCATTTCAGTCTTCACTTAAAAATTTTCAAATGCCCCCATTTCTCTCAGAGTATAGTTCAGGGTCCCTAAAATGTCCTACAAGACTGTGAGCCCAGGACCGGGCTTCTGTTTCCTCTCTGACTTCGTCTCCTATTACCCCTCTTGCCCTCTGCTCTAGCCACTTGGCCTTCCCCCTGTTCCCTAGAGCCTTTGCTCTGGCTGGAAAGCGTTTCCTCCAGATAGCACTATGTTAACTCCCTCATTCCTTCAATCTTTGTTCAAATGTCAACTTCTCAACAAAGCTTGTGACAATCCTATATTTAAAACAGGAACCGCACACCTCCCTGTCTTCCCCCACCGTGCTCTGTCCCCGATACCCTGCAATACTCTTTTCACACTCATCACCCACCCTATCTCTTCATTTATTTCTTATTAAAAAAATATTCTCTTTATTTATTCTCTTGGCTGTGCCATATAGCCAGTGAGATCTTAGTTCCTGGACCAGGGATTGGACCTGTATCCCCTGCGGTGAAAGCACAGTGTCTTAACCACTGGACCACCAGGAACGTCCCTACTTCTTGATTATGTCCACTTTTGCTTTCCTGTCTCCCTTGACTAGAAATATATGCCGAAAGAAAGCAAGGGACTCTCTCAGTTGTGTTCACGAGGAGTCCAGGTGCCCAGAACACTTCCTGGTTGCTGATGAGTATGCATTTGGGGTTCTCCCCCTCAGCCCCTCTCTGTTGCTGGATGGCACAGCAGAGAAGATCTGCTGACAGGGGAGCCCATCGGTGGTCTGGGTTGCAGCCCCCCACTTCCCTTGAGGTAGGTTCCAGGAGTGAACTGACTTCCCCAAATTCTCAAGCTGGGGTTGAAGGCTCAGCCCAGTATGGACCTCAGGTGAGCTGATGCCAAATGAACCTTTCGCTTTTCTGAGGCCCCCAGGTTGAAAGAGGGTTGGTGGCAAAGGTGGTTGGATCAGCAAGGAAGGGCTCCTGGGTGGGCTGGTGGTTTAGGGACCCCCGCTTGCCCTGAGTTCATCACATCTGTAGGATGTGCCCAGGGTAGCTCTCTCTTTTCAAAGCCCAGCCCCCATCCATGCCCACTAGTTGTATGAGCCTCTGGGGGGCATCCCTGACGATTCAGTGGCTGAGCAGGGTCGGAGAGGGTTTAAAACATCAGAGCTGAGCTTGTCCAAGGGTGGGTCTTGGCTCTGAGTGGAGCAAAGAGGAAAGGGGGGAGAGCTCTGGGGCCCCTCACCCCCACTTCTAAACCATGGACTTTCCATCTGTTCAAAGGGAACAGTAAAGCCTGCCTGTCTCCCTTTCAGCATCTGAGGATCAAGTGAAATAATGTATATGAAAATGTTCCAAAAAGAATAAAGAGTTTTGCCAGGATAAAAAATTGTTTTTATTCCAAGTGATAAGTCAAGGGTGATATTTCTAATAAGTCATTTGTGTGGGCTGTTCTTTTAAGTCCTGTTTATTTTTTTTTTTTTTAATAAAAAACACTCCACGTGTGCCCTGTCAATGAGGGGTGGAAGCGTGCTGCACAGCTTCAGGCCATCACTAGTCTCTCCGCAACTCGGCCCTTCTCTTCTGAAGCAGCTTGCTCCCAGGTGGGACATGCTGTTTGGCAGAGCACCCTCCAGCTGGCACGACCCCTCGCGTGGCTGTGATGGGGCTGCAGCCTTGCTAAACCCAGGATCCACACCCCTTGGTCATGAGGTTGAAGTCACTTGCCTCCAGAGCTTCACTGACACCACTGGGAGATGGAGGGATGTTGGGTCAATAACTTGGTTTGTTCAGGACCTGAGTGGGCAGCAGTTGAAAAGAGGAAGGAAGCTCGCATTCGTAAGACTTTTCCTTAGTGCCTCATTACTTGGGACCATCATTACTTTAGGCCTCCTGACTTACTTGTGTCTCTCTAAAGCATGTTCTTCTTATTTTAGAAAGGGGGAAAACTGAGGTTCAAAGAGGTGAATAACCTGTCCCAGGCCACACAGCTTACTAGTAACTGGCGGAACGAGCATCGGAACTCAGATCTGCCTGGTTTAAAAAGCCATGCCCTTCCCATGACATGACAGAGCAGTGGATGGGGCTCCAGCTTTAGCTCCTTGCCTCAGATGTATGCTCTTGGGCAAGTCATTCAAACCTCTCCCGTCTGTTTTCTCAGCCACAGAAGGCAATGATAACTATCCCTCATTGGAAGTTGTGAGATTCAAGTGAAATAATATATGTGGAGTGATCTGAGTATTGCAGGTTGTTCCATGCAAGCGAGGAATTACTGTTACAGTTTAGAAGGTGTTGCTTTCATCCCGTGACTCCCTTGCTCGAGAACTTGCAGTGAGTTACTCGTCCCTGACCCAGATGAAGACTCTGGCATCCCAAGATCCACCTTTTGTGTTATCTGCTATTACTGTCCTCTCCAGCTAGCCTTGGTTTTGAGCTTGTAAATGGCACATTCATTATCTGAAATGTCCTCCCTGCTGCCTCTCTGCCAATCTGGCTCTTTCCCCACCTGTAAAATGTGTTTGCCTCCTCCAGGAAGCCCTCCTTTGCAGCCTCGCCTGGCCTCGCCATGTGGATTCCAACATGCTGCTGGGCTGCTGGTGTGAGTGCTCGCCAGTCATTTTATAAGCCCGAGCACTTCTCTTCAAGGAGGTTTTGGAGTCCTGCAGGCAGAGATCATGGTTCTGTGTCCTTTGTCCTCATGCTACCTTGTGCCGGATTTGAGACCTACAAATGCTACACTCAGAAAACGTTGACTGATGGACTGATCCAGGGCGCTGGACCCATGCCTCTATTTTCTCTTGTTGTGACAGGTCATGGGAAGGTCTGGCAGCTCTTCCAGTCATCCTCCTGCAGCTCCCAGCTGTTTTCCGGGAGCGCTCACACCATGCTTGCCTGGAGCTGTCACCCTCTCCCTTCTGTCTGGCCAGACCATTCTGTTCTTGCAGGGCCAACCCCCAGCAGAGCTCCTTACCCAGGGACTCTGTCCAAGTCATCTGCCCTACTCTGCACTCCTTTCCAGGCTATATCTGAGTGCTGGGTCATGTTTTGGCTTATCTTCCAAAAACCTTGAGCAGATAGAGCAGCCTTGATCATCCATGGGCATGTAGTAGCTGCTTATCATACTTCACCAGGACTGCATATTGATCTCAAAGCAGAGAGTCAGTTGAAACCTTCACTTAGATTCCAGAGTTTCCCAGGTGCCTCTTGTTATTCAGAATGAAGGCACAAGTACCCCAAAAGAGGGGCAGCAACAGAGAAAGTATGGCTCTGGTGTCAAACACACCACTGGGTATGTTACCTTCTTAGAGCCTTGATTTCTTAATCAAGAAATATTGTGTGTATTGTGGATGACAATAACCCAGACATTCCTAGACTGTAGTAAGCATGGCTTTAAATTCCATCTTGAGTTCTCTCTTCAACACCACTGTTCAGAGCTCTGCTTCAATGACCCCTTCTTAGAGAGAGTTTCCCTATACCCCAAAGAAATCTCTGGTCTGGTCTTGTCATAAACCATCACACCCTGTTAATTACCTTCCCAGACCTTCTTGCCGTCTACAATGATTTTATTTGTGTACATGCACAGCGTCTGCTTCCCTGGTAGAATGTAAGCCCCATGAGGGCAGAGTCAGTCTCATTCACCATTGTGCCCTTAACTCATAGGTAAATGCCTGGCACTCAGTAGATGTTTAGTCAGTTGTGATTTCTTTTCTTTCCCTTTCTCAGTAAATAGCATGTTGTTGGTCTCTGAGTCAGGAAGATAAAGGCTCTTTTTAGCCTCTAAGAAAGCTCCTGCGATGACATGAAGGTCCAAACAGGCACATGTCAAGAAGAGGCTTCTACATTTTAAAACCTTTCCTCCAGAAGGAGGAGGATCAGTGGATGCTGGGGAGGGGCAGGTGCTGGTGACCTGTTCATCTGAAGCAGCAGAACAGATGCCCCACTTCCATCTAACGAATTGGTCTGCGGTTATCCTCTGCCTCAGCAGCTGGTCACTTGGGATCTCCAGGCCATAGGCCCAGTCTGGACTGTACCCACCTGGCAACAGGAGAGTGGCATTTCTGGGGACAGGAGCCTGGTCTTGCCCCCGCCCCCATGCCCACCTCTGTCTGCCTAGTGAGCACCAGACTTCACCCTTCCTGGGTCTGTCTTGGTCACGGTCCGCACAGTAGCCCCAGAGGAAACGATGGCAGCTGTGACCGTTCTTGCCCAGTGTAGGCACAAGAAGTGTGGACATGTGTGTGAGTATGAGGGTGGGATAGAGTGTTCATTAAAAAATTTTTTTTGAGAGAAGTAAAATGGGAGAAGACAGAACAGAAAGGAGAGGGAGAGGCAAAGCCACAGGGAGGACAAAGGGGGAAGGTGAGGAAGGGAGAGAGAAATGTGGGGACAGAGGACTTATTTTTATTAGATCTGAGGAGGGTTTGAACTGGTAGAGAGGGAGAGTTTGAAAAGACAGAAACACAGGCAAAAAAAAAAAAAAGGCTACTAACTAGAGTAGAGTCCAGGCTGATCCCAACCCCAATTTGTCCAGGATGAAGGGCTGTCCTGGGCTGTGGGAAGAAGCACACAAGGGACTTCTTCCAGGATGTCCAGCAGAGCTGGCCAGGCAGTAGCCAAGAGTGGCTTTGCTGCAGACTGAGAACAGGTTACTAAGAGCCCAACAGGATGTGAACCCAGACCGCACCCCATGTCCGCTCCACCCCAGCAAAAGTGCATTCTCCACACTGGAGACGTGAGGTTGGAAGTGACCTGACCATGCTCATTTTCCTCATATGAGAAGCAGGGATGGTGGGTTGGAAGATGTGTGAGGGGCTCTTTAGCCCACTGAGCACTGTGAGACAATGGTATAGTTGCTTCTGCTGGGTTGAGTGGCCTGGCTGAGGTCTGCTGGCAGGAGAAAGCATCAGGGACTCCAGGGGAAAATCTTCAGGCAGAGCTGCTGCTGGCTGTCAGTGGAAGCCTCTTCCTATCCTGCTGTGGAGGACAGGGCTTTGGGACAGCGATCCACACGTGAGTGTAAATGGACCAGCGAGTGGGCGCGTGCAGGCTTGTCTTCCCTCAGGAAACCCTGCCGCCTCCGTGCGGTCTGGGCTAGCCCAGCGCTGGCACAGCAGCGTCCATCTGTGCTGCGTGATTTCATCACAGCACCATGTGGCAGGGGCTTGAAGTGACAGCAGCAGGAAGTGAGGGGGGGAGGGGGCTAGGGAACTGATCAGGTTTCTCAATTACTCCTTTACACTAACCAGTTCAGGCTTAGTGAGCACCTGGGCTCTTCAGTTTGGGTTGGGGAGGGGGTCCCAAGAGAGACGCTATTGGCCTTCCTTCAATTTGGGCAGGTGGGAACCTCAGCCATGTATGTGCAGATAGGAACCAGATGTAACTTTATTTTCCAAGCTGGTGGTACAGGTCATGCCAATTGCATGAGGTTTTAAAAGGAAGCAAAGAGAAAATAAATAAGATGCATGGGTCTGTGGTAGTGTTCATGTATGTTGGAGGAGGTGACTGAAATCCCCAATCAATAAGGTAACTGAGTTATTTCCGTCAAGTGTTTAAGGCTATTACTTTGAGTGGACACACGGCCGTTGGTTGTGTTTGCTGTAGTCAGCTTTGGACTCATTGGGCATATTGATCATTCAGCACGATCTGGTGTTCTTAAAACATCGGCGAATCTCCCCTTCCACCTCTCCTCCACCCTTCTCTCCCTCCCAAGGCTTCTTAAAAGCAAAAGCACACTTCTCTGTGCTGGCTGGGCTGCAAGTTTTCCACTCCACATCATCATCATTTGTTCTAAAAGCAAAATGCAATTTTCTGAGAGTCTTTACACTTCTGTGCACACACACATACGCACGCACACACAGCCTCTGTACTCAACAATGTGCTTTTTAGTCTAGAAAAGGAGCAGAGACAGCAGGTCCACTATAGTCCTGCAATATCCCAGGGCAGCGGGCCCGTTCCCAGCGCAGCCGCAGACATTGTCCCCATTGAGGCGCCTCTCCAGCTCTGGGCAGCTCACAATCCCAACCTTTGTGACCACCAGAGAATCGTGGCCTGTACCCGTCCCCCCGGACTCCACCCTGCTGGCCTCCAAAGGTCACTGACAGTGATGTCACGGAAAAGCATGTGGCCAAGAGTCTGTCTTCGGAAGGAGTGCTGGAAACTGTTGGGCGATCGCTATCTGCCCAACCCCCTGCCTCGGGCCCTGGAGAACTGCTGCTGCTTGGAGGCAGTGCCCTGGGGACACACTCCCTGAGTGGCTGGAGTGGGGTAGTCCGCTGAGGGGCCTGCCGCTCTGCCGTCTTCTCCACTCCCCACGTACGCCCTCCCAGGTCAGCGGAATGGAGCACCAAGCAAGCTGGGCCCCAGGGCCCTCTCCTCGGGCCTCCAGCCTCTTAGCCGCGTTAGCTCTCTTCTTGCACAGCTAGGTGTGGCACCACTGCTTTGCGTTCGTTGCCTTTTTGATTCTTGCATCACCAGCAGGACTGACATATACAGATTCACCTGCACGCGCACACACACACACATTCTGATCACTCCGTAAGCCCACTCTGTTTCAGCCTCATCTAACCCAGTCCAGAGGGTACGCTCGACACAGCTTCAGGTTAAGTGGAGCTGTGCACATCTCCCTGAAAGCCTGGGGACACAGGACTCGTGAGTGCTCTGGGGGAATTTTAGAGAGGACCCCCAAAGAAAACAGCAAAAAGTATATTAAAATTGCATTTACTGGGCTCTGTGTGTCCTAGGTATTTCACATACATCATTTTCTATGACTTTTAGCCATACCAGGAAGGAGGTGCTTCTATTATATTTTAGTGCTGAAGAGGCAACCTCCTATGATCCCCTATGTCCCAATCTGTAACATTTTCCCTAACTTCCCAGAACAGTTTGCACCTCTAACTTTTGCATTCTAAGCATAATCAGAGCTGCATTTTAGAACAGTCACTGAATTGGTGGCATGGATGATTGGATGGGAGACGAAAGCCTCAGAGAACATTAGGAGTCCACTTTAACCGTTCCAGAGAGAAACTCAGGTGGTGATGCAAAGAAGGGTTCTGGCTGGTCTTGGGGACAGGGTCTAGGGGCCAAGACCACCAGATGTGCAGCTGAGTTTGACTTCAGGGTCTGATTAGGGGAGGTCAGCGGCAAGGTATGATTAAGGAAAGTTTTGCCTCCCAGCAGGGGACTTTCCTAAAAAACCTTTAGAAGACCCTTTCAACCCTTTAACTGATTTGGTTATGCTGCAGGCATTCTTCGGGTTGCTCAGGAGGCAGAAGCTCTAAAATTAGAAAGCCTTGTTATTACCGATTAAATTTCTTTCCACCTACAGAATTTTCTGAAAGTAATAAGAAGAGGAAGCCTGAGTCTGTGCTGAAGGGTTCAGGGAGCAGAGATGTATTGAGAGGTGATGAGAGAAGAGGGATGGCGGGGAGAAGGTGAGGCCAGGCAGGGAAGGAGGGGGTGAAGTTCAAAGACATCGCTGAGTGAACACATTGATGGCTGAAGGGAGATTCCATTGTGTATCGGTGTTCAGGGGAGGTGCACATGGGGAAATAAAACATTAGGGTTTCTACTGAGGCCACCGCCTCGCTGCAGGAGGACAGAGGCCGAGGGAGTCAGGGCTCTGAGCTCGCCTCTGCTTCAGGGCGAGGCGCGAGTGTCCCCCTGCCCTGAGGCGTGCAGTTCCTGCCCCCTTTATTCTTCTGCCTCCTGATGCATGTCATGCTCATAAAAATTCTGAGGAGGGCACCCATGGCGATCAGGCATCTATAAAGTCATCTGCAGAGATGAGTTCGAAGGAAAGAAATGGAAAATACTATATTTGTACATTTAATTATTTATTTTTGTAATTTTTTCCCCAGCTGGAGCAAATGAGATCAACATGCCGGTTCATGGCCCATGAGGGGTGTGCATCACTCAAGCCCAGTTCTGTTCCTGCTGAGGGAGATTCTAAGTACAGAACAGTAAGCATTTTGATGGGAGTTGGAAAACAGAAAAAGTATAGTGTGGTTTCTATAATGTCCTTGAATATCTGAATCACTTAATAAATTGATCATTTTGTTTCTATTAAAAAATAAAAAGATGGTTCTCTCAACGGAATCAGCATCAGGTCCTACAAACCTGGATCTCTGCCTTAGAATAATTTAGAATGCTGTTAATGCCTCTTTCTAATGATGTGGACAGTTCAAGTCCCTGTATTTCCTGTATTTTCTCCTGTATAACTTGGTTCATTGCCCTGAGTGCTCTCCTCCGTCATCCTTCTAGAAGTATTCTTATCAGCTTGGAAGACATCAGGACTTCAAAGTCAGCCTAGAAAGCTGGCTCTTCTCATAGCTAGCTTGGGCTACTGACCTCTTAAATGGAATTATCCTAAATTGCCATTGACTCATAGGTAAAAACTGATGGTATACCAGCATTTTCACACGATTTGACATAACAAGTCCTCTGATGAAGAGTTGTTGTTTAATGATTGTAGGGTTTCAATTTTACAAAATGAGAAGGGTTCCAGAAATTAGTTGCCTGACAATGTGAATGTACTGTTAAACAAACTTCAATAGAGTAAGTTTTAAAGACCTTATTGGCTTTATTCAGTGATTCATGAATCAGGCAGCATCCAGTTTAGCAGACAGAAAGGAGCTCTGAGCTGCTGTACAAGATGAAAGTCTTTATAGGTGGAAGGGGACAGGAATGAGAAAGTTATACTAGGCAGAAAGCAGACTGATTATAGTGAGGTTACTTTCCCTACAGGGGGTGGCAGGATTTCGTAAGGCAGATTACCTACTTAATGCTAATCAGGTTGGATGGTTTAAGATTCCGTTTCTGGGAGAGTGGGAACTGTAACCGAATAAAGTCTGGGTTTGGTGACACGAGGCTTAGCATTAGCAACTTCATTTGGGGGCCTGTTGTCTTGTTTTTAACAGTGCACAACACGGCCGTACACTCGAAGTGGTACATTTTGTTATTGTGTATTTTACTGCAAAAAAAAAAAATCCAGAAACTTCCCACTAGCTATCTGTTTTACAGGTCTGTGCTCTGTAACAACCTAGAGGGATGGGTGGGCTTGGGGTGGGGAGTGGGAGGGAGGTTCAAGAGGGAGGGGACATACATATACTTACGGCTGATTTATGTTGTTGCATGGCAGAAACCAACTCAACATTGTAAAGCAACTATCCTCCAATTAAAAATGAATTTAAAAAAAACAGAAAATAAAGTCTGTCTCACCCGATGGTGGTGAAGATGGGCTAAGATGATGTTTATAAAGTGCTTTCCTGGCACCGAGTGAACACTCAGCTCGGTAAACGCTAGCTTTTATTGGTACTAATAGCTTGTCATTCCCAAGACTGGCATTCTCTTTCCCTAGGCTGAAATCAAGTTGTCCCTGTAGTAGTCTGAGAAGGAAAAAGCTATAGGGAATCATTACCTAAGAGAACCACCAAAATATTCATTATCAACATTAGGGTTTCCCTTAAGCTAGGGTCTGCATCTCTTTATAATAGTGACAGCTAACACTCGTCTTAACCTAAATGAGCCCATTTTAGCCACACAAAGCTCTAGGGAATGGATATAATTATTTTCCTCACGTGTGTGAAGTCACACAGCTAGTAAGAGACAGTCCAGATAAGGCTGTCTCTAATTTTTTTTCTTACTTTTCAATTTTTACTGGAGTATAGTTGATTTGGCAGGCTTCCCAGGTAGCTCAGATGGTAGAGAATTTGCCTGCAGTGCGAGAGACCCAGTTTCGATCCTTGGGTCGGGAGGATCCCCTGAAGAAGGAAATGGCAACCCATTCCAGTATTCTTGCCTAGAGAATTCCATGGACAGAGGAGCCTGGTGGCCTATAGTTCATGAGGTCGAAAAGAGTCAGACATAACTTAGCAACTGACACATACACACACATAGGTGATTTATAACGTTGTTAATTCCTGTTATACAGTAAAGTGATTCAGTTATATATATATATTTAATATTTTTTCCCATTATGGTTTATCATAGGATATATTTTTAATTGGAGGACAATTGCTTCCCAACATTGTGACCACTAAATCATATGGCCTACACCCAGCCTGCCATTGCTTTGGAGTCTTCAGCTTAGAGCCACTTTTCATGATTGGTTCCTCTTTATCTGTGGCTGGCTAAAATCATTAGGCATTATTCTCCTGCAATGCCAAATTTGCAAGACATTTGTATTTCAGATGTAAGAAGGGCACAGCTGGAGGGGTGCTCACATTGGGAGGAGCCTAAAGGTGCTCCCTCGGTGGCTCGTTTCTAATAAGACTGTTCTATTCAATATGCCTTCCCCCAGAAGGCCTATTTGTTTAGTTCTGCATGTTCACCCACTGATATACATGCAGAGAAATAAACACTCGAGCAATATAGAGCAACTGAAAATGAAGACTGAAAGTGCTCCGTCCCCCTCCCTCACTTATGCCTACACTTAATTACTTGTGTCTCGTTCTTCTCATGACTATTTCCAAACTTTAAATGCTTTTTATTCCTTTTTCTTGTTTTCTTTTTCAACCTGAAATAATATTTACTGATTTTTCACTATGATAGAGGAAAAACACAAGTCATTTGTAGTAACTGTACCTCTCTTCCAAATTTTGCTTTTTTGTTGTTCTTTGCTTATGTAATTTGAAATAATAAATTTAAGTTTATGTTTTTAAAAGATTATGATTCAGCATATCTCAATTTCAGACACTATTTCCCGATCCTAAACTGTAAAATAAGGACTTCACCGCCCGCCACATTCTAACTTCTCTGTTTTATCACTTTTACATTGCTGACATGAAATATTTACATTGTTCTAACTACCATTAGGGCCTCTGTGTTTTGTTTATATGTTGATTTCATAAATTAAAATCGACTAATATTTCCATGATAATTTGCATGGGCGCTCAGTTCTGTCTGACTCTTCGTGACTCCATGGACTGTGTGGCCCACCAGGCTCCACAGTCCATGGAATTTTCCAGGCAGGAATACTGGATTGAGTTGCCATTTCCTTCTCCAGGGGATCTTCCCGACCCACAGACAGAACCGCATCTCTTGCATCTCCTGCACTGGCAGGCAGATTCTTTACCACTGAGCCACCTAGGAAGCTCATTCCATGATGATCATGTAATTATTATTTTCTTCAGAGTTAGGTATTTGTGATTGGATCCATAGAAAAGATTCAGTTCTATCTATTGTTGAAGTAATTGAACAAAGAGGCAATAGACTGAGGTGACCCTAATGCTTTGGCAGCCTACTAAACAAACCAAAATTAAGCCAGAGTCAACCCCTTTAAGTGCGCTTGTATCTGAGAAAGTGAAGGTCAAGAACAACAATCACAGTTAACTAGTCTTTCCCAAATAAGTCAATTGTTCAAGCCTGAGCCAGTTAAATCATTTCCTTGCTTCTGTGTCTGCCCTATAAAAGCCTTTCCCATAGTTCCTGTCGGCCCTGCACCCTGGACCATTCTGTTTATCTCTGCCTGATTCAAATTTATATTTGCTCAAATAAACTCTTCAAAAATTTAATGTGCCTCAGTTCATGTTTTTAACACTATGTTATAGAAACTGCTCCATTCAAAAGTGACTGATCCCAGAATCAGTCAGATGCATTCTGTTTTCATACATCTTTTTTTAAAAAGTTAATTTATTTAAGGATCCCCCTGTGATGCATGAGATTGGGGTTCGATTCCCGGGTCGGGAAGATCCCTGGAGACGGGAGTGGCTACCCACTCCAGTATTCTTTCCTGGAGAATCTCATAGACAGAGGAGCCTGGTGTGCTACAGTCCACGGAGTCACAGAGAGTCGGACACTAACTGAGCAACTAGGCACACACACACATTTGAGGGTGCCAGGTCTGAGTTGCAGCATGTGGGATCTTTTTCACTTGTGGTATGCAATCACTTAGTTGCAGCTTGTGAGGTCTAGTTCCCTGACCAGGGATCAAACCCAGCCTCCCTGCACTGGGAGCCCAGAGTCCCAGTCATTGGACCACCAGAGAAGTTCCTGTTTTCATACATTCTATCCACGCTCAGAATCATAGCATTTTCATTTCTGTATATTTGGATTGTGACTTTCATAGACAGCTCTTTGCTAATTTTATTTTTTCTGGCATTTCTAATTCCTTTTCTTGCTGTTCAGTGATATTCTTTTACCTTCTCAATAAGATCATCCAGCTTCTAATGCCAATGACTTGTTACAGGACATTCCCTTGATTCTTTAAGCTATTTCCAAAGCTCTGTCCTTCATTTCTAGTGTGCTTCATTACTTTCTAGATCTTCTGAAGAACCGTCACTCTAGGGTTTAATTTCATTTCACATTTTATGTCCACTCTTTCTGGGTCCCCTGTTCGCCACTCTTGGATTTCCGTTCTGCTTGGCTGAAGTATGCTTTCGAATGATTGTTACAGAAAGCTGCACTGGATGCCACTTTTTGAGTCTTCGTTTGTCCCACCATCCCCACCCCTAGTCCCTAATTTGTTTGGCTAGAGTTCTAGGTTTAAGATGATTTTTCTCTCTACTTTAACCTCTAGTACACAATTTTAGTGATGACAAGTTGTTATGTGTTATTCTATAGATAATCAATTTTATTTTTTCCTAACCTATTAGGATCTTTTTTGTCCTTGAAATTTCTAAATTTTAACTGGGACATATCTGGGTGGTGGATCTAGTTTGTGGTTTTTGTAAGTTCCAGGCATTTGTCCTCTTTGCTTTCTTTTACTATTTTTTCCCTTCTATTTTCTCTGTATTCAATTTCCGGAGTGCTCACCAAATGGATGGTTTTCTTACTGGATTGAGTGACAAAGTCCCTTGATTTTTCTCTGATATCTTCCATCTCTTTGTCTTTTTTAATCTATGGTCTAAAGGATTTCTTTGAATTTGTCTTCCACCTACTCTATTGATCTTTTCTCTTTAGCAATTGTTTTTAATTTCCAATAACTATTTCTTGCTCTGTGAAGGTTTTATTTGTATAGGAACTGTTTTTGCTTTATGAATAATATCTTCCTGAGTCTCTCTAAACATACTAGTTAGAATTGTTTTAAAAGTTTCTATTTTGTTTCCGCTGAGCTTTTTAAATTTATCAAGATTCTTTTATGATGCTGATTTTTTCAAATACCTAATGATCCTTGGAAGTCTACTCATATTTCTTGAATGAAAGAGTAAATTTAATTTCTGAAGCCATTATGCATTTCCTTGGTGAATGTAGGATCCTTTTTCTCATCAGGCCTCTTTCTTAAACTGAGAACAATTAAGGCCAGAGACAAGGCGCTGCCCTCATGTTAGTTGTCATCTTAGGGATTAGTGAAGTCGCTCAGTTGTGTCCGACTCTTTATGACCCCATGGACTGTAGCCTATCAGGCTCCTCCGTCCATGCGATTTTCCAGGCAAGAGTGCTGGAGTGGATTGCCGTTTCCTTCTCCAGGGGATCTTCCTGACCCAGGAATCGAACCCAGGTCTCCTGCATTGCAGGCAGATGCTTTACCGTCTGAGCCACCAGGGAAGGGATTATATATCATCATATACATAATGAGATAAGTCAATATAAATTTTTTATAGTATTTGATGAGAATAACAGGGTTTTATGAAGGAGCATAGGTGGCAGATCTAATTTAGTTTGAAAAAGTTTTAGGGAAGGCTTTTTTGAGGAGGTAACATCCATGTTGGGCTCTGAAACGTGGACTGGAGTTTTAGCCAGGCAGAGTGGATATAGGAACCTTCCAAGCAGAGGAAACAGCATGTTTAAAGGCTCTGGGAGCAGGAACAGATATGGCATATTTTAAGCATTGAAAGGAGAGCTGTATATCTACAACACACACAGCGATCAAGGGCAGGAATCTGTTATTTTAGGGTAAAGAAGTAGCCAGAGGGTTGGTCATTGGACCTTGAAGATCAAGCTATAGTAGGAGGCTATTTTTCAGTGCAATGATAAACCACTGACTGAGTTTAGGCATGGTAGTAATATGATCAGACTCGTGTTAAAAACATCCTGGCTGTTCTGTGGCTAACGGAATAGAGGGGCTAACTGTGGAAACAGGGGAAGAATAAGGACATTTTTGTAGTGTTCCAGGCAGAAGGAGATGGTAGACCACCATGGGTACGTTAGAGATGAGGAGAAAAACTGACAGGGTTAGATGGTGAAAGGGCAATAAGGAGCAAGGAGGGAAGCAGTCGTGGATGACTGTTGGACTTCTGGCATGAGCAAAGTGGTACATAGAGGTGCTGTGGAAGACCCTGGAAGAGAAGCGCATTTGGAGAGAAGATCATGAGTTTAGTTGGGTTATGTCAGGTGTGAGATGGTTGTGAGATATCCAAGTGTAGATGTCTAGCAGGCTTCTGAATACTTGAATCTGGAGAAAATGGCGCCATGGAAGCCCAAAGAGCATGCCTCAAGAAGGGAAGAGAAAGGTCCGCACATAGAGTGCTTATGTGCTCGCCAAGAAACAGCTGAGACATGTTAATCCAAGCTTGAAACAGAGATTGATGACCTTAGAAAGAGTGATCTTGTTAGAGGGGTGGCCAGACTCATGTGGATTGAGAAGCAAGTGAAGGAAAGCAGATAGACAAGGGTGGGAATGGAGGAGGGATGCTTAGACAACCCCTCGGAGGAGACTGGCTGTGATGGGTAAAAGGGGACCACAGCTAAAGAAATGCAGTGTAATACATGTTTCCACATCAGTAGACTGTGAACTCTAGAAGGGCAGGGACAGTTTCTTCTTATACTTCTTTCTCTCCTCTGTCCCAATAGTGGAACATGGTAGTTGATCAAACCAAGTTTATCAAATCTATTAGAATATACAAAGACTTTCTAGGAAGAACCACTCTGAAACAACCTAACTGTCCATCAGCAGAGGAATGAGGAAGATGTGGTACATACATACAATGGAATACTACTCAGCCATAAAAAAGAAACAACATTTTGCCATTTGCAGCAACATGGATAGACTTGGAGGGCACTATGTCAATGAAATGTCAGATAGAGAAAGGTAAACACTGTATGGTATTGCTTATATGGGTAACCTAAAAAATACAATGAACTAGTGAGTATAACATAAAAGAAGCAGGCTCACAGATACAGAGAACAAATGAGTGGTTACCAGTGGGCAGGGTAGGAGGGATAGACAGGTAGGGGAGTGAGAGGCACAGGCTGTTGGGTATAAGATAGGCTCAGAGATGTATTGTACAACACGGGGAACAGAGCCACTATTTATAATAGTTGTAAATGGAAAGTAACCTTTTAAAATCCAATAAAAATAAAAAATGTAAAAAAGAGAGCCATTCTACTGTTCCATGGCAGGCGGAACTGGCTCAATGCTTAGCCCCCAGCACTGTTGCTAAGACTGATCACAGGTCCATGTAACAGCAGACTGTTGATAGCTGTGACTTGTGGAAATTGTCTTTGTCAGCCTGGTCTCTTGGGGACTAAGCTGCTGAAGCTTCTATTAATACTTGGAAAAGATGAAAAAAATCCGGCGGGCCTGCTGGGTAACCCCAGGCACTGCATTTGGAGTTGAATGGTCCTCTCAGGGTAAGAACAGGGCCCCCTCATTTGTACTGAGTGCCTGCTACGCGACGGTTACCTTGCCCTGTGTTCTCATAAGTCTGCTCATCGTTTCACGACTCTCTCATTCTCATGACTATCCTTTACCTTTCCTAGATAAGAACAGGAAGACTCAGACAGAGTAAGTGTATTTTCTAAGATCATATAGCAAATTTAGGATTTGAACCTAGGTCTTCTGAGTTCATAAGACACACACCTTATAAAGGCATATGGAAAATCAGCAGGATAGAAAAGGAATGAGATGGGTTTTAATCGTCCATGAATCTTGCTGGTGTATCTTTTAGTTGACTTTCGAGGGACATGAAAAACAGATGGTAATTAAATAATCATGGATGGGGGAGAGTGGAAGACAGAAGGGGGAGGGGCAACTGAAGAGACGGATTCATTAATGGGATGAGATAGTCTAATGTAATTCAGGTGAGGGGACCCTGAGAGGCTGTGCCAAGGGGATGCTCATAAAATGTAGTTTTTTGTCTCCAACCTTGTGGCTGTTTTAGGAAGGTAAGGCTTTCAGGCTCCTTTTGTTTATTTGTTCTGTTGTTCCTTAGCTATTTGACTTATGAAATCAAATGTAAGGAGGAAAGAGGCTGTGATTTGTTACATACCAATGGCAAAAGCAAGCAATTCTGAAGACTGAAGAATATTTTTGTTCAAAATGTTAAATATTTTAATTATTTTTCTCATTGTAAATATAATAGGTAATAGGCAAGGTTAATAGGTTTGCAGAAGAAAATGGAAGTCATCTCAAAATTCCATGATCCAAAGTGAATCGTTGTTCAAATTCTGCTCTATTTCAGGCTAAAGAATATTTTTGTAAAAATTCAAAGCTCTTTTAAATTCATATAAAATCTTTAAAGAAACCAGTAGGCAGTTCCTTCTTTTTCCTGCAGGCACATTTGATCTTATACTACTGCAGGATGGGAAGTCTAGGTTTTCTTAAAAATTCATAGAAAAGAATGTTCTTAGCCAGCCATGCTACTGGGACCCTGGTACCATTCCTGTGGACCCCACATTCTACATCCTAGTAGCCAGGGAGCTCTTTCAATTTCCCAGTCTAAATCTCTCCTCTCTCTCCTACCCATCTCCTTTAGTCCTGGCAACAATACAAACATCTATACAAACACAAAAATAGCAACACTCAGTTTACCATTGAGGCAGATAATATTTCAGCCATAAGATGAGACAGAATCAAGAAGGGACTAAGCTCTCTTCACCATCATGACTGTCTCAGGATCTCAGTTATAAGTGAGGAACTAGCAAGAGGTAAGAAGAAAGCAAAGGTTAAATAGCAGACATTTAGGGACCACTGGAAGAGGAAGCTCATTTAATAACGAGATCATAAAAGTGTCCACGAGCAGATGTTCTTCTCTTTGAGAAAACCCAATGATCTCACAGCTGGCTAGTGCCAAGCTGGGCCCAGAACCCGGGATATCAGACTCCCTGGCGGAAGCTAGTGCGGATGAAGTATCCTGTCCAGCGCCTGCAGCATAGACGACTCATTAGGCATGAATCTCCTTCCTTGCCCATCTAATATGCTCTCCATTGCACTGGCAGCCTTCCATGCTGTGCAGAGTCCTGAGTGGACAGGGTAATTAAGTTTGATGATTTGGACTTCAGCATTGCAATTGATCTATTAACAGTGTACAAGCTTTCTAGCCCCCCAAGTTGCTAGGACTCACGGACCCAACATCAACAACCAAGAGGTCATGCCAAACAGAGTTATAAGAAAACTTCTTAAAGCCATCTGTTGGTGAATTAAAAACAACCCAAAACAAAAAATGCATGTTTCTAATTTTTTGGTAAAAATCACCAAAAGTCTGATTTTATCTGCACTTATGCATGTATTTATATCTTTTTAAAAAATGTTGGGGCTACCAGCTTAAGTACATGGGGAGACTCTAAACTGCAACATCAGCAGAAAATCACTCTTCAGCTAGCAGGGCCCAGACAGGAGAAGCTGCCTGAGAGGCAGGAACCCCAACACAGTCTGTTCCTTCCCTTTGGTGCCTACTCTGTGTCTATCTGCATTTGCATTTACCTCCACCCCCATACTGTGTGCATCCCCCCGCACCCTGGTTCGCAACTGCAGGCTCCCTATTCTTCAAAAACTATTCCACTTCTCCAGATCATGTAATGCCCGTTACCATAGCACCCAGTACCTCACATTATTAAAACAATCTCTGTATTAGTAAGCCTGCTCCTCCCTGGAAGCCGGGCGCCTTGGAGCCCATTTGACAAGATGATGGACCTGTGTCTCAGGAGGCTTAAGGGTTTGTCAGGGGGCAGGACAGAGGGGCCCAGAGAGCTCAGACCTCACGCCCTACTCCTGGCTTGTACTTTGCTGTCTAGAGATGCTCCCAGCTAAGTCTCATTTCATTGCCTTTTCCTTTTCATCATGCACTTATAATAATTATACATGTTATCACATGTCACATTTTACAAAAGGCTTTCAAACACATCCCTTCTTTCAATCTTCACAATATCTCTGTGAGCTAAGAATTTTGTGTTCATTTTTAAAGGCTGTGTGGGGATGCTCAGTTGCTAAATCA
Source organism: Budorcas taxicolor (assembly GCF_023091745.1). NCBI lineage: Eukaryota > Metazoa > Chordata > Mammalia > Artiodactyla > Bovidae > Budorcas > Budorcas taxicolor. The sequence goes on from NC_068912.1 coordinate 3,930,665, forward strand.
TGTCTGACTATTTGCGAACCAATGGACTGTAGCCTGCCAGGCTCCTCTGTCCGTGGGATTTCCCAGGCAAGAATACAGGAGTGGGTTGGTTGCCATTTCCTTCTCCAGGGGATCTTCCCAACCCAGGGACTGAACTCACATCTCCTGCATTGGCAGGCAGATTCTTTGACACTGAACCACCTGGGAAGTCTTTCAAAGGCTGAGGGTACTGAAACTGACATTTCAGGGCAGTCTGACTGATGCAGTTTGTACAGACTCTCAGGGGAAAGCGAGGACTGAAAACTTGATTCTTTGCTGTCTCTACAACAACTTCTCTTCTAGGGGATCAGCAGATAGACAAATATTCTAAACCCTTTTTGCAGAAAGGATGCTTAGCGATTATTTGTTGATTTTTTAAATTTAAATTTATTTATTTTAATTGGAGGCTAATTACTTTACAACATTGTATTGGTTCTGCCACACATCAACATGAATCCGCCACAGGCATACACGTGTTCCCCATCCTGAAGCCCCCTCCCACCTCCCTCCCCGTACTTGCTGATTTTTTGACTAACGTGTTTGCTTTTGATTCAAATGTGATGTTACTGACCCACCATCACTTGCTTCCTCTTCTTTCCTTTCCTTTCCTCTCCTCCTCTCTCTTCCCTTCCATTCCTTCCTTTGCCCTCCCATCTTTATCCCTTTCCTTTCCTTTTTTTGGCACATACCATGAACAAGGCACTGGTGGAAGTGTTGAGGAAGGACAAACAGTGTCCTTCATCTCCTTATTCTTAGACAGTGAAGAGCGGATGCGATGTGTTGTCATCCAGCATGCTGCTGCTGCTGCTGCTAAGTCGCTTCAGTCGTGTCCGACTCTGTGCAGCCCCATAGACGGCAGCCCACTTGGCTCCCCCGTCCCTGGGATTCTCCAGGCAAGGACACTGGAGTGGGTTGCTGTTTCCTTCTCCAATGCATGAAAGTGAAAACCAGGCTCCTCCGTCCATGGGATTTGCCAGGCAAGAGTACTGGAGTGGGGTGCCATTGCCTTCTCCGGTCATCCAGCATAGCTTGTAATAAATGCCATTCATCCATTCACCACCTATTTTTTGTCTACCAACTTTGTCCTAGAGTTCACTGGTGAAAAAACAAAAACAGATGTGGGCCTTGCCCTCTTGGAGCTTCTGTCTGTGAAGAGAGCAGGTGTTAAACAAACATTTATGCCATTATTTAATGATAATCATGATATGTGCTGGAGAGGAAGAATGGGTACACAATGAGGGCATAGAAATGAGGCTCTGACTTGGCTGGTGGAAGGACTGGGGGTTGCCACATGGGAAACTTCCTCAGGAAAAGAATTCGATCCAAAAAGTTGGGATGATATGCCTTACCCCTGCCCCATCTCTGCCCCAAAAGGAAATTGAGATCCTGCTCTCATCAAAATTAGGCCAAGTCCGTGGTGGAGGCTCAGGAGACAGCATGAATTAAATAGGTGAAAGCAAAGGGCAGGAGGGATGGGTTTTCAGTAGCAGGAAGTTCCATGATATTAGTTGGTAGGAATGCCTCACACTGAGAAAATTCAAAGGTCACATGACTGAGCTGGTTATGGATCAGAATCGAGAAATCCAAAAGGCTGGGAGGTGGGGGTGGGAGGTGGATGTTTCCAGGGCAGGGAGAGAGAGAAAGAACTACAGAGAGCCACACAGAAGAAGGGGAGAGACCACGAGCTGGGGAGGATCAGCAAGAGGCAGCATTTAGGAGAAGCTAGGATTCAGCTAAAGGGATAGATAGCACAGACGATGTTACCCCAGAGAGTGAGGCAGCCTAAGCAAAAGTCTGGGGACAAAGGAGCGCGCAAGGTGTATTTAAGTAAAGAGTTCGCTGTGTGTATTTCCAAAGTCTGGCATGTGCTCAGGCAAGAGGAGGCTGGAGGTGCTGGGGAGGTGGGATCGGACTCAGTGTAGATACCTTTGTGGGCAAAGTGGAGCTGTTTAGAGTGTTCCGTCTGAGGAGTCACCTTGGCCCTGCGCATTAGGATGATTAATCTGCCAGGAGAGCACAGGCTGGATGGACGGGGGTGGGGGTGGGGTGGGGAGGGAAGGGTGGCAGCTTCCTCTCCACCTCACTCACAGCGTCTTCCTGGTCTACCCTGGCAAACTGATCAATAAATGGAAGTTTTAAAGCAGTCCTCTGCTCACCCTCCAATGGGAAAAGGGGGATTCATTTTTAGCACTCATCATGATTGCTTTTCTTAATTGCCAGGCATGACGGATCCCTCCCTGAAGTACTGAGAGGGTATATCACTGGCCTTCAAACAGCTGGGGAAATTATGGATGTTCAAGAACTACTTGTTGGATTTATTGAGTTTCCTCCTTTTTTGATTTTGCTTTTTGTGGCCTGAAGTCCTTGGGAGTTATTTTTACCTGCCAGGATATCAAGGGGAAGTCCTCTCTGCTGCAGCTGCCTTCCCCGTCTCTGATTTCACAGTCTTTCCAGTCTTGGCTGGCGGAGGCCAGTAAAGGGCTAGATAGACCCAGTGCATCACCCCAGGCCAAAGGGGGAAGGGACGATAGCAGCTACATAGGTCTTGACTTGGCATCAGAAAGGCTCCAGTCGCTAAATATCTGTGCCCCAGGCTGCTGATGGTGCTGAAATTCCACCTTGGGAGTTATTGATGTTTGGGTGATTTCAGAAATAGCGTTGCATACTTAACAGCTGCTCATGGACGAACTCATAGGCAGCCAGCATAGCCTTCCACTTTGCATGCCACTGCATCAGCAAACTGTTCTCGATCTATCCCCAGTCCCTGCCAACCCTTCAGTTCCTCTAAGTCAGTCTCTTTAACTAGAGATCTTTGGGGACTGCTCTCTGTATAATAAATGCTTCAAAATATTTCTTGTCTCTTGGGCTTATTTCTCCCAACCAAGTCTTTCCAAGACCTGTAGCTGCAGGCCAGCACCACCTCACTCCCACCTTACCCCACACGCAACCTATTTTTCAGAATCTTTCTCTGACCAGAGGCTGGACTTCCTGTTTGCCAGGGACAGAAGGTGGGACAGTTCAAGAGTTGCATCCCAAAGGTGAAGTGAAGCATAGGGGGAAAATGGACAGAATTTAGAATCAAAAGAATTGGTTCTCGAGTTTGATTCCACTATTTAAAAACTGCGTCTTTAGGAAATCAGTTAGGTTGTGAAAAGGCAATCATGCTGGCCTACAAAGTAACCAGGAGGGGTGCATGAATAATCTCTAATGCTAAAAGGTAGCACACACACCCAGTCAAGATTTGCCCTTCTTCAACACCATTCTGTAAGGCTGTGATTCTCAAATTTCACTGCTCATAGGATTCACTTGTGAATCTTGCTAAAGAGACACGTGTCCAGGTCTTCCCTAGCAGTCCAACAGATAAGACTCTATGCTTCCACTGCAGGAGGCATGGGTTTGATCCCTGGTCAGGAAACTAGGATCCTGCATGCTGCATGGCCAAAAAGAGAATAAATAAATACATAGATAAATAAATAAATCAGTTCAGTTCAGTTGCTCAGTCGTGTCTGACTCTTTGTGACCCCATGGACTGCAGCATGCCAGGCCTCCCTGTCCATCACCAAGTCCCGGAGTCCACCCAAACCCATGTCCATTGAGTCAGTGATGCCATCCAACCATCTCATCCTCTGTCGTCCCTTTTTCCTCCTGCCCTCAATCTTTCCCAGCATCAGGGTCTTTTCAGATGAGTCAGCTCTTCGCAGCAAGTGGCCAAAGTATTGGAGTTTCAGCTTCAACATCAGTCCTTCCAATGAACACCTAGGACTGATCTTTAGGATAGACTGGTTGGATCTCCTTGCAGTCCAAGGGACTCTCAAGAGTCTTCTCCAACACTGCAGTTCAAAAGCATCAATTTCTCCAGCGCTCAGCTTTCTTTATAGTCCAACTCTCACATCCATACATGTCCACTAGAAAAACCATAGCCTTGACTAGATGGACCTTTGTTGGCAAGGTAATGTCTCTGCTTTCTAATATGCTGTCTAGGTTGGTCATAACTTTCCTTCCAAGGAGTAAGCGTCTTTTAATTTCGTGGCTGCAATCATCATCTGCAGTGATTTTGGAGCCCAGAAAAATAAAGTCAGCCACTGCTTCCACTATTTCCCCATCTATTTCCCATGAAGTGATGGGCCCAGATGCCATGATCATTTTCTGAATGTTGAGCTTTAAGCCAACTTTTTCACTGTCTTCTTTCACTTTCATCAAGAGTCTCTTCAGTTCTTCTTCACTTTCTGCCATAAGGGTGGTGTCATCTGCATATCTGAGGTTACTGATATTTCTCCTGGCAATCTTGATTCCAGCTTGTGCTTCCTCCAGCCTAGCGTTTCTCATGATGTACTCTGCATATAAGTTAAATAAGCAAGGTGACAATATACAGCCTTGATGTACTCCTTTTCCTGTAAATAAATAAATACAAAAAGAGAATACAAAATACATAGTATTTTTTTTAAAAGACAGATACATGTCCAGGTCCCAAAGATTCTAATTCAGAGAGTCCAAGCAGAGCTCAGAAGTCTCTGTATTCAGCAAACTGCCTCCCTGCCACCCCATATGAATCTGATGCAGATGTGCCTGGACCCTCTGAGCAACCCTGCCACAGCTTCTTCTCTCCTGGGAGTTCCATGGTTGATACTAGCGAAACTGGCACAACAGTCTCCTATAAGGCTAATGTGTGTGTGTACCGAGTTGTTCAGTCATGTCTGACTCTTTGCGACCCCATGAACTGTAGCTTGCCAGGCTCTTCTGTTTATGGGGATTCTCCAGGCAAGAACACTAGAGTGGGTTGCCATGCCCTCCACCTCCAGGGGATTTTCCCAACTCAGGAATCGAACCCAGGTCTTCCAGGCAGGGAGATTCTTTGCCATCTGAGCCACCAGGGAAGCCCATAAGGCTAACATGATACATTAAATACAACAATTACTCACATTCTGTCTGATATTGCTAAACACTCTGACTTTAAGACCTTCCTTGTGCCACAACCCAGGACCCTCCCTGCTCCCAACCCCAATCAACCATCTTTCTGTCTTTAGCTGTTTCTATTCATTTTTGCTGCTGAACAGAGTTACCTGAATGCTGGTGGTTAATGCAATTCTCATACAACTCCTTCTGAAACTAAATTCTTTCTGGCTTTTTGGGAACAGCTGCCTGGAAGTAAAGGTGGTTACAGTGTGTTTGGCCTTTGGCAGGAAGAGGACTACTTCTCAGCTAACCACTAACTCAGAAGACCTTCCCTACTCTGGAGAAAATCATTACAGCAAGATGCATTCTCATGTTTTAATATCCAGCATTCTTTCTGACTGCAGTTCCCTTGGATTTTGCTTTTAATAATATTTTGTGCTTGTTTTTAAATAAGATATAAAAACACATTGTAGAGTAAGAGGTGTTATACCCATGGGAAATTTCATTACTACTGCTTATATAATTGTAAGACCCTCCTATGATATGAATGCCTGAACACAACAGGGTCAGTTTCACCTAAACCCTCCTTTGCTGCATCTTATACGCTTTGCTCAGTGGATCTTGGAGAGGGCAAAACAGAGACTTTTACTGCCATACCAAACCTGTGCCTACTTCCACTGCTGCTAGGTTGCTTCAGTTGTGTCTGAGTCTGTGCGACCCCATAGACGGCAGCCCACCAGGCTCCCCTGTCCCTGGGATTCTCTAGGCAAGAACACTGGAGTGGGTTGCCATTTCCTGCTCCAATGCATAAAAGCGAAAAGGGAAAGTGAAGTCGCGCAGTTGTGTCTGACTCTTAGCAACCCCATGGACTGCAGCCTACAGGGCTCCTCTGCCCAAGGGATCTTCCAGGCAAGAGTACTGGAGTGGGGTGCCATTGCTTTCTCCGAACCTACGCCTAGGCGCTCCTAAATGAAAACCCAGTCAGATATAACAGACACTTGCCCTTCTGTAAATATAGCTCTACAAGTGGTGGGGCCTTTGGGCTGTGCCAGGGTTAATGGTGAGCTTCCTAACGTCCCTGTCTGCCCCGCCCTGCTCAGCTGCTAGCAGTGATCGTCTGCCTCCAGCAGTCACTGGACGGTATATTTAGAGCCTCTTCCCCAAGAGTAAGTGTGATCTGAAAATAGATTGCTTGGCTTGTGTGTGATTGGGTTGCAGCCTCCAGCTCTATACCTGAATAAGTGTAGGTGGTAGCCAGCTCAACACGTGGGTTCAATAGAATCCAAGTGACAGTGGCCTGGTCTTGGGGGTTGGGCTTTGGTCGAGTATTTTTCCTCCCTCAAAGGGACTTAAACAGGCCTTTCTGAGGTCTGAGGCTGACGTCCACCTCTTTGGCTGGGACTCCTTGGATCTGGACCCAGTCTGGATTAGAGTGTCCCATATTTGCATGGCTGGCCTCTCTCTGCTAGGGACCAGATGTTTCCCTCTGGTCTCAGCCCTATTCTTCTCTCAGCAGGATCACAGTTGTTCTGTATCCTGAGAGCTCCCATGTGCTTTGCAGCTGTGGTTGAGTTGTTTATGACAGGGAGGGTTTTATGATCATCATTTGACTAGGAACCAAGAGATGGAGGCATACCCATAAGTGTGCCTTCTACCTTGAAATTTTTATGACAATGTTACTTAGTTTGGAGTTAAGGGTCATTATAAGTTACCCTTAAACTCTCAGCTCATAGCTCCATGTGAACAGAGAGAGAGCCTGTTATGTTCATAGTTATAATCTCAGCATCCATTCAATAAGCATTTATCAAACCCTTACTGTGTACAAAGTAAAATACTAGATTCTTTGATAACATAAAGATGAATAAGAGGTTCTCCCTACACTCAGAAAGAAGATTCCAGTTTAACGAGTTATGACACAAAAGGAAATTCAACTAGTGCTGTAATAAATATTTAAGCAAGTTTTTTTGGAAAGCAGTGGAAGTACTATTTGCAAAGGAAGATTGACAGAGAAAACGGCCTTTAGATAGTGCCTTTAACAAGTAAGATTTTGACAGCAGACAGGGTGGGGTGTGAGCATGTCATGCTGAGAACGCAGTGCCAGCAAACCTCAAGTCAGTGTATGCAAGTCTACACAGCAGATGGCCTCAGCCACCACGTCTCCTGCTAAGCAAGAGCTCCTCGGGTTCATAAGCCCCAATTGTATGTACTAGCAGATGGGCAAAGTGGATCTTATCGGTTCCTTGGAACTATCTTGGGAAGTGGTTTCTCATTTTCTGCGGATGGGTCCTTCTTAGCCTCCCATCGGGGAAAGGTTCTCTTTCCTTAAGTCAGTAGTTCCCAAGCTCATCTGCATGTTAGAATCTCCTGGCATTCTTTTAACAGTTCCAAAGCACAGACCACAGCCCCAGACCAACTACATAATCTCTGGAGGTAGATTGTCTAAGCACCTAATTTTCGAATTTTTCAAGCTTCCTGGGTGATTCCAGTGCACAGACAAGTTTGGGAATACCTCCCTTGAGGCACATTTAATTCAGTCAGCTGGTTTTATCAATGATTAGAGCAGTTAGCTACAGCACAAACGTGGCTGGTTGCAGAGCCATGGATGACACCTTGTAAATATAGTGTGTACTTTTGGACACATTTCAGGCCTTATGGCCCAGTTTTTTTTTATGATAACGGATACAGTTCTAATTTAAAGCTAATCATCACTCTTTCTGAATTAGGTACCTCATTTCTCTCCTCAAAGGATCTCAGTCATCAAGACTGATGTCCTGTACTAATGCCATTATGGAGCCTGTCCACACATGAGCCTGTGATTCCAGAAAAGGGAACTCGTGAAAATGAAATTTGGGCTGAACACTGGCCCCCTTTTGTCCAATGCCCTGGAGATCTCGGTGTAATCAGTGAACGTAATTATTCACTAGTCTCACATGGACTAGATTTCTGGTGTGTGTTAGACTCTGTTGTAAAGACTTATGGGGCTACAAGAGTGACTCAGATCAAGTTGACAGTTATTTAAGCTTTGCTTCTAGTAGGACAGGTTTTCAGTTGCATTCATGATTATAATAACATGAGGAGTTAATAACAACGTCTGGTGACACAAGAGTGGTCCCAACCCAACCACAGACTACAGGAGTCTAGGAGAGAGAGCGGTGCAACCAAAGAGCACCCAAAAGGTGCCATGAAAATGGCCTGGGGGAATGGGTGGTATTTGGATGGAGAACAGAAAGCAGGGAAGCTGTTCTGCGCAGAGGAGCAGAGCGAAGCTGGATTACTGGGGTGGTGCCTTCGGAAAATGGCAAGTCATCTGAATTTGACCAGCATGTGGGGGAGGGAAAAGACAAGAAGGGAGGCTGTCAGTAGTACACAGCTGACATGGCGTGTCGAACGTCGGATTGTGGGTAGGACAATGGGGTGATGGAAATCCTGACAGCTAGGGCATCTGAAGGTGAGACCCGAACATTCTCATTCCTTAGCGTCTCGAATGCACTAAGCTCACTCCCTTGTCGGGGCTCTCAGAGTCTCTCTTTCCTCTGTCTGGTACACCCTCCCCACCCACTGCTCTTTTTTTTTCACCCTGGCTGAATCCTACTCATCCTTCAGGTCTGAGTATAACTGTCATTTTCTCAAAGAAGTCTGCCCTGACCTTTCAACTGAAATTAGATTCCTCTGCTATAGTCTCTCATCTCATCCAATTATTTTCCTTCCTTGTACTTATCACAGATTATAATGATGTATTGGTGTCTGTGACCATTTGTTTGACATCCACCTCTCCCATCAGCTGGCATAAACTCCATGAGGTCAGGGACTTTATCCATCTTGTCCCTTAGTGTATCCCCAGTGAGTGACAGGCAAAAAGGTCTCGATCAGTGTTGGCTAAATGATAAGCAAATGAATGAGGGACAGCAAAGGGGAAAAACAATATATATGGAAATCCCCTTACACACACAGAAAGACATATAAAATGGAAACATATCATTAATAAGAGAAAGATTATGGTCTGGTGCAAGATACATTGGCTAGGAGTCAGAGTTGGGGCCCAGTGTTTATACTCATTTCTGTCACTACCTAACTATGAGACCACATCCAAAATCCAATTTGTTAGAGTAGCTATTTTTCCTTCTCTGCTGTCACAGCCTTGGTCTCAAATTCCTCATTTATAAAACTGGGATAATACAACCTGCCCTATTTATCTTCAGTATTGAGGAAAATAACTGAAACAATATACAGTCATGTAGGTAAAGTACTATACAAAGATAAAAATATTAATCCATAACATCAGTGTGGAGATATTTGTGTCTAAATCTTATATTTAATGTTGGCAATTGGCAAATAAGTAACTTTGGCTTTTCATTTGTGTTCACTGCAAAATATTATTTCTATCACCATTTACTCAAAACCAAAAAAAAAGAAAAATAAAGACCAATGTTAAATCTATATTCTTTCATTACCAGAGTGAATATAAGAAGTTACACTGAGTCTGTGTTGAACATACTAGTGAAAACACATGCCCTTTTCATTTACAAAGGCACCAATGGCTTTCATAAAAGCAGAACATATCATTTAAGGAGAAAAAATAATTAGCTTTAACAAGAAGTAAGCTCAGAATTCTCATGAATGGATTTGGTGAGTCCCACTATGGACACTGAGTATTTGGTTTTTAATTTGACATCCTGTGAAAATTCAGGACCAGCTGGAGACACTGGAGTGAGTGAGACACAGAGTTATCTGAGAAGGGCTTAGCTCAGGATAAAGTTGTTATATCAATAACGAACTTAAACAAGGCACAGTGGTGCCAAGCAAAAAATGTGGATTAGAAAGAAAAGCTACATTCATATTTTTTGTGCTTTAGGCTTAGTACTTTATGGCTTGTTATGGAATGTTAAACCAGATGGAAGGTAACCCATAAGGACAGCAGGCTGGGATATTTGGGGTCTAATCATATCAAGCATTTTTTAATGCAAAAATAGTTATTGAGCACCTATTGTGTGTTTCAGTGTTTATGTGGAAAAATTTTGTTGGGAGATGGTAACTGGGTATGAACAATGAACTAGAAGTTGGAATGAGCATATTGGGCTGCCACAGTGAGCAAGCAAGTTAGCCAGAGCAGAAGGGACCATCAGAGAAAGGGAAGAAAGACAAGCAAGAAAATAGGACTTCCTTGTTTGCACAGAACTTCTTAGTATAAAACAAACAGACAAAACCCCAAATTAAACCAAAGTGCATGCACAGCTCTCATCACATTTGATCCATAAAACAAAATCAAACCCAGAAACCTCAGTGAGGTTGGCAGTGTGGGTGTTTTCCCAGAGAATAAATGAGCTTGCCCAAGACCACACAGCTGGACAGTGGGGGCCTCACATAACTGAACCAGCACACTTGCCCTCTGTAAAGCTCAAAATGTAGGATGAGATGGCACGGTGAGGTCTTTCCATGCCAGACTAAGGAATCTGGTCTTTATTCTGGGAGGAAAGGAAATAGGCAGTATGCCTAATTTAGCACAAGGGGAAGAAGGCAGAGTCCACCACAAACTGCCAACAGATCATCTTGACAATGACCTTGGACAAGGCTCTACAGAGAGCTTGCTAAAGGATGCCTTTGGAGGACTTGGAAGAACCCTTGCCAGCACCTGTTCACCAAAAAGCCAATTATGTGGGAGCAACTCATTTCCTTCTCTGACGGAGTACCATAGAAAATTTAGTTGGCACTTCATTGAGATGCTTCCTTCAGATACCTCTCTGGAGAAAATGGACAATAATGGATGGGTGGTGAATTAATTTGCATTGGATTTTTCTACTTTATTTTTACAAATTTTATTTGATTTATTATTTTTTTATTGAAGTATAGTTCGATTACAATAGTGTTGTTGCTGCTGCTGCTAAGTCGCTTCAATCGTGTCCAACTCTTGTGGGACCCCGTAGACGGCAGCCCACCAGGCTCCCCCATCCCTGGGATTCTCCAGGCAAGAGTATTGGAGTGGGTTGCCATTGCCTTCTCCATACAATGTTGTATTAGGTCCAAACGTACAGTAAAGTAATTCAGTTATATATACATATATACACACACATACATATATATATATTCTTTTCAGATTATTTTCTACTATGGTTTATTAAAAGGTATTGAGTATAGTTCCCTGTGTTATACAATAGATCCTTGCTGGTTATCTCTTTTAAATATAGTGGTGTGTATATATTATAGTTTGCACTGAATTTTAAAGTTGAAGGGAATTTTAAAACATATCTAACCCTGCTCCATTATTTTACAGATGAGAAAAGGGAAACAAGGGGTTAATCGACTTGCTTTGAGCTATATCATCATCATAATCATCATCATTATCATCATCAAAATAGTTTACATGCATAGCTTACACATTTACTGTATATCTGGCATATTCTAAGTGTTTAATATGTATTGGCCTGACAGATGGCTCAGTGGTAAAGAATCCACCTGCCAAGCAGGAGATGTGGGTTCGGTTCCTGGGTCTGGAAGATCCCCTGGAGAAGGAAATGGCAAACTCACTCCAGTATTCTTGACTGGAGAATCCCATGGACAGAGGAGCCTAGAGGGCTACAGTCCATAGGGTTGCAAAGAGTCAGACATGACTGGGTGGCTGAGTACACGTGCATGGCTGGTTTAACCCTCACAACAAACCTATGTGGTAACGGAGGCTCAGGAAGATTTAGTAACTTGCCAATATCATGAGGTTATAAGCAATGGACCTGGGATTTGTACCCAGCAAGACTGGCTCCTGAATTGGTACTTTCTTTTTAGGTACAGCCTCTCCAAGCCATAAAACTAGCAAGTGACAGAACAAAGTGTCAAAGATACTAATGAATGGACTTTCTAGTGGTAGGCTGCAAGACGTCCGTGTTATGTCCTTTTCAATGTTGTTATCCACGAGTTCGATAAAATACGGAAAGCAGTTCATCAGATCTTCAGAAGTCATTATATGGGGAGAGGAGTAAAAAAGACACTGGACAAAGGAAGCAGGATCTCAAAAATTCTGGGATGATGAATTTAAACATTTTCCTTTCAGGGGAACATAGGAAGATACTGCTTGTTGATTCTCAAACCAATTGCCCAAGAATGGAATGGGGGATGTGCATAAAATACAACTTGGGGGTATGGATTTATCAATTCCTACATGAATAAGCATGTGAGGCTGCCCAGAGCTAATGCAATTTAGCAAATGATATTCCATGTATGTTTTTCACTGGTCATGTCCATGCGGGTCTCAGCTGATGTTCTGAGACCAGAGGCCTGCTAGGGGAGCTCTGGGCAAGAAGACTCTTCACAGTGCTGGCCTGATCTTTCCTCCTCCTTCCTGACCTGCTTTTGCTCTGACCCTCCATCTTGGCCTCCTCCCCTCTTGCCATCCCAACTCTATTCCTGCCTCTAACCTTTTATTCTTAGCTTTTGTTCCGGGCTCTCCTACCACGTGAATCTTGCTTTTTATTTCCCCACCATGGGACTCGGATTTGACGGCCTCTTTGGCGGTCTATGCAGTGCTGCATCTGAAGAAAACCCTCAGAGCTCAGATTATGACCCTGACCTCTGGTGGGTGTGCTGACAGCACCCCCATTGCCCTCCCAGTACATATACCATGAGGAGAAGATTTGGACCATACATGGAGTATTGTATCCAAGTCTGGCTGACCCCTTTCCCTACCATAAGGGTATCTACGTAAATTGAAGTACATTCATAGAAGAAGGATAGATTGTGAATAGACTTGAACAGTTGGTGATATGTGAAATGAATAAAAGAGACAAGAATGCCTAGAGACTGTAGATTATGGCCTTGGGAGATTTATCTCCGAATTTGCAGATGATCCTATTGTGAAAGACCCCACAGGCTTCTCCTGTGTGGCCCCAAGGAGTAGCCTAGAACCTGTGAGCAGAGAAGCGGGAAGGAGATAGATTTTAGCTCAGTGAACACTTTCTCATGAGCTGTTCAGAAATGGAATGGAATGAAATGATAGTGAGCTTCCCATCACTGGAGGTGTTCGAGTACAGGTGGAGCAGTGGCTTGTCAGGAAATCTGTATAACAGATCCAGACATCAAAGGGATTCATAGACTCTATGATCTGCGGGCCGGTTCCACCAAAGAAGCTCTGTGTCACTGAGGACTCAATGGCACTTTTTGAACAGGCAGCCAGATGACAGCGGTATACAAGGTGAACGCTTCCCTTCAGTGACACACCGGAGGCCCACCTGTCTGTCTTTCCTACCTGTACTGTGTTCTGTGTGAGTGAGCTCTGGCTCCTAACTGCCCTCCTCAAGCTTCGACCACTGGAGCACAGACCAGTGCTTCCGGCCACCAGAGCAGGGGGTGCTTACTGCAAGTCTAAGGGCCACTCTGGATTAGTTTTTCCAAAGTTGGGGAGGATCTCTCACTCTTGGCCAATCTTGGGTTTATGAAGGGGTCTGTTCTCTCTTCGCCCCATCCCCACCTCCTTTCCCAGATCAAGCACCAAGTGCATTGGCTAGTTAGAAGCCATAGGGAAGAAACCCATTTTAATAAAACCCCATTGATTTTTTTTTGGGGGGGGGGTGCAAGTCAAAGAAAAGACATCTAAAGAGTCCCTCCCCACTTCCCCCTCCTCTGTCCTGACCTACTCTGGGTCAGTCACACATCGATTGGCTTCCCAGATAACAGATCGCGCCACCGGTGGGGACCTCTGGGGACCAGCCGGGAGCTGTAAGAGTCGCACGCAGCAGCCCTGCCCCGACTTCATCAAACTAGCAACAGGATCTGCCTCCCGCGGCAGCGCGGCGGTGGCATTATGCGTGATTACTGACAGGCACCAGCTGCTGCCGCCGCCGCCGGCTCGACGCACGATGTGGACGCTCAGATCGAGAGGCAGATTCCTGACTAATCCCAGAGGGCTGGCCCAGCCCGAGCTGCCCGGGCTGCTAGGAAGCGATGACCACTCTTGTTAGCCCAAGTTGAAGGGAGCCCGGCTGCGCCTGGGAGCAGGGAGAGGCCGAGCCACTGAGCAGACGCGTCCGGGAGGACTATGAACTGAAGAGTCAACATGTATGGAAATTATTCTCACTTCATGAAGTTTCCCACAGGCTTTGGAGGTGAGTGTTTCACACGGCTTCAACGCCGGGACCGTCTGGAGAGACCGAGCGGACATGGGGGGATCCGGATAACTGGATTAGGATTGAATTGGGAAGGAGGGCATATGTGTTTATCGGCGTCTATGGTGTGTTTCCGTGTGAGTGTGCGTGTGAGCGCGCGGGCAGGAGTGAGGGGCACGGATGGGGAGAGGGAGGGAGGGAGAGTGGGAGAGAACGGGTCCGTAGGTGAGGATCTGTTTGCACATTCGAATGAGTGAACAGATGGGAGGATATGGGGATATTCTAAGGAGAGCCTGAACCAACATGCTTGGGAGTATGTCTGAGACAAAGGTAGACTGAGAGCATTGTTCTAACTCAGTGGGTTTGTGGGGGTGTGAAGAATGGAAGAGGTAAGAGGAAATTACTGGGATGAACCTAGTACCCAGCTTGCCATGAGAAAAAAAAAATGACGGAAAAGGTTTTGCCAATATTAAGGGTACCTGGGATACTTCATAACAACAGACTGATTGTTTTATTTAAAAGCAGATTTCCCTAGAATTGCATTTTTTTAAAAAAGAAAACATAGTGCTTTAATTTGCTGCAGTGTTTTCCTTCCTCTGTTTTCTCCCCTTTTGATTTGCTAATAGCCTCTTGTCCCCTCCCCTGCTGCTGCCCCCAATTCCACTTCCAGGGTCACTGCCAACACCTCCATTCTGAGGGTCGAGATCTGGGCGTGGTGGTGGTGGGGGGGCGGGGGTGTCTGGGCTCTCATAGCAGAGAACAGGCAGCTGGAGCTCCAGGTTGCCAAGCCAGGCAGGGCAGCCAGGTGGCACTTCCCAGGGGCTGCCCTCACACCCAGGCACTTTGGTCCCAGGGCTCCTTTGACTCAGTGACAGAAGCTGCACAGTAGCCCAGTTTGGGTAAATGGGCCCAACAGCTGACCAACTGCCTCTGACTTGTCAGCTGGTGGCAGGAGGTTTGGAATCTTAGGAGCCAAAGGGGAGAGCAGACGCTGGCAGGCACAACAAAGAGAAATTCTTGTTAGGTCTTGAGGACTGAAAAGTCCCTGCCCTCCCCACCTCCTGTGAGGACAGACAGGCAATTCATCTGAAGGCTTGGGAGCAAAGCTTGTCTATTCCACTGGGCACGCCCCTCCATAAGGTGTAGTGGGTCACTGGAAGCGGATGGGGTTCCTGTCCTGGAGACATTAAGCCAGGGGGTTTGCTTATTTATTCGGGATGTGTTGGGCAGTTTTTATGGACCAAGCATGAAGTTAGGTGCTAATAACACAGATGTTCATGAGATAGAGTCTGTACTATTTGTCCTGGGCCAGCTTGTCATTGCACAGACACATTGTAATACGGCATGGTATGTGCACCGTTGGTTGCAGAAGGAGGTTGCTGCTTGGATTGGATGAGTGAGGGACCTTGGCCACACGTTCTGGGGAAGACAACGTTGAAGTTACTGGGGCCAGTCTTGTGATGTGACCCAGTGAGTGTGGTGGCCAAGGCTGTGAAGCAGACATCTGATCTTCAGTATACAGTTGGGTGCTGTGGAAAGCCTTCCTGACTCCCATCTTGGTCCCCTTCTCAGCTGAGAAGCACTTTTTCCTTTTCCTCCTGAGTTCAGTTGTCTGAAGAACATGCCTATCCATGAGATTCTTGGGACCCTCGAGGTCTGTGAGGTTATGGCTTCTTAACTGCCAAGGAGACCCTCTGAGATGGTTGGGGTGAATAGAAGGTTTGAAGGTGGACAGGTGTAGGAAGAGACAGTCTGGGGAAAGAAGGTCTAGTCCAAAATTCACTGGGAGCTGCTGTCTGGAATCTTGGGATTGTAATATCCTGAGACCTCAAAGAGTGCCTTGCTGCTGCTAAGTCACTTCAGTCATGTCCGACTCTGTGTGACCCCATAGATGGGAGCCCACCAGGCTCTCCCGTCCCCAGAATTCTCCAGGCAAGAACACTGGAGTGAGTTGCCATTTCCTTCTCCAATGTATGAAAGTGAAAAATGAAAGGGAAGCAGCTCAGTCGTGTCCAACTCTTAGCGACCCCATGGACTGCAGCCCACCAGGCTCCCCCGTCCATGGGATTTTCCAGGCAAGAGTACTGGGGTGGAGTGCCATTGCTTTCTCCAAAAGAGTGCTTTAGTCCTCTCTTAATATAGATGGGTAAACTGAGGCCTCAAGGAAGGCAGTACCAGGCTAAGGTTATATGGGGTTGAGGAAGAGAGCCCTTCTAGAAAAGCCCCTGAGTCAAACTTCTAATAACGTTCCTTCTATCTGATGCAGTGAAAAAAGCATGACAAATCTCTATCTGTCTATCTGTCTATCTCTCTATATAGATAGAGAGAACTGAGTTTGGTTCCCAGGTTTTTACTTACTAGCTGTGTGACCTTAGGCAAGATATTGAACCTCTCTGAGCCTCATCTCTAAAATGTAGTTTAAAATCCCATCTCAGACCATGGTTGCGAGCATTTAACGTGCAAATGCTTGAAAAAGCAGATATAGAGTGTTGTCTATATATTCAGTGTTTAATAAAAGTTAATATTTTTGTCCCCTCTATTCTGCCCAAGTAAACATGAAAATTAATTTAAAAATCAAAAATTACTGTAGAATAATGAATTAGGAATCTGGGGAAATAAAATTAAATTTGTAAAGACGCACATACATTGCTGGTTTAAAATTTCATAATTGTGGGGGCTCTGGTGTTTAGTGTAATTAAGTTTCAGATAAAAGGAAACGCAATGGCTGGGCCATGCAAGAGGAGGTTGATATAACCATGGGGGGCAGCGGAAGGATTATCTAGGCTGTTGAAACGTCTGCCCTGATGCTCCTTTTCCTCCCCATTCCTGAGGGAGGAGAACAATTATTTGGTTTAGTTGCACTGAGGTTTTCCGTTGTGTTTGTATTTGCCAGCTAAGAGGCAGAAACATTGAGCAAAGGTAAGGGCCCCATCTGTAGGAAGGTCTGCCTGATAACTTGCAGAGGTGACAGAGGGGGGTGGGAGGGAGAAGGACCCCCCTGCAGGTGCTTGGGAGACCTGAAGTCTGAAGCAGACATAGCCTGCAGTCTCTCACTCCTTTTGCCCCAATGAGGCAAGTTGCACCACACATATTAAATGATTTAATGTATAACCTCTGCCCTATTATATATTAGCTAGTGGAACTGCAGAGGGCTCCCGTGATTTCTGAGAATCTCTAGGGAAGCAATGTCACCCTTGGGAAATAACACCTGGGATTTGTGTCTGGGCTGTGCTTACCAGATATCAGACCATCCTCCCATCAGTGAACAAGACACTGGGCAAACTGGCCGCAGGGTGGAGACTTGCTGGGTTGCAGTGGCCCCACCAAGGTGCCCACTTGCCCAGCTCTGGTCTCTCCCATGTGATGAGGCAAGAACCTTTCTCTTCTTTTTTTTCTGCCAGCTGCCCAGTAAGAGATTTGTTTGCCTGGATGAGACAGTTGCAGCCTCTAAGAAGATGGCAGAACAAATCCTGTAATCCCCCTTCCAATTGTGCAGTAATCCTCAGGGTGAAAAGGAGATCAGGGGAGAGGGGACTTGTCTCATTTCATTTAACAAGCACACAGTAGCACTTACTAAGTGCCCACTACCACTGGAAGCACTTCACCATTACCATCTCATTTAATCCTCATGACAGCTCCTTGAGTGGGTATTATTACCATCATCATTACACTCCTTTTATAGACGAGGAAACAGGCATTGCAAGCTGCAATAACTCATTTTAAGGTCCCAGGGTTGGAAAATGGCACAGCCAAGGCTTTGAACCCAGGCAGTCTGGTTCTGAGTCCAAGCGGTGCTGAGCTGCCTCTCACAACTCCTGTGGGCCACAGAGTTGCCACTGGAAGCTAAGGCAGCAGCACATCCCTTGAAGGGATGAGAAACCCCAAGCCAGTCACGCCACTGCCTCGCAGCTGTAGACACAGGCGCCTGGCCTTGAGGAGCAAAGTACACGGTAACTTAGCAGGCACTCAGGTGCAATAGCGGCCTCTGGAGAATTAGTTGCTGGCTTATTCTGGGGGCCTGGGTCTTCCCTGGTGTCTCAGATGGTAAAGAATCTGGCTGCAATGCAGATCTTCCCTGGGTCAGGAAGACCCCCTGGAGAAGGGCATGGTTATCCACTACAGTATTTTTGCCTGGAGAATCTCATGGACAGAGGAGCCTGGTGGGCTACAGTCCAAGGGGTTGCAAAGAGTCGGACTCAACTGAGCAACTAACACTTTCACTTTTTCCCTGGGGGTCTAATGATTTGTAAGAGCCCTACTCTACTGAGTCTGACCACTTGTGTAGAATAGTCCCCTTCTTACGTAAGAATAGCCACAGAGGAGGGGTTGAGTTGGAGGTGTGTGTGTGTGTGTGTGTCTGTGTGTGGAGGGCAATATGAGGATGGGGGAGGAGGGTGTGTGTGTGTGTTTATGTGTATGCCAGAACATATTTTTCCCCTCCACAAATGTGTGGGTGGCTAATAGGGACTTACCCTGGAGGTAAGTGGTTAGGGTTTATGTAGGAAGGAATAAATGTTTATGAGATTTAGGAAGGAGTATATTTAGTCTAAACTATTTTCTGAAACATTTACAATCTTACCAAGAGATAGAGAGCTGAATAGCAACTGGGGGAAGAAATTATGCAAAGAGTAATCAAAATTCTCCACCTCTTCCTTCCCCTCATTATGTAGCTTCTGTATCTGCAGAGAACTTAGCCACCGGAGTTGGGTGGCTGGGGTGCCAGGGGCTCCTGGAGGAAGCTGCTATTTTTTTCTCTTATTGGAAAGTAGAAAACACAGAGGCCCAGGGAATCTAAGATGCGACTGTTCTAGAAGGCCTGGGTTTGGGTGGCTCTCTTGAGACTGACCCAGGTCTTGGTTCAGTGGCTGGTTATGGCCTCTGTCTCAACCGCTCAGCTCTTCTGTTGTGATGGGGAAGTGGCTGTGGTCAAACGTATAAGCTAATGCAAGGGGATGTGCTGTGTTGAGTATGTTGGCCCACCCCTAGGGGATCATTCCAGAGAAGTCTTGGTACTATTTTGATTGTCTCCCAGTTAGCAGTGAATAACAGCACGAGCTCTGAACAGCTCTTCACCTCTCCTCTACCCCCTACTCCCACCCCAGCTTCCCTGCAAGAGCTGAATCTTTAAAGCCAGAAAAAGACTTGCAGCTCATCTGAACTGACCCCTCAGTTACAGATGAGGACACCAGGGAAAGCAGGTGGGGCTTGCCTGGGACCTGTGGCTACTTATGCTCTACAAACTGGGTTCTCCTGAGCACGCTTGGGGGCCACCTGTGGTGGCAGAAAGAAATGTGGAGGGAGGCTAAGCCACAGAGAGCCCTCCCCTCATGTCTTGGTAAAATGACAATACTACCAACTATACAGGGTCAAGGGTTAACATTCCACAGTGCAGGGATTCAATAAAACAAAGGCTGGAAAATTGTAAACACACAATAAAAGTTGGTTTCTCTTTCCTACTTCAGAAAACTTGGAGACTATGGTAGTATATTCAGCTTAAATTTTGTATGAGGTTTTTCTTAGGGGAGGCATGCCTGTTCTTAAAGTGTCAGACTGTGCACTATGAGAGGCTGACAAAGTGAAGTTAATAAGGCATCCATTCTGGGCCAGTTACAGAAAATTATATTTTAGCAAATCGTTCCAGGCAAGACACTTGTGAGATCTGGCAGAAAGAGGGCAGTGACCTGGGACCTCCCATCCCTATAATCTTTAGGATAGCCTCACCCCAGGCCAGTGTCCTTAGTGAGTCGTATTCCCGTGAGTTTCCTCAACTTCAAATTGCACAGCCTGGGCCTGCTTGCTCCTTTTATCAGATACTGTAACTGAGAAAGGAGTGAGGGAGAGGGCAAGAGTTTGCAGATTCAAGACCAAGCTCAAATTTCTATTGGGATATTAGAATTCAGCATCTGAGCTTAAAAATGGTAAAGCTTGTGATCTTTTACTCAAAATACATTTACAAGAAGTCAGAGGAACAGTAAAGAAAGCGCTTGATAAACACGTTGGGATGTTCCTTCTAGGCTGGCTGCCTGGGTTGCATTTCTGTGACTCAGCATCTCTTTTGTCTCTCCTTTGGTTGGTCCCCAATGTCATGGGGAAGCAATCTTGGAAAGGTTGGGGCTCATGATATCTGTGTTTTCTCAGTCCCAGTGACATAGGGAACAGGACAAAAGTTAGAGATCACCAGGAGGGAAAGAATATTCCAGACTGCTCCAGGAGGGCCTGTCAATCTTTCAGGTAGCACACTTTGTCTCAGCATCTGGTTTATGCAAGGGCTGTGTAGGACACCAAGAATTCAGACCCATCCTCTGTCCTGAAGGAGTATATAAACCAGTTACAAGCTCTGAAGTCTGTAGGACAGTTGGAGATGATTTATTTCTGGAGATGTTTTTTGTGGCTGAGGTTAAGAGAATGGTCCAAGGAATTTAGGTATTTAGGACCTGAGAACAAATAATACCATGCCCATTACCCAGTGGTAACATTGCACTAAGGATACGGTTCTCTGTATTTTTAAATTAATTTTTATTGGAGTATAGTTGCTTTATAATGCTGTGTTAGTTTCTGCTGTACAACAAAGTGAAGCAGCTATCCATAAACATATATCCCTTCTTTTTGGATTTCCTTCCCATTTAGGTCACTACAGTGCATTGAGTCGAGTTCCCTGTGCTAGGCAGTATGTTCTCATTAGTTTTCTGTTTTATACACAGTATCAATAGTTTATATAAGTCAATCCCAATCCCCCAATTCTTCCCACCCCACCCGTTTCCCCTTGATATCCATACATTTGTTTTCTATGTCTATGTCCCTATTTCTGCTCTATGGTTCACCATATTTTAAAATAACTACAATCTTTAGAAGACGGTCCATATTGAGAGGCTAGGGAGAGCATGGGCTTTACAATGGCCAGGTGGTTAAGGAATCTGCCTGCAATGCAGGAGACACAGGAGACGCGGGTTAGATCCCTGGGTCGGGAAGATACCCTGGAGGAGGAAATCGCAACCTACTCTAATATTCCTGCCTGAAAAATCCCATGGACAGAGGAGCCTGGCAGGATACAGTCCAAAGGATCACAAAAAGTTGGACGTGACTGAGCGGCTAAGCACGCACCAACGACACACTGAACTGATGATTTGTTTGAGACTTCCTTCTTGGCTCAGACAGTAAAGAAGCTGCCTGCAACGCAGGAAACCAGGGTTTGATCCCTGGGTAAGGAAGATCCCCTCAGAATGTGAACAAGAAGCCTACAGAGACAGAGAAAGAGATTGAAGTCATGGATTCAAGAGCTCGGTGTGGGCAGAAATGGTGTTCAAGGGCTTCGGGAACAAGGGGTTAGAGGGGGCACCGTAAGTCAATGCCTGGAGCGCTTCCTGGCCTTTGTCTTCATGGGCTGGTACCTGGCGCACCAGTGCAGGATTTGGTTTAAAGGAACAGACAGCTGGTCCTGTTTGGTGGAGCCCCTACTCTCCAGTAACCCCTTGTGTCTCCAATATGCTGGGGATGGCACAATATCCATCTGTACCAGCAAGGTTCAAATTTGGTCCTGGGTAGGAAGGGTGGTATGTAAGCAAAATGCCATTAATTACGTGCAGAGAAGCTGACAGAAATTGTGCCAGACTAAACTTAGACTCTAGGTCTTTAAATAATTCACAACAACTGCTTGAAAGGGTCCCTTTATCATTCTAAACCTCAATTTTCTAATCTGTCTAATGAGGAGAATTTCTTCCCTTCCAAGTACTCTGAGTCAGTCTGAAGGAGATCAGCCCTGGGATTTCTTTGGAAGGAATGCTGCTAAAGCTGAAACTCCAGTACTTTGGCCACCTCATGCGAAGAGTTGACTCACTGGAAAAGACTGATGCTGAGAGGGATTGGGGGCAGGAGGAGAAGGGGACGACAGAAGATGAGATGGCTGGATGGCATCACTGACTCAATGGATGTGAGTCTGAGTGAACTCTGGGAGTTGGTGATGGACAGGGAGGCCGGGCGTGCTGCAATTCATGGGGTCGCAAAGAGTTGGACACGACTGAGTGACTGAACTGAACTGAACTGAAGCTTGGATGGAACAGAAAGGCTTCCAAGGAACTGCTATATCTGTGGCATCTAGCAGGGAGGACGAGATGGTTGAATGGCATCATTGACTCAACGCACATGAGTTTGAGCAAACTCTAGGACATGGTGAAGGACAGGGAAGCCTGGCGTGCTGCAGTCCATGGGGTCGCAAAGAGTCAGACACGACTGAGCGACTGAACAACAGCGGCAGAAAGCCTGGTACACAGTTAGGAGCCCTCAACAAGCATTTTTTTTTGACTGACAGACCCAATAATTGATATGGGAATACACAGCAGACAATTATAAAGAGTTTTACGAATGTAAGGCAATATGTTCTGGATGGAATAAGCTGGGACGTGGGAGCAGAAGGCCCAGAGTTTTTGCCCTGACTGCACGACCAAGTCATGCAACTTCTCTAGAAAATGAAGTGGTTCCTGAAGCCCTGAAAGTCTAATTTCTACCCCAAAACAACATGGCCTTACTAATTTGTGATATTATTAATTTGGAATGGTGATTAAATTGATCATGGCAGGAAATAGTCTGTATTTGCACATTCATGAAAAATAACAAAAAAAGGTTTGTTAAGCAAGTAAGACTGTGGAAGTCTTGAGCCTCTTTAAGTTACATTGGTTTCTAAGCAATCTGAAAAGAAAGCATAGTAGAAATCTCATTAGCATATTAACGGGGTGTTAATTACAAAAGAATCTTTTAAAGCAGATTTCATAAAATCCCCACTTAATAACCATTAGCTTGTGGTACTTGAAACACAAACTCTTCACGTGTATTACTTAGAAGTAATAAAATTGTAATTTAAAAGTAATCTGCCAACTTGTCACGAATTTAGACTGATTTTTCTCTCAATTGATCCAAATGAGTGAGGTTTTGCTATAATTATATATAATGCTGGTAATAATGAGGCTGATTATCAATCTTTGCTGCTTTTCACTGCCTCCATCATTGCAGGTTTTAGGGAAAGGGGTGGGGATGGAGGGAGAAGGAGGGATGGAGGGGAGAGTGGAGGCAGAGAGGGAGGAGAGGCCGCCAATCTCTCCCTCCCCCTCATCCAAGCACTGGAAGAAGCAAGCTCCCCCACCCCCACCCCAGCCGAACAGCCCCGCCAGCCCTCCGGTGGGGCCTGCTGGAGTCAGGCTCTGTGGGCTCAGGCTGGCGGGCTGGTTGGAGCTGCACAGCACTCATCAGCCGCTGCATCCTGTCTCCTCATATTCCTGCCGAGAGGCCACGGAGGCTGAGCCACAGGGGCCGAGGGAGTGTCTCTTCTCCCACGTGCTCCCACCTCCATCACGGGTCTTCACTTTCCCGGTTGAGAAAGCCAGAAAGGATGTTGGTAGCAGAGTAGGCTTCCTATTAAAATGCAGTTTCCACTTGTGCTTCTCACTCAGTAAGAATTCAGCTAATAATGTGATGTCCACATCTGTTAAAAAGTGGAGTTCAATGCCTGTAAAATACTTTCCCGCCCAGTCTCAGAGTGGTGGTAGAGCTCAGACGAGTATGTGGAAGCGCTTTTGAAAATGCCACAGCAGTTTAAATATAAGAAATGCATATGAGCCAGTCCTGGGCATCTGAGTGCCCCTTCTGTGGAAGAAAGGGAGAGGAAAAAGCTGAGTTGAACTGAGGTCTGGGCTACCTGAGGAAGGAAACCAGAGCTTGGGTTTGGTATGAGGGGCTAGAATCAGAAGGGAAATATCTTAGTCAGAAAGTACCAGGTCATGTACACACTACTATATATAAAATAGGTAACTAATAAGGACCTACTGTATAGCATAGGGTGCTCTACTCAGTACTCTGTAATGGCTTACAGGAAAAGAATCTAAAAAAGAGTGAATATATGTATAGTTGAATCACTTTGCTATACACCTGAAACTAAGCATTGTAAATCTACTCCACTCCAATAAAAATCTACAAGAGAATACCAAGTCAGAATCCTGAGAGAGGCCACAGTTGGGTTAGGAAGGGCAGAGCTGGGGACAAAAATTGGGCCCGGGGAAGCTAGAGGAAGGAGTACTCCTGAGTAACTGCTGTAAGGAGCCACGCAGCCAGTATAGTGGATGGTGCCTTTCCCCTAGAATCAGATGCTACTTGTATAATGTACGAGCCATGTTCTCTCAGGCAAGTTATTTCATTTCTCTGTCCCCCTGCTTTTCATTTGTACAATAGGGATGAAAGTTGGTAACCTTAAAGGGGTTTGTAGGAATGAATTAAGTCAGTACATGTAAAGCGTTCGGATCTATGTCTGGCTCATGGCAATTGCTTAATAAATATTATCTGTTGTTTTTAGTTAGCAGAGGAGATGACATTTAAGTGTCAGTTGAGTGTCTTCATATTGCAGGCCTCCCTACCTCCCTTGCAGCCTGTCTGTATATGATAAGCCAAGTAGGGAAAAGATATGTGAACAAGTTTCCCTTTGACTAGGAAGGTTTCTGAATATTCTATGACTGTTAGGCTTATGTAACACATCCCTCCATTAGCGAAAAGGAGGCAAGTTGGTTGTGAGATTGTGTCCACCATGACAGAAAGTAGATTGGGATACGGCCCCATGACATTCCCTTGGTTTCTAATGGAGAGTCCTGACTCTTAGAAATAGCAAGGTTTTTTTTTAACCTCTGTCCACTTCCCTGTGGCTGGGTGTTACCATTATTGATGATTCATCCTAAGTTTCCATTCCATCCTGAGGATGGGACAGTGAACTCTCTACCCAGGCACAGCAGTTAAGGGTGGAAATGCCAAGGCATTTGTTCCCTTGTCTGGCCAATCAGAAAGACTCATGCTTGACATTTTATGTTTACTGGCTGAGGATGAGGTTGCTAAGCAACTTCCTTGCCTTGGTTGAATTCTGTAGTTCTAAGTACCTGGGCTTTTCTTTCTCAGTAAGTGCCCCCTCAACACACACATGCAATTCGTTATCTAGAGATTTCAGAGATTTTCGTTTTGGTAAACATAAGGAACATAGATTTCTCATGCAAATTATTTCTACTGATGAACTCCCTATATGGTTGTATCAGTTCACAAAAGAACTATTCCATTCACTGAAAGTGTTTAATCTCTCAGTAGTGTCCCACTCTTTGACCCCATGGACTATAGCTCGCTAGGCTCCTCTGTCCATGGGATTCTCCAGGCAAGAATACTGGAGTGGGTTGCCATTCCCTTCTCCAGGGGATATTCCCAACCCAGGGATCGAATCTATGTCTGCCACATTGTGGGCAGATTCTTTACTATCTGAGCCACCAGGGAAGCTCGTTCATTGATCAGTCAACAAATATTTTTTGAGTATCTACTGTGTTCCAGGCACAGTGCTAGACACTACAATGATAATTGTGGTGAAATTTAAAATATGTGATAGCCAGTAGGGCACCAGGCATTCCGAATGGAAGTTAGCATGGAGGAAATCTCCATGTTGTGATGGATAATGGGGAGATCTGGAGGGTCCAGGGGAAGGGTTGAGGTTGCCGGGATGATGGAGGGGCACTCTGGGCTCAGAGGAGTGGTTAATATTATAGACAACTGGTATGTTCGGATTAGTGCCTGATGGTAGCTGTTCTTAATAGAACATTTACTCTTGGTGTGGCGTGGGTTAAACTCTTATTTACATAATCTTCTACAATGGTATTCAAGCCAGACATAGGTCTCTCTCACCACCTTTATAGTGCGGTAGGTTTGTAACTGCTACCCTGCACTGGTGGTCTCAAATGGTTTTAGCACTCTGAGCTAGATATGGATACCTCCATTTATGGCTGAGGAAACTAGATCAGAGAGGTCAAGTTCCTGGCCCAGGTTTACATGACTGGAACCTAGGACATTTGGGCAGCTTCAGAGTCTTGTGTTCCACATAGATGTCGCTCTGGATGCCCATACAATGTACACACGGACTTCAAAAAGCAAACACTTTGCAGATTCCATAACCTCTCTGGTTCCTGGTGACACTGTCAGCATCTCAAACTGCAATCTGGAATCCCAAACAGCCGGAAGGGTTAACACGGTCCAGCTGATGATGACGGGGCCCCTGGGCAAGTGGTCTATACTCGCCCATTCCAGACCACCACCACCTGCACGCCCTTCTTTTAGATGCCAGTGAGCTATGTCCTACACACCTCAGTGTTCACTGAACAGCATTGCAAGGGATCTTAGGAGCCACTAGGTGCTGCCTTCTTACTGGGGAGAGTGAGCCCTGGAAGATGAAAGGCATTTCTTCGGTATGTTGCCAGGAGAGAAGAGAAGGTCCAGAGAAAGTCAACTATCCCTCTCCCATCAGATGAATTAATTTCTGTAAAAATTATTGCTGTGCAAAGAGAATGAACATCTGAGAGTGGGCACAGTATGAGGGACTGATGAGGATCTGGAGGGCATGTGGTCAGGGAGCGAACAAAGCTGATAGGCTGTGGAGGCTGGGAAAACTGGGCTCCCGGCCTCTGCACAGGAGCCAGGTAGAAGCATTAGAGAAAACCTTGACTTTGGATTTGGACTAGAAACCAAACTTCTGGAAAACTTGTGCTAGCTGTAGTTCCCACATGGCCATTAGGAAAAAAAAAAAAAGTGAGAGCTGAAGAAACTGATGAAAAATGTCCTAGATAGGAATGTTTTAGTGTCTATTTGGGAGAATGGATTCACTTGCCATTGAACAACACTTTCATCTTTATTTTCCACCTTTTCTAAAAGAAAAGCTATTTATTTCTAAGCAAGAGTGGTCATTCATTGTGAGAGGCAAAGAATAAAAATTTGTGAAGATGTGTTTGTCTTTTTGAATTTTTCTTATAAGAATATGGTTATAACATAGCCCATCTCTTCTGGGCCATTGACTCAGCAGACATTTTTTTTAAATAGTTTTTTATTTTTTTAATTTTAAAATCTTTAATTCTTACATGTGTTCCCAAACATGAACCCCCTCCCACCTCCCTCCCCATAACATCTCTGTGGGTCTTCCCCATGCACCAGCCCCAAGTATGTGGTATCCTGTGTCAGACATAGACTGGCGATTCAATTCTTACATGATAGTATACATGATAGAATGCCATCCTCCCAAATCATCCCACCCTCTCCCTCTCCCTCTGAGTCCAAAAGTCCGTTATACACAGCTGTGTCTTTTTTCCTGTCTTGCATTCAGGGTCGTCATTGCCATCTTTCTAAATTCCATATATATGTGTTAGTATACTGTATTGGTGTTTTTCTTTCTGGCTTACTTCACTCTGTATAATCGGCTCCAGTTTCATCCATCTCATCAGAACTGATTCAAATGAATTCTTTTTAACGGCTGAGTAATACTCCATTGTGTATATGTACCACAGCTTTCTTATCCATTCATCTGCTGATGGACATCTAGGTTGTTTCCATGTCCTGGCTATTATAAACAGTGCTGCGATGAACATTGGGGTACATGTGTCTCTTTCAATTCTGGTTTCCTCGGTGTGTATGCCCAGCAGTGGGATTGCTGGGTCATAAGGGAGTTCTATTTGCAATTTTTTAAGGAATCTCCACACTGTTCTCCATAGTAGCTGTACTAGTTTGCATTCCCACCAACAGTGTAGGAGGGTTCCCTTTTCTCCACACCCTCTCCAGCATTTATTGCTTGCAGATTTTTGGATCGCAGCCATTCTGACTGGTGTGAAGTGGTACCTCATTGTGGTTTTGATTTCAGCAGACATTTTAAAGGCCATGGTAAACCAGACTTTAACTGGCTGTTGCATTCTGTCTCAATGTGCCATTGCCATCACTGAGTAATCAAGGAATATTCTGATCATCTTAATTTGTATTATTATTAATTATAATAAAAAATAATGTAGTTTAAATTTCAAATCTCTCTTACATCCTCTCATTTTATTCTGTAGACAATTTGTGAGTTTCCCCAAGCCCATATTTTCATACTTTTTGTACAGCTCATGTTTCTTTTTTTTTTTTTTAAAGTAAATGATCAAGCTAGTCAATACTTTGGAGAAGGCAATGGCACCCCACTCCAGTACTCTTGCCTGGAAAATCCCATGGACGGAGGAGCCTGGTAGGCTGCAGTCCATGGGGTCGCGAAGCGTCGGACACGACTGAGTGACTTCACTTTCACTTTTCGCTTTCATGCGTTAGAAAAGGAAATGGCAACCCAGTCCAGTGTTCTTGCCTGAAGAATCCCAGGGACGGGGGAGCCTGGTGGGCTGCTGTCTCTAGGGTCACACAGAGTCGGACACGACTGAAGCGACTTAGCAGCAGTAGCAGCAGTCAATACTTTATTTTTATATGTGGAATAAAAGCTAAATTCCATATCTGTCTATATGTATTAGATGTTACAAATAGCTACATATAATAATAGCTGCAAAAACATTAAATCAGTGTCTATACATAACTGAATCACTTTGCTTTACACCTGAAACAAACACATTATAAATCAACTATACTTCAATATAAAATAAACTTTAAAGAGAGTAAACTTAATTCATGAACACAAAACAAAACAGAACTGGAAATTTTGTGTTATTCTCCATTTCTCCCTCCTTATCTACAGCAAATTACAGTTCATGTTTCTCAAACATCATTCCTTTGTATACTGTCTTCATGATATTCAACATATCACATGTTCTTGAACATAGAAATTTTCTGAGGTCAGTTTACTTTTTTTTGAAAACTTAAATAGTGATTTTTAGGAAGATAATTTCGTATAAAAGATGGAAGCAGAGTCACTTGCTATAAACAGAAGGAGACAGTAAAAATGAAAATAAAATGATTAATATATTTTAAGTGTTTGCCTACGTATCGCTTAAAACGCCACCTCAGATGTTCCGTATCACCAGTGTTACAGGCTGCATGCCTTGGTAACTCTTAGATTGATGACTGTGTGAAGGGAAACCTTGTTCCTGTCTGTCCCACAGCTCTGGGCTGGTGTCAAGCACTGGACATCAGCCTGGGGATGTAAAATGAAAAGCACAGTCCCTGAGGTCCATTTCAAGCAGAATATGCAGGGTCCTTGGGTCAGTTTTGGAAAGCCCATGCAGGGAAGGCAAAGTCAGTTTCCCGCAGATGGCTTGGGGAAGGACAGCCGTCATCCCAGCCAAGTTCATGGCTCCTCACCCATCACGTTGGGCTGGCTCCTAACTCACCTGTCACATGTTATCTTAGTGGCAGGCTCAAGGTGCACGTTGGCCTCTTTAAATGTCACAGTCTTCCAGGGCTGCTGAAGAGTCTAAAATTCTTCTTTCTGATCAGTGACCGTCTGGGAAGATTTTTGGGTTTTCTGGCTTGAGCCCTTGGAAGTTGCCCTCTTCTCTCTCCTTCAGATGGACTTTCAGCTCGAGATCACTTCATCATTGAGTCATCTTGTACTTTGTGATGTGGTGGCTCTGCCAATCATCCCTGCTGTCCTTGACAGAGTGCACAGGAGACAGCATGGGCTTCAGAGTGACCGTTTGAATCTAGGATCTGCCACTTGCTACCTGCCTAGTGCCGAGTAACGTGCTAGTGGTGAGGATACAAAAACAGACACTGTTCTCCCTCTCAGTTAAATGGAAAATACAAGGAAATAACAACAGAAAAGGGCATCAAACCAGATTAAGAATACCAGGGAAGACTTCCTGGAGGAGGTGGTACTTGAGTTAGACTTTGAAGGAAAACTTCTAGACAAAGGAGGTGGGGGCAAGTCATCCCAGAACTTGGAGCAGCATGGGGCCAAGCCTAAGTTGTCATTCATTTGTAAAAGGCTGAGATGATCTTCACAGCCCTATTGTCAAGACAGAATGAGTGAAAGTATGGAAATTGGTAGAATGAGTTGATGTATCGAAATTGCCTGATGCTATTTAGGACACGCAAGAAGCGTCTCACCTGTCCCTTCAAACCCTTTGGCCACATCTCTGTGGACCCACAGCATGTGGTTCACCTCAGTCGTGGTACTTAGAACACGGCAATTGGGATTCATCTGTTTATAAGACAAGTGTCCCTGATAGACTGAGACTCCTGAAAGGTTCTGGCCTCCTCAGACACAGGAGTGACTGTTCTTTCTGCAAGTAGACCTTAGCTAAGCTAGGAGAGTGGGCTTTCCTGATGGCTCAGCAGGGAAAGCATCCGCCTTCCAAGGCAGGACATACGGGCTTGATTCCTGGGTCAGGAAGATTCCCTGGAGAAGGAAATGGCAACCCACTCCAGTATTCTTGCCTGGCAAATCCTGTGGACAGAGGAGCCTGGCAGGCTACAGTCCATGGGGTCTTGAGAGTTGGACACCACTTGGAAATGAAACAGCAATAAAGCTAGGAGAAGCTCCAAGGGCAACTCCAGGTTGACATTTTTCTAGTGAGATATTTATGTTTAAGAATCACTGCACAGTTACACCTCTGATGCTCCACGTTCCCCTCCAGAATGTGAAGAGAGTACCCCCTCTCTGCATCCTAGTCCTAGTACTATGGAAGTACCACAAAAGTTTCTGAAAGGCTTAAGACTGCCCTGTAGTTTGGCTCCAGGAGAAAGTGGAGAATTGGATGACTTCTCCGGCAGGCCAGGCTTACCGACCACCTCTCCCCATTAGCCTCTCATGTTCCATCCATGAGGACAGCATGGGTGCCATGCTGAAGCCTAGCACCTGCTCATTCTGAATCTGTTCTTGCATGCCAGCCACACAAGGAGCTGGCACTGTGAGTCCTGGTGGGCTGCTCTGCTGTCCTCTGAGTCTCTGCCCTGCTGCTGTGGACCCTAAAGTTCACAGCTCCTCTCTTCCGGAGAGAGTGCTCCTTGCTGGGCTCCTGAGATGGAAGTTGGGTATGCTTTTTTCTTTTATCTTGAGTTGCGTCTAGCAGGGAACCTGGGCTCAACTTTTCTAGGAAAAAGTTACCAGATGTCATCTGTCACAGAGCCCATTTCACTTGTGGCCACAGCTTCCTATCCCCAGAGGAGAAACAGTCTGGGCAGGCCTGGTCGCACTTGGCTTCTTGGGTCTCTGTGGCTGCTGAGCCATGCCCAGCCATCCTGAGTCTTCTTCCCTAAGTGCTGATTAACTCTATGCTGTAGAGACTGGATAAGAACCTTATGGGACTAAAACTGCAAAAGCTACAGAGCGTGAAAGGCATGGTAACAGCCTCTGCCTTCCCCATGATCATCAGGGAGTGTGTCCCCGACAGCAGGCACCATGTTCAATTCTGAATTGCTAGCCTCTGATGCGGCACCTGCGCCATAATAGATGGTGCATATGAATTCATAATTACATATGAATGAATGCATTTCTCTTGACTATAGAGGTCCAGCCCTACCCTTGTTCTCAGAGCAAAATGAGTTTGAGCAGGGAATTCTGGGAGCAGCCCGGACACCTGCTCACTCCATCCCCAACCTGGGAGTTTGGTACGGACTCACCTTCCCTGTCTGACTGGCTCAGGTCACAGTCCCCCCAGCCTGGGGACTTGTGGGTTATGTCCCCATGGCCCTGATTGTTGTTCTGATACAATTCAAGGTGCGTTCCATGTGGGGCACCAGAGAACCTGTCCTACAGCAAGTCCTTTCCCCTTCCTGGTCTTTGCTGGCCTTTATTCTATCAGCTGTGAGAGTTCACAGGTGTGCAGGTAGGGCTGGAAGAAGGGGAATGATAGAGGAGACAAAAGGAGGGGACTCTGTCCTCACACACCATCCCTGTGCTCCCCTGGCCTCCCATCACCTTTGGTTTTCTCTCCTTACAGGTTCTCCCGGCCATACTGGCTCCACGTCCATGAGTCCATCGGCAGCCTTGCCCACAGGGAAACCCATGGACAGCCACCCCAGCTACACTGACACCCCAGTGAGTGCCCCGCGAACACTGAGTGCAGTGGGGACCCCCCTCAATGCCCTGGGCTCTCCATATCGAGTCATCACTTCTGCCATGGGCCCACCCTCGGGAGCACTCGCAGCCCCTCCAGGAATCAATCTGGTTGCCCCGCCTAGCTCTCAGGTAGGTGTGCATCCATCTTCTTCAATGTCTTTCCAGACATCTTTAACAGTTTCATCCTGGTGCTGAGCCAGCACTCAGTAGGTGCTTAATGCACGCTGGTGAAGGAATTGGGTTGTCTGTGTAGGCTTCCCTCCTGCAAGACCTTCACTGAGTGTATCCTCAGGCAACTGCAGAGAGCTGACAATGCCTCATGGTCCAGGAGTTTTGATGGTTCAGTCCTGGCTGTAATTTCAACATCTCTTAGGCCTGTTTGTCTTCCATGGGATGGACCCCCTTGTTCCTTCTCAACTCAATACTAGGTATTTTTCAAGTCAGTGAAGTGCCTGGTCCTTTTCTATATCCTGTAGGTGATACTGAAATGGTCAGGATGTGGTCTTTGCTCTCCAGGAGTTTACCATTGAGAAGCAGGTGCTGCACATGGGTAAATCTAAAACAAGGCAGACTGTGTTACGTACATGTTATCTCTGAGATAGAGGCAAAGATTGTGGAAAATCAGGGGGGAAAACCCTCACTTTAGTTCCTAGTGCCTTTTGCTGCAACATAGGCAAGGATGGATATGCATGGTAGACGTTGTTTGCTGCTCTAAGAAAACTACAGGTTGGCCGGATGCTATTTATTTCCTTCTAGCAATGTCACACCGAGACCATCAACCTTCACTTCTGGTAGTGCTCAGCTATTGCTTCAGTGATGCTGCATAACAGACAATCCCCAAATTGCCATGGCTTACAAAAACACACAATTATTTTCTTACAAGTTTATGAGTTGTTTAGAAAAGTTCTAAATCCCCTCGTGGCTCAGGTAAATAGTCTGCCTGCAATGCGGGGGACCTGGGTTCAGTCCCTGGGTCAGGAAGACACCTTGGAGAAGGAAATAGCAATCCACTCCAGTATTCTTGCCTGGAAAATCCTATGGATGGAGGAGCCTGGCAGGCTACAGTCCATAGGGTCACAAAGAGTCAGGCACGACTGAGCCACTTCATTTTCTTTTTGGGCTTCCCGTGTGGATCAACTGGTAAAGAATCTGCCTGCAAAGCAGGAGACCTGGATTTGATCCCTGGATTGGGAAGATTCCCCTGGAGAAGGGAACGGCTACCCTCTCCAGTATTCTGGTCTGTAGAACTCCATGGATTGTATAATCCGTGGGAATGAAAACCACAATCACAGAAAACTAATCAACTGATCACATGGCCCACAGCCTTGTCTAACTCAATGAAACCATGAGCCATGCTGTGTAAGGCCACCATGTAGGTCATGGTGGAGAGTTCTGACCAAACGTGGTCCACTGGAGAAGGGAATGGCAAACCACTTCAGTATTCTTGCCTTGAGAACCCCATGAACAGTAGGAAAAGGCAAAAAGATAGGACGCTGAAAGATGAACACCCCAGGTTGATAGGTGCCCAATATGCTACTGAAGAACAGTAGAGAAATAACTCCAGAAAGAATGAAGAGACAGAGCCAAAGCAAAAACAACACGCAGCTGTGGATGTGAGTGGTGATGGAAATAGTCTGATGCTGTAAAGAGCAATATTGCATAGGAACCTAGAATGTTAGGTACATGAATCAAGGTAAATTGTAAGTGGTCACACAGGAGATGGAAAGAGTGAACATTGACATTTTAGGAATCAGTGAACTAAAATGGACTGGAATGGGTGAATTTAACTCAGATGACCATTATATTTACTACTGTGGGCAGGAATCCCTTAGAAGAAATGGAGTAGCCATCGTGGTCAACCAAAGAGTCCAAACTGCAGTACTTGGATGCAGTCTCAAAAATGGCAAAATGATCTCTGTTCATTTCCGAGGCAAACCATTCAATATCACAGTAATCCAAGTCTATGCCCCAACCAGGAATGTTGAAGAAGCTGGAGTTGAACAGTTGTGTGAACACCTACAAGATCTTCTATAACTAACACCCAAAAGAGATGTCCTTTTAATTATAGGGGACTAGAATCCAAAAATAGGAAGTCAAGAGATGAATATAATAACAAGCAAACTTGGCCTTGGAGTACAAAATGAAGCAGGGCAAAGGCTAACAGAATTAACCTTTGAGAACTGCCAAGAGAAGGCACTGGTCATAGCAAACACCCTCTTCCAACAAAAGAAGAGAAGACTCTATACATGGATATCAATAGATGGTCAATGCTGAAATCAGATTGATTATTTGCTTTGAAGCCAAAGACGGAGAAGCTCTATACAGTCAGCAAAAACAAGACTGGGAGCTGACTGTGGCTCAGATCATTAACTCCTTATTGCCAAATTCAGCCTTAAATTGAAGAAAAGTAGGGAAAACCACTAGAGCATTCAGGTATGACCTAAATCAAATTCTTTAGGATTATACCGTGGAAGTGAGAAATGGATTCAAGGGATTAGATCTGATAGACAGAGTGCCTGAAGAACTATGGACAGAGGTTTGTGATATTGTGCAGGAGGCCATGATCAAGACCACCCCCAAGAAAAATGTAAAAAGGCAAAATGGTTGTCTGAGGAGGCCTTACAAATGGCTGAGAAAAGAAGAGAAGCTAAAGGCAAAGGAGAAAGGAAACATATACCCTTTAGATGCAGAGTTCCAAAGAATAGCAAGGAGAGATAAGAGAGCCTTCCTCAGTGATCAATGCAAAGAAATAGAGGAAAACAATAAATGGAAAACACTAGAGATCTCCTCAAAAAATTAGAGATACCAAGGGAACATTTCATGCAAAAATGGGTTCAATAAAGGACAGAAATGGTATGGACCTAACAGAAGCAGAAGATATTAATAACAGGTGGCAAGAATACACAGGAAAACTATACAAAAAAGATCTTCATGAGTGAGGTAACACTACAATGGTGTGATCACTCATCTAGAGCCAGACATCCTGGAATGTGAAGCTAAGTGGGCCTTAGGAAGCATTACTATGAGCAAAGCTAGTAGAGGTGATGAAATTCCAGTGGAGCTATTTCAAATCCTAAAAGATGATGCTGTGAAAGTGCTGCACTCAATATGCCAGCAAAGTTGGAAAACTCAGCAGTGGCCACAGGACTGGAAAAGGTCAGTTTTCATTCCAGTCCCAAAGAAAAGCCAAAGAATGCTGAAACTACCGCACAGTTGCACTCATCTCACACGCTAGCAAAGTAATACACAAAATTCTCCAAGCCAGGCTTCAGCAATACGTGAACCATGAACTTCCAGATGTTCAAGCTGGATTCAGAAAAGGAACCAGAGATCAAATTGCCAGCATCTGTTGGATCATTGAAAAAGCAAGAGAACTCCAGAAAAGCATCTACTTCTGTTTTATTGACTATGCCAAACCCTTTGACTGTGTGGATCACAATTAACTGTGGAAAATTCTTCATGAGATGGGAATACCAGACTACCTGACCTGCCTCTTGAGAAATCTGTATGCAGGTGTCAAGAAGCCACAGTTAGAACTGGACATGGAACAACAGACTGGTTCCTAATTGGGAAAGGAGTACATCAAGGCTGTATATTGGCACCCTGCTTATTTTAGCTTATATGCAGAATACATCATTTGAAATGCCAGGCTGGATGATGCACAAGCTGGAATTAAGATTGCTGGCAGAAATATCAATAACCTCAGATATGCAGATGATACCACCCTTATGGCAGAAAGTGAAGAACTAAAGAGCCTCTTGATGAAAGTGAAATAGGAGAGTGAAAAAGTTGGCTTAAAATTCATCAGAAAACTAAGATCATGGCATCTGGTCCCATCACTTCATGGCAAATAGATGGGGAAACAATGGAAACAGTGACAGACTTTATTTTGGGGGCTCCAAAATCACAGCAGATGGTGACTGCAGCCATGAAATTAAAAGGCACTTGCTCCTTGGAAGAAAAGCTATGACCCAACCTAGACAGCATATTAAAAAGCAGAGACATTACTTTGACAACAAATATCTGTCTAGTCAAAGCTATGGTTTTTCCAGTGTTCATGTATGGATGTGAGAGTTGGACCATAAAGAAAACCAAGTGCCAAAGAACTGATGCTTTTGAACTGTGGTGCTGAAAGACTCGTGAGAGTCCCTTGGACTGAAAGGAGATCAAATCAGTCAATCTTGAAGGAAATCAGTCCTGAATATTCATTGGAAGGACTGATGCTGAAGCTGAAGCTCCAATGCTTTGGTCACCTGTTGTGAAGAACTGACTCATCTGAAAAAACCCTGATGCTGGGAAAGATTGAAGGTAGGAGGAGAGGGGACAAGAGGATGAGATGGTTGGATGGCATCACCAACTTGATGGACATGAGTTTGAGTAAGCGCCGGGAGTTGGTGATGGACAGGGAAGACTGGCGTGCTGCAGTCCATGGGGTCACAAAGAGCTGGAAACAGCTGAGCAACTAAACTGAACTGAGGAAGGTTCTGTTTCAGATGGTGGAGGAGTTGGTCTAGGCTGCAGCCTGGGTGCAGGTCAGCTCTTCATGTCCTGACCACAGGAGCAGCAGCTTCCTGGGTCATGCTTTTTTCAACGTGTCCCCCCGGAGTGCAAAAGTCTAAACCAAACCAGGAAAATACAGTGAAGTCTCTGCTCACATCATGTCCACTGATATCCCACTGGTCTAAGGAAACTGTATGACTGACTCCAACACTGCTGGGATAGGGGAATAATTTGTGCCTGTTTCAGTGTAAGGAACTACAAAGACACAATGCAAAGGATGTGAAGAATTAGGAGGCATGAAGCATTAGGAATAATGACCCTGTCTGCCCACTCTCACTGGGCTGGTACCTCACAACTGGGGTCAGGGTCCCTCTTGTCCCAACCACCAGCATGCCTATCTGCAGAATTAGTAGGTCTTATAGTCTCTTTTGAATTTATAGTTTGTAGAAGAGACAAGGCCCCCACTGGTTTAGCATTTCTTACTGCTACAAAGAGAATTTCAGAGACTCTCCCTAGAGAGAGAGTGTGTGCTCAGAGTCTAAAAGCAAAGCCATGTGGAGTGATAGAATTTTATAGCCAGTAAGGACTTCAGAAAGTTTTTCATGTGTGGGTTAAAGAAACTGGAGAAGACCTTATCAGTTCTCTAGTGTAGGGATTACAGGGGCCAGGGGCCAGACAGGTAACATAGAGGGGTGAATCAGACCGGTGGGGGCTGTAGAGAGCTGGCCTCCCCACTTGAAGCCATTCAAATTCAGAGACTTGAAGTATTTCATGGCTAAGCAGAGTACTTATGTGGGTCCCATTTGGCCAGTCCTTTTAGCCCTAATTTGTAATCTAATGGCCCTCACCTGTAGGATCTTTCTCAGCATACACATTTCTCCCTTATCCCATATTTTGGCCCTTGTGTGAGTTGTAAAAGCCCCACAGAGGATTCTAAACTGCCCCATCCCGGCCCAGCTGAGAACCACTGATTCCATCCAGGCTCCTCATCCCACGTAGGCTCAGTGGGCTCAGGTGATGTGTCCAGCTTCACACAGCTAGTCACAGCAGAGCCGAGGTTAGACCCCAAATCTCCACACCCCACTCAGTCTCCACGATGCTGCATTTACTCATAGCTATGGTGTCTTCTGTCTTAAACAGTGACCCCAGGATCTTCCTGTTGGCTGCCAAGGATTAAAACATGAATACTTAGTGATCCCAAGGAGTCCTGGGGGGCACGTGGCACAATACATAGATAAATTGCAGCGCTGTGTAGTGGTAGGGACGGAACCGAAGGGAGCATAGAAACAGGACCTGAGAACTTCCAGTCTTGCGTTCCATGAGAGTGTCAGCCACTCAGAGGAGTGGAGGCCAGATGGCAGTGCGAAGGGACATGGATTTATGCCTCTCTCTCCCGCTGTCATCAGCAGAGCTGGTGATCCTCTACCCTTTAGAACGTGGGACCTTGAAGAGATTTGTTTATTCATTTTCATTCATGTGAATGGATTT
Organism: Budorcas taxicolor; assembly: GCF_023091745.1. NCBI lineage: Eukaryota > Metazoa > Chordata > Mammalia > Artiodactyla > Bovidae > Budorcas > Budorcas taxicolor. The sequence continues at coordinate 3,968,453 of NC_068912.1, forward strand.
CAGGTGAAGGTGAAAGTAGCTCAGTCTTGTCCGACTCTTTGCGACCCCATGGACTATACAGTCCATGGAATTCTCCAGGCCAGAATACTGGAGTGGGTAGCCCTTCCCTTCTCCAGGGGATCTTCCCAACCCCGGGATCGAACCCAGGTCTCCTGCATTGTAGGCAGATTCTTTACCAGCTAAGCCACAAGGGAATGGATTTCAGGAGGGCAGGTCAAAGTCAATAGATTAGAGACACAGAGAGAGATTTAAGTTCTGGAAGTAAAATTTTGCAAAGGACACTCACGTTTATTCAAATAGCTATTTAGCAGGACCTAATCTGAATCCCTCAGAAGAAATGGAGTAGCCATCATGGTCAACAAAAGAGTCCGAAATGCAGTACTTGGATGCAATCTCAAAAATGACAGAATGATCTCTGTTCGTCTCCAGGGCAAACCATTCAATATCACGGTAATCCAAGTCTATGCCCCAACCAGTAAGGCTGAAGAAGCTGAAGTTGAACGGTTCTATGAAGACCTACAAGACCTTTTAGAACTAACACCCAAAAAAGATGTCCTTTTCATTATAGGGGACTGGAATGCAAAAGTAGGAAGTCAAGAAACACCTGGAGTAACAGGCAAATTTGGCCTTGGAATGTGAAATGAAGCAGGGCAAAGACTAATAGAGTTTTGCCAAGAAAATGCACTGGTCATAGCAAACACTCTCTTCCAACAACACAAGAGAAGACTCTACACATGGACATCACCAGATGGTCAACACCAAAATCAGATTGATTATATTCTTTGTAGCCAAAGATGGAGAAGCTCTATACAGTCAATAAAACCAAGACCAGGAGCTGACTGTGGCTCAGATCATGAACTCCTTATTACCAAATTCAGACTTAAATTGAAAAAAGTAGGGAAAACCACTAGACCATTCAGGTATGACCTAAATCAAATCCCTTATGATTATACAGTGGAAGTGAGAAATAGATTTAAGGGACTAGATCTGATAGATAGAGTGCCTGATGAACTATGGAATGAGGTTCGTGACATTGTACAGGAGACAGGGATCAAGACCATCCCCATGGAAAAGAAATGCAAAAAAGCAAAATGGCTGTCTGAGGAGGCCTTACAAATAGCTGTGAAAAGAAGAGAGGTGAAAAACAAAGGAGAATAGGAAAGATATAAGCATCTGAATGCAGAGTTCCAGAGAATAGCAAGAAGAGATAAGAAAGCCTTCTTCAGTGATCAATGCAAAGAAATAGAAGAAAAGAACAGAATAGGAAAGACTAGAGATCTCTTCAAGAAAATTAGGATACCAAGGGAACATTTCATGCAAAGATGGGCTCGATAAAGGACAGAAATGGTATGGATCTAACAGAAGCAGAAGATATTAAGAAGAGGTGGCAAGAATACACAGAAGAATTGTACTAAAAATATCTTCACCACCCGGATAATCACAATGGTGTGATCACTCACCTAGAGCCAGACATCTTGGAATGTGAAGTCAAGTGGGCCTTAGAAAGCATCACTATGAACAAAGCTAGTGGAGGTGATGGCATTCCAGTTGAGCTATTTCAAATTCTGAAAGATGATGCTGTGAAAGTGCTTCACTTAATATGCCAACAAATTTGGAAAACTCAGCCACAGGACTGGAAAAGGTCAGTTTTCATTCCAATCCCAAAGAAAGGCAATGCCAAAGAATGCTCAAACTACCACACAATTGCACTCACCTCACACGCTAGTAAAGTAATGCTCAAAATTCTCCAAGCTAGGCTTCAGCAAACCGGTTCAGTGAACCGTGAACTTCCTGATGTTCAAGCTGGTTTTAGAAAAGGCAGAGGAATCAGAGATCAAATTGCCAACATCTGCTGGATCATGGAAAAAGCAAGAGAGTTCCAAAAAAACATCTATTTCTGCTTTATTGACTATGCCAAAGCCTTTGACTGTGTGGATCACAATAAACTGTGGAAAAATCTGAGAGAGATGGGAATACCAGACCACCTGACCTGCCTCATGAGAAATCTGTATGCAGGTCAGGAAGCAACAGTTAGAGCTGGACATGGAACAACAGACTGGTTCCAAATAGGAAAAGGAGTACGTCAAGGCTGTATGTTGTCACCCTGCTTATTTAACCTCTATGCAGAGTACATCATGAGAAACGCTGGACTGGAAGAAACACATGATGGAATCAAGATTGCCAGGAGAAATATCAATAACCTCAGAATGCAGATGACACCACCCTTATGGCAGAAAGTGAAGAGGAGCTAAAAAGCCTCTTGATGAAAGTGAAAGAGGAGAGTGAAAAAGTTGGCTTCAAGCTCAACATTCAGAAAACGAAGATCATGGCATCCGGTCCCATCACTTCATGGCAAATAGATGGGGAAACAGTGGAAACAGTATCAGACTTTATTTCGGGGGGCTCCAAAATCACTGCAGATGGTGACTGCAGCCATGAAATTAAAAGACACTTGCTCCTTGGAAGAAAAGTTATGACCAACCTAGATAGCCTATTCAAAAGCAGAGACATTACTTTGCTGACTAAGGTCCGTTTAGTCAAGGCTATGGTTTTTCCAGTAGTCATGTATGGATGTGAGAGTTGGACTGTGAAGAAAGCTGAACGCTGAAGAATTGATGCTTTTGAACTGTGGTGTTGGAGAAGACTCTTGAGAGTCCCTTGGACTACAAGGAGATCCAACCAGTCCATTCTGAAGGAGATCAGCCCTGGGATTTCTTTGGAAGGAATGCTGCTAAAGCTGAAACTCCAGTACTTTGGCCACCTCGTGTGAAGTGTTGACTCATTGGAGAAGACTCTGATGCTGGGAGGGATTGGGGGCAGGAGGAGAAGGGGACAACAGAGGATGAGATGGCTGGATGGCATCACCGACTCGATGGAAGTGAATCTGAGTGAGCTCCAGGAGCTGGTGATGGACAGGGAGGCCTGGCGTGCTGCGATTCATGGGGTCGCAAAGATTTGGACACGACTGAGCGACTGAACTGAACTGAATCTGTGTCAGTCGGAGAAGGCAATGGCACCCCACTCCAGTGTTCTTGCCTGGAGAATCCCAGGGATGGGGGAGCCTGGTGGGCTGCTGTCTATGGGGTCGCACAGAGTTGGACATGACTGAAGCGACTTAGTAGCAGCAGCAGCAATTTGTGTCACTATTTGACATTGTTCTAGGTTCTAGGGATAAGCACTGAAAAAGTCTTTACGTTCATGGCAATTATACTGCAGCAGGCAAGACAGACAAAAACCAAATGAAGAAACCAGACAGTTTCAAAACGACCATGACTATATTCGTGAAGATATAAAACAGAGTGAGGCGATGACCAGTGACAGGGCTTGTGGGTGGGGAGGGGGCAAGCCACCCGCCCTCCAAGCCTGGTTTTAGGCGCTCTCCAGTCTCATTGAACCAAATCTGGCCAATAAATTCAGCTCCGCAGCCATGTGAGTGGCAGGGCTGCTATTCCTGGACCATATGTCTGTACAGAGGGATTGGGGTTGAAAGGTCAGCTGGAAGCTCTGGTCCTGGCCAACTGGGTTGTGTGCAGAGGCTGAAGCCAAGGTTGGCTATGAGAGCTGTATTAAGCTTGCCAAACACTGGTGGAGCTCAGCAGCCCCAGACACAGAGCCGCGTTTGGGGCTTGGTTTCTGGAGCCACGGGGCAGTGACACTTTGCCCAATTAACTGGGTGACACGGGGCACCCAGTGCCTTCAGAGTTAGCCACTGTGGGCCGGGCGTTTGCCCCAGACAGACGGCTCCTATGCAGCCTGCCTTTCTTGCCCAGGACTGAGGCTGAGTGGAGTTCGTGTGGGAACATGTGTCTTCTGTGACCTGAATCTCGGGTGAGTGTGATTTAGGGGTAAGGGGAGCAGGGAGGTGCTTGGGGTGAGAGCAGGTGGGGTGTCCTGTTCTGTGCTCTGCCTTTCTGGTGTTTGAGCTTCTCTTTTTGCTCTTGTTGGATTTTCAGTCTTGAAAAGTAAAGAGAACTGAACTGATTACTCCAGAAGCAAGGACCACGTAACCTTTTGCAAACAATCACTTTGAACTTATATTTATCTCAGTTCCTTTTTCTCCATTGTGGGATAACACACTTTGCCCTGATCACCCGACAGAGGTGTTTTGTATATATCAGACAAGATGCGGACTTTAGAAGTCCCTTCTTAAGTATTTATGATGCTCTATGGCCATAATGTGGTATTATTTTTACTATTATTATTATTACACCCAGGTGGCATATCAGGCACCAAGGTGATGAATGTTATATACATTCATGTCATTAGTCCAAGTGTGTGTTCTTTGTTGTTGAAAGGTTCCAGAGAAGTTCATTTCAACAAGCATTTATTACACTAAGAACTGGAGATTTTTAAAATGTACGGGACTCAGTCCCTGGCCTGGGGAGGATCTAAGTGGAGTGAGCTGTTTCCCAAAACAACATGTATATAATTGAGGAGATATTTATGCAGCTTTCTGACAGATGATTTAGATTACATTTTCCTGTGTGTGTGTGTGTGTGTGTGTGTAATGCTGTATTTTCGTAAGTTTGTCTGTTGGCTGGACTCTGAAGCAGGACCTGCAAGTCTTTGGAAGGCCCCCACCTCATTTGCCTGTCCCAACCCTGCTGCCTGATCTGTGTTCTGTCACTGACAATTTCTGCCCAGGTAGTGATTGATAACTGAATTGTTGCCCTTTCAGATGCTTGCATTTTTACAGAGATTACTTTGATAATAAAAGTTACAAATGTGAGACTTCCCCAGTGGTCTAGTGGTTACGACTCTGCACTCCCACGGCAGGGAACACACGTTTGATCCCTGATTGGGGAAATAAGATCTCCCAGCTGTGCGGCGTGACCAAAAATTAAAAAATAATAAAAATATAGTAAAAATTAAAAAATGTTACAGCTAGAACAGATCTTGAAGACCATCTTGTTTAATGATCTTTAAAAAGCCATAAAGTCTTCAAGTGAAAGCATGTTTGGAAGTCATAGCACATTAAGTAAAAACAGGTCTGGTGAACTCGAGGTAGGAGATATGAAAACTTCTTACTCAACCTCCCCACCCCCTGCCACACATATTCGCAGCTTGAAAACCACTGCTGTAGTCTGTGCATAAGTTAGTGGAGTCTCTGAGTGAAGTCATCCTGTCAAGATCACACAGCAAGGAAGTGGCAAGTCCAGGCTCTGCACTTTTCATGGTGAAGACCCTCACTTGACTGAAGATAAGCCACTCTAAGGACTCCACCCACTGAAGAGGAGTGCCTGCCTGAATTCTGCCTGGCTGGCCACGTATCTGCCTTGAATGGAATAATTTGGGCTGAAAGCAGCTCAGAAATGTGGGACCTGATGTTTGGTGATGGCTCGAGGGCATCTAGGATGCATTCAGTCCTTGGCTGAGAGTCTGCAAGTGGAAGACAGGTCAGCCAAGTGTGTTTTTCTCCTTTTTCTCAGGAGCGGCCAGCTGCCTGGTAAATCCCAGCTCGGAAGTGCTCACTTCAGCAGAGCTGCTTCTAATGGAACAAGACAGCTGGAGCTGTGGGACCGGGACCAGGCAGCTAATGGGTTTGAGCTCTGGTGGCTGCCTTCAATCTCATCTACCATTGCTCTTAGCCCCCACAAACCCCAAGCCAGCAAAGAGACGGACAGAGGAGAGGGCATCAACCCATGTGTCCACACCACTGCCTCCCACCACCATCCAGCCCAGGAAAAGGAAGGGTTTTGGAGAGGGGCTGCCAGGAGACCAGATCCAAATCTCTGCCTCTGGCGGCTCATTGCCTGTGAGATGGGGGCTGGAAGCAGCCAGAGCAGGGGTGGTCAGGGGCTCCTGCATAAGACAGACAAGGTGGGGAAGGAAGAATGACAAGCTGGGATCCAGAAGCCCAGGGTTCCAGCCCCAACATGTTAGATCTGGGAAGGTGCCTAACCTGCTACAGGGGCAGCTGCCATAGCCTTGGGTGTCTCTCTTCTCTTCCTTGTTCTGCTGCCTCATACTTTAAGGGCTTTTTTCCTTTGCTGGAAACCTCATGGCTCCTCATGGCCTCTCAGATTAAGTCCACTTGCTTTCCCTGGGCAATCAAGCCTCGGGCTTGGTTACAGCTCACCTCTCAATCTTATCTCCCATCCATACACACAAATAGTTGGGTTTCTCTCCGGGTCTTTGTTGTCAAAACCTTTCACCCACTGGCTCAGTCAAATACCATTCTTTTTTTAAAGTTGTCAAGTCCCAGATCAAATGCTCCTTCCTTGGAGACATCTTCCCTAATCTTGCTTGTGATCTTTCTTTCCTAAATTATCCCAACCAGCTTTTTATCTCATTGTGGCCAGTTTCCTGAGGCAGTGCTTGCAACTTCTCTTTTGTATCCCAGTAGGACCTGTGAATGAATGAATAAATGAACCACTTTATGGCTCAGTTTCCTCAGCTGAAAAATAGGAAAACCTCATAGAGTTGTTGTGAGGATTAAAATAGTTAACTGGCTCTGAGCAAACTTTCCTTGGCTGGTAGCACTGAGTAGCAAGAATAATAATTACTGATCTGTGATCACTGCAGACTGGAGAAGGTGGAGCTGGTCCTACTGGAGATGGGAGTGGGAAGGGAAGCTGGGTGAGGGTCTCCTGAGCCCCAGGTGATACTGTCTTCCTCCTTATTCCCTTGGTCTTTCTTATCCATTTCAGGATATGCAGACAAAGGTCAGTTAGAGAGCTCTCTAAAATATTTCCTTTTCGTGGGATGGATCTAACTTTCCTTGAGATGCTCAGAATTCCTAGCACATAGAAGAATGTTGGTTCATAATAAGCATTCAAAATCTGAATTAACCAGATTTTATTGGGATGATAAGAGCTCTAATTTATGGAACATCTACTGTGTACCAGGCATTGTGACAGGCATTTTACGGTATCATCTCATCTAATCCTCCCAGTGACTCTGTAAGTTAGGTATTACTATGTTCATTTTACAGACAAGGAGACAGAAGGTCAAGGAAGATAAATAAGGAGGGATGTTGACCTGGGATCCAAGACTTCTTTGAAGTCATGCAGCTAATAAGGGTAGACGGGGAGTCAATCCCAGGGCTGTGTGATTTCAAAGCAAGTTTTCTCCTCTACATCAGTGTTTTGGAACCCTGGACTGCCATTAGCATTATCTGATCAACTTAAAGAAATGCCAGAGCCAATGACCCTCAGATCATTTCTTGGTGTGGGACTTTGGAATTAAATTTTTTCCAAAGCTCCCAGGAGTACATTTGGCAATGAGAACCACTATATTATACCAAAAGAAAAAAATTACTGAACCTAAATTCTAGATATCTTGTCTTAACCTTGTACAAAAAGGAGGGCGGAGGAGGAATAGGAGGGAGAATTCTCTCATCACATATGTGTTTTCATTTCTCACACAAATTAATTTTTAAAAATTCCTGGTGACTTTGATTTCAAAGCAAGGCCCTGAACGTTATCTTTTCTTTTTTGCATCCCTTACAGCATTTAATCCAGAACCTCTGCCCACCTCCTGCTCAATAAATATTTGTTTAGTAAATTAAAAAGATAGTAAATTTTGAAGGAACCTAACTCAGGCTCTGTTATATTTTATGTTTTATTGATCATTTCTTGTGTTTCAAAGGCCTTGAATAGAAAGACAACCCTACCTTTGGTTCAGTTTGGAGCTGCAGTCACTTCGGTTGGGCAGTGTGACTCAGAATTCATATAGACCATGCAGAAGTCAGTGGGCCCTCCCTAAAACCCCCAGGCATTCACCAGCTGCTGCCACCAGGCACCTGAGCGCATGTGCACTCAGCATCACCTTTGTTTGCATTTACTTGGAAGTGTTCTTAGTGTTTGTGTGTGTTCTGACTCCTCACTGAGATCGTGACCATTTTAGAGGAGTGAGAGACAGATCTAGATTTTATATTTCCCTTCACAGTGTCTGAAATGTTGACCCGCACCCATGGTACAGAAATGCTGCTGATTGATGACGGACGTATGTTTGTTTAACTTTTCTTTGATGAATGGAAAACAGGTCGCAGTGGCTCCTCGGTCATCTCCGTTACAACACCGAGAGACATGGAGTTGGTGGTGGTGAGGGGCTAATGCTAACTTGTGCTAAGGGGTAAGGAAAGGCATCACACAATGTTCCTTTTTTGAGCCATTCAGTTCTACCAATTCCCTACTGATCCCAGAGAGAGAACGATGAACGACCTTGCAAAGAGATCTTAGCTCTAGGAATTGAACCCGGGTAACCTGGATGAAAACCAGAAATCCTAGCCAACCAGGGATTAGGGGCTAGAAGCAAAGTGGTCCTGGCTCTTTCCCCTGTTGGAAAGCAAGAATGTTTCATGGAGGCAAAACTTAAAAGTAGTTACAATGTTTATTAGAGACACAGCGTAACATGTATGGGAGAGCACACAGAAAAACAGGTTATTTAAGGCAAAAGTAAGGAAGAAATACACACCCAGAAAGAAAGAGTATGAGCACCCTTTCTAGTGAGCAGGAGCACAGGAAGCCTGAAGCTAGGCAGAAATACACACCTGGGGACGAGTGTGGGCATCCTGAATGAAGAGCAGAGCAGTAAAGAGGTGATTTAAATGACTTATGCAGGACTGTCCTTCTGGGTCTTTGTGCATGCGCTCAGATGCTTGGTCATGTCTGACTCTTTGCGACCCCATGGACTGTAGCCAGCTAGGCTCCTCTGTTCAAGGGATTCTTCTAGCAAGAATACTGGAGTGAGGTGCCATTTCCTCCTCAGGGGATCTTCCTGACCCCGGGATGTCTCTCCTGTCTCCTGCATTGGCAGAATGATTCTTTACCACTAGCGCCACCTGGGACGTGTGTCTTTGTTTACACTGGCCAATTATCTTACTTTCTTCATATCTGACTGCTCCTAGGACGTTCCTCAAGATGTGTTCGCAACTTTGTGCTAAGATGGATCCCACTGCAGAGGGCTGTTGGGCGCACTTCACACTTTTCATGGCGTGCGGCCCATGGAGCCCCCTCCCTTTTGACCCCAAGGAGCCTTCCTGCACATGTGCAGACAGGGAAGTCTTCCTTGATCTCAAGAGTGAGCACCTTACCTCTCTACTTTAGCAGAGTTCAGCTGTTGCCATAGCTTTGTCCTTGGAGCCTGGGTGAGGACAATGCTTGATTTCTACCCCTCTTGACAAACACCAGCTGTCCAGCCTAGAGGCCCGTCTTCCTCCTAATGTACTACCACGTGCTGGGTTGATGTCAGGTGCTGGAAAGTGCTGCTCTTTGGTGCTAAAAATTTTATATTTCCATGGAGGTTATTTTTTCCTTATAGACAAGTTCTAAAGTATGATCAGGGGCTTTTAAGCTAATTTTTAGTGCTACTGCAGTGATTGGGGCATTTGGCTTAGTGTCTTAAGTAGGCTCACTGAGATGACCACCACACATGTCTCCTCGTCCATTTTACTGCAAACATCTTAAGTGTGCATTTTACTTACCTTTGTACTACAGAGCCTGGCGTGGAGCCTGACATAATGAGTGCTTGTGAATGTCTGTTGATTCTCTAAACACATGGATTTGCATATTTTGCTTGGTTCTCTCAGAGTCTCAGTCTTTTGCCTGAGGGCCATGTCTCCTCTTGGAGCGCTGCTGAATAGGCAAGAGGTAGTTAATAAAAAATTTAGAAATACACAGACTTGTCCTAAGTGTGCTGTTCAGTGTGGATTTCCAGCTCAAATAATACATGAGTAACATGAGTTACAGTTGAGAGCGCTGATGTAGATGTGTTGTGATTTTCAGTTTAGGTCTTGGCATTTAGAAATGACTTAGTTCCTCTATGGTACTCTTTTTCTCCCTGAAATTCACATTCTTCCTGGCAATTTTAGACACTCTGTACTTGGAAACTATTTCTTGAAATAGAACCTGCTTTTTTCCCCCAAGGAAGGCCTTGTTAGTTTCTGCCTTGGGGTTTGGGTTTACTCTGGCTCTGTGTTTTATTGTATCTTTTTTTTTTTTTTTGAAGCTAAATGTGGTCAGCAGTGTCAGCGTTTCAGAGGACATCAAGCCCTTACCAGGGCTTCCTGGCATTGGACACATGAACTGCCCATCCACCAGCCCGGGGTCTCTGGTTAAGCACATCTGTGCCATCTGTGGGGACAGATCCTCAGGTATGTACAGGCAGACACCCCTCCCAAGAGCCCCATGCAACGCAGGTCCCAGAGAAGACACCTGTTCTACCTCCTACTTGGCTCCTTTGTACCCAATAAGAAAAAAAAGAGTCCTTTACGGTGATCCAAGCTGGGGCCTGGGCTGTAAATTTCTGTCACCACAGTCTTGATGAATTTAAAGCGTGATTTCACTTTAGGCGGATAGATTTATAGGAAACATTTCAGGAAGCTTCCCTGGAATTACTGTGTTGCGTGTGTATCTGGGATACAGAAATGGTTGTGATGACCAAGTATTTCAATCTAGAGTCTCTTTAATTAAAAAAATTATTTTTATAATTCTAAAAATAATATCTTAATGTTGTGATGACCAAGTATTTCAATCTAGAGTCTCTTTAATTAAAAAAATTATTTTTATAATTCTAAAAATAATATCTTAATGTACGAAATATGGGAGAACTAGAAAGTTATCAGTGAAAACTAAAAAAGTTATCTATAATGTTTCCAACAAAGAGAAATCCTTTGATATTTTAGCAAATTCCCCTCTACAGCCTTCTAGGCTTTTAACATGTTTCCCTGGGTGGAAATTATTGTTTTCCCTGATTTTATTCTCTTTATCTTCTTCCACTTTTGCCCAAATTATTTCTTTCGTGACTTCTTTCCCTACCTCTCCAAAATTCCTGCCCCTCTACTCCCCATCTCAACAATTTTGATGATGATTGAATCTCTGACTTGATGAAAGAGAAGATGAGGAAGATTTCTATGTCTGTCTATGATGGCTGACAATGTTTTCTCTGCTTTTTATTGCCGCTAAGGTCACTGCAAAATGTCACTCCATTGAAAGTTCCCAGTGCCTGGAGCTTAGCTACATAGTGTCTGCTTGTTCTCAAAAAGCTGTTCCCAAATTGGGCAGATTTGGCCATTGCCATAGCAACAGAATTCCAGCCACACCCTGATAGAGAGCTTTTTTCTGCTATGGTTTAATTGAAGTTGGGTGGTTCATTCATGTGTGGGAGAATCATGGAAATGATAAGTTGGTCCCATGTTTCTTAATGACAAATACTTCAGAGCTGAGAGCATTATTTGTTATTCTATGAGTTCAGTAAATCGGTGCAGTCAGCTGATTAGACACAGACTAGCTTCATCAAGCAGGCTATCTCTAGCCACCATTGCACCTTAAAGTGGCTTCCTCTGAAATATAAGCTCCTGGGATCCCGATATTAACATTGGTTAGTTCTCAGGGACTTCAGATTCACCAGATTAGAAAGTCATATCAGGTCTGTAGCTAAACTGCATCACATGTCACACTCAAGAATCAGACAGAAATTTGTTTTGCATAATTTGTCTCATGATATTGTGATATTTGTGATTGTGTGATATTTGTCTCATGATATTGCTCAACCAACTGAGCACAGCTGCCTGGTGTGTAGTATTGGGAAGACATCTACCTAGAAAGACTCCTTTGTAAAAATCTTTATTTCTTTGGTTGTGTGGGGTCTTAATTGGGCTTGTGGGATCCTTTTAGTTGCGGTATGCAGGATCTTTTTCAGTTGCAGCATATGGGATCTAGCTCCCTGACCAAGTATTGAACCCGGGCCCCTTGCTTTCCGAGTAGAGTGGTGAGCCACCAGACCACCCAGGAAGTCCGTGGTGACCGATCCTTGATGCCTGTGTGGTCCTGTGTGAGGTGGCTTTCCTGACACAAATTAGCAATCCTTGGCTGGGGTCACGGAAAACTGGATGTGTGGAACAGGTAACAAGGGCAATGAAACAGGTAACAGATTATCCTGGATCAAGTAAAAGCAGCTTCCGTCAGATCTCTATGTCACATTTCAAGATTACATGTCATGTTATGCCGTAAAGATCACGTAACAGTTTATTCCTCTGATAGGCAATAATATTTGAAAAATTTATGTTAGTTTCTTGTACGTAGTTTATAATAAAGGATAATAGTTTGAAGAGAGATTCTTAAGTCCTTGGACTTCAGTTATGGAGAAATATGAGTGAAACTGAGGTTATTTCCCTGCTAGATAATACGCAACAGTCATAGATATTTTAATTTTTTATGAACACTAATGTCTTGAATGAAGGCAGAACATTTTGCTTAACTAAACATAAGAAATGACCTGTTAAATAAATGGAAGTGAAGTCTTAGGTCAGGACTGTTTTAATAACATTCCCTGGAATTAGTGATTCCAGAGAATTACTTCTAGAGGGTAGACACAAGAAAGGGCGTATTTACTCTGCCTTGGTGTGGTTCCTGTCATCAAGCTTGCATTCTCCGCTAGTTATTCTTTGCCTTTGTTCCCATTGCCGAGGTGATGTGCTAGTTTTTCCGGGAAGAGCCAAGAGATTCTTTTGAATGAAAGACCCAGATAAACACAGGGACAACTTATGGAATGTCCTTCTCGTGTGGCCAGGAAAGCACTACGGTGTGTACAGTTGTGAAGGCTGCAAAGGCTTCTTCAAGAGAACCATAAGGAAGGACCTCATCTACACGTGTCGGGATAACAAAGACTGCCTCATTGACAAGCGTCAGCGCAACCGCTGTCAGTACTGCCGCTATCAGAAGTGCCTGGTCATGGGCATGAAGAGGGAAGGTAAGGCTTCCCGCTTCCCTGCTCTCCGCTCTGTTTGCATATAGAAGCAAGTGCAGGACATAGGAAAGAGTCCTGCTAGGCTGGACTGTGTGAACAACTTTGAGTCAGAGGAGGGAATGACTTCGGGAACCATGATTTCTCAAGTGCTGCAACTGGAGGCCTCCTGCCCTGGTGTGTATCCCTAAACAAAGTGAGCAGGAACGTCTTCCTTCACCATTCTCACCTGTCCTGGACCTCAGATGCTGGTCCACACAGGACCCACTCTCTTCCTCTGCCAGTATCCAGGCAGTGTTAGAGCTGAGGTTTCAGGGTGCTGCCCCCCATGGAGCATCAGACTGACCTTCTGGGCAGAGCTGACTCTCCCCTCTAATCCTCACCCTGGGGAAGCCTGCTGGTTTGATTAATCTCTCTGGGCTTTTATAACCTTGGTCTGCTATAAATCCTCTGAGATTGGTGTATTCCAAAGTCTTTGGGGATTATTGGCATTACCAATAATCAGATAGCCTTCTCATTCAGAGGGATCATCACTGTGTACTTTTAAAATGTTACATCTTTCAAATTTACAGGGTAGGTTAGCTGGGTTGTCGTAGGGAAAAAAAGTCTGAACACGCTTTCTGTTTATTTACAAGATCAAAAATTCTTTCCATTAAGTAACACAAATAAATCAAATCAAGAAGTTAATTAGCTAGTGAACTCAAGAGGTACAGGGTGTAAATGGTAAATCTTAATAGATTTAAGAGTCAAGAGCCTCAGAAATTCGAACAAAGTGTTTTTTTTGTCTCTCCCAGGTGACTCTTTATTCTTAAAGAACTTCTCTTCTATGAGGAGAGGGGAGGCTGGCTAAAAGGACCAGTGAAAAAAGGGTTTGGACCCCTTATAGGAAAGAATCTTACCAGCAAGGAAAAAATGGCACTCTTAGAATGTTTGGGATGGAGGTGGCCCTTAAGAATAACTTAGTAACCCTAACCATTCTGAAAGCGAAAGTGTTAGTCACTGACTTGTATCCAACTCTTTGAGACCGTATGGACTGTAGCCCACCAGGCTCTTCTGTCCATGAAATTCTCCAGGCAAGAATACTGGTGTGGGTAGCCATTCCCTTCTCCAGGGGATCTTCCCAACATAGGGATTGGACCTGGGTCTCCTGCATTGCAGGCAGCTTCTTTACCTAGCCATTCTATAGCTGAGGAAATAGACTTAGATTGGTGGAGAGAGTTTCCCAAGGTCCCAAGGATAGGTGATAAACAGACTGGAACTTCTTACTTCCGGCTCAGAGCTCATCTCACATCTGTTCTCCTACCAGGGCAAGAAGGAACTATGGAACTATGGATGGACTCTCACTCTGATATCTATCAAGAATCTCAAATTAACAGACCCAAACCTGCCCTCTCAGCCTGTTCATCATATGGTTCTCCCCATTTTAGGAAATAGCCATTTTTCAGCTACTCAGACCAAAAGCCATTTAACACCTCTTTTTTTTTTCATGCACCTCATTCAATGGGTGAGGAAATCTTGTCTCTTTCTCAAAATGTGTTAAGAATCTTTCTGTGTCTCACCATTTTTACTGTTATTGCCAAGCCAGTGTTTTTTTTTGTTTGTTTGTTTGTTTGTTTGTTTTTGTAGTAATACAAATAGCCTCCTAAGAAGTTTGCCTGCTTCCATCTTTATCTTCCTTCAGTCTCTCTTTATCAAAGCAGCCAGAGTGAGTCTTTGAACAAGTGGGTCAGGCGAAGCCTTTCTTTCACCAAAACGCTCCAGTGCCTTCACTTCTTACTTAGAAAAAAGGCAGAATCCTGGTTATGACTTCAAGTCTGTACCTGGTCTGGCTACCCCCTGTCTTTCTGCTCCAGCCTCAGGGCTTTACACTTACTATTCTGTCTGCTCAGACTGCCCTCTCCCGGGTGTCTGTGTGGCTCACTTCTCCTTCATATCTTTGCTTGTCAACTTCTTGAAGTTTTGCCTGACTACACTGACTCAAATCACATCAACCACCCCTAATACTTCCCAGTTTATTTCCTACAGCATTTATTACTATCTGACACATATTTAAATTTTGTCTACTGCCTGTCTCCAAAAAGGCAGGGGTATTTTTCCTGCCTCCCTACCCCTCACTGCTGTATCACCAAGGACTAGCACATAGGAGATATTTAGGGAATATTTGTTGAGAGAATGAATGAGTGGTTTAACTAAATATTGGAGTCAGATGTTTTAGTAATTCAGGTGCTTCCAAATGATCCATTTGCTCAGTCATTCATTCATCATGTATTAACTGGGTGGTCTACTTTATGTTAGTGTCATACTTGCTGTAGAGGGGTCAACGATTTTCTAGACTGGAACATGTGATGTGAAAAATCAGATGGTAGAGACTGTCTTCTCTTCACCAGGATAGAATTGGTAACTCACTCTTTGTAGCTTCCACCACTGTGATAGTCAAAAAATTAAATTAATGACCCCAAAGTGTGTCTCCCATAAGCATAGAGTGTGATTACTAATGACTGAGAATCACCTATATTCGATTCTGTTGCTTCACAGTCGAATTCTGTCTCTCAAAACTCAACCTAAATATTTCCAGCTCAATTAGGGTCAGAGTGGTTCACGGAGAAAAGTATGGGAAATGTGATTGTTTATTTTAAAAAAGTAAGTCAAACAGGGACATGTGGATTATAACAGCCTGGGCTGTCCTTTTTCTAAAAAATTATTTCTTTTAATTGGAGGATAATTACTTTCCAATATTGTGATGGTTTTTGCCATACATCAGCATGAATTGGCCATAGATATACATATGTTCCCCCCATCCTGAACCCTCCTGCCACCTCCCTCCCCACCCTGTTCCTCTGTGTTATCCCAGAGCACTGACTTTGGATGCCCTGTTTCATGCATCAAACTTGCACTGACCATCTGTTTTCACATGGTGATGTATATGTTTCAATGCTGTTCTCGCAAAGCATTCCACGCTCTTCCCCCACTGAGTCCCAAAGTCTGTTCTTTGTCTGTGTCTCCTTTGCTGCCTGCATGTAAGATCGTTGGTACCATCTTTCTAGATCCCATATATGTGCGTTAATATATGGTATTTGTCCTTTTCTTTCTGACTTACTCTGTATAATAGGCTCTAGATTCTTTTAAACCTAGTATTCTGATTCATTATTAGAAAATTGGGTCCAGTTTTGGTTCCTGAATTAAAAAAAATAATGTGGTGAAACAAGAGTGATGAAAAGCTGAATCATTAAAAATTAGGAGTGGAAAAGGGCTGTTTGGGAAGTTACTAAAGGAATTCATACTATTTACGCTGACAAAGAGAAGGCAAAGAAATGAATCAGTTCCTCATCCCACTATATGAAATGTCACTTTTGAAAAGTGACTGGACAGCCTTCCCTTTGCCACTATCATTTCTGGTCTTTGTTTGCAAAATTTATGGCTCAGTTCATACACCTTCTTGTGGACAATAATAATAAAATTCTGAAACAGATAACTGAGTGATACTATGGAATTGATGTTACTAGAGAGTTGGACAGATAGAAAGAGATAAAACTGAGGTGAGCTCAGAATTCACCTGTCTGGGATCAGGGTACATACTGGGATGAAGCTGAAATGGACATTTGCTGTTGTCTGATGTAACACATTAATTTTCTGAAAGAAGAAGCGGGAGTTCTGAGAGGCTAGAGTCTTGCCAAAGCTTTCATAGCAAGCTAATGGCAGAGCTGCTGTACGACTGGGACCCTCTGGCATCCAGGCCACCAAACAGTCAGGGTTCTGGGGTAGTCTGTTTCCACAATTTGGGGTCATATGATGTGGTTTGGGTAGGAAGAGAATGGATTGTTTTGAGGCAATTTAGGCAGCATTTGATATCCCTGCGGGTTTATTAAGCCCACCAGCCTACAGCTTTGGAGGTAGTAAAGAGGGGTTAGAGGTAGGCTCAGACCGCCAGCCTAGGTCTATCTACAGTGCTGGCTTCGTCATTTTCTCGCCCTGTGATCTTAGGCAGGTCACCTAACTGCTCTGTGGTTGGTAGCTCTTCAGAGGGTTAAATGACATATAATCTATGAAGAATTAAAGATTTTAAAATTTAAAAAAAAAATTAAAAAATAAAAATAAAAAAATAAAGTAATGCTCAAAATTCTCAAAAAAAAATAAAAGAAAAAGAAAAATGTTGAGCGCAATTCTGACACAGAGAAAAAGCTTGATAAATTTTGGCTATTTTAGTACATCTCAATAGATATATGTTGGACTCAAGAATAATCCTGGTTTAGATCCCTCTGTCCCCTAAATGTAGCCTGATGTATGGAGTAGCAGTAGCTCAAAATGTCTGTCCGTAGAGAATGTCCTCCAACCAGAAATACTGGACTCCTATTGACGACAGTAAGATCCATGCACAAAAAAAGAGAAATGAATAGAAAAAGATCACTCAGTTAATGACAGGATTGGAATTAGGATCTAATTCCCTGAAGCCAAGGTTATTTTCTTTGAAGCTTGAAAGTTATTTTCCTTGAGTGTTACAAATCTATAGAAGAAATCAATTGAGGACCACCAAAGGAACTTCTATTGCTTTCCCCATCTTTTCAAATTAAGACAAATAGAAGCCCATTAACCTATCTTAAAAAATTAATACAAGAAGCATTCAACTTTTTAACCAGCAAATCCAACTGAATATAAAAACACATATGAGAGTTTCTGTATGTTGTCAGTGAATGAGGGCTAACAGGATGGACAGAAAGAAAGGGTGAGGGGAAAAGAGAAACAAGGAGAGAGAGGACGAGGTCCAAAGAGGGGATAGAGAGAGGACCAGAGCAGAGTCCAAGAGTGTAAAGAGAGTCCAAGGGGAGGAAAAACGCTACTTTTTAAACTTTTAAATTATTACTTTATTTAATCTTCAGAAAACAATCTAGGTTAAGTGCTACAAACCCCACCTTACATATAGGGAGGCTGAGGCTTTGTAGGCTGAGTAACATGTCTGATGCTACTAGCTAGGAAATGGTCAGGCCCATTTTGAGAAAGATTTGACTCCAAGTACATGATTTTTGCTCTTCTGCTATTTTCTCGTCTTTGTTCTCTTTCTCTCCTGTTTCTTCTTTTTCTTAATCCCTTGCTTTAGACTCTCTTCCTTTTCTTCCTTTACTCCTTCCTTCCTACCCTCCTTCCCTCTCAACCCCTGAGTATTATTCTCATCTTGAGGCTTCCTGGTGCATCTCTATTTGAGACTGTGATGTATCAGCTGTGTCTGTGAGGCAGACTCTTTTCTGACCTACTTTGACAGATCGATAATATCCCTTGCGTGACAAACTATATGGCAGCAGCCAGTCCCCGTTCATTCTGCAGCCTCCACAGCTCCTTCTGCCCTCAGAGAGTAGGAGGTGCCTGGGAAAGTGGCTGACGGGGAGGGAAGGAGAGGGGATGAGACGTAGAAGTCGCTGGTGGAGGAGTTATCCCGGAGGTCCTGCTTAGCCACTGTTTAGAGTATACTTTTCTTGATTCTTGGGATTTAAAAAGATGTGTGCTAATATTGAATTCTGTTTATTGCTACTGGGAATAAGATGAAAACTAAAGCTTTTGAGAGAATTGAAACTAACCTCATAGAGACTGTCCTCCCAGTGAAGAGGGCAGAATTGGGGAATACTAGCTGATATTCTCATGCACAGACCCAGAAGGTTCTAGATGAAAACCCTAAGTTTTGGGAATCTGAGAAAATTCCAGCCTCCCCCTCTGCCTGTGTACCCTTCCTCACCCTCTAAATCATCTCCTGATTCTGAAATGTCATCTAGGTGACATTCCTCCACCCTTCTGCCTACTAAATGCCCGCGTGGCTCCCCAAAGATCTTCCCTGACGAGTCAGATCAGGTGATGTTGTGTTCAGGCTGGTGCACTAGGGCAGACCTAATGGGACGTGAATGCCAAGGATGACGCATAGGATCTGACAGAGGGAGTTTTTAGAGTAATGTGCTTGTTGCTTAACTATTGCGTGCTCATAGTTTATTAGAGGTAGCAGGTGGAGAAAGGACATGGCACACTGCATGCGAGGAGACAGTGGTTCACTTAAAGAAAGGGCAAAGTTGGAGGTAATTAAAGCTTAAAATGAATACTTCTTAGAGAGGTCATCATTGTGAACTGGAAAGAATATGGACTAAAAAACCCACAGTTCTGCACAGGCATAAGCAAAGACTCCGCTTTCTTGTTAAAAGGACAATGTCCTGATTCACTACCATGATGGTGCCCATTTTACAGATGAGGAAATGGAGGCTTAGGGAGGTAACTAAATTTCCCACTGTTGTCCTGGGCACATGGTAACACCTGCACATCCTTGTCGCTGCCAGCTGTGCAGGAAGAAAGGCAGAGAAGCCGGGAGCGGGCTGAGAGTGAGGCAGAGTGTGCCAACAGCGGCCATGAAGATATGCCTGTGGAGAGGATTCTGGAAGCTGAACTTGCTGTTGAACCAAAGACAGAATCCTATGGTGACATGAACACGGAGAATTCGGTAGGTGGCCTTAGATCTCCATCCAGCTGCCATATCTTAGATGGGGCTAGACATGGGCAAGGGACCTGTGTGAGTCTTAGAATCTGTCCCTTCAGATTACTTTGTTCTTTTTTTAGACTAATGACCCTGTCACCAATATATGTCACGCTGCTGATAAGCAGCTTTTTACTCTTGTTGAATGGGCCAAGCGTATTCCCCATTTCTCTGACCTCACCTTGGAGGACCAGGTCATTCTGCTCCGGGCAGGTAAGTGATACTAAGGATCCTTTTTTCTTGGGACAAGCACGTGGGTTGCCATTTTGCCCTTGGGATTCTAAAACAAGTGACCTGATGGAGTTGAACCCATCCAAGCTGGTGCCTCTTGTTGAGACAGGATTACCCTATGTGAGATTGTTCTTTTTTATATTACTTACAATCTCTTAAATTTAGATGGCCCTCTCCCAAACTTTTCATTCCCAAACAAAACAATTTGTTAATGGATGACTAAGACTTTTTCTTTTTTGATATTTAAATTTTTTTTACACAATGAAATTTGTATTAGTTTCTACATGCATTTTATTATCAGAGAAAAATAACTTTTAAACACACACATAAAAATTCAAAAAGAGGGAAGTTAGTAAGAAGCAGAGACTTTTTTGTCCGTTGGGCTTCTTAAACTGCTTCCTAGAATCCTTAGAGTGACCAGGAAAGAACTATTTTTCCATGCAAATTTTACATAGCCTTTATAATTTGTATTTAATTTTTGAAGAGAGTTAAATAGTTTTTACTGAAGACAATCTGAAGCTCTGCCTCATTATTATTATGAAATTGGAAAATAGAGATATTCCATTTCACAGATGAACTAAGGGAAGCCAAAGATTTTGCTCAGACTGGTACTAGATGGATTCCAGGGTCCCTTCCTATTTTAATATTCTACGTGTTGTAATCTCTCTCGCCTCCCATTTCTGGGACACTGCAGTTGACATACATCAAAGCTCCTCTTTGTCACGGAGCCAGCAGAGAAATTTCATGAAGATTGGCTGAGCCTTGGAAGCCAGTGCACTCATTTCATTCCTATCAAATAATGAGCGATCCCTGAGTGTCGATGGAAAGCTTCATGCCATGCTGGGTGATACTAGACAATGCCAAAGAAATAAAACTAGGTTGTCAGGTCCTGGGGGCAGAGACTGCAAGGTATGCTTGCTTTATCCACCACGGCAGCTAACATCGTGACTATTGCCTGTTAAGTCTTCAATCCATATCTGCTGATGGACTGGGGAATAAAGAGTCCTTGTTCCCAAGCTGCCATTTCTAGGCAGCATAGGGGGAGACTGAGGGATGGGCATAGCCCCAAGTCAGGAGACCCCAGTCGTATCATTTGTTTCTTCACTAATTAGCAGTATTGTCTGGAACTGGATTTCTGATTCTATTTTTATTCCAAAGGATAATAATACATGCTTTGGATGATTATCCATGAAGCGAGAGTGCGGTCAGGTTTCCCTCAAGGCCACCTCCTTATCCTTGCAGGGTGGAATGAGCTGCTGATCGCCTCCTTTTCCCACCGCTCGGTTTCTGTGCAGGATGGCATCCTTCTGGCCACGGGATTACACGTCCACCGAAGTAGTGCCCACAGCGCTGGGGTTGGCTCCATCTTTGACAGGTGGCTCTCTTCTGCTTCCAGCATGTGTGTGTGTGTGTACTCGTGTGTGCATGCGTGTGTTTAGAATGGATAGCTCAAGCAGCTGTACATCTATGGCTGGAAGCAGAGACCATGAAGCACATGAAAGCATAAACCTGGGAAATGAGAAAGTGATTAAAAGAAATGTTGATTCAAGGAGACAGAGCCAGTCAGAGGCCAACAGAGTTACTGGCAGATGAAAATCTATGGGTTTCTAAGGAAGAGACAGTGTTACTAACATCACCTAGTAAGACTGGCTTCCTCTGTTGCTCCGTCGGTAAAGAATCTGCCTGCAGTGCAGGAGACCTGGGTACAATTCCTGGGTCAGGAACATCCCTTGGAGAAGGAAATGGAAACCCACTCCAGTAGTCTTGCCTGGAGAATCCCATGGACACAGGAGCCTGGCGGGCTACAGTCTCTGGAGTTGGACATGACTGAATGAGTAGGGGTGGGGAGTTTGAACTGCTTATCCGAGAGGGCTGGGACAGGAATGAAGGCTTAGAATCTGACTTTAGAAGTCCAGGAAAGATGAGCTAGGCTTTTTGCTGAACCCTCCATCTCCCTGGGGCAAGCCTGCTGAGGGAGCAATGGCCTCAGTCTGGGATTCTGTGCCCTCAGGGAAATTAAGCCAGGTGATTTAAGGAGATGAGAAATGAGTAGAGATGAATGACTTGGGGTGACAGGATGGAGACGCACTAGGCAAAGGAAGGGTGAGCTTGCAGATGGGCTCTACCCAGTGCTGGGGACCTGTGGCCCCTTTCCAACCCCAACATAAACAATCTTCCAGAGCCATATGCATGTTGACCTAAGATGTCTCTACTCCTTCCCTGCCTATTTCCACAACGTGTTCCGCACGTGGTCTTCAGTGGACTTAGTCCTCTTGATGGTGCCTGGAGATTTCTACTGTGTCAGTGAACACCATCCTCTGCTGCGCTCTTCCAGAAAAGCAGTGCCCTCGCCCTGCTTTGCCTGTTGCATTTCTACCAATTTCCAAAACCTCTCGGCTGCTTTTCCAGCCCCCTGTCTGTGTTCCCTGCCTCCTCCTGGGACTCTGATTATGTCGGTCACTGCCTTAGCGTTGTTGCTATGTGCTGTTTCTGTGTCTGTTGCTTTGATTAAACTGCGAGCTCCTTGGGATCAGGGACTGCGCCTGATTCATCTCTGTGCCCCTGGTACCTGGCCCGTTGACTGGAAAACGTGGGCGGGGTGGGTACGTAATAAATACTGATTGCATTCATTTTATCAGCCTTTGGTCTGGTGCTTGTGATTTTCTCATTACCTGTCATTGTTTCCTGTGAACAGAGTTCTGACTGAGCTGGTCTCCAAAATGAAGGACATGCAGATGGATAAGTCAGAGCTGGGGTGCCTGCGAGCCATCGTGCTGTTTAACCCAGGTGACAGCGTCTTGTTTGCCTTCCTCCCTGGTCAGCCCCCAGCGCTCTGATGTTATTTGGCCCGCTAGCTCGGCTGAGACAGAGAGGGGAGAAGGCAGGGCCAGGAGACCTGTCCGTGGGGAGGACAGAGTCGCCTCTGCATGGCCTCTGCTCCTTGAGGCATCTTGAAAAGTGTCTCAAACGGGCGTGGAGTGTGCGCATTGGGGGTCAGTGGGGAAGGTGGGAGATGACAGAGGCCTAGGATAGTAAAGGAGGTGGTAAAAAATGGTCCGGTTCTCCAGGGGGTGACAGAAGCTAGTGAGTAAACAAGTGCTTCCATCTTCCTTCCCTGGTGGACAATCCTGCGGCACATTCCACGTGCCTGCTTAGAGGGTCCCTGTGAGACCGAGTCCCGGTTGCCCATGGCCACGACCAGCCTAGCCAAGTGCTCTTGTGTTGCCTTTTCTTCCTTCCCTGGTCTTTCTTTTCCGGGCTCTCCCTCCTCTTCCCTTGGTCACTGCCTCAAGTACACTACTTCCATGCAAGACAAAAAAAATAGTAGTCAGGTTCTGCATGTATTTTTTGGCAGAACTTACGGGATTTTGCTGATAGATTGTACCTGGGGTATGAAAGAGAGGCATTAAATATTTTTGTTTTCCTGAACAATTGGAGAACAGTTTTCATTGACTGAAGCGGAGGTTCTAAGGGTGGGTGGCTAGGAAGCAGGTCTTTGGACATGAAACTCTGAGATGGATGTAGATGTCCAAGAGTGGCTGTCCAGGAAGCAACTATTCATGTGACTCTGGAGTTCAGAGGAGAGGCAGGACCAGAGATGTACGTTTGAGAGCTGGCAGCCTATCCCTAGCGTGGAAAGCGTAGTGAGGCTGGTGCGGACTCATCCAGGGAGGAAGCAGAAGCAGAGCAGAGGGCTGAGGACTGGGTCCGGGCGCACGGCCACATTTAGAAGTTGTGGAGAAAAGGAAGAAACAGCCAAGGTGCCTGAGAGGGAGCGGTGGGTGAGACAGGGAAGAACCAGAGAATGACGTCCTGGGGTCTCAAGGAGGAAAAGCATTGCGAGGAGGAGCGAGAGCTCAGCTTTCACCAGAGGCTGCCATGGGTCAGGAAAGATGAGTATTCAGAATTACATAGTGACTGATGCACGCACTTCATCTCTTGAGTTAGGTGATCAGTTAGTGGAAGCCGGACATGGGTATGTCTGGTTTTTGTTCCCTGTCTTTTCATTCAGCCCATGCTTAGCACAGAGCAAACACTCAAGTGTGTAAAGGTCGTATATGTACAATGGCCCAAATAAAAGGAAACTCTCCTCCTTGGAGTCAGCGCTGGGCACCTCTGCTTGAAGAGTTTATTGGGTAGATCGGCAGGCACAAAGTGCCAGCTCTGTGTATTTCACAGAGCCCCTCACCCAGTGTGTCTCTACTGACTCTACAGGAGGTGGCCTGTGTGCACGGGGACAGCCTCTGTACCAGGGTGTTCCACAGAGGTGCGTAACCAGAGGTTTACTCAGCTGTCTTTTTCAGATGCCAAGGGTCTCTCCAACCCGTCTGAGGTAGAGACTCTGCGAGAGAAGGTCTATGCCACCCTCGAGGCCTACACCAAGCAAAAGTATCCAGAACAACCAGGCAGGTGAGGGGGTCCTGAAAGAATGTGAACAACGTAGCCATTGGTGAATGCTGATGGTCAGCAGGCTCTGCCTAGATTTTTTCACAACCAGCTCACAGTTACTCAGACATTAGCTTCATGAAACTGGAGGTCTTGTCTCTCTTGTATATCCACCACTCACCACTGTGGCATCACTTGAGCACTCTAGAGCCTATCACCATTCTTGGCAAATAATACTCATCTTTAAATGTTGAGTGAACATGCAAATGAGTGAATAATTGGAGAAGTCCTTATCTCTAATTTCTAAAGAGGTTTCAAGGCTCCAAAAGGGTAAGAAACTCGCCCAGGGTCACAGAGCTGGTGCATGGTGTAGTGAGCTGTGAACACAAGTGTGTTTGATTTCAAAGAGCCTGTGTTCTACAATGTGACTGCACTGCTTTCCGCTTCGCCCCAATGAGAGCCCTACTGCAGTAGAAGGTACAGGCTTTGGCAGCCAAGAGGGGTGACCGCTGGCCCTGAGGGCACCATCTGTAGGCTCTGGCAAGGTCCTGCGTCTGAACCTCTTGTCTGAAAAGGAGGACACGTGTCAGAAGGTCTCTGAGGCCATCTGCCAGTATTCCTGAGTCGTTGAATACTTTTCCCAAATGTTTCCCCCAAGTACAACTGAATAAAAGTTTCCTTACTCTGCTAACTCTAGTTAAAAAGAGAGAAAAAGATCACCAATCTCACGGAAAACTGAAAATGAAACCTAAATCAACTCCGTTAAAGGCATTAGTTTGTTTTTAGAATTAATTGTGTGTTCCCAGTTCTCACTGATGACTTTTATTCCCCTATGATTTTTATTAGCCCATTTTTCCTGGATCATAAGCCACTATCAGTTGTCTAGAAGAGGCTGAGCTCTGCTTTTTTTTAATCACAGGAAATGAATGAGTCTGAGTGAGTGGGATCTAGCCTGTTGGTACAATAAATGTGCAGGCCTTGTGTGTTAGGGAGCGTAAGTTGTGACAACAGGTTTCCCGATGTCCGTAGTTGAACACAAATGTACTTCCTCCTCACCAGTCAATCCTGGGTGGATAATCAGTCTAGAGCACTGACTGTTTTCCAAGCAATCCCTCCGGAACCCAGGTTTCCTCCTTCTCGGGGCTCCGTGGTCCCCTAGTCACGTTGTGTTTGTACGCTGATGGTTGAAGGGGCAGAAGAGGAGGGGCCCAGAGGTGAGACTCTACGAGCAACACCTTGACCCGGAAAGGGCCCATCTCCCTTCCCTCACTTCCACTGGCTAAAACTCGGTCACATGGCTCATCTGGAGAATGTACGCAGCTAGTGCCAAGGAAGAAGGGGAGAGTGGATCTTGGTGGGTGCCTGGCAGTCTCTCCTATACCTGCAATGGGTAAGATTGAAAAAACTCTACCCAGCAAGCAGGGCCTGGCTGCCAACATCAGCTCAGCCTCTGGCCCTTAGGAGCTGACTGAAAACTCACCAGAATGCTGGTGACATTCACTGGATCTCCCAGCTGTGAGGCACCATCACACATGGTTTTGTGTGTGTGTGCACATGTTGTGTGCCAGGCATTAGAACTAGGAAAGTTCATACTCATCCTTTTCCTCTTTAAAAAAGAAAACTTTTTTTTTATAAAAGCCAAGCATGATTTTTTGAATAAGAAATGTATCTAAAATGTATTTTAAAATGTATTTATTTTTATTATTAAAAATGAATGTATCTAAAAAATTCATTAACTGTATTAAAAATGAATGTATTAAAAAATTAAGCAGATAATATTGACTGTAAATTTGAGAGGTATAGTTCTAGTAGCTTCATTTATGCATATATGTATACTTAGAAATGTATAGTTACAGATCTGGAATCATTTGGTTCAGTGTACTGCTTTCCTCCCTTAGCACAAAATTCTTGCTTTCAGTGATTTTGTAATATTTCAGAGGATAGATGGACCCTAATGTGTCTAGTCATTGCCCTGTGTTTGACATTCGGTTGTTTCTGATGAATGTCACTTTGAAAACTTTGGAACTTGCCTGTTTTCCCAGGAAAGGGACTGCCAGGGGCTTGAGTTGCCTCCAGGCACGAGTGAGAAGTGCCAACACTTGTTGCCTGGCCCAAAGCAGGGCCTGGGGGCTCAGGAAGTGGGTGCAGAGGGTACGTCTGGTATGTCCCGTACAGCCTGGACAGACAGTGATCGCCCTGAGACCAAGCAAGTCCATCAGGATGTTACTTGGCTCAACCAGGTAGGAAGTGTGTCAAAGGCTGCTTACCTCTGGTTTGTGAAATGGCAGACGGTGTTCCTGGCACGCAGGGCCTGTCACGGCCATTTTCTTGGTGGTGGAGGGCTGCCCCTCCGTGGAGACTTTTCAGAAGTACACCTTGCAGGGCCAAGTTCTGCTTCCTCTAGCCAGAAAGCAGAGATCAAAACTCAGGAGAGGGCAGAGCTTGCAGGAACATTCTCTCTCTCACACAGCAGGGACCCTCAAAGGCCTTGCTGCCAGACTTGTCAGCGAGAAATGTGACTGCCACCCGGTGGCTCTATTAGTGAGTGTGCTCATTTCTACAGGCTTGATCTCCGCTTCTAAACCTGGGGCAGACAGCAGACAGCCATGTTACAGCATGGTTAGCATTTTTTTAAAATGCATTTTATTGATAACGCTGTGTTAATTTCTGCTGTACAGCACAGTGATTTTAGTTACACACGTGTGTGTGTGTGTGTGTGTATATACACACACACACATTCTTTTTCATTATGGTTTATCAGAAGATATTGAATATAGTTACCTGTGTTAATCAGTAGGTTGCTTATCCATTCTGTATATAATAGTTTGCATCTAAAATGCTTAGTATTTTACATACTGTAAAACTTTGGCCTTTTTAGAGTAAAAAGAAATACATTTTCAGAGATAATCTCAGTCTAATTTTACACTTTATAAAGAAGTGTAAAGCCTTTTCCTTTGCTTAATTCCATAAAACTTCCATTTGGAGCCACAACCAGGAGCTCAGCCCGCTTGTTCTTTATCTGATGGCCTCTTCACAGCATGGTGACACCATTCAGATGCTCTCAGAAGCTTCCTAATCAAACATTTTGAAGGTGTGTGCTGGCCTTGATATAGAACTTAAATTTTTCCATATAGGAAGGTAATTCTGACCCCTTAAGATGGTGCTACTTTATTTTTCTTATATTGCCACATTTCTTTAAAACTTCTTTTGGCACAAATATAGACCTATATGCATTTTCAAGGAGTATCAAAATTCCAGTTTGAAAATTTCTCATGAAATAATGTTGTGACTGCCAGGGAAGATCCAGCCCAACCAGAAGTTGCTGATTTAAGGCTGTAGTGGTTAACATGATTTTGGTTCCTGTACTTTTTATTGAAAGTTGTGAGTAAAGTTATTTAATTTCTCATCATTATCATAAATAACATTACAAATAAGCTTCATTGGCAAAAAGGACTTTGAGAGATGAAGAACAGCCACAGAAGCAGGTTGGAAACGTGGCTTGATTGAGGGACATGTAGGAATGAGGCTAATTCTTCACACGCTAGTCTCTCTCCCTTTGTTGAGGCCTGCAACTAAAGGTCTTTAATTATACAAAAGTGTGAGTGTGTCTACACATGCCTGTGTGCCTGAGTGTTTGTACCAGTGTGTGAAGGAAGATGAGAACGGAGGAGAATATGTGTGTGTGCAAGCTTCTGTGTGCGAGGGTGGGTTAGAGTGTGAGTGAGTGTGTGTGTACACATCTGTGTGTGAGAGTGATGAGGGTGTGTGTGTGCACATGTGAGGGAGGCATGTGTGTGTAAGTGTGTGTGCGTGCACGTGTGTATTATCTCCCCTAACAGACCGTGGGCCCACAAGGGTCAGAGACTACTATCACCTATCTGCCTCTCTTCCTAACTAGTAAGCACATCCATGTTGATGCACATGGCATTATTTCATTCTTTTTCTGGCTGAATAATATCCCGTTGTATATGTGTACCACGTCTTCGTTATCCATTCCTCCGCTGATGGGCATTTATGTTGTCTTGGCTATTGTATATAGTTCTGCTGTGAACACTGGGGTGCATGTATCTCTTTGAATTATGGTTTTCTCTGGATATGTGCCCATGAGTGGGATTGCTGGATCATACGGTAACTCTCTTCTTAGTGTTTTAAGGAACCTCCGTAGTGTTCTCCATGGTGGCTAGAGATTATCATGCTAAGTGACATAAGTCAGACAGAGAATGGCAAATAGCATATGATACTGCTTACATGTAGAATCTAAAAAAGGGATACCAATGAACTTACAGAACAGAATAGACTGACGGATGTAGAAAACAAACTTATGGTTGCCAAAGCGGGAAGGGGAGGAGGGGTAAATTAGGAGTCTGGGATTAACAGACATGCACTACTACATATAAAATAGATAACCAACAAGGACCTACTGTACAGGACAGGAGACTATATTAAATACCTTGTAATAATCTGTAACATAAAGTAAGCTAAAGAATACACATGTATGTATACATATGCATAACTGAGTAATTTTGCTGCACACACCTGAAACTAACACAGCATTGTAAAACAACTAGATTTTAATAAATTAAAAAAAAATTTTAAAAAGAAAGCCACATTTCTTAGGCAAAAAATAAAACAAAGGTAAGCAATAGACTAAGAAGCTGATTACAAAGTGGTTATAAAGTGGTAGCAAAAATGTAACTGAGGCACACTGAGGTCACATTGCTTAAGGTAAGGGTGTTGTGAGGAAATGCATAGTCTGGTGAGGTGATCAGAACTGTTGGTCCTGAGAGCAGGGGCTCCCCCTGGTTCCCAGGGCCTATTGCAGTGCCTGATGTGTGGCTTACCAAGCTGTGGCTGCACCTCCTAGCCCCGCGCTCCAGTGGCCTGAATGCCTGGAGCACCTTCCCCGATGGTGACAACCCTCGTGGGTTCAGCACATCTGTGAGCTGTGTTCCAAGTGTTTGGGCAGATCATCCCAGGGATCCCTGGGCACACAGAATGTAAGGAACATCCTGTGGTTAGGACTGGCACTGTGAGTCATCGCAAGCAGACTAGCTCTCACCTGCCATGAATGGGGGTGCTGAGGGCAATCCTGGGCTCTGACCACAGAAGTCGAGCGTTGCTCAAGAGGGCACAGGATCCTGCTTCCATCTAAAGAAGCTAAATGAGACTTCAAGCCTATTTCTGAGGCTCCCCCAGATTAGAGATTCTCCGGCCATGTTAGATTTCTTCCTCAGGCTCTTTCTTCTGACCACAGATTGGTCAAGAAGACCAAACAAGCAGCCTCACGCCAGCAGCTGCCCTGTGCATGCTGGCCCCCAGTTCCTAAGGTCTCCTCGCTTCCCTGCAGGTTTGCCAAGCTGCTGCTGCGCCTCCCAGCCCTGCGTTCTATCGGCTTGAAGTGCCTGGAGCACCTCTTCTTCTTCAAGCTCATCGGGGACACACCCATTGACACTTTCCTCATGGAGATGTTGGAGACCCCACTGCAGACAACCTGAGCCCCACCAGCCCCCAGCCCCCCCTGCACAGGACTAGCCCGGGCAGGTGTGTGCGGACCCCACCCTGCACATGCTCCTCCGCCTCCCGCCCTGACCCCTGCCCATTCCCCAGACGTGATGCTTATAATAAAGAAACCTTTCTACACATGCAACTTTTATAGGTGGAGTTTTGTATAGATGTTAAATGTAACCCTTCTTTGCCATCTAAGGGGATGGGGGTCTTTCTGGAAGTTATTGGGAAAACTAACCAAGCCTCTGTACATATAATTGGTTTAAATTATTTTTTCACTTGCCTTGGAAAACCAATGAATGAATAATAAAGTAACGTATGTGATATTGGCACTGCTTGGAGCATAGGGTGAATTATTATCATGCAGGGAAGTTATCTCAGATGCAGGAGGAAAGGTATTGGAGGTTATGAATAGGGGTTGAGGCAGGGGTCCTGAAGCCGTAAATTTCACAGTTAGATGCCTCAAGTCTAAGCTGGGCACAGCCAGCTTTGCCCCAGGGTAGCCTCTGGAGAGATTGGAAAGAAACATCGTCTGTCAGAGTCCGCTTGGTTTTTTTGTTTTTTCACTTTTTCACTCCTAAGAATAATGAATACTAATAGCCTTGTCCTGATTGGGGGCAATGGAGTATAAGGACAAGAGAAGATGTTCTTTTTTATTTCCAACTTATATTTTGTATTAGAGCATAGTTGTTTTAACAATGTTGTGTTAGTTTTAGGTATACAGCAAAGTGATTCAGTTATACATACATATATCCTTCAGATTCTTTTCCTATTTAGGTTAGAGAAGGCGTTCTTTCGATGGGGGAAGATACTTGGGTCGTGGGAGTCCGTGGGAGGTGGTAATGGATTCTGGTAATGGTAAAAGAATGGAATTTTTGTGCTTCAGTTCAGTTCAGTTCAGTTGCTCAGTTGTGTCCGACTCTTTGCGACCCCATGAATTGCAGCACGCTAGGCCTCCCTGTCCATCACCAACTCCCGGAGTTCGCTCAGACTCATGTCCATTGAGTCTGTGATGCCATCCAGCCATCTCATCCTCGGTGGTCCCCTTCTCCTCCTGCCCCCAATCCCTCCCAGCATCAGAGTCTTTTCCAATGAGTCAACTCTTCGCATGAGGTGGCCAAAGTACTGGAGTTTCAGCTTTAGCAGCATTCCTTCCAAAGAAATCCCAGGGCTGATCTCCTTCAGAATGGACTGGTTGGATCTCCTTGTAGTCCAAGGGAATCTCAAGAGTCTTCTCCAACACCGCAGTTCAAAAGCATCAATTCTTCGGCGCTCAGCCTTCTTCACAGCCCAACTCTTACATCCATACATGACCACTGGAAAAACCATAGCCCTGACTAGACGGACCTTAGTCGGCAAAGTAATGTCTCTGCTTTTGAATATGCTATCTAGGTTGGTCATAACTTTTCTTCCAAGGAGTAAGCGTCTTTTAATATCATGGCTGCAGTCACCATCTGCAGTGATTTTGTGCTTAACTAACAATAATAGCAGGCTTCCCTGGCGGCTCAGACGGTAAAGAACCCACCTGCAATACAGGAGAGCCGGGTTCAGTCCCTGGTCGTGGCGCCCCACTCCAGTATTCTTGCCTAGAAAATCCCATGGACAGAGGAGCCTGACGAGCTGCAGTCCACGGGGTCGTAGAGTCAGACACGACTGAATGACTGAGCACACACCCCCTAAGTGCACACACATGGCAATAATTGTAAGGAGACCAGAGTGCACCAAAGCGCACTATCTTACACTATATATGTAGCCTGTTCTTAAAAGAGTGAGAGGCTCTTTCAGCTTCTAGCCTGTGATCTTCCAGTGTCTTACAGCCCTACTGTCTGCCGGATGGTGAGCTCACTGAGGGCAGAAACCGTGTCTAACTGACATCACAGCCACCCCGTCTTCTTCAAGTCACCTTCCAGCATCTGCAGGAACAGAACTTAATAGATACATGATTCTGTGCCCCTTAGGGTTATAGAATGTACAACCTGAACAGCTGCCCTCCTTACCTTCTTCATACCACCAGAACCTGACTCAGGATCTGACATGCAGTATGCATGTATAGGGGCTTCCCTAGAAGCCCAGTGGCAAAGAATCTGCCTGCAATGCAGGAGCCACAGGGGGCACAGCTTCGATCCCTGGGTCAGGAAGCTCCCCTGGAGGAGGGCATGGCAACCCACCCCAGCATTCTTGCCTGGAGAATCCCATGGACAAAGGAGCCTGGTCACAGTCCCTACGGTCACAAAGAGTCGACTGAAGCGACTTAGCACACACACATGCAGGCACATAGTAAAAGTGTGTTTTGAACTGAGTTCCACACAACTGGAAAGAATTCCCTAAAGGGCTGTGTGGATGGCAGATACCTCAGTCCCCATCAGCAACTCATCCTCTCAAAAAAAGAAAAAGAACAGCCAGGGCTAACTCTCCAGTCCAGAAATGTCCCATCAGTGGTCATGCAATTTTGAAGAAATAAAAATTGCTTTATTCCCAGGAAAGAAAATTTAGGGATCCCTTGTGTGTGCTTAGTTGCCTTTAATTCCATTAAACAATGGAATTGAAATCTTAATTATGCTGTTTTTAATCTATATTTATTTGTAAACCATGATGAAAACGATTGGGGTGGGAAGAGACTAGAGTTTAATGGTGGGCTCCCTGACCTCTTTCCTCCACCAGAATAACTCACTGGACACTTTCAGCTGCTTAACAGGTAACATGGAGCTTTCATGGAAACCTACCAGGCCCCAGGTGTGGTAACTCAAGTTCTATTCCAATCTTTGATCCCTTCCTCATTGAACCCTGTCTGTTGCTTGGAGCACAATCCAGGCTGATGAAGGCCCAGCAGGGCGTCTAAATGCCCATCGCACAGTGTCTCCTGGAATCGTTGTCACAGAACCCACTGAACTTGGCTGAAGCTGGGCAGGCATCTCTTCTCAGGCTGGTCCCGTGACATTTGGGGTCCCTAAGGCCACCTCCCTCCTAACCTGGTTCCCCTCACACCCAGGATGAGCAGCTGAGTAGATATTCAAACTTCCTTAAGGTTCTGATCCACAGCAGCCTGGGAAGCTTCTAGAGTCCACACCCCTGAAGAGAGAGATTTCACTCATTCAGTTCATGTTGCGGTTAAGAGAAGTCAGCTTTGGGGAGAACAGATCGTCCCAACAATGTTGAGTAACTTTCCCTGAGAGTTACACCCCCGTAGTCCCTAGTCTGACTCACACAGACAGCAATATTGGAGGAGTCAGTTTTGTGTTCCCAAGAGTTCCCATAGAGCTGGGACCCAAGTCTCCAGGGTGAGGAGTGTGGGCTCTGCACACAGTCAACCACAGCCTGGCTCTTAGACCCCCAGCTGGTGATCTTGTGTTTGGGGGGAGTCACCTCACCTCTCTGGCTTTTCTTTCTTTCCCTAATTTGCAAACATCAGATAATAATATCTACCTTGTAAGGTAAAAGATTAAATGACACCAAAAGTCCAATGTAGGAGCGTGTGCCTTGGTGCAAGACATATCTGAGTTTGAGTCCTGACTTTGCCATTCGTGATGGATATCAATCTCACCAAACCTCAATGACCTGATCTGTAAATTGTGATAATTATGCTCTTTGCCCTGGGATTCTTGTCAAGATTATACAGATAATGTGTGCAAAGCTTTTATCACAGCACCCAACATAGAAGATGGGCAAAAACACTAATTTTCTTCCAAAGCTTGAGATTGTAGTGGCTAAAACCTTATCTCTGGTTTTGAGATTTACCACAATATTCTATTCCATATCCTGGTCAGGATCACCCAATGTACTGTATAAAGAATCAAACCACTCTGATTTCTAGTTTTGGTTTAACACTTGTGTTGTAGTTGTATCTTCATCAGTAAAAT
Source organism: Budorcas taxicolor (assembly GCF_023091745.1). Taxonomy (NCBI): domain Eukaryota; kingdom Metazoa; phylum Chordata; class Mammalia; order Artiodactyla; family Bovidae; genus Budorcas; species Budorcas taxicolor. Next base: position 4,001,621 of record NC_068912.1, read on the forward strand.
GGAGCTAAGGCCTCACTTACCTAGCAGTGCTGACAATAAAGTGGAAGAGGTTTGGAAACTGTAGTGCGTCTGGTCTCTCACATGCTGTAAACTAGTTTAGGATGTTGCCGTGGTTATAAACGGGCTTCCCGGGTGGCACTGGTGGTAAAGAACCCACCTGCCAATGCAGGAGGCAGAAGAGACACAGGTTTGATGCATGGATTGGGAAGATCCCCTGGAGGAGAGCATGGCAGCCCATGCCAGTGTTCTTGTCTGGAGAATCCCATGGACAGAGGATTTTGGCTATAGACCATGGGGTCACAAAGAGTCAGACACGACCGAAGCAACTTAATACCCAAGTGCATGGTTATAAACAAGAGCTCTGGAGTCAGCCCAGCAGCCTTGGTTAAAATCCCATCTCTGATCTTCGGCGCTCAGCCTTCTTCACAGTCCAACTCTCACATCCATACATGACCACTGGAAAAACCATAGCCTTGACTAGACGGACCTTTGTTGGCAAAATAATGTCTCTGCTTTTCAGTATGCTATCTAGGTTGGTCATAATTTTCCTTCCAAGGAGTAGGCGTCTTTTAATTTCATGGCTGCAATCACCATCTGCAGTGATTGTGGAGCCCAGAAAAATAAAGTCTGACACTGCTTTCACTGTTTCCCCATTTGTTTCCCATGAAGTGATGGGACCAGATGCCATGATCTTCGTTTTCTGAATGTTGAGCTTTAAGCCAACTTTTTCACTCTCCTCTTTCACTTTCATCAAATGGCTTTTTAGTTCCTTTTCACTTTCTGCCATAAGGGTGGTGTCATCTGCATATCTGAGGTTATTGATACTTTTCCCAGCAATCTTGATTCCAGCTTGTGGTTCTTCCAGCCCAGCGTTTCCCATGATGTACTCTGCATAGAAGTTAAATAAGCAGGGTGACAATATACAGCCTTGACGTACTCTTTTTCCTATTTGGAACCAGTCTGTTGTTCCATGTCCAGTTCTAACTGTTGCTTCCTGACCTGCATACAGATTTCTCAAGAGGCAGGTCAGGTGACGGTCTGGTATTCCCATCTCTTTCAGAATTTTCCAGTTTATTGTGATCCACACAAAGACTTTGGCATAGTCAATAAAGCAGAAGTAGATGTTTTTCTGGAACTCTCTTGCTTTTTCCATGATCCAGTGTTAAGGATTATTAAAAAGATATCATTTGCACAGCAAGCATATCTTGGCCTTGACCACTCCTGTTCTTATCACCAATCAAGTGATTTTTGATGATAAATCACCCACAAAGTGATTGTTGATGATAACCTTACCTTACTTCCTTGCTCAAAAACTTTCGGTGATTTCCTTTTGTCTGTGAGGCAGTAGTTCTCACCAGGGGGCAATTTTGCCACTTCTCACCCACCCCCACCCCAGAGGATGGGAGGTTTAAATGTCTGAAGAGATTGTCACAACTGGAAGAGATGTGTTGGGCAGATGCCTGGGATGCTGCTAAACGTCTGTGATGCATAGGACTGCCCCTGCGACAAAGAGCTGTCAGGGCCAAAATGTCAGTAGCACTGATATGGAGACCCTGCCCTCAAGCATCGCTAATGGAATGAAAAATTGAATGGAACTTTCCTACTGTTAAACATTTGGCTAAAGTCCCAGGGTGTGGTGAGGAAGTTCCCTCATAGTCTAAAGAACAACTACAAATGCTTTCACACAGGACTTAAGATAGATGAGCTGGTGTACACTGTTGGTGGGAATGTAAACAGCCACTGTGGAAAACAGTATGGACGTTCCTTAGAAAACTAAAAATAGAGCTACTAAATGATCCAGCAATTCCACTCCTGGGTATATACTCCTCCCCCCCAAACCCCACAAATTCAAGATACATGTACCTCAATGTTATACCAGCATTATTTACAGTTAGGAAGATATGGAAGCAACCAGATCTCTTCAAGAAAATTAGAGATACCAAGGGAACATCTTACGCAAAGATGGGCTCAATAAAGGACAGAAATGGTAGGGACCTAACAGAAGCAGAAGATATTAAGAAGAGGGGGCAAGAATACACAGAACTATACAAAAAAGATCTTCATGACCCGGATAATCGCAATGGTGTGATCACTCACCTAGAGCCAGACATCCTGGAATGTGAAGTCAAGGGGGCCTTAGGAAGCATCACTACAAGCAGGACTAGTGGAGGTGATGGATTCCTGTTGAGCTATTTCAGTTCCTAGAAGATGATGCTGTGAAAGTGCTGCCCTCAATATGTCAGCAAATTTGGAAAACACAGCAGTGGCCACAGGACTAGAAAAGGTCAGTTTTCATTCCAATCCCAAAGAAAGGCAATGCCAAAGAATGTTCAAACTGCCACACAATTGCACTCATCTCACATGCTAGCCAAGTAATGCTCAAAATTCTCCAAGCCAGGCTTCAACAATATGTGAACTATGAACTTCCAGATGTTCAAGCTGGATTTAGAAAAGACAGAGGAACCAGCAAAATTGCCAACATCCATTGGATCAGCGAAAAACTAAGAGAGTTCCAGAGAAACTCTACTTCTGCTTTATTGACTATGCCAAAGCATTTGACTGAGTGGATCACAAGAAACTGTGGAAGATTCTTCAAGAGATGGGAATACCAGACCATCTTACCTTCTTCCTGAGAAATCTGCATGCAGGTCAAGAAGCAACAGTTAGAACTGGACATGAAACAACAGACTGGTTCCAAATCGGGAAAGGAGTAGGTCAAGGCCGTATATTGTCACCCTGCTTATTTAGCTTATATGCAGAATGCATTATGTGAGATACTGGGTTGGATGAAGCACAATCTGGAATCAAGATTGCCAGGAGAAATATCAATAACCTCAGATATGCAGATGACACCACCCTTATGGCAGAAAGTGAAGAGGAACTGAAGAGCCTCTTGATAAATTGAAAGAGGAGAGTGAAAAAGTTGGCTTAAAACTCATATGGTCCCATCACGGCAAATAGATAGAGAAACGAAACAGTGAGAGACTTTATTTTCAGGGGCTCCAAAATCACTGTAGATGGTGACTGCAGCCATGAAATTAAAAGACACTTGCTCCTTGGAAGAAGAGTTATGACCAACCTAGGCAGCATATTAAAAAGCAGAGACATTACTTTGCAAACAAAGGTCCGTCTAGTCAAAGCTATGGTTTTCCTAGTAGTCATGTATGGATGTGAGAGTTGGACTATAAAGAAAGCTGAGCACCAAAGAATTGATGCTTTTGACCTGTGGTGTTGCAGAAGACTCTTGAGAGTCCCTTGGACTGCAAAGAGATCCAACCAGTGCATCCTAAAGGAGATCAGTCCTGAATATTCATTGGAAGGACTGATGTTGAAGCTGAAACACCAATACTTTGGCCACCTGATGGGAAAACTGACTCACACGAAAAGACCCTGATGCTGGGAAAATTGAGGGCAGGAGGAGAAGGAGATGACAGAGGATGAGATGGTTGGATGGGATCACCGATTCAATGGACATGAGCTTGAGCAAGCTCTGAGAGTTGGTGATGGACAGGGAAGCCTGGTGTGTTGCAGTCCATGGGGTCACAAAGAGTCAGACACGACTGAGCCACTGAACAGACTGACTGGAAGCAACCTAAGTGTCCATAACAGATGAACGGATAAAGAAGAAATGGTATATCTGTACAAGGGAATACTCCCCAGCCATAAAAAGAACAAAATTTTGCCATTTTCAGCAACATGAATGGATTGGAGGGCATAATGCTAAGTGAAGTATGCTAAGTCAAACAGAGAAAGGAAAGTACTGTATGATATCACTTATATGTGGAATGTAAAATAAACTAGCGAATATAACAAAAAAAAGAAGCAGACACGGATATAGAGGACAAACTAGTTGGGTAGAGGGGCAATATAGGGGATTAAGAGGTACAAACTATTGGGTATGAAATAAGCTACAAGTATTTATTGTACAGCACAGGGGAAATAGCCAGTGTTTTATAATAACAATCAATGGAGTAAAACCTTTAAAAATTGGGAATCACTGTATTTTACACATATATACAGCAACTGTACTGTAATAAAAGAAAAAAAGATGAGCTGATTCTGTGACTTTTACTTTATACTTCTTGAGCCTAAATTCATAGATTTAAATTTAAGAGGAGATTTCTTGAGAATAAAGGATACTCGGGGGTGGTCCTGTGGCTTTACCCCACCACTTCAGGGGGCCCAGAAGGGGGAACGACCTGCACATCCAAACCTAATCAAACAGACAGAAAAAAATGCCCTCAGTGAGGCTGGACACAGGTACATACAAGAGGGGGAGCCTGGTCCCTTGCTCCTAGCTGGATGCTGGCTAAGTTGCAGAAACACAGAGCCAGCCTGATGCGAGTGAGAGAGTGCCTGGAAGGCCTGAGGAATACCTGCAAACATACAGACTGATGCCCTCCTGTTGGCCAGAGCACTCTGAAGACAGGAGTCCACCCTCCTGCCTTCCTCCATCTTCCTCCCAACTCGTGTCCCTGTGTTCATGTCAGGCTACAGGAAGGGGCTTGAGTTCAATGTGAAACAAGTTCAGATTCCACCGGATGTTTCAACGACTGAAATGAGGTATTTTGAGCATTGCCTGGGGCACCATCAATGGGGAAAGAATGAAGATGCCACAGGGCAGTTTGTGGGCTGTCTGGAAGGAAAGAAAACCTTTCCCTGTCTATCTTTAGAGGTTTTGCAATACAGTGTGTGTGTGTGCTAAGTCACTTCAGTCGTCTCCTACTCTTTTGTGAGCCTAGGACTGTAGCCCGCCCGGCTCCTCTGTCCATGAGATTCTTCAGGCAAGAATACTGGAGTGAGTTGCTGTGCCCTCCTCCAGGAGATCTTCCCAACCCAGGAATCAAACCCGTGTAGCCTACATCTCTTGGGTTGGCAGGCAGGTTTTTCTGCACTAGTGTCACCTGGGAAGCCCTTGTAACACCACAGCACTGGTCAAAACCAGGACCCAGACATGCACCACCTTGAGTCTGCTTTTCTTGATTGCCTTGGCAACACCATGCCACTTCCCCCTTGGAGTCTCGTTAGAATCAACCCAGATGGCCCATCTTGAGCCCTTTGACCAAGCACATTAGCTGTAATGATTTCATTTCAGATTTGAGATGAGCCCATGCTTTTTAGCAGGACAACAAATGTGCCCCAAGGCTAGGCCCTAAAGCAAAACTTGCTAGCTTTCTCTTTCTTACGTGTCCCCCAGCACTCACCTCCAGCCAGCGTAACCTTTCTCTAACAGTCTGCTGGTGATGTCCTTGCTCAGATGGTCTTCTCTGCCTGGCGTGATAACTGTATCAGACTCACTCATCCAAGTCTATTCATCCTGTAAGGCCATCTCAAATGCCACATCTCTAGGAGGCTTGTCCTGGTCACTCCATATTTACTTTTCATTATTTTGTACCTCCTTCTGAGTACATCTGACATGGTACTTGGCCATTTGTTTGTGCTATCAACTTTACTTGTAAACTCCCTGAGAGTGGAGATCATGTCTTATTCAACTGTGTATCCATACCGGATCTAAGCAGAGCGCAGGGTGCTATTCAATACATGTTTAGTGGAATTGGTACCTTTGACTTCATTCCCAGTAGATGGCAGCCCATTGCAAGCAGAAGTCCTGCAGCAAGCCCAGGAGCCCCATCACTGTAGCCACAAGCCAGAAAACCAGCCTTGGGTAGGCTGTTAACAGAGGGTATAGTGTCCCCCCTGTCTTCTGAGTTACTCTTCATGGCACAGGACCAAAGAAGTGGAGGCATGTTTTTTGCCTTCAAGGAATGTGTAATCGAGAAATTAGTGCAAGGACCACAGGATACTAAGAAATGAAATGCCTATAGCACTCTGGAGTTCACAAAACACATAAAAATCTGTGATGGTAATCTGGGCTCAGAGTAACAGGCAGAGGGGCGCTTGCTAGCTCCCTTTTAAAGATGAAGAAAGAGACTGTAGACCCATGCCTTGCCCCAGGATCCGCAGGCGGGCAGAATGAGGGCCTCAGCCCCCCTCAAGGATGATGCAAAGCAAGTGCCACGGAACTCCAAGACCTCTGGTCCTTTATCTTCAGCACTACCTTTATATGCAATAGCCAAGACGTCTACGCAGATTAAGAGATTGATTAATACGAAGTGCGTGCCCAGTGGCTCAGTCGTGTCTGACTCTTTATAACCCCATGGACTGTAGCCTGCCAAGCTCCTCTGTCCATGGAATTTTCCAGGCAAGAATACTGGAATGGTTTACAATTTCCTTCTCCAGAGGACCTTCTTGACCCAGAGATTGAACCCACATCTCTCGCATCTCCTGCACTGGCAGGTGGATTCTTTACCAGCTGTGCCCTAATAAATACAATAAGCAAAGAAAATAATAAGGAAGGGTGTTTTTAATCAATGTGGAACTTGGGCAAACAAATCACATTGAAATTGTCACAATTTTTGCTGAAATGATATTTTGTTTGCATCGTTATCTTTTACATTTGTCTTCAGTGCTGGTTTCGAGGCCACTAAAAAAAAATGGTCTCATGGTGCAACATCAAAAACTCATGCATGCAGCTCGATGTTCATTGCAGCTCTGCTTAAAACAGCCAGGACACAGAAGCAACCCAAATGTCCACTGACAGAGGAATGGGTAAAGAAGATGTGGTATGTACACACAATGGAATATTACTCAGCAATCAAAAGGAATGAAATCACGCCATTTGTACTGACATGGATGGACCTGGAGATTATCATACTGAGTGAAGTAAGTCAGAAAGAGAAAGACAAATATTGCATGCTGCTGCTGCTGCTAAGTCACTTCAGTCATGGCCAACTCTGTGCAACCCCATAGACGGCAGCCCACCAGGCTCCTCCATCCCTGGGATTCTCCAGGCAAGAGTACTGGAGTGGGTTGCCATTTCCTTTTCCAATGCATGAAAGCAAAAAGTAAAAGTGAAGTTGCTCAGTCGTGCCCGACTCTTAGCGACCCCATGGACTGCAGCCTACTAGGCGCCTCCACCCGTGGGATTTGCCAGGCAAGAGTACAGGAGTGGGGTGCCATAATATCGCTTATATGTAGAATCTAGGGAAATGGTGCACATAAACTTATTTGCAAAGCAGAAATAGAGTTACAGAGGTAGAAAACAAACTGGTTTCCAAGAGGGAAAGAGAAGGGATGAATTGGGAGATTGGGATTGTCGCTCAGTCATGTCCAACTCTTTGTGACCCCATGGACTGCAGCCCACCAGGCTCCTCTGTCCATAGCATTCTCCAGGCAAGAGTACTGGAGCAAGCTGCCATGCCCTTCTCCAGTGGATCTTCCTGATCCAGGGACTGAACCCAGTTTTCCCGCACTGCAAGTAGATTCTTTACCATCTGAGCCCCAGGGGAACTCATCAGTTATCTGTTTCATACGTGGCAGTGTGTGTATGGATAAAACCTACTGGAGAGCACAGGGAACTCTGCTTAGTGCTCTGCGGTGACCTAAGTGGGAAGTAAGAAATGGAGTGTTTCCTGCCATATCAGTAAACAAGGATGTGACAGTCATTAGCGATTGCAGCCCTCCACTATGAGCCCTAAGGGCACTCAGGAAGAAGAAATCATGCACGGCTGTGATTTAACAGCCATCAGGCTGCAGCCACTCCATACCGTGAGCCCCAACAAAGCTCAATATGCGAAAAACACGGGATACTAGCCCCAGATAGCTGAGATGCTCATGAAAGGAATGATTTCAGTGAGCCCAGACACTGCATCTTCCCATACACAGAAAAGTGCTAAATTCCTTACCTTGAGATATCTGGTTTCCTTTAATTAATAATAACTTTTTGATGTTCCCACTACCTGCCTTTTGTTGAACTTCTATATATCCTGGCTCCCCCCCATCCTCTCATCCCCTCAGAGCAGTTTTCTCAGAGTTACTTGAGATACCATCGCCCTGGCTTGAACTCCTAAAAATTCCCACAGAATAAAACATAACTCTCAACCTTTTAGGTTGTGACTATTTTTTTAGATCAACAGAAAGTCAAAAGATAGGGGATAAATGCCAAAGCCTTTGACTGTGTGGATCACAATAAACTGTGGAAAATTCTGAAAGAGATGGGAATACCAGACCACCTGACCTGCCTCTTGAGAAACCTATATGCAGGTCAGGAAGCAACAGTTAGAACTGGACAGGGAACAACAGACTGGCTCCAAATAGGAAAAGGAGTACATCAAGGCTGTATATTGTCACCCTGCTTATTTAACTTCTATGCAGAGTACATCATGAGAAACGCTGGGCTGGAAGAACCACAAGCTGGAATCAAGATTGCTGGGAGAAATATCAATAACCTCAGATATGCAGATGACACCACCCTTATGGCAGAAAGAGAAGAGGAACTAAAAAGCCTCTTGATGAAAGTGAAAGGGGAGAGAGAAGTTGGCTTAAAGCTCAACATTCAGAAAACGAAGATCATGGCATCTGGTCCCATCACTTCATGGCAAATAGATGGGGAAACAGTGGAAACAGTGCAGACTTTATTTTGGGGGGCTCCAAAATCACTGCAGATGGTGACTGCAGCCATGAAATTAAAAGACACTTACTCCCTGGAAGAAAAAAGCAGAGATATTATTTTGCCAACAAAGGTCCGTCTAGTCAAAGCAATGGTTTTTCCAGTGGTCATGTATGGAAGAGTTGGACTGCAAAGAAAGCTGAGTGCCGAAGAATTGATGCTTTTGAACTGTGGTGTTGGAGAAGACTCTTGAAAGTCCCTTGGACTGCAAGGAGATCTAACCAATCCATTCTAAAGGATATCAGCCCTGGGATTTCTTTGGAAGGACTGATGCTAAAGCTGAAACTCCAGTACTTTGGCCACCTCAGGCAAAGAGTTGAGTCATTGGAAAAGACTCTGATGCTAGGAGGGATTGGGGGCAGGAGAAGAAGGGGACGACAGAGGATGGGGTGGCTGGATGGCATCACCGGCTCGATGGACGTGAGTCTGAGTGAACTCCAGGAGTTGGTGATGGACAGGGAGGCCTGGCGTGCTGCGATTCATGGGGTCGCAAAGAGTTGGACATGACTGAGCGACTGAACTAAACTGAACTGAAATGTATTCGCACTTTGCTCTACAGCAGAAATTGGCACAATAGGGTAAAGCAACTATACTCAAATAAAACTCACTTTTAAAAACTCAGTAAATGACAACAACTACAATAACTACCAGTGAATCCAGAGTCACAGGCCACCCTCATCTACCCAGAGCTCCTCATACACCAGGCTCTGTACTTTCATACCTCCAGGTTTATTTCATCCCTTATTTAATAGATTTGAGTCTGAATGACCTCTGAATGTCTTTTGGCTGCTTCCAAAAAAAAAAAAAAAAAATCAAGTAAACCCTCTGTGAATGTTAATTTGCCACCACTGATGTAATTGAAAAGACTGGGATTCAGACCTTGGATTACCCGTCCCCTAAACGATCTCAGGGCTTCAGACAATAAACCTATAAATGCCTTCCTCCAGTAGAGAGATTGGGTCCCCAGATATGGCATTAGTTTAGGGCGTTCCTAGGAGGGACTGCGTAGCGAACAGAATAGAAAGCACTTCCCTCCCCCTATCCCCAAGGCAGACAGGAAAGCCGAATCTGGAAAAGGACCCTGTGCGAACTTGAGAAGAGGTCGAGCTCATTCCCAGCCAGGGAAAGAGAAGCTTTCACCCCTCTCCATGGAAAACTCCATGAAAATCTCTCCCGTGACAGTTTTGGAGTGCACAGGCCACCTCCGACCACACTTAGCTGGCCCAGGTCCAGGCCCCCAGGGGAGGATCTTCGCGGTCAGAGCTGCTCTGAACGCTTTCAACTAGCTCAGCCCCAGTTGGACGCTGGTGCCAAGATTGTTTAGCCCTGGGCGACCTCTGCTGCTGGCTCAGGGCATCACAGGCACTTTCCCGGGAAAGCGGCAACGAGGAGGGGCGGGACTTTCAAAAGAGAAAACAAATGTTTGAAAAATGAACCTCAAATGGACTCAGAAGGTCAAATAGACATTCACTCAATGGAGGTTTAGCTTTGGAGAATTAGGCCCAGAAGAGAGATCTCAAAGGAGAAAGGCTGGAGAATCTCCTGGAGATTGCTGAGAAACAGAGGAGTCCATCTAAGCTGGGAAGGAGTCATCTTCTTGGTAAAGGGGTTACAGACCTGTAACTTGCTAAGCCTCCAGTATTACATACGAAGTCCAAGGACAAGGCCACATCAGGGATGATTTAAAGCTGGTTACTACTCAGTGCAACATCGGATGTTTCCAAGGCAGCACTGACAGACTTCTATCTCAGAGGCAGAACTGGAGATTTTGGAGGGTGACTGACTGAGTTTTCAGTGGGACTGCTCTATAGGATCTGTTGCTTTCCTCTCTGCCACAAGCCAGTTGCAGTGTACGGTGTAGAAGCTCGATCACTCCTTCCAAAATGTGCCAAGCTATGGGCATTCCGGGCAAGCTGAAGTCACAGCACGCTTGGAGGCGGCAATGCTAATGTCAGGCTACCTAGCGGAAAAAGCAAAGGACAACAGGTAAGAAGGCTGGGGTCCCCTTCTGGTCACAGGCAGCAGGCTCCTCTTCTGACCTTGGAGAGTCACTGGACCTCTTAGGACTTCAGATCCCTTCTCGGCAAAGTCAAAGATTTTGATGCGATGAACTCTAAGTTTCCTTCTACCTCACTGAATCAATGTCTTAGAAATTGATTGAGCTTCTATTCCATGACCTCATAAGGTAGTAGGAGATCACCCTGATCTCTCAGCACCGATTCTAGAGATAATTCTGAACGATCTTATATCTTAGAAAGTCCAGGATCTAAAGTATAAAACAAACAGATTAAAGATTGTTAAATTATTAATTGAACACCTGTCCCTGCTGTGGGTTTAGAGTTCTGTCAGATGATAGAGCGGTATAGCTGGTTCCTAATCCCAGCAGACAGGATTTTGCTTATCCTTCTCAGTCGATTGAAAAGCGAACCATTCACGGCACCTCTCTTGTTTCTTTCCCCCCTCATCTGCTATCTCAAGTAGAAATCCTCCCAAAGGTACCTTCTTCTTCTGTATTTCTAGTAGGTCTCTGAAAATCCACTTTTTGTTTTGTTCTGTCTACACATGACATCTATGGGAATTATGCAGTATTGTTTGTATGTTTTTAAAATGTACATGAATGGCTTTTTTGCTATCACTCTCCTTTTGATCCATCCTCCTTTGTTTTACTCAGCATTAATATTTGAGATCCATCAATGACGTTCTGTGTAAGTCTAGCCAATTCTTTCTGATGGCTGCACATTATTCTGGTAGAGTCGTCATTGGTCTAGAATCCTTTGCCATGACAAGCACTCTTGCTCAAGGCTCCTTGTTTACCTGTATGGGAGTTTCTCTGGGGTATGTACAAGGGGTAGGACTTGCCTAATTGCAGAGCAGTCACATGCTTATTTCACTCATGCTTCTACCTCGTTCTCTACGAATTTCACCAATAAATGCTACCACCCGAGCTTGAGTGACCCATTTTTATATTCCTTCCTTTCATTTGGTCAGATTCTTGATTTTGTCAAATATGTTGCACATCAAGTGAGAACTTTCTCTGAATTTCCTTCCTTTTATTACTGGAAAAGCTGAGCCCCATTCAATGTTCTTATTAGCCATTCAGATTTCCTCTACCATGAATTTCCTATTTACAGTGTTCTAAGCTGCTGCTGCTGCTAAGTCGCTTCAGTCGTGTTTGAATCTGTGTGACCCCATAGACGGCAGCCCACCAGGCTCCCCCGTCCCTGGGATTCTCAAGGCATGAACACTGGAGTGGGTTGCCATTTCCTTCTCCAGTGCATGAAAGTGAAAAGTGAAAGGGAAGTCACTCAGTCGTGTCCGACTCCTAGAGACCCTGTGGACTGCAGCCTACCAGGCTCCTCCATCCATGGGATTTTCCAGGCAAGAGAACTGGAGTGGGGTGCCATTGCCTTCTCCGAGTGTTCTAAGGGATGCAACCAAATTCCTCTTAGTGATTCAAAGGCCCCCAACATTCTGAAAATTGATTATTTTTTTCTTTCTCACAGGAAACCAGGGGACTCAGCAAGTTGTTCCTGTTATCTTTTTACTTAAATAAATTACAACAAGATTTATATGCAACTTCCTCCAAAAGATAAATTTTACATCTTGGCAACAAACAGAATATATCATGCATGCACAAACCCTATGAGAAAATTCTGGTTCAAAACTGGACCAGGTTGCTGTTCATCGCAGCTGCCAAAGAGCAGGAAGGAGGCTGCTTGTTTAATGAGCCTCGGGCGACCAATGGGATTTTGACTCATTGTTATCACTGCCAGTCATTGCTACCCTAAGAGGGTATTGAAGTAATCATCCTCACCTTCTGAAGGGGACACACAGGTACAGGTAAGGCCCCTAAAACTGTTTGGGGGAAGGGTGCAGGTTTGCTTGGGCACGGGAAGTAAATCACAAGAAAAGGACTGACATACAGATGATAAATCTGTGGGTTGAATGACAATGTGTTGGGTAGAGAATGAGGAGGAAACTGACTTAAAATTTGAAAGTATCCAAACTGCTTTGCCTCCTGTCTTAATTAAAAATTAGGCCTGGTCTGCGTCACTCTTTTTCGGCATGTGCCTAATATAGATGTCCTTCGTCCAACATTCTATTTTGTTTTTCGATGTTGCTTCCTGAGTGGCAGGGGTTCCTTAAATAATTAATATATTACATCTTTGAAAACTTTAGATGTTACAAAGGCATTCTCCCAATCTAGTATCATTTATTACCTTGAACAGAATCTTTCATTTTGATGCAGGCAAGTCTATTTCCCATTTTATGGTGTGCAAATCTGGAGTCTTTTTGGAGAAATCTCTTTCTTCCCAAAGTTAGTGAAACATGTTCTCATTCTGAAGTATGTAGAAAATTAACCTAACCACAGACTCCAGGAGCCAAGTGAGAATCCAAGTATCTGCTTTGTAAGGGGTAGATTTGGACTAGAGACACGACAGGCCTTTCTTCTTGAATTAAAGATGTCCAGACCCACAGTGCTGGCTGACCCGATTTACCCCAGCCCCTTCCCAGGTGAAGAAGCTGGCAAAGGACACCCTGGGTGGTGAGAGTGGCCCTGCTCGAAGGTCCATCGCACGGATCCGGGGAACACGTGGCTCACACACGTGATCGTGCGCAGCACCAGGCAGCCTGCCAGGGCTGTGCTGGTCCACCTCGCCCAGGAGGTGACGAGGCTGAGCAAGTGTTGACTTGCTTCATTCCCACTAGTCCGGCTAGTCACCTTCCCTCCCATGAGGAGGAACAGGTAACAGGGCAGAGAGGGAAGCTAAAAGGTTTCCCAGTTTACATCTCTGGTCGAGAAGCAGAAGCCTCTCAGCTTTGGGCTGGGATGGAAATGTGAGATTAGGAAGAAAGCAATGCCTCTCACTGGAGAGACAGAATACCTTCACATTGCAGTTGAAGAGACTGAAGCTCGGGGAGGTCAGTGACTTGTCCACGGTCACACAGCAAGAATTTGAAACCAGCTCTTAATTTCTCCTCTGTGACCCTGAGCAGGAGGATGGACTCTGATCCCCTCCATGCTGTATCTCCCTCAAATCACTGCCTCGCAGGATACTGGAGCCTCAGTGGTCACTTCTCACAGTGGCCTGATCTTACTGCTGAGAACTCAGAGAGCAAAAGGACTTGTCTGAAGCTGCCAGCAGATCAGAGGTAGAGGATGAGTGTCTTCCAAACATATAATGAAGTTCCACCCATTGCTGGTTGCTCTTAGCCTTGAGTTTTTGCTCTGAAGAGAACCAGTATAAACAACAGAGACCCAACTCAAGCTTATTTAAGCAAAAAAAAGAAAAAAGGGAACATATTGTCTGTACAAGCAGAAAAGCCTAAAGGCAGGTCCGGCTTCAGGCATAGCAGAATCAAGACACCTGGTTGGTGTCTTTTGAATTCCCCGTGCCATCTCTTGGGTCTGCCTTTCTTTCTATCGAAACCATTCTTGGTAAGCTTGACCAAAGATGACAAACCAGGAGCTCTCATTGGGCATCCTGGCAGAGCAGCAACCCCAGGAAAAAGAGGAGTGTTTCTCTCTCCCCCTATTCCAGTATAAATCCTGAAGCAGGCATTCACAGCCTCTAATTGGTTGGAATCGAGTTCCAGCTACACTTGTAGGGATGGTGGGAGAAACAGCAACACTTGAGTCGCAGGGGCTGAGAATGTGTAGGGGTAGCTTCTTAAACTGAAATGAAAACTGAGATATGGTCACCAAAGAGGTTGGGAATGGATGCTGAAAGGCCAAAGAGAAAGATGGCAATACAGCTGGCAAACTCAAGCTGCAGTCACCTGTGTGTATCTGTCTGTGATTCCCTCTGCTCTACTCCCAGGCACCCATGCTGTGCACACATGCTCTACTGGACACGGACCTGGCGTCTTATATGTAGGACCTCAGTCTGTCCTGCATATAAGACGGTAAAGTGTCTGTTTAAATGCGGGAGACCCGGGTTTGATCCCTGAGTCGGGAAGATCCCCTGGAGGAGGAAATGGCAATCCACTCCAGTACTATTGCCTGGAAAATCCCATGGACAGAGGAGCCTGGAAGGCTACAGTCCATGGGGTCGCAAAGAGTCGGACACGACTGAGCGACTTCACTTCATCTCACTCAGTCTGTCCTCCAGGCACTTCTGTGAGGCGGGTACCGCCGTGAGCCTCATTTTATCGATAAGGATAGCAAAGCTAAGGAAAGTTGTATTACTAACTCCAGGCCACATAGTAAGGAATGGAGCTCAAACTCCAGAACGCCTTCATTTAAATCACATACCATTCAGCACTACGTAGCCTCCTTTGCAAATAAGACAGCTAATCCCGGGAAAAGAGGACTGCGTGCATTCTGCAGATAATATGTCTCCCTGCCCCCCGTTGCCAAATCATAGAACAGAAAGCGCAAATCCATACTTTCATTGCCTATGATTTCTCTCTTGAAATTCTGGATTTCTGCTCTACTCACAGACGCTTCCTCCCTTGGAAAAAGCTAACCATCCATGTTGGAGAGCCAATGTTGTAAGGCGACAGCTGTTCAGGGGCTGTTCACGGCCACAGACACACTATTTATTTTAAAGCTGGAGAAAGATATTCTCCTCTCAAGATGCCTGGTTCCAAACTGGCTAAACCACTTTTTGCTCAGACTTTCCAAGCAGTTTCATCCCTGGGGTGGAAACAGAGCATGGAATGATTTGGAGCAAAAGGACAATTTGGGGACAATTATGAGTGAAAGAAAACAGAGGGTTATAATAGATGTTGTCTTTCAACCCTAAATTCTGGCATCTTGTAACCAAGAATTCTGTCCCTCAGGTTTTGGTGGTGGGAACGTAATGCTGAGCAGTTGTCTGGAAGTGCTTCTAGATGCTCAGTAATTAGAAACAGGAGCACTGACTCAGGAGCCCATCAGTTGTACAGAGCACCAATTCACATATGAAAAAAAATGTGCAAATGTGCAAAGATTAAAGTTGAACAAAAATGAATAAATATTTCCTATGGATTTGAAAAGTGACTTGCAGTTCTACTTTCAAAACTGAATTGTCAACTATTTAATGTAAGTTAGTCCTATATGAAGAATGAGCTGGAAGCAAAGTTGAAAATTTTTCAGTAATGATGAGAAGGCAAAATCTTGCATGTAGGGGCACGTGGTCAATGCAGGGAGGCAGTGTGGTTAGGAGGAAGTCAGGTGACACCCTAGGAAGTTGTCTGCAAAGATGTATGTTGAAATTTGGTCCAGGATGGGATCAGACATATTTCCACTTCCTTGATGAGATTTAAAAACTGGAAAACACCCAGCTATTGTCCATGACCTAGACACAGTCTTCCTGGAGGCAGAGAAATGCTTTCGGGGGTGTTCTTTCTAACTTAAGGATTCTTCAGAGCCTGTCCATCATATCATGGGTGCCACAGCACGGAGCATGTGGAGACGTACTCACACACACACAGGCACACACAACATGTGATCATTTAGACAGCCAGGCTCCTGTGGGATACAGTAGAGAAGCAAACAGAGGCTTAGATGGAAATAGGAGAATTTCCCACAGCGTGGAGCCAGGCTGTCTGGGGTCTCCCACCCAGGTAGGAATGCATCTTCTGTAGCAGCTGCAGACGTCACAGCCACTGTTTTTCTCTCGGGGAGAAAAGTGGCAAGTAAGATGTAGACTCCTGGATCATTATCTGTCTCACACACCACTCTGCTCCATTCTTGGGAATATTTTGCAGGCAAACATGGCCAGAGCCTGGCACATTGCTAGTCTATACCTACTCTGCAAATGTCTACTGAGGGAATCAATGATACTTCTCAGAACTGGGGTAAGGGCTCTGATAGGGCAGTCTCCTGAATCTCCAGCTCGGGGAGTATTGAGTGATGGAGACGGGAACAGAAAGGACTGTCTACGCGATGAGCTTCGGGTGCCTGTGGGAGGAGCCGCCAACCTCCCAGTTCACATCCCTTCTTTGTACTCAAAGGGCTTGCCAGAGCTTGAACCCATTAACAGAGAGGCTAGAAGGACCTGGCCCTGATGCTCAGCATTAGGTGGGCCTTAGGAACAGTTTAAGAAATTTAATATTCATCAAACACACGTTATGTGTAGAACAGACATTTACTCTATGTGAAATTCCAAGTAACAAGGTGATGCATAAAATGCTATTTTATTTATTTAAAAAAAAACTGAATCTGATACCACACTTATGGCAGAAAGCAAAGAAGAACCAAAGAGTCTCTTGACAAAAGTGAAAGAGGAGAGTGAAAAAGTTGGCTTAAAACTCAACATTCAGAAAACTAAGATCATGGCATCTGGTCCCATCACTGCAAGGCAAATAGATGAGAAAACAGTGGAAACAGTGACAGATTTTATTTTAGGGGGCTTCAAAATCAGGGCAGATTGTGACTGCAGCCATGAAATTAAAAGACACTCGCTCTTTGGAAGAAAAGCTATGACCAACCTAGACAGCATATTAAAAAGCAGAGATGTTACTTTGCCAGCAAAGGTCTGTCTAGTCAAAGCTATGGTTTTTCCAGTGGTCATGTATGGATGTGAGAGTTGCACTGTGAAGAAAGCTGAGCGCCAAAGAATTGATGCTTTTGAACTGTGGTGTTGGAGAAGACTCTTGAGAGTCCCTTGGACTGCAAGGAGATCCAACCAGTCCATCTTAAAGGAAATCAGTCCTGGATAGTCATTGGAAAGACTGATGATGAAGCTGAAACTCCAGTACTTTGGCCACCTGATGTGAAGAACCGACTCATTTGAAAAGACCCTGATGATGGGAAAGATTGATGGTAGGAGGAGATGAGGATGACAGAGGATGAGATGGTTGGATGGCATCACCGACTCAATGGATGAGTTTGAGTAAGCTCCTGGAGTTGGTGATGGACAGGGAGGCCTGGCGTGCTGCGATTCATGGGGTCACAAAGAGTCAGACATGACTGAGCAACTGAACTGAACTGAACTGATGCGTATGTGGGGGTAGCGGGGATATGGGATATTGTATCTTCTGCTTAATTTTGTTATGAACCTAAAACTGCTCTTAAAAGTACAGTCTATTTTTAAAAAGGTTACAATGGTACATTTTATGTTATACGAGTTTTACTTCAATTTCAAAAAAAAGGAAAGAGTAGATCCTACGGTTGAGAGGGAAGTAAACATCTGACTCATTTGAAAAGTCCCTGATGCTGGGAAAGATTAAGGGCAGAAGGAGCAGGGGGCGTTAGAGGATGAGGTGGCTGGATGGCACCGCTGATGCAATGGACATGAACTTGGGCCTGCTTCAGGAGATGGTGAGGGACAGGCAGGCCTGGTGCGCTGCAGTCCACGGGGTAGCAAACAGTCGGACATGCCTGGGCAACTAAACAACAGCAGAGAACCTAGGACATGAAGTAGGATGTTGGCAGGAAACGGGAGAGGATGGGAAAAGGAATTTGCGACAGAACTGGCAGGTGAGGGCAGTTAACTGGATAGAGGACAGAGGTGAGGTTGAGATGCTAAGCCTGAGGGATTTTGACAGTCACAGGGCATGCGAAGCAGGTCAAGAATTGGAGTGAGGGGATGGTGAGTCTGAGCTGCTGAAGGTGCTTCCTACCCCAGGGGAAAGCAAGGGCACGGTGGTTTTAGGTCTCCCCTAGGATGAGAACAGCGGCTCAGGAAGAAATTTGGAGAATATGCACCCTTGAGGAGATGTGACTAACAGTGAAGGAAGTAAAGGAAGCGTGTATACGGCCAGGGAAGCCCAAAGGGGAAGCTGAGCAAGAAATGTCAGGGGCTCCAGGGGGAGCCAGATGACTGTGGGCTGGTTCTGCACGCGCTTGTGTGCTGGCAGTTTTTCCCAAGCAGAACAAAGGTGGCGTGTCCCCGGTTGGGGTGGAACCTGGCTCTTGAACTCTTTCCCTCAGCCACCCTCAGCTGTCCTATGCTTTACCTACTCTCACCTTCCTGCTTCTAAGGGTTTGTGCAATTTGAAACCCACATTACAATCCTTGGCTTGACCCCCCTAGAAGCCACTTCAGGCCCCATAGATGCCATAAATATAGATCCGCAATAGCAAATATCCAACCCAAGCACTGCAGACCATAATCTTAATATATATTACTCTAGCTTCGTGTAGAAATACCACCACAAAAATGACAATCTATCATTATTCTTTCTTGACAGGGCTATTTTGGTGAAACTACTTTGGTTCAGTTCAGTTCAGTTCAGTCGCTCAGTCGTGTCCAACTCTTTGCGACCCCGTGAATCGCAGCACGCCAGGCCTCCCTGTCCATCACCATCTCCCGGAGTTCACTCAGACTCACGTCCATCGAGTCCGTGATGCCATCCAGCCATCTCATCCTTGGTGGTCCCCTTCTCCTCCTGCCCCCAATCTCTCCCAGCATCAGAGTCTTTTCCAATGAGTCAACTCTTCTCATGAGGTGGCCAAAGTACTGGAGTTTCAGCTTTAGCATCATTCCTTCCAAAGAAATCCCAGGGTTGATCTCCTTCAGAATGGACTGGTTGGATCTCCTTGCAATCCAAGGGACTCTCAAGAGTCTTCTCCAACACCACAGTTCAAACGCATCAATTCTTCGGTACTCAGCCTTCTTCACAGCCCAACTCTCACATCCATACATGACCACAGGAAAAACCAGAGCCTTGACCAGGCGTACCTTAGTCAGCAAAGTAATGTCTCTGCTTTCGAATATACTATCTAGGTTGCTCATAACTTTTCTTCCAAGGAGTAAGCGTCTTAATTTCATGGCTGAAGTCACCATCTGCAGTGATTTTGGAGCCCAAAAAATAAAGTCTGACACTGTTTCTACTGTTTCCCCATCTATTTCCCATGAAGTGATGGGACCAGATGCCATGATCTTCGTTTTCTGAAGGTTGAGCTTTAAGCCAACTTTTTCACTCTCCTCTTTCACTTTCATCAAGAAGATTTTTAGCTCCTCTTCGCTTTCTGCCATGAGGGTGTTGATATCTGCATATCTGAGGTTATTGCTATTTCTCCTGGTAATCTTGATTCCAGCTTGTGTTTCTTCCAGTCCAGCATTTCTCATGATGTACTTTGCATATAAGTTAAATAAGCAGGGTGACAATATACAGGCTTGACGTACTCCTTTTCCTATTTGGAACCAGTCTGTTGTTCCATGTCCAATTCTAACTGTTGCTTCCTGACCTGCGTATAGATTTCTCAAGAGGCAGGTTAGGTGATCTGGTATTCCCATCTTTTCCAGAATTTTCCACAGTTTATTGTGATCCACGCAGTCAGAGGCTTTGGCATAATCAATCAAGCAGAAACTACTTTGGTAGATACCATTTTATTGTTCAGTGATATTAATACATCTTGAAAATAATATGTTCTCATCCTTTCAGAGTTAGGAAATGCTTGCCATTCCACACCATCTGATATACTGTCTCTCGTAGAAAACTAAGGGCATTGTGATATATCCTTGTTCCTGTTTTTTTCTGTTGGCCACTGGGATGCTTAAGGTCAACTTTTGCACCAGATTGTGGGAACTTCCATTTGGTCTTCTGGTACAATCACTCTTCTTATCTGTCCTCTTCACCCCAGTTCAGATCAGTTCAGTTGCTCAGTCATGTCTGATTCTTTGCAACCCCATGGACTGCAGCACACCAGGCTTCCCTGTTCATCACCAATTCCCAGAGCTTTCTTAAACTCATGTCCATCTGGTCGGTGATGCCATCCAACCATCTCATCCTCTGTCTGTCATCCCTTTCTCCTCCTGACTTCAATCTTTTCCAGCATCAGGGTCTTTTCTAATGAGTTGGGTCTTCACATCAGGTGGCCAAAGTATTGGAGCTTCAGCTTCAGCTTCAGCATCAGTCTTTCCAATGAATATTCAGGACTGATTTCCTTTAGGGTTGACTGGTTTGATCTTCTTGCAGACCAAGGGACTCTTAAGAGTCTTCTCCAACCCCACAGTTCAAAAGCATCAGTTCTTTAGTGCTCAGCTTTCTTTATGGTCCAACTCTCACATCCATACATGACTACTGGAAAAACTATAGCTTTGACTACACGTACCTTTGTTAGTAAAGTAATCCCTTTGCTTTTAAATATGCTGTCTAGGTTTGTCATGGGCTTCCCTGGTGGCTCAGCTGGTAAAGAATCTGCCTGCAATGTGGGAGACCTGGGTTTGACCCCTGGATTGGGACGATCCCCTGGAGAAGGGAAAGGCTACCCACTCCAGTATTCTGGCCTGGAGAATTCCATGGACTGTATGGTCCATGAGGTCTCAAAGAGTTGGACACAACTGAGTGTCACTTCTAGGTTTGTCATAGATTTTCTTCCAAGGAGCAAGTGTCTTTTAACTTCCTCTTCACCCCAGCCTTTTTCAATACTTGTTCCTTGGCCTCCTTTCTTTCTCTTAATAGTTTGATGGGTAACAATGTCATTCATGGTGCATGTCTTCCAATCCTTTTTGAAGGTTGGCAAGATGTAGAAGCTAAGTGAGTAGGTAAGTAGGCTTCAGTACTGTGAAGGGCAGAGAATTGAGTTATTTGGTGCTACTAGCTGGCTTCATCAACAAGCCCCAAGTCACATTACAGAGATGG
Source organism: Budorcas taxicolor (assembly GCF_023091745.1). Taxonomy (NCBI): domain Eukaryota; kingdom Metazoa; phylum Chordata; class Mammalia; order Artiodactyla; family Bovidae; genus Budorcas; species Budorcas taxicolor. Next base: position 4,022,648 of record NC_068912.1, read on the forward strand.
TGGCCAAGATATAGGTGTGGCTTGTGTCACCAAGATTGTGTCCAAAACCTGAACCTTCCTGGGGCATTGTGTAGTGTAGTGTGGAAGAGATAGAGATTACATGATGCTGATATGCCGGGAGCACCAAAAGCAGGTGATGGATGTCCTAAGGACCTTCAGTCAAGAAACTGGCCTTGGAGAGAAAGACCATGTTGCTGACCCTGGCCTGGATATTCCTGGTGTGATGCAGGGAGCCACTACGGGGGCCAGGTGTGGCTTTTCCTCTGTTATATTAAATAGTTCTCCGTGTGTTGATGATGAAGCATGTGTGAGACTTTGGTTGCCTTAACTGAATGGCTAATTTGCATTGTGATCCTACTAGACTCCTAGGAACTGGAATATACTCACACACCAGAGCTACCACATGCCCTGCCCTCTGCCATGGGATGTGGAATGAGGGCTGGGCAAGTGCCCAGCGGCCTGGCTGCAGCATGCCAGCTGAGAAGCCACCCTGAGCTCTGCCAAGAGGCTGCGGGGAAGCCGGAGGTCCTCTGTGCTGTCTCTCTGGCGCTTCTGTGGTTTCTCCTCCAACCAAGTCCACAGCTAATGCCCCTGGTTTCAGGAGGGGCAAGGAGAAGGAGTAATGAGAAGGAGGTGCTGGAGCAGGGCTCTATTGACAGCCAGATCTGCAGAAGCTTGGAGATTGGCTGCTAGTTCTGTGTGGGTCTGGAAAATATAGCCTGGTGGATGGGATTCAAGAAGATTTATCCAGGACCGGAGCACAAGGGCCGTCTTCAGGACGAAACCTCTCCAGCCTAGAAGCGCACCTTCCACGCGCGCTGAGGTGCGGTCCCCAGGAATTCTTCTGCTCACTTACCCTCCTGGTCCTATCAGCTCTTTGTCACAGAAGAGGAGGCCTTATCCACAATGCTGTCACTCAGGAAGTGGGTTTGGCGCCCTGAGGAATCCCACTGCCCCTCTGGAGCCGCTGACTTTGAGCGGCCGCTGACTTTGAGCGGCCCCCGAAGTTCTGAGGAGGGCCTCCGACCCGTTTCTCCCCAAGGTCTGAGGTGAACTCTGGAAATGCCTGGAACACTCCTGACCTAAACCAAACACCCACAGTGCTTGTCCAGTGGCTGCTAAAATAACAGGAAGGTGTCCTGGAATGTCTGCCCATGTATCAAGACCTGTTTTAATAAAAAACCTTTCTTGAAAACTATCTTTGTGAGACAGTATGACTCTTTGTGACCCTATGCACTGTAGCCTGCCAGACTCCTCTGTCCATGGAATTCTCCAGTCAGGAATACCAGAGTAGGTGGCCATTCCCTTCTCCAGGGGATCTTCCCAAACCAGGGATCGAACCTGGGTCTCCTGCATTGCAGGTGGATTCTTTACCCAGAAAACTATGCAGGCATGTATGCTGCCTGAGCCCCTGAATCATGATCTCTGAGGGTGGCTGGATGTTTATCTTTTTAAAGCTCCTCTGGTGATGCTCATGTGTAGGCAGCATCCAGATCCAAGATGCTTATCCCACGTCTGGGCGGTGGGCCCAGAAAGGTGACTCACCAAGACTGGCGGACCCAGGCCTGGGGCCTGAGCCTTCTGACACTCAGGCCAATCATTCATCCCCTGTGACTGTCGGGCTGCCCTGGCTGAAGCCTGCACGCCCACCTGCACGGCACCTCCAGCCGCTACCCCCCACCCCTGCAACCCCACTCAGCCACACAGCGCTGCTTCTCCGTGGGTTCATGCTGTGCCTGCTCTTTAACCTACTCTTTAGGGGAGAAGAAGTGTTTGCTTGTCTCTCTGATTCCCACATTAAATCATAAAGTCCATGAGGCCACAGACCACAACAAATCCACCTCTTAGTCATGGCTGTGGAGCAAGGGCTGTGGGCCTCCCAGGGTCTGGGGAAATGTAAAACTTGACTCTCCTCCAGTGCGTGTGTGCTCAGTGTGTCCAACTCTTTGTGACCCCATGGGCTGTAGCCCACCTCTGTCCATGGAATTTTCCAGGCAAGAATACAGGAGTAAGTTGCCATTTCCTCCTCGAGAGAATATTCCTGGCTCAGGGATCAAACCACGTCTCCTGCATTGGCAGATGGGTTCTTTACCACTAAGTCCCCTGAGAAGCCCCACTTCCAGAGTACGAGATGTCATCGTATCATGGAGAGGGAATCAGTTTTCAGATCAGTTTTTGAATCTGAGCTTTGAATTCTGGCCTCGCTGAGCTTCCATTTCTTCAAGTGTAAAATGAGACCCAGAGTGTCAGAGTGCCATCACAGGAGTTAACATAGGTGGAAGCACCTGGCTTATTAGGTGCACGATATTGGTCAGGATAGGCTAGGTTTGCTGCTATAACAAACCTCAAAATCTTAATGCATAAGGCAAGGCTTCGTTTCTCCCACACACTGCCTGCTCAAGGGAGGGGTGGTAGAACGTGGGACTCTATTGATCGAGGCACTCTGGGACCCAAGCTGTCAGGATCTCCATAACCAGCTCGGCATCAGGCTTCGAAGTTCACAGAGGCAGGTACACAGAACACGGGAATCGCAGGCTCTCAAATGTTCTCCCCGGGAATTCACATATATCATTCCATTCACATTTCCGCTGCAAGAACACACCTAACTTAGAGGGGCACGTGCTCAGAAGGAGAAGAGAATCTGAAACCTTGATGAGTGCTAGTAATCCCCACCCCTGTATGCAAGGACTTATTACTGTCCAGGTGGCAGAAAGAGAGCTGGCCACACTGGGACTGGAGCCCAGCCTCCTGGACTCCACTCTGAGACTGACCCTCCTTCCTCCTACCACATGGCTGCCCAGGGACAGTTTCCTGTTACACGAGCTCCTCTCCCTTCTGAGTCACTTGCTTCTCCTCTAGTCAAATGCCAAAGAGAAACATTTCCAACGGGTTACCAAAATGTCTGAGCAAATAGAAAGAAATTCCACTGTCAAGCGTTCCAGTTCAAGGATTGTTCCTTCTTGCAGGGTTTATAACTCCTGTCATATTTCTAAATGGCTTATGCTTGTCAGCAATAGTACTTCCTCTGTAAACAATGGAATTTGAGGTATGACTTACAAAAGATTTATCATTCTGCAATACAGGCTTTTGACTTGGGGTGTAAGTTTACATTATGGGTCCCTGAACAGTCATTTGCAAAGACTTCCTCTTACAACCAGGCTCCTCCAGAAGAATCGTCACCATTCTCATGTGAGGGAGCCCTGGCTTTTGGAGGGGGAGTGCCGTCCCAGCCCTGCAGAAGCTGCTCTGACAGCAGGTCCACTGAAACACTGATGAATTAAAATTAAAGGGAGAAGAGGCATGAGATTCAGCAACTGAGACCATCCCAGGTTACATAAGAGTCTTTCCTAGGAATCATAAACATAAGTGGAAGTTCTCTTAGAGACTGATTATATATGTGTATTATATTCAGCTCTTGCTGTAAGTCACTTTTGATCTAGATTTCAGGATGTGCCAATGAATGAAACAGTTCTCTGCTCTCTTGGAGTTTACATCCTGGGAAAAGAAGAGAAAAACAAACAAGAGAGCTCACAGGTAAGAGTCCATGAGGAAGACAGTAGTGCGAAGCAAGGGAAACGAGGGTGACCTGTGTTGGGGAGGCCAGTGCTGTTTAGACAGAGTGGCTAAGAAAGACCTCCTGATGAGGAGACGGCTGACAGGTGAATGAGGAGACAGCGCCAGGAATGCTAAGACATGGCAGAGTGTTCCGTGCAGAGGGTGTGTGTGTGGCTGTATGAGTGTCATGTAAGTAGCGACGTCCACAGGCAGGGCAGGTTATGAGCCTCGCTTGTGTACAGGTTGGCATACACTTGGGGTGCTCAGATCCCCGTGCCATACAGACAGGGGTGGCAGCAAGTGCCAAGGCCCCGAGACAGGAAGTAGCTTGGCTTTTTTGAAGAGCAACGAGAAAGTAACAGTGACCTAGTGAGTGAGAAGAGGAGAGGGAGGGGATAAAGGGCTGTATGAGGGTGAGACTCTGATGCACCAAATTATGGCCCTTTTCAAAGCCCACACTGACCTCCATCATCCAACACCATTCTGCTGTACAAAGCAGAACAGTTGCCATAAGCTACTGGGGAGATGCTGGTTGTGGCAGGCAGGGGGTCTAGGCAGAGAGACTGGAGCTCCACGGTGACCCTCAGTGCCTCCTGGAGGCATTTTAGCATCACTCTGTAGCTGGCTTGGGAAAAGGGCATATCCTCCTTCCTCCCTTTCTCATTTCTACCCATCCCACTGTATCACACAGCCTCACAATTCTCAGTGCTTTTGAATCTACTTTACTTCTGGGAGGTTTCCAGGGCTCTTACTGAGCTCTGCTAAGAGATGAGGGTCTGAGGGAAAGACAGGAGCCTCTCTCTCTTTGGGTGGGTTGTGGGACCCTGGACCTTGGTAAATAGGAAGCCCTGGGAGCTTCCAGCCAAAGGTCCCGCTGGTCAGCCCTGAAGCGGAGCAGGAGTTTAGACAACCAGCCCAACCTTGTCCAGTGCATCCTCGTCCACCATCTGCTGACCGCCCTCCATCAGCCCAATAATTGTTTATCTTGGCATCCCGGGTAGTAGGTCAGGTTAGATTCTTTTCTTTCAAATAGTCTCTTGACATCAAAGAGGAAGGGATGTAAGGTAAAAAGAAATAAATCGGGGAGGATTCCGCATGCTTCACCACTGCTTTCATGTCTGGGATGTGCAGGAATGCCGGGGTGGGCACAGATTCTGTTATCTCCCCCAGTTCAAGGAAGGGTGGTGGGTGGGAGTGCGGTGTCCAAGCGCAGAAATGATCTGGACAGATAGCAGGGCCGCGGGCTGCATGAAAGCAAGAGTCAAGGGCAAGATTTTTCAAATTGAGATAGTGTGCTGGATAACATGGGGCTCAGGATGAGCAATAAAGCATGCAGGCTGGTGGGAGGTGGCCCTATGGTGGGAGGAATGCAGAGTGACCGAGAATGGCAATAGAGGGGGCTCTGTGGCTTATGTGTGACCTTTGGAAGGGCTCAGCCCCTATTGCAGCCCCAATTTCCTCACCTGTAAAGTGGCATCTTTAAATATGGCATTTTCATATTTTCAGCTCTTCCTGCATAGTTTTGACCTGGGGATGATTTATTCTCTTCCAAAACAGCAAAGGATTACCTAAAGAGCTAAAATCGATTTCATTTTCCTAGCTTAGCTTTGAACTGTGGAAGTTGACAGTCTGATGGAGACAGTGGGAGCATGTGGCAGAGATGGCAAAAATCGCAAGCAACACACAGTAAAGAAACACCTAAATGTTAAGTAGAAAAGAGTCTTTAAAAAAATTTATTTCTTTTTAATTGGAGGATAACTACTTTACAGTCTTGTGTTGGTTTCTGCGGTAATCAACATGATTGGCCACAAGTATACGTATGTCCCCTCTCCCTTGAACGTCCCTCCCGCCTCCCACCCCATCCCACTCCTCTAGGTCGTGGGATTTGAGCTCCTCGAGTCATACAGTAAATTCCTAGTGGCTATCTAGTTTACATACGGTAACGTGTGTGTTTTAATGCTACTCTCTCAGTTTCCCCCACCCTCTCCTTCCCCCACTGTGTTCACAAGTCTGTTCTTTATGTCTGCATCTTATAGAAGGGTTCCCTGGGGGAAGACGTAGAGGATCAATCTAGGAAACTTAGGAGAGGGAGGGACTGGAGCTGGTGGGAAGAAGGCTGGGAGCAGCAGGTGGTCACATTTGAAGAGCTGGGAGGGTTCATCCAAGTCACTGGTCTGGAATGTACCCGTGACAGCACGGGCACACAGGGCTCAAGGCAACTTCATTTAAAAAATTTCCCCTTGTTTCCTTCTTTTGAGTGAAATTTATACACTTTTTTCAATAGTGCAACTTGGTGATATGCCTCAAAAAACTTTAAGATGGTCAAACCACTTCCCCTGAAAGTTCTACTTCTAGGAATGTATTCCAAGGAAATAATCAGGGTTAACGAATACCTAGGCACAGACATGCCAGAGCAATGATTTCATTACAATTTATTATTTAAGTACAATAAATGTAAGTATTTAAGTAATATTATTTATTATAATTTTCTTATAAAAAGCATTATTTTATTTTGTTCTCACCATAACCCTATATAGAAGATACATGCTTTGTGAGGAAAACAACACCTAGGAAAAATTAGTTAATGTACCTAAAATTATTAATAATTATTTAACAAGTGGTTAAAGCCAGGATTTGAATCCCTGTCTGAGCCTATTTCCAAACTCCAAAAGATTCTCCCACTTTAGGGACAAATATCATCATTTAGGTATAAGAACTGATTAAACCAATTATGGGTCATATGTTATATATTATAAAGATGTGAAAAACAACGTTCTGTTGAAGTGGAACACCTCAATGCCATGGAGACTATGTGTAACATGTTAGTAAAAAATAGGTTGTGAAACATTGTGCATAATGTGAGGCTAATTTTAGGAAAAAATATAATGGTTAGGTCATAATAAAATAAAATGCTGATATTTGTTATGTGCTAATATTGGAATTGTGAATGATTTTCATTTTCTTATTTATGTTTTCTGCAGCTGCAAAACTTTCTTAAAAGAAATGATGCGGCCTTTTTAATCACAAAAAGGTAATTTCTTACCTTTATTTTTTGATAACTGCGGTCACAAAGCAGTTGCCTCTTATTATAACATGAATATGTGATCGGCATTAAAATTTTGGAAACTACCTAAAGCAGAGGAAGAAAATGGTTACCTCAATGAACAGTTACTTAGCTGAACAGGGCCGACTCTGTTACTGCACTTCCTTTCAGTCCTTCATCTGTGCGCGCCTGTTTATTGGTTTATTTTACACAGTTGCGCTAGGGTTTAAAGTGTGCTATGTCCTTTCAGTAGCAATTGGGAGCAAGAAAATTGCATGTCTTAACTGTCTTGCTGACTTGACCCTACAGTCTGTGAGGTCTTGTTCTTTATTTGCAGCCCATAGTTCAGTGCTCTCACTTTGTAGACGCTCGATAAATACTGGCCAAATGACCAAGTGGCAGGGCAGGGAAGGGAGTGGCTGTGAAGTTTCGCAGAATCTGAGCAGCTCTGCATTGGAAGGACTTGGGTAGGGCAAGCAAGATGGGGGGCTGTGGGGGAGAATCAGAATGCATGGTTAGAAATTGAGACTTAACATATAAGGCCACAGGGACTCACTCTGGTCTTCCAAGTGGGGATGTTACATGATCAAAACCAGGCAACGGAAACGCGATTCTGGCAGCTGTGCTGTGGACCGCGCGGCCCCTCGAGCAGCAGTGGGGAGGGCTGGAGGCAGGGAGGTAGGGAGGCTGTCCTCGTTAGTTCTAGCCTGAAGACTCTCTAGCAGATCGCTGCCTGGGGAGGCTGGGCTGCGACTGGGACTGTGAGAGCGTAGGTGGAGACAAAAAGTTAACTCCGCGCTCTGCTTGCAGGGACCAGAGGGACTGATCCGGTCAAGGAAGGAGGGAGGGGCGTCAAAGAGGAATCAAGAAGGCCAGGCTGAGCGCGGGGAGGCTCCGGTGCCAGCAGCGGAGTGAAAGTGCCGTTTAGGCAGCACCCCGCTTCCCCACCTCTTTTGGCTTCTCGGTTGCCTGGGTGTACAGAGGAACAAATTTGTGGTGTGGAAGGATTCCAGGCCAGTCATCCATCATCCACAATGAATGCTCACTGAGCACTCATCGCACACTCGGCAGCCTCACCCTTTCCAAGAGAGAGTTCTGGAAGTGGTCCAGGGGTCTGCCAAGGTGACTCGCCAGATTCTCCCTTGAACTCTGTGCTCCCTCCCTTGCTCTGTTCCCCAATTTTCTCTTAATTCAGAAAAAGCAACAAACAGTTCCCAGCCCCTTCCCTCCAGCGGCCACGTCCCTCCCTGCGGTTTGGCAGGGAAAGCACGCTGGCCGTCCCGGAGATTATCTAACGCCGCGTGCTAAGGCCGAGCGGCCGAGCCGTCGGGGCGGGGCCAGAGCGCCCGGGGCGCCCCGAGTCCCGCCAGCGCCTGTCCTCCACGGAGCGCCCCTCTCGGGAGCGCTCAGGGCGGAGCGAGGCGGAGAAGCCGGGCGCCGACCTCGGCGCACCAGCCGCCCAGGCAGAGGGGCGGGGCCGGAGCTCAGCCCGCCAGAGGCGGGTCGGCAAGTTCACCCAAGCCTCAGGTTCCGTGTCTGTAAAATACGAGCGATAGAACCCGACCTACTTACAGGTTTGTTGTCAAACCCAGATGTGGGACGGCTTCTTGTAGGCGCTGAGTACTGTGATTCGTATTAAACAACTACTGGTTTTTAATAGTATTGATTACTAGTCAGCGTGTGCTCAAGCACTACCTTGAAAGGTAACAGAAGGGAAGCAACTGGGGATTTTCTTCTCGTTGCTCTGCTGGCTCGTCCTGACAATGGGCTTGCACACTCCCATGTCAGAACGTTTTACCATGGTGTTTTCCACGGATTGCTTATGCCGCATTATGGACCGACCAAATCAAGTATTTCATGTTTTAACAAACAATAACGTTCAAAGAACAATAAAAACCCATAAAGTTTGAAAGCCTTGCTTAACAGGCTTATCAAATTTAACTCAACAGACATATAGGGCAGTTGAGACATGGAGATATAATACCGAGGGAAGGGATTTAAGCTTAGAAGGCAAAGCTGCGTTTCAAGGATTCCCTGACGAATTTCTCTGCGGGCATCATTCCGTTCAGTTTGGAATGACTGCAAAGCACCCCCGGCTGGGCCATACTTGAAGGCATCATTCTGTGCTCCCACCGCACCTGTGTCGATCTTGAAGCACCGGCTGCTCCGTTCTGAGACCTCTGCTTGCTTGGCTGCCTCCCCCAGCAGTCTGTGGGTGTGGGGACAGGCAGGGACTGCCAGGAGGCAACCTTGCAGCCCATCGGGCAGCACAGGTCAGAGCCGCAGAAAGTGCCCCAGGACCATCTGCTTACTGATTGGGTGCATAGGCTGGTGATCACGATGAGGGGGGCACCCTGGGAGGTGGGTGGGATGAGAGGATCTTTAACCAAATGGTCCCCTCTCCTCTGCTTCCTCCTCTTGACAGGCAGGATGGCTGCAACATCCCAGCCACGCCAGGTGAGTACAACAAAGTTGAGATGTTTGCTACTGTGATTGACTCAAAAGGAAACAAGCTCTAATCGTTGCCAGGCTTATCTTGTGATCCATTTGGGTAATTGCATTTTGGAACGTGATTAACTTGTGAGCGTTCATGAAATATGTTTCCAGCCCCTCTCCTGTCAGCTGATAGAGTCCACTCATGACGACTCTAAGGGGAGTTTGGGAAATCTATCAGATGCTCACAGCTCAGGAGGATCTGCCTTAAAAGACGGGAACACAAACCTGGAAACCGGGAAATCCAAGGGGATTTCATGCCCACTAGCTGGGTTTTCTCGACTGAAAAACTGAAATTACTATGACTGGCCTTTGTGCATCTCTCAGGAGGAGGGAAGATATGAACTTACAGAATTTCCCGTGAACAGCTTATGGACAGAACACGCCAAGTCTGAGGCATGTGTGCTTTGCCCTGCCGGTGACTGACAGCCAGCCAGGAAGGGGAGAGGCGGTGCCACTCTTCCCTCTCAGGTGAATGGAGGGGAGCAAGTCTATGATGGATGTGCACACAGCTGAATCACGGATCTTCCAAGTAAACGGGTCAGTCTGTGAAATGTAAGTATCATCTCTTAAATAGCACAGACTTGGAATAAACCACTGAAAATCTCTTCAAAACACACAGGGAATCATTTCATAGCTAATTTAAACTCGATGTATTTCTTTTTACCAAGGAAGGATGTTTTCTTTCTGAAGACAACATGTACACATGGAAAACGGGTATTCAATGAAAAGTTACCGGCAGGAGAAAAAAATCCATCCTAAGTCACACTAACTGAAAGATTAACCATTGCTAACCTTGGCAACCTGTGTCACATGCGAAAGTACTGGGATGGTGCAGAACATCACGAGTGTGATTTCTAAACGAAGCCAGAGCACAGGACTTCATCTGGCTCTGCCTTCTGGAGGCTGGAATACTTCGGGGGCCCCAGTCGAGCAGCAGGACCCTGCGGAGTGAGCTAGAGTCTCTGCTCTCTGCTAGGCCTTCTGAAGAGGACAACAGGTTTGCAGGCAAAGACCATCTGACTGGAAGGGACAGTGACACCCCGAGTTCCAGTCCTTAAGGGGAAGAGCGTTGGAAAAGGGGACACGAGCCTCTGGAAACGTCATCTTGGTACATGGGCACCGCGAGGCAGCTGAGACTTTGAATACTCCTGACTTGATCTGGCTCCGCTGGGGTGGTGATTGTGGGAGGATCAATCCTAAGTCCTGGCCCATGATTGGAGAGGAGGCTCCAGTGCTCTGTGAAGCTAATGAGGCCCAGATGAGTCCCTGCAGCCGTGAGAGGCTTCGTCCTCCTACAGACTTGGTTTCTTCTAACCTGTGTCCTCCAAGAGCAAACGGATACAATTTAGGCTTGGGGTCTGCCCTGGTGATGGAGTCCTTGTGGCATATGCGGGTGAGAGGCTTGGCTTACGTGGGGTACTTTGGGGCCACAGTATAAATTAGGGGAACAACTGAGACTAATTTGTGAACTGAAATAATTACTGAGAGTTGCCTCACAAGTTACTCAAAGAAATCTGGAGGGGAAAAAGCAGCCCTGGACAAGAAGTTTCAACATGCTGTGGACCAGATGTCAGTCAGGGTTTAAAGGGCTTTATTTAGGGCTTGTTTAGGACACTTCCCAGGCACCATAGCCTGTGCATCCCATCAGCTCTGTATGGACAACTTGGAAGGAATACTGGCAGCCTAGAAAATCTTACTTGTCCTGTTTATGGTTCCAGGCTGAGTGTTGACAGGTTTTATGCAGGAGTGGCAGAAGTCCACTTGTCACACCTGAAACCTCCAAATCACCATCCCCCGCTGCCCCTACTTTCTCCCAAGCAATGGGGAAATTCATTTCAGAGAGTGATTCCTGCTTGCAGGAGCTGATGCTGGCTTTTGTTAAATTCTGGACGGCCCTGCAGTGCAGGAGAAACACACACATGTACCCAGAGTCTCCCACATTCAGAACCGGTGATCATGCAGCAACGTTCTCGCGTGAAAGACACCATCACTCTGAAAAAGGAAACGGAAATGCAGGTGATGGCAAGGATAAAATCATGGAGATTGCTTAAGCTACTTGAGAGCAAGTAACATTGAAGGCATTTTAAAGATATTCTTTGCATAAAATTAATGTGCTGATTACAACAATTCAACAGTTTAAAGCAGCTCCTCAATAACTTGTCAACACATCTAGATGAGAAAGCTAGACAAATAATGTTCTGGATAATTGGTTTATGGAAAGTCAAACAAATTGAGTACCCTTTTGTCTTTAGTCATCACCCTGGAGGTTTTATGGGGGAGGGCTAACTTAGAGACTCATTATTGGCCTGCCTGATGGAACAGTGATGTCCTCAGGGTCACCGAAGGGTCCTGACTCTGAATGCCCTGCTCTGAGCTTTCTGAGGTTGATGTGTTCAATTTCATTTCCCGCTTGGTCATCTCTGCTCTTCGTTGTCATTTTCTGTGTTGAAAATGTATTCTTTTTTTTTTTGACAGTGTATTTCTAACATAAGTTGTCATTTCAGCCTCTGTAATCATAACTATCTAAAATTTGATTCCTTGGCTTTCTGTTTTTTTCCCCCCCTTTGGTGGTTGTATTTTGTGCCTCAGTGTCTTCATCTTAAAATGGGGTTGAAAATAAAACCTATCTGATTTGGTTGTTACATGAATTACCTATGCAAACTATAACACAGTTGTAGTATGGCCCATCATGTAGTAAGTTCTTAATAAATATTAGTTGTCGATGTTGTTTGATGTTATTGTTATATCATTATTAGTATCTGTTTCTTCCTGCTCTTCTTGATTTGGGTGCTGGCAGAATTTCACTTTATAGGCATTGACATTCAATGAGAGTCTCACTTCTTTTGGTTAGCAAAATAACAATCTCAGCAAATTTCCTGCTTTTGGCTATTTTGGGATATTTTCATTGCTGCTGATGCCTGAAGGACTCTTTGATTACTTCTCGGTTTGTGGGTTTTCTTGGCAGTTGAATTGAATTAAAATGAATTGAGAGATTAAGTGTCTGAGTGCTGAATAAGGAGTGTCCCTGAATTTGAAAATAATAATAAAAGTATATTTCACTAACAATTGTAATAGTCTGGACCTTCCAGTCATTCACTTTTGCCTTATTTCCAGGGTAAAAATGGGACAGGCATAAGGGGAAGCAAGTGCAAAGGCCCTGAGGTGGGATTATGTTTAAGAACATATGAAAGGAGCTCAGACACCCACATTTTAAAACACAAGGGGAGGGATTTGAGAGATCTACAAGGCCATAGCTAAGCAGATTTGGAACTCATATTTGGACTAGTGAATGTTCCAGATGACAATAAATCATGAATTTTTTTACGTTTATGTTTTCAAATAGGCCAAGATCAGGAAGAAGTTTTAATCCCATTTGCCAGATCCAGCTGATTTGAAGTGGCTGTTTGGCATCTTCTGTGGAGCAGGTCAGCTGAATGCTGCGGCCAATTAGTTGTGTTCTGTATGTGGCTTTATTGTCGTCTGGAACATTCACTCAATCTGCTAGGCATAGGCTGTGTTTACTCAGGCACACACCTCTTCAGGAGAGGTGAGAGTGGTTGACCAGTTAGCTTGCCTGGCCCTAGCCTCCCAGAACCTGAGGTCAGCTGAAGAGTGGAACTGGAATGATTGACCCACTGTAGTCTCAGTGCCCTAGTCCCTGCGGTTGGTTTTCTTCTTATAGGTCTCTGAAACCCCCAATACATAACTGTTCCCATCTGTGACCCAAGAGCTTCTCTCAGTAGCTTGAAGAGCCAAGTCTTGGCTGGGTACTCAGCCTTCACACAAAAAAGGGACTTGAGGTGAGTCAAGCAAAGCAGCGGCCAAATGGAGAAAAAGAAGAGGGAGATGCAGATGCTAAAGTCTGCTTAACTCCATATGAATGTGGGAGGCGAACGTAAAGATTTGGATAAAGTAGCTTTCGGTCGTCAATGCTGCTGTACCTGCCGGGCAGATGGCCCTCATGCTTTTGCGGGGATCTGCCACCAGGGGGCGCGCGAGTTCACAGCCGTGTCCTGGTGTTGCTGGAATCCAGGTGGGAGGCATTCTGGGAAAGGAGGGACAAAGACTTCATTAAAAGGAATCCCAGTAAAATCATTAGGTTGAGTCGGTGCTTCCTAGTGATGACAGCTGAAGAGGTTCTGTCTCTTACATGTCATTGGAAGCTCTGTTTGGCATTTCAGTGGCTCTTAAAAAGAGGGTTTTGATGACACTGGTGGGATTGGTCTACAAAGAGCCCTGCTGGGTTTCAAGTGGAGACACACTGATCATGGCCTCCCTTTCCTGCGCAGTCCCTGCCAGCCTCCCCTTTCCACTCTTCTCCCTTATCCAGGTCGGCTGCCGGGTGTTGTTATTTTAAATTTTATTTTTCACTGATAATAATTTTCGATAATTTTTTATTGAGATCCTGTCAGCTGTAAAATCTGCTCCAGGCATGAAGCTCCTCTTTCCTCTGCAGTTTTATCTTTCTTAAGTGGTGACCACCAGACAGATTCAGTCAGGTTTGAGCAGGTAGGGAGTTCTGTGCCCCCTTCTCTCCTGACCACAGTGGCTTCTTTCTCTTTCCTCACTTACAGCGCTGCCTGGAAAGAATCATGTCTGAGAATTGAGGCTTTCTGCCAGACCAGTGGAAGTGTAACTGTCTCTCACCAGGCCATTGTGGGGCACTCACTGGGTACTTTTATTTTTCTGGGCTCCTTTGTGAGGATGGTGGGTTTGGATGGGTTGAGTGAGAGTGCACAAGAGGGACAAAGACCAGCTAACCTGCATTTTTTCATCTCCCCTCATCCTACCTCCACCCCCAGGCACAGTCCCAGAGCCTCCCTGCTGGATGAGGGCAGAAGGAGATAGGGTCCCAGGCAGTGTGGAGGGTCCCAAGAGTCTGAGACCTCAGAAAACCAGTGGTGCCCACTTCTCAGCTTCAGGCCCCATGTCTTTCCCATGTAGGTATATACTGAGCATTTGTAGACTTAATTTTCTGAGAAGGCAATGGCACCCCACTCCAGTACTCTTGCCTGGAAAATCCCATGGGCGGAGAAGCTTGGTAGGCTGCAGTCCATGGGGTCGCTAAGAGTCAGACACGACTGAGCAACGTCACTTTCACTTTCACTTTCATGCCCTGGAGAAGGAAATGGCAACCCACTCCAGTGTTCTTGCCTGGAGAATCCCAGGGACATGGGAGCCTGGTGGGCTGCCGTCTGTGGGGTCGCACAGAGTCAGACACGACTGAAGTGACTTAGCAGCAGACTTAATTTTTCAGGTGGGCCTTGGGAGGGTCTGTGATCCAATAATCAGAGTGAAATGTTTAGTTAACTTTAGACTCGATAAGAGTTATATATCAATCGTAGTCCGGTTAGGACACAGAAGCCGCCCCAGGTACTTGAACAGTGAGGATTTCATATGTCTGTGCTCAGTCACGTGGTCGTGTCTGACTCTTTGTGACCCCATGAGTCTGCCAGGCTCCTCCGTGGAATTTTCCAGGCAGGAATACTGGAGTGGGTTGCCATTTTCTTCTCCAGGACCCAGGGATCAAACCCAGTCTCTTGTGTTTCCTTGATTGGCAGGTAGATTCTTTACCACTAGCGCCACCTGGGAAACCAGAATTAACATAAAGAATAGTTAACTAGGCAGCACATTGTTAATTAGGTCACTGAAGAGGCAGGAAGGGAACCCTACGTGGTCATAAATGTAGCAATTGTGGGAGTCCTATCACCCATTGGGCTCTGGGGACAAAGGGAAGAAATTTGAATTATAAAAATTAGGACCTTGGAGGAGAGGCTTGGTGGACACAGGACCCTGCCCTTTGAGGATGGGGCACAGCTGGTTGGAGTGTCTCTGTAGACCCTGAGTAGACACAGGGGAGCTGGCTCAGCAGTGTGAAAATGCGCACCAGATCCCGCTGCTCTCGGGGGAGGCATCACTCTCATTACAGAGAGGAGGCGTTGCTGGGGTCCCTCAGAGCCACAGGCAGAAGGAAGGAAGCAGACTTCCAGGACCAGGTGAATCCGTTCTTCTACCACCCTGACTTAGCAGAGCCTAGCATGGAAAATGGAGAAGGCAATGGCACCCCACTCCAGTACTCTTGCCTGGAAAATCCCATGGACGGAGGAGCCTGGTAGGCTGCAGTCCATGGGATCGTGAAGAGTCGGACACGACTGAGCGACTTCACTTTCACTTTCATGCATTGGAGAAGGAAATGGCAACCCACTCCAGTATTCTTGCCTGGAGAATCTCAGGGACGGGGGAGCCTGGTGGGCTGCCGTCTATGGGGTCGCACAGAGTTGGACACGACTGAAGCGACTTAGCAGCAGCAGCAGCATGGAAAACATCTGGAAAATAGAAATGTGGTCCACAGAGTTCTGGCCCCAGCAACAAGGCTGAGTTTAGAGCTAGGAGAGAACAGCCTAAAAACTGGCACACTGTGCTTGACTGGACTAGCAGAGGGAGATCAGGAGTGGGCAAGATGGGAGAAAGACTCAATCAGTATATTTTTTTCCCCTTCCTTTTTTTTTTTTTTTTTTTTTTGCTGACAGCTCAAGACTAACACGTGTGTTGATCAACTACTAAGATGTCAGACTGGCTGCCTGGGACCAGCAGGCTTACGTGAGTTCCTGCACCGGAAGACAGCCTCATTCTTGACCATCAATCTAGGGAAAGTCCTGCGGGGGCTGGCAAGGCACTGAGGTCTCCGGGGGCTGCTCTCCGAAGCCTGGAAGGACATCCGAGAAACTGCAGACAGGAGAGCGGGAGGAGAGCTGCCGCCCTCTTGTGGAAATCTGCGGTACTGCAGGAAGGTGATGTGACCTGCAGCTGGCTGGCCACTTACTCCTGCCCACCTTGAACTCCAGGAAGCAACATCTGGGAAAGGTCGGTTTGATCCCCTGAAGCAGATAAGAGGAGTGCTTCAGCACTGACTCATGATGGTGATGATGCCTTTCTCCAAAAGGAATAAGTCTCATCGCTGAGGTCTGGATCCCCTGCTCAAAGAAACTAATGGCCTATTTATCCAGAAATAGGTACCCAAAGCTGAGACAGACAAGCCCATCTCACATAGACATCTGCTTTGGAGTGTCTTTTAAAATAGAGATTAGCAAGTTTTTCTGTAATGGGCCAGACAATAAATTCTTTAGGCTTGTGACTCTACTGTCTGTTTCAACCATTCAACTCCATCACTGCAGTGTGAGCGCAGCCATGGGCAGCCATCAGATGAGACAGCAGGTTGTGTTCCGACACAATTTTATTAGGGACACCCACATGAAATAGTATTCTCTTTTTGATCCTATGAAATTTTTTAAAATGTAAAAATCATTCTTAGTTTGCAAGCCTTACAAAACGTGAGCGGGAGTGGGCCCATGGCTAGAGCTGATGGGCCCTTGCCTTGCACTTCTCAGCAGTTCAGTCGTTGGGTGGTGCCTCTGTGAGCTAAACTCATTGAAGTGGTTTCTGTGCCACCCTGCAGAGATTGGGTGCCAACAGGATCTGGCTCCTGGGGTCCCATGGGCCATGGGGCCATCTGAGTGCTTGACCCCTTGTTTAAAGTCTGAGGGATTATCTGTGGGAGAGACTCTAAATTTTACCCTTTTCCTAACTGAACTGAGAGCCTTGTTCTCACTGAAATGTATCTCTGGGTTCTAACAAATAGAGGCGTTAGCAACTCTGAACCAGACACACAGTTCAGGAGCGCCATAGTATCCAGTTTCCTCATTGATAAGAAGAATTTCACTTGGGTATCTTTAGACAATATACCTGTTAATGCACCAAAAAATATGATGGGTTTAATGACAATGTGATTTTTATATGGGTTTCCCTGCTGGCTCAGATGGTAAAAAAAATCTGCCTGCAATGCAGGAGATCTAGGCTTGATCCCTTGATCAGGAAGGTCCCCTGGAGAAGGAAATGGCTAGCCACTCCAGTATTCTTGCCTGGAGAATTCCATGGACAAAGGAGCCTGGTGGGCTACAGTCCATGGTGTTGTAAAGAGTGATTTATATATGATTTTCCAGGAACTCAATCCTTTTTTAAAGCAAGCTGCACCTGTAGTGTAACTTACATTAAATGTATGGTCTTATTTGTTTTGTGAGTACTGAAATCTACAAGTTGAACATTTAGAAGGAGACAGTATGAATATGAAAAACTTTGAAGGATTTAAAAAATTTTTTGGTAGAAGAAAAGTTTTGAGTGAGCAGTATTACTGTTGGGTTTACAAAGGTTGGAGTTAAGGATTGGTATTTTCTTTGCTGTGCATGAAGAAAGTTTGGAAGGATACAGAAGAATCAAATATCTGGTGGATGTTGGGGAGAACTGTGGGAGGGGGGTGCCAGGGGGGCGAGTTTCCTGCATCCATTTTTATTCCCTGGTGTTTGAACTCCGTAAGCATCTGCCTTTTCCAGTCTCCCTCCTTACAGGTCAGCAGGGCCCGACTCGGTCAGGCTCTGAGGACACGGAGCTCCGTAGAACACAGATGTGTGTATTTTCGGTGAAGGAGGCAGGCATCTAAAGAAAAATTGGTCATATTGTGTGATAAATGCTAATCAGCCTTTGAATTTACCCAGGGGAAATGCTAATTTCCTGTCTGAGAGCATAAGAAGTAGATACTCAACACACCAGAGAAGAAAGAGGAGGGGGTTACTCCTGACAGAGGACACAGCCTGCGCCCAAGCGCAGGGATGTACCAGGGTGATGTCTGGATCATGTCTAAGTAGCAGAGAGAGTTAGTTCATGGAGCTGAAGGGGAGAGGAGAGAAAAGGGCAGGGGAGAGGGGAGACCGCGCTAGAAAAGTCAGTGGGGAACCGTCTGTGAGAAGTAAAAGGGGAGACTTCTCTTGGGATGGAGGATCTATCAGAGGACCCCACGTGGACATCTAAACACCAGTGATGATGACGTGGGGCAGTACCTGCAGACCAGAGGTGCCCCCATCTGGGAGGGGAGAGGGGAGACCCCCTGAGCCTGGGGGGGGGGCCCCTTCCTTCCAGGGCTGACTTGTCATGATGAAGTCAGTGTTTCTTCTCTGTACGATCCCCAGCCCTGTCCAGCTGAGGTTCCACCAGGTACGTGTGGGACCCTCTCCTTAATGCCCTACCATCTCAGGGTACTCTCTGCCCTGGTGCTCTGGGGAGAAGATGCAGCCCGAAGGGAAGCCACTTGCTTGTGCCTGGGAGTGAATCAGTGATGAAACCAAAGTCCTCTGCCCAGTGGGAAGAAAGATGAGACGCTGAAGAAACTCCAAACTCATGGCTGTGCTCCGCCCTCCCCACCCTGCCCAGATGTTCTGGAAGACTCTGGCTGAACTCTGGGGCACACCCATCTGCATTCCTGGCAAGCATGGCAGCCGGGAGTTTGCACTACCTGGCTTTGAGCTGCTGCTGGCCCAGAACCAGGATGGGTAGCTTAGTCCTTGGGAAGACTCCGGGTTGCTTGGAATGGGTGCAGCACCTTCGGGTGGGTGCCCTGCTGTTGCTGCAAGAACCGGAGGCAAAGGTTTGGTTCTTGAAACTTGGCAGCTCCAAAGAGGGGCAGTGTATTTTTCAGGCTGACATTTAGGGCGGGTCTCACTCTACTTGCATATGAAATCAATGAGATAATAAATGTGCAAACATCTTGAAAAGTCACCAAACTTCTTATTGCACCCCATCCAGCTGTTTTTTTCTGCCACATTTCCCACTTCTGTTTCAACATTACCCCACGCTTCTTCGATTACTTCTCTCCTTTCTTCCTCCTCATCTCACAACTAAACAGACGCTGAGCTTTTGGGACTTGGTTTCTGAGAAGTCTTTTTCGTTCATCCCGTTTGATTTCCTGTCTGCTGTCCCTGCCCTGGTCCAGGCCCTGGACTTCTTATACCAGAGTAGTAATGTTTATCTAGCCTCCCTTCACTTTCTTCTGCTTTTTTTATTTAGCTACGCCACACAGCATGTGGAATGTGGGATCTTAGTTCTCCAACCATGGATCGAACCCGCGCCCACTGCATATGAAGCACTCTGTCTTGATCACTGGACTGCGGGGGACGTCCCTGTTTTGCCTTTGAATTATCAGCCACACCGCTACCAGATTTAGTCATCTTAGACCATATGCCTAAATATTTCACTCCTCCAGTCTAAAACTTTCAAAGGCTTTCTATTACCTCCAGAGTAATAAATTCTAACATGCAGTATCCAGCCCTCCTGGCTTGCCTCACTTCCCTGTGTTCACAGACCTCCAGCAACTCACCTTGGCTTTTTGCCCTTGGTGTGCTCACTCAATCTGCCTGGAATGCCTTCGCTTTCAATAACCTCCTGACAAATACCGCCCCCTGCCCCCCACCATTCTTCAAGTTTCAAAAAGGACTGTAGACAAATTATTTATGGGATAAGAAAGTGGAAGTGATTGCATTTTAGGTGCATCAAAGAATCTTTTTAATGATCTCATCAATGTATTCATACAGCAAATATTCATTTTGCGCAAGAAATGCTGAAGGTTAGGGTGGAATGGTTGGCTGTTTACCTACTTGGGCACATAGATCTAGAGCTATGAGGACTTCTTACATAAACAAACCCACAGTCACGACTCTAACACTGGTGCAAAAGTGTCTGCAGAGTGGCTATTTCCCTTTTCGCTCTAGCTACCAGGAAACTCAAAGGCAAATTTGACTTGCAATCACAGTATTCATTTGCTCATTCAAACATTCATACATAACAAGTACCAAGAAAGTATTCAGGACAATGTTAGCTCAAACTAGGTGAGCAAGACATGGACATAGCTCCTGCCCTCAAGAGGTGACTATTAACTCATATTTAGCATGTCTGCATTGTTTCTCTATTCCTGATCTTATAGTTCTATTTTATCACCACCTTCAGTTTTATGTTAAATTCTTTTAGGAAGAAGAGAGATACTGTCAATATATAAAAGTAAAAATGTTCCAGCACTATTAGTGAGGTCACAAATTTGATTTCTATTGCTATGAGTTATATAGTTTGGTTCTTTTATTACAGACTTTCTCCTAAAGCCAACTAGACATGTAAATACAATTGATACACAGATGAGATCAGAGCAATTTTGTAGGGCTTTACTTTCTGTTTCACCTTGTAAGCTCAGAATGACGTTTAACATCTTATCGTGATCAAAAGATTCAGTCAGTTCAGTTCAGTTACTCAGTCGAATCTGACTCTTTGCGACCCCATGGACTGCAGCACGGAAGCTTCCCTGTCCATCACCAACTCCCAGAGCTTGCTCAAACTCACACCCATCAAGTCGGTGATGCCATCCAACCATCTCATCCTCTGTCGTCCCCTTCCCCTCCTGCCTTCAATTTCCCCCAGCATCAGGGTCTTTTCCAATAAGTCAGTTCTTCACATCAGGTGGCCAAAGTATTGGAGTTTCAGCTTCAACATCAGTCTTTCCAATGAATATTCAGGACTGATCTCCTTTAGAATGGACTGGTTGGATCTTCTTGCAGTCCAAGGGACTCTCAAGAGTCTTCTCAAACACCACAGTTCAAAAGCGTCAAGTCTTCGGCACTCAGCTTTCTTTGTGGTCCAACTCTCACATCCATACATGACTACTGGAAAAACCATAGCTTTGACTAGATGGGCCTTTGTCAGCAAAGTAATCTCTGTGCTTTTTAATATGCTGTCTATCAGGTTTTTCATACCTTTTTTTCCAAAGAGCAAGTGTCTTTTAATTTCATGGCTGCAGTCACCATCTGCAGTGATTTTGGAGCCCAAGAAAATAAAGTCTCTCACTGTTTCCATTGTTTCCCCAACTATTTACCATGAAGTGATGAGACCGGATGCCGTGATCTTAGTTTTCTGAATGCTGAGTTTTAAGTCAGCTTTCTCACTATCCTCTTTCCCTTTAATCAAGCTGCTCTTTAGTTCCTCTTCGCTTTCTGGCAAAAGGGTGGTGTCATCTGCATATCTGAGGTCATTGATAACCCTCAGGATTAAAAGATTAGCCCTGCATCATTATTTGGGGGATGATTTGCTTTTTTGTTTCCTGTATATAATTGAAATTCCATTTCAATATTGATAGTATCCATATGCGACCTGAAAACTTGTTTGGAAATACATGGGATATGTTACGTAAATAAATTAACAATTGACAATATTAGCAATATTAAACAGGGTAGATTTCTCAGAAGAAATGAGGTGTGTCGGTTAAGAAGTAGGGGCATCTTAAGTATTCTGGCAGCAGCCACTCTGTTTCATATTCTTGATGGGTGAAGATGACGATGGGGCCCTTCCTTCCTGAAGACAGCTGTAAGTAGTGGCGGGCTTGCTACTGGACTGGTGCAGGCGGTCTCTGCACCTGCTCAGTGCACAGCTGCCTCTGGGTGTCACCTGTCCGGGGTGCTGCAGAAAGCTTTAGCCAGCCCCCTGAATGTTCCCCTGGGCCCTGAGTTCAGGGCCCTCCTCCTAACCCACAGAGGGGAGATAGGCAGAGGAGCCGTGCCCAGGATGTTAACAGACCTGTCTCTTCACAGGTCCTTCTCTGTTTAGATGCCTGGGGCGTTTACTCCTTGTACGCGCCGCTCTGTCCCCCAACCCTATACACCAGAGCATCCAAGTTGCTGGTACCTAGTGTGAAGTACCACATGTAGATGTCAAGAGGGGGCTTGTGAGAGCCCAGAAATGAGAGGCTCGTGCAGGAAGTCTGCAGTATGGGGACTTGTTTAGGAGTATGTGGGATTGTTCCAAAAGAAACTCCTTCTCAGGTTGTACATGGAACCTAGAGCCAGTCAGCCCTTGAACTTCACTCAGTGCCTAGACTGTCTTCAATTAGGTATTCTGTTCAGTGTAATTCCAGTCACATTCTCTGGATACCACTGCCTAAGTGCTAGGTACTAGGGCCACAGATGTAATAAAACACAGTCCTAGAGGTGCTTATTGTCTGATGGTGATGACAACGATGGTGACCACTGAAATTCATCTTACTGTGTGCCTGTCACTATGGTAGGTATTTTGTATGTATTTTTCATTCAACACACAGAGAAACAACTCAATTATTTCACCAACTTCTTAAATGGGGAAACTAAGGGGAGGAGAGATAAAGAAACCTGCCCAAGGTTCATCCTAAGTGGCAGAATTAAGCTCAACCTTAAGTCTGTGTGACCCCAGGACCCATTCTGTAACCGCCTTGCATCCCCTCAGCCAGAGAGCACCCCCTACCCCAAGCACAGGAATATCTCAGTCACCCAGTGACATTAGACACATGCAGTCTGTCTAAATGCTGGTATGGTTCCTGACCGCTCATGTGAACAGGGCAAGGTGAAAATAATCTTTCTTGAGAAACTATATCTGCTCATTCATGGGGAGGTTAGAGTGAGACAGAAACATCACGTTAACCAGATCCATCGTCTATATCAACTCTTGAGGAATATTTTATTCCTCTCCTTGTAGAGGTAAGGAAACTGGAAAATGGAGAGATTGAGTGAATTAAGATTAAACCATTTACAAATCTGAACTCGGGCCTCTCTGTTCCCAAAGCCCAGGTATGTTCTTTCCAATTCACCCAGTTATGCCATGGAATATACTAAAACTTTAGGGCATAAGCCTCACGCAGGCACAGGAGAAACACAGCTGAGTCTGACATGGATCCTTTTCTGAAGGAGCTCATAGTCCAAGACAGAGATAAAGTGGGCATGTAGATGGTTCTGTTATAAGATGCAAACAGTGCAACGCTTTAAATGGTGCCTTGTCAGCCTGGATGAGTCTCCTCTGTGTCCGGGGCTGTCCTTGTGATCCTAATGGAAGAACCTGGCTCGGACATCACCTGATTTCCCTTCTTTTGGAGCAGCTGATTTGGAATGCTCCCTTTCACCCCAGAAAGCCCCAAAGCACCTTGTCTTCCAGCTCCTTCAAGAGATGTTCATGTCCATGTGGGGCCAGGAGGTTCCCGGGAAAAGAACTGGAGGTCAGGAAAGCGTGCATTTGCAGTGTGTCCCTGCCGTACTCCTCTCTGACTGCCCCGTTAGCCTCAGCGTATTGCCTTTCCTGTCTAGGCAGTGATGTGTCTGCTTTTTTTCCTCTCGCTTGAAATGCACTTTGACATTTTTTAACAAATAACACAATTTTCCCTTTGTGTTTCCCTTAATAAAACACAGAAATGAGAGCAAAAAAAGGAAAGTAAAAAAATATGTTCCTGTCACCTCCACTCTGTAGCCGGACGTCCTTCTCCCTCGCTTTCTGCCTCCCTCTCACCAAGCATCGGTCCAGCCCTCTCTCCCAATCTCAGCCACAAAGATTCAGGAGTATGGTGGTGCCGATCTCTTGTTTTCAGTCATAGAAAGGAGGTTGCTCCATAACTGGTCTGAATGTCTCAATCCCATCTTCTGCACACTACTGCTGGACTGGAGACACGATGGGAGACGACTAGAACGGGATCTGGTCGCCTCCCACTGAAAGATGTGCCCCCAGGTTACAAGGCTCCTGTGCACCCTCTTGGAACCCCATGGTGACTCCTCATTCATTGGCTTTTGTCTGCTCTGGGCTTCCCTGATAGCTCAGTTGGTAAAGAATCTGCCTGCAATGCAGGACACCCTGGTTTGATCCCTGGGTTGGGAAGATCCCCTGGAGAAGGGAAAGGCTCCCCACTCCAGTATTCTGGCCTGGAGAATTCCATGGACTGTATAGCCCATGGGGTTGCAAAGAGTCAGACACGAGTGAGCGACTTTCACTTCCACTTTCACCAATGATGGCAGCTGGTGGACCAGCCTGGCAAGGGCTCCACATTTTCTCCTTAAAGCAGACCGCTAGGCTTACGATACAGTCTTGAAGTTCCAAGATTTCTGATGTTTGGAACATCTGCCTATGTCTTACCAGGGATAAATAAGTTTCCACACTAGAGGCCAAACACCAACCGTAGAATTGCAATCTGGGGGACGATGTGGCTGATCAGCAGCCTGTACGGAACAGGACTGAGCAATTGAGTCAGCGGCGACCAGCCCCTGAAAAGGCTAACAAAAAATCTGACTGTGCTAATGAGTGTTTTATGACCAGAGAAAGGAGATGAGGCCCGGAACACAGGGTCACTGAAAAGTTGCAACAGGTCTGGCTGTCATAATTTATGAGAGATAGAGAAAAACTGGAGCAGGTTCAGAGCAAAGTGAATTGGCTGAAGACTGCTCTGCCCACATATGACAGATTTTGGAACTAGGATTTGACATTGCGAGTGGCCAGCTCTGAGCAATCAATGGACCATAGGTGGCAGTTCTAGGGGAAGAAATTTGACCATATAAATGAAATGGTTGGACCAGATGAGCTTTAAGGTCATTTCCAATTCAAAAAGTCTGTAATTTGGGATATCTCTTCTAATGCTTGTTTACCCCACTTGGACAAATTCTTGGAAAAAATATTTCTTCTTGATAAAAGGGAGAACCTGGCTTATTTTTCATAAAGAGTTTCTGAATGGTGGCTCTGTGTTATCTTTTTTCATTAAAAAGGTAAAATAATAGTGTTTGGAAAACACAAGGCGAAAAAGGATGGTTCACAAATAGAAATATGCCTGTTCACTCATTCATGTCACTGAGTGGACTAAGACCCAGTGAAACAATATGGTGTAGGAGTGGGGTTCATGATCTCCAATTCATTGGCAGAGGTAAGATAAATCATACAAGAGAAAATTCTGAATAAACAAGGTGTATCTTTATTGGTCTAGGTTTCACAGGTGGCTCAGTGGTAAAAGAAAAAAAAAAAATCCACATAACAAAACAGGAGACTTAGGAGATGTGAGTTCGATCCTTGAGTTGGAAAGACCCCCTGGAGAGATGGCACACCCCCCCCCCCCCCCACTCCAGTATGCTTGCCTGGAGAATCCCATGGACAGAGGAGCCTGGTGGGCTACAGTCCATGGGGTTGCAAAGAGTGGGACACGGCTTGGCTACTAAGCACTGCTACTGCTATCTGTATTGGTTTAGACACATCACTCAGACATATCGCCTAGTCTACACTTAGACAGATTCTGCAAAGCACATGATAAGGATACACTGGTTCTACTGCCCATCCTATTGTCCAAAGGCAGTGTGATTACATGAACTTTAGACTGTGAGGGCTTTACAGACCATATTTCAAAAATACAGCCCTCACATTTCAGAGGGGAAGCACTGTTGGCCAGAGAAATGAACTCATGCTGCAACCGACCTAGTGACGGAGGTGGGAATGAAACTGAGGCCCTGTGACTCCTGGCCCGCTGTATTTTCGCCTTTACTGGAGCGCTCCCTCTTCCCTCATCCATCAGTTAACCGCTTGTTGATCACATATATGTGCCTGGCTTTGCATCAGGGACCTTATGACTTACAGTGTACTATCAGACACATCTGCGTCCTGCAGATACCCAAGAACCATCTGGGGAAAAACATTCCCATCAAATCCTTGGGTAATCTACACTAATCAGGCCACTTTCCAGATACCAGGCCCATTTGAAAAAGTTGGGCCACAGATCCAATGAGAATCTACCCACTTTCAGGATATCCCCCAAAAGAAATATTCTCGTCACTAGTTAACATATTTCACAAACTCAAGACCTTCAGTGAAACCAAAACTCTGCTGGACATTTAAAAATATTCTTTATGATTGTATTTGCCTAACTTTTTTTCTTCCCTAACTTCTATTTTATGTATTATCCTAAGAATCCTTGTAATTCATACACATTTTTTTTTTCACCTCTTGCTCTACATGAGGTGACAGAAAGGACAAAGGACTGGTGTCAGGGGACATGCCACTAGCCATCTGGGCAACATCAGAGAATCTCCCAGCCCTGCTAAGCCCTAAAGATTCATCTGAAACAATGGAGAAAACTATTTGTTCTGCCTACCTCACAGGTTTGTTGTAAAGATCAAGCAAAATCATGTGTGTGAAAGGGCCTTGCACAGTGTAAAATAACGTTCAAACGTAAAGCATTAAATTCTTTGCCCTTTCCCCTGGTAGCTCTAAAGTGATATTCAGTGTTTGGCTTGCCCTTATTGGCCCAGCGTACTTACAGTGGGGTCACTGCCCTTGAGCACACTGGAGCAAGTGCTGCCAGTACTTTTTCTTTAAAAATAAGAAAGCAGGTAATAGGAAACCCTTGCTCAGTGACATCTCCTCTGCTCAGGTTGGACTTGCCAAAATGCATGCCAATTGCAATTCACTTCTGTTCAGATCTGAGGGGCCCCCAGAGAACCCCACTGAATGGAAGCTTCCCCTAGTATTCAGATGCTCTCTGTGTTGTTTTCATTGCCTGTTAACACTGGGATAATGTCTCCTCCTCATAGGGTTGTTGTGAAGATTAAATGAGTTAACTGTGGGACCAAGACTGAAACAAAAGCGATATTCGGTTAAGTATTAGCGGTGTCATGATTTTTCTCTCTTAATTAGCATCCACTTGGGACGCAGAACAGTGCTAACCTCCTGGAATACACAGGAGACAGTTTCTGCTCCTGCAGGGGTTAAAGTTCTACCACCGGAGGCTAGGGTTAGGAAGTTTAGTGAGTTAACATTCCCCCCACCCCATCCCCCAGATACTTTGCTCCGCTAAGAATGCCCCCTTAGCTGACTTCCTGCTCGGTGGTATTCGGAGCTCGTCGCCTTGGGGTCAGATCCCAGGAGCCTGATTCAAGTTCTGGCCTTGGGTCCTGTGGCATCCGCTCACCCCATCCTTGAGCGGCTTTCGAACTGAAACGGTGAACGGCGTTCCCAGCCCAGTGGAAGCTGGGAACGTGTCGGGGCCCCGGGTGACCAAGAAGGGGCTTGAAGAACTCTGAGCTTCAGGGTCCCGCAGCCACGCGCGGCAAATTGCTTCTCGGCCTTGTTCGCAGCTCGTGAGGTTTGCGGTGCTCTGGAAGTGGCCGGAGAGCGGGCGCGGAACCAGCGTGCGGGCGCCGCGGTCCAGGTGGCGGGGCGATCTCCGCGAAGACGTAGCGGGGGCGCGGAGCCGCGGGCGGCGGCGGCGTCCCGAGGTAGCAGTACACGCGGAGAGGGGGAAACGTCGCGTGCCCCGGAGGATCGCGTCGGCCGAGGAGCTCACCCGGCGGTGGCCGCGAGGCTGGGCTGCGCCGCGGGGCCGGGAAGGCACTACCGCGGGCCCTCCGCGGGGCGCGCTCCCAGCCCCTCCCGGCGCACCCCACCCCCTTCCCTCCGCCGCGCACGCAGCGCCGCGGTCCCTGTCAGAAGCGGCCGGATCCGCCCCAGCCGAGCAGGGCCCGACTCGCACCCAGGACCCTGGGCCTCCGCCTTCGCTCTAGACTGGGAGAAGCGTCGGGCCCTCCTCTCCTCCCGAGGAGGACGCGAGCGGGCAGGACGTCCCAGCAAGGCCGGCCGCCCGCGGCCACGTCCCGGCCCGGCCCGGGCGCGCCGAGGAGCGGAGCCAGGGGCCGGCGCTCGCTCCGGCTCCCTCCCGGGCGCGCCGTAGCCGGGGGCGGCCGCTCCGGCTGCAGCCTCGAGGGCCTGCGCCTCCCCCGGCCGAAGCTTCCCGCAGCGCTCGGCAACTTCTTTTGGCTCCTGCCACGGGGAGTGAGTTCACCCATCAGGTAAGGAAGGCTGCCTGTTCCTAGGCTCCAGCTCGGGCGGGCGTGTTTCTGAAAGTTGATTTGAAATGCATCCAAGAGTGAGCAGGGCCAGCCGCGCTCCTCCCCGAGGCGACTTCTTCGCTCCTGCAGACGTTCCCTGCACCGGCCGATCGGCGGGCGGACCTCCCTGCGCGCCCCGCACGCTCCTGGCAGATCCCAGCGCCCCGAGTCTGGGAGCTGGCGGGACGCTCTCCGGATCGCTTGCTCTGCCGCTTCTCGGCCGGGGCAGGTGAGGGACGCAACGCGGCCGGTCTGGGCGCGGGCTGTAGACCTCATGGTTCCGCGTGCCTGGGCTCGGCCCCGCGAGGGAAACCACCCACTCCTTTTATCTCTTACACTAGGAGCTGGGTTCCCGCCGAGGCATCCCTAGGGCCCTGACTGGTATAGGTTGGGGCGGAGTCGAACTCGGGGTGGGGAAACCTGGGGCTGGGGACCTGGTGAGGGGGTGGGGGACTGGGGCAGGAGAAACGCAGTTGGGGGGCGGAGGCCTAAGTACTTAACGCGTTGGCTTCGAATGAAATCAGATCAGTCCGAGCAGTTCGCTGTGACTGCTTTCTCTCCTCCTAGCCTACATTTCTCTTGGCTGAATTCTACCCTCGCAGCTCGTTCTGGTCTCCCTGGACACTCCCTCCGTCCTTTCCCAAGAGTGCGGCGGCTTGTGTGTGCCGCGTCCTAAAGGGCTCAGACACCCAAAGCGTCGTTTCCTCTCGTCTACAGGTCCTCCCCGCGCGGTCCGAACATGCTGGACGGCCTGAAGATGGAGGAGAACTTCCAAAGCGCCATCGAAACGTCGGCCTCTTTCTCCTCGCTGCTGGGTGAGTGTTCAGGCCGTGCGCCTCGGGCGCACAGTCTTTCCTCCACGCCCCAGCTCTGGCGTCCAGCTCGCTGGGACACAGCAGTCGGGGAGCTAGCGCCCCGCTTCTTGCACTCAGTTTAGGTTACTCCTGTCAGAACCTGTGGGTCCTTCCCACCCTAAACCGACCAGCCTCCCCAGGCCTCTTGCGCCGGGCACCGAACTCCCCTGAGCCGCGGGGGGCGGGCGAGCTTGCTCGCGGGCATTTGAATGGCAAGTGATTAAAAATACCCAAGGCTGGATTTTTAATCATAGAGCTGATCGACATCTCATAAATGCCGCCCTCTTTTCGGAGACTTAGGGATGAGCACACAAACCCGAGGTCCGGAGCATCCAAGTTCGAGACGGCTTCTCGCCTCCAACTCCAACCCCAGTCTCAGCCTCGAGCACCGCCAAGAGGCTTTTCCGGGCGGGTGGGCAGCGCATCGCGGGGATTAGCCCGCGCGGCGGGGCCCTAGCCTCAGCTTTAATTAACTGGTGCCGGATCTCTCGTCTCGCGGGTCCCGCTGCCTCTTGGGTCTCCCCAGTCCCTTCGCAGTGACTACGGAGGAGCGGCGAACCCAGGGCCTCAACCCATACGCGGGTCAAACCGAACCGAAGCCAGGAATTCTCACTCCCGCCTCGTCGCCCTCGATGCTTTTCAAGTTTGGTGGATGGGTGTTTTAATTTTTTTTTTAGTGGAGGAGCGGGGTTTCGTTTTGTCATTTAAACCTCTTGCCGCTTTTCCTAACTCTGAACAGCTAGAGCGGGGTGTAGGCGGAGGATGAGACAGTTCGGCTGGAGAAACCGGACTGAGAGAGGATATCCTCCCCCCACCCCACCCCCCAATTCCCCAGATGAAACGAAATCGCGTGCACCGCGTTCCCCTCTTTCAACCGCCTTTTCAGAAACTTCCCGACTGCATACAGCCTCGGAAGAGACAGAGGGTCAGAGCTGACCCGGAGGGTCAGAGCTAGCGTTCAGCGGGCATCGCGACGAGTCCGGTGCGCCCTGCCCGCCTCAGGTCCGTTTTCTGCGCCCGGGGTCGCGGCCCTAGACGCCGAGACAGGGCAGAAGAAAATAGGAAACATTTTAAAGAGCTCGCTACTTCTAGCACTGCCTGCCTGAATCCCAAGGTGACTGGCCCCGCTCCTGAGCCGATAGCCGTGTCTCCTAAGGAGAAAGGGGCCAAGTGTAGCAGGGAAACAGGGAAGCGTCAGGCCATTTGGGACATCTCTCGCAAAAGTATTGTTACCAGGGAACAAAGCCTTCTCTAAATAGCTGTGAAACGTGCCTCGACAAAGTGACAGAGGTGGCCGAGCATCCCACAACCCTAAAAAAAAAAAAGAAGACCCTCCCAACCTGCACCCGAAAACTAATGGAACAAAACTGACACAAGTGCAAAGGTTAGGAATGAGAAGAGTCCTTTTCCCTCTGAGTCGGTTTGGGTTCGTTTTAGCCCTCTTTCCTGGCTGCTGAGCTCGCCTGATTCCAGGAACACTGGCCGAAACTGCAGTGTCTTGGAGTCCTGATTCTTTACTCCCCCCACCCCCTTTCTCACCATTTTGATGTTTCTTAATTATGAAAAAACCCATCTGCAATTTGCAGGCCACCCAGCAGTTTGGGGCTCATTGGTTTGAACAATACCGTTTGCCTAGGGCGGGAATAGTATTTTCTTGCAGGCATGCGCCTTTTTAGGAAGCAAAGAAAATGTATAAAGTTTTCCTCCAAATAAATAGAACAAAATAGCATTTCAGCAAAGGACAAAACCAAACAACAACAGAAAAGAATTATTTTCACAAACTTATAGTTTTAATCATAGACGATGGAGACAAGCATAGTGAATTATTTGATGATTAGCTGATTAACCTGGGAGCACAAATTTATTTGTAGGCTGCTTTTTACGTGAGGTGTGCAGGATGGCGCATACCTGGATAGGTTTGATAATGAAAGGCAACTTATTGATTTCTCCCCCCTCCCCTGGTAGAATTTAAAACCTTCCCAAATAGTCCCTGTTTATCAGAAACGCTATTTGGTTTGCTTTTGTTGTGCTCTCCAAATCTCGGCTTGGATGTTTAGCAGGGGGCTTTCCAGGGTGGGGCCCGCGGGGGTAATCGGTGAGTGTGGAGTGATGGAACTGTAGAGGGTCCGTCTGGGTTTGGGGGGGGGGGGCGATGCTGGGCCAGCGCGGCTCATCGGTGGATGTCTGTTGCTGCTGTAGGCAGAGCGGTGAGCCCGAAGTCTGTCTGCGAGGGCTGTCAACGGGTCATCTCGGATAGGTTTCTGCTGAGGCTCAACGACAGCTTCTGGCATGAGCAGTGCGTGCAGTGTGCCTCCTGCAAAGAGCCACTGGAGACCACCTGCTTCTACCGGGACAAGAAGCTCTACTGCAAGTATGATTATGAGAAGTAAGTGCCCGCGCCTCAGATCGCCTCCCCTACACCGCATCAGCGAGCGCGGGAGACCCTGTCCTTCTTTACCCCTCATCTGCTTCTGGAAGGTGCAAGATACACCCGCGCGCCCAGATACGCAAGTGCCCATTCTCTTGCATCCTGCCAGCTCCCCGGGGCAGCGGAGGACTGCGCCGACGCGCGCAGTAGCGGCTGGGGCCCGACAGAAGCGCCAAGGGATGGCTTTCTCTATGGTCTGTTCTGCTCGTCCAGTTTTCTGGACCTGGGGGGATACTCCATTGTGGACACTCCTATCCCATCCCATTGACCTTGTTTCTCCCTTCCCCGCTTTACTGGGGTGCCCTGGGGGTGGGGGCGGAGCTGCCAGTGCCCCCCCCCCCTGCTCTCCGGTTCCCTCTCCACCTTACCCACCTGTCTGTGCCACCCAGACGCTTATGCGCAGAGCTGAGGCTATCTCGATCCCACAGCTTGGATGCCCTGTGCGCCTTCCTTCCTCGACTTTGTCCACTGGGGGCCCCAACAGATTGAGCTTCAGGCACAGCGCTGTTGCTCCTTTGAACTCCGAGGCAACGCACACCCCGCTGGCTTTTTCGCTCCCTGTATTCTCCCTACCCCTTACACCATTTTTTCCCAAAATCGTCGGGCCACACTGATAGCTAGACCACGTCGTCCATCCCCCACCTCCTCCCTAGTTCCTGTCTGGGGGTGCGTTTCTGCCGCTCGGCAGGTTCAGGTTCGACATGAACCTGCCTTGCCCGGTGGACATGAACGTTCTGGTGTGTGATGAGGAGAGTTAGGAACCAGGTGTTTAGGGAAGTGGGCTATTTCAATTCTAGATCTCCATAATGTCTAAAGCCTGGATGACACTGGGGAATGGGAGTTTGAAGGATTTGCTGGTTCCGGCCAGGCCCGTGCCGGGAGTTGCTTAGTAAAGCTAAGCAGAGGGTGGGGTGGGGAGACACTGCTTTTCCGGGTCAAAAATGGCTAAATAATGGGGACGCGGACTTCACAGAGACGTGGAGGGTATTGAAGCAAAGAAAAATAGCTGAAACGGAGGACTCTGTTTTTGTACTCCGGACTGGCATAAGTGACGGGTGCCCTGGGGGCACGTATGCAGGAAAAACCCACATTTGTCACTGGTGAATAAAAGGGATAGCAGTATATGAGGAAAATCAAGGGAGGTTTAGTGTTCATGAAAAACAGTTCCTATGATGTTATTAAAAACACACCATGACATGAGGTGTGTGGGGAAAATCTCAGGATAAAACAAAAAAGCTCAGAGAGAGAACAGAAATATCTTCTTTTTTTTGCCTGGCCTCTGAGGTTTACTGCAAACTGACAAAGTCATCAGATCTAGTGACCGCACACACAAATTCTTTCTGCTACTCACACTCCTTTGGTACAGTATTCCTGCATTTTACCCCCATGTGGATAGAGTACTGGACATTTTGCTTTGTTTTGAAAAGATAACTACATTTTTCAGCACATAAAAAATAGAGGTTTGATTTTGAATGAGTTGAGCAATACAGAAATAAGGAGAGAAGTGAATCACCATTACCCAAAGTGGTAACTATAGTTGTACATTTTTTAAAAAGATGTGCCTGTATCTGTTCTTGATTGTTCATTGCCCTAGTGTCTGAGTGAAAAGTGTGATTTTTAGGTAATTAAGCAAATTTTGCACACACAACTTAAAGTACCACCTTTGGATAAAGCTTCTGCTCACTTTTTCCCCCCTGTTGCCGTCTGAAAGTTTTGGGATTGCACAGACCCAATCTTTATCTTTGTGCTTATAGATTACTGAAATGTCCACATCCTTCAGGCACAACACCAGCAAATTCAAAAGTATGGGAGCTTAGGAAAGGATTTGGGTGGTGAATTTCTATTCTGTTTGTGAAAAAAAAAATCACGAATCAAAGAAGGCTTACGGGTCAACACAGCTGTCTGGCCAGTCAAATCTTCTTTAAGGAAGTCAGGCTGTGTCAAGAGGAGAAGAAACAGTTGTTGTAAAGTACTTAACACAGCAATGTCCCTTCACTGCAGCCTCCCAGGTTTGGCGCGGTTTGGGGCTTATTAGCCCACTAGGGTCAGTTCTCCCTGCACAAAGCTATTTCTGCAAAGGGAAAATTGCAGGGATCAACTTGCCAGCTGTTGGCCAGAACCAAGAAGATTTTACAGAGTAGTGTGAGCTACATTGTTCAGAGAGGTGTTGATGTTACCATGAGGGTTTTTAATTTTGATTTTAACGCGGATGTCCAAAATGGAGTTGCTTCTCTGTTTTGCTCACCATCAGCACTCATGTGTGCCCAGCGCCGCCATTGGGTTTTAATTTTATTACGGTTTTTCTCTGCTGCCCTCCATCCACATCCCATTCTTCTTTCAACCACATCGGGATGTAGTATATTTGATAATCTTAATGGCATTAGTCCTCATGGTAGTTGCTGTAAAACGGGAAGGGTGGGGGGTTGTTTGTTTGTTTGTTTAAAAATTAGGCTCAAGACATTTTCCTTTATTCAGCAAGCTCTTTGAGCTTCTGCAGGCAAGGAACTAGACTTGGTGATGGGAAAATATTGAGAAAATATCTCAAAGCCTGCCTTCAGGAGGCTTCTAGCCTATATTATCCTAGCTATTGAGTATTTATTGTAAACCTCTACTTAGACCATAGGACTAAGTGTTGAATAGAAGTTGTCTGGAAGAAATTTATCCTCTGGGGGATGCAATTTAATGTTAGATAGTAGTCATAAAGCAGAGAGCACATTTCCTCTTTAACAAACGCATTTATAAAGACAGTGTTTGCCTTTTTCCTTCGGATCTTTTTAAAAATTTGAGGCCCAGCCAAGGCGAATGGAGAGGAAATTAAGATAGAAGTTAAAGCTATAGGACAACACTAGTGGTGAATTATGGAACAATTCATAGAAATGAACATTCAGGCAGTGCCCTTGTCTCCAGAATAAATGAAGTTCAAATGCTATTTTTACACATTAAAAAAAAACCATATAGCTAATGTGCAGTCTTCAGTGGAGTTCATAAACATATTAACACAGTGGCCTTATCATATTTATGTCAGCCATTTGTGTGTGCATTTCTGACTGTTGGGCACTTCAGCATTTGAATTATGAACTGCCTGTTCATGGTGTCAGACAGCCAGTTAAAAAGTGAAAATTCTACTCTATCAACTAGTTGTTACATCTTCTTGATGTCAAACACCATATTTGTCTAATTTTTAGAAATTGAATTGACAGTGGCATTTTAGACATACAAACATCCATTTGAGGACTTCAGGGCATTTTGTTAAGTATTTGTCTCATACGTTATGACACTCTTAGGAATAATTTATCTTCTCAGCATCCAAAACAAATAAGCATTTAAAGTTGGAGTATAGAAAGCTGATTTATGAATATCCAGAAATTAAGAACTGGAGGTGACCTTTATTGTTCATGACATGCCATCAAAGAAAAATAGCTAGTTCAGGAGGATGATACATGCACAGAACTGCTGAAGGAGCATCATGTCACGTGAAACTCAGGGTGCTATAGGTGTGGGTGCTTAAACGTTGGACTCAACTGTCTTTGACGTTCTTGAAAGTTAGCAAATAACCAAAATGTTTTTCAGCTTGGAGAAACGTCTGCTTGTGTAACTATCGTTCCCTATTTAACTGAGTCCTCTAGGATCTGGTTAGTGTGGAGTTTTCCCTGAATGTCTTCCAGACAAATACTGTAGCTGGACTTAAGTTGGAGACAGAAGAGGCTGCTGATTAACAGGAATGTGGTGATACAATAGATAATTAAGCCTTCTGGAAGAGATCCCACATTTAAATCAAATTTATATTGTTTCTTTCCTGTGCCTGGCGGCTCTGTGTGTCAGGCAGGGCCCTCTCCCCTCATGTATGAAGTTTATCATCGTCCCTTAGATTGTTCTGGACATCCTAGGAGCAATGTGGGATAGTATTGCTGTCATCAGAGCTCCCCTTATAGCCTCATAACTCCCCACATGTCAGCCAATCGCAGGTCTTGGGAACCCTTCTCTCAGAGGGCCAGTCCATGTCCTCCCCCCTTTCTTTTGGAGCAGACCAACTTTTCTGAAGAGAGGGACTCCAGTGAAGCAAAGTGCATAGCCCTCATTAAAACTTTCTCTGTATTTTTCTTTTGACCTGCTGATTGGCAGCCCCATGGAGAAAATGGCTGAGGTAATGATCTCTATTAGGATCAGTAATGGACTAATACTGGATTTTATCAAGGTAGTGGAGGAGGTGTGTAGGGAGGAGAGTTAGTTTGGTTCTATTACTGTGACATTACTTGGAGATTAAAATTGGGCATCAGTTCCTCATAAAAGGAGCCCGCAGATGAAATTACAGAGGCAGTTGTTAGGTTTTTACTTTATCTTCTGTTGGCCCCACGCCTGGCGTGGTAAAGTTTAGGAATATAAAAATCAAACGCAGCTAGGTATTAAATTGATGTGTGCATTAAATTGCAGGGGGCTCTTAGCTCGGGATAAGCATTGTTCGTGGGCTGTGACTGTGTTTGTGCAAGCTGACTTATCTCTCTCTGTTTTTTTTTTTTTATTTTAAGGGTGATTGGAAACAGTCTTTGTTCAGAGGTGTTTTCTCTTTTTATATGAACTGGTCCCTAGGTAGGCTTTTCTGAATCTCAGACTTCAAATGTCGAAATAAAATTAGAGAGTATGAGTAGAAATTAATAGTATTCTGGGGATTAGATACGAAGATTTCCTTTCAGAGTAGGCTTGTGGGATTCTTTCTATCCTTAACGTAAATTGAGCACATTGAAAAAAGGTTGTTTATTCAACTCAGTTTTGCATACTATAGAATTCTGGGATTTTGTCATCCACCCAGCTAAGGAGTTGCTTTTGCTGTTCAGATTTCAGTGACAAGAGCCCTCCTGATAATTCATGGTTTGTGTTGCTTTTTACTTTCATTTTTCTTATTTATAACTTTTGTGTGACCCAAAATACCATTACTAATTTTAGAGAGTCCTCTTCATTGTTGCTTTTATTTCTGGGAGGATTTTTTGAAATTAATGAGTAGCTACTGTTTCTCTAATGAGAACAATTCCCTTCATTATATTATCAGCTAATTATTTTTTATGGTCAAAGAAATGATTTGGATTCTAATGTTCAGAAGTGAGAAAATAGACAAGAATTTAAAATACTCGTTATATTCCCAGGAATTTATTAAAGCATCTTGGGGTAAATTCATATATAAAATGTCATTGTTGTGTTATATCAAGTTCCAAATAATTCATATTAAGTTGATTGTTAAGTATATTGTACAGTACTGGGAAATGGACTATGGGAGGTAAAGTACAATCACAGCCACCACAGAAAGAGTCAAAAATAATCTGAGTTAACTATGAAATCTTAGCTGTATTTGAATGCTTTGAATTTTTTTTTTTTTTTACATCTTTCTAACATGCCCACCTCTTCAGATGAGACTTCTTGGTAAGCCACTTGCAGGGTGGGATAAGGAAGATTAGGGACTGTATGGGGTGATGAGTGCCTCCCCTGCCCCACAAAGAAGCAGAAAGTTTCCTATATGGGATAGTCCTGTCCTATTTCCAGCATACCCTGAGGCTTCCCCCTAGGGAATGAATGCCCTGTATGTTTTTCTGAAAGTTTCTTAGCAATTATAGAACAGTATTGCTTGCAGTCTTTTCAGATTCCATTTGGAAAAGTTGGTAATTTTAGGAGCCAAACGTAGAAAGGTACTGGAGGAAAGAGGCCTTTTCCCCTGTTTCTGAAACTGATAGAGAAGCTTGGTGTGCCTTGTGATTTACATTTTTCCCCTTCATCTTCTCAATGACTAGCGCGATGTGGGACAGTTTAGCCAGTTCATCACAATTAGAATTAGTTGTGTTATCTTTAACCAATGTCAGCTGCAGCTTTGTGTCTCTTTGTCATATATTAAATGAAACCTAGCCAACTGTCTTGCTGACATGAAGTGAACACCTTCCAAATGTCAAATTGTTATTTTAGTCAAGCACAATTATCTGTCTCTATATTTTTAACCAAGTTGAAATTAATAAAATTGCTGTGGCCCTGGCATTAATTAGCAGGAGGATTAGAGCTGTATCAGCTAAAAAGGAGGTGTAAACACTGTAATCTTACTGCATGTTTGTTTTCACACTACTGAAAATAAATAAAATGAGACTTAGGATAGGGATTAAGTTTCTTTTGGCATTAGACAGCAGATGCAATTGGAATGCAGCAGAAACACTGAAGTATTAGTGAAGACGTTATCGGAAGAATAAAACTGTGGCTCAGCATTGGTTTCCTACCTTCTGGGTCTACATGGTCCCATTGCAAATAGCCCCATCTGGGTTGTTAAAAGAGGATTTTAAAAAACTACTTCCATGCTGTACTTTTCAGTGGTGAACAAGGCAACCAGATTATCTGTAGGGCTTGTCACCTGGCTGCCATGCTCGGATTAGCTAGAATTTAATGAAGCCCTTGCCAGATTCCCCATTATTGCACCATAATGTCATAACAACTAAAAATACGAAGTGGACTGTGCTTTTCCTAGTCCTTAACTGAAGTCACATGAAAGAGTTTGGTCTCTTCTAGCCTTTCAAGATTCCAGCTGGGGGATCCTATTTTTGGATAACAGTAAATATGTCTGGCTTTTCTGACTCTTTAGGCCTCCAGTGGCTTTCCACCCTGTTAGATTTGTATTTTATCATCATTACCCTATAATGGACAAGCCCTGGTTAGATATCTGGCCACTAGGGGTTGGAAACATTTTCTGATGGGCCGGTTAAACTCTTCATATTAAAAAAAAATACTTTTGCCATTCAGCACATGGAATAGCCCATGGAATGGACCATGTGCTGTGTCTGACCTCACATCTAGCTGCATCCCATTCTGCCTCCCCCTCACTCCCCTATGTCCTGTGGAATTCTGCGAACTTAACTCTTGAAGGCACATGAGAACTCTTAAACATCATCTCATCATGGCCTCATTTTTCTGCCAGGCCAACCTTATCCTTCTGGACTGTTGCATGTGTATATGCTAAGCCGTGTCAGTCATGTCTGATTCTTTGTGACCCTGTGGATTGTAGCCTGCAAGGTGCCTCTGTCCATGGGATTCTCAAGACCACAATACTGGACTGGGTTGCCATGCCCTCCTCCAGGGGATCTTCCTGACCCAGGGATCAAACCCACGTCTCTTATATCTCGTGCATTGGCAGGCAGATTCTTTACCACTACTGCCACCTGGGAATCCTCTTTTAATTTTTCTCACTTGGAGGAAACAACTTTGCCTTTTAGATGCACAAAATAATGGGCCATCCAGTTATGGAGCAGAATTCAGCGACAACAGCTGGTGAGGGACATTATGCCCAGGTTTGCGTGATCTCATGACCGCACTGTTTGGGTGACCAGCTGGGGCCCCTGAACATCTTTCTGAGTGTGCCTGGCACTTTCATGGATGCTGCATTATGTTTTCCGGTGGGTCAGAGAAGTGCCTGAGTCTGATGTTGTCACCAGTAAACCAGGACAAGG
The DNA here is from genome assembly GCF_023091745.1 of Budorcas taxicolor. Taxonomy (NCBI): domain Eukaryota; kingdom Metazoa; phylum Chordata; class Mammalia; order Artiodactyla; family Bovidae; genus Budorcas; species Budorcas taxicolor. Next base: position 4,061,008 of record NC_068912.1, read on the forward strand.
AGTCATTTGGTGAGTAGCCTGGCTAGCATTCTGATAGCGTGTACTCATGCTCAATTTTTTTGGCTACTTCTTGGGTTGTCACACTTCACCTGGAAAGAATCATCTTGTGTCTCCCAAGTACCAGGTTGTGCTACTGCAATGAGAAGGGGTCTCTAGAGCAGCCTCCTCCCATCATCCCTTTCAGTTATACCGTGGCCACTCCTTGACTCACAATGCTCTTGCCTCCTCCCTCTCCAGCCTCAGGAACCTTTAAAAGGATTTTTCAAAACAAAACAAAACAAAACACCCCCTCCTGAACTCCAGATTAGCCTCTTAAGCTCATTAAAGTTCCTTTAAATACCAAAATGTTGGGCTCCTGGGGACTATCCCCCCAAACCATATTTTCATTCTTAACATTGTTGTCATTCACCGTGCAGCAGATTAAGGCCAGCTCCCTCTGGGCTCAGAAGCGGTGCCCCCTGTCTCTGCAGGAGGGTCCAAGTATGTCTTTGTTTGAGGACTGAACCTGAGTGGAAGCTGATGCCAGCTTGGCTGGGGGCCCCCAGCTCCAGGGTGGAGAGGAGGTTGATGTCCTTGCGGATAGGACGGGGCTCACAAAGGGGAGTGGGCAGGTGAGTGGGCAAGGTGTGGCTTGTACAGTTTTGGGGAGCTTGGTAGTCATGGGGCCCTCTTCCAGTTGCTGGGGAGAACCAGGACTGGGCGAAACTTAGAGGCTTGTCCTTGCCCGAGGGAGTCGGGTGGCATTGGGGTCACTTTTGATCGGTGCCCAACAGAACCACTAGAGCCCAGGCTCTGTTGACAGCCAGGCCTTGCCGCTGCCACTGTCCGGAGGTGAACTTTTACAGCCACACCTGCCTTTTGCCTGCTGCTTGCTTCCTTCTTCGTTTCAACCCCCTTTCCAAAGGGCCTCCCTAATAATTCTTCCCCTCTCTGTCATTTCAGGCCTCCTTCCCTAAAGCTGGCTCTTGGGGAGAGCTTTCTGGTTTTGACAGTGGAACAAATCCTTTTTAACATAACCTTCGAGAGAGTTTCCTCCCCTGCTGCTGGCTCCCCCTCACCCCTTCTCCCCCTGCCCCTCCTCACGTTGTATCAGGGATTCCTCTTGTACACGTATTCCCTGTGCTTGCGTGGCAACAGCCTGCTGTCTTCACTGGGATAATGTCCTGGTAGCACCTCCTCAGTGGTACCGTGAAGTAGACTTTGGAAATTTAAAGGGTTAGAGCGTCCCAGGGGACCCTTCCTTGCATGCATTTGGCTGGAGTGTGCTTGGTCTCTGCACCTGCCTTTCCCCTGGGGATCTGTGTAACTGGAAGCCCCCAATTCAATCACAGCACTGGTTTTCCAACCCCATTTTCAGGATCTCAACTTTCAGCTCAGCCTTGCATTCTTGCTTATCTTATACTCTGAACCCATCTTATGACCTTTTAACTTTCAAATTATGCTGTATACAGGTTAGAGCCTACTCTCCACTAGCTGTCAAAATGCAGAGGATATTATGAAATATATACATGATATATATTGGGATATACATGATAATGTGTACCTTCCAAAGGTACTTTTTAACTGGACGGATGTTCGCTCAAAGGAATAACTATCTTACGGTAGAATTTTAGGCCCTAGAATGGGATCAGTAGATAATTTGGGGCAGAATGCAAGTATCACTTTGTCAGACGCTTTCCTGTTCGTATGTGAGGCCGGCCGTGATTCCACCCCCACTCCTTTCCTTCTGGATTTTGTTTTCTTGTTGTTCTGTTATTGGCTGGGCTCTTCAATTTTAGAAGTCCATGTCCATGGATGGAAGAGGATTGGGCAGGTGAATATGCAAGGCTCGGGCACTGCGCAGCTCTCTCCATTACTGGAAAAGTAATCTGAAACACATGTCCCACTGTCGAGTGGGATCCAAGCCACAATTTCCTCATCCACAAAAAGGAATAGAATAATAACAACTGCACAGAGTTGTTGTGAGAATTAAAAAAGATAATGAACTTCAAAAACCTCTTGGTGAAAAGTGGAGAACTATATATGCTTGGGTATGATTATAGTTGGTTTTTTAATATGAGTAAAAGGAGCTGTGTATAATATTCTCAGGAGCTGTGTATAATAACTCAACACAGTCTAGTGGTTAAGTGCATAAACTCTGGAGCCAGAGTGTCTGGGACCAAATTCTTGCTCTGCTGCTCACTAGCTGTGTTACCTTGGACGGAGGTCATGCTTTCTCTGTGCATGGGGATACGTTTTCTCTTTAAAATGGGGATAAGTACCAGCCTCACAAATTTAGTTATAAGATAGATTAGCACTAGAGACATGAAGCACAATATAATAAATATGACAAACACTGCTATATGTTATATATGAACATTGTTAAGAGTAAATCTTAAGAGTTCTTGTCACAAGGAAAACAATTTTTCCTATTTTAAAAAATTTTGTATCCATATGAGATGATGAATATTCACCACATTTATTGTGGTAATTTTTTTCTGATGTGTTTAAGTCGGGTCATTATGTTATGCACCTTAAACTTACTCATTGCCTGTGCGTGCTAAGCCACTTCAGCGGTGTCTGACTCTTTGCAACCTTATGAACTGTGGCCCACCAGGCTTCTCTGTCCATAGGATTCTCCAGACAAGAATACTGGAGTGGGTTTCCATGCCCTCCTCCAAGGGATCTTCCCCATCCAGGGATTAAATCTTTGTCTCTTATTTCCTGCAGGCAGGTTCTTTATAGCATATTCAGTGCTATATGTCAATTATAATTCAATAAGATGGAAGTAAAAAATTGTACTGGCCTCATAAGGTCATTTTGGGTTAATGTTTATAAAGCAGATTAATGATTGCCTCATAGAAAATGCCATAAAAGGATATGTTGGGAAAAATGTGTAATTTTCAAATTTCAGAGAACCTTCACAGATATTACCTTTATCAGACTTTACAGCAATTTTAAAAGGTAGATATGGAGAGGCTCCCCCTGCCACTCTGCATTTTGTAGATGAGGAAATTGAGGTTCTGTGAGGTTAAGATCTTGCCCAGGGTCATGCTGTTGGTAAAGAGAGAAGCTAGGATGCTCTCCACAGCCTCTGACTTCAGGTTCGGTGACCTTTCCACTAAATCACACCATCTGCTCCTTGAATTCTGGTGTTCACACCCCTGTGAGATCACAATTCTCAGTTTGTCCTATTGAACCAGCTCTTGGAAAACAAGTCCCCACCTGCTAGATACTTGAGCTTTCCGGCAGCTTTCCGACGGTCAGCTGTTTATACATTCTGTGGTTCTAAAGGAAGTCTTTTTGGATTTGGGGAATGCCTCTGTGTGTGTGTGTGTGTGTGTGTGTGTGTGAAAGCTGCTAGTGTACACTTGTCATTCCTGTTTATCAAACTCTTCTGCAAAGCAAAGCCATCCTGCCCATCCCTCCTCTCCTATCCCATCCCATCTGCACTGGTCTCCACTGGCCCGCTAGCATCGCTGTTCGTCCACACGGGAAGAATGACAGAGAGGGAGACACCCATCCCTTATGCTCCTCTCTAGCTCACAGAGTTTGCTATTGGTGACTTTTGTTCTGGGAGCCTGTCTGCACATTTGGCAGCAGAACTGTTAACCATCAGATCTGGAGCCTTCCAGACATACTTCCATGGGGACCAGCCAGCAGCTGTCCATCCATTCCTCGGATAACCCTTTCCAAGTTTTCTTCTGAACTGTGTTGTATTTTCAAACAAGCCCCAGCCTCAGCTAGGAAAGGGCCCACTGTGCCCCCGTGTGAGGCTGATTTCCAGAACTGTTCACTCCCTCTTGTTTATCACTTGATCCTGGCTGGATCGAAGAAGGGATCATGGAACCTTGGGTTTTGAGGAAATTATGTATTCCTGGCTTGTTATTATTTCTCTCACCACTGTTGACACTTGTTTCTCTTAAAAATAGTCCCAGTCAATTTTATAGAGATGAAATGTATGTCTGAATTTAATCTCTATAAACTGGCGGTTAATGAAACTAGAGATTTTGGGTAATATGCCACCGATTGGAATGCTCTTTACCTAGTTGTATGTGGATTTCTCAAATTTAGAATTAACTGGAATCTTATAAACAGTTGGTTCATTAATTAAATTACTCATTCATCCCTTTAATCATCAGACAGACTTATTAAATTCTTGTATGTGCCAGATATGTAAACATGAATAAAACAAAGCACTGATGTATTAACAATCTAGCAGGGACTGCTTAGAGATATAAATTAACAGAGACTTGAAAGAAGAGTAAACTGTTTTATGAGAGGCATGGCCAGCGAGATTGAGCACCAGTTGACGTAAATCCCTTGCTTCTCTATTACTGTTCATTATCTTTATAGTACCTATCATAATTTGAAATACAAATTTATTTGTTGGTTTACTGTTGTTTGTATTACTGAGCCATAAGCTCAGTAATGAGGGCAGGGACCTTCTTTTTGTTTTGTTTTTTTTTAACTCCTGTATCTCCAGCATCTTACATGGTTCTTGACAAATAATATATGTTAGACGAATATGTTTTGGTTAAGTGGATAAATGAATCAATGAATGGCTTGCTTGGGATTGTTGAAAAGGCTTCATGGAAGAGGTGATATGTTAACTAGCTCTTGAAGTGTGAATGGAAAATGTGAACCATTTAGGTGGAGATGTCCAGGAACCAGTTGCAAAAGAAGATCTAGAAATTAGCCTGGACAAACAGCTTTAGGATATGTTAGCAAGTAAGTATGAGAAGTGCCCAAGGGGATACTACACAGCGTGAGTAGGGGCCCAGGGTATAACTTTGGGGGGCTACTGATGTTCTAGGAGCGCTGGAAGAGGCTGTGATGAAATGACATGGATACAGGAGAAAACACCAGGGTGAGTGGGCTTCTGGAGGATGGAGCAGAGGTGGGGAATTTTAAAAGGAGGGCCACTTATTTGCTCTTGGAACTGGCAGTGAGCCATTGGTAAGCTTATCAAGAGTAGCTCTGTCAGAAGCTTGGAGGGAACAGGACAGCATTTTAGTGGGTTTTAAGATGAAAGGGAAGAAGCAGAGGGAGTGAGGGCCAACTCTTTTGGGAAGATGGGGCTACATGATGGCTAAGGTGAGTTTCCCCAGGAAAAAGAGGAGGTTGAGGATCCAGGAGAGAGAGGGGCCTCCAGCTGACAGAAGAGAAGCAAGGGGGTGGGCAGGGATACCCCCAGAGCACATGTTGGACCCCTGCTTTGGTCTTTTCCAGCCACTCATTTCCTATGTCCTTTTGTGCATTTCTCTCTGGCTTGGTCAGAACTGATCACCACAGAACAGAGGCCAGCAGAAGGTGGCTCTGCTCCCCATGGCTTCTGAGGATATCTCATCAGGGGGCCACTGCCACCTCCCACATAGCTTCTTTTCCAAGGTCGCCCTGGTTCAGGGGCCAAGGGGTGGCAGCGGGTGGTGGCGTGGGCCCAGCTCGCGTCCTGCCTCAGATCCCAGTTGTCTTAGTGTGAGTCTCAGTTGTCCACCATCTCCTTATTCCTGCTTCTCATCCATGCAGATCTGTTTGGTTACAGGTGCACAGGGGGTGTCTGATTCCCCAGGACAGGTGTGTATGTCTCCCCAGGAAAGGAATCAGTCAGTTGTGCTTGGCAACTAGACCAGTCCACACCCCTGCCCACTGAAGGGCTTTTGCTTCTTGTGATTCTCAGGAGAGAGAAGGGAGCCCTGGATGGGGACCTCGTCCTCCTTATTGGCCATACCACGGTGGCCTGGTCCCCTAACCCACTATCGTTCTGTTTTACAGTCTTGTTCACGTGGTTGATTCATATGTTGGCTTTCCCAGATTGGAGGCTAGAGTGACCTAGGAGATGACAGTGGGCTGGAGCTGTAGTCCCTCCTTTGCTCCCTGTTTGTCTGGGTTCAGTTCAGTTCAGTCGCTCAGTCGTGTCCGACTGTTTGCAACCCCATGAATTGCAGCACGCCAGTCCTCCCTGTCCATCACCAACTCCCGGAGTTCACTGATTCACATCCATCGAATCAGTGATGCCTGGGCAGATCATTTCACCATTTTGAGATTTTCCCATTGACCTCAGCAACTGTCCCTCTCGAGCTCTCTGAGCTATGGAGCATGATCACACATTGCCTGATGTGTGGCACAGGTGAGCGGGAATGTTTTTGACAAGAAGTTTTAAGACCAGTGTGCGGTTAAGTGCGAATCCTTCCTTAGGACTGTTGAAACCTATGTGACCCTGGAACAGCAAAGGTGACAGGGTCATAAGGGGCCAGACCTCTTAACTTGGAAGGGAATTAACCTAAAATTGGTGCTATCAAGGAGGCTGCATATTTTCCAATGGCTTTGCCTCTGTGGTTAGTGAATTCAGTGGAGACTATATCAATGATGGCTTATGTGATATCACAGACAGCCAAAAGGCTCATGGGATGAATTTTTCTACTTGTCAGCTGGTTGTAAGAGCTCAGTTTAAACTGAGCTCAGTAGTGCTAGGAAGGAGAATTGGGTGGAGAACTGTAATACACATTGCAGTACTTCTGGATGTATTGTTTTTCAGTTTCCCCGTTGACAGTGAAAGGGCAAGTGCCAAATGGAATGTACTCTTTTAAATGGCAACATGGACACAGTGGGATTGTTGGAAAGCCATTAGTAGCCAAACCTAGTTAATATCAGCTCAGGTAAACACTCTTCATCACTGGCCTCTTTCCCCCAACTCAATTATTAAAGGATTAAAAGACTTCCCCAATGAACTCCTTTGAAAATTTAATGATGTGCGGTATTGTAGAGGTTGAACTGTTTCAGTGAAGTGATTTCAGCTTCACTCTGACATTGCTGGCTAATCAGAGAGGAAAGAAGGTTCTGAAGCTCGTATTACCGGTAATGTGGTAAGACCAACCATCACTAAAGTCACATGCCATGGAATCCAGGGAGCTCATATTCCTGACTTTTTACCAGATTAAGCTAATTCTGGGGACAAGACAGAGGGAGAAGATGTCCTGCCTGTGACCCTCCAACAAGCACTTACTCTTTCTTAGAATTAAATAGTGTTTTTAGGAGAAGCTGATGGAGAAATTTGCATCCAGGGCCTTGGATTGATGCTGTAATTGTGCTGCAGGTGGACAATCTGTCCTCCAGGGTCAGCTCTGGTCTTCTTGAACATGAAGCATGTGTTTTCAGTTGCTCTTTCTTGGGGTTGTAACACAGACACACACAGACCATATGTTGTCCCTTTGTGTAACTGAGGATGAACGTAAGCGGGATCACTGGGCAAGGTCAGAGGTGTGACTTGTGGCCAGATAACTGCATCGTGTCTCTTGATTTCCATGGAGACCCAACCTGTATCCTCAGGCTCACCACCTCAGGCTTCAGCACTGAGTAATAAATGAATGAACTGGTCAGCTTAAAACCCAAGGGCATCAGAGCACAGTGATCTGCGTATGCAGGGCTGTAGTGGGAATGCAGTCGGGGCTGAGGGTGGTGTGGCACAGTGGCTGGCACTTCCCAGTTTGGCGGCTTTTCTCTTACCTGCCCCATCTCCATGTACCTCAACTACAGCCTAACTGATGGACCATTCAGCATTTAGGAGTCTTGTATTCAAAGGTCCTTTCTACTTTTAAAAGTCTTTTAGGTATTGGATATCCTGGAGTTTTTGTTAAAGCCCATTTCTTATTTGGCTTTTTAAAAGCAGGAGTTCAGATTATTATTGTTTTTCGTGTATAGTCAGTTTTCAGCTTTCCCTTCTAAAAGGTGACCCCAACTTGACTCGGTTTCTTTTTTCTTTGCTTTAAATTTGGTGTTTAATTAAGGATATTGGTAGTTTCAGGAAGATTTAGAACTGTGGCCCTGAACGCTCAGTTTTGGCCAGTCCAGAGGCAAATTTAGCTCTTTCATTGGCTTCACTTGTTTAACTAACGTTTGTTGAGCACCTCTGCGTACACTGTCCTAGGCACTTGGGGTAGAGCAGAGAACACTAACAGAGAATCCCTGACTCTAGGGAGCCTGCCTTCTAGAGGGGAGGAAGGACCATAAACAAGAAATGAAATGTGCATTCCCTAAATCTCCCCAAGTTTGATTCCTCCTTCATGTGTTTAGTCAAACATCCAGCTATTTCACATTGCAGCCCACGTTGACACTTGCCATCTCCCATAATTTCTATATATTTCCTTTTTCCAGCTGCTGTTTAGGATGTGCTGTAGTTTACCCTATTGTGCCAATATATTGTTCCCCCCCATTAGAATGTAGGCCCCATGACAACAAAGGTAAAGGTCAGGCATCGTTTAATAAAATCAGTTCAGTCGCTCAGTCGTGTCCGACTCTTTGTGACCCCATGAATCGCAGCATGCCAGGCCTCCGTGTCCATCACCAACTCCCGGGGTTCACTCAGACTCATGTGCATCGAGTTGGTGATGCCATCCAGCCATCTCATCCTCTGTCATCCCCTTCTCCTCCTGCCCCCAATCCCTCCCAGCATTAGAGTTTTTTCCAATGAGTCAACTCTTCCCATGAGGCGGCCAAAGTATTGGAGTTTCAGCCTCAACATCAGTCCTTCCAATGAACACCCAGGACTGATCTCCTTAGAATGGACTGGTTGGATCTCCTTGCAGTCCAAGGGACTCTCAAGAGTCTTCTCCAACACCACAGTTCAAAAGCATCAATTCTTTGGCACTCAGCTTTCTTCACAGTCCAACTCTCACATTCATACATGACCACAGGAAAAACCATAGCCTTGACTAGACAGACTTTTGTTGGCAAAGTAGTAACTCTGCTTTTTAATATGCTATCTAGGTTGGTTATAACTTTCCTTCCAAGGACTAAGCATCTTTTAATTTCATGGCTGCAATCACCATCTGCAATGATTTTGGAGCCCAAAAAACTGAGGTCTGCCACTGTTTCCACTGTTTCCCCATCTATTTCCCATGAAGTGATGGGACCAGATGCCATGGTCTTAGTTTTCTGAATGTTGAGCTTTAAGCCAACTGTTTCACTCTCCTCTTTCACTTTCATCAAGAGGCTCTTTAGTTTCTCTTCACTTTCTGCCATAAGGGTGGTGTCATCTGAATATCTGAGGTTATTGATATTTCTCCCAGCAATCTTGATTCCAGCTTGTGCTTCTTCCAGCCCAGTGTTTCTCATGATGTACTCTGCATATAAGTTAAATAAGCAGGGTGACAATATACAGCCTTGACGTACTTCTTTTCCTATTTGGAACCAGTCTGTTGTTCCATGTCCAGTTCTAACTGTTGCTTCCTGACCTGCATATAGGTTTCTCAAGAAGCAGGTCAGGTGGTCTGGTATTTCCATCTCTTTCAGAATTTTCCACAGTTTATTGTGATCCACAAAGTCAAAGGCTTTGGCATAGTCAATAAAGCAGAAATAGATGCTTTTCTGGAACTCTCTTGCTTTTTCCATGATCCAGCGGATGTTGGCAATTTGATCTCTGATTCCTCTGCCTTTTCTAAAACCAGCTTGAACATCAGGAAGTTCACGGTTCACGTATTGCTGAAGCCTGGCTTGGAGAATTTTGAGCATGACTTTACTAGCATGTGAGATGAGTCCAATTGTGCGGTAGTTTGAGCATTCTTTGGCATTGCCTTTCTTTGGGATTGGAATGAAAACTGACCTTTTCCAGTCCTGTGGCCACTGCTGAGTTTTCCAAATTTGCTGGCATATTGAGTGTAGCACTTTCACAGCATCATCTTTCAGGATTTGAAATAGCTCCACTGGAATTCCATCACCTCCACTAGCTTTGTTTGTAGTGATGGTTTCTAAGGCCCACTTGACTTCACATTCCAGGATGTCTGGCTCTAGGTGAGTGATCACACCATCGTGATTATCTTGGTCGTGAAGATCTTTTTTGTACAGTTCTTCTGTGTATTCTTGCCACCTCTTCTTAATATCGTCTGCTTCTTTTAGGTCCATACCATTTCTGTCCTTTATCGAGCCCATCTTTGCATGAAATATTCCCTTGGCATCTCTAATTTCCTTGAAGAGATCTCTAGTCTTTCCCATTCTGTTGTTTTCCTCTATTTCTTTGCATTGATCGCTGAGGCAGGCTTTCTTATCTCTCCTTGCTATTCTTTGGAACTCTGCATTCAAATGAGTATATTTTTATCCTTTTCTCCTTTGCTTTTCACTTCTTTTCTTTTCACAGCTATTTGTAAGGTCTCCTCAGACAGCCATTTTGCTTCTTTGCATTTTTTTTCTAGGTTTGATCCTTGTCTCCTGTACAATGTCATGAACCTCCATCCATAGTTCATCAGGCAGTCTGTCTATCAGATCTAGTCCCTTAAATCTATTTCTCACTTCCACTGTATAATCATAAGGGATTTGATTTAGGTCATACCTGAATGGTCTAGTGGTTTTCCCTACTTTCTTCAATTTAAGTCTGAATTTTGAAATAAGGAGTTCATGATGTGAGCCACAGTCAGCTCCTGGTCTTGTTTTTGCTGACTGTATAGAGCTCGATCTTTGGCTGCAAAGAATATAACAGTCTGATTCCAGTGTTGACCATCTGGTGATGTCCATGTGTAGAATCTTCTCTTGTGTTGTTGGAAGAGGGTGTTTGCTATGACCAATGTGTTCTTTTGGCAGAACTCTATTAGCCTTTGCCCTGCTTCATTCCGTACTCCAAGGCCAAATTTGCCTGTTACTCCTGGTGTTTCTTGACTTCCTACTTTTGCATTCCAGTCCCCTATAATAAAAAGGACGTCTGTTTTGGGTGTTAGATCTAAAAGATCTTGTAGGTCTTCATAGAACCGTTCAACTTCAGCTTCTTCGGCGTTACTAATTGGGTCATAGGCTTGGATCACCGTGATATTGAATGATTTGCCTTGGAAATGAACAGAGATCATTCTGTTGTTTTTGAGATTGCATCCAAGTACTGCATTTGGGGCTCTTTTGTTGACCATGATGGCTACTCCATTTCTTTTAAGGGATTCCTGCCCACAGTAGTAGATACAATGGTCATCTGAGTTAAATTCACCCATTCCAGTCCATTTTAGTTCTCTGATTCTTAGAATGTCGACATTCACTCTTGCCATCTCCTTTTTGGCCACTTCCAATTTGCCTTGATTCATGGACCTAACATTCCTGGTTCCTATGCAATATTGCTCTTTACAGTATCAGACTGTACTTCAATTACCAATCATATTCACAACTGGGTATTGTTTTTGCTTTGGTTCCATCCCTTCATTCTTTCTGGAGTTATTTCTCCACTGATCTCCAGTAGCATATTGGACACCTACCGACCTGGGGAGTTCCTCTTTCAGTATCCTGTCTTTTTGCCTTTTCATACTGTTCATGGGGTTCTCAAGGCAAGAATACTGAAGCGGTTTGCCATTCCCTTCTCCAGTGGACCACGTTCTGTGAGACCTCTCCACCATGACCCTCCCACACAGCATGGCTTAGTTTTGTTGAGTTAGACAAGGCTGTGGTCCTAGTGTGATCAGATTGGCTAGTTTTCTGTGATTATGGTTTCAGTATGTCTGCCCTCTGATGCCCTCTCGCAACACCTACCATCTTACTTGGGTTTCTCTTACCTTGGACATGGGATATATCTTCATGGCTGCTCCAGCAAAGCACAGCCGCTGCTCTTTACCTTGGACAAGGTCGCCCCTCCTGACCTTGAACGTGGAGTAGTTCCTCTTGGCCCTCCTGCGCCCACGCAGCCGCTGCTCCTTGGATGTGGGGTTGCTCCTCTCGGACACTGCCCCTGACCTCAGACATAATTATTTTGCTTTATTGTGCTTCTCAGAAGTACTTTTTTTTTTTTTGCAAAATGAAGCTTTGTATCAGCCCTTCTATAGTGCCATTTTTCCAATAGCATTTGCTTACTTTGTGTTTCTGTGTAATATTTTGATTATTATCTCAGTATTTCAGACTTTTCCACTATTATTAGATTTGTTATGTGATCTGTGATCAGTGACCTTTGATGTTACTACTGCAGAAAGATTACAACTTACTGAAGGCTCAGATGATTAGTTTTTTTTAAGTAATAAAGTATTTATAAATTAGAGTACTCTCATTTTTAAGACATAATGCTATTGAACACTCAGATTACTGTATAGTGTATACATTATTTACATATGTACTGGGAAACCAAAAATTCACACGGCTCACTATGTTGCGATATACGCTTTGTTGTGGTGGTCTGGAACTGAAGCTGCAGTATCTCTGAGGTTTGCCTGTATTTATTTTGTTCACTGATGAGAGTCTGGACATAGTTTTGTTTCCTAGTCTGGTGCCTAAGACGTAATGGATACCCAGTGATTGTTCTGGAAGGTTTGGAGTAATCAATTCATCAATAAAGCTGTCTTAGACCAGTGGTGAACAAAAGTGAAGACAAGAGGATGATTCCAAGCCATTCCACCTGAGCTGAGTATTTACTGAGATGGCAAAGATGTGGGAGAGTAGGGGAGAGGCAGCAGTGGGTGTGGCAAGACTTTTCTTGGATGTGGACATGTCTCCTCCTCAGCTCCATTATGTTAGTCCTTGAAATTTACATAGACGTCACGAAAGGGGGAAATGTAAATGAGGTACTGCTACTGCTAAGTCACTTCAGTCGTGTCCGACTCTGTGCGACCCCATAGACAGCAGCCCACCAGGCTCCCCCATCCCTGGGATTCCCCAGGCAAGAACATTGGAGTGGGTTGCCATTTCCCTCTCCAATGCATGAAAGTGAAAAGTGAAAGTGAAGTTGCTCAGTCATATCTGACTCTTAGTGACCACATGGACTGCAGCCTACCAGGCTCCTCCATCCATGGGATTTTCCAGGCAAGAGTATTGGAGTGGGGTGCGGAGTGCCATTGCCTTCTCCAGTAAAGGAGGTAAGTGAGTGAAAAACCCAGCAGTGTTGATATTTGGAAACTCTATTTGGAATAGAAGTTTTTAAACCTGGGTTTTGGGTCAGGATATACACAAATCCCTTGCCTGATTCTCCCAGAAGTGTGTGTGTGTGTGTGTTTTTGGGGCAGAGGGTCCATAGATTTTTATCAGATCCTGGAATCTGCTTGTGATCCCCAAATGATTATGAGTTAGTAATCTGGAAGAAAGGGAAAGCATAAGGCTGGCCAAAAATTTCATTTGGGGTTTTCCATAAGGAAAAGAAATGCAAAAAGTCAAAATGGTTGTCTGAGGAAGCCTTACAAATAGCTGAGAAAGGAAGAGAAGCTAAAGGCAAAGGAGAAAAAGAATAATATACCTATCCAAATGCAGAATTCTAAAGAATAGCAAGGAGAGATAAGAAAGCCTTCCTCAGTGATCAATGCAAAGAAATAGAGGAAAACAATAGAATGGGAAATACTAGAGATCTGTTCAAAAAAATTACAGATACCAAGGGAACATTTCATGCAAAGGACATTTCAATAAGGACAGAAATGGTATGGACCTAACAGAAGCAGAAGATATTAAGAAGAGGTGGCAAGAATACACAGAACTATATAAAAAAGATAACCATGATGGTGTGATCGCTCACCTAGAGCCAGACGTCCTGGAATGTGAAGTCCAGTGGGCCTTAGAAGGCATCACTACGAATAAAGTTAGTGGAGGTGATGGAATTCCAGTGAAGCTATTTCAAATCCTGAAAGATGATGCTGTGAAAATGCTGCACACAATATGCCAGCAAACTTGGGAAAGTCAGCAGTGGCCACAGGACTGGAAAAGGTCGGTTTTCATTCCAATCCCAAAGAAAGGCAATGCCTAAGAATGATCAAACTAGCATGTATTTGCACTCATCTCAAACGTGAGCAGAGGAATGTTCAAAATTCTCCAAGCTAGGCTTCGACAGTACAGGAACCGAGAACTTCCATATGTTCAAGCTGGTTTTAGAAAAGGCAGAGGAACCAGATATCAAATTGCCAACATCCACTGGATCATCAAAAAAGCAAGAGGGTTCCAGAAAAACATCTACTTCTACTTTATTGACCATGCCAAAGCCTTTGACTGTGTGGATCACAATAAACTGTGGAAAATTCTGAAAGAGATGGGAATACCAGACCACCTGACCTGCCTCTTGAGAAACCTATATGCAGGTCAGGAAGCAATAGTTAGAACCAGACATGGAACAACAGACTGGTTCCAAATCAGGAAAGGAGTACCCCAAGGCTGTATATTGTCACCCTGCTTATTTAACTTGTATGCAGAGTACATCATGAGAAACGCTGGGCTGGATGAAGCACAAGCTGGAATCAAGATTGCAGGGAGAAATATCAGTAACCTCAGGTATGCAGATGACACCACCCTTATGGCAGGAAGCAAAGAAGAACTAGAGAGCTTCGTGATGAAAGTGAAAGGGGAGAGTGAAAAGGTTGGCTTAAAATTCAACATTCAGAAAACTAAGATCATGGCATCTGGTCCAGTTGCTTCATGGCAAACAGATGGGGAAACAATAAAAACAGTGAGACATTTTATTTTCTTGGGCTCCAAAATCACTACAGATGGTAACTGTAGCCATGAAATTAAAAGACACTTGCTCTTTGGAAGAAAAGCTGTGACCAACCTAGACAGCATATTAAAAAGCAGAGATATTACTTTGCTGACAAGGGTCCATCTAGTCAGTTCAGTTCAATTCAGTCGCTTAGTCGTGTCCGACTCTTTGCGACCCCATGAATTGCAGCACGCCAGGCCTCCCTGTCCATCACCATCTCCTGGAGTTCACTCAGACTCACGTCCATCGAGTCAGTGATGCTATCCAGCCATCTCATCCTCTGTCGTCCCCTTCTCCTCCTGCCCCCAATCCCTCCCAGCATCAGAGTCTTTTCCAATGAGTCAACTCTTCGCATGAGGTGGCCAAAGTACTGGAGTTTCAGCTTTAGCATCATTCCTTCCAGAGAAATCCCAGGACTGATCTCCTTCAGAATGGACTGGTTGGATCTCCTTGTAGTCCAAGGGACTCTCAAGAGTCATCTCCAACACCACAGTTCAAAAGCATCAATTCTTCAGCACTCAGCCTTCTTCACATTCCAACTCTCACATCCATACATCTAAGGCTATGGTTTTCCCAGTGGTCATGTATAGATGTGAGAGTTGGACCATAAAGAAAACAGAGCACTGACGAATTGATGCTTTTGAACTGTGGTGTTGGAGAAGACTCTTGAGGGTCCCTGTACTGCAAGGAGATCAAACCAGTCAATCCTAAAGGAAATCAATCCTGAATATTCGATGGAAGGATAGATGCTGAAGCTGAAACTCCAATACTTTGGCCACTTAATGCGAAGAATTGACTCATTGGACCCTGATGCTAGGAAAGATTAATGGCAGGAGGAGAAGGAGATGACAGAGGATGAGGTGGTTGGTTGGCATCACCGGCTCAATAGCCATGAGTTTGAGCAAGCTCTGGGAGTTGGTGTTGGATAGGGAAGCCTGGTGTGCTGCAGTCCATGGGGTGCAAAGAATCGAACATGACTGAGCAACTGAACTGAACTGATAAGAACTTATGCCCCTGAATGAAATTTTTGGCTATCCCAATGTTCGGCACATTCTCACATGGAAGATTGTAGCATAAGAATGGGTGGCAGGAAGACCCCCTGCTCCCATCACTCCCTACCCCACATAGACCAGGGTTCAAATCCCAGTTCTGTTACTTGGCAAATTAGCCTCTGAGGAATCTTCCTCCTTACTATTGAAAGGCAGAAACTATCTTTTTTACATCTGTTATAGGAATTAAAAATTGTGCATGTTTTTACAGCATCCAATAAGGATCCTCACTAGATGGCAGCTAATTATACTAATAATTTAATCAGTAAAGTTAAACAATGCCAGCCAATTGTAAATTATGTCCATGTGGACGATTTTGTTCTCATACCAGTGGTTTGTTTCTTACATTACTTTTAAACCTCAGCATTACTTTTCTAAGAATTCTCAAGGGACATATCTAACATTTTAAAAGGATATAAAGGCAGACAGATTGCCTTGTGAAGTAAAACACACATCAGAATTCAGAAATAAAAAATAAGGGTAACAAATACTTCATTTGAAAACAGGAGTGTTAAAACATAAAGCCTACTTACCCTTGTTGGTTTATATGAATTGACTGATAAACTTAAGTTGCAGGCATCCAGTATTTATTTGTTACATTAATCCTAAACTGAAAGATAATTAGCAAATTTGTTAAGTAGGCTTATGCTTACTCTTCTTTGCCAACAATTATGATCATTTGTTGGCAGCTGAAGGTTGAACTGAGTTCTACTGACATAATTACGGCTGTCAGGAGGAAGTAATGCATCTGAATTTCACAAACCTTGTGAATTTACCAGGTTTCCTATGATATTTAACAGAGGCTCAGTTCAGTGCAGTTCACTTCAGTTGCTCAGTTATATCTTTGTGACCCATGGACTGCAGCACACCAGACCTCCCTGTCCATCACCAACTCCTGGAGTTTATTCAAACTCGTCCATTGTGTTGGTGATACCATCCAACCATCTCATCCACTGTCGCTCCTTTCTCCTCCTGCTTTCGATCTTTCCCAGAATCAGGGTCTTTTAAAATGAGTCAGCTCTTTGCATCAGGTGGCCAAAGTATTGGAGTTTCAGCTTCAGCATTAGTCCTTCCAATGAATATTCAAGACTGATTTCCTTTAGGATGGACTGGTTGGATATCCTTGCAGTCCAAGGGACTCTCAAGAGTCTTCTCCATTACCACAGTTCAAAAGCGTCAATTCTTTGGTGCTCAGCTTTCTTTATTGTCCAACTCTCACATCCATACATGACTACTGGGAAAACCATAGTTTTGACTAGACGGATCTTTGTTGGCAAAGTAATGTCTCTGCTTTTTAATATGCTGTGTAGGTTGGTCATTACTTTTCTTCCAAGGAGTAAGTGTCTTTTATTTTCATGGCTGCATTCACCATCTGCAGTGATTTTGGAACCCCCGAAAGTAAAGTCTGTCACTGTTTCCACTGTTTCCCCATCTATTTCCCATGAAGTGATGGGACCAGATGCCATGATCTTAGTTTTCTGAATGTTGAGCTTTAAGCCAACTTTTTCTCTCTCCTTATTTACTTTCATCAGAGGCTCTTTAGTTCTTGTTTGCTTTATGCAGGTGGTGTCATCTGCATATCTGAGGTTATTGATATTTCTCCCAGCAGTCTTGATTCCAGCTTTTGCTTCATCCAGCCCAGTGTTTCTCATGATGTACTCTGAATATAAGTTAAATAAGCAGAGTGACAGTATACAGCCTTGACGTACTCCTCTTCCTATTTGGAACCAGTCTGTTGTTCCATGTCCAGTTCTAACTGTTGCTTCCTGACCTGCATACAGATTTCTCAAGAAGCAGGTCAGGTGGTCTGGTATTCCCATCTCTTGAAGAATTTTCCACAGTTTCTTGTTGTATAGTCAATAAAGCAGAAATAGATGTTTTTCTGAAACTCTCTTGCTTTTTCGATGATCCAAGAGGCTCAGTCGCTCTCAGAAGGTACCGTAATGACAAGACTTACCAAGTTATTGATCATCTTTCTAAAAGAAGGCCACAGAATAAAACCTAATTAATGTTATGCTAATACTAACTTTGTAATATGCTCCAATTTTTAAATATATCTATGAAACTGCTTAATTTATACATATATTGTGTGAATGTTTTAGCATTTATGAGTTCAAAATCTTTGAATTTATATTGTGTTTTAGAAGTCCCATATGGTTTCTTTCAACTCTAATAATAATTTGGAATCTGCCATGCCAAACTAATGATACTGGGCATTGAGAGCCTAAAAGATTAAAAAAAAACCTAGAGAGTCTGTGCAAACAGATGCTACATCGTGTGATCATCACCACAGTCTTATCTGAGATGAGGAAATGAGGCTCAGAGCGGCTAAGTGCTGGTCCTAAGGCTGCATGGGTTCCAAGGCCTGGAGGTGCGGTCAGGCCGGGCCATCTAGTAGTGAGCCCCGTGCGTGGCGTCCCGTGCCACAGCTGCCTTGCCCATGGCAATGCCCTGGAGACGCTCTGCTCTAATCACCAGGCTCTGTGGAAAGGTCACGCCAGTTTCTTCCATGAAGGTTTAAATTCAAGCGGCTCTGAAACAGCTATGTTGCTGAGCAGAGACAGGTTTAAGTCACTCTCCTAGAATAAGTGAAGTGAGTTTTTCTGGACATAGAAATATAAAACCTCCATCTGGTTACCTGACACCGTGAGCACTGGTTGAGAATAAAATCAGTGGTGGTGGTGGTGTGATAACTTGGAAAATTGTTTTTTCTCTCATTTCATCTGGGTATGGGTGCACATATAAATTTGACCATTATGTATCCTATGTGTAGAAAAAAATATGTATATATTATATATGCACTTGTGTATATATGCATGTATATATACACGTAGAATCATTGGATTTTAGAGCTGGAGGTACTTCATAGGTCATGGATAGTATAACAGTTAAAAGCAGGAGATTCCCAACAGATTTTTGGATTTTTAATCTCTATTTTTAAAGTACCACTGCTATGGGCAGCATATAGCTGAGTCTTGCTTTTTTATCCATTCTGATAATCATTTTCTTTGAGTGAAGTGTTTTGTCCATTAGAATTTAGTGTAATTATTGATGTATTTGGAATTATAATATCGTTATAATTATTGATATCGTTATAATTATTGATATAGTGTAATTATTGATATAGTGCAGTCTACCATCTTTCTATTTTTATTATTTGCTTTCTATTTATACTCTCTTCTTTGCACTCCATCTCTCCTTTAATACTTTCTTTTGGTTAATGAAATACTTGTTTTTTAGAATTTCATTTTAATTTACTTATTGGCTCTTTAATTATACCTCCTGTTGCTCCCAGGATTATATTATGCATGTATAACTATTCACAATGTACTTAGAGTTAATATTGTACCACTGCACATAACATGTAAAAACCTTGGAACTACTGTATATATCCATTTACTCTTTCTCTCTGTTCTTTTTTGCTGTAATTGTCAGGCTTTTTTTTTTTTTTTTTTCCTCTATGTTTGTCAGATTGAATTTCTATTG
Organism: Budorcas taxicolor; assembly: GCF_023091745.1. Classification (NCBI taxonomy): domain Eukaryota; kingdom Metazoa; phylum Chordata; class Mammalia; order Artiodactyla; family Bovidae; genus Budorcas; species Budorcas taxicolor. The sequence continues at coordinate 4,079,926 of NC_068912.1, forward strand.
ACCTATATTTAAGTTCCTTAATACTTTCCTTGTCATCTCCAATCTGCTGTTAGGCCAATCCAGTGAATTTTTATTTCCGATCGTTTACTTCTTAGTTCTAGAACACGTGGCTCAGCTCAGTTCAGTTCAGTCGCTCAGTCGTGTCCGACTCTTTGTGACCTCATGGACTGCAGCACGCCAGGCCTCCCTGTCCCTCACCAACTCCCAGAGTTTACTCAAACCCTTGTCCATTGAGTTGGTGATGACATCCAACCACCTCATCCTCTGTTATCCCTTTCTTCTCCTGCCCTCAATCCTTCCCAGCATCAGGGTCTTTTCCAATGAGTCAGCTCTTCGCATCAGGTGGCCAAAGTATTGGAGTTTCAGCTTCAACATCAGTCCTTCCAATGAACACTCAGGACTGATCTCCTTTAGAATGGACTGGTTGGATCTCCTTGCAGTCCAAGGGACTCTCAAGAATCTTCTCCAACACCGCAGTTCAAAAGCATCAATTCTTTGGCAATCAGCTTTCTTTATAGTCCAACTCTCACATCCATAGATGACTACTGGAAAAACCATAGCTTTGACTAGACAAACCTTTGTTGGCATGTGGGCTATTTAAATCTAAATTCATTAAAGTTAAATACAGTTTAAAATTCAGTTCTTCAGGTGCGGTAGCCACATTTTGAACGCTCAATGGCCGTATGCAGCTACTGACACTGTTTTGGGCAGCAAAGATATAAAACTTCTATCATTTCAGGAAGTTGTGTTGGATAATGCTATTATGGAATCTCCATTTGATTCTTTTTTACAGCTTGAATTTCTGTGATGTTAGTTCTTATTTTTTCATTCTCCTTGAGCATATTTTTATGTCCTTGAGCATAGTTATAGTAGATGCTTTAAAGTCCCTGTGAGCTAATTTTAACATCTGGATCATTATGGGGGTAATCTCTGTTGATTTTCTTTTTTCTCAAATATGGCTTCCTTGGTGGCTTAGCTGGTAAAGAATCGCCTGGAATGCGGGAGACCTGGGTTTGATCCCTGAGTTGGGAAGATCCCCTGGAGAAGGAAATGGCTACCCACTCCAGTATTCTGGCCTGAAGAATTCCATGGACTGTATAGTCCATGGGGTTGCAAGGAGTCAGACATGACTAAGCAGCTTTCACTTTCATGGCTCATATTAATAATTTTATATTGTATTCTAGACATGATACATTATAGATAACCTGAATTCTTATGTTCCTTCAAAGAATATTTGTATTTTATTTTAAGAAATTTCTAGTAGGCAGTTAACTTGGATGAACTCAAACTGCAAACTCTGTCTTCCCTGAGGTGGGCTAGTCTGGAATCTCAGTTCAGTTCTTTGATCCTTAATTGGCAACTTGAAGTCTACCCAGTACACATGGGGTTCTGGGACCAGCTAGAGATTTGGAGCTCTCCCTTTCTGGGCGGGGTTCCCTGGTGGCTCAGAGGGTAAAGAATCTGCCTGCAATGCAGGAGACCTGGGTTTAATCCCTGGGTCAGGAAGGTTCCCTGGAGGAGGGCGTGGTAACCCACTCTAGCATTCTTGCCTGGAGAATTCCATGGATAGAGGAGCCTGGCGGGCTACAGTCCGCAGGGTTGCAGAGTCGGGCACGACTGAGCGACTAACACACACACACACACACACACACACACACACACACACACACACACACACTCTGGGTACTTCCTGGTTTCTTTTCTCACTTTTAGCTGCTGCGGTTGCTGTAAATTCTGTCCTTTGGGGCTTTCAGTCAGCAAGACTGTGGCTTTTTCATCTGAGTCTCAGTTATTCTGTGTGACTGAAAGCTTTGGAAAAGGAAAATTACCCAGTTCTAGTCCATTCCTCCAAATGTGGATGCCTGCTTTGGGTCATCATCTGGTATCTTCACGTAGTTGCTTCCTTATTTTGCCTAGAGTTTCTAGTTATCTGTGGGGAAGCCGGTCTGATGGGAGCTACTCAGTCAGTGCTGAAGAGGAACTTTGTTTTAGATCCTGACTCAGCCACTTACCATATGACCTTGTTACTACCTTTTATATCTCTAGTTTCCTGTTTGTAAAATGGGAATACCAATACCAACTTTGTAAGATGAAATACGTGCAGTAAGGGTACGTGGAATTATTTCTGGCATAGACACATTGCTGTGTGTTAGCTGCTGTTAATATTACGAGTCCAGCCTTCTCATTTAGCACTGGTGGGAGTCAAAGAGCTGGTTGGTGGCAGAGCCAGACCTGGAACCCTAACCTCTAACTGGGCTGCACATATACTCCATGTATATACACAAGAAATGTAGCAGTCTTAGTGATCCATTTGCCCGTCAATAACATTTTTAATTAGTCAATGTGCTATAACTCTTTATACATTATTTTGTTTTCATAGGAATGATTTTTTTGAGAGGTGAGTGAGAGGGCAGCCTGACAGACCGGACTAAAATGGTTATTTCCATTTTGTCCTCTTTATTCACCTGCATCACTGTAAAGCTTTTGGGGAGGAGTTATTTTGGTATGTGGGCACTTATTACCTTTGACCATGTTGCTCTCTTTTCTCCTCTAGTTTAAGGAGACTGTTCAGTTCTGCTGTCTTTACTTTGTGCATGAATTAGCCTTTGCAGGCCCATGTTATGCTCATGCTGGTCTTCACTGAATGGCCTTCGTGTTGCTGAATTGTTTTAGGGACAGAGAAACCTAGTCTTGCTTGGAAATCAAGCTGGGTCTCTGCACATCTGCAAAGGTGTGGGTGGGAGGCCTCTCCAGCCCTCAACTTGAGGCATTATTTTACCTTGGTGTGCAGTCTGCCCCGATGCAGGTCAATATAATCATTTTGTGTTTTGAAATTTCTGCCCCAGAGAAAGATTGCTTTTCTCCTGACTATTGCATTGTGAGTCCACATTGTCCTCAGAAAGCATATTCTTTTCACATGGGTTTGAAATAAAACAAGAGCTCCAAGAGAGTGCAGGGATATGGCATGCCTTTCCCTTTGTCATTCAACAGAACTCATTGGAAAGATGGAGTCTACTCTCACTCTCTCTGTGTGATCGAATTGCAGAAACTCAGGCACTTTGCTGAGGCTCATTCTCACAGCTGAGCCTCCAGCGGGCTGCCAGCCATCATGGGCGCAGGCGCACAAGCTCTGATGGTGTTCCCTCCAGGTGAATCTCTTGAGTGTCTTCGCTGAGTTCCTGATCAGGTGCTGGGACAGGCTTGCAGCTGGGTGAGCGCACTGCAGAGGTTTAATGAAGCTGAAAGTGTTAGTCACTCAGTCGCGTCCGAATCTCTGTGAACCCATGGACTGTTGCCCACCAGGCTCCTCTGTCCATGGGATTCTCCAGGCAAGAATCCTGGAGTGGGTTGCCATTGCCTTCTCCAGGGGATCTTTCCCATCCAGCCCACATCACAGGCATATTCTTTACTGTTTGAGCCACCAGGGGATGTATAATGGGGAGCCCGTGGGGCTTGTATGCTGGGCTCCCTTGTACCCACTTGTCCACATGAGGGAGGCAGCCTCATGCCCAGTGACAGAAGGACAGCCATGCACACTGCTGTGTCCTGCCTTAGCCTCGCACTCACAGGCTATCGCTGGAGCTGGGACTGATGTTGAGCAGAGCGAACCTGCAGGCCCCGCACTGATCACAGGGGCAGATATTTGGCTCCGTGGGCACCTCGTCACAACACAGATGCTTCCGTGGGAACTTGGGAGGAAGAGCTGAACGGGGCGCACCTTGGCGTTGTGGTTAATGAGTTTTCCTTTCTCGCAGTTTCTGTCTCATGCCTTTTCCTCGCCTTCCTCTCTTCCTCTCCCCCAGTCTCTATCCCAGAGCCAGAAGGAATGAAACCATGCAATTTCCAGGTCTCCATGTTTGATGGGAACATTTTTCCATTAAAGTTCCTTGTTAGACTTGCTCAGTAGAGGTGGTGGCTGCGGCAGCTTTGGCCTGTCCCCACCTTTGAGAATTGCCCAGTCAAGGCCTCTTGGGCAGAAGGATTTACAGTTGAGACAATGCCGCTTTCACAGTTTTTCATTACACTTGACTCCTTCTGAAGCCTCCCGCTGGCAGTAGCTACCTTGTTGGAAAGAGCCTGGATTTGGACTGAGAGCAGTATGGGAGGCCCTCCCTGGCTGGGCTGTGTGTCCCGACCATGAGTGGCCCTGACCATCCAGCCGAGCTTCTCTCCCTGGTGGCGGAGAGCTTTGGGGGAGAGACACCCAAGGTTGTCCATGGCGGGGTGAGTCCTAAGTGTGCTTCAGAACAGCCAAGAAAGGCTGCGCTGGCGTCCCCCGTCCTTTCTTTGCTTTGGCTGCACCACGCAGCATGTGGGATCTCAGTTCCCTGACCAGGGGCTAAACCATGCCCCATGCAGTGGAAGCACACACTCTGAACCCCTGGACCACCAGGGAAGTCCCCCCGTGTCTTTTTGGAGTTCAGTGCTGGGCCCTGAGAGTCAGCAGTACCGTGGTTGCCCTACAGACCCAGAGGGCTGGTGTGACAGTCCATGGCTGTCTCTCTGAAATCAGGTTTGTCTCTGTGGAGGTCAGGAAGACCTAGGTCTTTTTCTGGGTGCCTGTATCTGCTGTCACAGCCTCCTGAATGTGGCTGGGGCCTGTAGTTGGTTTGGATCATGTGCAAAGGTTGAGTTAGCCCAGGGTTTAGGGTGCATTGGGGTGCAGCCTCTTCAGGATGCTGCTTTTTTCCCTCCCCTTAGTCCCTGTGTGGCCCTCTCCCATGCTCCTCTCTCTCACCCACCTTCTCCCAGCCAGGCATCCACTCTCCTAGTTGCTGTTGGCATCCCTCAGAAAGTGACTTTTGAATCCCAAACCTGAAAGTTCATCTCTACTCTAGTTTCTGGACTCATGTTATCAATATCCTAACAAGGAGATTGGAACCAAGTTGTTGAACCAGTGGGTTCAATGGGGTTTCTTCATCTGAGCCCTGCAGATGTTTTGGGCTGGAGAATTCTTTGTTGTGGGGCACTGCTCTGTGTGCTATAGGGCATTCAGTAACTTCTCTGACCTCTCCCCATTAAATGCCAGTCTCATTTGTGACAATCAGGAATCTCTCTAAGCATTGCTGTGTCTCCCCTGGGGCACAATCTCCAAAGAGACCCACTGGGGTGTAGTGATACTAGTCACTGAGAGGGGGACCACACAGAAATGAGCAGATTTGGGGAAACAGATGTGTTAGGTTTAAGAGATATGATACCAAGGATGTTGGTGGCAGACAGGATGAGGAGGGCCTGGGAAGAGGTGGGGAAGAAAGATCTAAAGGCTAGGGGTCCAGGCTGGGTGCTCTTCTTTAAAACAGTCAGCCTAGGCATGTGACTTAGTTGAGCCTCAGTCTCTTTATCCATAAAATGAGGAGTTGGCCTAGACGAATGCTAAACCTCTGCTGCCCTGTGAGCCTTTCTCCACTTTTCATTCCATTGACCAATTTGAAAAGGTCGCCTTCTTCATGGATGGAGGGATTCCTTCAGAGGGAAAGAGAACAGATGAAGGAGGAACATGCTTGCTGGGAGGCTGGAAGGTGCCATGGTTCATATTACCTTTATTTGCAGGTAATCCTAGCTGATCCTCAAAGAACCAACCGCACATTGCCTAAAGGGTGCAGAGAAATACTCAGCCTTAGAAGCCGTCATATGGAAATCGGACTCATGACAGCTCACGCATGTCCAAAACCCAAATATCTTCCCTCCCATCTCATTTGCTGGCTTCCCCTTCTCCCTCTCTGCAGCTCCTTTAATCATCATTTCCATCCTGGCTCCTTCAGCCTATTGGAAAGATCTGGGAGGCCGGTGATGGATTTGACTGAACAGTGTGTAATATAAAAGGGCAGAGCTGAGCCTGGAGGGACTGGGGGCTGCCTGAGCTCCAATATTGCTTCTTCCAACAGGGCAGTGCTGGGGAGCCCCTCTGGGATTGCTCACACAATATTACTGCCACCGGTGAGGGTGGAGGGAGGAAGGGGAGGCAGGCAGCATGGGGGAGGGGCTTAGGAGAGCTGCCGATATGGCCTGGAATAACAACAACAATGATAATCTCAATATTTGAATAATAGTAAGAAATAGTAATCATTGTGTTTTCCAGGTTTATTAACTTTGGGAAGTCTGGTTTATTAATTCTCCTGGCTTATTAACTCGGAGCCGCCTTTGCTGGTTGCCGCAGATGCCCGAGGCTTGTGGATGTGTTTGAGTTCATCCATCTCAGGCAATCCAAGAGAAAGAGGGGTGTAGGAGAGCAGGGAGGAGGCGGGAGCAGTGATATTTGAAGTAATTAGAGAGCCTTTATTGAAATCAAATGCACAGGCAAGAAATGGTAATTAACTGAGGGAAGAGGATGCTCTGTTCTCTTTCGTCCAAGGACTGTGGGGCTGTCAGAGATAATCCTCATCTTGGGGGCACTGCATAGACAGTGAAAAAGCAGCACTGGAAAGAATACTTCCAAAAGCAGAGATCTAAAATGAACAATGAAGGAAGGAAGCATCCCTTTCTTCCTCTAGTTGCCATTGGTACAACATGTCAAGAAGTAAAGTAAAAAAGATAGACTTCATCTTTTTAATTTAAACCTTCCTTAATTGAAAATTCAAGTTCTGTCGCTGATGTTATTCACCGGTATAAATAATCCAAGACTCACTAAATAAGGGAAGAAACTGATTACACAGATCTGGGGAGGTCAGATAGAAAACTTGATCAGAATTGCAGTGAGAAGTGGGATCTTGTGCGGGGTGGAATTTTAGTATCTGAATTTAGTATTTGAAGCTGAGGTCATGCTATTGGCACTAGGAATCCAGAAGGTTGCATTTCCTTGGGATCCCTTTGGGTCTGTGCAGGTACCTTTGGAAGGTTTTGGAGATGAAGGGGGTGGCCATGGGGGCTAAGAAGTGGGATGAGCTCCTTGGAGAAATGTTCAGTCCAATGTAAGGAAGACTTTCTAACACTGCTTTTGAACTTAGAGTCAGCCCTTTATTATGACGGTGGCACAGAGGGTGTTAAATCTTATGTTGAATATATATTTATTTTCTATCATCTTTCAGTACAAAAAGGAAAACTGGCTTAACTAGATGACTTTGAGATCAAAAGAGCACTGGATTTGGAGACAGAAAAGCGGAGTTTAAGATACCCTTTGAACCTCAGTTTCTTCATGTGTAGAAATGGGCAAATTATATCTCTGGCAGGGTTGGTATAAGAATTGCAAGAGATAATGAAATCTGAGTAACACTTGGTAGACTAGAAAGAGCTATATACCTTGAAGTTAGAAACAATGATTATTATTATTACTAGGCATTGTTGTTTTATGAATACCACCCTCCATGGTTCCAGTTGAAAATACTCTTTTTTCTCCCAGCATCTCCGGTGGTTTTGCTTTACGTTAGCCCTTCTGGAGTTGGACGGTAAAGAGGTGCTCTGTCAACACAGAGGATTGCTCTGTGTCTGGATGTTTTCAATCAGTAATTTCGTTTGCAGCTTCTTTTGTTAGTGCTTTGAGACTCATGGCCAAAATGCGCTGTGGACGCACAAAGGCTCTCCTGTGTTCTTGGGATTGACTTCTAATTAGGAGAGTATCTAAGCTGAGAGCGAGACCCCTCATCAGCATAGAACCACTCTTGGGTTGGTGGAGCGGGGCTTAAGCTAGAGCCCTGGGTTGCGCTGTGTGGTCCAGGCTCCCATCAAGCACAGACACTCACTCTCATGTGGGCCTTCATCTTCCCACCCTGACTAGTCCATACGCATCCCTCTTATCTTCCCCACGTGGTCTGAGAAGGAATCATCCCACTTATGCAACGTTTATTCCTCCAGATCTACTGAATGCCTGCTATGTGCCACGCCTGGGCCTTATTTTAACATACCGTCCTTCTCACTGATTGGTGTCTGAGTTAGGCTGTTGATGTGGCTGTACTATAGACGAGGGGATGAGGTGGGTGAATTTTGCTCTCTCTTTGAAAGAGAGATGATAAAAAGATAACTACTAGTATTTAGTGGTCACTTTTCATCCATTTAAACCTTTATCCATTCAGCAAATGTTTGCTGTACTGTTGTTGGGCCTATGGGAGGGAATAAAAACAAACAAGATCCTTATATGTTGGTGTTTTATGATCCAGTGAAGGAGTTGAAAGCACAGATGAGAAAGTATTGGGAACAGTGAAATCAACAAGTGCGAAAGTAATGGAGTGTAAACTGAACATGCAAGGACTTATCATAAAGGCGCAAAGGAGTCACTGTGTGTACATGCTCAGTCACTCTGTCATGTCTGACTCTTTGCAACCCCATGGACCACAGCCCACCAGGCTCCTCCTTCCCCGGAACTTTGTTGGCAAGAATACTGGAGTGGGTTGCCATTTCCTACTCCAGGAGATTTTCTTTACCCAGGGGTTGAACCTGCCTCTCCTGAATCTCCTGCATTGACAGGCAGATTCTTTACCACTGCACTACAGGAGTCATTAAAATGAGCTTAAAAATAAGTCAGGGAGGGTTTTCTGAAGTAGGGAAGTTTTGATTCAGGTCTTTAGGAAGGCAGTTGGCAGAGACCAGTGCTTCCCAGATGTGCGGCCAGTGGTGGTACAAATGGTGAGTGTATCTTGCACATAGGTACACATTTTGTATTGCAATAGTACTATCTTACTGTCTTTACTTTGAACATGTACAGAAAAATAGCATCTGTCCAATGATGTCATTGTAGTGATATAAAGTTTCTATCTTAAAATAAATCTGGGGGTTTCTCTGGTGCTTCAGTGGTGAAGACATCACCTTCCAATGCGGGGAGTGTGGGTTTGATCCCTGGCCAGGGAGCTGAGATCCCACACGCCTCATGGCCAAAAAGCAAAAGATAAACAGAAGCAATATTGTAATGAATTCAATACAGACGTTAAGTAAAGTGAGTGAGTTGATTACTAACAAAAGGTTATAGTAGTGGTACAGGTAGTGAGATGCTTGCATAAACCATGTCTGTGGCGTGAAAATTCTTGGAGTTTGTACCTGTAAAGTACCTGTAAAGATGATATTGTCACCTTAAACATAGGCTTGGTGCTTTATAGTTCACATTTTCATGTATTTTGGGTAATGTATCATCATAACTACCCTAATAGTCCTGTCCTCTGACTGGGAAGGTAATATTACCCTGGCCCAAACTAGAATTTTAATATGTATGTTTATTAATTGAATTTTAACTACACATTTTGTGTGTAAGGACATGACGCTTGGAGAAGTTGATTTACCCAAGGTGGAGAGACATCTAGTAAGTACTGGACTGGGATCAGATCCTGGGTCTTTTGGTTCTGAAATGATTTCATGGTGGAGGATTAAGGGAGGTAATTCCAGGTAATAGGGATGGCATTTGAAGAAATGGTGTTAAAATTAGCAAACTGTGGTCTTATTGAGTGAGTACAGCAAGAAATAGTTATAATAATTAGGACATGATTACACATGAATTGAAATATCAGGAAGGATGCCGCCCCTCTGGCCTCATCCCTGGACACACGCCTGCCCTCACCCCATATAAGGAACAAGCTCTCCCCATCTTGGGAGTAAGCAAGCAAGGGAATGTGGTGTTTGTTCTTGCTCCCTGCTGCTGCTGCAGGAGCCCCAGTAAAGCCTTGCCTGAAAATAAAAAAGATGGGAATAATTGGAGAAGAGTTTTCAAAGATTGTGTTGAGGAAACATGGTAAGTTACTAATTATCATCATCATTATTATTGTTGTGGTAAAAGTCACATAACGAAGTTTGCCATTTTAAAGTATACAATTCAGTAGCTTTTAGTACATTCAAACATCTAATTCCAGAACATTTCTATCATCCCCCCAAGAAACTCTGTACCCGTGAAGCAGATCCCTGTCTTTCTTTCATTCCCCAGCCCTTGCCAAGTACTGCTCTTCTTTCCATTTCTGTGGATTTGCCTATCTGTATGTTTAACTTTGGAGAAGGCAATGGCACCCCATTCCAGCACTCTTGCCTGGAAAATCCCATGGACGGAGGAGCCTGGTGGGCTGCAGTCCATGGGGTCACGAAGAGTCAGACATGACTGAGCGACTTCACTTTCACTTTCATGCACTGGAGAAGGCAATGGCAACCCACTCCAGTGTTCTTGCCTGGAGAATCCCAGGGACAGGGGAGCCTGGTGGGCTGCCGTCTGTGGGGTTGCACAGAGTTGGACACGACTGAAGCGACTTAGCAGTAACAATAGCAGTATGTTTAACTTGGGGGCATGCCTGGTGGCTCAGACGGTAAAGGGTCTTCCTCCAATGCAGTCGACCCGGGTTCAATCCCTGGGTGGGGACGATCTCCTGGAGAAAAAAATCCAGCCCTTGCCAAGTACTGCTCTTCTTTCCATTTCTGTGGATTTGCCTATCTGTATGTTTAACTTTGGAGAAGGCAATGGCACCCCACTCCAGCACTCTTGCCTGGAAAATCCCATGGATGGAGGAGCCTGGTAGGCTACAGTCCACAGGGTTGCAAAGAGTTGGACACAGCTGAGCGACTTCACTCACTCACTCATGTTTAATGTGAACTGAATCATACAATATGGGTTCTTTCACTTAGCATATTTTTAAAGGTTGTCCATGCCATAGTATGTGTCCATACATTATTTCTTTTTATGGATGAATAATATTTCACTGTGTGACATACCACATTTTGTTTATCATTCATTCATCAGCTGATGGACGTTTGGGTTGTTTCAGTCTTTTGGCTAGTATGAAAAATACTGTTATGAACATGCAGGTACAAGTTTTGTTTCACTGCTGCTGCTGCTGCTGCTAAGTCGCTTCCGTTGTGTCCAGCTCTGTGCGACCCCATAGATGGCAGCCCACCAGGCTCCCCCGTCCCTGGGATTCTCCAGGCAAGAACACTGGAGTGGGTTGCCATTTCCTTCTCCAATGCATGAAAGTGAAAAGTGAAAGTGAAGTCACTCAGTCGAGTCCAACTTAGCGACCCCATGGACTGCAGCCTACCAGGCTCCTCCATCCATGGGACTCTCCAGGCAAGAGCACTGGAGTGGGGTGCCATCGCCTTCTCTACCTCACCTGTTTTCAGTTCTCTTGGACATATACCAGGGGTGAAATTGTTGGGTCATATGGTATTTCTATATTTAACTCTTTGAGGAATTGTCAAACTGGTTTCTACAGCAGCTACACTGTTTTATGTTCCCCCCAGCAGTGTATACCAGTTCCAGTTTTTCCACATTCTCACCAACACTTGTTATTTTCCTTCTTTAAAAAAAAGTATAGTCATCCTAGTGGCTGTGAAGTGGTATCTTGTGATTTTGATTTGTATTTTCCTGGTGGTAATATTTCTATACACAGTCGGCCCTTGAACAATATGGGTTTGAACTACACGGGTCCACTTTATATGTGAACACTTTTCAATAGTAAATGTTGTTTAGTTGCTAAGTCATGTCTGACTCTTTTGTGACCCCATTGACTATAGCTTGCCAGGCTCCTCTCTCCATGGGATTTCCCAGTCAAGACTACTGCAGTGGGTTGCCATTTCCTTCTCCAGGGGATTTTCCCAGCCCAGCGACTGAACCCATGTCTCCTGTATTGGCAGGTGGATTCTTTACCACTGAGCCACCAGGGAAGTGATCAATAGCAGATACTAGAATACTAAATGACCCTCTGTTTCTTAAGTCTGAGGGTGTAGACAATAGATAGCTCAGATGGTAAAGAATCTGCCTGCAGTGCAGGAGACCTGGGTTTGATCCCTAGGTCAGGAAGATCTCCTGGAGGAGGAAATGGCAACCCGCTCCATCTTGTCTGGAGAATCCCATGGACAGAGGATCCTGGTGGGCTACAGTCCATGGGGTCACAAAGAATAGGACATGACTGACTGGCATACACAGGCAGATAATGGATCTGGAACAGCTGGAGGGAGGGCCAACTATAAGTGGATTTCTGACTGTATAGAGGTGAGGTCCTCTGAATCCCACCTTGTTCAAGGGGCCATGTACTTATTAGCCATTTCTATGTTTTCTTTGAAGAAATGCCTATTCAAGATGTTTTTAAATTATGTTTTTTTTTCATTGAATTTTTAAGAAGCTTTATATATTGTGGATCCTAGGCCCTCTTAAGTGATAAGGCTTGTAAATGTTTTCTTGTATTCTGTGGGTTGTCTTTCCATGTTCTGGAACATGTCTTTTGCTGCACAGAAGTTTTTAACTTGAATAAATCCAACTCCTTTTTTTTTTTCTTTGTTTGCTTCTGCTATTGGTGTCATATTCAAGAATCCATTGCCAAATCCAAGTCCACTAAGATTTTCTCCTATGTTTTCTTGCAAAACCTTTATAGGTTTAGGTCTTTTGATTAGGTCTTTGGGTCTGTTTTGAGAACTTTTGTATGTATGATGTGAAATGAGGCATGATAAGTTCTTGACCACAAAAAGTTACTCAGTGGTAACATAGGGAAGATAATTCTGGCAATTATTTTTCTAATGAAATGGAAGAAGGAACTAGTAGAAAAAGAAGCTGTTGTAGAGGACAGAGGAATCTAAACATATGGTTTATTTTTAACATAGCAGTTTTATTGAGATACAATTTGCTTACCGTAAGATACACTTTTTAAAGTATACAGTTCGATGGTTCTTAGTGTATTCATCAGTTCAGTCAGTCAGTTCAGTTGCTCAGTCGTGTCCGACTCTTTGCAACCCCATGAATCGCAGCACGCCAGGCCTCCCCATCCATCACCAGCTCCCGGAGTTCACTCAGACTCACGTCCATCGAGTCCGTGATGCCATCCAGCCATCTCATCCTCTGTCGTCCCCTTCTCCTCCTGCCCCCAATCCCTCCAAACATGAGAGTCTTTCCAGTGAGTCAACTCTTTGCATGAGGTGGCCAAAGTACTGGAGTTTCAGCTTTAGCATCATTCCTTCCAAAGAAATCCCAGGGCTGATCTCCTTCAGAATGGACTGGTTGAAAAAAAAAAGAAAAAGAATGGACTGGTTGGATCTCCTTGCAGTCCAAGGGACTCTCAAGAGTCTTCTCCAACACCACAGTTCAAAAGCGTCAATTCTTCAGTGCTCAGCCTTCTTCATAGTCCAACTCTCACATCCATACATGACCACAGGAAAAACCATAACCTTGACTAGATGGACCTTAGTCAGCAAAGTAATGTCTCTGCTTTTCAACATGCCATCTAGGTTGGTCATAACTTTCCTTCCAAGGAGTAAGTGTCTTAATTTCATGGCTGCAATCACCATCTGCAGTGATTTTGGAGCCCAAAAAACTGAGGTCTGCCACTGTTTCCACTGTTTCCCCATCTATTTCCCATGAAGTGATGAGACTGGATGCCATGACCTTCGTTTTCTGAATGTTGAGCTTTAAGCCAACTTTTTCACTCTCCTCTTTCACTTTCATCAAGAGGCTTTTTAGTTCCTCTTCACTTTCTGCCATAAGGGTGGTGTCATCTGCATATCTGAGGTTATTGATATTTCTCCTGGCAATCTTGATTCCAGCTTGTGTTTCTTCCAGTCCAGCGTTTTTCATGATGTACTCTGCATATAAGTTAAATAAGCAGGATGACAATATATAGCCCTGACGTACTCCTTTTCCTATTTGGAACCAGTCTGTTGTTCCATAAAGTGCTGTGCTCAATATGCCAGCAAATTTGGAAAACAGCAGTGACCACAGGACTGGAAAAAGTCACTTTTCATTCCAATCCCAAAGAAAGGCAATGCCAAAGAATGCTCAAACTACCGCACAGTTGCACTCATCTCACATGCTAGTAAAGTAATGCTCAAAATTCTCCAAGCCAGGCTTCAGCAATACATGAACTGTGAACTTCCAGATGTTCAAGCTGGTTTTAGAAAAGGCAGAGGAACCAGAGATCAAATTGCCAACATCCGCTGGATCATCGAAAAAGCAAGAGAGTTCCAGAAATACATCTATTTCTGCTTTGTTGGCTATGCCAAAGTCTTTGACTGTGTGGATCACCATAAACTGTGGAAAATTCTGAAAGAGATAGGAATACCAGACCACCTGACCTGCCTCTTGAGAAACCTATATGCAGGTCAGGAAGCAACAGTTAGAACTGGACATGGAACAACAGACTGGTTCCAAATAGGAAAAGGAGTACGTGTTGGGCAATTATCAGCCCCATTTTCATTTTGGAATGCTTGCATCATCCCCCAAATGAAACCCTGTAGCCATTAGTAGTCCTAACTATCCACAATCCCCCAAACCATGGAAAGCACTAATCTCCTTTCTGATCCTGTGGGTTTGCCTGTTGCAGACATTTCTGATAAATGGAATAAAAAATATGAGGTCTTTTGTGTTTGGCTTCTTTCACTGTTTTCAAGGTTTATCCAAGTTTTAGCAAGTATCAGTACTTCCTTCCTTTGTATGATGAATAATATTCAATTGTATGGATAGACCACGTTTTGTTTAGTTCAGTTGATGGACATTTGAGTTATTCCCACTTTTTGGGTCTTATGAATAATGTTGCTATACCAATTCATGTAAAAGTTCTAGGGTGGATGTAATGTTTAGCTTCTATGTAATACTCATATTACATACTCAATAGTATTTTTGTTATTGCTCTCTTATTTTTCCTTATGGTACTTTTGACTGATCTCATGGGATTATTAATCAGGCTCTCCAGTGAGAGTTCCTGTTGCTTCTTGCACTTGCCACCATTTGGGGTTTTCAGTGTTTGGATTCTGCCCATCCTAATAAATATGTACTGGCATTGTTGTTTTTCATTGACCATTGTTTTATTAACAAATATTTGAGGATTGATAGTGCTATATTACGGAGAAGGCAATGGCACCCCACTCCAGTACTTTTGCCTGGAAAATCCCATGGACGGAGGAGCCTGGTGGGTTGCAGTCCATGGGGTCGCGAAGAGTTGGATACGACTGAGCGACTTCACTTTCACTTTTCACTTTCATGCATTGGAGAAGGAAATGGCAACCCACTCCACTGTTCTTGCCTGGAGAATCCCAGGGATGGGGGAGCCTCGTGGGCTGCCGTCTATGGGGTCGCACAGAGTTGGACATGGCTGACGCGACTTAGCAGCAGCAGCAGCGCTGTATTACATTTTTAGATTACATATATATTTGAAGAATTTTTCAAATGTTTAATGGCCATTTGCATTTTTCTGCTTTTCTTATTCCTTCTTTTATAACATAGTTTTCAGTCTCTTTCATGTGATAAATTAACCCATTATTTAATGGGTATGTTTGCCCCAGTTTGTAATTTGCTTTGCAAGTTTTTTAATCATAGACACACATTTTACCTTATAATGAAATATTCCTTTTCTTTTGTAATTTCTTTCATGGTATTAAAATGCCAATTTGTGAACAAATGTGTATGGAAGCCCTTTTTTTATATCAGGAACTCTGCCAAACAGTTGAGAAATTACAGTGCAAGTCAGATGTGGTCTCTGTCTTCATGAAGCTTAGAACTGCCGAGATCACTTATACTGTATTTTTGCTTTAGGATTTCATTTTTTTATGTTTATCTCTTCCATCCATCTAGAATTATATGACTATATATTGTCAAGTGAAGAAATGGCTTTTCTCTAATATCCAGTTTTCCTGACATCTTTTGTAAAGTAGCTTCTCTTTCATTTGTTTATGATGCTTTTGTTATCATCAGCTGAACTCGTAGCCATGAGGGGATTTTCCAAGGTGACTTAAATAGATATTTATTTGTCTATCAATTCTAGGCCTGGTGGTGTCATACCATTTTAACTTATGTAGTTTTATAACATGTTTTAATATCTTAATAGAGCAAGACTGCCCTTATCACCATAGTTTAATTTTTTAATAAAGACTTTTTGGTTCTCCTTGATTCATTCTTTATGCTGTGTTTTATTTATTTTGTCAAATTAAAGAAAAAGTATGATTATGATCTTGACTGGGATTGTCTTAAATTTTGGAAAATTACTGCCTTCATAAACCAGTCTTCTCATTAAGGAACAGGACGTGTCTCTATTAAAATCTTTTACATCTTTCAGTGATGTTGTATTTCATCATAATGAACCTGATATTACTTTTTAAGGTTATTCCTATATGTTGTATGTTTTCCTTCTGCTGTGAATAAAATCTCCTGTTCTATTATAAATTTTATTATTAACACCATAGGAAAAATACTAATTTTTGCATACTGTCCTGTGTCTTTACTTTACTAAATTTAATTTCACAAGTTATTCATTACCCTTTTGGTTTTACTCATTTTCAAATAGTGACTGTAATATCTCATTATTTCCGGGTGTTGTATATCTCTTTGTGTGTGTGTGTGTGTGTGTGTGTGTGTGTGTGTGTGTGTGTGTCTCTTTTATCTACTTTTTTAGAAAGAACTTTTCCTTTTTTAAAAAAGTTATTTATTCCTGTATTTATTTTTGGGCGCATGGAGTCTCCGTTGCCACGTGTAGACCTCCTCCAGGCACAGCAGGCGGGGGCTCCTCTCTGTTGAGATGGGTGCGCTTCTCATTGGGGTGGCTCTCTCGGTGCAGAGCATGGGCTCTCTAGGTGCATGGGTGAAGTAGCTGTGGCACACGGGCTCAGCTGTCCCGCAGCATGTGACATCTTCCCTGATGGATCAAACCCATGTCCCTGCATTGGCAGGCAGATTCTTATCCACTGCACCACCAGGGAAGGCCCTAGACAGAACTTTATATGTAAATAGCAGTGGTAATAGGGAATATTCTTGCCTTTTCCCATGGATTTTAAGGGGCAATGACTGCCTTTTGATTTTTTAAAATAGGATGTTGGCTGTAGGTGTGAGGTTGATATTCTTTATCATGTTAAGGAATAGCTCTATTTTCTATGAAAAGGTTGGTGGGTACTGGTGTGTCTGTGTCTGTGAGAAGGAAAGAAAGAGAAAGAGGGGAAGGAAGTGGGGAGAAAGAGCAAATAAGAGAGGGAGAGGGAGAGAAAGAGACAGAGAGAGATGGAAATTCAGTTGAATTATATTCAGCTTCAAATAACATTGGCACTAGTGGTAAAGAACCTGCCTGCCAATTCAGGAGACTCAAGAAATGCAAGTTTGATCCCTGGCTCAGGAGGATCCCTTGGAGGAGGGCATGGCAACCCACTCCAGTATTCTTGACTGAAGAATCCCGTGGACCAAGGAGCCTGGCAGGCTACAGTCCATAGGGTTGCAAAGAGTTGGACACGACTGAAGTGACTTAGCATCAAGTAACAGAAACCCAATTAACCTGGCTTAAATGGAAATGGAGTTGTTTTGTTTTTTTCCCCACTACCAGAAGTCTAGGGGGTAGGTAGTACTGAGACAGTGTCGTGGCTCATCAGCAGTCAGGCTTTTTCTGTATTTCTTCTTTCCATTCTTAGCTTATAGACCTTTATCCTCATGGCCAAGAAAGACTGCACAGCTCAGCCTCGCAATCACATCCAGAGCAGGAAGAAGAGGTAAAGGGCCAAAGAGACTCACCAGCTGAGTCTTTTCTCCTAGGAGCCACCCGAGGGCTTTCACTTACATCTCATTAAGTCAGATGGGTAACCTTTAACAGTATGAACTGGGAGAAGGGGCCTGAATATTTGGGTTGGGTCAGCCAAGCAACAGCAGTGCCCCAACTCAGAAGCAAACGGCTTGGAGCCCCTAGAGAAGAGGAGGAATATGCCTTAGCCAATGCTCTGAACAGGGAGCCGGTGGATGTTGTTTGACTTGAGCTTCTCATCTGGCCCTCTGTGCCGGAATGGATAAGGTACATAACCTCTCTGCTCATAGGGTGATGTCTGCCTTGGCTGCCTAGGTGCCTGTGAAGTGCAGATGAAATCAAATCCTAAGAGTGCCCCTAGTTTGATTCCTTTTTTTGCATTAGGATAATTTTTGTGTTAATGAGTAAACTTCTCTTTCTCCATGATTTTCATGGTATTAAGTTATTTTTGCCTGAACTGAGCCGGAAGGTGAACAGCATGTCAAAAAAGGTAGCATGGAGAGCTGTTAGCAACAGGGATGATGTCTCCGAAATGGAATAGAAATAGTGCTAAAAGCCAGAAATTCATCTCACCTTCTGCAGAATCAGGGGAGGGAGGCAGATAGAACACGTGACAAATTAATTTAGCACTTTGCCCCAATCTACTTTGCCTCCCTTCTCTGACTTGGGGTAAGAGAAGTGCTTTGCTTCACAGTTTTATGGGGGAAAGCACCGTCCATCATGTTGCTTTGTGGCAACTATTAATTGCTTCCTGAATTCATATAGCATAAATGAAGTAGGTTGCCAGGGAGTGAATTACCCAGCAGATAAACGGTGGGTCATTAATGCAGTGTTGACCCTGAACCCAGAGGATGACGTGAGATCTACGAAAGCTCTTAGGAAATTTACCAGAACCCATTTCAGCTGGAGGTGATGTGTTTTAAATCCCTCTGTAATGCCGTGAGGGGAATGAAATTAGATAATAGTTTGCAGAAATCTTCTGGGCCTGGAGCCCCTCTCAGAAGGATTTTATCCTCTTGTGTTACCATGCTTCACATTTTAGGGCTATCC
Organism: Budorcas taxicolor; assembly: GCF_023091745.1. Taxonomy (NCBI): domain Eukaryota; kingdom Metazoa; phylum Chordata; class Mammalia; order Artiodactyla; family Bovidae; genus Budorcas; species Budorcas taxicolor. The sequence continues at coordinate 4,098,351 of NC_068912.1, forward strand.
CTGTGTCCCAGTGACTCCCAGAATAGCTTGATTTTCTCCCACATGATGAAACTCCAAATTGACACATCTGAAATGCCTTGTTTTATAGGAGTTTTCTGTGCCCTTATTTTTTTATGATTATTTTGTATTAATAAGTAAATTCCAAGTTTGTTGGGAAGGGGAAAAGGATTGCTGGGGTGTTAGGAATGCACGTGTGCACATTGTTATATTTAAAATGTATAACCAACAAGGACCTACTGTATATCACATAGAACTCTACTCAGTGTTATGTAACAGCCTGGATGGGAGGGAAGTTTGGGGGAGAATGGTTATATGTATATGTATGGCTGAGTCCCCTCACGTTTCACCTGTATCTGTCACAGCATTGTTAATCGGCTATACCACAATGCAGGATAGAAATTTTTTAAAGGATTATTTTAGCTTGTATTAAAAAATTCCAACTTTGCCTTATTCTGAAGCCTAAGATTTTAACTAACACAAAAGTGAAGGGTAAGTTTAATATGTCAAGTTTACCCACCCTCCTGCCTTCTTTGTATCTCCTGTAAGAATATTCAGGGTATTGTTCCCTGGGTATCACACAGTCAGAATAGTTGGAGCGAGTGTATTAATTGTATCTGTGGATAGTTGTATTTCTGTAAGTCTTACAAACAAGACTTGTAACTGTTTAAGGGTTTCATCTCTTTCCTCACTCTGCCTGGGCTCCACAAATTCAGGGCACCCTTGAGGAAGAGAATAATTCCCATTGGTTAAGGGGCTGCCTGTGTGATGTACACGCTGGGTACATGGAGGTGGATGGGGTCAGAAATGTAGGAGAGAGTTCACTGTCTTCTTCGGCATTTGTGAGTATCGATTTTGTAAATGACGCTTTCAGGGTAGTTTTTTTCTTGAGTTCATTTCTTCTTCTTCTGTTTTTTCTAAACTCACTTTCACTGAACCAGATCCTGATCAGAATGTAACTGTGTCAGAGGGGAAGGGACACCTCAGTCTGTTGAGGGTAGCAGGAGGGAAGGTAGAAACCTTGCCTGGGTCCTGGGGCACCTTGGGACCCAAATGCTGACTCTTGCTAGCTGCTAAACCTCCTTCAGCCTCTTCCGTCCACACGTCCATTTCCCTTGTGCCGTATGTGAAAGGACCAACACATCTGCCTCCGTTTTCTGCTTCGTATGTATAACTCAGGTGTCCCTGGGAGCCCCAGCGGCATGTGGATGCAGATGGAGGCGTATTAACATTGAAGATTCCTGGGACTTCCCCGGTGGTCTGGTGGCTAAGACTATGTGCTTCCAATGACGGGGGCTGGGGTTCGATCCCTGCTGGGGGAACTAGATCCTCCATGCGTCAACTAAGTGTTTGCATGCTACGACTAAAGATCCCGCATGCTATAATGAAGATTGACGATCCCATGTGCCACAACTAAGACCCACAGCCAAATAAATGAAAATTTAAAAAATTAAAGATCCCGTCCTCTGGTTCCACTACTCACGTGGGACCTTTGGGACCCTGAGAACTGTCCTCACCCCCGTCCAACACACATACTCCCCAGATTATTGCTGCCTATGACTCTAGAGCAGCCCATCAGCCCCAGTCTCCAGGCAGAATTCTGTTGACCTTTCTGTGCTGGCCCAGCCCCTCCCTGCAGGGCTCTTGTGAAGTGGCTCGAGGAGGGTCACGGCCCTGCAGTCGAGTGCTGGCTGGGAGGGGGTGTGCTGGCGTGCATCCTCAGGGGATGCCAGGCCTCGTGGTGACGCGAGGTGCTGGCTTCACATCGAGGCGGGCGCTGTGCCCTGTCTTCGGGCCCTGAGGCAGCAACACTGGTGCTCGCAGCCCTGTCCACTCTGCCCTCACCCACCTCCCCGTCAGTTCTCAGAACAAGTTCTTGGGGCGGGGAAGGCGACAGGCGCTGTGTGACTGCTTCTGTTGCCTCACATGTGTGTGTGTGCGGTCTCTCTCTGTCACACACACACTTGTGCATACATGAGACAAAAAGGCCCCATAAGGGACTAAACCACACAACTGCAAAAGAAAAATCTTCCTTGTTTTTTGAATCGAGAAATGAAACACTCCATGCCACCACATGACAAATATAGACTGTGGGTGAGGAGTGTCCGGTCTTAACAGCCTCTCTGATCCTGGCCCTGCTTTGAGGGACGGACAGCAGGTCCTCACGTAAACAGCTCGCGTCTGTCTCCGCGAGGGTACCTGAGGCACTGCCATGGAGAATAGCCCGTCAGACTTGCTGTATTCAGAACTCTCGGTGTAAACCCACTACTGCTGAGAGGGGCACTCTTTAAATACTTCCTAGGCAATACTTGGGTGAGGATACCTGACTCAGCTGCTGGAGCCAGGGTTTTCTAGGAGAAGGGCACAGGTATTAGGTGGTGGGGTGAGGGTCACGTGTGTCAAGACAAGGGTCAGGAGTGGATGGGGCCCTCTAGACCTTCCTGGGCCTACTTGGTGATTTTGAGTTCCTCCCCAGGGCCCCTGCCAGTCAGAGGGGCCAGCTCTTGATGTTGTCAAGTGAGTGAGTGTAGCATGGGGAAACCCTGCTGTGTGCTTCAGACTAACACCCAGTAAGGGTGACAGGGATTTAGTCTTACAGTGTTGGATTAAGGACCAAATACAAGTTGACATGGACAATTTTCTCTTTGCTGGCTCCTTAGCTACAAGTAATTTATTCTAATCTTCTTTCATAATGCCAATTACAGCTGTTAGCACGTACTTCAAAGGTAGGATTCAAAATACAAAGCTATGGTTAGCATTTCCTGCACTGATATCCCAGGGGGCTTTAAACCAAGGTTGGATTGGTGGAGATGAAAGGGAGTGGGACTTTTCCTGAGCGTTCTTTGGTCTGTGTGGATGTTGGGAGAGCTTAGGGAGGGGGAGGGGAGCCAGTCCAGAGAGGGTGTGGCCAGAGAGAGGACCAATCAGGATTTGTGGATGTGACTTGACATCACCTTTGTAAACAGAAAGGTTATGTTTTACTAGAACCCTGACTTTCACTGAATAGTTGGGGGTAGGTTATAGAATGAAAGGTGGCAATGAAGAAAGAGAATGGGGCGATTATGAGGTGGGATTCAGTGATAGACATGCCCTGTTGGACAGATCATGAGAGGCAAACAGTGGGACTCCTGGCTCTCATTTCTAGAGCCGGGTTTCTGATGTGGCTAAGGGGTGGACAGAAAAAGGAGCCGTGTGCCAGCCCACCAGGAGCTCTGGGATGTTGGTTTCCAGGGCTTCTGTCTAGGGCGAGGGGATGCTGTCTGTGGTTATTGTGCCCCTAGCTGGTGTGAACGGACACCTTGGACTGTTATCTACTGGCTGTGCCGTTAGTCCCGTGATGGCTCAAAATTGTTGGGTGTTTATTGTGGGGAAAGGTAGGAGGGTTGGCCACCAGAGGAAAGAGAAACTGCCAGTCTTGCATGAAGGATAAAGGTACTGGAGGGCTGTGGGTCTGCAGACCATGAACATCAATGCTGTTTGGTCAGTCGGAGAGACTAAAGAAAAGAAAAAAGGGAATGGATCTCAAAATGAGAGGTAAAGCAGAAAAATAAAGATATCAGGAGAAAAAAAATTTTTTTTTCGAGGGAGAGCAGAAGCCAGAGGTAACACAAAGGGAAAGAGAAGCTGAGAGGCAAGGAAGGAAAACAAGACATAGGACTAGCTAGGAAGGGGACGAGTCTGTTCCCTGACCTTGAGGTTACTGTACTCTTTCTCTTGGTGGATCATCAAATTAGGAGAAAGTGACTTAGGAAAATGCTACCACTGACCTAGAGGTTATCGTTCTTGTTCAGTTGCTCAGCTGTGTCCAACTGTTTGCAACCCCATGGACTGAAGCACGGCGAGCTTCCCTGTCCCTCACCATCTCCCAGAGTTTGCTGAAACTCATGCCCATTGAGTTGGTGGTACCATCCAACCATCTCATCCTCTGTCATCCCCTTCTCCTCCTGCCTTTGATCTTTCCCAGCATCAGGGTCTTTTACCATCAGGTGGCTAAAGTATTGGAGCTTCAGCTTCAGCATCAGCATGAGTCCTTCCAGTGAACATTCAGGGTTGATTTCCTTTAAGATTGACTGGTTTCATCTCCTTGCTGTCCAAGGGACTCTCAGGAGTCTTCTCCAGCACCACAGTTTGAAGGCATCAGTTCTTTGGCGCTCAGCCTTTTTTATTGTCCAGCTCTCACGTCTGTACATGACTACTGCAAAAAGCACAGCTTTGACTATATGGACCTTTCTCAGCCAAGTAATGTCTCTGCTTTTCAATATACTGCCTAGGTTTGTCATTGCTTTTCTTCCAAGGAGAAATGCATCTTTTAATTTTATGGCTGCAGTCACCATCTGCAGTGATTTTGGAGCCCAAGAAAATAAAGTCTTTCACTGTTTCCATTGTTTCCCCATCTATTTACCATGAAGTGATGGGACCAGAGGCCATGATCTTTGTTTTTGACCCAGAGGTACCCAGTGCTTAAGTGCAAGCATAGAAACAAGCTTGCTTGAGTCTATTTTGAAGCAGCCTTGGACGTTTGATTTTTAGAGGCTGAGTCAATGAAGCCCTGTACGTTTTTGGCCATGCTCACTGCTTTGGCCTCCAAGGGCCAAGCTGATGGTATGTCCTGAAGCTCAGAAAAAAGCATGTGGTGACTCTCCCCTCACTCCGTCCCCCTACCCTACCCACCCCTCCCCGCCCCTGGCCCCAGCTCCCGACATCTCCCACACAAATGGCTGAGACAGCATTTATTTCTCAAGGAGGTGTCAGCTTGTGGAGATGTTCGCTGCCTCGTTTAGGCGCTGGCTTCATGGCCTCTCTCTGTTTGCTGTTAACTCTCCCTCTGTGGCTGTGGGCTGAGGGCTGGCCCCAGCCCGTTCATCTTAACCCCTCGCTGCCCTCATTGCCTCACGGCTCAGTCCAGCCCTGGCTTCTGAGGGCAGCCGAGGCGATGGCAACCAAAACATACTTCCAGTGACACTGGGCTTGTATCTTAGGTGAAAAAAATAAAAGGGCAAAATGTTGAGGTTTTCCAAAGAAGGCTTTCCCAGCTTCCTAACAAATAAGACTTGGCTCTCACATATGCTCCCGTGAGACTGACTTGTGTGCTGTGCCTCTGTGGACTCAGCTGAACTCTGACGTCTCTTGGGTTTGACCAGGAAGAGATGATGCTAGGAGAGCTGGGGGCAGAAGGAGGATGAGGCTGGCTATTTATTCCCCTGGCCCCGTTCCTGTGCAGTCCTGACATGCTGGCTTTTTGACCAAAGCTTTAGCTGCTGTCCGATGTCCTTTCCACACAGCTTTCTTGGGTGCCTGTAACTGCACCTCCTCACTCAATCCCTGAGCTTTGAGGTGGACCAGCTCCCTGAAGCTCCCCGCCGTGGGCTACTGTGCCATTCTTGGTTGCTTTCCTTAAATCCTTCCCACACTTTTGTAAATAGTCCTAAAAACTTTTCTCTGTTACCTAGCCCAACAATAACAAACACGGGAGGATATGTGCGTTTGCCCAGGTATGAAGTTGGTTACTCATTTCTAAGATGCTTTCTGACACTGGGCGACTTCTTCTGCTTTTTGTTTTTGTCTGAATTTTTGTCTTTTGTTTTTGTCTGGATTCCAGTTTTTTCTGGACTTTTCTAAATGAAAGTCTGAGCATAAGGCAGAGAGGAGGTGGCTTTCTAGAGTTTAGGATACATGAGCCTGTGATGTCAACCAAGAAGGCCATTCAGCTGGGATGCAGGGCTGGCTTCATGGATGAGAAACCCATGCAGTCACACAGAGCCTTGGTCTCAGAAGGGTCCCACATTTAGCTTAATTCTTTGCTGTCCCATTTTGAAATTCTTAATACTTTTCTATAATTATAATTTTCATATAGAACGTCTTGCATTTGTATTCTATCACTGGACCCCATACATTATGCTGGTCCTGTTGGTATAAATTTGCTATGGATTCTATCCTGTCTCCAACGGGCATAAGTTGAGCATGACTCATCTTCTGCCAGTGATGGGGATACAAGGCTGTGACTAGAAGGTTACTTCTTCTGGAGACCTTTTATTTCCTGGTATGTAGCCTCTCTCAGATAGAGAGCAGTCACTGAAAGATAATTCCTCTATATTTTGTTCAGTCCCCTTTTCTCCACTTGGAAGTCTGACTATAAGTTCCCATTATTTATGGCTGCATAGCAGAGCACACCAAAAGTTAGAGGCTTGAAACAGCGGCCTTTTATTTTGCTAATGAACCTGCGATTTAGGAGGGCTCAGCAAGGATGGCTTGTTGCTATTGGAGGCAGTGTTGGCTGGAGTAGCTCAGCTGGAGACAGAGGACCTGTTTTTGAGGTGGCTTAAACATGTGGCTGGCAGTTTGGTTCTGGCTCTTGCCTAGGAGCTCAGCTGGGGCTGTTGGCTAGGGGCCCTGGTTCCTCTCCATGTGGGCCTCTCTGCACAGGGTTGCTTGGGCTTCCTTACAGCATAGTGGCTGGTTTCCAAGAGTGTATGATCCAAGAGACAGGAAGTAGAACCACCAGTCTTCAAATCTGGGCCCAGAAACTGGCGCAGCATGACTTCCATTGTCACTTTCGCCGTTGCAGTGCCCACGCAGATCCACGGTGAGAAGGTATAGTCCCAGCTCTTGATAGGAAGAGAGTCAAAGAATTTATAACCAGCTATCCTTAATCTTCTACAGTAAGCATACTCATTTTATATATGGAAAAATTCAAGGCAGCAATGCGATGAAATCTTTCTCTGAGCAGCCGCAAATCTGGGACAAAGCTGGACTCGGTGCCTGTAAGCTTGTGATTTCCCAGACTATGCTCTATCTAGCGAATCATACTGCTGTTTTGCATAATCTAATAAATAGCAATAACTCTCCTCTGTCCTCATGGCCCAAGTTTTCAACCTCAAAGCATATTAGAATATTAATAAGGGAGATATACCAGTACTTTCGTCTTGAACTACTGAAATAGAGTCTAGGCATTTAGAAAACAAAGGAAAACATCAAAACCATAAAACCAGACAATTCTCATTGTCTTGGTTGATTAGGTGATATGGGGGATGTAATATGGTAGCCTCAAGTTATAGTGGCAGAGTGGGTAGCCCAGAGCACTTGCCTGAATACCCATGATGGGACTAGGAGGACTCTTGTGGGTCATTTTGAGGTTATGAGTTCATATTAAAGGCTTTTGGGGAGCTGCCCAGCCTCATGAATGGCATGCCACACACTGTGCCCTCTGGAAATCTCCTGAAGCTTATAGTAACAGTTGCCTCCGTCTTCTTTGAAAGAGCTTGATTGTCCTTGTGCAGATGGAGCCCCGAAATGAAGAACTCCCTTTCCCAGGAGTCTCTGGGCCAAGCATACCTTTATCCTTCTCCCATAGTGCAGGTCTATAGGTAAGAACTTTCCCAGCCCAAGGTAACAGCCCTTCACCTTTGATGACAATGCTGGAAAAGAGGTTGATGATCTCTAAGCTTTGCAGTGCATGGCCCTTCAGTATGGCACAGGAATACGTTTTCTCTCTTCAGGCATGTCTGTGCAGTGACTTCAGGGACATGAAGTAGATAAGAGCCCGCGCGTGAACTTTCGCATCTGTCAGTTATGGAGCCTGGAGTTCAGAGGGATAGGCTGCCCCTGTCCTGCCATCTCTTAGGTCGAAGCAGAGTGGTCTTGGGAATCCATCAGTTTCAGTTGAGTGGAGATTTCTTGCCATAAAGGGCTTCCCTGATAGCTCAGTTGAATCCACCTGCAATGCAGGAGACCCCAGTTCAGTTCCTGGGTTGGGAAGATCCACTGGAGAAGGGATAGGTTACCCACTCTGGTATTCTTGGGCTTCCCTTGTGACTCAGCTGGTAAAGAATCTGCCTGCAATGCAAGAGACCTGGGTTCAATTCCTGGGTCAGGAAGATCCCCTGGAAAGGGAAAGGCTACCCACTCCAGTATTCTGGCCTGGAGAATTCCATGGATTGTGTTCATGGGTCGCAAAGAGTTGGACACGACTGAGTGACTTTCACTCACTTTCTTGCTACACAAATCCATATGAAACTGGGAATGTGGTATAAGCATGACTGGACCTGAGACTGTTTTTGCACAGGAGATTCTTTTCACTTGTTTATCAGCCTGATAAAGTACTTATCACTTCAGGCCTATGTGCCGGTCGTATTGTAGAACTCAGAATAATACATGCAGTTTTCGTCTGTTCTCTCTAATTCCTGCCAGGCATCCTAGGGAAGAGTGAGGGACCCAGGGAAAAGAAAAAAAAAAAGTGAATCCTGGTGATTGAAATGCTTAGTTCCTGGGATTCCACTACATCTGTGGAGGAGATTTCAGATAAGTTTTAAGCTCTTTGAATATTAGAGGATGTGGGGAAGTCAGAATAGAAAGAGACTTCCAGATTTGGGGGACATTATAGCAAAACTGGGCTTCCCTGGTGGCTTAGATGGTAAAGAATCTGCCTGTAATGTGGGAGACCTGGATTCGATCCCTGGGTCAGGAAGATCCTCTAGAGAAGAGAATGGCTACCCTCTCCAGGATTTTTCCCTGGAGAATTCCATGGACAGAGGAACCTGGTGGGCTGCAGTCCATAGGGTTGCAAAGAGTCAGACACGAGTGAGTGACTAACACTTTCACCTTCATATAGCAAATACTATCATGATGGCAGATTTTGTATAGAAAGTCCTTTCCCTGTCCTGTGGGTGATCAGATTTACCCAAGATTATTCTAGGAGTCATAATCAAATATAATATTCTTTCCCAAGTTCTTACCCACATAGCATTCCCTCTGTACTGCCGAGTACCTAAGTCTGCACAAATGAAATGCTCTGAGCTCTCCCAACTCTAGGTTCTGCAGTTGAGCTGTAATTACTTTCCAGTTGATCTCAGTGACCCACGCTGACTGCATGACTCCCCAGATTATCTGCTAAGATAAGGAAAGACTAAAAATACAGGGACAAAGAGAAGGAAAGGTGGGAGAGGGAAGGTGTGTGGGCCATATCTGCACCTCTCTCCTGTTGGGTGCAGGGTCCCCCTGCTAATTGTTCCTTTTGCACAGATGCTGATCTGCTTCATCTCCAGTTCCCGTAGGGGTGAGATGATGTCCAGGTACCCTTGATAACTCTCTTTGAATTACTGCTCCATATTGGGTATCCTGTGGATTTTGATGGTGACAGTTTTGAGTTTGAAATGCTCCATCTTGTGACTTTCTATTGAGTAGGAAGCAAAAAGAACAGGCAGTTGAGGTGCTTCTTATCCCCTTGCCCTGCTTGTATATTTTATGACTTGAAGCCTGCTAACTCTTCCTATCCAGGAAGAAAGCTTGGATGGTGGGGAACAGAAAATGAGGAGAAGCAAGAGATTGAGTCTGGGAAGGAGAGGAGGTATCATCATCTACCCCTGTTGAGATTCCAGTTTATACTGCATAAAGCTAGGACAGATTGCTGGGGTGTCAAGGTCCCTGCCATCGAGGAACTGTCAGACCACTGAAAGGGTTAAGAATCCAGAGAGCAATAGCCTTTAGTCACCAGACCTGGGTTCATCTGATAAGAGCCACTTACTGGTAGTAGAGCTTTGGGCAACGTTCTGTATTCCTGAGGCTTTTGCTCATCCGTGCAACAGAGGGAATATGCCATGAGATTGTTGTGTACATCTAATGATACAACTTTGAGAGATGACCATTTAGTGTAGGTAGACAAGTGTTTTTCTCACTTCTGTTTCTTTTTTTCTCTCACTGAGGCAGCAAGATGGGCTATGTCTTCTCTCTGGGCCTTAATATACAGTGACTTTTGCAGAGGTGAATGCTGTGATATGGTTTGACAAGACCAGCTCAACAGCAAGCGTGTAGCTCCAGATATGAACAAGTGATGGTTTTCATGGATCATGGGGAAGGTAGATGGTTCACTCATCTCCTTGAGCACCTGGCCGTGTCAGATCCCCAGCAGTTTTGATTCTTCCCTGGGGAAGCTTCTTAGAGTCATGCAGGGAGTGCAAATTACTCTGAGAGTTTGTAGCAGATGAACTTCCAGGGAGGATTGGGTGGAACTTGACTGCTGGTGGTGGGTGGAAGGGAGGATTCCTCCAGGAAGAAGGGAAGAAGCCACCATGCAGACCATTGTTGTTATTGTTAGATCCAAGGCAGAGGGCTTGAGAGGAGGTCACAAGGTGCCCCTGCATCTCGGGCTGAGAGGTAACAAATGAACTGACAGTCTGCCCTCCAGCCCTCTACCAGGACTTTCTTGGTTTTGCCACTGGGAGCTCTTGCTAGGCAGTGATGCCGTCCCTGCCAGGTTTTTGTTATTAAAGTTGATCCCATGTATCAGAGAGTGGAAAGCAAGCCTTGGAAATAGGCATCCAAGTGGGATTCGAGGCTCTCTGTAGCAGTGTGTGCCAAGGGCTGGGGGTGGGGACGTGCGGCGAGCTCTCCGCTCAGCATCCAGGAGCAAGGCCTCAGCATCATTCACTCTGTCAGGGTATCTCAGTGGTAATCACTTCCAAATGGCTATGGGGTGGGGAGGGGGCTCCTCTCCAGTCACCCAAGGAATGCCTTGACTCAGGGCGGAAAGGGAGGTTTTTCTGTAAGCAGCTCCTCTTTCCAAAGGGGACCAAGGGGGAATATGAGACACCCGTAAACCTCTCTTAGCATCATCTATAATAACATCCGTGTCAGGAAAACAGAGGGGGAGGCAGTGGTAATCGGGGGCAGTGTCAGGCCCCAGATTCTGACCTGGGAGGTGCTTTCAGGATGAGCAGCTCACCCCTCCAGAGATGACCATTGTGGCTGGAACATCTTCTGTGATGGAGATTGTAAGCATATGCATAGACACAGACTCTGCTCTAAATGATAGGTGCTATGAAAGTCACCCATCACACATAGACAAGAGCTGTAGAACATAGCACAAGAGTCCAAGTCACAAGTCTGGGAGACTAAGCCCACATTGTTCCTTAGTAGCTATGTGATTTTATCTGATTCACTTAACCTTTTCATGCCTCAGTTTTTCTTACCTGTAAAGTAAGGAGTGTACTCTCTATTTAGTAGAATTGTTGCTAGGATTAAGTAATAAAACTTTTGAGAAAGGGTGAATTACTAAGTAGGTGCCCAGTACAGTTTTAAAAAATTATATTAAAGAGATCCAGTGTCTTTCCTATTGCTTTATCTTAGACATCTTGCTGTCTTCAGTTTCTACTGAACGCTTTGCAGAGTCACACGTAAAGATCATATCCAACACGTGTCTGGAGCTTTCTTGCCTTAAAAATGGTTTCATCTGTTTCATACCACAACTCACATCACTTTCATTTGCAGTGAGGAGCCAGAGACTAGTAGAGCTGGAGTGATTTGGCCATGTGACTTGAGTGCCGGGCGTCCTGGATGTTCCCGGCTCTCCTCCTGGGCACGGGCTCACAGAGGGCTGACCCAGGGCTCTCTGGGTGTCCTGGGTGTTCTCTGGGTGTCCTGGGTGTTCCTGGATCTCCTCCTGGGCACGGGCTCACAGAGGGCTGACCCGGGGCTCTCTGGGTGTCCTGGGTGTTCCCGGATCTCCTCCTGGGCACGGGCTCACAGAGGGCTGACCCAGGGCTCTCTGGGTGTCCTGGGTGTTCTCTGGGTGTCCTGGGTGTTCCTGGATCTCCTCCTGGGCACGGGCTCACAGAGGGCTGACCCGGGGCTCTCTGGGGGTCCTGGGTGTTCCCAGATCTCCTCCTGGGCACGGGCTCACAGAGGGCTGACCCGGGGCTCTCTGGGAGTCCTGGATGTTCCCGGCTCTCCTCTTGGGCACGGGCTTACAGAAGGCTGACCCGGGGCTCTCTGGGTGTCCTGGGTGTTCCCGGATCTCCTCCTGGGCATGGGCTCACAGAGGGCTGACCCGGGGCTCTCTGGGTGTCCTGGGTGTTCTCTGGGTGTCCTGGGTGTCCCTGGCTCTCCTCCCGGGCACGGGCTCACAGAGGACTGATGTGGGGCTCTTGGGGGCCCACTGAGAATCCGCCAGTGGCCACTGGCCTGGCCGCCTGCACTGAGGGTGGGTTAGATGCATCTATCTCGTACCTGGACTGATCCTTCCTTTATTAATATGCTAACTGGTTTTTTCCTCAGAGCTATTTCTCCCACAGTTGATTTCTTTCTTTCTTTTCCTCTCGCACTGGCAAACAGGTTCCAGAAGGCCTTCTGTGACTGCTTGGCCTCCAGCAATAGTTCTGTATCTCAACCCCTATTAGGGAGGAAGGGGAAAGTAACATTCCTTACTGTGGCTAGTGGTCTTCACTGTCTTTTTCTGAAAGTTGAAGTTTTAAACGCACTGTTGCTCAGAGACTATTTTCACTTAAGATGTGAGTCCAAATGTTGATGGCTGAATGAGGTGCCTGCTATTAACTCATTGTATGTCTTCTAGGTCTTTCCATGCATGGGGCAGGCTCCTCTGGGTGGAAATTCCCTGGAGGTGTGTGCAAAGTGGCAAGACCAGCTGACCTAGCACAGGTTGGCTGCTTAGCTGCAGACTCAGAAGGATCTGTCCTAAGGGTATTACTGAGGTCTGGAGGTTGCAAGTGAAGCACCGAGTAACTCACCAGCATCTTTGTTAAGTATATACACACTGTATACATAGGCACAAGAACGTGGCGGGCTACAGTCCACGGATTGCAAAGGGTCAGACATGACTGACACAGACACACTGCATTGCACATCAGCTAGAATTCCTTCTGAGTGTAGCATGACCTGGGGATAAAAGTCCTGCTAGTGTTCTTTTTTCTGTCTCTGGGACAGGCGTGTTTGTGGCTAATAACTGTCTCGACTTGTACTATGGTCTTGGGCTTGTTCACACCAGCCCTTCCCCCACCCCTTTAACATTTCTATCTGGCACCTGAGCTATCCAAAATTCTTGTGGAATGGCAGCCCAGCTTTCTGAACAGCAGATATCTGCCAGATTTAAGCCTTTTTGGAACTAGATTCGGTGAGGTTTGGAGGGACAGAGTTATGAGAACCAATGAATTAATAGAGACTGATGTTCACACAAGAGTTAGATTCCTCTCTCGCTTTCTTTGTCTCTTGCTCCCTACTACCCTTCCTCTGGCTTGCTCTCCACTTCCAGAGCTGTGCCCTGGCATTGCTTCCTGTGTCGGTCAGCAGAATGAATTTCCTGCCATTTGTTTCACTGTCAGTTCTGGAACGGGGAGGGAAGCTTGGCCTGCCTTGCCTGTACCGCCTGATTCCCTTGCATGAAGCCACGGGGAGTTGTCATTACTACTGCCCATATGCACAGACACAGCATCTGTCTTCTGCCCGGGAGGACACAGTGAGTGTGGCTGCCAGCAGCTCAGGCCTGAGCCCCAGCTCCGGCTGACCGCTTCACTCTATGCGCTGCCCGCGCAGCAGGAAGAGAAGGAGGAGGGTGGGCTTCCGATACGGACTGGAGTGAAAATCCTGTGATGCTGGGAAGTATGGTGGAGGCAGCCACCGCCGGCTGCCGTATCTCTGGGCAGTGTCAGGGGTTGTGTCCTGGGTGTGCGATGGTGTGAGAGACCCACAGGCTGGCAGTGAGCTTCAGAGGCCATCTGTGCTGACCGCACTTGGGAAGGCGCTGTCACCATGTGATGCAGACAAATGGAGGAAGAGCACGCAGAGGATCACATGTAGCTTTTTGAGAGTGTACTGGTTAGCTATTGCCACAGGAATGCAGCGTAACGAAGCATCCTGAAGCTCAGGGACTGAAAAACTCAAGCATTTACTTTTCTCACTCATGGGGCTCTGGGTTGACAGGGACAATCTGTTTTGGGTTGTGGGCCACTTGGACTTGGCTCCAGGTGTCAGGTTGGGCTCAGGTCTTGTCTGCATTCCCTTCGGATCAGCAGTCATGAGCCACGTTCTCACGGAGGATGATAGCAGTCAAACCACGTGTGCACATTTGCTCACATTCCATTGGCCAAACAAGTCCTGTGGTGAAGCCCAATGTTAATGAGGGAAAGAGTTCACTCAAAGTGAAGTGGTGGGAGTGGAGTGAATGTTTGTTCAGCTGGGGTACAGGCTTCCCGGGGGCTCAATGGATAAAGAGTCCACCTGCAGTGCAGGACACACAGGTTCAGTCTCTGGGTTGGGAGGGTCCGCTGGAGAAGGAAGTGGCAACCCACTCCAGTATTCTTGTCTGGAACATCCCATGGACAGAGGAGCCTGGTGGGCTGCAGTCCGTGGCGTCCTGAAGAGTCGAACATGACTGACGCGATGGAGCACACACCTGCACAGCTGGGGTACAGGTCCAGGCAGCAGGTGGGCAGTGAGAAAGTTCGCTTCTTTGAGTGCACATCGGGGCAAAAGGGCTGTCCTGACTTCCCATGTGCTGTGGCTCTTGGCCGATCAGTCCTTGTCTTACACACTGTACCTCGTCTCTTATCTCACGAAATTTTACAGATGAGGAAACTGAGGCATGGAAAGGTTGAATAAATTTCCCAGAGTGACCTAGTTAGGAAAGAGTGGAGCCTGGCTTTGCCACCTCAATTCTGACCATCTCCAGACCTGAGCTTCTAACCAGTATGTGACAGAGTGTCTGCCTGTGGCTCCCCCTCCAGGCCCAGAGTCTTTACACTTTGGATGGAGGGTGTGCATTTTAAGAAAACAATATCTGATCTGGGATAATCCCACAGAGATACTAGACAGAACATCCTGTGTAGAAGACTTGGAAAGTTTTACGCTTTGTAGCTTCTGCCTTGAAAAATCCACCCTGAGTTCCAGAGCTTGAACCAAGGCTATTAGGCAGAGGGGTCTCAGAACCTGGCAGGGCATTGAGTGTGGAGGAAGTGGCTTCCTTCTCAATCTTACCTTGGCTCCTTACATTCCTATCTGGTACTTGTCTGCTTCCCATCATGCTTTCCCTCCTTGGGATGCGGAGGGCTGGCGGTAAGAGGGAAGAAGAAGGCGTGGGCGTAGGTGCTGTCTGGAGGAACAAGTCAGTGGGCTGCCGAAGCCAAGTCCGTGACCGGCAGGATCCCAGGAGGGCCAGCAGTTTGTGGTTACTTGGCCACTCTTCCAGCTGAGGAATGTGTTTCCCCCTTCTCATCTGTCTTGTGTTTTTGTAAATTTTGACGAGGATCTGTGAATAACCCAAAGCTCCAGAGTGGGTACAAGGTCAGCCAACCACAAAGTGTTCCCAGCCCCCAGCACATTTGGAGTAAGTCAGATGCCACTGGTGAGCCATAAAGGAGATAAACATGTGTGGATAAATGCCCATGTAAAGACGGGTGCACGGGGAGCCTGTCCTGGATTTACCTTCACGTTTAGGAGCATGTTGGAGTTCTCTGTCTGGTAATTGTAGTCTTAGCACAAAAGAAATGTTCTCACCAGCTCTGTATTAATGGTTTTAGCCTAAGACATATGAAAATTACACATTATCTTTCTCTTCAAAGCTTGAGAATTTCAGTATTATTATTTATAAGATACCCTTCCAAAGATGATTTGAGGCAATTTATAATAATATCAGATGCTATGGACTGAATGAACTTGAGAGGAAGGGACAGTCATATGTTTAATCCTAATCCCTCATGTGATAATATTTGGAGATAGAGACTTTGAGAGGTAATTCGTGTTACATAAGGTCATGAGGGTGGGGACCCTCATGGTGGGATTAGCGCCATTATAAGAAAATGAGGAGACCTGGGCTCTCTTGAGGACAAAGCAAGAAGGCTCCATCTGTAAACCAGGGAGCAAGCTCTCACCAGAAGTCAGATCTGCCATTACCTTGATCTTGGACTCCAGTCTCCAGAACTTAGGAAATAAATGTTTATGTTTTAGGTCAGTCTATGGTATTGAGGTTCGTGACATTGTACAGGAGACAGGGATCAAGACCATCCCCATGGAAAAGAAATGCAAAAAAGCAAAATGGCTGTCTGGAGAAGCCTTACAAATAGCTGTGAAAAGAAGAGAAGCGAAAAGCAAAGGAGAAAAGGAAGGATATAAACATCTGAATGCAGAGTTCCAAAGAATAGCAAGAAGAGATAAGAGAGCCTTCTTCAGAGATCAATGTAAAGAAGTAGAGGAAAAGAACAGAATGGGAAAGACTAGAGATCTCTTCAAGAAAATTAGAGATACCAAGGGGACATTTCATGCAAAGATAGGCTCGATAAAGGACAGAAATGGTATGGACCTAACAGAAGCAGAAGATATTAAGAAGAGGTGGCAAGAATACACAGAAGAACTGTACAAAAAGGATCTTCATGACCCGGATAATCACGATGGTGTGGTCACTCATCTAGAACCAGACATCTTGGAATGTGAAGTCAAGTGGGCCTTAGAAAGCATCACTACGAACAAAGCTAGTAGAGGTGATGGAATTCCAGTGGAGCTATTTCAAATCCTGAAAGATGATGCTGTGAAAGTGCTGCACTCAATATGCCAGCAAATTTGGAAAACTCAGCAGTGGCCACAGGACTAGAAAAGGTCAGTTTTCATTCCAATTCCAAAGAAAGGCAATGCCAAAGAATGCTCAAACTACCACACAATTGCACTCATCTCACATGCTAGTAAAGTAATGCTCAAAATTCTCCAAGCTAGGCTTCAGCAATACGTGAACCGTGAACTTCCTGATGTTCAAGCTGGTTTTAGAAAAGGCAGAGGAACCAGAGATCAAATTGCTAACATCCACTGGATCATGGAAAAAGCAAGAGAGTTCCAGAGAAACATCTATTTCTGCTTTATTGACTATGCCAAAGCCTTTGACTGTGTGGATCACAATAAACTGTGGAAAATTCTGAAAGAGATGGGAATACCAGACCACCTAACCTGCCTCTTTTTTTTTTTTTTCCTAACCTGCCTCTTGAGAAATCTGTATGCAGGTCAGGAAGCAACAGTTAGAACTAGACATGGAGCAACAGACTGGTTCCAAATAGGAAAAGGAGTACGTCAAGGCTGTATATTGTCACCCTGCTTATTTAACTCATATGCAGAGTACATCATGAGAAACGCTGGACTGGAAGAAACACAAGGTGGAATCAAGATTGCTGGGAGAAATATCAATAACCTCAGATATGCAGATGACACCACCCTTATGGCAGAAAGTGAAGAGGAACCCAAAAGCCTCTTGATGAAAGTGAAAGAGGAGAGTGAAAAAGTTGGCTTAAAGCTCAATATTCAGAAAACGAAGATCATGGCATCTGGTCCCATCACTCCATGGGAAATAGATGGAGAAACAGTGGAAACAGTGTCAGACTTTACTTTGTGGGGCTCCAAAATCACTGCAGATGGTGACTGAAGCCATGAAATTAAAAGACGATTACTCCTTGGAAGAAAAGTTATGACCAATCTAGATAGTATATTCAAAAGCAGAGACATTACTTTGCCGACTAAGGTCTGTCTAGTCAAGGCTATGGTTTTTCCAGTAGTCATGTATGGATGTGAGAGTTGGACTGTGAAGAAGGCTGAGTGCTGAAAAATTGATGCTTTTGAACTGTGGTGTTGGAGAAGATTCTTGAGAGTCCCTTGGACTGTAAGGACATCCAACCAGTCCATTCTGAAGGAGATCAGCCCTAGGATTTCTTTGGAAGGAATGATGCTAAAGCTGAAGCTCCAGTACTTTGGCCACCTCATGCGAAGAGTTGACTCATTGGAAAAGACTCTGATGCTGGGAGGGACTGGGGGCAGGAGAGGAAGGGGACGACCGAGGATGGGATGGCTGGATGGTATCACTGACTCGATGGACGTGAGTCTGAGTGAACTCCGGGAGATGGTGATGGACAGGGAGGCCTGGCGTGCTGCGATTCATGGGGTCGCAAAGAGTTGGACACGACTGAGCGGCTGAACTGAACTGAACTTATGGTATTTGTTATAGAGTCTGAACTAAGATAACAAAGACACAATAAAATGATTGAAATAAGAATGAAAGAGGGAGAACAAGGGTGGTGCGGATCAAGAGGTGTTCCAAATGACACAGGCTCAGAGGAGTCATTCAGGTGAACCTATGAAACTTAGTTCTGAACATCCTAGAAGCCAGGGAGAAAAGCAAGTGTGCTGAGTTACGTGGGGCTCATTTGCTAGCAACTGGCAGCCTCCCTGGGCATCTGGAGAGAGAAACTTCCCCCAGCACTTTTCTCTAAGGAGGAGAAATCATAGAGATGATTATCCAAGGATCACTAGGCAACTCAGTGGGCAGTGATTTTGTAAAAATGCCTTTGCCACAGATTCAGTAAGAATTACTGCCTCATCAATCTTCATGGCACCCAGGTAAGGTAAAAAGCAACTGGGTACAGATATATTTGTTGGGGAGTAGAGGACACTGAAGGCAAGGATGAGCAGTATCACTGTCACGGGTAGTCAGGCAGCAAGGAGGAAAGGAATCAGTGTTGCGGACATCTCAGAACGTTCTCTTCCTTCATTGCTACAGTGTGGCCGAACAGGAGGCAGGAAGTTGAGGGTTTCCTCTTGTCTCTACCATCAGACTGTCTGTGTAGCCTTGGAGAAGTCACTTAACTGTGGTCCAGCACAGTGTGGGCCTTGCAGTTTCCTCTTCTATAAAATAAGAAGACAGTTCATGTTCTGAAGACCCCTTTGTACCCCATAGAAGGTACAAATGGTGACTGCAGCCGTGAAATTAAAAGACGCTTACTCCTTGGAAGAAAAGTTATGGCCAACCTAGATAGCATATTCAAAAGCAGAGACATTACTTTGCCGACTAAGGTCCGTCTAGTCAAGGCTATGGTTTTTGATATTTTTCCCCTTCCCTGAGAGCCATAAACTTAAGTGGAACCTAGTGAAAGAAGTCATCTTACAAAGAAATACTTCACCTTAAAAAAGCAAGTGGCTTTCCAGAGATAAATAACTTGGCAACAGTTGAAAACAAAGGAGAAAGAAAAAGAACTGAGTTAATCTGTGTTCTTTCTTTTTTGGTCCTCTCTGTCTTCACTATCCCACTGCTTTTCCTCCTAATTTTGTTTTCTTCTTCAAGTACCTCTTGGAACCTGGCTGTCAGTTTTGACACTAGGGGAGCATATTTAGCAAAGCATTCTCACTCTTTTTTCATTTGATGCTGAATTCCATCAGGTTGGAAGCTGCCTGTCTGTGTAAACTGGGAGGAGGGCAGTATTTGGGTGCTAAGGAAGCAGAGAATGGTTACATGAAGAGATGTGGTGCATTTCCTGGCTCCTTTTTTAAAAAAGAAATCTTCAGCATTTTATTTTATAAATTTTATTTATTTATATTAACATTTATTTCAGGCCTTAATTGTGGCACATGGAATCTTTAGTTGCAGCGCGGGAGCTCTTGCCCTGGAGAAGGGAATGGCAACCCACTCCAGTATTCTGTCTCCGTATTCTTCAGTGCTCTCCTTCCGTCCTGGAGAAATCCATGGACAGAGGAGTCTAGTGGGCTACAGCCCATGGGGTCTCAAAGCATCAGTCGTAACTGAGAGACTAATGCTTTCATTGGGAACTCTTACCTGTGGCATGTGGGATCTCGTTTCCTGACAGGGATAGAACCCAGGCCCCTGTATGGGGAGCATGGAGTTTTAGCCACTGGACCACCAGGAGAGTCCCTGATAGCTCCTTCTTGTCCCCTGTTTGGGCATGCTTTACATAAACTTCAGGTCT
This sequence comes from Budorcas taxicolor, assembly GCF_023091745.1. Taxonomy (NCBI): domain Eukaryota; kingdom Metazoa; phylum Chordata; class Mammalia; order Artiodactyla; family Bovidae; genus Budorcas; species Budorcas taxicolor. The sequence continues at coordinate 4,117,862 of NC_068912.1, forward strand.
TACAGAAATCATAGAGTGTTAAAGTTTTGCATTTGCAGAAGAGTGTGTTTGGGGGGAATGTGTCTTGGACTCAGGCTAGTTTGGTGTATGTGTATATGTGTGTGTGTGTATGGATGTATGTATATGAGAGTCCCCTGGGATTTCAGTATTCAGCTTCATAGGTGACAGGTGGGATGCCAGGCAGGTGGGTGTAACACCCAGTAGAACTGGAGTCATAGAAATGTCACTTGTTAAAGGGAAAGGGATATTAAGTGGCCCATCGGGGGTTTCCACAGATGGCACAAGGTAGCTGCCCCACAGCTTCTCACCAGGTTTGGGATTGTGTTAAGCTGGTCCTGAAAGTTGGCAGCTTGGAGTCAGCACTAGGCATATTTGCACAATGAGGAAATTTTACCATGATTTCATATGTAAGGAAAATACATAATGGGGCTCTTACTTATTTGAGGGTCCAGAATCTACTGCCATCAAACTCCTGACCCTTAGATTCCCTCTGGTTTAGTTCTTGAAGATGCAATTTCCTCTATAATTTGCCCGTGTCCACAGGCATCCTGGGATTTGTGGATGCCGAGAAGCAGGTGGGGTGGGTGGGGGAGGGAGTGTTCTGGGCATTTCTACAATATTATATGCAAGTGCTGTGCAAATAAAATGCAAATTAAAACTGAGCGCTCTTGCACTGCGCAAAGGTGATGCAAATTTGCTTTTAATTTCTCTTCTGTGCCTTTGCAGGCACCACAGAGGCACCGGGGAGCTGTCATGGGAGGGGGAGCAGGGAATAGCAGGGAGAAGCTGAAGCTGCTCTTGGTCAGTTGTGGACCTTACTGTGGGCCTTCCTATTTTCAGCGCGAGTAAAGGAGAAAGTGCGGCTCTGCTTATGAGAACTGCTTCCACCCTGGCATTTTTCTCTGTATTTAGAAATGAGGGAGGCTGGGGGGAGGGGAGAAGAGGCCTTAATTGGGGTCAGGTCAAGTCTCTAATGGGGAAAGAGGTTGTGCTGGGCACTTTCTTGCATGTCTAGAGGAAAGCCTGGAAGCTGTCTGAACATCACTGATGAGAAGAATCCTTTCCAGAAGGTCAGTGAGAGAGTTAACACAGTCCTGGATCAGGCCTAAGGTTGTGACTAAGTACATTTTAGTTGACAGCGGGTTCTGGTCAATGTTGAGCTCAGAATGATTTGGTGGGAACTCAGGATGCCAGCTGAGAGTAGGATGGGTTTGGAAGGCTGGTTTGGTGAGGAGGCTGGCTTGTTCCCACCGGTTAGTATTGGGCTCAGCAGGCCTTTGTGAATCAGAATCTCCATGTGGCTGATTCTCCCCACAGGGCCCCAAGTCAAGAGGCTTTTGATCCAATGGCCTTTGTCCCACAGAAGGTTCTTGGGCAGCCTGTCCTTGATGCCTGAACCAGTGATCTGCCAATCACGCTTGGTCAAGGTCAGGCCCCTTAAGCAGGATTTAAAATTACCCTGCCTAGGAGGAAGTCTAAGGGAGAAAAGAAAGGATTTGGGAGATGAAGTCAGGAGTCAGGAAGAGCTAACTGCCACCTCTTGGAAGCTACTAATAGTATAGTTCCAAAAAGAATACTTTTATTTTCCTCCAGTGTGTTTCTTGGTTGCCCTGTTATCAGTCATATGTGCAGGAGCTCCAAGAGAAATATGTTTTAACATCCTGAAACTGAATTATTAAATGGGGATTAACTTGGTGTTGATTTTTCTTCATGGCTGATTTGCAGTATAAACTGGGTTTAAGGCATCTTTTACTAAACCGTCTGGATTTCAGTAGATCGCCTTGGATGAGGCATTCATTAAAGATTTCATGCTGATGTTATTTGTTTAGGCTTTGGTGCCCTTTGTCTGTTTTCCCTCCCCTTTTATTCAATAATGATATCTTTCAGGCAGAGAATACCTTCCATTCTGTGGTATTAAGGGCTTTCCATGGTGGAGAGCTGGGCCCCATGGCCAACAGCTAGGCAGGAAGTCAGAGGACTTTGGTGGACTCCCTGCATGATCCCCAGATAGCCAGGCAGCTGGGACCGCAAGCATGGAGCAGGTACCAGACACCCTATTTGGCAGATGCCTCCTGCAGCTGCTCTTTGAAGACTGGGATCCATTAACAAGGGAACTCACCTTTACATTTCACTCTTAAATGCCCAGAAAGAAATGATGGCTAAAATTCACATGGGTATGTGAATGTCCATTACCGCATTCTGGTCAGAGAGCAGATAACTGAAGGGAAAGGAAGGAGAGGGTGTCTGGCGTTGAGATATACCAGGACACTGGCTTGTTAAAAATCTTGTCTGAAACATGCTACCCTTGAGCAGGTTATTCAGCCTCTTTGAATCTTATTTATTTTTTCATCTACCAAATGCAAAAGTTAAAATCTCTTGGAGTTGTAGGGATTAGTTATAATTGTTCTTGTAATGAGCTCAGCAGAGAATAGATGCTCAATATCCCCTTCCCATGTGCAGACACAGTTCACATAGCTGAAATCAGAATATGGGCATCACTTTACTACATCAGCCTTACAAAACAGGTACCTTCTTTGATTTTGCAGTCCCTCTTTTCTTCATTGTTAATTGCTGACCACTATTATGTATGGTAATTTGCTAGACTCATTATTGTTGATTAATTTGGTGTTTCCCAAAAGCTACAGTCTCTTCTGTGGGCCTTGGAGCCTGCCATTTCTGGAACAGCTTGACCTTGTGGGGATTCATTGCCCAAAGTGTTGCCAGGCTTTCCTCTGGAGCACGGTGAGGAAAGGTGATCTCAGCTGGCCTGGCAGCATTTCACCCAGACTAGCCGCCTCGCTCTGGCCAGAGGTCAGCCACCAAAGCACAGAATGGCACTTGGAATGTCACTGCCAGCCCTTTGGACCCCTGTTCTGCAGCCAAGCCTTCAGACTGTATGTGTTGGAGCCCCTGCCTGCAGCACCACAGACGCCCTGCTGTCTATTTGGAGCCCTTTGGCTGGCTATGCAGAATTCCTCCCTTTGACCCCACTGACAGCAGCCTCAGCCCCTGGGTCACATGCCTTTCAGCTGAAAGTTGCACTTGAGCCTCCAGAGTCACTTCAGTTTTCAAGTGATGGAGGTCCTCCCTGGCCATAAATCAACTCTCATCTCCCCAGCTGGCTCTGTACAAAGCAGCCACACCAGGGAGGAGCCTGTATCCACCAAGGTGCATGCGCACTGCCAGGGAAGGAAAGGAGTCAGGCCTAGGGCTTCAGTACCTGAGCTCAAGGAGGTGCTTCCCTGGGACATTTTCCGTGTCAATTCTTGTCTCAAGTTTAACTCTCCCCAGTTCTGTAAAGTTGCTTCTTTCAGGACTACTTCAGATTGTCTAGATGTCATGTATTTTTGCTTTCCTGGCTTAAGAAACAGGAATTGAGTTTTACAATGGGATAGACACTTGCCAAGCATTGTCACATGTGACGCCTCCCCACAGCTTAGTGCAGTGGGTTGGGTTTTTATTATCCCTGTTTTACAGATGGAAGAATTTCACAGATGAGGAGTCAGGTTTTGAGAAGTTGAATGATGTGCCTTAGTTTGCACAGCTGTAAATATTTATGTTGTTAACGGGACTCAGTTCCACTGATTATGGGGCCTGGAGGTGGCAGAGCAGGCTGAACTTTCTCCGTGGCTTCATGGGCTGCCCTGAGACTGGCTTTAGAAGATCTCAGAAAGGATCATTTGGGGCACAGGTTTGGAGGACATAATAAGAGCCTGAAGTTGGGCCTGGAGTCTCCTGGGAATCTATTTCTGTTTTGACCAGCATCTAGCTACTAGCTTGTCCAGACCCCCCACTGTCTCTGTTCAGAAGGTAGAGGCCCTTGTCTACCGTCTTGCTTTTCCATGTTGAGTGTTCTGCTCCTTCTGTGCAAACTGAGGAGATCCAGAGACTTTAGACCATTTTAGCATCACTTGGAGTTGAGACTTTGGAGCTGCTTTCCACTCTGTGTTTGCCTGCTATGATAAAAGACACAACATTCCATCCTTGGGAAGCTTTAGATGCCCAGGTCCTGTCCAGACCCATTATACCAGGATCTCTGGGGGTGTGGCTTGAACATCTGAGTTTTCAAAGGTTCTTTGGGGATTCTGAGAGTGTGCAACTGGGACAGAGAGAAGACTTTTGAAAAGGTCTCTGAAGGAAAGAGATTTCTAATACATGGGCAGACCCAAAGGCAAAAGTGGGGAGGGTCTGAGTGAGTCGAGATGGATGTTCCAAACACTGTGCTGGATACTGGGGTGTAGAGATATCTAAGATGCTCACTCTCTTCATGGTCTGATGGGTGAGATAGACACACAGAGAATTAACCGGGCACCTCTTAGGGGTTTGTGAATCCAGGTACATCTGAATCACCCACGGAGCTTGTTATGTGTGCAAAAACCCTTTGGTTAACACACACTAAATGTGGGCTTATCCTCCTGCTAAATCACACAAAGTCAAACCCCATAGATTTTCCTGAAACCCACACCGTAATGAAAAGGAAATACACATTCTTTAGAAATACCGCACAACAAAATAAAGGTGTGAGGATACATTGCCTGTGATACCAGCCAGTTCAGGGAGCCCTATTCTTTGAGATGTCTGTCATTCATATAAGCAAGAGCATGTGTCAGAAGGAAAAATATCCAAGGCCTGGACCCCACTGTACAATATCTGATTTAGTAACTTTGTGGTGGATAGCACGCTTCTGCCATTTATCCTTCCTTCGAGGTATAAAGAGAATGCTCTAAAGCACGTGGGGAAGAAGTAGTTAACTCTGAATGGAGGCAGTGAAGAAGGCTTCACAGTCAAGGTGATGTCTGGAGCTGGTTGGCTAAGAATAGGCTTCTCTTCTCTGCCGAGCACCGCCCCTCCCCTTCCCGCCCCCCCCCCCCCCGGCCCCCCACACACATTACGGTGCTTGACAGGGCACAATGTGTGCATATTCAGAGTATGCTGGCACCCCTCCTCTGAGATGGTAACCTCTAGCATGCCCTACAGAACCTTCCCACTTCCCTCTCCTACCTTTCCCTCCTGACTCGGGGTTCTCTGGTGTGTATCTCGGTGCCTTGCGTACTCTCTTCCCTGTCTGTGATGGCCTTCGTACTTTTTCCTCAACTGCTTGACTCCTGTTTGTTGTCAGACCCCTTCTGCAGTCAAATACTCTATCACTGAGCTATGCCCCCTCTTCTTTCACACCAAGATTCTGCTATAGCTGAGGAACATCCTATGCAAGTTCGATACTCTCTGTTTCATGGTTATTTTTGTCCAGAGATGGACAAAATTTGACAGAAGGAGGTTGGGAAATAGCATTCAGTAAAGGGGAAGAGTGTGAGCAATAGAGGACAGAGTGTTCTCAATGACGGGCAAACCCGACAGGTCACAGGACACAGGGCTTGGTCAGGGAGGGAGGTTTTAATGGGCTAAACTTGAATATGGGGCTCTGGTGTGGGATTTTCAGCAGTACTGTGATGTTATCAAATCTGGTTTAGAAGGGAAAAGATGTACTTTTGATGGCAACGTGGAGCATCTGATTGCTTCCTCAGATCTCAGTAGAAAAGATATTTTGGAGCTAATTATAAATAAAGACAAGAGGCTATATTTTTCAAATGTTTGTCCCATGTGTTTGTGTGTGTTTGTATTTAAGCAGTTTGAAAGAACTCGCAAGCCTTTTAGAACTGGAAAAGGTTTTAGTGATCTTTAGCCCACATCTCTTATTTAACAGACAAGACAACTAGGGGAGAGACGGTGATGTGACTTGTACAAGTAAACATGCCTTCTAGCAGAGGGTTGTTTTGAGGACCAAATATTGAGTGTAAAGTTCTTTTAGACTCCTGCACACTAATCCATCATTAATTGTGCACTGTCTGTATGGCCCATGAAAAATAGAACTCAATAGAAATTGGCTAACTGGAACTCTGGTTAAACAGACTCTTCTTTAAGCCCTTGTTTCCCCAAGGGCTTCTGGGTCAATGTGTTGCATATAGCTTTGACTCAGTAAGTGTTTTTTGATACTAATGATGAGTGTGAAAAGGGTGTAAATCCCAAGATACCAGGCTGTGTAGAGGGTCATCTGTATCCCTGGTTGTATTTACTTTTCTGAGTTCCCTGGGTCTTATTCATCCCTGAAACCCAACACTTTGCACACATTTTGAGGGAATGAACAAATAAATAATTATATATCAGAAGAAATAAAGGGAGATAACTTTCCTCACTGTGTGTTTTAACATACAGATCAATCAGCCCTGTTATCTGGTAGGTGTGGATTGAGGCGACAGGCTGGGCGCTCCTGCTGTGCAGGTGGCCTTCCAGGTGAGAGGCTGCTGGCTCTGCTCTGAATGGGCTTTAGAACCACCTTGCCTGTCTAACCTGTCTTCTTCTTCCTTCTCTGCTATTTGGTGTATAAAAATAAATCCTACCCCTGGGATGGGCTTCCAGCTTTTGACACAGACCTCTCAGTGTGGTTCTCGGAGCTTTTAAAATGAAAACAGTGTTTCCAGAATGGGCAAGTATGATGGAAAGCTGCTATGAAAGGGGTGTTCCCAGTTGCTGTGCTCATTCTGATTCACTTGGTTCAAAAAAAGAGAAACCCTCCAGAATCCTGCAGAAACATGATGCCAAATCCTCCTTCTTATAGTAGGTCTATGTTGGCTGTCTTTCAAAGCAAAAGTAAGTGTTGACTGCCTTTGTGAGGACCATCCTAGTCTACTGTGAGCAGCCAGACAGCAAAGTTGAGTACAGGTTCATCCCTAACCTATGGCTGATTCATGTGGAGGTTTGACAGAAAACAACAAAATTCTGTAAAGCAATTATGCTTCAGTTAAAAAAAATTTTTTTTTTGAAAAAGGGAAAGAAAAGGAGTATAGGTTCAAATCCCAACTCTAGCTGTGTGATAGTGGGAGAATTATTTCTCCTCTCTAACCAGTTCCTCATGTATAAAAGAGAGATGATGACAGAACCGACCTCGTGGGGTTGAAATTAGGACCAAAATGTTTAAGATGGCACTCGCTGCAAGTTCCATTCAGGATTAGGCATCATCATTGTTTGTTAGTCACAATGAGGTAATGAGAGGAGCACTCTTGGCCCCACTGCAAGCTGTAGATGCTTAGACATTGTCCAGTTCCCTTGCATCATTTTCTAGAGTGATGGCTCCAGATTCAGTCAGCTGGTAAATCACATATGTGGAAGGAGGCGAGACCAGGCCTTGAGCCCTCCTCTTCATCTCAGGCTGAAGTCCAGAAATCTATGTTTTACCAAGCCTGCTTTAATGCTCTTCGTCTCTAAGCGAGGGGCAGAACTCTGCTGCCGCTTTACTTGTATGCGAACTGTACCTTTGATCAGTTTCTCTATTCTGACAATCACATCCCTAAAGCCACCGCCTCTGCATTATATCCCTTTTTGTCCTCTCCAGTGTCTTGGAGAGCGCTGTTGACCAGAGGTTGGCGTTCGGCATTAGCTGGCTGCTGAGTTACTCAAACTCTGGGCTGTGCAGATTGGAGTTATTGCTAAGGTGGGGTGTATTGGCCATATGTGGAGTGCGTAGGGAACAGTAATAACAGTTCTTAGATCTTGTGTTAGTAACTTGAAACCGTTTCTCACTGTTTCAACTGTGAGCAATGAAATGGGCAGATATAGAAAGTGGTGGTAGGTAAGCAGAAGCTGGTTATAAATTTAGCAGAGATATTTGAAAAAGAAGTCTAGAATATAGGAACTCCACACTCTCTAGTCCAGTGGTTCTCAGGCATTATCGTGCGTCAGAATCACTTGATTAAAGCAGGCTTGGTGAAATATAGATTGCTAGATTTCACCCTGAGTTTCTGATTCAGAAGGGAAGAAAGAGCAAGAATGTGGCTTTTTAATAAGTTCCCAGGTGATGCTGGTGGGCTGGGGACCACACTTTGAGAATCACTGCTCTAAGTGTCTTTCAGATCTCAGAGTCTGTAATTCTTAACACTTCTTTAAAAGACTTGTTATCTGCTGTATTCTCAGTACTTAGCACAACATTTGTCTATAGTAGGTGTAGTGGGCTGAAGATGTCCCCACAAAGATATTAGGTCCTAATCCCTGCAACTTGTCAGTGTGATCTTATTTGGGGAAGGGTTCATTTTCCCCATGTGATTAAGATAAGGATCTGAAATGAGGAGATTACCTTGGTTTAAATGGGCTCTAACTGCCATGACTACTGTCCTTATAAGAAAGAGGCAGAGAGATCACTGACACTCACACCCCACCCCCCACCCACAGACACACAAAACTGATGTGAAGACAGAGACAGAGGTTGGAGTAATGCCCTCTTGAGCCAAGGAATGTCCGTAGAAGCTCGAAGAATCCTTTTCCCTTGAGTCTCTGGAGGGAGTTGGCTCTGCTGACACCTTCCTTTCAGCCTCATGAACTTCCAGCCTCCAGAACTATGTGAGAATAAATTTCTACTGTTTTAAACCGACATGTTTGTGTGACTTTGTTGCAGTGGCTGTAGAAAATGAGTATAGTAGGTATCCAGTAAGCATCATTGAAACGAATAGGGAAGCTACATGCAGGTATCAGGGTGCCCATCTAACTGATACATAAACTGAGGGTGGATATATCTGATCGATGTACTGTACATATTTACGGCAAGGGAGACCCACGTCTGTCACCTACTTCAGTTTCCATTCCACCAGCCTGGTGGCTTTCACCCCCAGTCACACATTTGTTGTTGTTTAGTTGCCAAGTCATGTCCGAATCTTTTCAGACCCCAGGGACTATAACCCGCCAGGTTCCTCTTCCATGGGATTTCCCAGGCAAGCATACTGGAGTGGGTTGCCATTTCCTTTTCTCGGGGACCTTCCTGACCCCAGGATCTAACCCGTGTCTTCTGTGTTGGCTGGTGAATTCTTTACCCCTGAGCCACCAGGGAAGCCCCAGTTGCATATTAGAACAATTAAATTGGAATCTCTGGCCATGGGGCCTATGATTTGTTTTTGTTTGTTTGTTTTCCTAAGAACTCTTCTTCAGGCAGTGCTTGTACTTTTTTTTTTTTTTTTTTTTTAAATTTTTCTTAGTTGTGGAATGCAGGACCTTCAATCTTGTGGCAGCACATGGGATCTTTAGTCATGGCATGCAACCTCTTAGTTGCAGCATGTGGGGTCTAGTTGTCTGACCAAGGATCCCTGGTTCCCTGCATTGGGAGTGCAGAGTCTGAGCCATTGGACCAACCATCAGCGAAGTTCCTGGTTCAAAACGCTCCTCAACTGATTCTAACCTACAGCCAGGGTTGAAATGGCTGAGACCAGGCTCTTCATAGGATCTGGCTGATCCATGTGATGACTATTAAGAGAGGCTTTGAATCTGCAAAGTACTCCTATCAAATTGAATCCCTACCATTGCCCTGCGAGGCAGGCAGGGTAGGTGCTGTCCTCTTTTTTCAGATGAATTACAAGGCTGAGGAGAATTTAGGTGATGCAGAGTGATCGGTCCTCCACCCAGGTTCAGTCCTCTGACCAGCACTCCGCACGGCTTGTCCCATGCAGCATGTCACCAGCCTAAGCAGTAAGTTATGATTGTGTGAGCCTAATGATATTCTCATGGATTGTTGGTCCTGACATTCTGGGCACTGGAAACAGGAACACTCTTATATATTGAAGCACATAAAATGAGCGATAGGAAAAGAGGTTGGTGAGCTTTGAGGCCAGGGAGACAGTGACAGTTATTCAGAAGGAATTTCAGATCCATCCCAAGTCAGTTCCTCGGGCATTCTGCATCTGACTCTGCCCAGGGTTGGGTGACCAGTGGCCCCAAACATGGTTAGCGTGCTCAATGGCCTCAGGATCCCACTCCAGGGACAACTTGACCCACAGTGCCATTTTGCTTACGTGAATATCAGGACTGCTGGCATCACCAATTCAATGGACATGAACTTGGGCAAACTCCGGGAGATGGTGAGGGACAGGGGAGCCTGGCATACTACACTCCATGGGGGTCTCGGAGAGTCAGACATGCCTTGGTGAACAATAGTAGCTGCTTTATAATGCTGTGTTAGTTTCTGCCATACAACAGTGTGAATCAGCCATATGTATGCATATCTCTCTCCCTTGTGACCACCCTCTCCTGCCGTCCCTCTCTAGGTCATCACAGGGCACGGAGCTGAGCCCCCCGTACCGTGCAGCGGCATCCCACTAGCTCTCTATTCCGCACATTGTGGTGTGTCTACGTCAGGGCTACTCTCTCAGTTCATCTCGCCTTGTCCTCCCCTCACCCTGTGTCCACAAGCCCGCTCTCAACGTCTGCATCTCTGTTCCTGCCCTGCAAATAGCTTCATCAGTGTCGTTCTTGCTAGATTCCACGTATATGAGTTAATATATGATGCTTGTTTTTCTGAGTTGCTTCACTTGGGTCTGTGGTGTTTAAGGCCGTGGTTCAGATGGTAAATAATCTGCCTGCAATGAGGGAAGACCCGGGTTCAGTCCCTGGGTAAAGAAGATCCCCTGGAAAAGGGAATGACTACCACTCCAGTATTCTTGCCCGAAGAATTCCATGGTCAGAGGGGCCTGGCAGGCTGTATAGTCCATGAGGTCACAAAGAGTCCGACATGACTGAGTGACTAAGAACACACAACAGCCCTCCCCTGTCTAACTCCAGATGGACGCATAATCATAACTTCATAAATATTACCACGAAAGATTAGATGCAGGCACAGGGCAAGGAGGCTGGAGTCTCTGGCATGGGTGTTCCCAAAGGCACCTCCCGTGGGGGGCCAGAAGCCTGTTTGCTCTGTCCACTCAGCCCAGCTGCCAGCTCCTATGATTTGCTCTGCCAATTGGATATTACCTAGTGATTTTTATGGAGTTTAAGCTAAAGGAAATTTGAGGAGGAGATCACTTCCTCTATTTTAATTAGAGTTCTGAGACTGCACCACTGCACATCTGTAGCAGACTGGCTGCTGGGCCAGTAATAAGGCCCCGTGAATTTTAAGTATCTGGAGAGGTTATTTGAAGAGCTGGGTCATGATTGCTGCTGCTGCCTGAGCGTGTATGAGTGCACACACACATGCACACATGGTGTACCTCGTACAGATGTTTGAACAGTCCCTGGAGAACACACATTTTCTGTTGTAATAAAGGAAAACACAGTCCTCAGCTGTAACCTAGGAGACACGGGGTCCCACCAGAGCTGGAATCTTGAACCGCGTCGTGGCTGCTTGCAGGAGTGGCCCAGGAGGGCTTTTCCTCTTGCAGGCGTCCCGTTGCCTTGCAGTTCCCGGTGGCAGCTGCCTGCTGTTAGCTCACACATAAATCCCTGGGGAGAAATAAGAGCTAAGTGGTTCTTACAGAGGGGAGAAAGCTTCGACTCCCACGGCTAGTCACAGACACGTTTCTGGCTCTCACACAGGACAGGCACTGCTGATCCCAAGACACCGTTCTGCCCTTCACCTCTGCACAGATTTTGGAGTCACAGAGCTCGGAGAGGATTCGGGGGCCACCTACTCGTTTCCTCTGCTGCTTGTCAGTTCTTCCTGTCTGCTGGTCCGGCCCGGAGGAGCTGTCCATCCAGGCCCCCCTGGGATGGGCATAAATATTGTTATCTCCACTTAATAACATGGTGCTAGAGCAAGGTAGAGCGTGTTTGTTCCAGGGGCAATGACAGCGGTTTTAAGCCTAGTGACTTGGAGGTGATTTAAACCCCCTCATCTGGATTTGTTTAACACACTTCAGTTTTATTATTCAGTTTTCATACAGGGAGTTAATGAATAACTCAGTCTGGCTCTGTGGCTATACAACCAAACAAGGGACCCTGGCTGGGAGTTCATTCTTAGGACAGGCGGACCTCGATTGACACAATAATAGCATCCTTGGGAAATTGGCTGTACATCAGATATTTGAAATAAAAGAGTTTTTAAGGAATATAGTGGCCAGTTGGTTTGTTGTTATTGTTTGTTATTGTTTAGCAAAACCAAGAACATGGATAGCTTTTCCCTAATTGACTTTTTATGGGTTTGTTGGGAATAGAGTAATCCTCAACATGACCCTTATAGTCTTAAGACTTGTATTTTAAAAAATACTCTTGTATTTTTAAGGCAGGTGTGGCCCTTGTAAGAAATGTTGCCTGGGAGTTGAATGAAACAACACTGTTAGCCACCAGAAGTTTGGGATGGGTGATCTGGGTGGAAAGACCCAGCTTCACCCTTCCAGGACAAATAACTGGAGTCTCCCAGACCTCCAGAACACAAAGAAACCATAGAGTTCACAGATGAAACCCATGCCGGGGGCCAGTTCCAGCCTAATCTTGTCACTGCCTTTTTGGCAAATTACTTTCTGAATCTGGGCTTCTCTCTTTAAGGAGGGGTGTAGTCCATGCTCTAATTTACCTACTGGCAGTGGAGTGAGAAGGAGTTCCGTGCTTCAAGCCCCAGAGAGAAATGGATTCTTTTGTGTGTGAAGAGGATTTCTTAAGTCACTGATCATATTCTGCCAGCAGAACCATCTCTAGGGTCTAATAAATCAGGCTGGATCAGATGGATTTTATGGAAGGCAGCCCGACCCACACTGCCTTAGGCAGCTGGCTAGGCAGTGGATAGGAGATCATTTAGACAATATTAATAGTTTGCATTTTTAAAGTTCTGATGCTTCCTATTGTCAAGACAAATACAGTGAGACATTCTTGATTTATTTTTCCTATTAACCTAGTCTTATTGTTAATTCCCATTGTATTTATCTCCTGGATTTCAACTGAGCTGGGTAATAGGAGGGGGTAGAGGATTTAAGGTAGATACACCTTGGATACTGTGCTATTTAAGAATTGTTGGTTTACTTCCAGCATCAAATATTCTTTATAGTGTGATATTATCATTTACTTTCCCCTAATTATTTCTAGACACAATTTTGCAAATACTCAGAACACCTCTTAGAGGTATTTTAAAAATGCAAAAGGACTTGTCTTCAGGGCTGGATAGGCTGAATTTGAATCTTGGTGCCACACCTGATCTGTGTGGTCTCAGGCAGTGTACTTTTCCAAACCTCAGTGTCCTTATCTGTGAAATGACTCAGTAGTAACAAACTTGCAAGATTTTTGAGGATTCAAGAACAGTATGGAAAGTGTTAAGTTTGGTGTCTGGCACATGGTGGGTACTCTCCCCTCCACTCTGGATAGTCTTCTGCCATCTTTACTGAATCAGGGGAAACTGAGGCACAGAGAGGTTAAGGGAATTTGATCAAGGCAAAGCCAGGTGGGGAGTCCTCAGATTCTGGTTTCTAAAGCTGTGTGCTTTCACTGCCCAGGCACACAGAGTCGGGGTAATTTAGACCTTTTGAGGGTCCATCATGAAATGAGGCAAAGGAACTATCAGGTTGACCCTCTCTGGCTCTTCCTGGGCTTCTGTCTTCCTGGCGGGACCTCTGAGGTCAGTGAGGTCAGTTCCTGCACAGACCCAGAGCCTGCCAGGAGGGAAAGAAGCCTGCCACTTACACATTCACTGAGTGTCCATATAACAGGTGCTCTTACATAAGTTATCTGATAGGAGAACCTTCCAAGGTGGAAATTACTGATGAAACTTGAAATCAACTATGATAATTATTGATTATTTATAGATGAGGAAATTAAAGCTCAGGGGTTTTAGGTAGTTTGTCCACAGTCACAGAGACAGTGCAAATGGTGATGGATGCAGTCACCCCAGGCCTCTGGGGTGAGACAGTCCCCTGGAGTTGAGACAGCAGCCTTGCTGCCAGCTTCACCTTCTTCTGCACAGTGACTGCTCAGGGGTTTTTCCCCTTCTTGGACTCAGCCTCTGAGTCTGGATAAGTCCTGAGTTGTTTTCTTTGTTTGTTTGTTTGTTTTTCTTAACTGTCATTTTAAAAATTATTAACAGGTAGCCCACACCCTGTCCTACTCCAGGGAGCATCACATGGCTGGCAAAGTTGGGCTATCATATCGTAAAGCCCCTGCCCTTCCTCCTGCTTCCATTCCCAGGCAACTGAGCCACCTCAGACAGACAAGGGCTCATCATGCCAGAGAAGGAGTTTGGGAAAGAGGCTTATGATGCTTCTCTTAGTAACCGGTTGCTGTGTTTCACAACCCATCATGGCTAGGAATGCTTCCCTACTTGCAGCCTAAGCCCAGCTCATCAGGCAGAGCCTGCTTCCTTTTATTTGGTTCTTGGTGGAGATGGCGAGCAGCTGGTTCTCATGGGCTAATCCTTCACAGGGAAGCCTGTGAGCATGTATTCACCTTGGAGATGTCAACCTTCTCTTGCCTTCTGGGCAAGAAGACTCTCCTTCCTAGAAGCCCTGAGACTCAGAGTAGCTCTTAACCAGAAAAAGCTTGCAGCATCTCAGAGCTGTCCCTGACTTCTTTTCAGAATGGTCCCTGCTTTTATGGGTGTCATGGGAGGGGACAAGGAGAATTGTAGGGTTGAAGGCAATGGCACCCCACTCCAGTACTCTTGCCTGGAAAATCCCATGGACGGAGGAGCCAGGAAGGCTGCAGTCCATGGGGTCGCTGAGGGTTGGACACGACTGAGCAACTTCACTTTCACTTTTCACTTTCATTCATTGGAGAAGGAAATGGCAACCCACTCCAGTGTTCTTGCCTGGAGAGTCCCAGGGACTGGGGAGCCTGGTGGGCTGCCGTCTATGGGGTCGCACAGAGTCGGACACGACTGAAGTGACTTAACAGCAGTAACAGTGTTTAGACTGGAAGGAATCTAATGCCCCATCTCCTCCACATCTCATTTTACAGAGGAACCTCATCCCGCAGGTGCAGGCTCACCCATCCTGGGCAGTAAGTAGGGAATGGAGTTCCTGCAGAACTTCCTTGTCCAAGGATTTCCTTCCAGAGGTGGGATGGGCTGTAACTGTGAAGTGAGATGAGAATGCTTTCACTTTCCTCCTTGGATCCCTGCATCCTGGCCGGAGATCCTGCTGCGTATCCCGTATGAACATGTCAACCTGGGGAAAACACTTCTTCTGTTTAAGAAGAGTAGTCTGAGTGTGTGGCTAAGTTTTAAAGGACATTCTTATAAACATTAAACACTTCATACCTTTCAGAGCTTGGCAAAGTCAACGTCCGTTTTTCCTGTCACCCGCTGCATATGTGGAGAGACTAGGAACTCTGGTTCTCATAGATGACACTGATGTTTACCCCCGTTGGTGGCTCCTAGTTCTGGGGGCCATTGCAGGCTGGTCGGAAATCTGAATACTTCATGCGAGGCTCGCACACGCTCTTCTCCGTGGGCAGGAAGATCACCCAGATGGAACTTGCTCTTCTTCGCACCCAGTGCTCAGGCAAGCTCTGCGCAGATGAGGCTTTGTAAAGGGAAGGACTTCCGTGTTGGCAGACCTGCTCACCCTCAGCAGAGGTGCCCATAAATCTTGATGAAAACAAACGCTTTAGAAGAGGAGGAAAGTTTAAGAGGCCCTGTGGGCATATTCTAATCAGTGCTCACTAATATCAGCCAGCTCGGATTTACAATGTGATGTTCCCAGTGGAGGAGGCCTGGGTAGGCACATGTAAAATGCCGCCGGCTGTAATTAACTCTGACCTCCACTGCCTGTCGGCTCACGCGCTCTTAATATTAGCTTTGACTCCCAGAATGTGCTTTCGGTATTTGTTGTTGGGATGTGTTCTTTTACAATTCATTGTTCGCAGCCCTTCTTTGGCTCTTTTCCTGACCCAAAATACACATACACACAAACATACTGAGCCAAGGTGATCAATGCTATCAAATGAAATCAATAATCAGGTAGATCTGCAGTCATTGAAAATTCCATTGATCTCAATAATGGGCAACTGTCCCTACATTTGTAGCTTACACTTTACAATGTGCAGAGTGATTTTATATACTTCACTGTTCCTTATTACGACCATTTTCAGGTGGGCAGGGCTGGTATCATGGTCATCCGCTCGATGAGAGACAAAGGCCAGAGTGAGCGTGAGGTGTTCAGCATCCCCTGTGTAGCGAGTGGCCAAGGTTCAGATTCAGACTTAGGTCTTTGGCTCTTAAAATTGCTTTTTAACTACTGGTGTTCAAATGGATGATAGAGGTAGTTTGTCATGGTGGAGGTTGGGGTAAGGGGGAGTGAATTGCATCTTTTCCTTACTTCTTGCCAATCTAGGCAATGACTATTCAGCACTTTGTTTCTTCTGCCTCATGGCAACAAAAAGATATTAGATATAAAGTAAGCATGTCATGTGTAATATCTTGTGGACAATGAGAATGATGAGAAAAATTCTACCTAAATACCTGTGACCATGAGGGGGTGTTTGCATGTATTTTATTGGTTAGAAGAGCCCTACAATTGAAAATGTTTTGAGAACATTTCAACATGCCAGGCTCAGTTCTAGCCACTCAGATGTGATGTCTGTGTTCATTGAATTACATTAGAGCTAGAGGAGACAAACCAGGAATAAAGATGCAAATAAGAAAAACAGTGCTATGGAGAATGAGGTAGAAGATAAGCAGGTGGATATTTTAGGCTGGGTAATCAGGGGGCCTGTTAAAGTTGAGATCCGACTGCCAGAAGTAGCCGTCTATGTGTAGCAGGAGAAGGAAATAAAAGGGGGAAGAGGACACAGGGAGGAGGGGGTGGAAGAAGAGCAGGAAGAGGAGGCCGAGGTGGTGGTTGTTTTGGACAGTGGAATACGGCCAGTGAAAAGGCCCTGTGTAAGGACCAAGTTGACCTACTTGAGCCCAGAAGGAAGGCAGTGAGGCTGGAGCGCAGTGAAGGAGGGGAGAGTGGAGGCTGGAGCTGGTGGCAAGGATTGGACTAGAAGTTCAGTTGGTCAGAGTAAGGATTTTGGATTTTATTCCAAATCCCTTGGGAGTCCTTGGAGGGTTTTCCACAGGGGAGTGAGATCTAATTTACATGTTCAGAAAGTCCCCCCCCTGGCTGCTGTGTGGCAGAGTTTAGGAGGGCAAGGAGTGGAGCTAACAGTGGAAACAGTGAGAGAGGAAAGAGCTCTGGACGTGATGTAGAGATAGGACTGGCTGACTTAGATCTTACGGTGTGGAGAATGACTCCTAGGTGGATGGAGACTCGCCCCGACCCCCGACCCCCACTCACTGCCATGTGGGCAATTTTGGGAGTAGATGGGGAAAAAAAGTTCTGCGCAGCCCTGTGAAGTTTGAGATGTGTTTTATATCCAGGTGGTGGTATCACATAGCAATTGGATATGAGTTTGGAGTTTGGAGAAGTAGCCGGAAGTGGGGATTTGGGATGTATCAGCCTGTGGATACTGCTACCTGTGGGTTCATGAGCCTGAAAGGGTGATTTTTGACAGACAGTCCCTATATACGCCCATGGGCACAATACACGGGTGTAGCCATCATTTGGAAAAAGCCTGCTTTCTGCTCCATCTGCAGTCAGCTTGAAAGTTTCCTGGTCCTCACCTCTAGCAATCCTGGAGTCTCTTCTGCCTCTTGGGGATGGAGTTGGACTTTGTTGTTAAGCTCTGTGCTTGACATGTTTCCCAGCTTCCATTTTTGCCATGATCACCTCTTAAGTCTGCAATCTGAATCCATGAACATTTAGGTCACCAGTCCAAGTGGACTTCAACTCACAAACTGTTAAGAGGCTCTACTCTGTTTTTGGGTTGGGTATAGCTTCCGAGCTGCAACTTTTCAGTGGAGATGGGGGTTCAGGGAAGCCACATGCAAGAATATTCAAAAACTAGAGAATCTTGAAGATTTTTAAGTAAAGTTTAATATCTTGCATTTGTGGATGAAAAATGTCACCTGCCAAATCAGTAAACAAATGATATTATAGCCATCAAACCATCAGTCATTGCAGCAGTTCCTAACTGTGCACTCTGAGGGGATTCAGGATGGCCCTAGACAGTTAAGCTGTGGACTGCAACTAAAAGACCCTGCTTGCCACAACTGAAGATAAAAAGGTCCCATGTGCTGCAACAAAGAACCAAGATCCTGGGTGCTGCAGCTGGGGCTCTGTGCCGCCAAACAAATAAATATTAAAAAGAAAAAAATAGGAAGAGTGCTAAATTCATTAACTTGAGATATCTACTTTGTCTTTAATTAACAATAATCTTTTGATGTTCCAAATATCTGGTTTTGTTGCAAAAGCTCATATGTATCCAGGCCCCTCCTTTACCTCCTTGGAGCAGTCCTTCAGAGCTATCTGAGAGACTGCTTTCTGGGCTTAAAGCCTCAGCAAGTCCACTGAATAAAACATAATTTTCAACTTTTGTGCATTTTTTTCCCAGGCAACACATCCTTCTCTGAGGCACTAAAAGTACTGATATTTTCTGCTCCTTATCCCATTCACCCATAAGCCTTGGAGTGAGAAGTGTTACTCTTGTTTTATGGAGGAGGCCCCTGACAAAGAATCCTGTCTGAGGTCCCAGAGTTAGTTAGCAGGGGTTGCTGGTGGGGCTCTAGCCAACAGGACCAGCTTTCCATCTCTTGGAATAAAGAGGTACCTTTTCCTGCAGTAAAAGCTTTGATCTCGTGAAATTTGCAGATAATCCATATATAAGAACCCCAGAGTCTAGTCTCTAGAGCCTAAATTCTTGTTCTCTACCAAGCAATACTCAAATCCTGGGGAATTTGAGTACAGGATAAATAGGATAACCCAGAGGGGAGGAGGGGAGAGGTGAAAGCTATGCTGAGTAGCAGTAGAGTTAGATGATGTTCATGTTTGATCCCATATATAAGCCTACTTCCCTATCTTGTGCCCTCTTTCCCTCGCCCCATACATTGTGCAACAAAACGCCGTTTAGTTGCTAAGTTGAGTCCAACTCTTCTGTGACCCCATGGACCGTAGCCCATGAGGCTTCTCTGTCCACGGGATTTCCTGAGCAAGAATACTGGAGTGGGTTCCCATTTCCTTCTTGAGGGGATCTTCCTGACCCAGGGATCAAACCGACATCTCTTGTGGCTCCTGCATTGCCAGGCAAATTCTTCCTCACTGAGAAATCAGGGGTTTCTCAGCTGGTTCTCTGGTAAAGAATCCACCAGCCAAGCAGGAGACATGGATTCGATCCCTGGGTAAGGAAGATTCCTGGAGGAAATGGTTACTCACTCCAACATGCTTGCCTGAAGAATCCCATGGGCAGAGAAGCCTGGCGGGATATAGTCCGTGGGGTTGCAAAGAGTTGGACAAGGCTGAGCAACTGAGCACATACACTCGTGTCTAGGAAGCAACAAAAAGCAAGCTGGACTAAAAAAAAAAAACGCCTACTAGTTTATTAAGCTAGCTTTCTATGTGGGTACACAAATGCTAGTCATGGTATCTGTGGCTTTAAAAATAACACTGACAGTGGCATCACCGAAAACAAAGTAACCTCAAGTTTGAACTTTCACAATCCTGGTCATAAACAGTCTGTTGACAGCACTGAATGAATGTGAGAGATGTCATCTGAGGTGGGATGCTGGGACGTGGAGGTGAGTCCAAGAACTCCACGGCCTTCATCTCTAAGTGATCATTCTGCAGACCGCTGAGGGGACTGGCCTTGGATGATGGCTTATCCGAGTGCGGGGCTTTGGGATGGGGGCCAGTGGTTCTTCAGGGTTAGGATCAAATTTTAAAGCACCATCATTTACCTTGGTTGCTAAGCCCCCCTGAGCCTGAAGTGAGGAATTCTGATTGGCAGAATCTGTAGGAATTTAGACAAGGGGAACAGCACGGAAAAACGGGAAGCTTAAGATGGGGAGCCTGGCTGCAAAGCAACTCAGTGCTTCAATAAGCCCGAATCTGCTGAGAATACATTTTACGAACATGCAGCTAAGTTGGCTGCCTTTGTTTGGGGGTTTGTTAAGCATTATCTAAAGAATGCCATGGTTCAGCCTGCTCGGTGTGAAGTCTAATTCTTCCCCTTTCTGGAGCCACGGCCTGGTGTGTTCAATTTTTCTCTCTCCATAGGGCTGCAGGCTCTCTGGTACTCCAGCCAAAAAAACACTCATATTTTAGCAAGCTTAGTCCCAGTCTGGTTGCCAGGCAGTAAAACGAGCACTTGCCCGCCCCGGGGAGAGGGGGACCACTGGACAGAAAGCGGTTATGTAAATGGCTCCTCACTCAAACCCTCCCCGCAAGCCCCCATTTGAGAGTCTTTGGAGCAGTTGATATGTTTATTGGTGTGGAGAGACGTTGCTGCATAGGCTTGAACTGTGGTCATTTGTCAGAACTAATACTGCGAATTATTTTTATTATTATAGAGATACTAATTGGAAGATAAGTTTGCCCCGTCCTGCTTCTGGAGGGTGTTAGATGTACTCAAGTGACTGATGTGGTCGGAGGGGCAGTGCGGATCCCATTTAACTAAAGGAGACCCTGAGGCATGAAGCGGCTGAGCTTCTTGCATTGAGGGAAGAGATGAATTGACTGTCAACACTCCTTCCCCTCACAGGGGGGCAGCCTTGCGGGTGGAGTCCATGCCAGTGTCTCTCTGAGATCTCTCTAGTTCCCCCGCAGTGCAAGAGCCTGCGAGAGAGAGAGTAAGCCCTGGAAAGACTTCCTAGGGCTGATATTAAGAAGAGGGTGTGGAAATAAAAAATATGAAAGAGGGCGAAGAGCTGGGCCTTCTGGTGCTTCTTCAAGGCTTTGCTGGAGCAGGAAGCAGACTCGGGCCAGTGCCTGCTGACCCTGGTGCTAATTTTCCGGGACGAGGCCTCTGCCCACTGGATGGAGGCCACACCCGCTTATTTTTTCACAGACCGCAGAGTCCCTGTCAGGGGATAACTGATTTCAGCCATGATTGGACAGGTCTGGGGAGTGTGCAACCCACAGTGAAAAGGATCCGAGTTCTGGCCTGGAACTCAGTGGCACGGGAAAATGCGTTGAATGCTCACAGGATATACAGCTGGTGGTAGGCGTTTAACTTCTAAGCTCCTCAAACCCAAATTCCAGAAGAAGCCGTCCCAAACAGAGAGGAGGCCGCCTCCTTTGTCGACTCACGCCTCATCCGCAGGGCCCTCTGCTCTGGTCTGGTGAATGCCCTCGGCCTGGCTGCTGTTGTCTAGCAGGCAGGCTTTCTGTGGGTGATGGCTATTTAATGTGTACTCTCCCTCGAGGGCCTGTGTGCTGAATTTCGTCGAGTCATACAACCTTCTCTGTGACCACCAGCCACACCAGGAGGTAGTCCTGAATCGGGTGGTGGGGCTGGCCCCCAGGTTTATGAACCAGTGAGGTCTGGCAAGACTGTACAGGTGAAGAGGGAGGATCAGAGAGAGGCTGATGCAGGCGGGCAGTGAGGACACCTGTGGCAGGGAAACTCCCAGGTTTGATGAAGGGCTTGGCATGATGGAGGTGCCAGGAAGAGGTGCGAGGATGTGGGAAAGAGGCTGCTCTGAAAGGCAGGAGAAAGCTGCTGGTGGAGAGCCTGGATGATCGTCACTGTCTGTTCTTCCAGAGAGTGGCTGCTGCGTGTCTCCTGGGTGCTGGGTGCAGTTCTTGATTCTCGGCGTGTGAAGCTCAATAGGGCGTAACAGTGTGCTACATGTTGATATATAGATGCCTCTAAGATGGTCAAGCATGGTGAGGTCATGGGTCTCTCTGAGAAGGTGGCTTAAACTGAGACTGTATCTCAAGGTAGTTTTATGAGCTCTGGAACTGGATGTCCTGGTTTGAATCCTGGCTCTACCATAAGTTGGTTCTGTGACCATGGTACCTTGGCCTCTTGGTACCTGTGTTTTCCCCATCTTTAAATGGAGGATAAATGCAGTTTGTATCTCCTCTATAAGGAGATAAATTAGCTGCTATGGTTTAAGCTCTTGGAATAGTAACTAGGGCACGGTAACTGACATTATATTAGCTATGGTAGTTATTCCTAGAAATTCACATTAAGCACCTACACACAAAACCATGCAATTTCTCGGGGTTCATAGACCTCCTCATGCCCAATTGTCCACCCTTGGATATTGGAAGAAGCTGGATTCTTGCCCTGAAAGATAACAGATGCCCTTCTTTCTCTGCCATCCTAGCAGGATGCCTTTTAGGTGTGTGGGGTGCCATGGGGGTGCAGGTGGGGTTCTTTCAACAGAAAGCTGAGACCTGCCTGTGGCCACAGTGAATGGAGGGGGCAGATTCCAGGAATCTGAAGCTCACAAAGGGCTGATGGAGCAAAGGAGGTCTTGGGTTTTTAGGTACTCATCAGAGCAGTGGCAACCCGAGTTAGGTCCGTCTCTGATCTGAACACACACTTGCCTGTGATGAGAGGGAGTGTGAGATGAAGGAGACCTGATGAGTGATGTCATCCCAGGTCTGGTTACCCTGTCTGTGGGCCCTGAACAGTCTTCCAGATGCTGCCATGGCCCCGGAATGCCCCTTCCTGGGTGGAAGATTTGGCAGAGATGCCTTCTCGAAGCTGGTACCCCTGGTCATGAGCCCTGGCAGAGAGTGGAGGGGTAGGCAGATGCCAAGACAACTTCATTGAGCGGACGTGCCACCCACAGAGCCTTTTTGACCCCACCTCCTCCTGTTGCCCATGTCTCGTCACTCAGCTCTGCCCTGCCTTCGGGATCCCAGCAGCCCCAGCAGACTGGCCACACTGCCCTGACTTGCAGCACTCACCAGTGAGCCCCTGCAGCTCCCTTCCTGGGGGGTCCCTGTTCCTGCCCTAAACAATGGCATCTAGGTCCCAGAGCTGCTGCACTGTGGCACCATACTTTCAGCTTCTAATGCTCATTCGTACTCTCTGCACACATCTCCGTCTTCAGTCATGAGTATATACTCTTTTCTAACCCCTCTCTTAAGAGTTGAGGAATGTATTTCAACCAAGGAAGCTTGTCACCAGTCACTTAAAAATGTGTGTGTGTGTGTGTGTGTGTGTGTGTGTGTGTTTCATTGCGTATATGTAGAATATCATTGTCTGAGGTGATTTTAGCAGCCTGAATCCGGAGAGTAACTATCACCTCAGGTGTTTGAGTCCTGTGTTCACTCTGGGTTAGAGCTTAAGGTTGTGGGGTCCCTGGCTGTTCATCCTCTTAGGTTATCCATCAGGTCACACATGCAGATTCTTCCCGGGACCTGAGGCTGCGTACTTGGGGCTGGGTTTTGCCAAAGACTGCGAGGGTGAGGTTGGAGGGGCAGCTGCCTCTTGGGCAGGGCTGTCTGGCTGGAATCTTTTTATGTTTCAAGAGCTCTTCATCAGCGAGGGGCTGATTTTAAAATCCCAGCCGGCTCTTGTTATCAGAAAAAGAGGGGCTTGTCCTAGCATTAAGGACCTCTTGATGGGCAGGAAAAGGCTAAGAGGGTTTTCCAAGATAGGCTGTGACCCAGGGAGTTGAAGGTTGAGGAGGAGAGTCAGCAGGTGCATTCTCAGGACTGCAGTGTAATGCCTTGACCTGAAGGAGCGTCGTTTAGGTTTTTCCTCTCTCCTCACATCTCATGGCCACGGCCCACCCAGTCCCCTGCCTCCCTCTCCCTCCTGCCAGCATCTCGGGCTGTCCATCCCATCGCTCATGCTCTGACTCCCCCTTGGAACACCTCCGTCCTAACACAGCTGTGACTGACTCCTTGCCTCACCTCAGTCTGCTCCTGTTCTGAGTGGGCTAGTGTTCAAACTCACAGGGAGGAACATACACACGCGCACTGGCCCATGAATGTTCTAGAAACCAGTGGGACAGGAGCACAGTTGTCTTTCCTGGATGCTGTCCTTTTTCATTCTCACTCTTTTTCCTCCCCTTTCATCTGCCTCCCTCCCCCACTGCCCCATCCTAGAACATTTGACGTATCTGCCTCCATAGCACGTCTTCTTTCCCTGGAGAAGGATGACTGGGTGTTTGACATCTCGATTTGTTACATTAAAAAAGAGGGGATTTTGCTGAGGAACTGGACATGAGTCAGGGGCATGATACTGAGTGAGGAGAAGAGGTTCTGCCTGGGGTATATGTGAGGGACGGTATTGCAGTGTGCTTGGACGTTGCCTGAGAGTGAGTAGGCCTCTTCACCCTAGTCAGGCTTAGTGTGACGTTCTTTGGAACCTTTTACGGTTGCGTTTCTCACGAATGCTAATAGGCAGTTAGGCTGGGCTCTGTAGCAGAGCTTAGACTGCTGCTGGTTGAGGGGTATTATTCGCACTTGCTAATGAATAACTCCCGTTAGTGTATTTAGCAACCAAGTCAAACAAGTGACTGTGGGGACCCAGGAGCAAATCACATGCCTGGTAGAGGCCCAGCCTGGGACTGAGTTTGGGAGGAGTTGAGTCTTGTAGCTCTTCGGTGGCAATTTCAGATGTCAGTCTGGCTATGTTTGATCAATGAAGAGCCTCGTTGATTGGAAACCGTAGGGTTCCTTCCACCCTTAACCCCAGAGTCCTACAAACTCTGGTCTAGTGTGTATAAATTAAAAACTGAAATAAGACCCCACCCCCAAACCTCACTTTCACAAGATGAGATGATACGAGAACTCCTAAAAGCAGGCACGGAAATGGGAGCTGCTAGCAGTTGCTGAGAGCCCACTATGCTGTAGCCTCTGCGCTCTGTCTATTGCTGTGTTAAGTCCTCCCAACGACCGATGAGATGTGTTATCATCCCCATGTTACGGGCACGGACACTGAGGCTCGGAGAGGTTGAGGACCTCACTCTTGCCTGTGAATGAGTTCCCATCAGTGTTGCCCTCTAGGGAAATTCGATTTTTTGGCCTCCATGGCACGTTACATCCGTGACCTCCATGGCAACACTGCCATAAAGTTTCAAGGGAGTTAGCAGCCCTGAGGCTGTGGCTGGAGACTGCGTCCCACAGCTCTTTATGAGGGTGGTGGCCATCCATCAGTCCCGCTGCCGCCTCCGATCTCCGCAGTAAACACTCACCCCTGGAGTCCAGCGCTGGGAAGGTGGGTTAGCTAGGGCAGTGTGATCATTCCTCAGTTCTGGGAGAGAATTAGCAATAAACCCTGACTTCTGTACCCTAAAAACCCAAGCCCCAAATCAGTTACATTCAAGTTCATTTTAACTCAGTCTGACAGTTGTTAAAAAAGAAATATTATTCTCCTAGGGACAAAATACAATGAGGGAGACAGATATAAGCTGATGGTTGTAAGTTCAGTGACATAAACCAAAGTAGATGTATAAAGTGTTCTCGGATTATGAAGACAAAGTACAAATACATTTTTGTGTAGAAGTGCTCAGAATGGGGATGGAGCATGGCCAGGAGAGGACCAATTTCAGGACCACAATTGAACCTGAAAAGTAGAGAAGAGAGATACAGTAATTGCAGGAACCCAGGCAGCTGTGCACTGCTCGGGACTCAGGGCGGATACATCACACTCAGGCGAGGATGGGCTTATGCTCCCTCTGTGGGAATGTTTCCTAATCTGTGAGACGGGAATGATCGTCGTGTCTGACTCAGGGTAGTGATGAGGAATAAACGCCTTCATCTGGTGCCTTGAAGAGTGTCTTAAGCACGTGAGGCTTCAGTGAGTCAACGGTGCTAGAACTTTCTGTCTCCTGTCTTGGTGCCATCGCCCCGTGGTCCTGCGTGTTCTCCTAAAGCTGCCAGGTTTGTGGTCAGCATGCCGTTGAATGTCTTCTTGCACCTTTATCTCATTAAACTCCTGTATTGTCAGTAAGCTTTTCCTATGCGTATGTTCTGAACTTCTAATTAGACGTTGGACTTCCTGTGTTTTGTAATAATCACCATTTGCTGTTGCTCAGTTGCTCAGTCATGTCTGACTCTTTGTGACCCCAAATAATCAGCATGGAGTGACTCAATCCAATGGGTGCTTAATAAATGCATATTTATTACAAATAAGAAGGTAGTGTATGTAAGGTGCAGTGTGTTTGGTGGGGGCAACATTCATATTTGAAGAGACTAAACAGGTGGTGCTCACTGTATGAACCCATTTTCCCCAGTGAGAAGGTGAAGTTTGCCTCAGTGGACAAGCTCCAGAGGAACCCTGATGGGTTGACCTGCCTCGCTTGACAAACTCCTCCCCTTTGCGTCAGTTACACACTTGTACCTGCTGGATAAATGGTCTTTGCATGGACGCAAAGGATCTCAGGGCTTGCTGTTAGTTAGGAGGGGCCGCTGGGTGGTGGGCTGTGCCTCAGGGCCCCCTTATTGGACCACGCATGCTACTGACCCTTTGAAAGGCCTGAGGATGGCTCTCTAGGCGTGATGGGTCATTCAGTGCTGGTGGTGGCTTCACACATCCCTCCTCCAAGAGCTTGCTCGAAAACCGTTCTCCGTCAGCCAGACACAGCACTTTTGCACGTGCCTCGATGGGGAGTGCACAGAACGCTCCCCACACGCTGCTGGGGTGCTCTCACCGGAGCCAGAGTGGTCAGTGCTATGTCCCCTCCCACTTCATGTCTCCAGCTGGGCTGGTGCAAGTCCACACCGTGAGTGCTCCTCCAGGGACAGGTGGGAATGCGGGTGCAGTGCAGAGGCCTCCTGCTTCCTCTGCCTGCTGCCAGGGATGGACTCACGAACACCTCTCTGTGGCCCATGAAAGAACCTTCATGGGGGATTTAGGTCCTGCCTTCTTCCCAGCTAGCATGCTGTTTGGGGACTTCCCCAGGCTGCATGCTCAGCTGAGGGCTTTGTCAGCCCCGGGTTGACCCTCACTAGCCTCTTCCTGAACCACGCCATCAATAACTATCACTCATATCCCCAGGCAGACCCCTAACAAGCCAGCCTGACTGCTCTGGGCCTCCTGGGGGCTTCTGGGTTTCTCTGTGCCTCTTATTTCAACACTCGCCGGACAGGGGAATACAGCCAGCTCACTTCTCAGGCCATCGTCCTTCCGCCCCCTCCTGCCATCATCTCTTCCTGCCCCCACATCCCAGTCCTTCCAATGCCCCCACGGTGGTCTGCAGTCTGTGTTGATGGGGAAGGGGGGTTGCACATTCTTGGACCTGGGGTGCACTTGTTGAGCGCAGTGGAGGTGGGAACAGGCTGGATGGGAGCGGGAGAGGTGTGGGTGAGGGTTCTTTCCACACTTTGGTTGCCACCCGCCCGTTGGCCCTGCCTCTTCCGATGAGCGAATGAGGCTGGTTGATGCTTCAGCCACTGGTGTAACCAGATCTCTGTGGGCTCTTGAAAAATGGAGTTCTCTTCAGCAGCAAATGTTTGCAATTAACTTTAACATATGGTGGAATTTGTTTTTGTGTCCGTAAAGCATGATAGGCAGTGAGGATCTGGCAGGGAATGCACCCAGCTTGTCACGCCCCGGGCCGAGCTGCTGGGCGGAATGTTTCCACTCGATTTACAGCACTGAAACGTTCGGTGAGCTGAGTGGTCATTGATGGGTCAGCTGGGGCCCTGGCGCATCCTCTTCCTTCCAGGTGTTTCTTCCTGGCCAGCAGCAAGGTAAAGTGTTACCTTTACTTTTGATGATAGGGGGCAGCAGCCACTGGCCTTAGTGACCCTTGCTTCTCAGTTTTGGCCACTGCCCCCCTCCTATAATCTTGGAAGACTTTGCCTGACACTGTAGGGCTATCTTGCAGGGTCCACGGACTTTGATCTGCATGTGATAGGAAACACAGGTCAGCTCTGGGAGTAAATCCCAGGTGACATTAGAACTTAGTGGGTACTGAGCTTCAAATAACATGAAAATGAATGATTAGGAACAAATCAGGAATAAATCAACAGGAAAGTGATTTTTTTTTTAATTAACCAGAAATTGGGAGGGATGCATTTCCGTGTTGGTTTGGCCTTTTTACTGTCTTATCATGGCCCCGGTCTCTCTCCAGATTCCTACCTTCTGTCCTCTACGTGTTGACTACGTTGTCCTGCTTGTCACTCTGTGCCTGCAAGGTGGCTTGTTATCCTCACAAGATAGGACCAAGAGTGAGAAGGGAGGGGCTGAGACTAGAGCTTTCTTCCTTGTTGGCTTCCTCGGGGGAAAATCTTTCTCTGAAGCCCCCAGCAGGCTTCCCTTTATACCTTGTTGGCCATAACTGGGCCGCATGCCAACCCCCCAGGTTAGTCACTGGCAAAGGGGCAGACATTGGTCTGCCTGGTTTAGGTCAATCGTGACTCCTTCCTGGAGTGTGGCACACTGCTGCCCAGCAGTGCCAGGGTTCCCTTTAGTGAGGGAGACGTGGCATTGGGAAGGCCACCGACGGTGTCAGCTGTGGGGCTCTTCACTGTCAGCAACGGCAGGGGTCGCTGGGCTCACAGCTGCTGGAAGGGGAGAAGTCACCCCTGGGAAACTGAAGGGTGTGGGGTATGTGGCGGCTGTGGTCCCCACCTCCCCAGGATTCTTTTGCGTCTGTCCTCTATGATGGCCTATTAGTTTTCCTCCTATAGTGCTGTCAGCTTCTGCTCAAAAGTGTGTTGAGACTCTTCATTTCTTAAGAAATAGAGGTCAAACTCTGCTTAGCAATCAAGGCCCCCTTCATCTGGCTCAAGACAGCCTCACATCTGGCATGAAACACACCTTTCCTATTTTATCTCTTAATGCTCCTCTGTGCCAAGTAGGGAGCAATCAAGCTGCTTTCTTTTTTAAAATTAATTTTTGAATTTTATATTGGAGTATAGCTGATTAACAATGTTGTGGTTGTTGCAGGTGGACAGCAAGGGGACTCAGCCATACATATACATGTATCCATTTTCCCCTCCAGGCGCCTCATTGAGCAGAGTTCCATGTGCTGTGCATTAGGTTCCTGGTGGTTATCCATTTAAAATTTAGCACTGGGTACCTGTCCTTCCCCAGATCCCTAACTATTCCTTCCCTCCATGCTTCCCCCTGGCAACCATAAGTTCGTTCTCTAAGTCTGTGAGGCTCTTTCTGTTTTGTAAGTTCGTTTGTATCGTTTCTTTTTAGACTCCACATGTAAAGACTGTCGCATGAAATTCCTCCTTCTCTGTCTGACCTACTTCACTCTGTATGACTCTCTCTAGGTCCGTCCATGTTGCTTCAAATGGCATTGCTTCATTCTTTTTTATGCCTGAGCAACAGTGCGTGGTATACAGTACCACATCTTCTTTACCCATTCCTCTGTCAGTGGGTATTTCGGTGGCTTCTGTTTTGGCTGTTGTAAACAGTACTGCAGTGAACATTGGGGTGCAACTATCCTTTCGGATCATGTTTTTCTCCAACAGTGGAATTGCAGGGTCATGTGATAAGCCAGGGAGAAGGCAATGGCACCCCACTCCAGCACTCTTGCCTGGAAAACCCCATGGATGGAGAAGCCTGGTGGGCTGCAGTCCATGGGGTCTCGAAGAGTCGGACATGACTGAGCGACTTCACTTTCACTTTTCACTTTCCTGCATTGGAGAAGGAAATGGCAACCCACTCCAGTGTTCTTGCCTGGAGAATCCCAGGGACGGGGGAGCCTGGCGGGCTGCCGTCTGTGGGGTCGCACAGAGTCGGCCACGGCCGAAGCGACGCAGCAGCAGCCGCAGCAGCGTAAGCTAGTCTACCTTCTGCCTGCTCACCTCACCTGGAGCTTTGTCCCTGCATCTGTGCTCACTCCAGAGTCCCCATTTGATATGTCTGACTCTGAAACCCAGCATGTTCAGACTCATTATTTAAGGTTCTTTTTAAGTCATCACGTCTTTGGAAAATGCCTCCTTGACTGTCCCCAGCTGAAGGTTTCCTGTGTCTTCCGTGCACTTCTGTAGCTCTCGTTCTCAGTGTTCCACAGGAGCCATAGAGAGTCAAATGGGCAAGGGTGACTTCACGGGCGCAGGTATGAAATGAGGCTTGAGCTGACCCTTCATGGCTGGGAAATTTGCTGAGAGGACAGAAGCCACGCTGTGTATTTGCAGGATCGCATGAGGCTGTGCATAAAAACACAGCAGGGTCTTCACGTTTGTGCTTTTGCCCCACCTTCAAGCACTTTAATGCTCTTTCTCCGGGAGCATGTAAAATCGGCTCACGACTACCGTATAGGACAGGCAGATACAGGGTATTTATGTCATTGCAGAAAGGTCAGTGTTGATCTGAAGGGTTATCCAGGGAGGTGTCTAGTGGGGCCGAAATCCTAATGTCCTTTGGTACAGGGGCACAGCTCCCACATTTATTCTACTAGTTTGCTAAGCCCTGACCTGGTGGTCTCTAGTGTGGGGATGGAAATGCAGAGCTGCACACATGTTGAGAAGCTAGCTCTCACCTGGCTGCTCCCGCGTAGCCCTGCTCTCAGCCCTGGGATGGTGATGCCCTCTGGAGCCCATCTCCAAACTCAGAGTCCAGACGCAGTGTCTTGCCCCCTTTTTGGCATCTCACAGTCTTCAGAGGGGCTGAAATGTGCTTCAGGAGGTCATGGGAGTGAAGGATGAAACCAGGCATCCATCTCTGGGCAGCTCTTGGTGAGCCTTTGGTGGCTCAGCCAGGGATAAGTTAATGAGTCTAGATTGTTGAAGAGGTCATACGCCTGAGCTGTTGGGGACTTCTCACCGTCCCTCCTGTGCTTTGACTTTGGCTCCCCTGCTGGGGATTCTTGTTGCCTGTCATAGGGTCTTTACAATCACCTTCAAATTAAAAAAAAAATGAATGAATTTGAGTCAATTCTATTGAGGTAGGTGAACCTAGTGGAGAAGGCAATGGCAACCCACTCCAGTACTCTTGCCTGGAGAATCCCATGGACAAAGGAGCCTGGTGGGCTGCAGTCCATGGGGTCACTAAGAGTCGGGCATGACTGAGTGACTTCACTTTCACTTTTCACTTTCATGCATTGGAGAAGGAAACAGCGACCCACTCCAGTGTTCTTGCCTGGAGAATCCCAGGGATGGCAGAGCCTCGTGGGCTGCCGTCTATGGGGTCGCACAGAGTCGGACACGACTGAAGCGACTTAGCAGCAGCAGCAGCAGCAGCAGATGAACCTAGAGCCTGTTATACAGAGTGAAGTAAGTCAAAAAAGAGAAAAACAATATCATATATTACCACATATATATGGAATATAGGAAAATAGTACTGATGAACTTATTTGCAGGGCAGAAGTGGAGATGCGGATTAGTGAATGGACTTGTGGACACAGTGAGAGAAGCAGAGAGTGGGAAGAACGGAGAAAATAACTTCCACATGCGTACACTCTCGTATGTCAAGTGGAGCGCTGGTGAGAAGTTGCTGCATAACACAGGGAGCCCAGCCTGGCCCTCTGTGATGCCCTAGATGGGTGGGAAGAGGGGAGAGGGTGAGACGCAAGAGGGAGAGGATATGTGTGTAGCTGTGGCTCACTCACATTGCTGTGTGACAGAAGACAATACCACACTGTAAAAATTAAAAAACAAAAAATAAAAAAAGTTGCACACACACACACACAAACCTGTGAAGCACAACTAGATAGCTAAAGCCAGGTTGTGTGGATAACTATGGAATATTTTACAAACTGTTTTTAGTGATGTCCCCTCATTTGCTGCTAAAAACTCGTGATATGGGTATGATTAACCCCAGTTTTTGATTGAGAGATTCAGGCTCAGAGAGGTTAATTAGCTTGACTGAGTCACACAGATAATAAGTGGTTGGGGCGGGGGGAGTTCAAACTCAAGCCTTCAGTGCTCTTTCCGCTACAGCATTATTGCCCTTTAAATGATGTTATAAAAAGATATTTTAGCATCCATTCCACCTTACTTCCTATTTGTGCATATTGGCAGTAGGTGTGGGAATTCTGGTGAGATTCTGCTGAGATGGTAACAATATCTCTCAGAGCTATTCCTAAGCCTTGATATTTTGCATGTTGTGAGAGATGCAGGGCTCATTTTATGCAGTCTCTCCGCTCACTCCTGAGCCAGCTGCTTCACTGTTTATGATGTGGCTTTAATGTTAGCCCAAAAATATCACAAGAAGGGTAGATCTGAGGCAAAGGACAATTATTTGGCATATATGGTCAAATATTAGTGCTTTGATTTATGTGATGTTCTGACTTAGGCTTGGCTCCCCTTGTGATTAGATCAGACAATCCAGAGTGATCCAAACTTGGACTTCTTTCAATATGACTTTCGGAGAATTTTACCTACAGCACCGGGCAGCTCGCCTTGCTCTAAGGTGAGGCCAGTGCTCACTCCACACGTGCCACTGGGCCCCGAGTCCGTTATTGCGGACGTTGCTCCAGCTCCAGCCCTGCTCTGGTACCTCTCGCATCCATCCTGAAGATCCCCCTCATAGCACATCGTTCTTATTAGCAGACATTTCGTAATTACTCTCATTAAACCCATCCTTGACTCTTCATCCCCCTCCAGCTATCGTTCCCTTTTCCTGTGCCTTTGACAGAAGTCCTTCACTCCTGTGTCTCCACATACCCACCCCCATGGAGGCCCCCAGCCATCCGCCTTCCTTCGTCTCCACACTGCTGAGCCCAGTGGTCGGCACTCAGTTCTCACCTTCCTAGACCTGTTAACAGCATGAGATGGGTTTCATCACACCTGGTTCCCCAAAAGGCTCCCTTCACTTGGTGACCACGTCACTTTCCTGTTTCCTCCCATCTCGGGTCACGTTTTCTCAGGTCTGTCTGTTCTTACCTGTGGTGTTTCAGAACCTCCTACTGACTTTCCTCCCTTTGGCCTTTCCCTCTCCACACATAGCTCTCAACACAGTGCTGATAGTGATCCCATTAAAACTTCATCCTTATACTCCAAAGAATTGAAAACAGGGACCCAGCCAAGTTCATGGATACACATTGGTTAGCAGCATCATTCCCAGTAGCCAAAAGGTGGAAACAGCCCAAGTGTCCATCAATGGATGAATAGATAAATAAATGTGATGTGTCTGTACAATAGAATATGACTCAGCCATGAAACGGGAGGATTTCAAAATTCCACTGTACTCAGCCTTCCTTGGAATATTACTCAGCCTTCCTTTTTATGGAAAAACAGGAAAGGGAAGTGGACACCAAGTGAAGGGAGTGTTTCAAGAAAACAGATAGGGTGAAAAAATTGCTGATACATGCTTCAAAGTGGGTGAGCCTTAGCATAGTAAATATGCTATGTGAAATAAGCCATACAGAAAAGGATACCTGCTGTATGGTTCCATATATATGCAATATCAAGAACAGGTATATTAATTGAGACAAAACAAAATTGGTGGTTGTCCTTGTTTGGCAGCAGGGGAAGAGGAAAAACTGATTAATGTGCAAGAAGTTTTATTTGGTAGTCATGGAAATGTGTTGAAAGAGGTGGTCCTTGTACAACACTGTGAAGTTACTGAATGCCCCTCCATTGCTGAAATATATTAAGTGAATTTCATCTCAATAAATTAAAAAGAATAAAAAAGAGCTTCACCTAGCACGTTGCTTCTCTGCAGAACACCCTCCACTGTCTTCCGAAGGAAGAGTTAAAGTCCCCCCTGTCACCTGCAGGGTCCTCTCTGGACTATCTGCTTCTGCCCCTTAACTTCTCCAATCTAGCCTTTTATAAATTTATTTTAGTCTGTTTTAAATTTTATTGAGGTATAGTTGATTTATGGTGTTGCGTTAATTTCTGTTGTACAGCTAAGTTATTCAGTTTTACATACACTCTTTTTCCTATTCTGGTTTCCATTGTGGTTTATCTCAGGACATTGAATATAGTTCCCTGTGCTGTACAGTAGGACCTTGTTTATCCATCCTACATTTAATCGTTTGCATCTGTGAACTCCAAACTAAAAATATTCAATACTTCCCTTCCCCCCTTCTCCCCCTTGGCAACCCCAAGTCTGTTCCTACGTCTGAGAGTCTGTTTCTGTTTTGTTAATATATTCTTTTGTGTCATAGCTTAGGTTCCACACATGTGTTATCATACGGTGTTTATCCTTCTCTGTTTGACTTCCTTCCATACGATCATCTCCAGGTCCTTCCATGTTCCTGCAGATGGCATTATTTCCATTCTTTTTCATGGCTGGGTAATATTCCATTGTAGACATACACTACGTCTTGTCCACCTGCTCATCTGTGATGGACATTTAGGTTGCTTCCCTGTCCTGGCTATTGTAAACGGCACTGCAATGAGTATTAGGGTGTGTGTGTCTTGTTGAATGATAGTTTTCTTATTGCAGCTCTTACCGCTCTTCCTCTCAGAAATGCACACAACACCATAAATGTCAGAAGGTCCTCCAGTGATAAATGTCACCCAGTCACACTGAACTTGATGCTGTCTTCTCAACATGCTGGTTGTGCTTCTGCCCCAGGACCTGTGCACCTGCTGTTCTCTCTGCCTTGAATGCACCTCTCACGGAGAGTGTTAGGGCTTGCTACTTACCAGCTCCCTCAGATCATGGCTTAAACTTCAGCTACTCAGTGAGAATTTTAACTCCCCAGCCTGACACGTCCCATCCTCTTTTATGCCTTCCTTTTAATCTACTGCACTCCTCTGACATTCTGTTTGATGTCAATAGAATGATTGGCATCAAAGAGATGATTTGTTTTCAATCAAATGTAAACTCTAAGGGTTGGGGTTTTGCTTTGTTTGTTCACTGTTATATTTCAAACATTTAAAACAGTGCCTTGATATTAGCAGCTAGAATGGTAGGCACTCAGCAATTATTTGTTATCTGTATGAATGATCTGTAATTTGGGCTTCCCAGCTTCCTTTTCAATATTTTCTAGTTGTGAAGACCTTGTGTGTCTTTATGAGGAATACCGCAAAACTCAACATTTCCCCGCAAGTGTGCCCGTAAACCGGTCAGTCATGGCCTTCATGCTGCTCTCTGCTTGGGGAGGATGTGTTGTGGTATACGTCCACCCTCTTTTTCTCTGCCCCTCCCGTGGCTGCAGTTTGGGCAAAGTTTTTTTTTTTTTTTTTCCATGGAGCTACTGACCTGTTCTTGGAGGGATTCAGCCCACAACAGTAGTCTGGATAGCAATATGTTTCAGTGACAGTAACAATGACCAAATGTACTTCCTGTGTGTCTCTTCTGGGTACAGTTGGGATAGAGATTGATGCTGGTCCATGAAGTGCCTTCCTCACAGTGGGGAAATGAGTAGAGCTCAGGAAACACTCATGTTTGAGTGCAAATTAGTTCTTGCCTTTCTTTCAGGAGTCTGTTCTTCCTGGACAATGTCTACAGGCCTTTTGAGAGGTATTGTCACTAAAGCTCCTCTGCCTACTTCTTTGCCCAAGTGAAAAACAAATCCCTGCCTTTGTGCCTAGTTGAAGTAATCTGCCTGGCACCCAGTGATGACAGCAGGTAGTTCTCCTGTAAGCGACAAGAGGACCCTCTAGCCTTAGAGTTTGACTTGGAAGAACAAGTCTTCAACTTTTTAATTGTTCCTAAAATTCTAACTGGAATCCTGGAGGACCCCTGGAAGCGGAGAAGTGGTGGACTCTTTCATTATCATCCTCCTTCTTATCCTTCCCTATAGATTCTGAGCTCAGAGCCCTGAGTGGAACAGAGACAACCCTAAAAGCTCATGTTCCCTTCAAGACTTCCCCTGGCTTGGGGACACCCTAGCTTGTCATTATTCCCATCATTGGGGGGACTCATGAATTATTTCTTCGAGCTTTTGGCTATAGTATGTTTGTATATGTAAGCATCCTTACATGCGTGTGTGTAAGGAAGTGTGTGTGCATGCACTCACATCCGTACACATAACTTGTGCACGGAACTGGCCACTGTGAGGCTAAGCCAGGAATCTTGTTTCAAGAGATTTTTGTGGTCCTTGAGCTCCTCATGTTTCTCCCTGTTCTCTAATCCTCTGAATGGAGCTGGCTCTGGGGAGTGGAGCCGTATGAAAGGCATCCAAGATGAAAATTATATCCGAGACTCGCACATGAATGCTGTGGTTGGGCATGGGGGCTTGCTGGCTGGTGCTCCACACGCTTCCCTGCTCCTCCTGGCATTCCTGTTTATCTCCCCATGTTCCACTTGCTTGCTTCTTACGGAAGGTCCAAGGTTGAGGCTGTTCTGGATTAGTTAGACCTGGACTGGGTTGTTGATCTCAGAGCCTGAGCTCTCTCTCCAGAGGTGGTGGGCAACCTCTGGCCTTTCCTTCTTTGTAAGATATTTCAGTAGAGTTGACTGATATTACAATATAGATATAGATGAACCTCATTCATCTAGGCTTCCCCGGTGGCTCAGACAGTAAAGTGTATGCCTGCAATGCGGGAGACCCAGGTTCAATCCCTGGGTTGGGAAGATCCCCTGGAGAAGGAAATGGCAACCCACTCCAGTACTCTTGCCTGGAAAATTCCATGGATGGAGGAGCCTGGTCGGCTCCAGTCCATGGGGTTGCAAAGAGTCGGACACGACTAAGCACCTTCACTTCACCTCATTCATCTAGCTTTACCTATCTGGATCTTTGGTTGATAATGGTGGTTGATAATAAAGATGCTGGGTGGGTATAATTTAGATTTAGGAGAGTGAGCTGGGTGGAGATAGAAATGTCAAAGTAATTCGCAGATACATAATACTTAAAGTAGTGAGATTGGAGAAGATCTCCAAGGGCAGTGGTGTAGGCGGAGAAGGGGATGAAACCCTTATAGGTTAGGGAGATGAGGGGAACTAGCGAGATGACCAAGAAGGAGTGACCAGTGAGATAGGAGAAAACCAAGAAAGTCAGTGGTCCTGGAAGCCAAGTGACCCCAGTGTCAGACGCTGCTGATGGGCTCAGTGTGATGATGACTGAGAAATAAAGAGGCCGCCAGTGACCTTTACAGGAAATGAGAAAGAGTATGGAGAGCAAGTGCCTCATTGCATTGGCCTTTAGAGAGATTGGAAGAGGAACTGGAGACAGAAAGCAGAAGTAATTTCTTTTTGAATTTTTCTACAAAGATTATCAAATAAATGAGGACACACCTGGTAGGTGAAGTAGTAATTACTTCAAGAGAAGGGTAATTTTTCCTAGTGTGGGAGAAATTTAAAAAATTAGAATGTTTACAGAGGGAGAAAATATATGACGTAGCTTTTGAGTAAGCCTGAAGTGATAAGGTCTACTGTTGAAGTGGAGGAGTTGGCCTAGATAGACACTGAATGGGATGGGGAAGTCCTTCATGTTGATTTCATACAACTGAATCCTGACTACAGTAGGTTAAGTAAAAAGGGTTTTTATTTTATTTTGTTGAAAAAGAATCAAGAAATAGGAAGTCCAAGGGTGGTACAACTGTTCATGAAAGTTTTCATGAACCCCCAGGTTTCACTCCTCTTGCGTGGC
Organism: Budorcas taxicolor; assembly: GCF_023091745.1. Taxonomy (NCBI): domain Eukaryota; kingdom Metazoa; phylum Chordata; class Mammalia; order Artiodactyla; family Bovidae; genus Budorcas; species Budorcas taxicolor. The sequence continues at coordinate 4,154,769 of NC_068912.1, forward strand.
ATCTTTGGAAGGCAGCTTTCATCTTTCTGGTACCATGATGGCTCTTTCATCTCCAGATGTTGTGTTTTAGTTCCAGACAGAAATAAGGGGAGGGATGAAGAGCAAAATGTCTGTATCAGCTGAGTCTGTCTCATCTTATCAAGAGGGCAATAGCTTTTCCAAAACTTCCTACTTGCCCCTCCACCCCCAATAGAACCCCGTGTACTGCCTCATATGGCCACTTCTAGCTGCAAGGGAGCCTCAGCAGGTGAGATTTTCAACTAGGAACACAGTCACCTCAATTTTGGTTACAAGAGGTAGAGTATGAGTGTGTCTTACAGTTTTTTAATTAATTATTTTCTTTAAATTGTGGTAAAAGACACATGAAATAAAATTTATCATCTCAACCATTTTTAAGTGCATATTTCAGTGGCATTAAGTGTATTGTTGCACAACCGTGACCGCCATCCAACTGCAGTCCTCCTTTCATCTTGCAAACCTGAAACTTTGTACCCATTAGATAATAACTTCCCATTCCCTCTTTCCTCCAGCCCCAGACAACCACTATTTTACTTTCTATCTTTCTGAATTTGACTATTCAGGGTATCTGATATGAGTGAAATAATAGAATATTTGTCCTTTTGTGACTGGCTAATTTTGTTTAGCATAAAATGCTCATTATGTTGTAGTATGTGTCAGAATTTCCTTCCTTTTAAGACCAAATAATATTTCATAACATTTAAGGCTGAGTAATATTCCAGTGTAATCCAATATATATATACAACACTTTGCTTATCCATTCATCTGTTGATGGACATGTGGATTGCTTTCCCTTTTTGGACTTTATAAATTCTGCTGCTATGAATAGGAATGTACAGACATCTGAGTCTCTGCTTTAAATTATTTTGGGTATATACCTGGAAGTAGAAATATTAGATCATATGGTAACTGTATTTTAAAATTTTTAGGAAATACCATACTCTTTTGTGTAGCAGCTGAACCATTTTGCTTCCCACAGTGCACAAGGGTTCCAATTTATCCTTGCCAAATTTGTTATTTTTCCACTTTTGATAGTAGCCCTCATAATGGACATGGTGTCTTCTAGCTTTTAATGTGTGAGGAGGGTGAAAGGATAAAAAGGGTAAAATGTTGAAGGGTAAAAATAAAAACTGTTTTTCTTCCTAATACTTGTATTGGGTCAGACTTTGTTGAAACCTTCCTGGAGGTCTCAAGACAGGTGGAGTCTAACTTGAAAGCAATGCAATATTATGGGAAAGAGGCTGCCTCAGAGGCTCAGAACACCTAGTTTTCTTACTCTGGGCTCCACCACTGCTGAATTTTGGTGCAGTGTGTAACGTGCCATCCTCTGCTGTGATGCTAGTTTCTGTGTGATGAAGGTAATAGAATCAGATAATAAAACTTGACCTCCCCACATTTACTTCAGAGCTGAGATGTTGCACAAGACTGTACGTGCTTTGAGGTCTTTGAATTAAAGGCATTCTGGAAATTCAAATTATCTGGAGATATTTTTCACCTCTCACATGGGAAGGCAAAGTCCTGCACGGTGCTCCCTTTGGCTTTTATGCCACAGTGGGGGATTTTTATTCAAAAGGTGAGGCGATGTGCGTCTTTCCTTGTCTCTCCCCAGAGTGGCTCACTCTCGAGGAGCGGCATTACGAATGAGGAGAAGGAGAGTCGTAGCGACTGGAAATGTTTTAAGCATTGTGGTGTGCTGGCCATTGTACTAGATGATTCAGGAGCATCATCACAGATCTTCAGGATACATCTAGTTCCTACGACAATGCAGTTGATATCAGTTGATCATGAGGTACTTTTGGATTGTGACAATATAGCTTTTCCTTCTTCTTATTTTTGGGTCATAGTTAGCACAGTTAGCACCCTGTTAGCACAGTGCTAACAAATGAAAAGCAATGATGGCAAAAGCAAACAGGATTCACGAAGAGCTCAGTGTTGCCCCCTGCTGGGATCTCAGAATCTTTCCCATCAAAGCATCATCAATAATGTCCTTGTCCTCCTTAATGTTAATACACACACACACACACAGAGCCCAGGAAACATACATTCTTTGTAAGCGTATACATTGTGTTGGCCACGTGCCATCCAGTCAAGCCAAAACTTGTGGAACAATACGAATCTGTGCCCAGAATATCAGCTAAAAATATCTCATTCCCTCTGCTCTGTTCTTTGCTGGTATGTTTATGAGCGTCCCAGGAGGCTAATGAGGATGAAGGGAAAGGAAAACTGACATTTTTCAAAGGAAACCAAGCCTTTAATTCCCTAAAAAGGGAACATGTATGTTCTGTGTGTCTGTTTTATGTTCCTTGCCATTTTTGCATGTCTGCGTGACAACATAGAAAGTCTGTAATGTAAGTCGTGCCACCTTGGCTTGGATGATTGGAATCCATGCTTTTACCGCAGTCTTTTGCTCTATGGCCTGACTCGTACACAAGTTCCCAGGTGTCAGCAAAGAAGAGGGGGAGGGGAAGGAGAGCTTCCAAGCAAGAGACTCCCTGGCACACACTGTCTGCTTATTCAGCTCATTAGGGTGCTACTTAGGAGCCTGTGTGTGTGTGTGTGCTTGGTTGCTCAGTCATGTTCCACTCTTTGTGACCCCATGGACTGTAGCCCACCATGCATTCTCCAGGCAAAAATACTAGAGTGGGTTGGCATTTCCTCCTCCAGGGGCTCTTGCAGACCCAGGGATACAACCTGGTTCTCCTGCATTGCAGGCAGATTCTTTACCGTCTGAACCACCAGGGAAGCCCCCACTGAAGAGCCTGGGGGACACGCTTCCATCCCTAGTTGGGCCATGCAATAACCTCCTTTATTTATTTCTCTAAAAAACTTTTTGTTTCATGTTGGAGTATAGCCACTTAACAATGTTGTGATAGTTTCAGGTGGACAGTGATGGGGCTCAGCCATACACAGACATGTATCTATTCTCCCACCAAGTCCCTTCCTGTCCAGTCTGCCACATAAAATTGAGCAGAGTTCCCCATGTATTTCTTGATCATTAACTGAGCCTCAAGCTCTGGCTGGTCCTCTCAATCATCTCAAATTTCTTTGTGGTGAGGGGTAGTCACCTTTCCTTCTCTGGCCTGAGTTTCTTTCCATTTATAAAATGAGGGGGGAAATGATCTGATCTCTGGGGACGGGGTCTGTGAGTTAGGGCCACGAGGCAAGAATATCAGCACCCCAGTGTGCATCCATACGGTGGTCAGTAGCCTCAGTGAGAAGCAGTCCCCCGAGCAGTGAGGTGATAAGGGGGAAGGATCTGTTCTAACTATTTGTCAGATAATGTCAGCATTAACCAAATAGCAACTGTTGGCTCTGGTCAGTCAAACATGGAGCTACCGACTTCCTGAACATATGCTGGGTGCCGGGCAATGAACATGGGTGTTGGTCAACCCTGGTCGGTTAATGTCAATATTGACCTTAGGTTAGGATAGACTATAGCCATAGTTGCCTGAATGAAATGTACCCTGTTTCTTCTTGAGTATTTAGACTTCCATATTTGTCTGTCGGTCTCTTCTCCAGTAACATACGAAAGGCTCATTAAAGTCTAATTTAGTTTATTACATAATGAAGAACAGAGACTTGAGATGCTCATGAAGTTCTATTTTTGGCTCACTTGGCTGTCTTGAAATAAATGATCTTATACACACACTCACACAGGCAGATATGGTAAACTGATTTCAATAAAGAGAGTTAATAGCTGCCACTTACTGAGAGCAGCTAGTATGTACCAGATCCTTCAAATACATTATCTTATTGAAGCTCCAAAACCATCTTGTGACAGTTATGATCTCATTTTTTGGATAAAGAAACAGAGGCTTCAAACAGTCTATAGCTTGCTCAAGTTCTCAAAGATGGAATCCAGACTTGAATCCAGGTTCTGTCAGACTTCAGAGGCCAGGCTCTTCCTGCCAACCTTGCTGATTCTGGCACAGATTCCTTGTGACAATGACAGCAACAAAAAATATTGGGTTGGCCAAAAAGGCCGTTTGGATTTTCCCGTAAGATAGTATGGAAAAACCCAGACAAACTGTTTGGCCAACCAACTACTCAGTCCACCGTTTTGAGGTCAGAGCTGCCCACTGCCAGCGACGTGCCCTCAGTGAAGAGCTGTGTGTGTTACCCTGTGCTTCTCGGTGAAGCCAGCGCCTCACAGAGCCTCTGGGACTGCAGACATCACGCTCGGCAGTTCTCATCCCTTTGTATGGTCCTTCTTACAGCTCCCCAGGAGCCCCAGGGAGACAGAGACTCTGATTGGCTCTGCCGGCCACTTATTGTTTCCCGTTTTCTCCCCGCTGCAGAGTCTTGAGACGGTCTCCTATAGACGATCTTGCCACTGCTATTGTCCCTGCAGACTTTCCCACCGACCCAGGACCACGGGCTCCATTGCTCATTGTGGTGGTGTTGGCTCAGCCTCAAGGACAGAGACCTTGAGCCAGCTGACAAGGTTGCTCGTGTCATCACTTCTAAGGCCACAAGCCATGCTTTTGGTTCCCGATACTTTTGAATACTCATCTCTCTCACCATCTCTCCTTCTTTTTAGCCACATGGTCTCCCAGACTCCCAGCAGCAGATTTTCCCCGACAGACAGTTTTGGCGTATTGCCAATCCCTGTCTCAGTGCCTGGATGACCTCAGTTACCAAGTCAACATGGCCCTGAATGCATGCTGCTGTGCTGCCCCCTGGTGGAGAGGGTGGAGCCAGTGCTCTGCAGATTACTGCCTGCTTGCTAAAGAACGATACGAAGACCCACGCCGACTCTCTAGACCCAAGAGTTCATAGACTTGATTAAAACTCGTGTTGTCAGTGGACTGTGGAAAGGCAGTATGATCTGTAGTGATCTGCTGTCCAAGGCTAGAAATGGCTCTAGTTTCTTATTTTGGTGAGAAAGAACAGAATGCAGTCAGCTGGCCTTAAGTTGGTATCAGGGTTTTTCATGTGCTTATTTGTTTTCCATCCTTCTACTTCACTATCTATGGTGTGGATGCTTTGAGAGGCTCCCTTTGAGGTCTGAAGTACTCTGGGTCAAGGTTAATGAAGATCTCCGTCTTTCCGAACATATGCTTGGTTCTGGAACCTTCTAACGTGTCATAACGGGGGCTCCCCTTATAATCCTCCTCAGCCCTCATGGGTCTCAAAGCCTTTGTCCTGGGATAAATTTGGGTTTGCATGAGGCTGCCATGTTCTTTAATATTCCTGTATATGGGAAGTTGTATCATCAACCTGGAGACTAAACGTGGGGATAACACGGCATCTAGCGTCTGATTTCTAGGGGATAATGTGGCAGGAGGTGGGAGAGGTTGGAGGGAGCCATGGGCATGCATGGGTGAAAAAGATTGATACTGAAAAGAAAACTAAGCCTGAGTTTGATATTTTACATTGATACACAGAACAAGAGGACACTTATCTAGCCCTCCCAGCACTGTTAGCTGGGTGAGTCCAGACAGATCCTGGGTGGATAGGTGGCATGCAAACCTTAGCCTGAGGCCATTAAAGCAGCTGGGAACTCAGACCTTCCTTCCAGTATATTATCAAGACTGACCCCCAAGTCCACGATCAGCACCACTGAGATCCTGACTGCTGACGTTCTTGCATTATCCATGGCCTTGTTCCTGAATTATTTGCTCCAGTCCTTCTCTTTCCATGCTCCTTGATCTCATCTTGATCCTCCCAGTCTCTGACATTATGACTCATCATCTTTTCCTGCTAATTTCTCTATCACATTTCATATTCAGCTCTTTTTCTCCATCCTCCTCCTCATCATCATAGTTACCATTTTATTGAAGGTTTACCATGTGCCAAGCACTGTGCTAAGCAGTTCTGATGTGTCAATTCAATTAATTCTTGTTGTGCCCCTCTGACAGAGGTCCCTTGATTATTTCCACTTTGTAGATGAGCACACTAATGCCACCATGGTCTGATCGAGCTCGCATAGCTATTAAGTGGTGGAGTACTGATTATACCACATTGCCTCCCTGTCTTACTGTTTCTGTAACTCGACCTCTCTGGTTAGACTTTCTTGGGTCTTTCTGGCTCCAGCCCCACTGACCTGCATTTCTGCCTATACCTTGGAAACAGTGACCCACCACATGCCCCAGTGACTGGGGTTCCTGCAAGAATCATCTTGTTTCCCAATCATCTTGGAATCAGAGTAGACTCTTGGGCATGGGGGTGTTAGGTCTAAGAACATCTTCTGGATACTGTTTGTTCTTAATACAACTCTGTAGAGGATAGACCTCTTTCACAGATCCTTTCATATACTTTGGGGCCCAATAACCAAGTAACTTGAAGGGATCAACTTGGTTCCTAACTCCTGCTTTTCGCTTGCATGTGGGCAGCAGAGTCTCAGAACCTCCTGCAAAGCCAGGGGTGTGTCCAGGAAACCTGTCAGGAGCTTAGAACACCATAGTAGCTGCTTGATCTGTTTATCTCTCCTGTGAAAGGAGTGCTCGAGAGGATATATGCTGCTAAGTCGCTTCATTTCGTATCTGACTCTGTGCAACCCCATAGATGGCAGCCTGCCAGGCTCCCCCATCCCTGGGATTCTCTAGGCAAGAATAGTGGAGTGGGTTGCCATTTCCTTCTCCAATGCATGAAAGTGAAAAGTGAAAGTGAAGTCGCTCAGTCCTGTCCGACTCTTAGCGACCCCATGGACTGCAGCCTACCAGGCTCCTCCGTCCATGGGATTTCCCAGGCAAGAGTACTGGAGTGGGGTGCCATTGCCTTCTCCAGAGAGGATATATGAGGAAGAACTTAAGAATCAGCCATTCCAGAGTCTCTCCTTCTCATGGAAGAGAGGCTTCATGAGCAAAGTTGAGCTGGTGAGATTCTCTGTGAGTTTATAAAATAGTTCTATTTGCTATTACTTAGGAGAAGGCAGTGGCAACCCACTCCAGTACTCTTGCCTGGAAAATCCCATGGATAGAGGAGCCTGGTAGGCTGTAGTCCATGGGGTCGCTAAGAGTCGGACACGACTGGGCGATGACTTCCCTTTCACTTTTCACTTTCATGCACTGGAGAAGCAAATGGCAACCCATTCCAGTGTTCTTGCCTGGAGAATCCCAGGGACGGGGGAGCCTGGTGGGCTTCTGTCTATGGGGTCGCACAGAATCGGACATGACTGAAGTGACTTAGCAGCAGCATTTGCTATTACTACACAAATTTAGTGAGGAAATGAATATAAGAAATACTGCAGGATTTAATGAAGACCAGTTTCCTCTTCTTCTATCTTCTATAAGCTTCTTTCTTTGTAATAAAATAATTTGGGAGTGAAAGATGTTCTAGTGATGAGAACCCCAGTATGTATAATGAGGAGTGATTGTCTTGCGTTCGCATAACCAGCACCAAAGTCCAGGTGCCCACACAGGATCCAGAACACTGTCATCTTTCTGCCATAACTCCGGCTGTGCAAGGTGTGCTGTTGCTTCCGGGAGGTCTGGCGTCTGTCTTTATCATCGTAGGCGTGTTCTCTAGGAGATTCTCAGGTGGCAAGCCTTCATATCTGCTTTGGAAACATCTCCTTACCTACAGAGTAGGATCTTCAACACTATAATAAACGCATGAATCATGAAAATAGGAGTGAGTTAAGAAATTATCCAGCCTAATGGATTTCAAATGTACCTTAGGAGTATTTTGCTATCTTCAAAATGAGATCTTTTCTAGAAATAGATATATTTGAAAATTTGTATTATATATATATACATGTATGTATATAACGCAAATCCTTTCTGGAAGTACTTACGTATTTATACTATGCAGATAGGAAGAGAGAGAGATATGTGAGTGAGTTGTTGGTTTTAGCTGGTGTTTGCATATGTATGTTTTGTGTGTTTGTGTGTTCATTCACACATGTCCTCTTCTTGCCTTACCTGTTATGTGTGTGTGTGTGTGTATATTTGTGTATACATATACACAGATATATGTATATTTGTGAATGAACCATAACATTCATAGATATACAAAAAATATATATGTGCACACACACCTACATATGTATGTATGTATGTCTATGAATGATATGTTTCTGGAAAATATCTTGTTTGGAGAATTAACATAGTAAGGCCCTGTCATGCTGAAACGCTATCTGGAGACCTGGATTTAGGACTTAGCTGGCTTCTCTGGTTAAAAGGAGACAAGCAGAATAGAGACTGACCCCTTCCATGACCTCTAAGAACTCGATGTAACGGTTGATACAGGGCAGTACTTTTTCATTAAAGATAAGAAAACAGGCCCAGGGAAGGACAGTGTCTTTTCTGAGGCCTCTTGATAAAAGAAACCTGGAGCCTAGGTCTTCCTACATGAAGTCCTGGGTCCTTTCCCTGAATCAGGTCACCTTCTATTTTCTTCTTTGCTGCCCTGCATGGCACCTAATACAAGATACCTTATTTCTGTCGCATTATCTCAGTGCGTTGTGGTGGGAGGACATGCCTTGTCTAAGGCGTGTGCTCTGCATGTCCGCTGTGCCAGCCATGCATCCCCCGTTCTTTTGGGTCAGTGCTGCACACGTTGAAGAGGAGGTCGTGCTAATGTCAGAGCCGGGAGGAGTCAGCGAAAGGACTCCTGCCGTCAGGGAAGAAGCCATCTCTCAGGACACAGCTTGGAAACTTGAGCACAGACAGCCGCCTTTGCGGGGAAAAAAAGGTCAAAGACAGAGGCAAGGCACGTTATAAGAACTAGGAATCGTGCCCTTCGTTACGGGCCTCCAGGTCCTGCTGGCATTTCATCCCCAGTAATCCAGGAGTGTAGGCATCATCGTCGGAGCAAACTGAGGATGCCAGAGGTTACATGATGAGCCCTGACCCACACGGACTGCCTGGAAGTGGCCGAGCCAGCGGACTCGACTCCAGCTCCCTCACCAAAACTACCAGTGTGCATCTTAGAGCTGTGGCTGTTCGGGGAGAGAGATAGGCAAGACCTGGAATGGAACTTCAGGCAGCCTTGGCTTCCCTGCTTGTGGTGGGAGCAGGAAAGGGCCAGAGGGAGGAGGTGAGCTAAATGCAGAGGGAGGGAGGAAGAGGAGGACGATGTCCTGGCCTCTAGCCCGAGCCAGTTGGGTAGGGCTGTTCGGGGCTCTTCTGGCTGGGCCCCTCCTGCATACCCCAAACACAGCCTCCTGTGGTCATTTGTTGACAGCCTGATGGAGAATGTGAGCTCCCTGAGGACACCGTGGCCTTATTTAGTGCTCCACCCCCATGTCTGCCCCATGGAGGACAAAGGACATTTAATAGAGGAAGGAGAACTCTTAACAGAGGGCTTGGGCCCTGGACATGTCTCCACCGGCTAGAACCTGTTATTTCCGTTTTACAAATGAGGGAATTAGATGTAACAAAGAGGTAAAGAATCATTTACGGAGCCTTCAGGAGTGGAGTGGGTGAATGTCCAGTGGTGGGCAAAGTTGGCAGTTGTTATATGTGCCCAGCAGAGTTGGACATTTCTGGAAATCAGGCTTAGCTTTCCAGGGCACAGCCAGCCTGCCAGGCTCTGAACCCGGAGTGAAGTCTCATTAGCATTCAGAGGGTGAAGTCACCGTGGGGGCCGCCATCCAGGGCATTGGGAAGAGATAGGCTGTGTTTTAATTACGACCTGGACTTTTGAACAAATCCTTTTCTCTGCTTGTCTGAGCCCGAGAGACAACAACTTGTGGGAAGTGTGCAGTCAGCAGCTGGGCCCACAGTAGTACCCGTGCAGCTGTGTACACATCTGGAACACAGGTGGTGGACTGTGTGTGCTTTTTCTCCTTGCGTTGCCCTCAGGTTAGTGAAAAGCAGTTAGGTGAGGTCAACCTGGTCTTCACCCAGAGTGGGGAAGCCGATGCAGAGAAACAGGACCGCCCCCCCTTCTAGGTCTCTATACCCCCCACCCCTGCCCATCATGATCGTTACAGGAGCGGAGCCCAGGCAACTCCCGCCACTTCCTCCAGCCGTTCCCGAGTCAATATGGTGGGATTTCTTTGTTGAGCTCCCCCCAACCCTCCCTTTTCCAACTTGGGGGAAGTTTTTGGAGTGGGGGTTGAAATTAAGAAGGGAGGAGAAAGAGGAGGAGATTAACAGGGTTGAAGTTAGACAAGCACAGATGCCACCACCTGTGACTGTGGATTCTCAAGAGCTTGTTGACTCCCGGGAGCGTTTGCCTTGATTCTGTTTGACAGTTCCTTCCCGGGGAAGGGGAGGAGAAGGAGAGCCTGGGGACAAAGAGCGTTTGACCAGCTTCTGTTAAAGCCCTGATTTGTTTGCTTAAGTTGGCAAACAGTGTCTGGGGACTCTGGGCTGGGGATGAACTAGGTGGATTTTTTGTCTGATACACGACATCCAGCATTGGGGTGGGGAGTAAAGGCCATCGTTCCAGGGTCGGGTGTGCCCTGAAGTTCCGACTTGAAGAGCAGAACCACCCAGAGCAGATGGGGGAAGGGAGAGGGCGTGGGCAGAGCAGCGGAGACCTGGAGCTCTGTATAGGGGGCTGTCACATACCTGCTTAGTGGTGAAAGAGCCACAGCAGCCCCTGAACCGTTTCCCCCAACCTCACCCTCCTTTGTTGAGAGGCAGAAGGCAGGCATATTAGGATGGGCATTTCTAATGAGCGTCCAGTGGTCAAGGGGAGGGGGCAGGCTGGTGTCGGGGCCCGAGGTCCAGGTTAAGAGTGAGACTGCATATGTGCTTCTCATCCCGAGCTGTGCAGAGTCCCCTGCAGGCTGGCCACTGTCCAGAGAGGCTGTTCCCTAGCAGACTCGCAGGAGGCGGCTTCAGCCCCTTTTCCAGGCCTCGGTTTCCTTCACCTGAAGACTCCAGCCTTCCTCTCTCTTGTGCCAGTTCCTTTCTTGATAATTCCTCCTTACCCACTTCTCCACTCTACCCTCAAAACTCTTCCCTTTGTCCAGGAAGTTGCCAAGATGAAAACACTGTGCACGTGTACGGATGTGGTCCTCTACTAGCATAGCTGCAGGACGGAGACGTGATTAACTGTTACAAAGAGGCTAGGGCTTTGTGCCACCCGTTTTGTGTTCATGAAGCACTACTTCATATCATTCTTATATTCTGTGCCCTGAAGGTAAATCCCTCTGGGTAGACACGATCTGTTTGTTTCTTCGTTTGCGGTTTCTCTCACTGTTACGGGAGCTCTGTAACAGAGGATGCAGACTGAGGATGAGGACTCTGTTTTGTATTCTTGGGGCCTGCAACACACACTCCAGGAGACTCTTAGGACCTGAAGGCTGCTGGGGCAGGGTTTCCTTCCCCCAACCCGCTGTTAAGATACAGGGTGTCTGGTGTAGTGTGTGGTGGGTGCTTCCGAATCAATGAAAGAATGAATGGAAAGAAGCCTAAACGAGTGAGTGAGTGTGTGAAAGGACTGGCCACACGTAGGCTGTCATGGTGGAGGGCCTGTCTATAGAATAATGCTCTGGACCAAGATTTACTGAATGTGCTAAAAAATGCAGATTCTCCTGCTGACTCCCTGACAGTCAGTCGTCTCCTCTTCTGTGTTTTGGAACCCTCTGGTTATTTGGACATGTCTGTCTCTCTTATTAGCCTGAGCTCATTTCTGGAAGGGAATTATCTCATTAACCTTTATATCACTAGTATCTACTGCCTCCTCCTGGCATAGATGGGCACCCTCTTCATGGCTGGTTGAAAATAAGTGAAATGAGATAAAAGTCCTGAAAGCTGCGCTGAATCCACTGAATATCAGGCTCGGGAGCTGGGATGCAGTTTCTCTCTCAAAAACTAGATGACACCTGGGGAGCTTGTTAAAAACTCACATTCTGGGTCCCATCCATTTGCATGCGACTGGAGTGGGCCTGGACCTTTTTGTTATTGTTATTTTGTTTGAATAGTTGGCCCTTGGGGACCCTGGGCAGCCTGCCTGGCAGCAATCTGTAGAGCATCCTTTGGGAACACTTTGCCACGGACCACACCAAATACACTCTGGGCTTTAGCTCACATTTCCTCCAAGGCTGCTCAGCCTTTTCTTAAGCCTTTGAGAGAGTAACTCAACTGAATTCTTTGGTTCAGCCTCCTCTGGGAATAACATCAGCTAGATTTAAAGCCTATTCCATTCCAAGTCTCCTTATCCCAGTTCTTGACGTTCCTTTCGCGATTGACTTGAGGGAAGGCTTGGGCCTCAGCCGTCTTTCTCACAGACCTTGCTTTGCTTTTTCCCTGCTGCTAGGCTGTTTGCTGTCAAATGCGGGGGCTGCTTTGAGGCCATCGCACCCAACGAGTTTGTTATGCGGGCCCAGAAGAGCGTGTACCACCTGAGCTGCTTCTGCTGCTGTGTCTGTGAGCGGCAGCTCCAGAAGGGTGATGAGTTTGTGCTGAAGGAGGGGCAGCTGCTCTGCAAAGGGGACTATGAGAAGGAGCGGGAGCTGCTCAGCCTGGTGAGCCCAGCAGCGTCAGACTCAGGTGAGTGATGTGTGGTGGGCGGGAAGCCAGGGGCTAGCAGAGTGGGTTGTAGCGGCAGTGTAGATTGCTTTCTCCCTTAGAAGGCCACCACCAAGGCACCCTGGTTCCATGACAGGGCAGTGCTGTGCATTCCAGCAAGTTTCTTTATAAGTTCAGAGTAAGTTCTTATCAGTCAGGTATTGCTGTGATGATGCTGTGTAACAGATTACCCCTAAAGTCCTTGGCATATAACCAGAAACATTTATTCACACATTTGCAAGTCTCTGGGTAAACGGAAGTGACTCTGCTTTGCACTGAAAGTCTTCAAGTCTCCTGGGGTCTGTTGACCTCTGCTGACCTTAGCTCTAGGCTACAGACCAGGTGCAAGTCTGCCCTGTGTGATGGGGTTCAGGCTTGAGAAGCAGCAGCTATGAGGCATGGTCTCCTGGCAGTGGCAGAAATGCAGGAAGGCATGCTTCACCGTTCAGTCACATTTAAAACCTCTACTCATATGACGGCTGCTAGCACTGTGCTGCTCAAATCAAACTAGATGAAACCTAAACTCTGGGGAGGGGAAATACGCTGCAAGCACCTCAAGGCCCTGACAGGGTAGAGGTGCATAAAACTATTAAGGAGAATGATCAATGGGAACCAGTCATTCCGTCTGCCACAATCATGCTGAACTGCTCTAGCCTCTGTTTCCTCACCTGTCACGTGGGAAAGCTGGACTTTAACTAAGGTTTGGTGGGTTACATAAAGAAAGGATCTAGAATATATTGGCTTCACTCACCTAAGACTCACACACCCTCCCTGGAGAGGTTCAGAAACTTTTTGGATTGGGTTTCACAAGGCCCGAGAAATTTCAACTGCCCAAGTGAAGCATGGAATGCCTTCCCAGGGTGTCAGTCCCACGGGGCAACATCTGTGTTAACCTGGCCTCCCTTTTCGTGGAAGAATCTACTAATCGCATGAGGGCATGTCCCTGTGAACTTAGCAGTTTTTGCCATTGCCAGTCCTAGTCAAGTTCCATACCACTCACCATGGCCTCGGGAACCTCACTGTGCTCATCTCCTCAGCCTCATGGGAGCCTCTGACCCCTCCCTCCACATCCAGCACATATCTGCGTCTCCCACTGACTTCCGCACCTCAAGAGTTAATTCTTCTCTGACTCTCTGACTCCCTCTTTAGTCTTGCCAGCGTATCCCTTAAGCTTCTTTCTAAGACTGACTTCACGGGGGAAGAGTCTTATTCCCTTGTGCCTGGGGGGTTCACCCTTAAACTCTCCTGCCGTGACATGGATCCCACTTGATTGGGGTTGCTTGTTTGATTGTTGTTCTTGCCAGAGCACTAAATGCCATGAGGGACTGTGTTTATCTTTTTTTTTTTTTTTAACCACTGTGTGTGCAGGGTTTAGCACAGGCCTGGAATGCTGAGGATGCTTGATAAAATCTGTTTTAAAGGATAAATAAACACATGGGACAGAAGCCCTGTGGGGTGATGCTTGAGTTCAAGAGATTGAGAGGCAGTCAGCTGGGGACCTCACCTTGGGTATACCACTTAGATCTGCGAGACTTTGGGCAAGTTTTGGAACCTCTCTAAGCCCTCATCTTTATAGCTGTAGAATGGTGATCATGGTGTTGTGGTGATCATGGTGTTAATGGTGATCATGGTGTCTTAGCTTGGGGAATAAAGCATAAATGTATGTTAACAATCTGGAGTTTAGTAAGTGCCAGTGCCTGCTGGTGCTGGCATCGTCATCACAGTTGTGTTTCGTTTCCTTTCCCTCCTGAGGGTTGGTTCTTCTTGCCTGACTCTGCAGCCTCAGGTAAGCTGATACCAGGACAATCCCAGCTTCTGTTGGGTTCATTGGACTTAACTTTTCTTGTATGTTTTAATTTGGGGGAAGTTTCTCCCTATTGAACATCTCACTCTGGGGTAGCTGAGCCCATTCTAAACAGCTGCTTAGCAGATCAGCTAATCCTGTCTTTTCCTCAGGTGCCATGCTGTACCCAACTGCTGGGTCTCCTCTGCACCATATTGCAAAATCTTCACATTCACAAGGGGCTTAAGTGCTATGGGGATCAGAATACCAGCATGATCTTAGGAAGACATGCAGACCCAGAAGGACATACCATTCTTTCTCACACGGAAATAAATGCTGTGGTCTAGCCTTTCTTGGTACACAATTGTGTGACTCTTGATGACTGTTTTCCAATTATAGATTTTAATCGGGCACAGACAGTGTGTCATTAGTGTACCGCCTCCTCCCCACACAGAAAGACAAAAAGAAGCTGGATCTAAGCACCATTAAAAGTGCAGGGTTCAAGACTTGTGGTTGCCCAGGGGAAGGTTGGAAGGAGAAGGGATGGAGTGGAAGTTTGGGGTTAACAAATGATGCTATTGTATATAGAATGGATAAATAACAAGATCCTACTGTATAGCACAGGGAACTATAGTCAATATCCTGTGATAAATCATAAAGAAAAAGAATTTTTAAAAGAATGTATATATATATATATATGTGTGTGTGTGTGTGTATATGTTGTATATATGTGTGTATATGCGTGTGTATGCGTGCGTGCTTCCCTGATAGCTCAGTTGGTAAAGAATCTGCCTACAATGCAGGAGACCCCGGTTCAATTCCTGGGTCAAGAATATCCGCTGGAGAAGGGATAGGCTATCCATTCCAGTATTCTTGGCTTCCCTTGTGGCTCAGCTCGTAAAGAATCTGCCTGCAATGCTGGAGACCTGGGTTCGATCCCTGGGTTGGGAAGATCCCCTAGAAAAGGGAAAGGTTACCCACTCCAGTATTCTGACCTGGAGAATTCCATAGAATGTCCAGGGGGTTGCAAAGAGTCAGACATGACTGAGCAACTTTCACTGTACACAAGACACACACACACACACACACACAGATGTATATGTATATACAGGGCTTCTCCAGTGTTCTTGCCTGGAGAATCCCAGGGATGGGGGAGCCTGGTGGGCTGCCATCTATGGGGTCGCACAGAGTCAGACATGACTGAAGTGACTTAGCAGCAGCAGCAGCAGTGGCTCAGTCAGTAAAGAATCTGCCTGCAGTGCAGGAGACCCTGGTTCAATCCCTGGGTCGGGAAGATCCCCTGGAGAAGGAAATGGCAACCCACTCCAGCATTCTTGCCTGGAAAATCCTATGGACAGAGAAGTCTGGTGGGCTACAGTCCATGGGGTCACAAGAGTTGGACACGACTCAGCAA
The DNA here is from genome assembly GCF_023091745.1 of Budorcas taxicolor. Classification (NCBI taxonomy): domain Eukaryota; kingdom Metazoa; phylum Chordata; class Mammalia; order Artiodactyla; family Bovidae; genus Budorcas; species Budorcas taxicolor. Next base: position 4,170,394 of record NC_068912.1, read on the forward strand.
CTAAATCACCACATATGTATGCATAATTGAATCATTTTGCTGTGCAGCATAAATTGACACAACATTGTAAGTCAATTATACGTCAATTAGTATAATGTTCAGAGCAGGCTAACTGCAGTAGGTCAACAAGTCCACTTCTCTGGCCACATTTTTAGCAATATATTTCCTAGTTTCAGGCATTTGTTCTTGAGGCTGATATTGACAGACTGGAGCTTTCCAGTTCATGTACTTGCTCAGTAGGTGTATCTTAGGCGCTTGCTTTATGCCAAGCATGGCGTCAGGCTGTAAATGACAAGAATAGTCCTCAACCCATGTCAAATTAAGGAATAGTAGATCCTTAGGCTAGAAAAGTAGAGACTAAGTGGAGAAACAATTATTGACTTCAAGTGGTTGGACCAAACCTGTTTTTTTTTTTACCTAGCTTCAAAGAGAAGAATTAGAATTCATTTAATTCTTTAACAAAAACCATGGAGGGTTTATACTATAGATGAAGAGACAAAGGGAAGCAATTTTGACTTGACATAGGGAATGTTATGATGTCATTCTAATTATTAGGTCTATCACAGTGTAGATAGTTGGATGGCATCACCAACTCAATCAATGGACATGGGTTTGGGTAGACTCAGGCAGTTGGTGATGGATAGGGAGGCCTGGCATGCTGTGGTTCATGGGGTCACAAAGAGTTGGACACAACTGAGTGACTGAACTGAACTGAACACAGTATAACTGCTTCCCCGCTGGCTCAGCGATAAAGAATCGCCTGCAAAGCAGGGGCCGTGGGTTCAATCCCTGCTCAGGAAGATCCTCTGGAGAAGGAAATGGCAACCTACTCCAGTATTCTTGCCTGCCATGGGGTGGCAGAAGAGTTAGGTAGGACTTAGCAACTGATCAACAACAACAGTGTAACTGCTCAAGAATCAGACCGTAGTTGTTGAAAGTAATATTGGCTAGGTGGGTAGGGAAGATGATGCCCTGTTGCCCGCTTCAGCTCTAATAATCTATCATTGTTTTTTGGAGCTTTAAATAAAATGACATTAAGGTTTTAATCAGAATCAAATATCTTGTCTACCACTCACTTTGTCAAGAATATAAATGTTGCCTATCTTGTGGCATAAAAGCCGCAAAGCCAGAATTACTAGTGAGAGGACCAACTTCTTGAGAATAGGGTTGCAAATTTTAATTCTTTTGTTCCTTTAAGAAGGCTTAGCTGATGCCAAGAAAAAAGTGATCGATAAATACCTAATGAGTTAAATTAAATCTTCAAAGAAAGAAGTACACCTCATCTTAGCGCTTTAGAGAAAGCAAACCGTTTTAGGATCTGTCCCAATACACATACGGTTTCTCCTCTCATTTCTGTCCTGAACACTTTACACATTGTAGGTGCTTGATAAATATTTATTGAGTGAATGACTGAATGACTGTCCTCTTTAACATTTATATCAATAACTTGAAGACACTGAAGGCAGGTTTATTCAGTTAGCAGATGACACAAACCTGACAGGGAACACTGGTGCGGCAGCTGATATTTGCCGTGTTCGAAAGGATTTTGACAAGCTACCAGAACAGTACAGAGTCAGCAAAATGAGATCTAACCACTGCGTTCCAAAATTCAACAGTATTTATATGCTACAGGGCCTCTTTCCATGGAATTTCACATGGGGTTTTAGTTGATCGTAAAGTCAATAGGCACCAAAAAGGCTATAAGCTGCATTACTGGAACTAAATTGCTGGAACTAGAGCTATCACTGGAACTAGAACTATAATCTCCCTGACTATCCACTTCAGACACCCACCAGGAACTCTCATTCAACCTCTGTTTGAGCCTGGCCAACCACAGGGAGTTCTTGACCTCACATTCTGAGTGTGGATTGTCAAATTGTTCCATTGAACCCAAGTATCTATTTCCATGTATAACACTAGCTTTGGCATTAGTTCCTCTTTCAGGAACTCAGAGAATACAGTAGTCTCCCTGACATGTGTTAGACACAGAGTTCCTTCAGCTCCCTAAATCTTTTCTTTTTTTCCTTATTCTTTCACTATCCCTTAGAAAAGACTCTTCACTCTATCTATAAAAATACTGTATTCTCTTTAGAATGTGCCACCCAGAAGGGTATAAAATCTTCCATATGTAGTCTGAACTAGCACTGTGTTATTATTACTGCTTGTCAGGGACATCATATTCTATTGATGTCATTAGCTTTTTTGACCCAGGGAAGAAGGTGGGGACTTGGGGGCTCACTATGTGCAATCATGGCTCCTGGCTTGTCCGTGTTGCATTTCCTAATTATCTAACCCTCTTATTGTCACATTTCTTTCAACATCAGAGTTCATCTAAGAATGTCTTGTATAGTGGTTTTTTAAAACTTTCAAAATTTTGAAATAAAATTTTAGATTTATAGAGCAATTGCAAAATGGGACAGATATTCCCATACATTCTTTGCCCCGTTCCACTTAATGTCAACATTTTACATTTAAATGTACATTTTGATAAATGTACCATGTAAACCAAGAAATTAACATTGGTTCGGAACTATTAACTCTAGCTTATTCAGTTTCAAGATATTTCCTACTAATGCCTTTATTCATTCCAGAATCCAATCCAGGATACCACATTGCATTTAGTTTTATGTTTTATTTGTGTTAAATTGCCTTTTTCCTTCATTTTTGAGATCACCAGAAATGCCTAGTCAGGATTTCATTTTTTGCCCCTCCCTCCAGCTGTATCTGTTATGTTTTATTTCCTTTTAGCATCTCTTACCATGGGACCAATCTGTTTCTTTGCTTAGTTGTTGTGGGGTTTGTTTGCTTACCATTTTAAAATTTTCTGAACTGAAGAAGAGAATGCATTTTAGATTGTGCTCAGGATTTCTTCCTTGTCTAGGATTTCCTTCCAGGATTCAAACCATGACACCCTCTTGGTTTACCAGCTCTTCCTTGGTCAGACCAAACTCCAAGAATAGCTGGCCTGTCCTTCTTAAAGTTAAAACTGTCAGCAGCCTAAGGCAGGATTCTTTCTGATGCTCTGCTTGTATAGAGAGATTTTCCCAGAAGAAGCCTGGGTCATGAAGTCCCATCATGAGAAACCTTTCTTCAAAGCAAGCATTATGTTGTAGATGATGACAGCAATTCCATCAACAGCCTCTGTTGATCTGCTGGTCTGGACTGCACTGAAAGGCGTATGGTGCCTCTCTCCTTACGGTCTGCATCCACCTGGTCCTAATGCAGTGCCTGGCATGCGGTAGGTACCCAGTAAATGTGTATCTATCATGTGAATAAGTTACGTTTGTCCTGTGCACGTTAGCCTCTGCGATCCCTGTCAGACAAACACTAACCTCCAGTATGACTTTCTTCTTACTGGAGCAGGAGTGGATATTCCTCACACATACCAGAGTTTGTGAATCCTTCTTCCTTCTTAATTTTTCTTAGGATGTGGGATATTGCTGCCTGGAATGATTCAGATGACTCTTACTGAACTCATTGTGGAATACATCTCTCCTCTTCTGAGTCAGGTTCATTACTACTAATATTTAGATGCTGGTTTTCATTTCCTTCTACAACCTTGGAATTGATTTTTTTTTTTTAACTCATTACAGAAATACTCCAGCCTGTCTTGGAAGTCTTCTTGTTCTTCAGTAAATAGAATAGAGAGTCAGTGGCTACCTCATGAATTCTGGAAAATGCTCCACTGTCCTATGGGATTATCTTGTCAGTTCATAGTCATGAATTTTAAAACGCAAGGAAAAGTCAGCGGGGTGTTTAAGTTAGACTCATTCTCCACATTGTAGTACAAAGTGCTTGGGACCTAAAGTTAGACAGGTCTGAATTTAAGTTGTGCCTATACTCACAAGCATTGTGACCTTGGGAAAAATTATAGGCTTGGTAAAAATCGCAGCTTGGAGATTTACAAAATTATAGCAGGTTCGGTTCCAGACCACCTTAATAAAGCGGCTATCTCAATAAAGTGAGTCACAAGAATTTTTAGGTTTCTCAGTGCATGTAGAAGTTATGTTCACACTGTACTGTAGTCTGTTAAGTGTATGGTGGCATTATATCTAAAAACACAACTCACTGATCACAAATCACCATAGCAAATATAATAATAATGGAAAATTTTGAAACACTGTGAGAATCACCAAACTGTGACAGAGACATGAAGCAGGCAAATGCTGTGACAAATACAGCATAGATAGACTTGCTCAATGTAGGGCTGCACAACCCTTCCATTTGTTAAAAAAGCAATTATCTGCAAAGTGCAGCTAAGTGATACACAATAAAATGAGGTTTGCTTGTACTTCTCCTCTATAGGACTCTATTTCTTAATCAGTAAAAGTGGATTTTAATACTTCTGTGAGTTGCTGTACGAAATTAGAGAGGTAATGGGTATCAGCGGTTTGACATTTGGTGCATGTGTGCTAAGTCGCTTCAGTCGTGTCTGACCCCATGGAGCCCGCCATAGGATTCTCCAGGCAAGAAGTCAGAGTGGCTTGCTTATAACCAGTAAATAGTAGCAGTATTATCTGCTGGTGCAGAGGCTAGCATACTTCTGGATAGCTCACAGCTCATAAGCTTACTTCCCCAAAGATCTATCGTTTCACAAACGTCTCATCTTCTGTCTTTGCACTTCTATTTTAGATGCTTCTGGATAGCTGACCTGAGGGCACCTCAGGGCGGGCCTGTCACTTGGGGTGGCTGGGGTGATGGACTGGAGAGGGATCAATTCACTCCTTGGGCCAGCGTGTCTCAGAGGTGCTCTCCAGTCTCTGCATGTTAGATCCAGCGTTGCACCCTGGAAAGTCAGTTCAGAAGAGCAGGAGGAAATGGTCTTGCAGTCACTTCTGGGACTGAGTAGGCATTTCAAGCAAGAATGGGAAGGGCGTACTGAGCTTAGCCCCCATTCTCTCCTGTAGCACTCATCTTTGAGTCTGGGAAGGATCCAAGCCGGACAGTTACCCGTTAGAGAATTCATTGTATTCCTTCAGGGGCCTCCTAGCATTGCTCTGTTACATGCCATGATCTATTTCTGTCCTTCAGGCAGCCACCTAACCAACCTTAATCCAACAGATATTTCTTATGAACCCCTATGCTTTGTCCGGCTCTGTGCTAAATGCTGTGTTTTAGTTGCAGAGAAAAAAGGGCAGAATTCAGAAAAACATCTCAAAGCCAGTGCCCATACTGGGGGGACAATGAGGCCAACCTTGTTAATATACAAGGGCTGAGAGCCAGGAAAAGGGACATAGCCTAGAGATCAGCCTTGTCACCCTTTTCGTTAAGAAACAAGGGGGTGAGCCACCAAAAATAAAAGCAAAACCAAAACATCTTGAGTAGATGTTAAAATATTCAGGTAAACATTATTCTTGTTAAGAAATACATTTAAATTCTGTTTTATATTTTCTTGTAAAGCAGTGTGTTCAAGATTCCTCTACAAGAGCATTTTCTTGAAAAATTTAACTGTGGTTCAGTAGAAATACTTTTTAAAAGTCATGCCCTATCATATACATTCATGTGTGTATGTAAAATAAAGATTCAACACCTCGATTGACTCACTGCTTAACCCACATGCTGATATTACCCATTACATTTGTTTTTTAGCTCTAGTCTTAGGCTACTCTATTAATTTCATAATCTATTTGTGGATGGTGGCCTGAAATTTGAAAAATACTGCTTCACAGGGCAATTACTTTCAAACCTATTCCCAAGTTTTAGCACTACAAATCCTTTGAATCTCAGGCCAGTAAAGGTTTTAATCTTCTGCATACACCCACACTGTGTCAGGTGCTAAGACTAAAACCAAAGACAGAAAATATCGTCTGGCCCCAAAGACTTGGCTCAGCGCCTTGCACAGAGTAAACATGTGATACCTGTTATCTGTTTTCAGTTTTGTTGGTATTATTAAGGAGACATGAAGAGCACACATATTTATATCATGACTAGCACAAAGGTCTTCATGGACATTTTTGATTTATTAATCTGGCATCTGTGGATAGCATGCAAGAGGCAGATATAATTCCCTGAGTCTCTCAGGTATTTTTTTTTTCCAAAATCAAGCTTTGTCTCTTGTTAGTATCACAGCCATGATACCAGTATTATCTGTTGCCCTCAGTCTGAGGCTGTATGCTTCTTTTCTCTTCTGAACCTTTGTCTTCTGGTGTATTTGTTTTGTCTTCATGTTATAGATGGAGAAATAAGGACACAGGATACTTGAGTCAGAGGTAAGCCAAAATAAGAACTTAATTCTAGCAATTACCAAGCCAGGACACTTGATACTCAGCCTTTGCTGTAACTGTGAGTTGGGCAGAGTTTATCTTCGGTGCTTGAAAAGTTACAGGCAATACATAAATTGAGATGATGATGCATTATCTCTTTTCCACTGAACTGTAATTTAATTTCAGATATGTGCTCTCAGTAATTTTGGTTAAAAACCGTAATTTAAAATGAGCACAATGGCTGCAGATCATATTTCATCTGTAACAGTGTTCTGTGTGCATTAATTTCTTTTGCACAGCCCCTGTAAGAAAAACAGTTGGTCAGTGGACAGTTGATCATTGTGATCTTTGCATGGTGATGATGTTATCAATTATGGACCCTCACTCTGCACACGGCATTGCCGTACGCATTTTACATGAATGAACTGACCTAACTGTTATATCAAGCTGATGAGGAATGTTATGATTATTTCCATTCTATAGATTAGGAAGATAAGCATGGACAAATTATTAATTTTCTTAAATTCTATAGCTAGTAATGAAAAGAGCCAGCATTCAAACACAGGCAAACTAGCTCCAGACCCAGATTCATTAAGCATTAGGCTGTGTTGCCTGGTTAATAAAAATATGTACACGTATATTAAAATTTTGTTCTCATGTTTCACGGACAGTTCTTCCTGCTGGTTACGGCAGGGCTCCAGGTGTTCGGTTGGACTCACTACCTGAGAGACCCCAACTGAAGTATCTTTTCACACACGATAAAAACAAGCAATAAAGCAAGGAGATAAAGTGATAAAAACAAGGAGATTTTAATTGAGTCTCCACTCTTTCAAATCTATCACAAGTTTGCCTTCTGTCCTAACCCCTAATTCTTTAATAATTAACCCCTATCACTGTATAGCCCATGCACACCTTTTATAAGGAAGTAGGAGGCTTGCAAGGATCCAAAGCAAACATGGTGTGTGAATGTGAAAGTACTTTAAAAGTTTGCTTAAGATACTGTTTTTTTGTTTGTTTGGTTTTACAACTACTCAGTAAATTTCTATTCCGTTCCCTATGACTTATTTGATGACAGCAGGAAAAACCAGTTGCTCTTTTTGTGCAGGTGAGAATTATCAGCTATGCAAACCAGAGTCCTTGTGAATTAAATGGATAAAAGTACAATGGTGGAATAAGTCAGTACACATCAAAACTTTTTCTAACAGGCTTCTACAGGCTGACCTGGAATATCCTACCATCCGTTATAACCCCCTTTTCAGAAGAAATGCCCTTTGGTTTGTTTTTCTAGTAGCAGTGATGAAATTTGTGCTTCTATCTACCTTTTTATTGGCTCCTTTTGGGGTACAAGGGCAGGGCTTTAAGGTGTGAATGATGTATGCTAGGGGTGAAATCTCTGGCCATGCAGAGCCAACCCATGACTTTGACCTTTCATGACCTGAGCTAAATAATCAGATATTCACTTTCCTTTACTATCATGTATCAATAGGAAAGATGGGGAGGAAGTACAGAAAAGACACTGGTTTTCTTGCACTGGCATTCTGGCTAAGCCCATCAACTTGTAGATTTCCAACCAAGAATTTTCATGCTGAGTCTGAAGAAGCTTTATTAAGCAAAAGGAAAAATCACCTCCAGTATTTCCATGTGCCCTGGTAGTGGTGACCTAGGAAAAACCCAAAGTCCACTTTACTGAGGATTGGTGGCAAACCAGGTTATGGCTTCCTCTGAGTACGTGTATATTTGATGCTGTGCAAGTATATGGAAGGCTGAGGATTTAAGAACCATTTGGACTCTTAGTTGTCTAAATCCAGCTCTGCACACCAGGATCCAGAGCCATGCTTTTTTCTTCTTGGGGGTGTGAGCAGGGTTTTGAGTAACATGTGCATGTGTGCACTGGGGAGGATCAGTGGACCCAGCTGGTGTTCACGGTGAGTGTCCAGGTGTTCCTTCTTAGGAATCCATAAGGATGGGAAAGCAGTGACTGAACCAACTCAGCATCCATTTCATCCACAGAAATGTACTGAGTGCCTGCCTTGGGCAAGGACGGTGTTTGGGGCATGGGGGAACATACAGACGTGTGTGAGGTTTGACTAATGAGCAAATATTGTGGAGCACACAGTATAGCAGCCTGTTTTCGGTGGTGCACTGAGAGCTCTGCTCTTCCGTAATATTCTAACAGGCGGTGGGGCGGGGCAGGGGAGGGGAGACAGACCATAGCCATAGCCAAGTAAATAGATACACCAGATTGTTCAAATGAGAGTTACTCTTCAAAGTAGTCGCTCTATATGACTTATTCTACTTATGTATTAAAAAAAAATACTTTGGATTCCTGTGGAGTGGGCCTTGAGGATTTAGTAAGTCTGGGTGAAAGCTCCCTGGTCGAGTCTGATGTACCGACTCAAGGTTGAGAGTCACAGGTCCAGCTGAAGGTGAAGTTCAGGGGGACAGAGTGGGGGCTCGTCAATCGGCTGTGAACCAGAGAGAGTCTAGAATTAAGACAGAAGGCAGCTTTTTCAGCAGAGTGAGAAGGGTGGTGAGATTTAGTAAAAAACAAATTAAAAAATCTAGTTAAATTTGAATTTCCCATAAATAGTGAGTAATATTTTTGGTATGACTATGTCTTCTATCATAAAAAATCACTGTTTCTCAGATATTCAAATTCAACTGTGCCCTATATCTTACCTGGCACCTCTAGATGTAGTAAGAATCTAGTGGGGAGGGTGGTAACCAACGGGACGGCGATTGGTGCTGGAGGCTGCACGGGTGTATACATAGATCGACTGATTGCCTGGTTGGTTGATGCAAGCCAGACAGGGAGAAGTGTCGTTCTGTTCCCAAGACACCCGATTTCTCACTTCCCTTCTGTGTATGGCTTGGCCGCGACCAGGCACGAGGAGGCTCCCTCTCTCGGCCCTCGGAGGAAGGCGGCGACGGTGGGAGTCTTCCGTCACCTTGGCGACTCCCTCCTGCAGTCAGCTCACAACAGTTTGAGTGACGCCCCCTGCTAGATGCTCACCAGCCCCATTCCCTTTCTTTCACGGTCTCTCTCTCTTTTTTTCCCCTCCGAGTGCTCAGGCTGAGCCAACGAGCCCAGGCAGGGCTCCCAGTACCATCGGGCCAGGAGGGAGCTCAAGGTGCCGGGCGTCCCAGCCCATGCGGGGTATTCACCCGCTCCTCCCAGACCCTTGAGAAACGTACAAGGGCGAGCGCAGAAACACACACCGACGGCAGTTTTATGAGAAAATGCAGATAAAGAGCCCGGCGGTAGGGCCATATGTTCCCCATAATCTCCAAAGCCGTCACTTCAATTAGAGCCTCCCCTGAGTTCTAATGCCCAGTCCTGAGTAAACAAGCCGCTCTGAAAGCAGAACTCGGTTTCCAATTAAAAGTGTACTAACATTTCTCCTTTCCTTAATTCCCGCCGAGCAAAGCCCCGCGCGGGCGGAGGCGCGCCCGGGTCGCGGCGAGGTCGTCGCCGGTCCCCGCCGCCCAGCGCCGCCGCGTTCCCAGGTGACGTCAGGCGGGCCCGGGATTAGGGCCCACCCTGCGCTCCCCGCCCCCGCGGCAGAGTTAATTAAAAGTAATGCCACGGCAAATCCGCCGCGCTCTTCTGCTGAGGCCGCCTTTGCCCTCCCCACCCGCCCCCTCCCGGCCAGCCTTGGAGGGAGGGCCTTCCGAAGCAGGTGCTGGGGATTTGCGTCTGTGAGAGTGTGTGTGTGTGTATTTGTTTTAAGAGGGGCGGGCATATTGTTGCATTTTCGAGGCAGAGATGACCTTACCCCTTAGCCCTCTGCCCGCACACGTGCACTCAGAAGGAGACAGACGCACAGACACCTGCCACCTAAACTGGGCGTCCCCTGTGGTTCCCAGGCGCCCTATGCGTCCTGGATTGGATTTTGTTCCTGGGACACAGGACTCCTGCACACTGGGCTACAGATATCACTTACTGAATTGTCTCCCCCTTCCCCCATCCTTCCGCGACCTTGAGAATTTCTGAGGGCATGAATAAATGGTAGCCACATCTGAGGTTATTAAAATAGCAGGAAAGCAACTTAACACCAACTGGCGTTCTTTCGGAACTCTTTGGAGGGCTGAATTTGAACCTTGCACACCCTTCAACCCCTACATTCTGGCATTCTATAATATGTATATATATTACTGGTTTTATGGACACTTTCTGTTCAGCATAACTGGTTGAAAGTTGCCTAGTTTAAGATGGGAGAGTGATTGCTAGATTAACTTTCTGGCCTACTCTCTATACTAAAGAAAGAATCAAAGAATTGAAGCCATTATCTGAAAAATTCCAGAAACATCAACAAGCAGAAAATCCTCCATAGAGCATTCAAATGCAAATGGTTTTCCTTCTTTCATGAATTATCTACCCAAGTAATTACTTTAGTCTTCAGCTTGGCCTTGATGGTGAAGACCTCAGAGAATTAGTCTCACTAAGTCCAGGACCGTTTGTTTATTCCTTACTCTCTGATTGATGCTAACTAAATTAAATTGAGGCCAGTTCAGCAAACATTTTGAGGACCTCTCTCTCTGTCAGACTCGGGGTTAGATACTAGTGATTACAAGAGGAAGGGAAACAGCCTCTGTGTTATAAGCACTCAGATTCTTCTGTGGATAAGATACTGCTGTAACAAAATAATCACCGTAAAATATAGTCTGGGTATATGTTATAGTGCAGATACAAAGGTTATTGTTATCGAGATTGGATCAGTAATTCCCCTTGGAGTATATATGTGTGTACTGGGGCAAAGGGATCAAGGAACTGTTTTTAAAAATGCTCATAGTGGATGTGACATTGTCACCCGGTCTTGACAGAGTACGTCATTTTCAGGTGATAGAAAGGCAGACGAGTACATTGTTAGAAAGGTATAGCTTCGTATGTACAGAGTTACGGAAATAAGGTTGTGTCTGGCATGGGAGGAAGACTGGCATGTAGGGTTCATCTGGGGGACTGAGATCCTGGTGTTGGTGAACAGCAAGATTGATGCCAAAGTGTGAAGAGCTTTGTACAGTATCTTACTTGTTTTGTATAGCACCTTATACTGAGAGTTATGCAAAGTCTGATCAGAAGTTTGTAACATCACATTTGTGATGTTACTCAGTTTGTGCTTTCAACATAGAAGTACAGAGGATTGGAGCTGACATAACACTGCAGGCAGGGAGGCTGGGCAGGAGGTTATTGTCATGGTACAGGTGAGGGATAAGGCTTGACCCACTGCACAGATTAGAGAGAAGTTTCAGGGAATTCATTCCTTCAATACCCAGTGAATCCAGGCATCACTTAGAAGTGCTGGAGATATAATGGTAAACAAAACAGACCAAATATCTGCCATTGGGGAGCTTACATTCTAGAATTAAATGACATTAAATATAAGAAGAAAAGCTGAAGTTGAAGATGACTTTGAGGTTTCTAAATTGAGTGAATGTTGATGTCACAAGCAGAGATAGAAAGTTCAGAAAAGAAGGAAAGATCTAAATAGTGAATTCAGGTGGAACATGTTGAGTGTGAAGGCTTTTGTGGGCCACATGGATGTGGATGTCTGGTGGGCAGTTGAATACATCTCTTTGGAATTCAAGAGGGAGGTCAGGTGTGCATTTGAGGACCCCAGAAAAGCTGAGGGTTTACAACTAGGTAGGTTTTCACCAACGTCTCCACTGTTGCAGTTGTGTGAGTTTGCATGGGAAAACAAACAATAGCAGCAACAAACATCAAGTGCGACAGTGGTTCTCAAAGTATGTCCCAGGACCAGCAGTGTCAGCATTTCCTGGGGACTTGTTAGAAATGCAGATTCTTAGACTCTACTCCGATCTCCTGAATCAGATGCTCTAGGGGTGGGGCCAGCAATCTGTGAGTCTATTGCCTTGTAAAGTTTGAGAACTAGTGGACTGGAACAGCCCATAGAGCAGAGCCCACCAGATACAAGCCATAAATGACGGTAGCCCATGCAGAAGCAGTACTTGTTAGGGCCGTTGTGCATGGAAACTGATGTGTCTGCATCCAGGACACCTGTGGGCCGTTCTGACTCCCCCAGGGAACATGTGGACTCAGACAGTAATTTAAGCCTTGAAGGATTATGCCTTGATTCTCAACTTTTTTTCATTCTAGTGTAATCTATGATACCGTGAGACTTCTGCCCTGTCCCACTCACCTCAGTTCTGATGAATGCAGTCTTCTGTTTGTCCATGCTTTTGCTATATCCCCTATCATACTATGAATGAATGGATATGAAAGGACTTAAGGCTTGACAAAACAGTTTCTAAAATTCCTTCTAACTCTGATTCTATGGTGTGAATCGTGCACGCACGTTTTCGCACAAACACACACACTCATTCTGCAAATCATCTCCAGTGTCATTCATTCAGGCAACACTTAAGCCCAACCTCTGTGGCCAGCCTTGGACTGGTCACTCAGGGAACATTAAAGATACAAAGACACCGTCTCTGTGATTCAGATGGGCTCCAACACACTAGAATCATTCAGTGAGTAAGAAGTATTGTCTGTGGATAAATTGATGATTTGATGTATATTCTAGGTGTTTGAATGATTTTAGAGAAGAGAGAAATTGACACGGACAAGTGTAATCAGTGATTCGGATAATGTATTGTTTTAAAACAAAAGCTTTAAGGTTATGCACACCTGGATTTAATTTCTCTTTCTTCCATTTGATAAGTACTGATGTTGGGTAAGAACTTAGAGCTCCCCTTCCCCTACTTGGGAAAAACAGGCTGTTATAAGGCTTGAATAAGATAATACTACATGAGTAATGTGTTTATTGTGATGTCTGACACAAAGTAAGTTCTCATTAAAGAGAATTTGTCATCATACATACATACCGGGGACTTTAGCTGGTCATTTCGACATCCATTCCATACACTGACAAAAGAGAGTGAGTAAATCCAAGAAGTAACGACACTCCAAGGACATCTTCCTGACTCACAGGTGTCCTTTTCGTATGGTTGAGAAGCTGTATGTTAGGCAGCCTGACAGTGATGCAAGGAACCACAGCTGGCATGACCTCACCTAACAGCTGGGGTGTGATGAGAGGGAATTCAGGCCCTCAAAGGAGGGACACAGGACACCAGACACAATGCCTGCAAAATGGAATGTGCCAAAGGGAATGTGACATTGGGTCTAGCACTTTCCCCAGAATTTGTTTAGATTCATGTGAAAGGAGTAGTATGCTTTAAGTTGTGTTTATTTTCTTCATAAACAAACTGTGACTTGAAAAGTTCCTTACCTTTGCAGAAGTATATGCCTCCTCCAAAGCAGATGAGGTGATGATATCAGATATCTCCTACCCTGAAAAAAGTACGAGGAAGTATTCACCCTCCATCAGTCTGTCCTTTGCTAGTGTCTCCCGGTTCTCTGGGATGCCATAACCTACTCCATATTATCTGTAAGAGAGATCCATGGAGACTGGGTCTTCCCTTCTAAAGACTCATAGAACCATGCACTGGCATCTTCTGGTGCTTTCCTTGGGTTGAGAAAGAGAATGGAAATGCCTCCCTCTCTTCAATGAACCCTGGGTCTTTGAGCCCAGACACGGTACCTGCCAAAGGGAAAGGCTCACAGCAGGGTTGGACATCTCCCCAAGAGTATCAAGGCTCCCTCAGGCCTCTGCACACCCTGATATTCAGCCTTTGCTGCCCTGGGATAGGGGCATAGCCCCGACTTTCCGTGTACCGTGGTCCATGGAGACAGGTTTTACAGAGCCCTCCTCACCCTGTTCATTCTTTTTTTTTTTTTTAACCTTGGATGTGCCCAAGGACAGTGGGACAACAGAAGGAGGCTTCTCTTCTTGTCTGAGAGCTCCTCCTTGAGATTGCTTTGTCAGATGTGTGTGACAGACTGCACGCCTTTGGTGTGGTCTCTGTAGCAAAGTCTCAGTAACAACAGGTTTATAATCCTTAAAGGTTCCAGAAAGTTGGGAGAAACTTGAATCTCAAAGGCTAGAATTCTCAAGTTATAAGCTGTACAATTTATGGTTTTCAGGACAGGTTAAAATGCCTATTATATCAGTGTTAAGTAAGGGAAAAGGGTTATTCAGATATAGCAACTGTTTTAATTTTGCATCAAACACAGCTGAATGGAACCCAACTGATTTGAACTCTCAGTGGAGCAGAATGTTATTTGAAATTCTCCTTTAGTATAAAGAATGAATGAATCAGAAAATAAACAGGTATTAAAGATTTATTTCAAGCAATAACCTTGAAATAATGTTTTTTCCAGGGTTAGTCCCTACTCAGCCCTGTCTTACATACTTTCTACCCTTGCAGTTGTATAAAGTAATTGTTTATGTTTAAAAACAATACCCTTTAGGACTTACTGAAAGAACAAGAACCATACAGAAAAGACCAATTAGGTCTATAAACTCTAGTCTGTGAACCAGAAAGATGGCATAATTTACTTTAGAAAACTTTTTATCAACAAATGTTACGGGTGTTGGTGCTCAACTCGTCAGTTTGAGCACATAGAGTTAACAAGAAGAGAACTTTTCTACATCAGTCCTGTGGTTCCTGCCCCAAAATACACGATTTAAAATGAATAATGAGGAAGCGTCAGACAAACTCAAATTGGAAGATGTTCTGTAGAATAACTGGCCTGTATTTTTCATGAGTGAATCTTCATGGAAGTAAAAGTTTGAGAAACTGTCCTAGACTGGGGAAGGTTTTGGTGGCACAGCAGCTGATTTCCTTGTGGGTCCCGGGGTTGGACTGTGGACCAGAAGGAGGCCGCTGAAAGACAATTAGCAAAATTTGAATGAAGATTCAAAATTGTATTGATGTCACAATACTGACAAGGTAGAGCAGTGGTAAGGAAACTGGTTGCGATGAGGAGATGCAGCAGAAGCCAAGGGTCTGATCTCTGAATCGGGACGATTCCCTGGAGTAGGAAATGCAAACTCACTCCAGTACTTTTTGCCTGGAAAATTCCATGGATAGAGGAGCCTGGTGGGCTGCAGTCCATAGGGTCGCAGAGTCAGACACGACTACTTGAGCAAACATGCAGACAAGTATGCAAGGATATAATTATTAGGAAATACTGAAGTACTGGGTCAGCCAAAATGGTCAGGTTTTCTGTAACACCTTATAGGAAAATCCAAATGGACTTTTTGGCCAATCCAATATTTGCATGTGTGTCAGGGGAAGAGTAGCCCATTCTCCGGGCAGTAGGTCAACAAAGTTCTATGCCGAGGTGTTCACCTATCTGCTGAGCAGAAGCCTGACTCAGAACTGTTCAGGACTTTCCTTCTCTCAACAACTGTGCTGGACACTTGGTGTGGGGAAAAGCTCTGGACTCTGAGTCAAGAGACTAAATGCCTATTTGCAGGCTGCTATAACTAGGTGTATCACCTTGGACACACTCCTTCACCAAAGGGGTGCTCATTTTCTTACCTGCAGTGTGAGGGCATTGATCTATAAGTTCTCTAGGTTCCTTTATTCTTCTCAACATGTTCCACCAAGGAGCAGCTGGAAGGTAAGTCATAATGCTATGTGTGTGTCCGGAACAGTGAATATGATAAGGCAGTGGGAAACTTATTTCAACTCATGAAGGAAGTTATTGCCTTAAAAGTAGGGCTGGCTTCATCACCTTGAGTGTAGAGCTCATTATGCATGTAGGAAAATTGAAACTTGAAAAGTTCCTGGGAGAATGTTAAGATTTAGATGGTCATCTTGAGAGACAATGTGGGGGTGGTGGTCCTTAGGCATTGCTTGAGTGACAATCTTGCTATCTCTCTTGTATGCTGCTACTGCTGCTGCTGAGTTGCTTCAGTTGTGTCCGACTCTGTGCGACCCCATAGACGGCAGCCCACCAGGCTCCCCCGTCCCTGGGATTCTCAAGGCAAGAACACTGGAGTGGGGTGCCATTGCCTTCTCCAATGCTTGAAAGTGAAAAGTGAAAGTGAAGTCGCTCAGTCGTGTCCGACTCTTAGCGACCCCATGGACTGCAGCCCACCAGGCTCCTCTGTCCATGGGATTTTCCAGGCAAGAGTACTGGAGTGGGGTGCCCTTGCCTTCTCCGATCTCTCTTGTATAGCTATTGACATTAAGTCATTACAATAAAATTAGAAAGGATCATAATGGAAACAGAACACAAGCACAGCGCTTTCTGTCCGCCATCATAAACACCTTTGCACAAGATCTTGGTCAGCATATTTCAGTTTGAGCACTACTGGCATTTTGGGTGTGAGTTTGCTGCTTTGCATCTATGGCTTTCATGCACTAAATGCCAGTAAACGTGAAAGTGAAAATCGCTCAGTTGTGTCCAACTCTTTGCAACTATAAAGTCCATGGAATTCTCCAGGCCAGAATACTGGAGTGGGTAGCCTTTCCCTTCTCCAGGGGATCTTCCCAACCCAGCGATCAAACCCAGGTCTCCCATGTTGCAGGCGGATTCTTTACCAGCCGAGCCACAGCCCAAGAATACTGGAGTGGGTAGCCTATCCCTTCTCCAGCAGATCTTCCCAACCCAGGAATCCAACCAGGGTTTCCTGCATTGCAGGCGGATTCTTTACCAACGGAGCTAACTGCTGCTGCTAAGTCACTTCAGTTGTGCCCGATTCTGTGCAACCCCATAGATGGCAGCCCACCAGGCTCCCCCGTCCCTGGGATTCTCCAGGCAAGAACACTGGAGTGGGTTGCCATTTCCTTCTCCAATGCATGAAAGTGAACAGTGAAAGGGAAGTTGCTCAGTCGTGTCTGACTCTTCGCGACCCCATGGACTGCAGCCTACCAGGCTCCTCCACCCATGGGATTTTCTAGGCAAGAGTACTGGAGTGGGGTGCCATTGCCTTCTCCAACTGAGCTAACAGGGAAGCCCAAATGCCCATAAGGTCACAAGTTATTGCAACAAGCAGGAAAAAACCATACATTTGACCCTGTGGAACAGAACATTCCTGATTGAGTACCGCTGGTCAGTTGAGTGATCATAATCAGACAGTAGTTTAGTTAGTATTTTCTCCTTTCATTTAAAAACATAGAAGATTGAGTTGAAATGAATCTTAGGACATTATCACTTCATAGTTGAGGAAATTAAGATTAAGTACCTCATCCAAGGCCACAGTGTAATTATTGGAGGAGGCACATTTAGTATTAGACTCTCACCCACTGCAAGACTCACTGATATGGTCAAAGAGATATTTGGGACTAATAATTTAAATGACTGGGGGGCTATCTATAACTTCTATTAATGAATGCCTTCCCCAAAGCCCCAAGCCTGAGAGTTTTCTAGAATGACCAGTCCTTTAGCCAGTTTACCTGCTTAAACAAACTTAGGTGCCTAAGCAGAGCCAATGCTGTATTTCATATTCTAAAACACTTTTACTGGTTGTATTTTAATATATCCAAAATTGAACCATAACTCACAGTTGGTATGATGAGAAAGCATTGTATCAAACTTTAATTGGTCAAGTTCTTTTTCCTTGGTGGCCCATAAAACAATAACATATTATATAATTAAAAGCATCTTATATTTGATGAAATACGGTAGATTGTTTTCAGGACAGGTTGTAGAAGTACAGAGATCACTTCAATTTTAACTGTTCCTAGAGTTGTCACGTAGACTTGGACATGATTGAAGCGACTTAGCAGCAGCAGCAGCAGCAGAGTTGTCACTGCTGCTGCTGCTAAGCCGCTTCAGTCATGTCCGACTCTGTGCGACCCCATAGATGGCAGCCCACCAGGCTCCCCCATCCCTGGGATTCTCCAGGCAAGAACACTGGAGTGGCTTGCCATTTCCTTCTCCAATGCATGAAAGCGAAAAGTGAAAGTGAAGTTGCTCAGTCGTGTCCAACTCTTAGCAACCCCATGGACTGCAGCCTACCAGGCTCCCCTGCCCATGGGATTTTCCAGGCAAGAGTACTGGAGTGGGGGTGCCATTGCCTTCTCCGAGAGCTGTCACAGCATGTGGCAAAATCTGCCCTTTTAATTGTTTAGTTTCTGTGTAACACAGTAGTATAGGTATTGAGAAATTGAAGGGAGGCTCTGCAAGTAAAAGTGATCAGTTGTCCAGTGTCTCTCTCTTGTCCCTGGAGTAAAGTTCTGTTGAAGTCTTTTCTGGACTCCAGTTTTTGTCCCTGGCCTTTGGATCTGGCCATGGTGCTGACCGCTCATAGAAATTTATTACTTGTTTCCAGTGAGTTCTGTACCTAATACCTAAATGCTGGGGTAGATAATTGCCATATCTCATTACCTAACTGGTACTTTGGAAGAAGCCTTCAAAACTAGTTCCAAGGAAAATAACAAAGAAAGTGAGAGGGTGACTTGAGCTAACTTAGGTTTCAATAGTGCTAGTAAATGTGTTTGGAGATGCTCACCCGGCAGATGAAAGGACAGTTGCCAAACCTGCAAAATCACTTGTCAGTCTCAAGATCTGTATCGGCCAGGGACCAGCGGGAGGGCAGAACCAATTGTCAGCATTTACAACAGTTTCATACAGAGAATTGATGACACAGTGATGAGATTGTTGGTGATACAAACAGATCAGGATGGTGAAGCAGCCTACGGATTTGCAACAGAGAGAAGCCCCGGAGCGACAGGTGATGTGACTTCTGTGGACATCTAGTGGAAGCAAACACTGCCGTGGGATTTTTAGGTGGGACTTGGAGCCATTCAGGAGATGCAGAGAAACCACCCAAGGCAGAAGGGGGTCAAGGAAATACCTTAATTTCTCCCTTTCCTATTCCTTGTAAATGCCTCCCATTGGCTGGCCCCAGGCAGACAAGCAGCCTGCAAGGGTCAGCACCCCAGGTGATACATAGGAGATCAAAGAGAAGCAAAGGAGGAATACGAGTTCCAAGGAAGTGCACTTAATCTGTGACACCTGTAAAGCAGATGAAGAAATTTAGAGACCTCTAAAATAGTGGAAAGGAGAAGGAAATGGCAACCCACTCCAGTGTTCTTGCCTGGAGAATCCCAGGGACGATGGAGCCTGGTGGGCTGCCGTCTGTGGGGTCGCACAGAGTCGGACACGACTCAAGTGACTTAGCAGCAAAATAGTGGAAAGAAAATTTAACAATCAATATTTGTTCACAGAAGTGGAGGCCTTTTGTGTTAGAGGAAAGGTAGGTCTCTTGGCTTCCTAGAGTGGA
Source organism: Budorcas taxicolor (assembly GCF_023091745.1). Taxonomy (NCBI): domain Eukaryota; kingdom Metazoa; phylum Chordata; class Mammalia; order Artiodactyla; family Bovidae; genus Budorcas; species Budorcas taxicolor. The sequence goes on from NC_068912.1 coordinate 4,189,697, forward strand.
TTAGGCATGCAGGAAAGTATAGGAAAAAGCCCTGAAATAAGGAGATAGGTGATGGGGACTAGGACTCTGCTTCAGTCCCTTCCCTGACTTGCTATGGCTTCCATAATGTTAAGAACAAACCCAGGTCATGGCCTGTGTGCCCTAACCAGGTCTGGCATCAGCTTCTTCACCTTGTCTTCCGCCTTTCTCCTCCTGGGGACTGTGGCCTGGCCTTAACCGCTGAGCCCACTCAGCTCATTCTGCACCCACTTAGCTCATTCTGCGCCTCTACTGGGACATCCTGTCCTGAGCTCTCCCATGGTTTGCTCTTTCTTGTCACCTTCAAATGGTGCTTTCTCAGCAGGGGCTCCACTGACCACCCTATCTAAAAAGTCATCCTTAACTGTGGATTTCTCCCTCACAGTCACCATATTTTAAATCTCTCCTCATTACTTTTCACTATTTAAATTCTGCAATGATCTAGTTTGTTCTTATTTGATATGTTTCCCCCAAAGATAGGTGAATTCCCCAAGAGGAAGGAGTCTCGTCTATTTTGTTTCCCACTGTAGTCCCCAAATCTAGAACAACAGTGGCAACATTTTATGGGTTTAGTAAATGTTTGCCAACATAGTGAACCAAAGAATGCCTTTCAGTTCAGTTCAGTTCAGTCGCTCAGTCGTGTCCGACTCTTTGCGACCCCATGAAGTGCAGCACGCCAGGCCTGCCTGTCCATCACCAACTCCTGGAGTTCACTCAGACTCACGTCCATCGAGTCCGTGATGCCATCCAGCCATCTCATCCTCTGTCGTCTCCTTCTCCTCCTGCCCCTAATCCCTCCCAGCATCAGAGTCTTTTCCAATGAGTCAACTCTTTGCATGAGGTGGTCAAAGTACTGGTGTTTCAGCTTTAGCATCATTCCTTCCAAAGAAATCCCAAGGCTGATCTCCTTCAGAATGGACTGATTGGATCTCCTTGCAGTCCAAAGCTCAAGAATGCCTTTAGCTGGTATTTAATTATCTGCTGTTTGACTGTTTCCCTAGTTTCAGACTAAAGATATTCCCCCCTTCCTTCCTTTTTTTTTAAATTAAAAAAAATTGGCCATTTCTCATGTTAATAAGACCCTTGTGGATAGAGTATGTGATATTACTTTATGAATATGTACTTGTAACTAAGAAAATTAACATTTTAAATTTCTTAAATGTTTACTCTGTGCCCAGTACAGGAAACTGAGATCTGGAGAAATTACTTTCAAATGAGCCAGCATGGAACCCAGGTCTCTTTGATTTCAAAGCCCCTCCTCTTAATCCTTTCACTGTGGTGCTTCTCTATTTTAGAAAATTGAAACACAAGGTCAATTTTCATCGGTTCCACTTTCTCCTTCTTCACTGTCCATACTACGCTGTCTCTCCATGTCTGGAATATCCTTGCCGCCTCCTCCTTTATTTTATATTTATTTTTGTTAAATCTAAACTATTCTTTCCATAGGTCTTCTTGAGTAATCCCACCCTGTTCTCCAATGACCACATTTGATGCCCCTTTACTGAATTCTGCCCAGCATCACGCTCTGATGGGGATCAGAACACTTCTCTTGCTGCTTTGTAAATACTAACCTGCCATCTCCTCCACTAGACTGTATATTCTTGAGCCAGGACTCTGTCTTGTTCATGGATATATGCTAAATATTTTGCAAAAATGAATATTTTAAAAATAGAGGATAGAATTCTGGTTACCAAAGCATGGGTGATGGGGGATTTAGGGAGATATTATTTAAGGTTACAAACTGGGAACTAGTAGATGAATAAGTCCTGAAGATGGAATGCACAGCATAGTGAACATAGACAACAATACTGTGTCATAAACTTCACGGTTGCTAAACATTTGTTGTTCAGTCACCAAGTCATGTCTGACTCTTCGCGACCCCATGAACTGCAGCACACCAGGCTTCCCTTTCCCTCTCTGTCTCCTGGAGTTTGTCCAAGTTCATGTCCATTGAATCAGTGATGCCATCCAACCATCTATATCGTCCTCTGTTACCCTCTTCTGTTCTGCCTTCAATCTTGCCTAGCACCAGAGTCTTTTCCAGTGAGTTGGTGGTTTGCATCAGGTGGCCAAAGTATTGGAGCTTCAGCTAAACAAGATGAGATAATTGTTCTCACCACAAAAGAGAGATGACAATTTTGCAACATGCTAGAGGTGTTAGCTAATGCTGTGGTGGTAATCATTTTGTTATACACCTTAAAATTATGCAATGTTATATGTCAATTATATTTCAATTAAAGATTGTTTTTAATTAAAAAATTTTAAGATGAATACTAATGATGGGTATATTAGGACCCCTGCATACTGAAAAATATTTATCTGTGAAAATAAAGAATCTATGAAACTAAGAATTCTTCTTCACTGGGAGAATAAAATTTAGCTTTACATAAAGAGCTTGATCCATGCATGCTTCTCAGGTGCACGTTCATTTTATAGAGCAAGATGTGTGATATAAAGAAAACCTATATTAACTTAGACCCTAATAGCAAGGTTAGGCTACAACTGCCATTATAGTCCATCAGCCACCTATATTTTCCTGAAGCTCAGCTGTACCTGCAAGGTATTTCCAAGTTGTAAAACAAACAGAACTACCATATGAGCCAGCAACCCCACTACTGGTCACATACCCTGAGTAAACCATAATTCAAAAAGACACATGTACTCAGTGTTGACTGCAGCACTGTCTACCACAGCCAGACATGGAAGCAGCCTAGATGTCCATCAGCAGAGGAATGAGTAAGGATGTGGGACATATACACAATGAAATAGTAGCCGTTAAAAAGAATGAAACTGGGTCGTTCCTGATAACCTTCTGTCCCAGATCTCTAGAGTTGAAACAGCTGACTGCAAGGGAGGATGCATTTAGACTTGATCTAAGACATTAAGCTAAATGGACACATGATGACATCCATGTTTGGTGTGTGGTTCATAACTTTGAATCATTTGGGTGAAGCAAGCAGAACGGCCACCCAGCCCTTTTGCCTCAATCCTGGAAGAGGTGATCCTGAATAGAGGGGAAAAGAACAACTCCACACCAGGGTGAGGGAGAGCTGAGCCCTCTTAGGGCTCTCTGCTCTCTTACCAGCTCAAGTATCTGTGGGTTTGGTATTTTGAGGCCATCCTCCTTGACAAAGAAGAGGCAAATCTGACTCACGTGCTTGGTAGGGTACTTCAAGATGATGGATAACAAAGGCTATCTATCCCTGCTCATGTCAACCCAAAGTCATCATATATTCAGCCCCAATTTTCCCATTATTCCCATGCACAACCATTATTATTTTAAAAATTTATTTCAGTGAGAACATATAAGTGTTACTCTCTTAGCAAGTTTCAGTTATAAAATATAGTGTTATTAACTCTAGTCACCATGTTATATATTAGAGCCTCAGATCTGATTCATCTTGAAGGTTCTATCCTTTTACCAGGCTTACTCCATTTCCCCTATTCCCAAGCCCTTGGCAACCACTTTTCTTCTCCATGTTTTAATAGCTAGTCATTCTTAATGTTGCCAATTCATGTAACAGCTTAAAAGCAAAAATACTTTGAGGGTCAACACTGTCAAGGTCAAAGTAGCTAGTTTGCAACCTCTGGCTTATAGACGCACACCATTATTTTTTATCATAATTTTATTCTCCCCTAATTATCAAAACTGGCAGAAATTACTCTGAAGATTTGGGACTCGTTGGAAAGGTATGAAGGCCTCTGTTGACTGAAAGGATGTGTTATGATTGCAGACTTCCCATCCCTGCACATATACATATCCCTGTGTACATCTAGGTATAAGGGTGGAGAAAGAGAGCAAGAGGAATGTTCTAGACCAGTGATTCTCCAAGTATGGTTCCTGGGCCAGCAGCATCAGCATCACTCAGGAAACCATTAGAAATGAAAAATCACAGATTGCATCCCAGACCTACTAAGTCAGAGACTCTGCGGGTGCACCCAGCAGTCTGTGTCTAACCAGCCTTCTAGATGATTCTGAGGCACATTCAGATTGGAGATCCACTTCTCCAGAGTCTAGACTAGAACTCCAGTGGTCTTCGGTTCATAATAGCAGTATTCTTCCTCTCACCCTTATTTCAACAGTAAACTCTGTACTTTACAACTAATGACAGGATGGCAAATAAATGTTTTTAGTATTAGAAATTCAAGGCTAACTAATTGTAAGAAGCATTCATGATGATGCTATTAAGTATGATTTCATCAAGCTCAAAATCATGTTGGGACACCCAATTTCACTTATGAGTAATAACCATAAATACTCTGTGAAGGGCTGTAAAGGAGTTCACTGCACACAGTTATACTCAGTTGATAGTTAAATTAGGGGGAGCTCTTCTTGTGATAAATATTTATTTTTCTCACCCAAGCTTGTGTTCTCATCCAATCTTGTGTTCTCACTCATGAAGAACCATGGCTAGGGGAAGGTCTGTTGAAGATCTGTCACTTGGGAAGGGCCGCCCAGCCAGATGGGGTGGAGGGCTTCCAGGCCAAGAGCCCATCATTCCCCCAGCTGTCCTTGGAGACTGTACTTTCCAGTCCCCTAAGGGATGGCTGCAGAACAAATTGTACCATGGCACCTGCCCCATCTGGTCCCATCACTTCAAGGCAAATAGAAGGGCAAAAAGTGGAAGCAGTGACCGATTTTATTTTCTTGGGCACCAGAATCACTGCAGGTGTCTGCAGCCATTAAGTTAAAAGACATGCTCCTTGGAAGGAAAGCTAGGACAAACCTAACAGTGTATTAAAAAGCAGAGACATCGATTTGCTGACAAAGGCCCACGTAGTCAAAGCTATGGTTTTTCCTCTGCCTTTAGCTTCTCTTCTTTTCTCAGCTGTTTGTAAGGCCTCTTCAGACAACCATTTTGCCTTTTTGCATTTCTTCTCCTTGGGGATGGTCTAGATCACTGACTCCTGTGCAATGTCATGGACCACTGTCCATACTTCTCCAGATACTCTATCCGATCTAATCTCTTGAATCTAGAGCACTGCCTCCTGTACAGTATCACGGACCACTGACCATACTTCTTCAGACTCTCTGTCTATCAAATCTAATCCCTTGAATCTATTTGTCACTTCCACTGTATAATTGTAAGGGATTGATTTAGGTCATACTTGAATGTTCTAGTGGTTTTCCCTACTTCTTCAATTTAAGTCTGAATTGGGCAATAAGAAGTTCATGATCTGAGCCATAGTCAGTTCCTAGTCTTGTTTTTTCTGACTGTATAGAGCTTCTCCATCTTCGGCTGCAAAAAAAAAATAATCAATCTGATTTCAATACCGACCACTGGGTGATGTTCATGTGTAGAGTCATCTCTTGTGTTGTTGGAAGAGAATGTTTGCTATGACCAGTGCATTCTCTTGGCAAAACTCTGTTAGCCTTTGCCCTGCTTCATTTTGTTCTCCAACGCCAAACTTGCCCGTTACTCCAGGCATCTCTTGACTTCCTACTTTTGCATTCCAGTCCCCTGTGATGAAAAGGACATCATCTTTTTGGTGTTAGTTCTAGAAGGTCTTGTAAGTTTCCATAGAACCATTCAACTTCAACTTCTTTGGCGTTAGTGGTTGGGGCATAGACTTGGATTACTGTGATATTGACTGTTTTGCCTTGGATACAAACATTGATAAATCTGTTATTTTTGAGATTGCACCCAAGTACAGCATTTTGTATTTTTTTTTTTTTACTATGAGGACTCCTCCATTTCTTGTAAAGGATTCTTGCCCACAGTAGTAGATGTAATGGTCATTTGAGTTAAATTCACCCATTCCCATCCATTTTAGTTCAGTGATTCCTGAAATGTCAGTGTTCACTCTTGCCATCTCCTGTTTGACTGCTTCCCGCTTACTTTGACTCATGGACCTAACATTCCAGGTTCCTATGCAATACTGTTCTTTACAGCGTCAGACTTTACTTCCATCACCAGCCTCATCTACAACTGGGCTTTGTTTTTGCTTTGGTTCTGCCTCTTCATTCTTTCTGGAGCTATTTCTCCACTCTTCTCCAGTAGCGTATTGGGCACCTGGAGAGTTCATCTTTCAGTGACATTTCTGTTTGCCTTTTCATATTGTTCATGGGCTCTCAAGGGAAGAATACTGAAGTGGTTTGCTATTCCCTTCTCCAGTGAACCACGTTTTGTCAGACCTCTCCCATGACCCAGATCTCTCCCACCTCACCCATTACCCATGTGTCTTGGGTGGCCCTACACGGCCATGGCTCATAGTTTTATTGAGTTGGACAAGGCTGTGATGCAAGTGATCAGTTTGGTTAGTTTTCTGTAATTGTGGTTTCCATTCTGTCTGCCCTCTGATGGATAAGGATAAGAGTCTTATGGAAGCTTCCTGATGGGAGGGACTGGCTGTAGGAGAATCTGGGTTTTGCTCTGATGGGCAGGGCTGTGCTCAATTCAGTTCAGTTCAGTCACTCAGTCATGTCTGACTCTTTGCAACCCCATGGACTGCAGAATGCCAGGCCTCCCTGACCATCACCAACCCCCAGAGTTTACTCAGACTCATGTCCATTAAGACAGTGATGCCATCCAACCATCTCATGTTCTGTTATCCCCTTCTCCTCCCACCTTCAATCTTTCCCAGCATCAGGGTCTTTTCAAATGAGTTGGCTCTTCCCATCAGATGGCCAAAGTATTGGAGTTTCAGCTTCACCATCAGTCCTTCCAATAAACATTCAGGGCTGATTTCCTTTAGGATGGACTGGTTGGATCTCCCTTCAGTCCAAGGGACTCTCAAGAGTCTTCTGCACACCACATTTCAAAAGCATCAGTTCTTTGGCTCTCAGCTTTCTTTATAGTACAACTCTCATATCCGTACATGACTGCCGGGCGCCAGTGTGAGGAATCCCGCCCGTGACAAGGTCATGAGGAAGGAAGCTGACATACGCAAGGTGTGCTCAGACTTCAGGGCCCCCTCTGGAAATTCCTAAGCATGTACCCCAACAAAAATCTGCCGGTTTTTGTGCTCTGCTTTTCCACTCTTCTGACATTCTCTGGAAAAAGTCAATTCAGGGCTTTAGTCTTCTGCATTTGAAACAGTGTTTCAATCCAAAAACCCCTCTGATGGCTTTCTAGCCTGCCTGCAGGACTCCTACAGCTGCGCCTGTGATTGTTTGAGGCCTCCTGACCACAGGAGGCACGGGAAGCTTAAAACATCCTAGGAACGTAGGGGCTTCCGAGGAGCCAAAATCATTAGAATAGGACTGATTAAAGGCTTCATTTCTTGATTCAATGCTTGCTGCTAAATTTTCATATCCTTTATTTTTAGATATAGTTGGTATATAGAAAAACAAGTAGTAGACCTGGTATGAGCAACATTAGATCTTTGAGTTAAGTACCTTCTTTGTTATAACCCACTGCGCTTTTGTTCTATAGAGATGCAACTTTAGCGCTTTAAGGAGATGCAGATGAAAGAAAAACACTTCAGGGGAAACGAAATTAACATTCATTCAGGAAGAGAGCCAAAAAGTGTTAACATGCCTCTCGGCCAGAAGATGATGTAAATCACCTGAGACCTTTTGTATACAAAATGATATACAGAAAGAGTCTGGGCTGCGAACGCTACATAATTTTGTGTTACCCATTGATCTCCATGTTTTATCAAAAGTATAAAAGGCCTTCTGAACAATAAAGGATTGGACTAGTCTCTCGGCCTGGTTTCTTGAGAATCTGGCTCCCCCCCACCCCCACCCCTGTCTCTCTCTCTCTTCTTCTCTCCCTTTCCCTCTCTCTGCTCTTTACTTTAATTTCAGGCTGAATCTCCACGTGGGGCGCGGAGGCTCGCCAGGTCTATTTACTTGCCCTGGCTGTTAAGACCCGCGCGAAAGGGAGCCTAAGGCGAGGCACCCTTAGATATTCAAGCGGGCGCCGGTGGCCCAACGTAGATGGTGCAAATTCCTTGTCTGGAATTTTATTGGTCTTCCACGTAACCCAAGCTATTCAGCCCTCTTCTTCCACTTAATTCTCCTACTACACTATTGCTTCTTAATCTAATCTTATATTAATAAATAAGCAAGTCTTTTCACGCCAACGCTGTCCACCCTTCGAATTCCCTGGATCCACCGGGGCTGGACCCCAGCACATGACTACTGGAAAAACCATAGCTTTGACTAGATGGACCTTTGTTAGCAAAGTAGTGTATCTGCTTTTTAATAAACTATCTAGGTTGGTCATAACTTTTCTTCCAAGGAGCAAGCGTCTTTTAATTTCATGGCTGCAGTCAGCATCTGGAATGATTTTGCTGCTGCTCCTGCTGCTAAGTCGCTTCAGTTATGTCCGACTCTTTGTGACCCCATAGATGGCAGCCCACCAGGCTCCCCCATCCCTGGGATTCTCTAGGCAAGAATACTGGAGTGGGTTGCCATTTCCTTTTCCAACGCATGAAAGTGAAAAGTGAAAGTGAAGTCGCTCAGTCGTGTCTGACTGCTAGCGACCCCATGGACTGTAGCCCACCAGGCTCCTCCATCCATGGGATTTTCCAGGCAAGAGTACTGGAGTGGGGTGCCATTGCCTTCTCTGGGAATGATTTTGGAGCCCCCCAAAATAAAGTCTGTTACTGTTTCCTCTGTTTCCCCATTTATTTGCCATGAAGTGATAGGACACTGAAAGATGAGCTCCCCAGGTTGGTAGGTGCCCAATATTCCACTGGAGATCAGTGGAGAAATAACTCAGAAGGAATGAAGAGGCAGAGCCAAAGCAAAAACAACAGCCAGTTGTGGATGTGACTGGTGATGGAAGTAAAGTCCGATGCTATAAAGAGCGATACTGCATAAGAACCTAGAATCCATCCTAGGTCCATGAAATCAAGGCAAGTTGGAAGTGGTCCAACAAGAGATGGCAAGAGTGAACATCAACATTTTAGGCATCAGAGAACTAAAATGGACTGGAATGGGTGAATTTAACTCAAATGACAATTATGCCTACTACTGTTGGCAAGAATCCCTTAGAAGAAATGGAGTAGCCCTCATAGTCAAAAAAAGAGTCTGAAATGCAATCTCAAAAATGACAGAATGATCTCTGTTCATTTCCAAGGCAAACCATTCAGTATCACAGTAATCCAAGTCTATACACCGACCAGCAGAAGCTGGAGAATCTGAAGTTGAATGATTTTATGAAGACCTATGCTAAGTCACTTCAGTCGTGTCCAAAACTCTGTGCGACCCCATAGATGGCAGCCCACCAGGCTCCCCCATCCCTGGGATTCTCCAGGCAAGAACACTGGAGCGGGTTGCCATTTCCTTCTCCAATGCACGAACGTGAAAAGTGAAAGTGAAGTCGCTCAGTCATGTCTGACCCTCAGCAACCCCATGGACTGCAGCCTTCCAGGCTCCTCTGTCCATGGGACTTTCCAGGCAAGAGTACCTATAAGACCTTCTAAAACTAACACTAAAAAATTATGTCCTTTTCATTATAGGGGACTGGAATGCAAAAGTAGGAAGTCAAGAGTTACCTGTAGTAAACGGCAAACTTGGCCTTGGAGTACAGAATGAAGCAGGGCAAAAGCTAACAGAGTTTTGCCAAGAGAAGGCACTGGTCATAGCAAACACCCTCTTCCAACAACACAAGAGAAGACTCTGTACATGGACATTGACCATATGGTCAATACCAAAATCAGATTGATTATTTTCTTTGTAGCTGAAGATGGAGAAGCTCTATACAGTCAGCCGAAACAAGAGTGGGAGCTGACTGTGGGTCAGATCATGAACTCCTTATTGTCAAATTCAGACTTAAATTGAAGAAAGCAGGGGAAATCACTGGACCATTTAAGTATGACCTAAATCAAATCCCTTATGATTATACAGTGGAAGTGACAAATAGATTCAGGCAATTAGATCTGATAGAGTGCCTGAAGAACTATGGACGGAGGTTTTTGACACTGTACTGGAGGCAGTGATCAAGACCATCACCAAGAAAAAGAAATGCAAAAAGGCAAAATGGTTGTTTGAGGAGGCCTTACAAATAGCTATGAAAAGAAGAGAAGCAAAAGGCAAAGGAGAAAAGAAAAAATATACCCATTTGAATGCAGAGTTTCAAAAAATAGCAAGGAGATATAAGAAAGCCTTCCTCAGTGATCGGTGCAAAGAAATAGAGGCAAACATTAGAACGGGAAAGACTAGAGATTTCATCAAGAAAATTAGAGATACCAAGGGAACTTTTCATGCAACAATGGGCACAATAAGGACAGAAATTGTATGAACCTAACAGAAGCAGAAGATATTAAGAAGAGGTGGCAAGAATACACAGAACTGTACAAAAAAGGTCTTCACGACCCAGATAATCATGATGGTATGATCATCACCTAGAGCCAGACATCCTGGAATGTGAAGTCAAGCGGGCCTTAGGAAGCATCACTATGAACAAAGCTAGTGGAGGTGATGAAATTCCAGTTGAGCTATTTCAAATCCTGAAAGATGATGCTGTGAAAGGGCTCTGGTCAGTAAATCTTTAATCCAGTTTTCTGTTGTTGGGTGGGGCTGTGTTCCCTTTCTGTAGTTTGACCTGAGGCCAAACTATGGTAGAGGTTATGGTGACCTCCTTTCAAAGGCCTTATGCCCAACGGGTGGATTCTGTGCCCCTGACCCCATGGCAGGCTACTGTCGATTTTGCCCCTCCTAACACTCCGGTGGCTCAGAGGTTAAAGCGTCTGCCTGGAATGAGGGAGACCCTGGTTCGATCCCTGGGTCGGGAAGATTCCCTGGAGAAGGAAATGGCAACCCACTCTAGTACTCTTGCCTGGAGAATCCCGTGGAGGGAGGAGCCTGGTGGGCTGCAGTCCATGGGGTCACAGAGTCGGACACGATTGAGCGACTTCCCTTTCACTTTCTTTCACTTTCACCACCTAGCTGGGGCTTCTCCTTTGCCCTTGGATGTGGGGTATCTCTTTTGGTGGAATCCAACATTCTCCTGTCAATGGTTGTTCAGTGGTGAGTTAGTTGCAATTTTGGAGTTCTCACAAGAGAAGATGAGTGCACGTCCTTCTACTCTGCCATCTTGTATAAAACTGTGAGAGTCAACCTTGGGTATAGGGGTTGGTACAGGTAAAATTATGTTTTTATTAAGCATCTTATACATAGCAGTGTATGTATGCCAACCTTCTTCTAGTCTTAATTATTGTATTTTGGGTTTTCTTTGTCATGGTTTTCTCTCCTATCCTTTTTATGGAAACATAACTGGATGGTACTGATGAGACTGTCAGTGGAATGAATGTCAGCACAAAAAAGAAATTCAAATTGTGATTTAAGGGAAGTGAATTTCATCCACAGTTAAGTTCATTTCAGTCGCTCAGTCATGTCTGACTCTGCGACCCCATGGACTGCAGCATGCCAGGCTTCCCTGTCCATTACCAACTCCCAAAGCTTGCTCAAACTCATGTCCATCAAATTGGTAATGCCATCCAACCATCTCATCCTCTGTCGTCCCCTTCTCCTCCTGCCTTCAGTCTTGACCAGCATCAGGGTCTTTTCCAAGGAGTCAGTTATTTGCATCAGGTGGCCAACGTATTGGAGTTTCAGCTTCAGCATCAGTCCTTCCAATGACCATTCAGGACTGATTTCCTTTAGGATGGACTGCTTTGATCTCCTCGCAATCCAAGGGACTCTCAAGAGTCTTCTCCAATAGCACAGTTCAGAAGCATTAATTCTTTGGCACTCAGCTTTCTTTATTTCATCCTAGCTGAGCCCAAGTATGGAAGTAGCTAGTAATTCTATAATAATTTCTATAGCTACTGGAAGTTGGTTGACACTGGTGAATTAATCTCTGAAAAATGGAAAGACAGGCCTCAGCATGTATGTTAATACATTGCATCACTTTGTTCTGTATACTTTAGATACAAACTACTTAAAAGTAATTATTAGTCTTCGGAGTGTTCAATGTGGTGGTATATGTGGAGGATACAAAGATGATTTAGATTTGGTCTCTATAGAAGGGATGCAAAATTATAACGATGGTAATTAGCTAGAATTTATGAAATTCTCACCATGAGTTTAGTACTATGCTGCTGCTGCTAAGTCGCTTCAGTCGTATCCGACTCTGTGCAACCCCAGAGATGGCAGCCCACCAGGCTCCCCCGCCCCTGGGATTCTCCAGGCAAGAACACTGGAGTGGGTCGACATTTCCTTCTCCAATGCATAAAGGTGAAAAGTGAAAGTGAAGTCGCTCAGTTGTGTCCGACTCTTAGCAACCCCATGGACTGCAGCCCACCAGGCTTCTTCATCCATGGGATTTTCCAGGCAAGAGTACTGGAGTGGGGTGCCATTGCCTTCTCCATTAGTACTGTAAATACTGTATATAAATTACCCATATAATTATTTTAACTATCCTATTAGGTAGGTGCTATTTGACAAACCAAAGCAATGTAGAGGCATCTTGGCTCAGACTACTAGCTAGTACATGATGGAGCAAAATATTGAGGCCAAGGCACTGCCCTTAACCACTCTGTTCTAGTGCCCATAATGGAATTTCATCTATTTATTTATTTTGCTATTCTGCAAGGCATGTGGTATCCACAGCCAGGGATCGAACCCATGCCCCCTGCAGTGGAAGCGTGGAGTCTTAACCACTGGGTCACCAGGGAAGTCCCCCATAATGAAATTTTGATATTAGTCCAGTACAGTTTTTTTTAAAAATCTGAGCATTTGTAATTTTGTTTTTGTTAAACGGTTGGAGAATAACGTCGAGCAACATATACAATTGTCTTCTAACTTGAATACACTTGAATAACTAAAACATTGGAGGTCGACAAGGAGGTGCTCTGGGCATTTGGAAAGGGATGAAATTGACTTGGGAAGGAGCTGAGGGAGGCTTCAGGACAAGATAAATTTGGATCTTTTTAGTGGAGAATTATGGAAACAAAAGAAGGTTTCGCCCTGCCCCCAGTCATTCCTTGGCTAAGTACTCTGTTTTATTTTATTCTTAACAATTTAACATGTTAGCAGCTACATTATGTTTTTCTTTCCTCTTTCTCTCTCTTCTCCCGCTAGGGATAGGAGATCAGTGACTTCCTGGACCTTGTCCATTCCTCCTTATCCTGGGTCAAGTATCTGTACACAGTAGGCACACTCATGTGTGGCTGTTGAATGACAGGAATTTCGTATGAGAACTGTGAGTTTCTTAACCAGTGGAAACATATAATAAGTTCATGAACACCCAAGAAGCATAATAAAGTAAAAATATTTAAAATATCTCACATTTTTATGCTATTTTACAAATTTTTTTTCAAAGTTCTTTTACCTATTCTTACTGCTGAGTTCATAATACCATCAGGGTAGCTCTTTATTCCCCTGATTTTACAAATTAGGAAGGTGGGGCTCAGAGAAGTTAAGTCATTTGCCTTAGGTCACACAGCAGATGAGTGGTGGATGTAATATCGGAGGCTAGGTGTCTGACTTCACTTGGCCCTTTTCTTTTGAGTCTATCAGTGGTTTATAGAATGGTCTAGAGTCTGAAGACACAGGCCTGACTGGGTATTGGCCTTGGTTTGTCTTTCCAAACCAGCAGAGGGCCTGGCAGAACCAGAACATCTAGACCAAGGGGGTAGGCAGTCAGATCAGCTGTGGCTCTCTAGGCAAATTCTCTCTGTGATTAAGTCCGCAACGAATTCGTCCTAATATTTAGAATGTTTTAGCCAATTCACCCCAGCTCCCCAGTCACCTAGAGGATTGTTGGTCTGGGTCTTTTTAACTTAGATAATTAACCCTTTGTCTTCCATTCCAGATGATTTTATCCTCCTGAAGACTGGTGATCAATGCAGCAAAACTGGATTATGCCAAAGAGATATGGTGTTCAGTCCACTTAAGTCAGTTCCTGAGTTTGGAGCAAACACACGCAAACCTTAATAATATAACCAAATACAGTGTCATGCACATCACACCCCTTGCCTAGTGAGCCATCAGGTTAGCAGATTAATGAGCTTTTATTGAGACTGAGAGACTTCCCAGGTGGCTCAGTGGTAGGTAAAGAATCTGCCTACCAACAGGAGATGTGGGTTTGAACCCTGACTTAGGAAGATCCTCTGCGGAAGAAAATGGCAACCCACTCCAGTATTCTTGCCTGGAAAAGTCCATGGACAGAGGAGCATGGCGGGCTACAGTCCGTGGGGTCGCAGAGTCGGAGATGACTTAGCGATGAAACAGCAGTTGAGACTGAAAGCAGAACCCCAAATATCTGATTTGACTTGTTATGAGCTTCCTGACCTTCTCTAAGTCGGGCTGAATCAAAAAGAACAAGTTACGGTTTATGCATCCATGCTTGATTGGAATACAGTGGTGGTGGTGGAGAGGTGTTTTCTGATGTCCTGATCATCAAAATTTCCAGTACTGGCAAAGCTATGCATAGTTCCATTGAACATTTACCTCTGCTTATCAGTTGGGGTTGCATGTGGCCATCTTTTCATTAAAAAGGGGAGGACAAAGAGGTGGGAAAACTCAGAGAGGAAAAGATACAGAGTGTGCGTGCCTGTATAGAAGGGAGAGGGAGTGAGGCAGGGTAAATGTCAGCAGAAAGCCTATCGAAATGTGAAAAGACCCCAAACTGATGCAGATCCGCGGAAATTCCACCAGTCCAGCAGTACTGTCTCTGTTCCCGACAAACCTCCCAGGCTCAAGGGGAACTTCAGGAACACCAGCCAGCCAAGCAAAGCAAAAGGAGAGGGTGCTAGGCTGGGTGGGGTGGGGGGGCGCCTGCATTCTCAGAGTGGAGACCGAGCTCTCCTGGGGGGATAACCTGGAAGTCTGAGCTGGGTGCCCCTCTCCCTCTGCTTGGCACAGGAGCCTCCATCCACAGTGGACATGGCTGAACAGAGGGGTTCTTCTTGGGACCCCTTATCCGTGGTCTGCTCAGGAGTGTAGCCCTGCTCCTGTCTGTCCTGATCTTGAAATGCTAGGTGCCCCATGACTGAGGATCCTCCCAGAGTGAGGGTTGGAGTGGCAGGCTGTGCCTGGGGAGAGTGGGGTGGAGTGAGGGGAACCAGGATTTAAAATAAGGTCTGTCCTTTTCGGACGGAAAAGAATGGCTTTTCCAGCAGGAGCTCAGAGTGGAAGATCTGTCACCCTTCTCTCTCCTCACTCTTTAATAACACTGATGCTGCCTTACCTGGTGCTGCAAGTCCCAGGTATCCTTGGATCATCACAACCCTGGGAGGTAGAGGAGGCAGGAGAGGGAAGATGGAAGCGGAAGACAGAGCATCCCAGCTGTGTGCCTTTCGGCAAAATATCACTCACCTCCCTGGGGCCTGGTTTACTCATGTGTAGTTTAAAAAAAAGGGGGGACGGATAATAACACAATTCCTGCCTCCTAGTGTTCCAACAGAAACAAGGAAATAATGCAATTGTAAAGTGAAGCTGTCAAGTGTTAGTTAAGGGAAAGGGCTGTTGTTTCAAGGAGACACAGCTGAGTAGCAAAACCAAAACTAGAATCCAGGTCTCCTGTTTCATGGCCAGAGTTACCTTCCACCACTCCATCTGCTCTTTGGATACCAAGAGTGGTCTTTCAGTGGTTACAGGAGACCTGGCACCTAAACTGCCCCCACTCCTGGGCCAGGACCCACACAGGTGACTGTCATTTGTTTATGCCTTATTTTCTGGGTAAAAAGTCTGAATCTCTGCTCCCTGCGGGAGTGTTTCTCACCTGGGCTTGGAAGTAGGCAAGCTTGGCGTGAAACCTGGCCCCACCACCTGGATCCTGTGTGTTGGGGGAGGTTCCTGACGCTTTCCGAAGCTGTGATTATTCCTTAGGTAGGAGAGGAATTCTCCCAGTGCCTGCCATGCTGTGTTGCCATGGAGATGAGGTGAAATGTTTGCCCTGGACACAGACTGACACCTAACTGGTGCTTGGGCTGTGGGCCTTTTCTTCTTTTCTCAGGTCCCTTGTCCAGTGCTGAGACTTGAGAGGCTTCCTCAGCCCAGTCTGCAAAGCGGGCCTGGGGGCCGGGCGGCATCATCCGCATGTAGATACTGGTGTCTGCTTTCCTGGACCACGGGGCCCTTACCCTGGCTCCACACTTTTCCCGTGTAGCTCCAGCCACGGAACTCCCCCCAGCTCTCATCATTGCTAATGACATTGGCTCAGGAACGTCTGGGCCCCAGGAGAAAGCTCCACGAGGCCTCTCCACCCTGCTGTTCTTCCCCAGATGTGCACACCCTCTGAGGCCCTGAGCGCCCCCTACTGGCCAGCATGCACATTCTTTCCCCTTTTCTCCAGTCTCGGGCTGAGCCCTTTTCCCTGTGCCTGTCTGGACCCACTCCTCCTTCCTCCCTTACATTTAGGCTCCTGCCTTCACTAGCTCCTCCGGCTCATTGACACCCGCCTTCCTCAATGCCTTTATTTTTAAAAATTGAAGTATAGTTGATTTATAGTACTGTGTCAGTCTCAGGTGTACAGCAGTGATTTAGCTATACATACATATATATTCTTTTTCAGGTTCATTTCCGTTATAGTTTATTACAAGATATTGAGTATAGTTCCCCGTGCAATATCGTAGGACCTCGTTGTTTATTTTGTATATGGTAAAAGTGTAGAGCTGTATAGTATAAATATCAGTTCAGTTCAGTTCAGTCGCTCAGTCGTGTCCGACTCTTTGCGACCCCATGAATCGCAGCACGCCAGGCCTCCCTGTCCATCACCAACTCCCGGAGTTCACTCAGATTCACGTCCATCGAGTCGGTGATGCCATCCAGCCATCTCATCCTCTGTCGTCCCCTCCTCCTCCTGCCCCCAATCCCTCTCAGCATCAGAGTCTTTTCTAATGACTCAACTCTTCGCATGAGGTGGCCAAAGTACTGGAGTTTCAGCTTTAGCATCATTCCTTCCAAAGAAATCCCAGGGCTGATCTCCTTCAGAAGGGACTGGCTGGATCTCCTTGCAGTCCAAGGGACTCTCAAGAGTCTTCTCCAACACCGCAGTTCAAAAGCATCCATTCTTCGGCGCTCAGCCTTCTTCACAGTCCAACTCACATCCATATAATACTACACATATAGTGTTATCAATATATAGTGTATCTGCTAATCCCAAACTCCTAATTTATCCCTTCCTTCTTTCCCCTTCTATATGCCTCCATTTTTATTGATAGTCTTTTTTACCATGCCTAAAACTCATAACCAAATACTATGTTATGTTTATTGTTTGACACATGCGAACTCTCTCACATGCTCACTGTCTGTTCCTTGAGAGCAAGGGGTCGCCTCTGATCTCTGTCATCCCCGGGGCTGAGCACCTGGTGATGTGCAAGTGGACTGTATATTCAATGAGCCTCACTTGCCAGGCCCAGGTCTTGCTCCCCTGCTATTTGACGTTCTCTCTTGACACAAAACACCCTCTCTGTCCTTTGCTGCCTGGCAGCTTCTGTGCATTGCCTGTCATTCACTTGCACCTCCAGTGACACCTGTATGTATTCTGTTGCGTTCCCAGCCTCCTCCTCCAGCTCCTGTAAGCAGAGTTATTATTTTGGCACTTGATCGTTCTCCTCTGTTAATCTGGGATCTGTAAGAGCAGAAGCCGAATCTCCATCATCTCTGTAGCCTAGAATTGTCCTTCTGCAGTGCCTGACACGGGAGCCCACGATAGATGCTGAGTGGATGCTGATGCAAAGTCCAAGGCAAATCTACAGAAATGTGATTTGGGTCTGAGCTGAGACCTTCTTGAAGGACTCTGTATAAGGCAGTTTCCAACTGTAGCTACAGGGACATCACTATTCTAGAGAGCTTTACCTCCTGCCTCTTGAATGTGAAATGCTGCCTTGCGTCTATGCTCAGGGAGAGTGGAATTCTGATCCTCTAGCACAGGGCAGTGACTGAAATAGTTTCCTATGTTTTCTGTCCTCATAAATTCCTCCCTTGCTTCTTTCCCTCCCCCTCCACCCACCACAAGTCCCAGAGTCTTCCTCTTCTCCCCTGCCTGAAGGACATTTATGAGGATCATCACGGGGGTGAGGACCATCACGGGGGGAGCATCTGAGCCTTGTTCCTGCCTCTCCTTTCCCTCACTTGAGGGTCTCTGGTCCCCCTCCCTCACCCTCGCCTCCTGGGCCAAGCTCTGATATCTCTTGCCCAGTTTATGGGCCGTTGGGATTTTTCCAACAACCTGAAATGAATCTGGGAGGCCCCACAGGTAGTACAGCCTGTCTCGGAGCCATAAACCACGGCTGATCTTTTCATCTGCCATTGCTTATGTCACGAATGAGTGGGAGGACCAGGCAAAGGGAAGCTATAGCCCCTGAGCCATTCCAGATTTTCTTTTTTACAAGAAAGCGGGAAAAAAGGCCCTGAGAAACATGCTCCAAGCAAATTTTGTGCCAAGCAAATTCATTTCAGCCTGGTAGGCTGTGCGTGGAGACTTAATCTCTGGACTTTCCCTCGAGGAGTCAGATTTATGCTGCGTTTGTGTCTAAATGGCCTCCAGGGATGCTGACATTTGTTGTTGGAGACAGCAAGTGGTGTTCCTTTCATCTCCACTGAGGGGTGTCAGCTTAAATTATGAGGGATCGCTCTGGCCTGCATCTGGGTGTGGGAGCCTCTGGTGAGGCAAGGGGCCAGCCCTCCCTCCGCTCCCGCGACGTCTCTGCTGTTAGAAGGGTTTTCTTCATCTTCTGCTCTATGGTACTCCTGCTGGCCCAGTGAGAAATCTCCTGGCTCATTTAGAACTTTCCTTTCTCTTGGACAAATCGTTAAGTGTGTATTTGAGGCACTGCAGACTTGCATGGAGAAGTTGGCATCAGAGGCAGGCAGCCCTCCCCTGCTGGAGGAGGCGGCAGGAGCCTGTGTTAACATCCCAGGAGTGGCCTGGAAATTCCCCGAAAGAGTCAGAGGGCACTGTTGCGCTCATGTTCACCACCTGGCAGGCTGAAGCCAGCGATGGTCTGCATTCCCCCTGGCAGCTGGGTCGCGACATCTGTCTGCATTTTTGGAGATGCCCAGAGGCACTCCATTCCTCCGTCTTCAGACTCTCTCTTGCTCAGATCTGCCAAGACACCTGAAATTTCACAGTGGTCAATGTTTGGTTGGAGGTATTTCCTGTTCCATGTCTGTACATTGCTGACTGTGCCAGAGGACGCATCAAACTATGGCAGTCACTGACTCCTCAGTGTTGGGCAGTGCTTCCTGCTCCAGAGTCACAGCCTGAAAGCCTGGCGCACAGGATATGTACGTCTTGATGGAGAACAGGTCAGGAGCGGTCCAGGGCAGGGGTCAGCACACTATGGCATGCAGGCCAAGTCTGGCTGGGTGCCTGTTTGGAAAATAGTTTTATTGGCACCCAGCCACGCCTCTTCATCCCGTCTGTGCTGCATTCATGCTACACGGCAGAGCTGAGTGGTTGCAATAGAGACCATAAGACCTGCAAAGAGTGAAATATTTTACTCCCTGGCCTTTGACCAAAAAAGTCTGCAGATGCCTGCTCTAGAGCATCTGATGTTTCTTGGAAGGCAAAGTGGGGCCCCTTAGGAGACAGGAGAAAGACTGAACAGCAACAAGGAGGAGTCACAGGGAGAAAATGCGCCACAAAAATGACAGAGGCACTCCCGGCTCAGATCTTCATCTCATCCTCCCTCTCCTCCCACGTCTGCCCGTCCTCCTCCTCCTCCTCCTCTGAAGGCAAATGTTTTCATCGCTCCTCTCAGGGATGTAGAGGGAATGAGTGAGCAGCTGCTTGTGATGCCGCCCTAGCAGACGGTTCTTGTTGCCCTCCTCCCAGCTGTTCCATGATGGGATCTCGGGAAATGTGCACGTGCCTTAGCAGGGGGGAGTCCAGAGTACACAGACAGCAGGGGCCCCAGCCGACCACTGCTGGGGCTCTGAACAAACTTCACTCATCACATCTTCCTTCTGGAACCAGCCCTGATGCCCTCTCCCTCTCTTTTCCTCCTCACAAGCACTTGCACACTCACTTTCTATAAAACCAACTCACAGTGCAAGCTAGGGTCATGTCTGCAAAGCGAGAGGAGTGAATGCTCGCACTTAAAACCATAACTCAGACTCCCATCAAGGTGCAACTGTTAAGAGAAAACGCAGATCTCAGATTAAGAACACATCCTTTGAAATGATGATGATGATTTACTACGTACCTATCATACCTAGACAGTGCTAAACCCTTTACATATATCATCTCATTTAATTCCAACAACACTGTCACCTTCTCCAATAAAAAAATTGAGTCTTGGGAATTGCTTGACAATCACACATCATCACCGACAAGGCCAGAATTGAAACCCGAGTTCCTATGGCTCCGGAGCCCACGCTTGTGGACACCGTACCATCATGCTCTTCTGAATGGTGTCAGCATCTATGAGCCATTATCATGGAACCTAGCATTATTTTAGATTTTGCATTTTCAGTAGTTGCATCATCCTAGTCATCAGTATGCCTTTGTATCAAGCTATGTGACTGTAAAAGAACCAGACTGACTCTGTGAGACATTTGCAAATACCATTTTATGGACAAAACAGGTAAAAGACATGTAGGTTCTGAAGGTGATACAACTGCATTTTAAAATCAGTTCTGTGCTTTGGATTGCTCAGCCATTTGTTCCAGACTCAGTAACCTTGTAGTCATCTGCCTTGCAGGAGAGCTGCCCAATGCTTGGCATGGGGTGTCAGCCCCATTGCCTCAGAAGTAGTACCCAAAGCATCAACAGTATCAGAGGAGCATCTTTTGATCCCAAAGAATCCACTCAGAATTATTGGCTTCACAAAAGACTAAGTCTGGGGAGTCTCTGAGCAGTGGGATGTAGGGCCCAGTGAGGATGAATCTGCACCATCAATGGCCTCCTTTTTCCTACCTTTTCTCTCCTTGTGTGATCTTCTTAGTTCCCCAAGCCTTTTAGTTCTTACATGTTTTTTTCTTCTTGCCATTCTGAAAACCTCCTTCTAGAGAGATCCTAAAACCCCTTACATCTGGCTTAGATCAGCTTACTGAATTCTCCCCTGGGAAAAGAAGCCAAAGAGTTAAAGAGGCCAGAGTGGCCAATCCTTGTCATGAAGATTCTTCTTTAATCTCACCTTCATCCATCTTTTAGGTTTTATCATTTGTACTCTCATAGGGAGTAAGGCAGAGAGGAAAAGATGTCCTTCCCATAACATCTAATAGAAGCCTGCTCTGTGCCTCCGTGTTAGCTGCTTTGGGTATTCTTATCTCCAGGGCAGGCTCAGTGAAGGGCATCCCTTACACAGGTTTGAACTTAAAACAAGAGGACAGAGCTGGAAGGAGACCCAGGTCTGCCTGTGTCAGACTGTTCAGTTACATTGCAAGGGTCATGCCATCAGGGAACTCACAGGTTCATCTTCCTTCACATTCAGACTGTATGTCTAAAAGTTCATAGAGGAAAGCTTCTTAGCCATTGTCTTTCAGATAAAAATAAGGTTTTTTTGGCTCTAGCAGAGTCAAAAAGTAGGATTAAACTAAGTCTAAACTCAAACATGGTATGCAAAAAAGCATCTTTCCAGAGGAGGTTGGGATGAAGTAGTAGGATGTGGAGCTCACACCCAGTGGGTCCCCTCATCCTAGATTTCTTGAAGTGGCCAGAAGGGGACCAGAATGAGGGGACTGGAGCCAAGGAAGCTCTTGGGACAAAGGTTTCTCCCGGAGGAAAGAGGGCAGCTGAGCTGTGTAAGGACCCAGAGAGAAATGAGGGTCTTACTAGGGTAATGTGAGCACAAAACTGCCTGTGGCTTAATGCCAAAAGTAGGAAGGAATCTCTCTTACAGGGGTTTTTCCTAGATCCTGGAAGCATCTTCTCAGAAGTGTGAAATCTGTGGTATGTAAAAGGTAGCCTGGGAATGAATGTCATATGTACTAGAGGCTTTATTTCCTTCAGGTTACTCCTTGTATTGATCACTGCTGATAAAGTTGAAATAAACACATAGTTACTTTACTAGAGAATTATTTATTTTATAGACAGGCAGTTTTGACTAACTGCCTTTTATCTGTCTCTGCACGTAGTTTTATGCTGGTCTTCTGCGGCCTTTTTTTTTTTTTCCCCCCACTTTTTTTTTTTATGATTTTTTTTTCAATTAAAAAATTTTTTTTTAATTTTTATTTTTACTTTATTTTACTTTACAATACTGTATTGGTTTTGCCATACATTGACATGAATCCACCATGGGTGTACATGAGTTCCCAAACATGAACCCCCCTCCCACCTCCCTCCCCATAACATCTCTCTGGGTCATCCCCGTGTACCAGCCCCAAGCATGCTGTATCCTGCATCGGACATAGACTGGCAATTCGATTCTTACATGATAGTATACATGTTTCAATGCCATTCTGCCAAATCATCCCACCCTCTCCCTCTCCCACCGAGTCCAAAAGTCCACTATACACATCTGTGTCTCTTTTGCTGTCTTGCATACAGGGTCATCATTGCCATCTTTCTAAATTCCATATATATGTGTTAGTATACTGTATTGGTGTTTTTCTTTCTGGCTTACTTCACTCTGTATAATCGGCTCCCGTTTCATCCATCTCATCAGAACTGATTCAAATGTATTCTTTTTAATGGCTGAGTAATACTCCATTGTGTATATGTACCATAGCTTTCTTATCCATTCATCTGCTGATGGACATCTAGGTTGTTTCCATGTCCTGGCTATTATAAACAGTGCTGCGATGAACATTGGGGTACATGTGTCTCTTTCAATTCTGGTTTCCTCGGTGTGTATGCCCAGCAGTGGGATTGCTGGGTCATAAGGCAGTTCTATTTGCAATTTTTTAAGGAATCTCCACACTGTTCTCCATAGTGGCTGTACTAGTTTGCATTCCCGCCAACAGTGTAGGAGGGTTCCCTTTTCTCCACACCCTCTCCAGCATTTATTGCTTGCAGATTTTTGGATCATTCTGCAGCCTTTTAAACAGTATTGTTTTTTACCTCCTGGCAGTGGCTAGTATTTCAGTCATAGTATCTAGAAGTTATATATAACTTATCCAGGTCAAGAAAACTATACAAACTATTAGTACACTAATAACCAGTGCTTACCGAGCCTTTATTATACGCTTATCAGTCTTCTGAATGCCTTCTTGGTAACCTCATTTAATCCTCAGATAACCTCAGTGAAGTGTTCTCCTCTATCCCGATTTTACAGAGAAGGAAATTGATCCACAGAGAGTTACGTCACTTGCTCAAGGCCACACAGCTGGTAAATGTGGAGCTGGGACAACATCCTGGGAGGAAGTTCTGAGCTGTGGTGGTGGACTTCCTGGTTCCTATCTCCAAGTTTCAGAAGTTTTCCCTTAGCCCCTTCCTGGGGGCTTTGGGATCAATACCACACAGGTTGTTTCATTCATATCTTAAGTCATCCTCAGAACGTGGACCTGAGTGTCTTATTATGGAATAACATACAACTCCAGGTAGCAGCCTTGAGGGACCCAACATATTACTTCTGCTTCTTTCAGGGAAAAGTGATGATGAGGAAAGTCTTTGCAAGTCAGCCCACGGGGCAGGGAAAGGAGCCTCTGAGGACAGCAAGGACCATAAGCGCCCCAAACGTCCCAGAACCATCTTGACAACCCAACAGAGGAGAGCATTCAAGGCCTCGTTTGAAGTATCCTCCAAGCCATGCAGGAAGGTACAGAGGGGAGGAAGGGAAGAAAGGGGATAAGGCCCCTCTCCTCTGTGTGTAACCTGGACTCCTGTGGGGAGTCGATGGGCACCTGGGAGGGATCAGGGTGGGGAGTGCTGTTCAGACAGTCTGGGCGGGTGGCCTTGAGCCCCATTGGAGGCTCCAGGGATCCCTGTAGTTGTGGTGGGGGCAGTGGTAGAATCTCCTTTTGCTTTTTGGCATGGACCATTCCAACTGGCTACTTCCTCTTACCTTTCATTTCATGGAGAGCAATGGGGAGAATAATAAGGAGTTCCATTTGGGGTATAGGTCAAGATGTTACAATAGAAGAAAAATACAGTGGATTGTAGCGTATGTTCTTTTTTTGGTCCGGTTCGTTCTGCTTAAGGTGGTGATTTTGGCATTCATCCATGTTGTCCACCCATTTTTGTTGTTGCATGGTATTCCATAGGTATACCGTGGGCTGCTTGTCCCTTTCCCTGTTGATGGGCATGTGGGTTGTTTCCAGTTTGGGGCTGTTACAGACAGGGCTGCCGTGAACAAATATGTAAAAACAATGATACAGTGACTTAATAAGAGTTCATGTTGCTCTCACATCATAGTCCAGAGGTGAGCAACACAAGATTGGCCGAGAAACTCTGTCTCATCACATGTGTCTAAGGGACTGCTCCAGATGTCACCATTTTTTTGCAGCTACCATGGTGGAAAAAGAGGGAGTAGGGCAGGGGATGGGAGGCAAGCAGTTTCTTTCTAAAGAACATACACACCCTGGGATTTTTTTGCATCACTCTCACTTGTTGGCTAGAATTTAATCCCGTGATTACAAATGGACCTGGGAAATGAGTCCATCTGGGTATCTATATAAATTCCTAAAACAGGAATTCAGTTGCTAAGAGGAAGAAAGAGAATTCATTTTGGAGACAATTAGTAGTCTCTGTCACAAATAGCTGCATTTACTTATTAAGTACCCACCATTTATTGACTCTGCCATACCAGGTACTGTCT
Organism: Budorcas taxicolor; assembly: GCF_023091745.1. Lineage (NCBI taxonomy): Eukaryota > Metazoa > Chordata > Mammalia > Artiodactyla > Bovidae > Budorcas > Budorcas taxicolor. Next base: position 4,214,261 of record NC_068912.1, read on the forward strand.
TTTATGCAACAAAGATAAGAAAAGAAAGGTTCTTGAAATTGAATTGAAATTCATAGAAGAAAGACATTTAAAAATTTTTAGCATTGTTTTTCCTCTCTCCCTCTGTGTAGGAATCAGTTTTTGCTGCAGTAACAAAATCTTAGCAGCTCCAACAAACATTTATTTCCCACTGCTAGGCTGTGGGTTGGCTGCTGGTTCAGGGTCAGGTCTGCCCCGCATGTCTGTCATTAAAGGGTCCATGCCACAGGAGCAGCAGCCACCTGGGGCACATGGGTCTCCTGACAATGGCAGAAGGCAAGAGGCTGAGTTCCACTGGGCATGCCCAGTGGATCTCCGTGGAGATCACTCACTTCACATCCAGTAATAGTCCATGGGCCACAGCAAGTCACGTGGGTAAGCCCACTGTGAGTGCAGCGGAAGCGCATACCCATCCAGGAGTGGGAAGGATGGTTATTTGCTGAACCATAATACATCCTCCCACCACTTCTGACTTTTGAAGTTTCAACTGCAGGATGCTTTCTTTCCTTGACCTCACTGCCCCATAAGTTCCAGCAGAAAGAGCTGGTAGAAAGTGAGCCCCAAAGTAGGCCTGCACAAGCGCCAGTTCCCACCTCCCTTGGCTGTTTGCTTGTTCTGCATGAACTAGACCCCCAGCCTCTGTGTGGCCTGTGTCCACCGCCTGTCTCCAGGCCGCCAGTAGGGAGGAGCTGTGCGCTGGGACCCTGGGGAGAAAGCGCAAGGGCCAAGACAGAGGGGCGGCCTGGAGCCGGGAGAAGGGAGTGGCCCAGGCGAGGCTTTGTGGGACAGGTGGCTTCTGAGCCGGGCCTCTGAAGGGTGGATAGGGTTTCTGCAGGTGGCTGTGGGCCCCTGCATACACTGCTGTTTAGCAGAAGGATGTGGTTTAAAAATCTGCTCTAATCATCCTGTTTCTCCTAAGCTTGAGCCTGAGTGGCATGGCAAAGGTAAACACTTCCCCAGGCCTCCAGCTTGCTCTATTTTCTATGTTTACTCAAGGAGCTCCTAAGTCTGATTTCCTCAGAATCTAACCATGAGGGGCCCGTGGGTCTCAGGGTCACTCTTGGGAGATCTGTGCCTCTTCCCTCTTCCCTTCTGGCCCGTCCCTCGCCATGTGCCTGTATGGAGGACAGATGTTTAAACCCCTCTCTGCACGAGAGGGACCTCGATTGTCCTGTCTCTTCGTAGCCCCAGGCCACGTACCCACCTCAGCCTGGTCTGCCTTGTTCTGTCAGATACCAGGTGGCTGTTGTCTTATCTTTTTTGAGAGCTCGCTGTAAATATGATTATTCCCGAGACACCCAAAGTGACCTAGAGATATAAGGGACAAAACCGAACATTTAAGTCCGTGAATTAAGATAGGAGAAGAGACCAAGCGAGAACCATTTTGCTTTTGCAACGTGATTTTTCACCCTTAGTTCTCCTTAAGTAGGTTATGGCATATACTTGGCATACAGCTGAAACACAAAAATAGATTTTGCTAGTATCTAAGAACCACTTGAAGGCCCAGGTTCCAGAGGATGAGAAACCCAGGAATACTTCTTAAAATACAAACCTGAATGAATGCTGCTTCTTCCCCTCACTTACCTGGGGAAGCACTGTCTCTCCACTGAAGGGAAGCAACGCTCTGTATTTGGGATTTTGCTGAGCATTGAATATTCCCCAGCTCCTGTGTAGGATGTGGCCTGTTGGGCTCCCTGTGCATTGCACAGGAAGTGTTCCGCCTTCTACTCTGACATGCCAATATTTCTATATTTCTAATGTTACATATTTTTAAGGTGAGGGAGACCCTGGCTGCAGAGACAGGGCTGAGCGTCCGTGTGGTTCAGGTGTGGTTCCAGAACCAGAGAGCTAAGGTAATCTGCTTCTTACTTCTGTCTCTGTATGGCCGGTTTCCTGAAATAATAGTAGAATGTTGTACTTGCCCACAAATTTTCTAACTTCAATTCATTGGATAGACTAGTGCTCTCAATTCAGAAAGTCTATGATGAGCAGTCATTTCAGCCACAGCATACTTGCAGAAGGGCATCTGTTCTAGTGGGGTGCTGTTATTTTCCTTGTGATTATGACTATTAGTCGTTTTCATGAAGCAATACCTTTCTGTGTCTTGGTAAAAGCAGATCCTTTAATTCCTATTCATTTAACCAGATGCCAGAGTTCCTCTGAAATTTCAGAGGGAAACCGACGTAGCACCCATATGATTGGTCTCTATGGCACATGGAATGGATGTCCTAACTCACCTTTCCTAGTGCCCCGCCTGTCCCTGTTAGATCATCATGTTGTCCTCTGGATCCTACCAAGGTGTGCATACCCCCGCCACGGTCTCTCATTTCTCTTAGACCTTTACTTATCTTCCTACCTGCACACATGCATGTGGTGGGCTTCCCAGGTGGCACAGTGGTAAAGAACCTGCCTGCCAATGCAGGAGACGCAGGAGACGTGGATTTGATCCCTGGATTTGGGAAGATGCCCTGAAGGAAGAAATGGTGACCCACTCCAGTACTCTTGCCCGGAAAACGCCATGGACAGAGGAGCCTGCTGGGCTACAGCCCAGGGTGTTGCAAAGGGTTGGATATGACTGAGCACACACACACACACACACACACACACACACACACACACACACACACATGTGTTAGTGGCCCATTTCTCTAGACCTCTAATCTTTAGTGGGTGATGGATTCGTATCTCATTAGCTAATCGTGATTGGTTAAGATACCATTTCCCTAATTGAATTCCTCAGACTGGGCTTCTGGTGTGTAGTCCATGGTCTTTTCTATGAAAGAATTTCATAGTTGAGAGAACCTATAGCCTATGTATTCATAAGCAGGGAGCATATTTAAAGTTCTGAGAAATCTTGCAATAAAGAAGTTTTTTAAAAATCTAATGTTCCCTACACACACAGACACATACACACACACTCACACACTCAAAAAAAACCACCTGAAGGCCCAATTTCCAGAGGATGAGAAACCCAGGAACACTTCTTGAAATACATACCTACATTTATGCTTATTTTTCTCTTCATTTACCTGGGGAATGAAGGTTTACCTAATGTTGCCACACACACACACACACACACACACACACACACACACACACACACACACACACACACACACACCCCAAGGATCTCATGGAACCTAATATTCCACAGAAGACACTTTGAGAAAGATTGGGTTGATGTGTTCCTTCTGGGAAGTTAGTGTGCTTTGGGGGACAAGCTCCTTACCTAAAGGCATGCATGTCCTGATAGGAGTCTCTGCCACAAGGGCCAGTGGGTGGAACAGCCTCTTGGCTCATGCTGAATCACAGCTGTCAGCAGGCCCTTACTGCACATCTAAGCTGGCCTGCAGACTGCACATCCCTCACTCACACCTCACATTAAACTGTGACGCCATAAGCAGCAGGTTTTATTTGTTGAGAGGGCCTCCCTGTTCCTGCTAAGAGCAGCTGCCCTGTGGCTTCCTAGCCAGCTGTCTTTCCGTGGCTGCGGTGTAGAAATCCCTCAGCCACCATGCATCAGGCTCAGTGTGGTTCCTGAAACGTGGATTCTCTCCTGAGTAAAAGCTAGGGAAGGGGTCCCTCTGCTTTCCCCCTGAGCTGATTCCCCCCTGGCCTAGCTGTGAGAACCTGCTACAGGCCCCCTGACTTCTAATCCTGAGTTCTCTCCTCCCCAGATGAAGAAGCTGGCCCGGCGGCAGCAGCAGCAGCAGCAAGATCAGCAGAACACCCAGCGGCTGAGTACCGGTAAGCTGGCACCTCCTCCTAGCCAGGCCTCTCCTGCCAGGGGCCTGCAACTGCCCTGCCCTTGGAATGACATCTCTGGGCTCCCTGAAGCCCAGTCCACACTCATTTGGGAGAAGGGACCTTCCAGGGAGGACCAAACCATGAGAACTGTGAGAGGGCAGAGGGCGCCAGCTGAGGCCCAGAACTGTGGATTGCAGGTGGCACTAACCAGTCCAAAGCCCCCATGCCCAGAGCCTGCTGTGGTATCCGGCCCTGCGTCGGAGCCTACCTGCAGAGTCAAAGACACGCTCTGTTTCTCGTCCAGCCTAGCCCTCCTTCTTCTAGGCAAATCAGTTTCATAGAAGACACCACAGTGACTTACAATCCCTTCCAAAATAATATGAAATAGTAAAAATAATGATAGTGGAAAAAAAAAAACCCTCCTTTGTTGAGCACTTTTGCTCTCACTCATACTGACCTGACTCACAGCCACAACCCCCAAGGTGAGCAGAGGAGTTATTAATATTTCCATCTTACAGATGCACAAACAGGCTCTGCAAGACGGACCACAGTCCTAGATAGGTGAAGGATGGAATTGGGCTGGAACCTGTCTCTCTAAGGCTCACTTGGTCACGCTGCCTTAGCTCGCCCTTACCTCCATGTACCTCCATGTGTTGTTTTTTTAATAGGGGTGATGTGAGGACTGGGGAGTGTGTGAAACGGGACAAGCTGTGGGGCCCTTTAAGGAAGATAAAAGAAAAAAAAGCACAAATGACGACATTAAAACAGTGTCATTCTTAAAGGGACATGGCTCCAGCCTCAGCTGCCCAGTAGACTCTCCCGAGCGGTCTGTTTGCGCCCTGGAGCAGGGATTCTCGCCCTTTAAGGCGCACCGCAACCAGCTGGTATTGGTGTAGATTCTGATCCTTGAGATTTTGGTGGGCCTGAAGAGTCTGCATTTTTAACAAATTCTCATTCTGCCACCCTGTGGACCACACATGGAAAGTGGCATCAGTTGTCTGGCCCCTAAACAGAGGGGCTGGCCCCTTACCTTCATGGACCTTGCCTTGCGCTTGATGTGGGGCTAGGCTCCATCAAAAATTTGATTTTTCCACTCAAGAGTTCTTTCTATTCCTTACCTTTGAGGCCAAATAGTATCTTCATGACAAGAGAGATGCTCTGGTAGAAAAATCAAGCAAGAGCATGGGCAGCTGGGCAGGGTGGAGCCAAGCTGGTCAGAAGACCTGAATCTGCCACAGCTCTTCGTACAGTGCTGTCTGGAGATCTGAGACCTGCCTTTCTGTCTCTCTGCACCTCGGGCTGGCGTCCCTAGGGTAGGGTAGAGCTGTCTGATAGTCCTGTCACACAACTCCGTGGGCCTCAGAGAGGGTCACAGATCGGACAGGGCTTCAGGAGGAGCCACGCCAGTTGACTCCATACAGGCCAGCGTGCTCAGAGGGAGGCGAACGCATCATGGCATTATGAGAACACAGACTCCGAGGGCTCGGAACTTTGAAGAATTCTAGGGGCAGCTCCTAGGGTGGACTTAAGGTGGAACTAGAGGCTGAGCATTAATGCAGCCATGTTCAGAGAACCACAGCAGGATGTGGAAGGGGGAGCTGAGTCCTCCTTTTCTGATGGAATTGTGTACACAGCAGAGTGAGTTGCAGACCCAGAGCACACACACGCCCCTCACGGAGTCTTCATATCAGCTCCACAAGGCCCCCTGGATCAATACGATGAACCCACTTGACTGATAGGATCCTAGTGGGGTAACACTGGAAGGATCTTTGGATGTGTATACTCCGTTGGCTGCCAAGCCTGTGTCTTGCCTTTGTCCTAATGATATGGTTCAAGGAAGCTCTCCAAGTACAACCCTCATCCCACTTCTCTATCCTTCAGCATAGTCACTTCTGGCCCATGGTAGGGCACACGCTGGGAACCACTGATGTCACCTCATCTCTTCCCTTCTGTAAATGAGGAAAGTAAAATGATGTCACCGTGGCCACACAGCATGTGCGGTCCCCAGCCAGTAGGGCACGTGAAGTTCAGAGCTTGTTCAGAGGCCCTGCCCCACCTTCAGCATGAGATACTGGGCTGCACGTGGAGAATTATTTATCCTCTTCTTTGTCCCACAGCTCAGACAAACGGTGGCGGGAGCGCTGGCATGGAAGGGATCATGAACCCCTACACGGCTCTGCCCACCCCACAGCAGCTCCTGGCCATCGAGCAGAGTGTCTACAGCTCAGATCCCTTCCGACAGGGGCTCACCCCACCCCAGATGCCTGGAGACCACATGCACCCCTATGGTAAGAGGGACTCAAGCCCCGCAGGGACCTCGCACAGCTTGCTTGCGTGAGTTTTTCATCCCCTCCCAGTTCCTCTCCCTAGGCAGTTCCTAGGTGCTCATTAAAGTTCCAAAGCAGAATAAGTGTCCCATAAAATGCTGCTAGAATCACATAACCTGTGGCTCCAGAAGTAAGACCAGTATGCATATCCATGAGTCATGCTTCCATTTATTCTCCTTTTTCAAAACTTTTTATTTGTTAGAAAAGGAGGTTGTGTTTTCACTGTAGACCTTTTCGTTAGGATTTAAGTTCCCAAGTCTGCCGTTTCCTGCCAGATACGTATGTCCAGGAGTAGGAAATGGCAACCTACTCCAGTATTCTTGTCTGGAGAATTCCATGAACAGAGGAGCCTGGCAGGCTACCGTCTCTGAGGTCACAAAGAGTCAGACCTGACTGAGCAATTAAGCACAACCACCACACTTACCTTGCTGTGGCACACTGTCATGCCAGGTATCACACTCGTGCAGTGCATGGGACACACATGATTCCTGGGTCAAGAAGATCCCCTGGAGAAGGGAATGGCTACTCACTCCAGTATTCTTGCCTGGAGAATTTCATGAACAGAGGAGCCTGGTGAGCTTCAGTCCCTGGCATCGCAGAGTCGGACAGGACTGAGCGACTAACACTATCACTTTTACCACACTTACAAGTTCATAAGCATTATCAGCAGTGATATAGTCAGAGGCCTTAATTATGCAAACTCTTACATAAGAAAGAATACATAGAAAAGCACGGAAAACAAAGGTTCTAATTGGACTCTCCTATTATGGACACTAGCAGGTATTCTCATGTAATTCCTAAAACATAAGCTGACTTGTGAAGTAAAGTCCCAGTCCCACCGCAGCCAAAATGGGGTTGCTTTAAAGGCAGGGTGTGGGGGCAGCTGAGATTCCCCCACTTTCCTGGCTTACTTCTGAAGCCAGTGGACAGCAGCTGGGACCTGGATGCCCTGATGGAGTGGGCAGGCTCTAGTGTTGAAGGCTGAAGTTCAATCTTAGAGTCAAATATAAGCCATTGGGTTTTTATACAGAGAAGGTATATGGCCTATGTAATGCATTTGCCTGTACTGTGAAATCAGTAACCCTGATAGCTAAAAATAAAGTTTTATTCAGTAAGCCTTCAAAATGTCAGTATCAGAGATACATGCCTCACTGCACAGATTTTGTCAACTTCTTTTTTGCCTTCATTATAAAATTATCTATGTTGTTGAAACCAGCCCTATCTTTCCCTGTGATGCATTCAGCAAATATTTATTAAGATCCAGCCACTTGCAGGGCCATCATCGACTAACCTTATTCACTCATACACACGTATGTGCGTGCTCAGTGACAGCCATCCTCTCTGCTTCCTGAGAAGACACGTCGACGCCTGTCTTCACTCCTCTGCTATGCAAAAACAGGACAAACAGCTCTTGTTTTTTTGCCAATTCATACATTTTCAGAGTCCTAGGGGTCTTGTTATGTAAATTAGTCCTGTGATGAATCCTTTAGTACAGTGAATAATTAAAGCCACATGACAAGTTTTATAAACAGCAGTTTTCCTCTCTCCCATTTACTTGAAGTGGAGGTGAAATGTCCACACCTCAAGGTTCTGGTCACAGTGGTCCCCCAGCTCTTCCTCAATTTGCCCTACTAGTTTCATTGTCAAAGGTTATACTAGTTGAGTGCGGACACCTAACCTTCCTTTCCTTTGCAGTACAAATCTGGGGAAACAGCTGGCACTCAGTATGTTTGTGCTGTTTGAAAGGACAAGTATTATCACCAGTGGATTCGTGAGCATCATTTACAGAGTCGATGTTTGTTTTCTTACCCTCCCTCCTACAAGAACCTTTTCTGTGGCCAGAGTCCTCTGGAAGCCCTGTGCCTGCCTCGGCAGCCTGCGGTGCTGGGTCTCGCCCACTCCCCACCGCCAGTGTCTAAACACGCTGATCATTCGCTTATGCTGCGCTCGGTTTAGCACTACCTTGTCAGATCCTAGTTCATATTATTTTCAGTTGTTACACGTTAGACATAGCCCTCTAAGGAGGTCTTTGGTGGGCAGGGATTCTGCCCCCTCCTGCTCTTCTGTGTAGCTCTCCTGTCACCCCCAGCGCTCCCCATTCCCAGCAGCCGGTGGGAGGCTTTCCTTAGTGGGGACGGGGTGGTGTGCTTAGACCGCGCCGGCCGAGTTCAGCTGAATGTCCCGGCACCGAGTCCCTTCTTCCGGACCTTCACGGCAGTGTTTCGTCTCCGTTTCAGGTGCTGAGCCCCTCTTCCACGAGCTGGATAGTGAGGACACCTCTCTCAGTAACCTGGGTGACTGTTTCCTAGCAACCTCAGAAGCCGGGCCCCTGCAGGCCAGAGTGGGAAACCCCATTGATCATCTGTACTCCATGCAGAATTCTTACTTCACCTCTTGAGTCCTCCCCTTGAATTCTGTGGCTCAGCTCCCGTTCTGGAACAACTGTGTTACGTGAGGGGTCGACTGGCTTTAGGATGGGGAGGCAGGGCAGAGGTGGGGTGGGTGGGAGTTTTGTTGGGGATGCTGTTGTATAATGATACGGTGTAGCTTGGCATTTCCAAAGACTGAATACAGTATGGATTGCATAGCTTAATGTTTCTAATAAGAGTCTTAGTGTTAGGTACGAAAATGTGTTTATCATTAAGGACAGGGACTTTTAATATAGGCATTTTCATGCAAACTAGATATTAGAGACCCCTAACAATTTCCCACCATGCTGGGGGGAAGCTCTTGTCGAGAGGTGCGTATGTCTACCCATCCACACACCCACAGACAGACAAACGGATAGATAGATGTGTGCGTGAGTCTGTAACCTTTCCTACTTTATCATCAAAGTTTATTCCTAATTATAACACACCAACTGTACAGCAAAAAGTAACTTTATTTTCAGTGTGAACTATATTTAAGGAAATGCTTGATGCACTTAAGTTATAAAATGAGATAATTTACTTTTATAAACTTTATTTTGAGTTTGAAGAGACTTGTGGCCAGGGCAGAGAGCGCCGCTCCACCGAGGCCCGTAGCTTTGAGTGCTTGAGTTAATTCTGTTTTCAGAGAGTGTTGTTGAGGTCTGGAAAACAGTTACTCTGTGTGGCTGACAGTATTCCCTGGTGGATTCTTGCTCTGTTTGAGGTGGAATCAATCACTGGGCTTGTGGGGGGACAGAACAATTCCTGATCATTAGGAAATTTAAAGCCTAGACTCTTTGGCTTTCTTTGAAATTTGGACATGTGACTGTTGGGAAGTCACACGACTAGGAAGTTGACTAGGAAAGTCAATTCTGCTCTTGAACTTCACCATCTGCAAGTGTGGGATGAGGCTGATAGTATTTACCTACCTCACTGGGGACACTGAGGCGTAATTCAACCCCAGGACACATGAGCAGGGCTGAGACTAATATCTATACTTGCTTAAAATCCAGCCAACCAGCCACTTGGCAAAGGAGGATGCTTGGGCCTATAGGGCAGGAGCCTGAGGGCAACTCTGCCTGCCATAGTACCCCCGGCAAGCCTGGGCTGCACATTCTACATCAGGGCAGCCCAGGGGGACTAGAGGCTCTCGACGGGGAGGAGGCTGTGACTAATGGGTTGGACAGGTTATTATCATATTTTAGAACAGAGGTTGCAGCCTGCAGGCCTGTGTTTTACGGCCTGCCTCCTAAGAAGAGTTTTTCTATTTTTAAAGGGTTGTAAAAAAGGAGGGGGAGAAGAATATGCAGCAGAGTGTATGTGAGCTGGAAAGCCTGGGATGGGCACTGTCTGTATCGTCTGGCTCCTTTCATGAAACGTCGGCTGACCCATGGTCCACATGCTCGTTCTGCTAACAGCCTCTTGGAGCTCGTAGAGGCAGAGGAGGTCCTGGCCGAAACCCAGGGCTCCTCCTCCTGGCTCGCTTTCGTGTTGCTGAGCACAGAAGACCCAGCTGCCGTTGTACACAGGGACAGTTCCACACCCTGTCCACCAATTGTGGTGCTAAGATGGGACCCTTCTGCGTTAGGAGGCCTCCTGAGAAACCACAAGTTGATGGGGAAGACAGAGGACTCCTCCGAGAGGGGCCGGGACAGGCTTGGCCTCCCTCCTAGGGATGTCACCAGTCATCAGAGCTTTGGTCACTGCTACTTGTCCCCATCACTGTCTCCAAGGCCAGAGGGAACACAGTTCCCTATGATAGAGTCACTGTTGTGTGATTTTTGTGCTCTTTTTTATAATTTATGCAAACCACCGAGAAACCTAAACCAGTCTGCTGAGTGAAAATCATGCAGACGCTCTATGACTACACAGGCGTCCATGGTGAAGATCAGTTAGAGAAAAGCAGTAGATACTGTGTGAGTGAAGATGAGTAGAGATCCTTATTCCGCTCCTTAATGGCATACCAAGATCAAATTAAAAACCTCTTACAAATGAGCTGGTGTTTATTTAGGGGCAGGGGTGGTTGGCAGGGGACTGGGGGACCTGGATGTTTTGTCAGCAGTGGCTGAAGCTGCCCATGCAGGGGAAACCTGACCAAGCGATGACAGCAAAACAGAAGGGGAAAGCAGCTCTCACCTTCCTGCCGAGATGGACTCAGAGACCTCAGTCCCTACAGACGCCTCTCCAGGAGGAGGTGCTGGGAACATTCCATCCTCCCAGCAAGTTCACTCAAGGCAGGGCAGCCTGTGATATGCATTTGCTTGGATACCAGAGCAGAGTCATGGGCAGGAGAAAGATTTCTCATGCAGGACTGCAGGCAGGTGCCTTGCCAGGATCAGGGTCAGAACAACAGAGAGTGTGGCTCCCCTGATAGATTCTCCCCAAACCCTCAACAATTTAAAATATGATATATGAATGGGCAAAGATTATGCTTATGGAGTAAAGAAGTCAGGAAATAGTATGGCTGGAAGAGCATAAGACATACTCAGAGGAGAGGTGGCATTGTTTTGAATATTATTTCTACCCACTGCAGTATTCTTGGGCGTCCCTTGTGGCTCAGCTGGTAAAGAATCTGCCTGCAATGCAGGAGACCTGGGTTCGATCCCTGGGTTGGGAAGATCCCCCGGAGAAGGGAACGGCTACCCACTCCAGTATTCTGGCCTGGAGAATTCCATGGACTGTATAGTCCATGGGGTTGCAAAGAGTTGGACATGACTGAGAGACTTTCACCCCCTGCAGTTGTTCAGACTCTTCCACCCCCCACCCTGGCTCATGCACCCACTGTTAGAAGCTGGCTCTGGTTCTCACTGAAGGTCTAGAAGGAGAAATTGGTGGGCAGATGGTGTCCACCAGGAAAGGTCTATCTCAGACTGGCCTTGACTGGGCTACCCTGGGCTTCATCTCCAGTTTCCAGACAGAGCTTAGGCATGAGACCTTCACCCCTCATGTTTGCCTGCTTGGCATCCACTCATCCTGCAGCATCAGCCTAGACTTGGCTTCCTCAGAGAAGTCTGCAGGGCTGGGTTGCATGCCTGCCTGTGTGGAGGAACTGGACTAATGCTACCTGCTGTGACCACCCCTCCCAATTTTAGAATAGCTCTAACACAAGAGAAATTTCTATTTTTGCTCACATAAAAGGCCTGGGAGGGGGTTTGTGTGAGAAGGGCACCGCTTTTCCACCCACGATTCCACTGGGGATTGGTTGTTTCCTGTTTTCTTTTCTCCCCACTTCCAGCTGAAAGTGAATATGTCTAGATCCAAATCCAGCTTCTCTCCTTACTGACTGCATGGCTTTGGGCAAGTTACTTCCCCCTGCTTAGCCTCTGACCCTTCATCCACAGGACAGGCCCAGTGCTTTTCACTAGCTACTGCAGAGAAGGTGATGAGGACAAGTGAGAAACCTCACGCCAAGAGCTGTACTGGGCATGTGTGTTAGCTGCTGTGCCAGGGGCCAGACCCTGCTCTCACGGTTTGGTCACTGATGACAGGCTCTTGGGAGTCTCAGACCACATCTGAAGAAGAACACACACTGGTTCGCCGGAGAGGGAGGCTCCTGATCACACCTCAATGGAACTCCCTTTAATCTCAGTGTGGGTCTTTTCTAGCCTGACTTAACAGTTGTTGGGGAGTGGTTTGGTTTATTTAGTGTTTCAGACGCATGCAGATAAAATTCCAGTTCCAAAGAGACATCAAGAACTCTGGCCCCCAAGGAGAAGCAGTCAGCTCATAGGTGGCTTCTCCAGTCTTCTGTCACTTGGGGCTTAGGTGTTAGGGCTGAGTTGAGAGTGAGAGCCCAGATCCGCAGGCTGAGCAGGAGAGTTCTGAGTTGACCCATCATGAGTGAAAAATGGGAACAAGGTGGGAATGAATCTGTCAATTCTAAATTCAAAGACAAAATAAAATTTTAACTGAACCGCAAGTAAAATCAAAATGTTTCTTTCCTTCTCTCCCCTCTTCCAGCTCCTTACATACAAATACAAATATAATCAGTCAATCCAAGTTGACCTGCAAACTGATATGATTTCACTAGAATAAAAACCAAATGAATACCTTGCTTTCCTTAATCCTTTTGTTTATTATGTTGCAACATTTCAATGACAAAAAGGAGTGAGCTATCTTTAGGGCTAAAAAAAAAAAAAAAAGACCTTGAGATGTTTATGTTAAAAATATAGTCCCTCTACACAAGGATGATGTGGAGATTCCCTAACCGTGAAGTTTGTGCAATATTTAAAATTACCGAAATAACCTTAAGCAAGGCTCTGAGCCTTTATTTCTTCATCTGTGAAATGGGGCCTATCTTACAGGTTGGTCATGGTGAGCATCAAAGGAGATAATTAGGAAAGCTTTTTGTAGACCACAGGCTTTCCTTGATAGCTCATTTAGTAAAGAATCTGCCTGCAATGCAGGAGACCTCAGTTTGATTCCTGGGTCGGGAAGATCCACTGGAGAAGGGCTAGGCTACCCACCCCAGTATTCTTGGGCTTCCCTTGTGGCTCAACTGGAAACGAATCCGCCTGCAATGAGGGAGACCTGGGTTCAGTCCCTGGGTTGGGAAGATCCCCTGGAGAAGAGAAAGGCTACCCACTCCAGTATTTTGGCCTGGAGAATTCTACGGACTGTATAGTCCAAGGGGTCTCAAAGAGTTGGACACGACTGAGCAATTTTCACTTTGTAGACTACAGATGCTGTACAAATAGGAGGGCTTCTTAGTATCTTGTCTCAGGAAGCAACCACAGAGGGACCACTCAGGGGTCATGATATCCATGGGAGCGGTGCTCCTACTTGGGTGGATACTCCCAGCAGGATGGCCCTGAAGGAAATCAGCGTGATGTTATCAGTACAGTGAATGGAGGATCATTAAGACTGTCTTATTTCCTCTCCCAGAAGCTGTGGCTTACTTCTCCCACTGCCTGATGGGCCTTCTCCCCTCTAGCAGCAGATTTTGGCAAAAAAAAAAAAAAAAAACACAACTAGGGTGGCCCAACCCCTAGTGGATTTTGAATTAGCTAATCTGCCACTATTTTTAATCTGTTCCATCACCCCATGTGCCTAGAAAGGAAAAGGTGAAACCTGCCCCTGATGTGTGATGGGAATGACCCTCCCTAGACAGTTGTGCAACTGACTGCTCTGGCCCTTTGAGCACCTTATTTATTCATGTATTTAATTCATTCAGTAAATATTTACTGAGCATCTAGAATGTGCCAGGCTCTGGGATGGGATATAGAAATAGAGAGGAGCAGAGACATTGGCCCTGCCCTCATGGAGGTTACAACTTAATGGAGGAAATTACCAATAATCATAAATGGTAATAATTTAACTTATACAATATCAAGAGCCACCGAGAAGACCAAGAACTGTAAGAGAGTAGAAAGCACGGAGGCATGACCTAGTCAGGAAGGTCAGAGAAGGTTCTGTGACCCAGTGATGATGGAGCTGTGACTTTATTCACTGTCCTTGTGCTCGCCCCCGTCACGTAAGTAGTTCTGCATCTCCTTCCTATAAGGGCATTAATATTTTCACTGCCATGGATGGAAAGAATGTGATGAACTCATGCCCTCCAAGGTGTTTGCTGATAAGGTCTAAAGATGTTGCTTATATTATCTTTAATGCAAAATGTCATCAGAATCAAAGGAGTGGACTCTGTCAATCAACACTGTTTATTAAGCCGATTGTGGACATTTGCGCTTTCTGGCCGTCCAGCCTTCTTTCACTCTACTGATAACATCACTTTGATTTCCTTCAGGGCTTTGACCTTTCTGCATGGAGTAGACTCTGTGGGACTATAAGTCAGGGTGACTCCAGGCTGCTATAACCATGAAGCAGGGACATACAGGGTTGGAAGCTTGTTCAGAGTTAGCTCACTTCTGAAGGTCCTCCCAACAAGATGGCCAAACAGTTCCTGCTGAGTGGACCCTGGAGTTGCCCTGCTGCCCATCTGTTGCCAAGACTGGGTTCCAGACACCTTATGATTCTGCAAGCAATCTTCTCTAATCTTCCAATAAAGACCCTTTTTGCTCAAGTTAGCCTGAGTTGGTTTCAGTTGCTTGTAGTCAAAAAGCCCTGACAAAAGCTTTGTTGTTATTGTTTAGCTGCAAAGTCATGTCCAACACTTTTGTGACTCCAGAGACTATAGCCTCCCTGGCTCCTCTGTCCAAGGCATTTCCCAGGCAAGAATATCGAAGTGGTTTCCATTTCTTTCTCCAGGGGATCTTCCTGACCCGGGGTTCAAACTGCATCTCCTGCACTGGCAGGCAGGTTCTTTACCATTGAGCCACCAGGGAATCCCTACTTAATTTGTGTAATGTTTGACATTATATAAAGGGTGTGTGTTGTCCTTGCCACAGCTTCTGGGTTAGCCTGGGCTGGTATTCCTTCCTTCCTTTTATTGATAAGAAACCTATAGCTCAGAGAAATTAAGCCCAAGATTGTAGAGTTAGTTAGGATCAGAGTGCAGTTTCTAATTCATTCCTTTTGGCTTTCAGTTTTTTGCTGTTCCCCCAACCCTGACTTCTCAGTGTCGAGATACACAAATTTAGAAGTACATGCATGCCAGGGCCGGTGAGAGGTATAGAGAATTATGATATCTTTCCTCCTACAAGGAGACTAGTTGAAAGTAAAAGAGGTCCACACTAACTCAACTTTGTTGTTGTTGTTGAGTCGCTAAGTCATGTCTGACTGTTGGCCACCCCATGGACTGCCGCACGCCGGCCTTCCCTGTCCTTCACTATCTCTAGGAGTTTACTCAGACTCATGTCCGTTGAGTCAGTGATGCCATCCAGCTATGTCATGCTCTGTTGCCCCTTCTCCTCCTGCCCTCAATCTTTCCCAACATCAGGGTCTTTTCCAATAAGTTGGCTCTTTGCATCAGGTAGATTCAACATAAATGCCTATATATGCAAGGGGTCAGGTCACTGGCATAGGTAATATGTGCTTTGGGCATTCTGAAGAGAGTGAGGTTACTGAGAAATGGGGAGGTGAGAAGAGGCTTTACCAGGAATATGGGACTTCCACTGAGCCTTCAGAAATGGGTAGAGTTTAGAAAAGTAGCAAGAGAGAGGACATTCTAAAAAGGACCAGAGTAGGTACAGAGGAAAGGATGCTGGACATGTACAAGAGCAGATGCACAAAGGCCATTCTGCTCGGAGTGGAGGACTGACCAAGGCCCTGGACGGGGTTGATGGTGAAGCTGTTGGCGACAGTAGCTTGTTGCTAGTGATTTCCTAACACAGATCAAAGACATCCTATTTCAAGGTGTAGCTGAGGCTGCTAGTCATTCCTCCTGATCTATTCTTTCCTAAAGCAATATCTTCCATTTTTAGCTGGTACAAGTTAACTTGGAATAAAGACTACATTTCTCAAACTCCAGTGCAGCTAAGTGTGTTCATTTGACTAAATCTTGACCAATGAGATAAGCAGAAGTATCACATGACACCTTTGAGGTAATTTCCTTAAGAGACAGCGGGCATGTGCCCTTCCCCTCTTCTTTTGTGTCGCTTTCTTCTTCCTGGCCAGGGGTGTAATGTGACGGCTGGAACTGAAGCAACCATCTTGAGGTCGTGAGGTAAATTTGGAGGCGACACATGGTAACACAATAAGGTTGAAGGGACCTGAATTCCTGAGGACGCCTGAGAGCCATGCTGCCATTTTAACCCTGAACTATCTATGCCCTAATGCATATATGAGAGAAAAATAAACTTCTTTCTTTAAGTTACTGTTGTTCTGTATTTCCTTGACTCATAGTTCAATCTAGTCCTAACCCAGTTAAGAAGCAATCTAGGCCTGGTTTGTTCCTCTCCTGTGGATAAAAAGTGAAATGTTCAGACGCCCCAGGTCACGAGAGTCAACTGAGGCAAGGCAGACAGAGGGTAGAAGGATCATTTTGTGATTTTAGAAAATACAGATGATCTAAAAAGCACCAACTTTGGAGCTGGGTCCTCTTGTGGACATCAATGTGGTTTATCTATTTAATCACTTTTATCACAAATTTCTCTATCTTCTTAAATAAATTTACCTGGACATCTACACGTAGCATTTAGATGTAGACTTACATGGTACGTTTAGAACCCAGGGCATTTACCTGGGTTCTGCAATGTGGAACTTGTGCAGATTACTTGGCCTCCTGAAGGAGAATGAACAGGCAGCTCTATACACTGTTTCCTCCATACCCCAGTTTTGGCGACCACTGCAGCTGTAAAAATAATTTATATATATATATATATATATTACATATTATATATCCATATTCATTTTCAAAATTTCACACATATTATTTACATACACATATGTAACATTGTTTACATACACATATGTATGTACATTGTATATATACACACATACATATTGTTGTTCAGTCACTGCATCACATCCGACTGAGACACCATGGACTGCCGCACACCAGACTCCTCTGTCCTCTACTATCTCCCAGGGTTTGCTCAAGTTCATGTTCATTGAGTTGGTGATGCTATCTAATCATCTCATCCTCTGCCACCCCCTTCTCCTTTTGGCTTAAATCTTTCCCAGCATCAGGGTCTTTTCCAATGAGTTGGATCTTCCCATCAGGTGGCCAAAGTACTGGAGCTTCAGCTTCAGCATTGTCCTTCCAAGGAATAGGCAGGGTTGATTTTCTTTAGGAGTGACTGATTTGGTCTCCTTGCAGTCCAACAGACTCTCAAAAGTCTTCTCCAGCACCACAATTCAAAAGCATCAATTCTTCTCAGCTTTCTTTATGATCCAACTCTCACATCCGTACATGGCTACTAGAGAAACCATAACTTTGACTATATGGACCTTTGTCTGCAAAGTGATGTTTCTGCTTTTTAATCCACTGTCTAGGTTTGTCACAGCTTTCCTTCCAAGAAGCAGTGAATGTTAGTCACTCAGTCGTGCCCAACTCTTTGCGACCCAGTAGACTGCAGCCCACTAAGATCCTCTGTCCATGGGATTTTCCTGGCAAGGATTCTGGAGTGGTTTGCCATTTCCTTCTCCAGGGGATCTTCTTGACTCAGGGATTGAACCCGGGTCTCCTGCACTGCAGGCAGATTCTTTACTGACTGAGCTGCCAGGAAAGCCTAATTTCATGACTATAGTTGCCATTGGCAGTGATTTTGGAGCCCAAGAAAAAAAATCTGTCACAGCTTCCACTTTTTGCATATACATACATATTTATGAGGAGGTTTGACCAGAAGTTACACTCCCAGCTGATCAGATATTTTCTCAGTCCTAGCCCTAAGCTATAATTTGGACAAATCCTGAGAACGGTTTTATGTCTGTGTTGGGGATCTAGGAGACGTGAGAGCTGAAGAAAACCAAAATGCTCTGTTCATTTCTTATGATACACAGAATGCTTCTTCCAACATTTTCTCAAGGAGAAAGCAGGAAACAGCTTCCTTCTAAGGAAGTCTGCTCCTACTCTGAAGTAGGAGAAAGGGCGTGAAGACATCTAAGGCCTCAGGTGTGCCCCATCAGACCCTTGAACAGACAGGCCTGGGTGGGGGCCTCCTAATAGGGTGAGGAAGGGATGAAGTCATCTGGGAGGCCAAGTGGAGCTGCGTGATCACTTATACCTCATGCCAGTAACGCAGTAGGTACTGATTTAGAGAGGCAACTTCATTCCGCTTGTCTCATGCTTCTGTGAAGAGAAACATGTTTCCCCTAGAGAAACACCCCTGGCCTTTTTTGTCCTCTCTAATTTGCTTATCCTGAAGGAGTGGATAAAGTATCTGATCGATGGTGTGAGGAAAGGAGCTGAGCATGTGTGGACCAGCCCTGCTGAGTTTGTGGGTCTTTGGTGCCTCGGTGGACTGGACTCAGCACTGGGTGTTCCTGGTTCATCCGTGTGGAAGGTCCTGGAACAGAAATGCAGTTTAGAGAACAGTTCCATTCACAGCGATTGTGTTAGGGATCCTGAATGTGGCTATTAATGGATCACCCTTTAGTTAGATTGACCAATAAAGCTGATTTTTTACAAAAATCTCCACATGGCTGATTCCTTTGTAATATTTGCAAGTTAGTTACAAACTTGGGAAACAAAACCAAGGATGTCATTTATCATTCCCCCAAACTCCAACAATTAAGTACCCATTAAATCTACCATAAAAAGTTCAAGAATTGCATGGCAAATCTAAATGCTGATACATTTATTCATTCATCCATTCAACATTTAAGTTAAGACAAACTTTTTCAGAACCATTGCTGTGTCAGTCACTAGTCTGGAATAGTGAGCATGAATTTTAGTTTGAAATCTCAGCTTTGTAAGAAGCATATATGTCTTATTTTCTATATGCAACCTATGTCTAGTTTCGGTCCCTTTTTCCTTAGGCTGGATTTCTCTCTCCAGCCCCATGGCCATATTCTAGCCTTGGGTCTTGGACAAGGTCAGTGTAGCTGAAGACTTCAGGTTAAGAACCCCATCTGGTGTTGGACGTTATTCTGACGTGCCCATCACCATAGGCCGTGCCGTCTTCCCCTTTTGCACAGGTGTCCTGGTCCTGACCCACCTTGCAGTGGTTTCTCTTGGGTCTTCTGTTAACATTACTAGGACACCTGTGTATTCTCCCACCCTTTTCCTTCTCGTAATCAAGCCAGGGATCCCTTTTTATTGAATAACGGTAGAAGAAGCTTTTCTTAATTATGTTTTCAATCAAGATATTCCGCCCCGCCCTGTCCTGAATCCTCACTCTTTTTCCTTTGCTTAATCCTCCTGCAATAAAATAAAATACTATTTTAGAGTAACATATTTTCCTGCCTCACTAGGTTCTGGAAATAATTAATCTTTCCCCACAGAGCATAATCCTGGCTGGTGAGGAAAGATTTGTAAATAGATCATTATGATATAATTGGACTTTTAACAAGGGTATGTGCAGTGTTCCATAGAGGCAAAGTGAGAAGAGGATTAGGAATGACATCATGGTGGAGGTGATATTTAATCGGGGCCTTGAAAGAGGCAGAGAATGCCAGGAATACAGGAAGGACAATCCAGAAAGAGGAAATAATTAGTGTAGAACAGAGTGCAGGAGGAAGATGCCTATTGTGGCTGAACACTGGAGGCAGGGGAAAGGGGTCAGGGGGTGGCTGAGCCAAGGCTGTGAAATTAAATTATGGCTGTGTGGATGCGAAGGACTTCAGATGCCTCCTTAACAGATGGGACTTTATCCACCAGGCATCAGAAAGGATTCAATTCAACAAATCTTTCCTGAACATCGACGGGAAAGAGGCCCTGCTAAAGGATGCCATAAAGATAAGGATACAACTTCCATCCTTATAAAGCTTAAAGGTTAGTAAAGAGGCAAAGCATATCTGTAAATATTTTTAGCATATTTATTTAAGAAAATATTTGACTATTTAATGACCTGTATGAGACATATACAGAACAAAACACAGTGAGCAATGTAAAACAGAGGCCCAAGTATAGATCCCAACAAGTCAAGACTCCACCATGTCAGCCAGCTGGTCCCCAACCTGCAATAGCCAGATGTTTGGAACCCCTAGGTGATGGATTAAACTTTTCACTTTTCATCCACACATTGACTTATGGAGAAACTGAAACAACTTAGACGGATAGGACCTCAGTTCTTTCTTTCTCATTTCACAGAGATAGGGAAACCAGTGTAGTGGCGCATAAGAGTACTGTGAACCCAGACGTGCTTTCTTTGTGCTTCTGCCACTGAAAGCAGCACGTTTAACACTCCCCTCCCCCAAATCTCTGTTATCACTAAAGGGGGATAAAGATTCCTGATTCCAGATTAGTGTTAGGAGTAGAAGTGTGAGATCAGTAGCTACATGGAACCTGCGGGCCATCATTGTAGTGACTCTGGGCAGAGTAATGGCCTGGTGTAGGGGGATGGGAAGGGGGAGTGAAAGTGGAGTCGCTCAGTTGTGTCCAACTCTTTGTGACCCCACGGGCTGTAGCCTACCAGGCTCCTCCGTCCATGGGATTTTCCAGGCAAGAGTACTGGAGTGGAGTGCCATTTCCTTCTCCAGGGCATCTTCCAAACCCAGGGATTAAACCCAGGTCTCCCACATTGCAGGCAGATGCTTCAGTGTCTGAGCCACCAGGGAAGCCAGGAAGATGGAAAGGGGAAGAAAGTGTTCTAACAGGGGAATGATTTAGTGGCAAAAGTCACAGGACTTGTTCACTGATCAGACAAAGGAAGAGAGATTAAAGCCCTTTTGGGCCTGAGTGACTGGAAACCTGGTGATGCCTTTTGAAACAAGGAATATCAAGTAAGTCTTACCACACCCTGTCTTCCCTTGTGGTAGAAGACTGCCTTTGACGAATGCAAACCCAGAACACGGAACTGGGTTCTAACTAGCCTTTGCAGATGTCAGGACGGTGTCTGGGAGCCAGCCTGGCCAGGAGAGCAGCTCAGAGGGAGTTTTTCTAGGGAGGCTTCCATGCCCGCCATGAACCAGGGCTGCTGCTGAGAACTCTGGCAGAGTAGGAAGGCAGGGAGGCTCAGAGATAGGGGTCTTTGAGGGGAGCTTCTGAGGGAATGAAGGTTTCCTCAGGTGCAGGAGGACAGGGAGAGGAGAAAGGATGAATTTGGGATTGACCTTCCTCTAAGGATTGGAACGTTCCATCAACAACCCCTTCTTTGTCCTCAGATCTTGCCTGACGGCCAGCCTGAGATTTGCTGGGAGATTACCTTTCAGGTGGGGGGTTCCACGTGATGTTATCAGGAGACAGGCAAGAGCCTGTTCCGAGTGATCTTAGGTTAATTACCTTGCTTTGCAAAGGCAGGCAGAGACCATGGCTTGGAGTTAAAAGCAGGGCTTTCTAGCCAAGTGAGCAATCATATGGGACAGAGAAATGACTCGAACCAAGGCCTCTGCTAACTGAACATCAGATGATAAAGTGAGGCTGCAGTATCCACTCAGAACACAATATGAGCCACTTGTGGAATTTAAGATTTTCCATTAGCCATGTTTAAAAATGGTAAGAAGCAATGGATGATAGGTAATATAAATTTTAATAAGTCCTATATATTCCAGATATTATTTTTCAACATGTCCCACTAACCACATTTCAACCACTCAATAGTCACATGTGGGTAGTGTCTACTGTATCGAATAGCACACAGCTAGACCATTTAGGCCAAAACATTTTCATATACCAAGTGAGTGGCAAAAAGGACACTGCTGTGATTCTAGCCTGAAATATCTGAAAAAGCAGCATATTGGCGTTTACCCGCATGTGCCTGGCAAAGAGCACCGCAAGCTGAATTCTCTTCTTTGCATTGTCTCTTTCTACAGTCTTCTTTGTACCTCCTTTTATCTCATGCCTGCCAGAAAGCAAATGCTAAACTATTGAGGGAGCAAGGACTCGGTCACATTTGTATATCATTTTCAAGAAGAATCATAGCTGTTGAATTTGGATAAATCTGACCACTAGCTAGCATAAGATCTTTTTCACATTTCATTACTAAGGCTAGCTGCCTACAGTTTTTTTTTGACTGGCTAATTGCTTGCTCCTGGCCTATTTATGTTCTGGGATTAGGACTACATTTGGATGCAGCTGACTGTTCTATGTCCACTGGCCCTGAAGGCAATGACCAGTTATTTCCTGCTAGACAATTTTCAAGATGTCAATTTCATTTAATTCAGATGAAAAGATGGAGTTTCCCTCATGGCTCAGACTGTAAAGGAGACCCAAGTTCAAACCCTGGGGCAGGAAGATCTGCTGGAGAAAGGAATAGCTACCCACTCCAATATTCTTGCCTGGAGAATTCCATGGACAGAGGAACCTGGCGAGTCCATGGGGTTGCAAAGAGTTGGACACTGCTGTGAGACTAATACTTTCACTTTCCAAGATGTAAACACTTGGTTTTTGCTCTAGGGAAATGGAGAAAAACAAATTTCATTCAGATATAAAGCCAGCAGAGATGCCTGATCAGTCTCTGGAAGAGACAGTTTCACTGGGTCAGCTGTTCAACAAACATATCTGGACGCCAAATATATGCCTGGCATTACATTCTGAACCATGGTAGAGCAGTGAATCTTAGAAGCCCCTGTCCTTGTGCAAGAGAGAAACAGGTACATGTAATCCTATTAAACCCAAACTTGACAAGTTGTAGCTCCCTAAAGGTTGTTTGAATCTGAAACCAAGTTCTCTGTTATGTTAAAATCCATGAGTACTTAGCACCTAGATCTTGATTTCTAATACCATTCTCTAATACAAGGAATTGGAGGTGCTGGGATAAATGACTGATTCTAGTAGGGCTGAGGCAGGAACTATACAAGATGAGCCTCAATGCTTTCACACACGCACATACACACACAATGATGGGGACACATCAGAGGGACACGGGAGTCCATTGCGAGAGCTGGTGGTGCCCAAAACTAAAAAAAATTAAGGAACAAAATTAATAAAGAAGTATACTGGATTATAACCCAAAGTATAAAATAAATATGAATCCATATTGGTGTCTAAGAATGATTGAAAAAACAAATAAACAGAGGAGAAATGATAAATCTTCCATGTGGACAACTTCAAATAATACATGCATATACTCTGCCTTCAAGGAAGGGGGTGTTTAACTTCCCACTCCTCCAGTGTGGGCTGCAGTTAGCAATTTCCTTCCAATAATGACAGTATGAAAAGAAAGAGTAACTTAATGGTGCAGAAACTACAAACACGACCTCAGCCTGTGACTGAAGGGAACATAAGAGGCACACACCAGATGGATGGTATAGACTTTTGATATGATGTGGTAAGAACACCACTTTACTTCCATGGTCTTTATCCCCCAAGACATAACCCCAGTCAAGTCATGAGAAAAATATCAGACGGATTCATAAGAGCAACATTCTGCAAAGTACATAACCAAAATTCTTCAAAACTATCAAGGTGATCATCACAAACAAGGAAAGTCAGAGACATTGTCAGAGCAAGAGGAGACATGGTGACTACACATAATATGATACCCTGCATGGGGTTCTGGGACAGAAGAAGTTAGTTAGGTAAAAACTCTGGAAATCTGAATAAATAATGGACTTTTAGTTGGCCATCATGTGTCCATATTGGATCATTAATCACAACAAATGTATTAATACGAGATGTTAATAAAGGGGAAACTGCACTGGTTAAGTGGGAACTCACCAAGCTAGCTTCATAATTTGTCATTAAATCAAGAACTGCTTTAAAACAAAGTTTATTTTTAGACATCGAGAACAGACTTGTGGTTGCCAAGGGGCAGAAGGATTGCGGATTTGGGATTAGCAGATGCAAGTTACTATATAGAGAATGGATAAACAACAAAGTCCTACTGTATAGCACAAGGAACTATTTTCAGTATCATATAATAAACCATAATGGGAAAGAATATGAAAAATAATGTATATTTGTATAACTGAAGTACTTTGTTGTACAGAGAAACATAACATTGTAAGTCAACTATAATTCAATAAAATAAATTTTAAAAATTAAGTTTCTTTTTGAAAAATTCACTGGTCAATCTTACACTTTGAGTAGCTTATTTTAACCCATCATTGATTTTGCAACACAGCTCCACTTATTGTTCATTGGTCTTGTGAAATCTAGTGATTCTATGAGCTAGACAACTCTTCCCAATGTTGACACATTTCAGTACACCAAATTCAACATCACATTTGTCAATATCCACTCATCTCATGAGAAAAGTCTTCCAGGATTGGGGAGCTGTTAATCTCAAAAGCACCGGTGAGTGTTCAAGAGTCTACTTTTCTTTCGAATTCTCAAATTCTGTCATTGGCAACAAAAACTGTCAGATTTTCCCCCTTGAATCGACAAATTCACTTTGCTTATTTTTGAGAAAATGTCTAACAAATCACAATCATAGTTTGTCCAGTCACTTTTTCCATGAAGATGGTATTTTCCAGGAAGAGCAGCTAGTTCAGCTCACAACTTGAACAATCAAATAAGAGCTTTATGTGGACAAAACATCACCCTTCAGTAAGCAGCTGAAGAGTTTGTGCGTCCCACAGCATCACATCAAATCTTAAAACTATGTGTACTCACAGGATGACATTTAAGAAAATTAACCGTTTTTACTGACTTCTCTGTTACATTCTTAAATTTAAGTGACTTTTTCAAAATTGGGAGCATGTGGAAGTGAAGAATGTGATGACTACTTGTATAGTGTGGGGCGGCTGCCTTACTCCGGTTTAAGGCTTCAGCAGTGTTAACAGCTTTAACAGCACTGAGCAGCTCTGAGCAGACAGATGATATGAGAGGCTACGTTTCATACCAGATCCCTCTGGCAGCAGTGAAGAGGATGGATTGGAAGGGAAGAGAAACAAGACCTGTTGCCCCCAACAACTGCTCTGGGCTTGCCAAAACTCTGACCGGGTTGGACCCCCCAACCCCAGGGTGGTGCCTGCTTATCGATGCTTCTACCCAGGGTACATGGGTCCATAAAGGCAGGCTGTGGGTTCTTGCCCCCTGAGTTTCTGGCCCTCTTTCCCCCAGTGGCGCACTCCAGGGCCTTGGTGCATCCTGTAGTGCAGCAGGAGGCTCTGCCAGCCTTCTTGGGACCCTTCCCCAGACCCAGGTTTGAAGCTCCACCCCATGCACCCATAACAGTGGTGTTTATCCCATTGTGGTTCTAGTGGTAAAGAACCTGCCTGCCAATGCAGGAGACGTAAGAGACACAGGTTCAATCCCTGGGTGGGGACATCACCTGGAGGAGGGACAATCCCCTGGAGGAGGGCACAGCAACCCACTCCAGTGTTCTTGCCTGGAGAGTCCCAGGGACAGAGCAGCCTGGCAGGTTACCGTCCATGGGGTTGCAAAGGGTCGGACTCTGCAGAACAGCTACCACTTTCACTTCTTCCCTGGGGGGCTACTGATCTGTAAGAGCCCCCACCCTGCTGAGTCTGACAGACTGAAGCAATGTGTCACGCATGCCATGCAACCAGGGAGGGCTGCTCTTTCCCTCTGTGTGCCCTGGAGCCAGCGTGGTTGTTCTAGAGGCAAACCAAACCTCATGGCTATGCCTTTGAGCATCCACAGCTGCGTTTTCTCTCCCTTCGCTGTGCCCTCCAAGTTCTAGTGCCCAGACCGCCACTTCTGCCAGGCTCTGCACTTTCTCCTACTGCCGGGTCTCTCATGGGTTACTTGCCTTACCACGTCCCAGTGCCTTCGCCACCACCACCACGCACCTGGCTACCTTACTCATTCTTCAGATTTCAAGTCAGATATCACATCCCCAGGAGGTCCACTGACCCCCTCTCCATCCATGTCCAGGCTTCTGCCCTTCTGCCTGTCAGAGCTTGCACTGGACTATGTCAGGAGTAACAGAGAATGGGATCTGATCTTCCTTCACTTTTAAATGTCTGGCTCCTAGCTGGTGTCAGGACTCACAGGGACTGTGTGTGCTGTGCTCAGCTGTTTCAGTCCTAATCTTTGCGACCCCACGGACTGTAGCCCGCCAGGCTCCTTCCTCTGTCCATGGGATTCTTCAGGCAAGAATACTGGAGTGGGTTGCCATGCCCTCTTCCAAGTCAGGGATCTTTCCAGCCCAGGGATCAAACCCACATCTCCTACACTGGCAGGCGGATTCTTTACTGCTGAGCTGCTGGGGGAGCTCTTACAGCAGTTAATATTTGCCAGAATGAGAGGGTTTGGCCTGTTTCTGGTCTGGTTCTGCCTTGGCTTCATAAGAACTCAGAGCCTGGCACCCTGTGGTCTCAGATCAGAAAACCGACCTTAGAAACAGATTTCTGTTCTCAGTGGGCTTAAGAGCAGAGGGGAGTGGGTGATGGAGTCAGAGACCCTGAGCTCACAAGACTAGCTCTGGACCCCCTGTGACCTTGTGAGACTCCCTGTGCCTCAGTGGAATGGGGCTAATGCCGGTTTCTGCACCTAAGGGGGCTGCAAGAATGAAAGGACAACAAATATGTAAAGCGCTGGGCGTGTAATGACCAGGTAAGAAAATGTGGCTCTTACCATCTGATTCTTCTTTCTGCTATTATCCCTCCCTGCTGTCGCTCTTTGACCCTTTGACGAGTCAGCCCGGTCCACCCTCTACATCCCACCTTCCTGGGGACTATATCTGATGTGAGTCCCATGGATCCTAGAAGCCTCTGAGCCTTGTTTCAGCTCCTGGCCCTTTGGGTCTGAAGTACGTGTGTTGACACAGCACGGGTGCTACCTGGTAGCGGGGAGGGGTGGCAGGGCTGGTGTTCCAGCAGTGTCTGCCTAGGAGCTGGCCTCAGGCAGACCTCCTGAGGGCGCGTGGGCTCCTCTGGCTGCTGTGGCCCTGCGAGAGCTGCCCCATATCTTCTGGCATGGCCTCCGCTGTACGGATGGAAGGGCCGCCTTCCTGTCCCTGTGTGTCGAGTGACCCACCTGCCTGCTACTGCGGCTAAGCTCAGGTGGGATGACATTCCTAAACCTCCAGCCTTGCAGACTGGGGAGAGAGGGTGTTGCTGGGGAGGGTCACTGAGCGGCACCGGGGAAGGCCTTTCTCCGAAGGTGAACAATGGGTTTGGATTGCAGTCCTCCCCCAGCCCCCAGGGCCGTCTCAATTTCTTGACCTGAGCCCAAGCATGACCTGACTCTGCCCCCGGGGGAAGCAGGTATCTTTGCTGCATCACAGTCTTCATTCATGCTCATTCAGCGATACGGGACGTGCCCGCTCCCGTGAGGCAGGTGAAGCTTATTGTCAACACCCTTTCTGCCTCCTTATCTTTGATTGTAGGAGAAAGATTCTGTCTGCCATTCAAGGGGTGCAGAGGGCAGTCAGTAGGCGGGGAGGGGTTTATAGTCCTAGAGGCCTCTGGCGGTAAATGATCCAGAAACATGTTTACAGGGAGGTCTAAGACCTTGGGGAAAAAGCATTCAGGGGACCAAGGAATATTGGCATAAAGCTTCAGGAGATGATCAGCCACTTTCTTTCTTTTTTTTTTTTTTTTGCAATTTATTATTATTTTTTATATTTATTTTTAAAAATTTTTATTTTTATTTTATTTTGCTTTACAATACTGTATTGGTTTTGCCATACAATGACATGAATCAGCCACGGATGTACATGAGTTCCCCATCCTGAACCCGCCTCCCACCTCCTGCCCCATATCGTCTCTCTGGATCATCCCCGTGCACCAGCCCCAAGCATAAGCACAGCTGCCCCTCATGGGGCCTGGGGAGAAAGAATTCCCCTGCTTAACTGATTTGCCTAAGATTCTAATGTTTAGAGCCTGGAGTTAGTCTCAGGCTTTCCTCTCCACAGACTAGATTTGAGATTGAAGGCTCTAAAATGCAAACTCCTGGAATATAATCAGTACTCCATCTTTCCTCCCTTCCTTGCTTTTCTTCCTTCCGTCAAGTATTTAATGAGTATATGCTAAGTGCCAGGCACTATACGGGCTGAGAATATAATGAAGGAAAAAACCCACCATTCTTTTCGTGGAGTTTACTTTGACAGAAGTTCTCAGTAGCCTGGAGAATCCCATGGACAGGGGAGCCTGGCAGGCTACAGCAGTCAGACACGACTTAGCGCTGTCTTTCTTTGTTTCTTCTCAGTGGAGGCAGGGAGCCCCTGTGAATTCCATTTGGAAAAGTAAAAGTACTTTCCAACAAAATTCTACATTTACATTTCACAATTTATATTTACCTTATTCAGAATGCTAAATTATTTTTTTAATTGTCGAATAGTGAAAAGGTTTTTTGTTGTGATTTTCACTTGCATTTCTCTGATTATTAATGTGCTGAAGCATAATTTTCGCAGATGTGCCAGCCATTCCTGTGTCATCTGTGAAGTGCCTAGCTGAGATTTTGATCCTTTCTTAAAATTGTTTTGCACTGATATGTAGAGTGCTGTTAGCAATCTGGATAAAATATGTTGCAAAATATTCTTCCAGTTTCGTGGTTTTCTTCTCACTCTCAATTCTGTAGATGAAAAGAAAGCATTTATTATTTTACAACTTTATTGAGGTATAACTGAAGACCAAAAACCACACATATTTAATGTATGCAATTTTGATACACCACCATAGCATCATGAGAATCAAAGTAGTAAACATATCAATCACCTCCAAAAGTTTCTTTATGCACCTGTGTGTGTGTGTGTGTGTGTGTGTGTATTGTAAGAACAGTCAACATGAGATTTATCATCTTAAAATGCTTTTTGGTGCACCACATTGTATTGTTGAACTTGTTCATCTTGTATAACTTTAGCTTTATATCCACTGAACAACTCCTTAATCTCCACAGCCCCTCCCCTGGTAACCACCTTTCTGTTTTACACTTCTATACTTCTGACTATTTTAGATAACTCATATATAAGTGGAGTCATGTAGTATTTGTCCTTCTGTGACTGGCTTATTTTACTGAGCATAATATCTTCCAGATTTATCCATATTGTTGCAAACTGTAGCCTTTCCTCGATTTTTAAGACTGAATAATATTTTATGTATTGATTTGGCTGCATCAGATCTCACCTGCGACATGCAGGATCTCTTGTTGCAGCACAGCGACTCTCTAACTGTGGCGTGTGTGCTTAGGTACTCTGAGGAATGTGGGGTCTTTGTTCCCTGATCAGGGGTTGAACCTGAGTCACTTGCACTGAAAGGTGGATTCTTAACCACTGGACCACCAGAGGAGTCCCAAGACTGGGTAATATTCCACTGTATATGTATGTCACATTCTCTTTATTGATTGTTGGTGGACATTTGCATTGCTTCCATATTTTGGCAATTGTGAATAATGCCTCAATGAACATAGGAGTGCAGATATTTCTTGGAGATCCCAATTTTAATTCTTTTGGATATTTACTCAGAAGTGGGGCTGCTGAGTCACATGGGTAATTCTATTTTTAAGTTTTTGAGGAGTTTCAAAATTGTTCTCCATAGTGGCTGTGCCATTCTACATTTCCACCAAGAGTCCGGGAGAAATTGAGTCAGAACTCAAGATGGCTCTCCTGAGGCTTCCCTTGAGTTCCAGTTAACATAATTTCTTTTTATTCGTAAATGTGCTCATTCTCAGGCTTTCCCGTCAGCTCAGCTGTAAAGAATCCACCTGTAATACAGGAACCACAGGAGACGTGGGTTTGATCCCTTGGTCAGGAAGATCCTTTGGAGGAGGGTACCTGCCTGGAGAATCCTATGGACAGAGGAGCCTGGCGGGCTGCAGTCTATAAGGTCGCAAAGAGTTGGACACTATTAAAGTGACTTTAGCATGTATGCATGCATGTTCATTCCCACCTTCCAGACGCTATCCCTTGTCAACATGCTGGCCTTGTCTCACTTTTCGGAGTAGAGCCATCCTTATAAAATACCAACCACATTTTAGGTTTTCAGACTTCCAGTGGTGAACCAGTCTCTCACATTGTTTTTGTTCATAAAGGGCACAAAATGGAAAATGTTGATATGCTTTTTAAAATTTGGAATATTGTTGACATGTAACATTAAATGAGTGTCAGGGGTACAACATAATGATTCAGTACTTGGAGATAGTGCAGAATGGTCATCACAGTAAGTCTAGCTAACCTCCTGGACCACCACTGGACCACCAGGGGACTGTCCTAACTATAATCACCACATATAGTTACAATTTTTTTTCTTGAGATGAAGACTTTTAAGATCTACTCTTAGCAGCTTTCAAATATGCAACATAGTATTATTAACTATAGTCAACATGCTGTACATCACATCCCTCCACCTTAATGATTTTATAACTAGAAGTCTATACCTTTGGACAGCCTTCACCCATGTCTCCCACCCCTACTCCCCACTTTTGACAACCACCGATACGTTCTCTATCTATGAGCTTGGTTTGTGGTTATGTTTGTTGCTTAATTCCACATATTAATGAGATCGTATGTTTTTCTCCATCTGACTTATTTCACTTAGCATAATGCCCTCCAGGTCCATCTACGTTGTCACACATGTCATGCAAGTTTTTACGGGATGTGACAAAGGGAGAATTAATTTCAAGTGAGAGGATGGTATTTCAACTGCATCTTCAATGATGACTCTCAATAAGCAAAGATTAGCTAGTGCATTTTAAATACAGGGAACAAACTCCTTGGGCAAAGGCAGGGAGAACTATGAATGTAAGGTGAGGAGAAGGTTGAAGGCTGAGTATGGTTCTGGGTTGTGATGCAGTGAGAGGAGCGTGGGGTCTACATTCAGAATGATATTGACATTGGCAGGTGCAGTGAACGCAGGCCTTGGCTCTTCACACTGAAATAGAAATAGCAATACTTCATTTATAGCGTTGTTGTGTGTATTTCCTCTGTTTCTTTGCATTGATCGCTGAAGAAGGCTTTCTTATCTCTTCTTGCTATTCTTTGGAACTCTGCATTCATATGCTTATATCTTTCCTTTTCTCCTTTGCTTTTCGCCTCTCTTCTTTTCACAGCTATTTGTAAGGCCTCCCCAGACAGACATTTTGCTTTTTTGCATGTCTTTTCCATGGGGATGGTCTTGATCCCTGTCTCCTGTACAATGTCACGAATCTCATTCCATAGTTCATCAGGCACTCTATCAGATCTAGGCCCTTAAATCTATTTCTCACTTCCACTGTATAATCATAAGGGATTTGATTTAGGTCATACCTGAATGGTCTAGCGGTTTTCCCTACTTTCGTCAATTTGAGTCTGAATTTGGTAATAAGGAGTTCATGATCTGAGCCACAGTCAGCTCCTGGTCTTGTTTTTGTTGACTGTATAGAACTTCTCCATCTTTGGCTACAAAGAATATAATCAATCTGATTTCGGTGTTGACCATCTTCTGGTGATGTCCATGTGCAGTCTTCTCCTGTGTTGTTGGAAGAGGGTGTTTGCTATGTTCAGTGCATTTTCTTGGCAAAACTCTATTAGTCTTTGCCCTGCTTCATTCCGCATTCCAAGGCCAAATTCGCCTGTTACACCAGGGTGTTTCTTGACTTCCTACTTTTGCATTCCAGTCCCCTATAATGAAAAGGACATCTTTTTGGGGTGTTAGTTCTAAAAGGTCTTGTAAATCTTCAAAAAACCATTCAACTTCAGCTTCTTCAGCGTTACTGGTTGGGGCATAGACTTGGATTACCGTGATATTGAGGGTTTGCTTTGGAAACGAACAGAGATCATTCTGTCGTTTTTGAGATTGCATCCAAGTACTGCATTTCGGACTCTTTTGTTGACCATGATGGTTACTCCATTTCTTCTGAGGGATTCCTGCCCGCAGTAGTAGATATAATGGTCAGGTGAGTTAAATTCACCCATTCCAGTCCATTTTAGTTCACTGATTCCTAGAATGTCCACGTTCACCCTTGCCATCTCTTGTTTGACCACTTTCAATTTGCCTTGATTCATGGACCTGACATTCCAGGTTCCTATGCAATATTGCTCTTTACAGCATCGGATCTTGCTTCTATCACCAGTCACATCCACAGCTGGGTATTGTTTTTGCTTTGGCTCCATCCCTTCATTCTTTCCGGAGTTATTTCTCCACTGATCTCCAGTAGCATACTGGGCACCTACTGACCTGGGGAGTTCCTCTGTGGTATCCTATCATTTTGCCTTTTCATACTGTTCATGGGGTTCTCAAGGCAAGAATACTGAAGTGGCTTGCCATTCCACTGGAGAAGGACCACATTCTGTCAGACCTCTCCACCATGACCCGCCCGTCTTGGGTTGCCTGGCAGGCATGGCTTGGTTTCATTGAGTTAGACAAGGCTGTGGTCCTAGTGTGATTAGATTGACTAGTTGTCTGTGAGCATGGTTTCAGTGTGTCTGCCCTCTGATGCCCTCTTGCAACACCTACCATCTTACTTGGGTTTCTCTTACTTTGGGCGTGGGATATCTCTTCACAGCTGCTCCAGCAAGGCATAGCCGCTGCTCCTTACCTTGGACGAGGGGTATCTCCTTACCACTGCTGTTCCTGACCTTCGACGTGGGATGGCTCCTCTAGGCCCTCCTTCGCCTGTGCAGCCACCACTCCTCGGGTTGCTCCTCTCGGCCACCGGCCCTGGCCTCAGGCATGGGTGGCTCCTCCCAGCTGCTGCCCCTGGCCTCGGGCTCAGGGTGGCTCCTCAGGGTCACTGCCCCTGGCCTCGGGCGTGAGGTGGCTTCTCCCGGCCGCCCCTGACCTCGGACGCAGGGTGTCTCCTCCCGGCCGCCACTGGCCTTGGACGCAGGGTAGCTCCTCTCAGCCGCTGCCCCTGATCTCGGACGCAGGGTAGCTCCTCTCGGCCGCTCTTAAGTGCGCTTAAGTGCTCGCAGCCGCCTGCGCTTAAGTGCCCCGGCTCGCCTTCTTCAGCGATCAATGCAAAGAAATAGAGGAAAACCACATAATGGGAAAGACTAGAGATCTCTTCAAGAAAATTAGAGATACCAAGGGAACATTTCATGCAACGATGGGCTCAATAAAGGACAGAAATGGTATGGACCTAATAGAAGCAGAAGATATTAAGAAGAGGTGGCAAGAATACACAGAAGAACTGTACAAAAAAGATCTTCATGACCAAGATAATCATAATGATATGATCACTCACCTAGAGCCAGACATCTTGGAATGTGAAGTTAAGTGGGCCTTAGAAAGCATCACTATGAACAAAGCTAGTGGAGGTGATGGAATTCCAGTTGAGCTCTTTCAAATCCTGAAAGATGATGCTGTAAAAGTGCTGCACTCGATATGCCACCAAATTTGGAAAACTCAGCAGTGGCCACAGGACTGGAAAAGGTCAGTTTTTATTCCAATTCCAAAGAAAGGCAATGCCAAAGAATGCTCAAACTACCGCACAATTGTACTCATCTCACATGCTAGTAAAGTAATGCTCAAAATTGTCCAAGCCAGGCTTCAGCAATACGTGAACCGTGAACTCCCTGAAGTTCAAGCTGGTTTTAGAAAAGGCAGAGGAACCAGAGATCAAATTGCCAACATCCGCTGGATCATGGAAAAAGCAAGAGAGTTCCAGAAAAACATCTATTTCTGCTTTATTGACTATGCCAATGCCTTTGACTTTGTGGATCACAAGAAACTGTGGAAAATTCTGAAAGAGATGGGAATACCAGACCACCTAACCTGCCTCTTGAGAAATCTGTATGCAGGTCAGGAAGCAACAGTTAGAACTGGACATGGAACAACAGACTGGTTCCAAATAGGAAAAGGAGTACGTCAAGGCTGTATATTGTCACCCTGCTTATTTAAATTATATGCAGAGTACATCATGAGAAACGCTGGACTGGAAGAAACACAAGCTGAATCAAGATTGCTGGGAGAAATATCAATAACCTCAGATATGCAGATGACACCACCCTTATGGCAGAAAGTGAAGAGGAGCTAAAAAGCCTCTTGATGAAAGTGAAAGAGGAGAGTGGAAAAGTTGGCCTAAAGCTTAACATTCAGAAAACGAAGATCATGGCATCTGGTCCCATCACTCCATGGGAAATAGATGGGGAAACAGTAGAAACAGTGTCAGACTTTATTTTTGGGGGCTCCAAAATCACTGCAGATGGTGACTGCAGCCATGAAATTAAAAGACGCTTACTGCTTGGAAGAAAAGTTATGACCAACCTAGATAGCATATTCAAAAGCCGAGACATTACTTTGCCGACTGAGGTCCATCTAGTCAAGGTTATGGTTTTTCCTGTGGTCATGTATGGATGTGAGAGTTGGACTGTGAAGAAGGCTGAGCACTGAAGAATTGATGCTTTTGAATTGTGGTGTTGGAGAAGACTCTTGAGCGTCCCTTGGACTGCAAGGAGATCCAACCAGTCTCTTCTGAAGGAGATCAGCCCTGGGATTTCTTTGGAAGGAATGATGCTAAAGCTGAAACTCCAGTACTTTGGCCACCTCATGCGAAGAGTTGACTCATTAGAAAAGACTCTGATGCTGGGAGGGATTGGGGGCAGGAGGAGAAGGGGACGACAGAAGATGAGATGGCTGGATGGCATCACAGACTCGATGGACGTGAGTTTGAGTGAACTCCGGGAGATGGTGATGGACAGGGAGGCCAGGCATGCTGCGATTCATGGGGTTGCAAAGAGTCGGACACGACTGAGCGACTGAACCTAACTGAACTGAACTGTGGGTATTTAGGGAAGTTCACATAGCAAGCAAGGCACTTAAAAAGCACAAACACCATCTACAGTGTAAACTCCACTCTTAAAAAAGGAAGAAAGAAAAATCCAGAGAGGTTGTAACTTGTTGCTGCTGCTGCTGCTAAGTCACTTCAGTCATGTTCAACTCTGTGGGACCCCATAGACCACAGCCCACCAGGCTCCCCTGTCCCTGGGATTCTCCAGGCAAGACTACTGGAGTGGGTTGCCATTTCCTTCTCCAATGCATGAAAGTGGAAAGTGAAAGTGAAGTCGCTCAGTCATGTCCAAGTCTTAGTGACCCCATGGACTGCAGCCTTCCAGGCTCCTCCATCCATGGGGTTTTCCAGGCAAGAGCACTGGGTTGGGTGTAACTTGCTAAAACCACATAACTGGTTAGAGGCAAGACTTCTTTTCACTATATTTTTACTGTTGACTCACAACCCCTCACACCGTTTCCTTCTTCAGGAAAGTTGTGCTCTCTTTTATTAACTTGCATGGTGACCATCTACACATATAACTGCTCAAAGAGTTGTTGACAAATGGATGGTTAATTGGCTGGATGTTTGGTCCAGCCACCTGTATTACAGGCAGGACTTTGGAGTTTTTCTTAACTGTCTCCACTTTACACCTGTTGTAAATTCCTTTTAACTGAGAGAAACTGGACTGGATTCTTGTATGCAATGTTAGCATTAAATGGAATAATGACTTTTCTTAGAAAAACCATAGAATATCCAGAAAAGTGTGCTTGGAAGCATGACATGAGCCCCATGTTTGGAAGATACGTGAGAGTAGGGTATCTCATTTTGGCAGGAAAGCAGCAGTAGGAACTGGAATCAGATTGCAAGCACTTGCATCAGTTTCCTGTTGCTTCTGTAACACTTGATCACAGGGACATCCCTGAGGCCCAGTGATTAAGAATTGCCTTGCAATGCAGGAGACACAGGTTCAGTCCCTGGTCAGGGAACTAAGATTCCACAAGCTGCAGGGCAAATGAACCCACGTGCCACAACTAGAGAACCTGTGTGCCACAATGAAAGATTCCATATGACATGCTAAAGATCCTGAGTGCAACAAGTAAGACCTGATGCAGCCAAGTAAATAAATTTATACATAAAAAAACCCCCAAACAACTGATCACAAACTTAGTGGCTTAAAACTATGCAAGTTTATTCTCTAGCAGTTCTGGCAGTCAGAAGTCTGCACTGAGTCTTCTAGGGCTAAAATTAAGGTATCAGCAGGGATGGTTTCTCCCAGGCGGCTCCAGGGGAGAATGCCTCATTCTACCTTTTAGAGGCTGCACTCATTCCTTGGCACGCCTTGGCTCATCACATCACTCCAGTCCATGACTTCCATTGTCACATCTCTTACGTAGATAGTCAAGTTTCCCTTTGCTCCCTTATAAGTAAAAGACCTTGGGATAACATTTAGGATCCACCTGGTTACACAGGATAATCTCCCCATCTCAAGGTCATGAACGTAAACAAAGGCTCTTTTGCCATATATGGTAACATTTATATGTTCCAGGTATTTAGGATGAGGCTGTATTTGGGGCCACTCTTCAGCCTTCCATACCCTCCAAAGTGCCTCTTGTCTGGACGCATCATCCTGTCTTGGGCACAAGAGGTTATCACGAAGTCTCCCCCTTGCAGGTTTATAGCCCTTGACAGTGTTCGCATGGATCATCTCATTCCATCCTTTTGACAGCCTGTGTCACTTCATACATGAGAAGAGATGCTCAGGGAAGTTACATTGCTCCCTCATTGTCACATCATGAAGTCAGGAATCTTGTAACTGAGTCCAGGGCCTTTTCTTCTATATTTTATTGAGCAAATAGGTATACAGTGGGGGACCCCTCCCCTCATCAGATCCGTGACACAACAGGCCCAGTGTTCAAACGTTGGGTGTTCTCAGAACTAAGAAAAACCACACATTCTCGGATCTCAGCTCTTTAGGAAGATTAAGAGAAAGGGGTTATTAGATTCCTCCATTCTCCTACTTTTACAAATAGGAGAGAGATTAGTTTTCTCTAACATTCTCAAGATCTGTGGCCTTCCTATATGTACATGATCTTAAGCAGAGGGAGTTCAGTTGCAGAATTAGAACACAAATTGCTCAGGAACTTAATTTTCTAAACCAAAAAAAAAAAAAAAAAGTTTCTAAAAATAAGAATACTCAGGCAGAGCAGAGCATGGGAGGAGGGAGCTGGTCACCAACCCAGGTGACTGCTTGCTTGATCCAACTAGGCAGTCTATGAAGCCCTCAGGAGTGCATCTCAAGACCAGCCACATGGGGAATAAAGGGGGAACATTTACCCACTGGCTCCTGTCTATCATTGGTCCAAGTTTTGCCCTTGGAATATTAACTCTCTTGCATTTCTGGGTTATATGGGTTGGAGTTCCAGGGAGGTATCCAGCATCAACAGAGAAGGAGGTAGAAGGTGAGAGGTGAGGGTTGGAGGTAAGGACCACCCAGTCAGACCTACAAGAAGCTGGTTGCAGCAGTCAGGGGAGAGGGTTTGAAGACAGACTAAAGGAGATGTCCAACAGAGGGCATCAAGCACACATCTTAGTAAATGCTTTTATTGCACTGAAGACACTCTTGCTGTTGCTGTTCAGTTGCTAAGTCATGTCCAGGTCTTTTGTGACTCCATGAACCATAGCCCACCAGGCTCCTCTGTTCATGGGATTTCCCAGGCAAGAGTACTGGAGGGGGCTGCCATTTCCTGCTCCCCAGGACACAATACACCTGGATTAAAAGGCTGGAATGTTTTCTTTTAACCAGTTCTTTTAACACTGTGTAAGGCAATGGCACCCCACTCCAGTACTCTTGCCTGGAAAATCCCATTGGCGGAGGAGCCTGGTGGGCTGCAGTCTTTGAGGTCGCTAAGAGTCGGACCTGACCGAACGACTTCACTTCCACTTTTCACTTTCATGCAATGGAGAAAGAAATGGCAACCCACTCCAGTGTTCTTGCCTGGAGACTCCCAAGGACGGTGGAGCCTCATGGGCTGCCGTC
Source organism: Budorcas taxicolor (assembly GCF_023091745.1). NCBI lineage: Eukaryota > Metazoa > Chordata > Mammalia > Artiodactyla > Bovidae > Budorcas > Budorcas taxicolor. The sequence goes on from NC_068912.1 coordinate 4,251,776, forward strand.
TATGGGGTCGCACAGAGTCGGACACGACTGAAGCGACTTAGCAGCAGCAGCAGCAGCAGCAGCAGCAGCAGCAGGGCTCTGAGAAAAGGTACACAACTAAATGTTGCTATTTTTGTATTTTTCTTCCCACTAGTGGTTGCTGTAACTAAATCAAACTCCTTAAGGAAGTCCTTGCCTCTATTGTCCAGTGAATATATCCATTCTATTAAGTGGCTACACCCGGTGCAGTGGCAGCTGATTTGAGTTGGCTTCAAGCTGGGTTCATATTAGCACTCTTCTTTCTTGATGAGGCCCTGATCCCCACCTTCCCATTCCAGTATACCGTGCCCTGGGCCTCTGGGTCGTGTCTGATGGACAGTTGTGAGCACCCCACCCCCACCCCATCTGGTAGGTTGCTGGGATCCATCCAGACCCCTCCCTCTCAGAGCACACTCTGCTCTCAGGACGCTATCCCGTGCCAGCCTCTCATGATGGAGAATGATGTGCCCAGCATGGCCCTCTTCTCCAGGTACACACACATGACATTCCTTGCCACCTCTGTGCCGCTCTACAAATGTGCTGCCCCTCTGTCTGAAATGCTCTTCCCACACTCTGTGCCGTATTTCCTGATCCACCTGCAGACTCGTGCTTTTCATGATGCGGCCCTGCTTGAACCTCATCCTGCAATGTTCTTCATTTTCTCTGATTACCAGACATATTTGATCGATGCTCAGTCTCCATTTTGGAGAAGGCAATGGCACCCTACTCCAGTACTCTTGCCTGGCAAATCCCATGGGTGGAGGAGCCTGGTGGGCTGCAGTCCATGGGGCTGCAAAGAGTCGGACACGACCGAGCGACTTCACTTTCACTTTTCACTTTCATGCATTGGAGAAGGAAATGGCAACCCGCTCCAGTGTTCTTGCCTGGAGAATCCCAGGGATGGGGGAGCCTGGTGGGCTGCCGTCTATGGGGTTGCACAGAGTCAGACATGACTGAAGCAACTCAGCAGCAGCAGCAGCAGCCGCAGCAGCAGCAGCAGTCTCCATTTATACCGTGTCTGGGCTGTGCTTAGTCACTCAGTTGTGTCCGACTCTTTGTGACCCCATGGACTGTAGCTTGCCGGGATCCTCTGTCCATGGGGTATCTCCAAGAATACTGGAGTGGGTTTCCATGCCCTCCTCCAGGGGATCTTCCCAACCCAGGGATCAAACCCAGGTCTCCCGTATTGCCGGTGGATTCGTTACCATCTGAGCCTCCAGGGAAGCCTGAGGAACCACCGATTCAGTTTGTGCACTCGTTAACCTGCTGTCCCTTTTAAAAGAGATAAAACTGATTTGTAGTATTTGCCAGTTTCCACAAGGTGAATACTTCCATCATGGCCTATTTCAAGCTGCCAACAGCTTAGCAACCAGTTAGCAAAGTCCTGAGTATCTTACCATGTGTTTGTGGCAGAGGACATCACTGATTCAGTTCTCTGATGGTGCTGATCACCCTAATTCTAGTTGTTGTACTTAGTAAACTGTACTGTAGGTTTTGACTACTGATGTAGTTTCTTGCTGCACAGCAGAGCATAAAGCAATAAACCAGGTTCTGGAATTAGGTGATATGGGTTCATAATCCTGGTTCTGGCACTTGCTGGCTGTATAATCTTACTCAATCTACTTATCTCTCTATGTCTCAGTTTTCAAATCTATAAAATGGTTATATTTGTTTTCTATTGCTATACAGCAAATCACCACAAATTTAGCAGCTTAAAACAGCACTGATACATTAGCTCAAAGTTCTGTCCATCAGAAGTCTGAACACAGCATGATTGATTTCTCTGCTCAGAGTCTCACCAGGATGAAATCAAGGGGGTGGGGTGGGCTGTGTTCTCATCTAGAAGCTCGACTAAGGAAGAATCTGATTCCAGACTTACATTTTTGGCAGAATCCTGTTCATTGGGCTGAGGTTCTTGCCTTCCTGCTATTGACAAGAAGTTGCTCTCAACTCCTGAACACTGCTCACATTCTCTCACCCAGTGACCTCTTTGGTCTTCAAAGCCAGCAGTGAAGAATTGCCTTTATATCAAATCTCTTACTCTCTGACTCTCCCCAGGAGCTGCTCAGTCTCTTTTTAATGTCTCACCTGACTACATCTGGCGCACTGATAATAATCAAAGTCAACTGATCAGAAACCTTGATTTTTGTTTTAGCTTGTCTTTTTTTTTTTAATGCTTGGTATAAGTTTATTTGAGTCTGAGAGTAAATTTAGGTTTACAGACTTTCACTAAAGGCAATTTGACTATGCAGAAGAAAATGGTTTCATTCTGTGGTTTCAGATGCCTGTTTGGTTCTGCAAAAACGAAACAACAGCTAAATTTTAAATGGTGGGAAATTGCTGGCACTGAGTTTTTGCTGTCTGTTGGCACCATTAAACACTGATGTTGGAAAATAGTCTGTTTTACATTTTCCAGAGCAAGTTTTTGAATTGAACATATTTTAAAATAAAAATTTTATACAGTCAAGGTTAGCAACATGAAGATAGTTATTCTTATATAGGTATCATTTGTGTGTGTGTGTGATGAGAGAACCTGAAATCTACCCTCTTATCATATTTCCAGTATTCAATACAGTATTATTAACTATAGTCATTATATCTGCACATAGACCTCTGGACTTGTGCACATATGCACCTTTAGTTTTTGTGAAAGTATTTTTATGCATGGTTAGTTGTTCAAATTAATGTTTTTGTAAGAAGATAAATTGTGGAAACTTCTATATTTCCAGCTTGTTGACATCACTCTTTCTCCTGACTCAGGACTTTAACTCCGTCTACAAATTCCTTTTGTCATGTAGTATAGCTTAATCGCAGAAGTGACATCTAATCAAATTTGCAGGTTCCACCATCATTCAACAGGAGGACATTCTATAAGGACAGGAGCCATTGGAATTCTGCCTCCTGAAATGGGGTCAATAATAGTATCTTCTTCAAAGAGTGGTGAATTATATACGAAAAGCATTCAGAATAGTAATTGCTCAAAAAATGTTAGTCTAAAATGCATTAACAAATGTGAGATTTTTTTCAAAGAAACGTTCTTGGATTATTTGTCTTGCCTTCAGAGCCAAGTATTAATATCTCTGGGAACTCAGTAGATGTTTATTGAGTGAATTTTTAAACCTGTATCATACAAATGTAAAAAAAATATTTCACCAATGTAAACAACTTGAAGGTCATCTGGTCCAACATCTGCATTTTAAATGTATCAAAATTGAGCATAGGTTGGTGAAGTCATGGCACAAAACCACTGACTAGAGGCAGCATGTCCACTAGGTAACAAATCTCATGATTCTCTCTTTCCCTATATTCTGTTGCACTGCAGACATTGACCTAGAATTATTCTCTTAGCTATTTTATCCAGTAAGACTCTCAAGTGCCTTAGGCAAGGGCAATGGTTTCTACTTTAGTGTATCCTAATAGTACCCAGAGTAGTGTTAGGGGAACAAGGGGTGGGTCGACTGAATTATCCTCTAGGTGATATCATGAGAGGAATCTGGCTATGTAATCAGTCATGACACCAAAGATCAACTCTGCCTTTCTCTACTTACCTGCATGATTCTCAGTATGATTATTTGTAGTGAAACAGAGGATTTTAAGAGCAGATAAGCCCTTAGACACTTTCCAGGAGAGGGATGCCCAGGTTATGTTTTTGCACAACATCAAGTCCAGAGATATTAATAAGAATTATTCTTAAAGATTACTGGTCATTCACACCTCCTTTTTACCAAGTCTCTTCATTGGCTTATTTTATTTCATAATACTTTTCATCACTTTTCATATACTATATACTTTACAATTTTTCATTTTGCTTTCAGTGTCTCCTCCGTTAAAACGTAAGTTCCTTGTGGGAAAGCATATCAATGTGTTTTGTTTCCTGCTTAATCCCTAGCTCCTGGAACACTGCCTTAAAGTAGATGTACAAGAAATAATTATTGAATGGATAATGAAATGGGCATGGGAAAACTTGGCTTGAGAATAGTTAGACTAGAATCTTTCCTTCAGAATCTTTCATAGCCTTTATTACAAGAAATCTGTCAAGATTCTCTGAGACAGGATCTGGTGTATGGCAGCATTTCCCATGAATGATCACTAACATATCAAGGCAGAACGCAGTGCATGAAGCACTCAAATTTTCTGTGTTATTTTTCCAATGAGGAAACTGAGATGCAGGAGAATGAGTGACTCACCCAGTGTTCCAAACTCATTCTTTGGACTGGAACCTCAAATCTGCTGATGTGCAGACCACTGCCCTCTCCACTTCTCTCTTCCTGAGGGTTCATTAAACTCATTTATCTGCCAGATAATAGCTAATGTTTTAAAAGACTACCTTGGTCCAAAAATCTTTTATCAGGTGGAAGCATGAAACTTGATAGAATAGTTCTCAACTATAAGGAAGCACAAAAGATACTTAAATGGGCATATAGATCAAATCTCAGTATTAAGAAAAAAAATACTATTAGTGATCTAAATTCCTTTCCCCATAATGATATTTAATTATGATTATATTCACCTGAAGTTGAATTTTCAGGAATTTAAAAAGAACATATCAAGGATGTAAACTTCACAATGAATTTGAAAATAAGAGAAAATGTATTGAGCACAGGAAGTACAAAAAAGGGGAGCTCTCTTCCTCTCTCCTCCTGTCTCTTTCTCTATCCTTCTCTGTCTGTCTGTATCTGTGTCTGATCTGTCTGTCTATCTCTGTTTCTGTATCTCTCTGTCTCTGTCATGCACACTTATTTCACTCTTTTTGTGTGAAGATTCTGGAGCTCTTGTTCAGTGGTGAGACCTCTTTGGAAGGAAAGAGTGATGGTGGTTGAAGGATCACACAGCATGATGCGGTAGAAACAGACCTGACCCTGCAAGTGGGAAGCTTGGCTTTCCGCCTCTCTCTGCCATTAACCAGCTGTGAGCTTCCTGGCAAATCATTTCCTTGGGTCTCAATGGACAGTGGAAAAAGGTTATCTTAGTGCTATGAATAGTCAGCAAGAGCTGATGAATGCTTTTCTTTCTTTTTTTTTTTTTGATGAATCCTTTTCTATCCTCTCTTGCAATAGTCATTTTAGGTACTAAACTTAGCCTCTAAGGCTAAGCTTAACCTAAAAGACAATAGCTCTCATGAGATTCACTTGGAATGCTTGGCTTCCAGGCCACATTTCCAGGAATCTCTATTTAAGAGCTCTGGGATAGGGCCCAAGAATCTGCAGTTTTAGCAAATATTCCTCGAGATTCTGAAGAAGCTAGACTGAATGCCATGCTTTTGGAGGTGTTATTTTAAAGCTGTGGAATTTCTGTTTAAATTGATCAGTAAAAGCACCTGTATTTTCAAGATCAGGCTACCATGTTACATATTTATTGCAACCTCATTAGGAACACTATTATAGGGGGAAGATTAAAGCCAGGGAAAATGAAAAGATAATAGTAAAAGTGGCTAACAAAAGAGGTTAATGTCCCCATAATGTCCGCCAGTCCCCATAGCTGAGCAGTGCCCATGGGTTCATTGAAGGTTCTGGTTAGGCTCAGATAGAGATAGAGATAGAGGGGAAAGGAGAAATGGTTTTGTGTGACCCAGTGGTATCAACCAGGCTACACTGAGTCTTGACAGCTCTCTGCTAACATTGGTATTACTTATTATTCTCACTTTTCAAAGGAGAAAAATAAGACTAGTGATTTGTCCAAAGTCACATACCCACTAAACAATAGAAGCTAGGTAAACAAAGCCTTTGTACTGTTCCTCATATACCACTTGGCCCTTATGTTAAAGAATGCCCATGAACATATGTATGGATGTTTCTGCAGCCGGGGATAGAATGAGTAGAGAGAAAAGCAGAGAAGAAATTGATTGAAAGGAGGGAAATAATGGAGGGAGAGAGGTAGAAAATGCACAGAAAGAAAAGTAGTATTCATAGTGAAGAGTGTCATAAAATTACAATATTTCTAGTTGGGGCCAGGACAAAGGCACTTGGAATATTTGAAAAGGACGTGACAGTGACTTTGGGACTTGAAACCCTGTTTAGAGTACTCCCAACTATCCTGACTCAGGTAGCAAATCCTGAGGTCCGGAGTGGATTATACCAAGTAGTATAAAGGGTAAATGATGGATACGATTCAAAGCACAGACTGCCAGGGATGTTTGCATTTTAACAGGGAAGGAAATATTAAGCCAAAGGAATGCATGTCTAATTGTGGAATTTCAGATCATCATGGACAATTAAGAGTAAGCAAAGTGGCCTCCCTACTGCATCTAAAAGAAAAATATCCCATGACAGAGGCTTCCTGTTCTGCTTCTGGCTACCATAGAGGAGAATGAGGCTTTATCCAAGCACAGGTTAGACACTTTTCTGAAGAAAAGTTGATTTGTGGGCAACATCCTGAACCTTAGAGATGAATGAATTGTCGGGTTGAAAGAAGGTTGACTTCAGGCTATTGTCTTCTGATTAATGACCCATTTCTTCCCCCCACTTCTATTCCTGTGTTCCCATAGCATGCAGAGTCCTTCTTCCTGTTCAGAGTGGCCCCAGGCTGGCCCCTGAGTGAGCACCACACCTTGTACAGCCACCTGCAACTGCTTTAGGTGGCTGGTCACCTGGCAATCAGAGAGGTCTCTGTAATCAGGGCACGTGGCCCTGACCTATGCAAGCTTCCTTCACTTAGTCCAACCACTCTGCAAATCCTTTGAGGTCTGGGGTGAATGACTCCAGCGAATGGCATCCATGCTCCTTGAAGAGACGTCTCTAGGGAGTGAGGCTTTCACCCTCTGTCATCTGAGAGGAGAAAGTTTACTGTGCTTGAGCCAGTCAACTGCCCAAGACCAATCCCAGAGGATGCTGCCTAATGCTGCCTCTTCCAGATGCCACTGAGGGATTGCAGGGTCAGCTTTTTTTTCCTTCCTATTTTCACTTATATATCCATTGACAAATGGTTATTGAACACCTAGTGTTTGCCAGCCACTGCACTATACACTGTGAGTCCTCAAAGAGCCCACGGGGTAGTGGGGGATGATAGATAAATGAGCAGACAATTATAATCAGTGTGCCAAGAGCAGAGACAGAAGAAAAGCAGGATGCTGTGGGGACCCATGCCACTAGGGGTGTGCCATAGACTAGGGAACACATGGGCCACAGACCAGGGCTTCGGAGACAACATCCTGGAGGAAGTGTCAGCTAAATTGCATCCTGCAGGACCATCAGAAGGTAGTGAGACAAAGGGAGGAAGTGTGGGGATAAGAGTCTTCCAGACAGAGGGACCAACACGAGAAAAGGTCCAGAGGCCAGACAAAGGTTGCATGGTGAATAGCTCTAGTGGTCCAGCAGCAAGAATGGAGTACGGGGTACTGGAGAGAAAAGTTTTAGAGATGAGGTAAGGGAGGAGAGATAAGAAGGGCTAGCCCAAAGGACCTCATAAGCTTTGTTCAAAGGTTGACTGTTATTCTGAGGGCAATCCAAGGTGTTTCAAAGACTCACTTGCTTCTTTGTCCCCTATGTCATAACCTGTGAATGTGAAGGACACCTCCGTGGCTTCCGCCATCACCAGATCTGCTGTGGGCATGGCAACTGTTTGGTGGCTTCCAAGAACCTTCCCGGCCATCACCCCACACCATTCTCCCAAGAGCCCCAGGAACATTCTCTATTTTAGCTCCATTTCATATATTTTCCTACTGAAACTCAATCAAGTTTGATAGACTTGATTAAGTTACATAGGTAGGTAGTAAATGGTAAAGACAGGGCATAAATGCAGGATAATGGTAAACAACAATATAATAGGTTAATGAAGAAAGATAATATAAAGGGGCAGAGCTCCATAAAGCTGATGAATCTTCAGTCTAAGGACAGCTCACCCCCATGGTGCCTTCAAAGAGCCTGGAGAAGTTCTAGGAATGTGTTCTAGGACTTTTTTAAAATTCACATGATTAAGACACTTAAATGGAATCAGTTAAGACTTTTTCTTCTACGCTGCCTTTCTTTCCATCCCATCTCCCAGCGCTGGATGATGCTACAAGAGCAGCTTTGAGATTGGGTTAAGGGACAGGAGAGTTGGCATAATAGCTGTTTTGAGATTAGTTCTTTCACTGTGTACAGTGAAGTTGGTACAGAAAGTTCAGTTCAGTTCAGTCGCTCAGTTGTGTCCAACTCTTTGCAACCCCATGAATTGCAGCACGCCAGGCCTCCCTGTCCATCACCATCTCCCAGAGTTCACTCAGATTCACGTCCATCGAGTCCGTGATGCCATCCAGCCATCTCATCCTTGGTCGTCCCCTTCTTCTTCTGCCCCCAGTCCCTCCCAGCATCAGAGCCTTTTCCAATGAGTCAACTCTTCGCATGAGGTGGCCAAAGTACTGGAGTTTCAGCTTCAGCATCATTTCCTCCAAAGAAATCCCAGGGTTGATCTTCAGAATGGACTGGTTGGATCTCCTTGCAGTCCAAGGGACTCTCAAGAGTCTTTTCCAACACCACAGTTCAAAAGCATCAACTCTTCGGTGCTCAGCCTTCTTCACAGTCCAACTCTCACATCCATACATGACCACAGGAAAAACCATAGCCTTAAGTAGACGGACCTTAGTCGGCAAAGTAATGTCTCTGCTTTTGCATATACTATCTAGGTTGGTCATAACTTTTATTCCAAGGAGTAAGCGTCTTTTAATTTCATGGCTGCAGTCACCATCTGCAGTGATTTTGGAGCCCCAAAAAATAAAGTCTGACACTGTTTCCACTGTTTCCCCATCTATTTTCCATGACATGATGGGACCAGATGTCATGATCTTCATTTTCTGAATGTTGAGCTTTAGGCCAACCTTTCCACTCTCCACTTTCACTTTCATCAAGAGGCCTTTTAGTTCCTCTTGGTACAGAAAAGGCTCCCACAAATATACCCACCACCTACATTCCAATTCACTGATGAAAAAAAGATGCAGGGTCAGAGGTCACATCACACCTGGCACCAGAGATGTGTAGATTGTGGGAGAGAAAGAAGACTTGAAATATATGGACTGAGAAACCAGTCTGAAAAATTCTTCCAAACATCAAATTGGGAGTGGAGATTTTGACTTTTGTCAATGACTAATCAAAAGGGAACTTTTCCCAGGCCAGGAATATACTTAAGGATGGAATACACACAATTACAAATACATCCACACCCACTCTACGTATATAGGTAGAATGTGTGAGTGTGTAGTGAGAATTACACAATAATGAATTTATCAGAATTCCTGATTCCTGTGTTTGCAGGAACAAACTGTAGCTGTAGCACAATGTTGAGTAAATCTCTGTATGTTGATATGTTTTATGCATCCCGCCTATTAATAGTAACAAACAAATTTTAATTAACCATGCTCAAAGAAAGATGAAATTATCTTTCTATTCTCTTTAGTAGAAGATGCTACAAGAATACATATGCATACAAAATAGTATATAGCTAAAAATGTAGGGAAAATATAAAAATGTATCAGGCAGTTAATTCATGAACTGAGTTTATTTCTGGATTTTTGCAATGTCTGTTGTACTGACCAGCTTTTAAGCTTTTATAGTTTATTATTTCTTTTTTTCATTCAATAAAAATATTTATCTTTCTATCAAATTTGAATTATAATTTTGTGTTCCTTCTTTTAAAAAGTCCCTCCCTTCCTTCCACCTCTCCTAAATTGTATAAACTTACTCTTAGGCAACCCAATCTGCTCTGGCCACCTGTATTGTGTAAACACTGGACAATTATGGACCTGGGAAGTTGACGCTTTTGCTGAGGAGGTGTTGTTTGAGCTGGGCTTTGATAAAGGATGAGATTTTCTGTTAAGTGTTCTAAACAGTTATGTAGCAATGAGTTTACCAATGAGCACATTATGCAGAATCAGAAGAGGATCCCATAGCAGGAGGAGGATTCTAAACGGCCATCAGGGTCCACTATAGCCGTAGGGAGATAGTGAGTCTTTTGTCCATGAGCCAGGTGAATGCTGAGGCTTTTCTCATGCAGAGAATTGTAGCCAACACCTGTAATCTTTGTCAGTAGGAGGCTCAGTTCTGCCTTAAGTGGGAAAGGCAGTCTAAGGCTCAATAACCCAAGGTTGTATAGTTCCAAACCTTGTAAAAGACACTATTTCCCCCTATGATGACCAAATCTTTTCTGGTCTAGCCCTCCTCCATCAAGCTTTCAGTCCTATGGTCCGGCCACAAGGCTTGCTCTGCATCACACATTACAGTGTGTTCTGTGTTCTGAGGGACCCACAGATATTGATGCCAAATGGAGCCACATCACCTTCTCCATCCAATGTCACCTCCAGGGTTGATCTGCATCCTATAGAAGCCTATCAGGATTTTGGCGCTGGAAGTCAGGAAAGAAAATGCTCTGATGACTGCAATGTTAATAAGGAACCCACCTAAATATGATTTGTCCCTCACAAAGGCCACTCTGTCCTTGATCGGCCACGTGGGAGTCCTGTTTCAGCTCTGGGTCTGGCCACCCTGGCTTGGCTTCTGTCTCACCGTGTGGAGCAGGCCAGGCCCGCCTGATAACATCACTCCGGTACAGTGGCGCTTTGTGTACATTCAGGGCTCCGGTTACCTGGGGCAGGAATGACGCAGGCTCGGTGCTGGAGGCCAGGAGGGAGGCAATGACCAAGTAAAAACAAGCATGAAAGGGGAGTGTTTTGGAAACCCAAAAGGAAGCTTTCTTCTCCCCGGTATCCTCAAGGTGCTCCCAAGGAGGCTGCTTGTTCACTGCCATCAAATTCAACCAAGGAAAGAAATTTGGGCAAGATGTTTCGACCATCAGCTGCCGTGGTGTGTGTGTTCCTGCCCACAGCGGGATGTGTGCCAGCTTGCTGATTCACACACTTCTCCTTAGTCCCTGGAGCCTTCTTGGTGTGACAAATCACAGACGAACTGCTTTCCAAACTAGGGTCGGGTTGCCTGCGACTTCTTCATCTGAAGCCAGCAGCTGTGTATTTCCCTTCGAGCACAAGTCAGACGGTTCTGCAAGCTGCTGCTTCAGACAAATGCAGCCTAAGAACACTTTTCATAAATCTTTTCGCTCGGCCCAGGGCTTATTCCAATGAGACTGAATTGGTTCAACAGCTTGTTTGAGGAGAGCCAAAGTCCTTCCTGGGAATGAGGTCCATTCTGCTAACCTTGGGTGAGAAGCTGCAGAGACATACAACTGTGAGAACATCAAGTGCAGGGTGTGGGGACTCAGAAAACAAACTTATGGTTACCGGAGGGGAAGGGCAGGGACTAACTGGAAGTCTGGGGTTCACATATACACACTACTATATTTAGAATGGGGCTTCCCTGATAGCTCAGCTGGTAGAGAATCCACCTGCAATGCAAGAGACCTGGGTTTGATCCTTGGGTTGGGAAGATCCCCTGGAGAAGGGAAAGACTACCCACTCCAGTATTCTGGCATAGAGAATTCCATGGACTGTATAGTCCATGTGGTTGCAAAGAGTCAGACATGACTGAGCCACTTTCATTCACTCACTCATAATTAGAATAGATAACCAAAAGGTTTTCCCGGTGGCCCTAGTGGTAAAGAACATGCCTGCCATGGCAGGAGATGGAAGAGATGCAGCTTTGATCCAGGGATCAGGAAGATCCCCTGGAGGAAGCTACAGCAACCCCCTCCAGTATTCTTGCCTGGAGAATCCCATGGACAGAGGATCCTGCTGGTCTATGGTCCATAGGGTCGCAAAGAGTTGGACACCACTGAACCAACTTAGCACAGTTCAGTTCAGTTCAGTCACTCAGTCGTGTCTGACTCTTTGTGACCCCATGAATTGCAGCACGCCAGGCCTCCCTGTCCATCACCATCTCCCAGAGTTCACTCAGACTCACGTCCATCGAGTCCGTGATGCCATCCAGCCATCTCATCCTTGGTCGTCCCCTTTTTCTCCTGCCCCCAATCCCTCCCAGCATCAGAGTCTTTTCCCATGAGTCAATTCTTCGCATGAGGTGGCCAAAGTATTGGAGTTTCAGCTTTAGCATCATTCCTTCCAAAGAAATCCCAGGGCTGATCTCCTTCAGAATGGACTGGTTGGATCTCCTTGCAGTCCAAGGGACTCTCAAGAGTCTTCTCCAACACCGCAGTTCAAAAGCATCAGTTCTTCAGTGCTCAGCCTTCTTCACAGTCCAACTCTCACATCCATGCGTGACTACTGGAAAGACCATAGCCTTGACTAGACGGACCTTAGTCAGCAAAGTTGTGTCTCTGCTTTTGCATATACTATCTAGGTTGGTCATAACTTTTCTTCCAAGGAGTAAGCGTCTTTTAATTTCATGGCTGCAGTCACCATCTGCAGTGATTTTGGAGCCCCCAAAATAAAGTCTGACACTGTTTCCACTGTTTCCCCATCTATTTGCCATGAAGTGATGGGACCAGATGCCATGATCTTCACTTTCTGAATGTTGAGCTTTAAGCCAACTTTTCGCTCTCCTCTTTCACTTTCATCAAGAGGCTTTTTAGGTCCTCTTCACTTTCTGCCATAACGGTACAACCAAAAATCTACTCTTTACGTCTATGTCTCCTTTTCTGCCCTACACATAGGCTCAGTGGTGCCATCTTTCTAGATCACATTTATATGCATTAATATATGACATTTGTCGTTTTCTTTCTGACATTTCACTCTGCATAATAGGCTCTAGGTTCATCCACCTCATTAGAACTGACTCAGATGCTTTTCTTTTTATAGCTGAGTAATATTCCACTGTGTATGTGTACCTCAATGTCCTTATCCATTCATCTGCCAATGGACTCAGTGGGAGAGAGGGTGGGATGATATGAGATAATAGTATTGAAACATAAACATTTCCATACGTAAAATAGATAACCAGTGTGAGTTTGACATATGATGCAGGACACCCAAATCTGGAGGGCTGGGTGGGGAGGGAGCTGGAAGGGGTTTCATGATGGAGGGGACACATGTATGATTCCTGTTAATGTATGACAAAACCCATCACAATATTTCAAAGGAATTATCCTTCAATTAAAATAAATTTTTAAATTAAAAATAGATAAAATGATGTATTATGATGTCAGTACAGTTTAAGCTTATACAGTGTTGTATGTCAATTGTATCTCGATAAAACTAAAAGAAAAAAAGGTATATCTCTTACTGGTTCTATTGAAAATACTCTGGTCATAAAGCTGACTTCCTAAGAAAATCACAAATATCTTTCTGTAATAATATCTTAAAATTGGAACATAATTGAATATAAAAGGATATTACAGTGTAAAAAAAAATAAAATTTTAAAAAAATAGAATAAATAACCAAAAGGACCTACTGTATAGCATAGGGAACTCCACTCAATATTCTGTAATAACATAAATGGAAAAAGAATTTGAAAAAGAGTAGATTTATGTAAAAATAAAAATAACAGCTTTATAGAACTCATGTGAAGTCAGAATGAAGAGCACTGGTATATTCATGCAATATGCTTTGTACACTAACAAAAGTTATCATGCTCTTTTGGAATGCAAAAACTAAATAAGTAAAAAATTTAAAAAGGAGAAAGTAAAAGACTGTCATTACCCTATTTAAAAAAAAAATGGTGTAGGCTGCAGTGTCAGCTATCATTTCCCTCGGAGTCCAGGCTCTGCCCTTTCTTGGCACCACTCCCCCTGCGCCCATGTCCTCCTGTTCCCCAGAGTATTCTGTGATCCCCCTGCCACCTTCTGGGCCTCACCTGGGTCTGCTTGTCACAGTTCCCTTCACCAACAGTTTCTAATGCATTTCCCTTCCCTATGAGACATGTAAATGTCCCGCATCCCAGAGTTTTGAGGTCCAGAAGAGAAGAGCAGGAAATATAATAAATGTAATGCTAAATCTAAAAATATAATGCAAGGTGTTATTTGAGTTTCCTGGGATTGCTGAAACAAATTACCACAAACTTAGTGAAAAAGTGAAAGTGAAAGTTGCTTAATTATGTCCAATACTTTGTGACCCCATGAACTATACAGACCATGGAATTCTCCAGGCCAGAATGCTGGCATGGGTAGCCATTCTCTTCTCCGGGAGATCTTCCCAACTCAGGGATCGAACCCAGGTCTCCGCATTGCAGGCAGAGTCTTTACCAGCTGAGCCATTGGGGAAGCCCCTACAGACTTGCTTTAGTTCAGTTCAGTTCAGTCGCTCAGTCATGTCCGACTCTTCGCGACCCCATGAATCCCAGCACGCCAGGCCTCCCTGTCCATCACCAACTCCATTACAACAAAACACTATTCTCTCACAGTTTTCTCATAGTTCTGGAGGGCAAAAGCCCAAAGTCAAGGTGCTGACCAGGGCTCACATTTGGAAAGCTGCAGGGGAAAGTTCTTCACCTCTTCCAACATCCTGTGGGCATCCTCGGCGTGTGGCCGTGTCACTCCCTCTCCGCCTCTGTTTTCACCTGGCCTTCTCTTCTCTGTGTGTGTTTTCTCCCCTTATCTCTCTCATAGGGACACTGGTTCTGTTCATAGGTTCTAGGGTTGGGATGTGAAAATACATTTTGTGGGGCCAGGATTCAACTGGTGCAAAAAGCAGAGTACACTCTAATGGTTTATCAACACTGTGCCATGTTTGTATTTTTTAAAAGGAACTTCACTGTTTTAACTTAAAAGAATCCCAAATACATGGTAGACATTTCACGCATCCTCATAGGCAGGCCTGTTCAGAATTTTTGGAGTAGACGTTTTTGCTTGGTTGATTATTTCCTTCTGATCACACCAGTGCTCTGCCTTACAAAAGGCTCTAGGGGAGACGGACTTCAGGGTTGCCTGAGAGCAAAAGAATGTGGCTCCTGAACCAAGTTGGGAGTAGCCAGTGGGAACCTTGCCTCCCTGAGTTGCTTTGGAAGAAACATCGTCATCTTCCAAGGAGCTGGAAGAGGCCACTGGGGCCATTCCAGGGCTCTGCACAAGAGAGCCACTGGAACGAAGAGGGCCCGTTTGCAGCTGTGCTCTTGGAAAATCACTGCCCACACAAACAGATGGCTATATTCCAGCTGGTCCTGGAAGGAGTGAGGAAGGAAAGGAGAGATCCTTTTTTCCTAACTCTCAATACTTGGTCTTTCCAAGACGGAGCTGGCCTAGCCTTCACACGTCTACGATTTCTAAAGGAACCAGACTTTGGGAGGCTCTCTTGCCCCTTTGGCAATGTGTGCAGAATGCAGTCCAAGGATGCAGAGAAGGTACTGTTTTTCCTGCTTCCTGGGTTGCCTTTCCCCCAGGCATCCATGTGGCTCTAGAGCGACCATCCTCCCAAGAACAGCGTCCTCTCACCACCCTTCCCCTTTCCTGTTCTCTTTCCCTTCTAGCACTCACTATCACCTTGAGGATGAGACTTTGTCTGGAGCTGTAGACATTTGGGAAATACTTTTGACTCTATAAACAAACTATGTCCTGACAATAATGAGTACGTACTGTGTGATTCTATTCTGTAAAGTTCTAGGAAATGAAAATAATGTGTGCTGATGGGAGGAAGAGATTACAAAGTAGTGTGAAGAGGAAACTTTGAGGGTGCTGGGTATGTTCATTGTCTTAATGGCGGTGCTTGTTTCATGGCTGTATGCACTTGTCAAACTTGGCAAATTGTTTTCTTTAAATATTTACAATTTATTGCATGCCAATCATATCTCAGTGAGACTGTTGAAAAAAGAATGAAAATTAGATATAGAAAAAATGAACTGTGGAACTGGAAGCGATTCATAAAGCCATTTATTTGACATGGCCACCTGCCGTCAGGTAGGCAAAGTTTCATCGTCATCTTTATTTTCCTGTAGAGGCTTGAGATTACAGTAGTTTAGGATATGAGGAAATAAAGCTTGATTCTTGTGATTTCCAGTTCAAAGATCTTTCTACTAAGCAGTGAATCATTGCATCACTTTCTCTTTGGTTTAATCCAACCTAACTTTCCATCTTTTTTATCAAGTGGTTTTCCACTGGGGGTGATATAAAGAAGACTGGAGGGGTAGTGGGAAACGTGTGTAGACATGCTCTTCAGACAGGAACACACGTGCAGCTCAACTCAGAGCTGCTGAGTTAACAGTGCTGAGAGCAGTTCTCAAGTACTTTGAAATGAAACATGTTGTTTTTGTGTTTCAGTCACTAAGTTGTGTCCAACTCTTTGCGACCCCATGGACTGCAGCACGCCAGGCTCCCCTGTCCTTCACTATCTCCCGGAGTTCGTTCTTCAAGTTCTTGTCTATTGAGTCAGTGATGCTATTTAATCTTTCTGTCCTCTGCCACCCCCTTCTTCTTCTGCCTTCAATCTTTCCCAGCATCAGGGTCTTTTCTGATGAGTCAGCTCTTCGCATCAGGTGGCCAAAGTGTCGGAGCTTCAGCTTCAGCATCAGTCCTTCCAATGAATATTCAGGGTTGATTTCCTTTAGGATTAACTGTTTTGATCTCCTTGCAGTCCAAGGGACCCGCGAGAGTCTTCTCTATAATGTGTTGTTACTATGATAATAATATCAGCAGCTGGTGAGTGTGTAGGGGTGGAGTAGGGTAAATGAATGCATGTTGAAAGGAGGCTGTATAGTCAACAGAGTAGTCAAATGTTTTCACAGTAAGCTAGTAATTTATTGACTCTTCTCTGCCTGTCTTATCTTTGTAAGAATCAAATTTTTCTCCCGGCAGCCTTATCCCCAAGCTCTTTGGAAATTAAGATTTCATTTCTTCTCCCACTCGCCCTGTGTCCAGTCCTCATGCCCACTGATCCTTACCAGAAGGGATAACCTGGCGAGGAGGCAGCTAGTATGTGTTTCCCTCTTCCCTCACCAGAAAAGCAAATGCATGTTTATTTCTCTCCTAATTCAAGAATCACTCTTTATATGAAACTGCTCCTTAGTTGGGCTTCAGAAACTAAAGATTAAAAAAAACACAAAAAAAACCGGAGGCCTGTGTCAATGATGAAAGGCTTGGATAGGTGCCCTGGTGGAGGGGCTGGGGAACAAACAAAGAATTGATGCTCTTTGCCCTGTAGAGAGGGCATCCCAGTGGAGGTGATCAACAGGGCTGGGCAGACACATGGTAGGGTACTGGACGTGGCCTTGACTTAGGGGGTGGGGTGGAAATGGGGTGGACAGGCAGCCACCATACCTTAGCAACTTCCATGGACATTCTTGGATCTTGATTTCCTTATTTTTAAAGTCTCTAAACACTTGCAGCTCTGTCTTCCTGTGATTCTAGACATCCCCTTCATCAATCTTAAAAATTTGTTCTTTCTTCTGTGCTCAGTAAAGAAATAGTGACATTTACAGTGCAGATTTGAGTTAAAGTGTGGTGTATTGCCGAGAGCGTGGACTCACTTATCAGACAAACTCAGTTGAAAATCTTGGGTTGACCTCTTACTGGGGACAAGTGCTTAACTCTTTTTAGACTTGACTTCCACACCCTTTTCACAAGGTCTTCCCTGTGGCTCAGATGGTAAAGAATCTGTCTGCAATGCTGGAGACCTGGGTTCGATCCCTAGGTTAAGAAGATCGCCTGGAGAAGGGAAAGGCTACCCATGCCAGTATTCTGGCCTGGAGAATTCCATGGACTGTATAGTCCATGGGGTCACAAAGAGTTACATGAATGAGATTTTCACTTCCACATCTAGGAAATCGGAATAGTGATGCTTCCTTATTAGCTTGTTGAGAGGATTAAATGAGATAAGTGATAATAGCTAGTATTTATTGTACTAATTTAGGTACTTGGTTAAATGCTTTTTATGGCTTTTTCATTTAACCTTGTGAATTAAAGTTTTATGGATGAGGGAGAAAGGTCAGCATAATGCCTAGGTTTATCCGGATTTAAACCCTCAACTTACAACCATGATGTGACAGTATCCTCACTAACTTCCCTCTCGTTGGAAATTTGCTCTAAACATACATTAGATTTCTTTTTAATCTCTGTAGGCTTCTGAGTGACATTTTATTTTTATAACTCTTTCCATAAAAGGAAAATAGTTTTCTTTGACTGCAAAAATAACACAGGCATAATATTTATGCTTTTTTAAAAAACACAAATCTAAAAGGCCAAAAAAAGAAAATGGTATTATTAGGACCTGTCTACTGAAGAAAACCATTGTAAACATTTTGTTGTATGCTCTCCCAAACTATTATGTATATTTTATTATTATATACATGAAGATACACGCCTAAATGAAGATGCATGATTTTTCCTGAAATAGCATCACCTTGCTGTCCTGGTTTTGTAACTGGCTTCCCCTGCCCCAACAATGACATATTATGAATAACTTTAAATATCAATTTTTCATTCAACAAATTTTATTGACTATTATGTGTTGTAATAAATCATAAAACTAAACAAATTAAAATAATACTTCTTGTGGAATGTGCACTGTGTTGTGCCAGACAACTAACAGCATAATGAAAAGAAAATCATATAGTAT
Organism: Budorcas taxicolor; assembly: GCF_023091745.1. Taxonomy (NCBI): domain Eukaryota; kingdom Metazoa; phylum Chordata; class Mammalia; order Artiodactyla; family Bovidae; genus Budorcas; species Budorcas taxicolor. The sequence goes on from NC_068912.1 coordinate 4,270,150, forward strand.
CTAAAAAGATGATATGTGTGATCAAAGGAAAAAATACAGCAGCATTTGGGTTACATATTTAACCAAAGACCTTATTGAGAAGATGGCGTTTGAGCACAGACTTGAAGGAGGTGAGAGGTTTAGACAGTGGTTGTCTGAGCATGCTGCTCAGAGAAATCAGTCAGTGGCGGCGGCAGCAGAAGGGAGAATGTGATTCATTTCTATACATGTCTGATGCATAACCAGCGAGGTTTTCTGACATATTGAATGGGGAGGCATGAGAGAAACAGAGGAGTTGTGGAAGACTCCAGGGTTTTGGTGTGAGCAAATGGAAGTTTGGAGAAACATCAGCTGAAAGGAGGGAAGGCTGAGGATGGAATAGGTGTGGGGGAAAGATCAGTGGTCAGTTTCAGACACAGTGAGTCTGTGGTGTCTACTGGGTGTCCAGATGAAGATGCTGGATATGCACTCTGCAATCCAGGAGTGAGAGGGAGGCTAGGGGGAGAGATAGACATTTGGAAGTTATCATCATATACATGGTGCTCAAAGTGATACACCTGCTTGGAATCACCAGAGGAGAGAAAGTAAGGAGAGAAGAGGATGGAGGGTTGAATCCTCGGGGGATTCCAGTGTTGAGAGGTGGAGGAGAGACGGAAGAACAGGTAAAAGAGCCCAAGAGAGGAAGCAATGAGGTAGAAGGAAAGCCAGGAGACTGTTGTGTTCTGGAAGGTCAGAAAGTTTTTTAAGTGTTTAAAGGAAGGAGGAGGAAATCAACTGTGTTGTATGATGCTGTTGAATCAAGTCACGTGAGGACTGAGAGCTGACCACGTGCCTACAACTGCAATGAGTGCCGAGGATCTCCGGTTCTTATTTTATTCAACAGATTATAGCCCATTACTGTTATTTTATTTACTTATTTACGGCTGTGCTGGTGTTCATTGCAGTGAGCAGGCTTCTCACTGGGGATAGCTTCTCCTGTTAAGCAGCATGGTCTCTAGACTGAGGGCTTCAGCAGTTGTGGCCCATGGGCTTAGCTGCCCCAAGGCAAGTGGAATCTTCCCAGACCAGGAAGTGAACCTGTGTTCCCTGCTTTGGCTGGGGAATTCTTAACCACTGGACCACCAGGGAAATCCCCACTACTATTATTAATTTTAATGTTCAGATTCGGTCATTGGGAGCCCCTTCCACCTGTCCCTGTGTCCTTTTCACAAATCCATACTATTCTTGGAACTCATATTTATTTTCTAACAGACATTTCAAATTGTCCACTATCATTAGTGTTCTTATGGAATATCCTTGTATCTTAGGCCACTTGTTAAACTTGCTCTTATTTCATAATATATACTGACTATTTTCTTTTAATTTTCTCCCATGCATGCTTTTTGTTAGTATTGTCTATTTCATTCCCTTATAGTGAGCATCTGTGTGTTTTTTTCAAAATGAAAGTTGCTTTATTGTTTTTGATTATCATGCTTACTGAAAATATGTCAAATGAAATAAGAAAAGAAAATTTGAAAAGTCATGCGAAAGCTCACCAGACTGAAATAACTTACTAATAACTTCTAGTGGAACACATTTATTTCTCTTTGTATCACATATAACTATGTCTGGTGTGGTGCATACATCCATAACTTTGCTTAGATGAGATCATAATCACACCAAACACATGTTCTGTAATCTACTTGTCCTCAACTCAATAGCATAAAGCATGTATTTTTAACATAGGTTACAACAGAATAGAACTAGCTTTGCAAGTAGAAAGATAATGATAGTGGTTTCCTCACATGGGGGCTACATGTTCTCATTTTATTTAGCCAATAAACAGTTATTGAGCACATAGTTTGTGGCAGCCTCTCTGATAACCTCTTCCTCATTTTATGTTAGATGTGAGGGAGTGTTTGGATAATCATTATTGGTATTCCTTAATGTTTCAGTTCTGCTGTCCTTCTAGACAGGTAGCAGGATCACATGACCCTCTAGAGTCTGGGCGTGGTCACTGGAAGTGATCGGATGTCATTTCCAGGCCAAAGCCTTGTGATCAGTGCAAGACTTGTCACCTTTTCTCCCTGGTGTGGGTCCCTGGAAGCACGTGTTAATATAAAACTTCTACCAGACTGGTTCCACAAATGAACCAAGTCCCCTGCCAAGCCCACTGAGGAAGAAGTACACTCTGTAACATCAAGTCGTTGGGATACTGTGGTTAATTGTTACTGCAGCCTACCCTCTCCTAGGCTGCAGTAACAATTAACCACAATGTCCTAGTGACTTGATGTTACAGAATCCCTCCCAGCATCAGAGTCTTTTCCAGTGAGTCAACTTCTTGCATGAGGTGGCCAAAGTACTGCAGTTTCAGCTTCAGCATCATTCCTTCCAAAGAACACCCAGGACTGATCTCCTTTAGGATGGACTGGTTGGATCTCCTTGCAGTCCAAGGGACGCTCAAGAGTCTTCTTCAACACCACAGTTCAAAAGCATCAATTCTTCAGCACTCAGCTTTCTTCACAGTCCAACTCTCATATTCATACATGACTACTAGAAAAACCAAAGCCTTGACTAGATGGACCTTTGTTGGCAAAGTAAGGTCTCTGCTTTTCAATATGCTATCTAGCTTGGTCATAACTTTCCTTCCAAGGAGTAAGCATCTTTTAATTTCATGGCTGCAGTCACCAGCTGCAGTGATTTTCAGTTCAGTCGTGTCCGACTCTTTGCGACCCCATGAATCACAGCACGCCAGGCCTCTCTATCCATCACCAACTCCCACAGTTCACTCAGACTTGCGTCCATCGAGTCAGTGATGCCATCCAGCCATCTCATCCTCAGTCGTCCCCTTCTTCTCCTGCCCCCAATCCCTCCCAGCATCAGAGTCTTTTCCAATGAGTCAACTCTTTGCATGAGGTGGCCAAAGTACTGGAGTTTCACCTTTAGGATCATTTCTTCCAAAGAAATTCCAGGGTTGATCTCCTTCAGAATGGACTGGTTGGATCTCCTTGCAATCCAAGGGACTCTCAAGAGTCTTCTCCAACACCACAGTTCAAAAGGAGAAATTCTTCGGTGCTCAGCCTTCTTCACAGTCCAACTCTCACATCCATACATGACCACAGGAAAAACCATAGCTTTGACTAGATGGACCTTAGTCGGCAAAGTAATGTCTCTGCTTTTGATTATGCTATCTAGGTTGCTCATAAGTTTTCTTCCAAGGAGTAAGCGTCTTTTAATTTCATGGCTGCAGTCACCATCTGCAGTGATTTTGGAGCCCCCCCAAAATAAAGTCAGCCACTGTTTCCACTGTTTCCCCATCTATTTGCCATGAAGTGATGGGACCAGATGCCATGATCTTCATTTTCTGAATGCTGAGCTTTAAGCCAACGTTTTCACTCTCCTCTTTCACTTTCATCAAGAGGCTGTTTAGTTCCTCTTCACTTTCTGCCATAAAGGTGATGTCATCTGCATATCTGAGGTTATTGATATTTCTCCCAGCAATCTTGATTTCAGCTTGTGTTTCTTCCAGCCCAGCGTTTCTCATGATGTACTCTGCATATAATTTAAATAAGCAGGGTGACAATATACAGTCTTGACGTACTCCTTTTCCTATTTGGAATCAGTCTGTTGTTCCATGTACAGTTCTAACTGTTCTTCCTGACCTGCATATAGGTTTCTCAAGAGGCAGGTCAGGTGGTCTGGTATTCCCATCTCTTTCAGAATTTTCCACAGTTTATTGTGATCCACACAGTCAAAGGCTTTGGCACAGTCAATAAAGCAGAAATAGATGTTTTCTGGGGGCAGGAGGAAAAGGGGATGACAGAGGATGAGATGACTGGATGGCATCACTGACTCGATGAACGTGAGTTTGTGTGAACTCTGGGAGTTGGTGATGGACAGGAAGGCCTGGCGTGCTGCAATTCATGGGATTGCACAGTTGGACACGACTGAGTGACTGACCTGACCTGACCTGGCCTGACCTTCTCCTATGCTGATTGATAGTGTCTGACAATAAACTGTGGAAAATTCAGAAAGAGATGGGAATACCAGACCACCTGACCTGCCTCTTGAGAAACCTGTATACAGGTCAGGAAGCAACAGTTAGAACTGGACATGGAACAACAGACTGGTTCCAAATAGGAAAAAGAGTACGTCAAGACTGTATATTGTCACCCTGCTTATTTAAATTATATGCAGAGTACATCATGAGAAACGCTGGGCTGGAAGAAGCACAGGCTGGAATCAAGATTGCTGGGAGAAATATCAATAACCTCAGATATGCAGATGACACCACCCTTATGGCAGAAACAGAAGAAGAACTAAAGAGCTTCTTGATCAAAGTGAAAGAGGAGAGTGAAAAAGTTGGCTTAAAGTTCAACATTCAGAAAACGAATATCATGGCATCTGGTCCCATCACTGGCAAATAGATGGGGAAACAGTGGAAACAGTGTCAGACTTTATTTTGGGGGCTCCAAAATCACTGCAGATAGTGATTGCAGCCATGAAAATAAAAGATGCTTACTCCTTAGAAGGAAAGTTATGAGCAACCTAGATAGCATATTGAAAAGCAGAGACATTACTTTGCCAACAAAGGTCCATCTAGTCAAGGGTTTGGTTTTTCCAGTGGTCCTGTATGGAAGTGAGAGCTGGACTGTGAAAAAAGCTTAGTGCTGAAGAACTGATGCTTTTCAACTGTAGTATTGGAGAAGACTCTTGAGAGTCCCTTGGACTGCAAGGAGATCCAACCAGTCCATCCTAAAGGAGATCAATACTGGGTGTTCTTTGGAAGGACTGATGCTAAAGCTGTAACTCCAATACTTTGACCACCTCATGTGAAGAGTTGACTCATTGGAAAAGACGCTGATGCTGGGAGGGATTGGGGGTAGGAGGAGAAGGGGACAACTGAGGATGAGATGGCTGGATGGAATCACTGCCTCAATGGACATCACTGCCTCAATGGACATGAGTTTGGGTGAACTCCGGGAGTTGGTGATGGACACGGAGGCCTGGTGTGCTGCATTTCATGGGATGGCAAAGAGTTGGACACAACTGAGCAACTGAACTGAACTGAACCAGCTATTAATTTACCTAATTGTGCTAATAAGATATTTTGACACTTGCCTTGTTGAATACCAGATATACGATGTTTGCAATTTGTGACTGATCTACTAAGCTAACAATTATGTAGATGTGAAATGGCAAATTACCCTATACCCTGAGCATGATGGGAAAGAAGGCTGCAGGTTAGTCACTGTTCATCAAAGTGTATTATGAGGAACATTAATATCAGAATCACCTGAATGCTTATTACAAATGCATACATCTAGACCCTACCCTTAAAAGAGTCAACAGCTCTGTGATTTGCATTTCTAACAAACTCTCTAGCTGATTTAAAGGCACTGGTGTGAGTGAGTAAGGTCACACATTGACTCAGTGTTTGGGGGTTGTTGCAAAAGCAGTTAATTAGCACCAACTGAGTACTTTGTACATGTCAGAGGTTATGCCAGATCCTGGAAACACAAAGACTGACAAAATTCCTGCTCTCAAGAAGTTTGGAGCAAGATGGTTTAATTTTGATGATGTCCAATGTATCAAATTGTTGTTTTATTACTCATGCTTTTGGTATTGTATCCAGGAATTCTTTGCTTAACCTAAGCTAGCAATGACTTCCTTCTGTTTTCTTTTAAAAGTTGTATAGTTTTAGTTTTTATATTTTTGTTTATGATCCATTTTGAACTAATTTTTGTACGTGGTGTAATGGTTGAAATTCATCTTACTGCATGTGGATAGCCAATTGTTCAGTGCCATTTGTTGAAAATTTTACATATCTTGTCAAAAATCAGTCACGCATATATGCAGTTCATACATACAACATTTCATTTTGGCAGCTTTATAAAAAATCTTGAAGTATGCTATGTTAATCGTCCAACTTTTTCATCACTTTCAAAGTTATTTGGCTATTTAAAGCCTTTGCATTTTCAAATAAAATTTAAGATAAATTTTGCGATTTCTGGGGAAAAAATAGAAGCTCAGAGATTTTTACTGTGGAAGACATAGGTGTAAATAAATATCTTTAATCATGTGGCAGGATGGAAGCCTTTTCAAATATGCAGAGCAAGCCCCAAGGTAGAAGTGGTCCTTCCTTTATAGAAGGCACAGAGGTGACTTAAACTGAGGGGAGTAGGTCTGTTTTTAAAGCTAATATCAATAACAAGTGCTGATAGGATGTGTGGTGAGGAAGGAATCCTGGGGTGGTTTCTGAAAAAAAAAAAGACACACGATCAAGAGTGACTGGAGAATATATTTGAAGAGAGTTACTAATATCAAATACAACATCTTCAGAGATTTGTCTTTGCAGATGGTGATGAAGGGAAGCAATTGGTTTTATGGTGCATTTTGGTGGAACTGAAGAGGCGAGGGCTGGATACAGGTAGGACTAAAAATAGATGCTGACTGACCTATCCATTGACCTATGCAATCACAGAAAACTAATCAAACTGATCACATGGACCACAGCCATGTCTAACTCAGTGAAATTATGAGCCATGCCATGTAGGGCCACCCAAGATGGATGGGTCATGGTGGAGAGTTCTGACCAAATGTATCCACTGGATAAGGGAATGGCAAACCACTTCATTAGTCTTGCCTTGAGAACTCCATGAATAGTATGAAAAGGCAAAAAGATATGACAATGAAAGATGAACTCCCCAAGTCGGTAGCTGCCCAATATGCTACTGGAGAAGAATGGAGAAATAGCTCCAGAAAGAATGAAGAGATGGAGCCAAAGTGAAAACAATGCCCAATTGTAAATATGACTGGTGATGGAAGTCAAGTCCGATGCTGTAAAGAACAATATTGCATAGGAACCTGGAATGTTAGGTCCATGAATCAAGGTAAATTGGAAGTGGTCAAACAGGAGATGGCAAGAGTGAACATCAACATTTTAGATGGTATGGGGAGGGAGGTGGGAGCGGGGTTCAGGATTGGGAACTCATGTACACCCATGGCGGATTCATGTTGATGTATGGCAAAACCAGTACAGTATTGTAAAGTAAAATAGAGTAAAAAAAAAAAAAGAATCAGTGAACTAAAATGGAGTGGAATCAGTGAATTTAACTCAGATGACAATTATATCTAATACTGTGGGCAAGAATCCCTTTGAAGAAATGGAGTAGCCCCAAGAGTCAACAAAAGAGTCCGAAATGCAGTACTGGGTGCAGTCTCAAAAATGACAGAATGATCTCTGTTTATTTCCAAGGCAAACCATTCAATATCACGGTAATCCAAGTCTATGCCTCAACAACTAATCCCCAGGAAGTTAAAGCTGAATGGTTCTATGAAGACCTACAAGACCTTTGAGAACTAACACCAAAAAAAGATGTTCTTCTCATCATAGGGGACTGGAATGCAAAAGTAGGAAGTCAAGAGATATCTGGAGTAACAGGCAGATTTGGCCTTGGAGTACAGAATGAAGCAGGGCAAAAGCTAACAGAGTTTAGTCAAGAGAACACACTGGTCATAGCAAACACCCTCTTCCAACATCATAAGAGATAAATCTACACATGGACATCACCAAGTGGTCAATAGTGAAATCAGACTGACTATATTCTTTGTAGCTGAAGATGGGGAAGCTCTATACAGTCAGTAAAAACAAGACTGGGAGCTGACTGTGGCTCAAATCATGAACTCCTTATGGCAAAATTCAGACTTACATTGAAGAAAATAGGAAATCACTAGACCATTCAGGTATGACCTAAATCAAATCCCTATGATTATATGGTGGAAGTGACAAAAATGACTCAAGGGATTAGATCTAATAGACAGAGAGCCTGAAGAACTATGGACAGAGGTTCATGACATTGTCCAGGAGGCAGTGATCAAGACCATCCCCAAGAAAAAGAAATGCAAAAAGGCAAAATAGTTGTCTGAATAGGCCTTATAAATAGCTGAGAAAAGAAGAGAAGCTAAAGGCAAAGGAGAAAAAGAAAGATTTACCCATGTGAATGCCGAGTTCCAAAGAATAAAAAGGAGAGATAAGAAAGCCTTCCTCAGTGATATATTCAAAGAAATAGAGGAAAACAATAGAATGGGAAAAACTAGAAATCTCTTCAAGAAAATTAGAGATACCAAGGGAACATTTCATGCAAAGATAGGCACAATGAAGGACAGAAATGGTATGGATCTAACAGAAGCAGAAGCTATTAAGAAGAGGTGGCAAGAATACACAGAAGAACTACACAAAAAAGATCTTAGTGACCCAGATAACCATGATGATGTGATCACTCACCCAGAGCCAGTCGTCCGGAGTGCAAAGTCAAGTGGACCTTAGGAAGCATCACTACGAGCAAAGGTAGGGCAAGTGATGGAATTCCAGTTGAGTTATTTCAAATCCTTAAAGATGATGCTGTGAAAAGTTGCACTCAATATGCCAGAAAATTTGGAAAATTCAGCAGTCGCCACAAGACTGGAAAAGGTCAGTTTTCACTGTAATCCCAAAGAAAGGCAATGCCAAGGAATGTTCAGACTACCGCACAATTGTACTCATCTCACTTTCTAACAAACTAATGCTCAAAATTCTCCAAGCTAGGCTTCAACACTACATGAACTGCAAACTTCCAGATGTTCAAGCTGGATTTAGAAAAGGCAGAGGAACCAGAGATCAAATTGCCAACATCTGTTGGATCATAGAAAAAGCAAGAAAATTCCAGAAAAACATCTACTTCTGCTTCACTGACAACACTGAAGCCTTTGACTGTGTGGATCACAACAAACTGTGGGAAATTCTTCAAGAGATGGGAATACCAGACCACTTTACCTGCCTCATGAGAAATCTGTAAACAGGTCAAGAAGCAACAGTTAGAACCGGACATGGAACAATGGACTGGTTCCAAATCGGGAAAGGAGTACATCAAGGTCGTATATTGTCACCCTGCTTATTTAAATTATATGCAGAGTACATCATGAGAAATGCCAGGATGGATGAAGCACAAGCTGGAATCAAGATTGTTGGGAGAAATATCAATAATCTCAGATATGCAGATGACACTACTCTTAAGGCAGAAAGCAAAGAAGAACTAAAGAACCTCTTGATGAAAGTGAAAGAGGAGAGTGAAAAGTTGGCTTAAAACTCAACATTCAAAAAACTAAGATCATGGCATCTGGTCCCATCACTTCATGGCAAATAGATTGGGAAACAGTGGAGTCAGTGAGAGACTTTATTTCTGGGGGCTCCAAAATCACTGCAGATGGTGACTGCAGCCATGAAATTAAAAGGTGCTTGCTCCTTTCAAGAAAAGCTATGACCAACCTACACAGCTTATTAAAAAGCAGAGACATTACTTAGCTGACAAAGGACCATCTAGTCAAAGCTATTGTTTTTTCCAGTAGTCATGTATGGATATGAGAGTTGGACCATAAAGAAGCTGAACATCAAAGAATTGATGCTTTTGAACTGTGGTGTTGGAGAAGACTCTTGAGAGTCCCTTGGATTACAAGGAGATCAAATCAGTCAGTCTTAAAGAAAATCAGTCCTGAATATTCACTGGAAGGCCTGATGCTGAAGCTGAAGCGTTGGCCACCTGATCTGAAGGATTGACTCACTGGAAAAGACTCTAATCCTGGGAAGGATTGAAGGCAGGAGGAGAAGGGGATGACAGAGGATGAGATGGTTGGATGGCATCAGCGACTCAATGGGCATGAGTTAGAGCAAGCTCCAGGTGTTGGTGACTGACAGAGAAACCTGGTGTGCTGCAACCATGGGGTCACAAGTGTCAGAGACAACTGAGCAACTGAACTGAACTGACCTATGGATAAAAACCTGGACCCGAGGATTCAACACTGGTGACACTAAGCTGAGTGCAGATTGTATGGCTCTTTGGCCTCAGGTCTAATGTTTCATTAGTTGTGGCATAACAGAATCTTCCCTTGAGATAGGCTTGAAAGAAAATTAGATGTCCTACTGAAGTACTGTGCTTGGTACTTAGGAAAAGTGTTGACCTCTTTTCCTAAGCCTTTTATCTGTCCTCTGTAAGACTGGGGGCTTCCCTTGTGGCTGAGTGGTAAAGAAACTGCCTGCAATGCAGGAGACTACCTTCAATGCAGGAGACTACCTTCAAGGCAGGACACACAGGTTTGATCCTTGGGTTGGGAAGATCCCCTGGAGAAGGAAATGGCAACCCATTCCAATATTCTTGCCTGGGAAATCCCATGGACAGAGAAGCTTCGTGGGCTACAGTCCATGGGGTCACAAAAGTCAGACGTTGCTTAGTGACTAAACCACCACCGTCTAAAAGACTGAGCAGCTGTCACATCCTGGCTGGTGAGCCATTGCATTCCAAGGGCAGATAATGGCCCTCACCACATGAGTTTCCTTTAGCTTCCCCAAGGTAAACCCATGAAGAGCTAGAAGAATGGAGAGTTGAGGTTCTAAAGCCACATCTGCTGAGGAAGTATTGCACCTGAGCAGGAGAAGATCACAGGAATCACGAGGACTGCAAGTATCAGAAGGATGGGAAATGAAAGAACAAATGAAGTTTATGTAACGCTGTCCAGAGGAGTGTCCAGCAAAAAGTGGAAATTTGATAAGCTCTAGCTTCCTTTTGTCCCTTTTCCACTGTGTGGAAAAGGCAGGAAATAAGACATGGGCTCAACATAAGGATGGATATTTAAATAATTATTGCTGTTTAAATATGGTATAAGCTATCTTAGGAGAATACACTCATCTTCATAGTCAGTGATGATTATTGGAACATCTAAGTGTCAGCTGTTGTATTAAGAGTTGAGGATACAATTATGAATAATATGGCGAGCTCTCAGGAAAAGCTCAGAGGCCATAGGAGAGACAGTCATGCATAGAAATAGATAAATTCCAATGCAATAGACTCTTATAGACTAAAGGAAAAGTGCGGAGGGATCACAAGTTATACAGTAACTGATCTGCCTAGGGGAACTGGGAAAAGCTTTACTAAGCAGATGACATTTGATCAAGGTCTTGAAGGATGAGTAGGAGTCTGCTATTCAGTGGTATGGAGTTCCTTATCACTGGAAGGGTTCAGACAGAGGCTGAATGGCCACCTGTCAAAGGCATTGCAGACAGATTGCTGAGTAGGTGGGAAACTGTCCTGGGTGACCTCAAGGTCCTTCCACATCCAAGATTCTATGAAAGAGCCCCAGGAGTAGAACATTATTGTACTAACATATATATTACCATCCATCAACACAGTATTCCCAATACTCCGCCTTATGGGGCTAGAGGAGAGTTGCTGTCAACCCAAGAGGGTTTATGCAGGGATCAAGGGGGAGAATTTAACTTTGCTGTGCCCTAAGGGTATGTATCTCTTTACACTTCTCAGCTGAGTGTACTGACATGGGATGGTAAGATGGACTAAAGGAGAAAACAAGGAGAGTAGGGGGTGGAGAGGAAAGCTCTGCTCCTCTGCACACTTGGCAGAGTTTGGGGGTGTTCCCATATGCCCAAGTGGGCTCCTGGTTGTACAGAACAGCCGAAGCTGCCTCCTTTGCTGAAGCTCTGCTTGCCTTAGCCAAGGCAGCCACCCGAGGCTCTCTGTCTGCCATCCAGCACAGACTGTGCCCTTCAGTCAAGAAAAGCAGTGGACACAAAAGAGAAATTCCCAAAGAGAAAAGTGCGTCCAGAGTCTCTCAGCCTCACCGCTGTTTCTCTGCTGGAGAATACTTGAATTGTTCACATTCTTGACTCTGCTCAGGTGAACACAGGTGCAGTCAGGCGGAGCCATCGTCCTTTTTCTTCACCTGTGGGGCTGAGAGGCCCCACTGACAGGTGGGCAGACAGACCTGCCATTGTCGCTGGCATACGGTGGTATATCAAATGCATCTTAAGAAGGGCTTGGGGCTTGAGACTCTTAGGTCTCCTAAGTAGAGCCTTATGGGGAAACTTAAATGTTTCCCCATAAATGTGTAGACTCTTTTTTTTTTTTTTAATTGAAGGATAATGTGTAGGCTCTTTTTCTTGGGGTGAAGTGGAGGAAGAGCTCTGAAGCTACTGAGGCTATCTACTTTATGAGTGACTTCTGGTCAGTCAAATGCTGAAATAAATCACTTTACTTCCAGCCTCTCAAGCACAAACCTTGACTTTCACACCATTAAACTCTGGAATTAGTTAACACATCAAGTTTCTTCTGGGATGTCTGTCAAGAAGGATTAACAGCCAGTTGATGGATGTGGGTTCAGACTACAGTGAACTTGTAATATCCACTCAGCTCATGAGAGCTGGCTCTGTGCCCCCTGCTGACTCCTGCAGGCTCCTCTGAGTCAGTAGGAAAGGCAGCCTGATCAGACTATGAAGTGTGTGTACTGTATCTTTCCTATAAGTCAGTAATAATCCTGATATTAATTTTTCTAAGGAAATATACATGCATCTGCTTGGTTTTTTTTTTTTTTTTTTTTTGCCAAAAGAAACACGGAAAGAATAAACCCCAAACTAGCGAGATTAGTTATTTGCAGGGAGTGGTGGGAATAGAGTGCAAAGAATTGGGTGAGTAATACTTTAAAAATACATTTCTGTATGATTTTAACTTTTGGAGCCAGGTCAATGTTTTACTATGCAAAAAAAGTTAATCAGGAAGAATGGGGAAGAAACATAAAATAGAACACAAACAGAAACAAATGGGTCTATCTACATTTCATAGGAAAAGCATAATCACACCAAAGGAGGAAATAAAACTAATCTAAGTAACATTTGACCACAGTATTGTCACTATATAACCTCGATCTGAAGTCAAAAACAACCATCAATAAACTCTGCCTAGTAGGTTTGTTTTTCATAGTGGTGTGGGTTAGCATTTTTTTTTTTTTTTTTCCGTTTTTAAAATTGAAGAGTTGATTTACAATGTTATGTTAGTTTCAGGTATATAGCAAACAATGTATATGTGTGTGTATATTCTTTTTCATATTTTCCCTTATAGGTTATTACAGTATACTGAGTCTAGCTCCCTGTGTTATACAGCAGGTCCTTTCTGAGTATCTGTTATATATAGTAGTGCATGTGTTACTCCCAAACTCATAATTTATCCTTCCTCCCCTTTTCTCTTTGATAAATTTGTTTTCTATGTCTGTGGGTCTATTTCTGTTTTATTAATAAGTTTATTTGTATCATTATTTTAGATTCCAGATATAAGCGATATCATATGATATTTATCATGCTAAGTGAAGTAAGCCAAACAGGTTTAGCAGTTTTGAAACTACTGTGTGAGTGTTCCAAGCCTGGGTAAATATGTATTTTGTGAATGGGAGCCAGGTTACTCACTTTCAGGGAAGGAAGTTAAAAATACAGGAAGGGGAAGGACTAGAATGCATTGGTAGTACATGATTTGAATGGAAGTGCCAGTATAAACTCGTGTTTTCTTTATATGCTGCTGCTACTGCTGCTGCTGCTAAGTCGCTTCAGTTGTGTCCAACTCTGTGCGACCCCATAGATGGCAGCTCACCAGGCTCCCCTGTCCCTGGGATTCTCCAGGCAAGAACACCGGAGTGGGTTGCCATTTCCTTCTTCAATGCATGAAAGCGAAAAGTGAAAGTGAAGTCACTCAGTCGTGTCCCACTCTTAGCTACCCCATGGACTGCAGCCTACCAGGCTCCCCTGTCCATGGGATTTTCCAGGCGACAGTACTGGAGTGGGGTGCCATTGCCGTCTCTGTCTTTATATGCATATTATACTTAATATATACACAGCTTACCCTTGGACAACACAGGTTTGAACTCTACAGCTTCACTTATAGACTTTTTTTTTTTCAGTAAACACATACTACAGAGCTACACAGTCTGCGGTTGGTTGAATCCGCTGATTTTGGTAATTATACTTGGACTCCAAGGAGATCCAACCAGTCCATTCTGAAGGAGATCAGCCCTGGGATTTCTTTGGAAGGAATGACGCTAAAGCTGAAACTCCAGTACTTTGTCCACCTCATGCGAAGAGTTGACTCATTGGAAAAGACTTTGATGCTGGGAGGGATTAGGGGCAGGAGGAGAAGAGGACGACAGAGGATGAGATGGCTGGATGGCATCACTGACTCGATGGACATGAATCTGAGTGAACTCCAGGAGTTGGTGATGGACAGGGAGGCCTGGCGTGCTGCGATTCATGGCGTCCCAAAGAGTCGGACACGACTGAATGACTGAAATGAACTGAACTGAACTGAACTGGGGTGATATGAGAGAATGAAATATATAATAAGGTATTTAGGGGTAAAAGGACCTGATATCTGCAAAGAGAGAGACAGATAAAAAGAAAAAAACAAATGGGGCAACTTATTACTAATTGATACATCTGGGTATAGGACATACAGCTTCCTTCGTACTTTCTTATAGCTTTACTATAACTTGAAATTATATCAAATAAGAAGTTAAAACATACATCGTGAAGTCGATCAGTCGTGTCCGACTCTTTGTGACCCCATGGACCATAGCCCACCAGGCTCCTCCATACATGGAATTTTCTAGGCGAGAGTACTGGAGTGGGTTGCCATTTCCTTCAAGAGAAAAATTTTAACTATTAGGATGATTATTCTTGCCGTATCTTGCATTGGCTTGGGGAGAATTAAATACTGAGGACATTAAAAGAAACTCTATTTGCATACAATTTCAGTGTGTCCAAGACGCTTCACATGTGTCAACCTTATCTGATTCTCACAACAATCTTTCTGAGTAAGCAGGGCAGGCATTTTACAGGAAACCCACATAGATTTCTTTCTCTTGTTTTAATTTATTTTTTAATTGAAAGATAATTGCTTTACAGAATTTTGTTATTTTATGTCAAGCATGAATCAGCCATAGGTATACAAATGTCCCCTCCCTCTTGAAGCTCCCTCCCATCTCCCTCCCCATCCCACCTCTCTAGGTCGATACCGGCCCCTGTTTGGGTTTCCTGAGCTATACAGCAAATTCCCTTTGGCTGTCTATTTTACATATGGTAATGTAAGTTTCCATGTTACTCTTTCCATACATCTCACCCTCTCCTCCCCTCTCCCCATGTCCGTAAATCTGTTCTCTATGTCTGTTTCTCCATTACTGTCCTGTAAATAAATTCTTTGGTACCATCTTTTTAAATTTCATATATATGCATTAGTATATGACATTTATCTTTCTCTTTCTGACTTACTTTACTCTGTATAATGGGCTCCAAGTTCATCCATCTCATTAGAACTGATTCAAAGATGTTCCTTTTTACGGCTGAGCAATATTCCATTGTGTATATGTACAACTTCTTTATCCATTCATTTGTCAATGGACATCTAGGTGGCTTCCATGTTTTGGCTATTGTAAATAGTGCTACAATAAACATTGGGGTACATGTGTCTTTTTCAATTTTGGTTTCCTCAGAGTATATGCCTAGGAGTGGAATTGCTGGGCCATATGGTTGTTTTATTCCTAGTTTTTAAAGGAAGCTCCATACCATCTTTCATAGTGGTTGTATCAATTTTCATTCCCACCAACAGGGCAGGAGCGTTCCCTTTTATCCACAACCTCTCCAACATTTATTGTTTGTAGACTTTTTGACGATGGTCATTCTGACTGGTGTGAGGTGATGTCTCATTACAGTTTTGATTTTGTTTCTCTAATAATGAGCGTTGTTGAGCATCTTTTCATGTGTTTGTTAGCCATCTGTATGTCTTCTTTGGAGAAATGTCTGTTTAGGTCTTTTTCCCACTTTTTGATTGGGTTGTTTGTTTTTCTGGTATTGAATGGTATGAGCTGCTTGCATATTTTGGAAATTAATCCTTTTTCAGTTGCTTCATTTGTTATTATTTTCTTCCATTCTAAGGGTTGTTTTCTTCACCTTGTTTATAGTTTCCTTTTTTTTTTTTTTTGCAAAAGCCTTTAAGTTTAATCAGGTCCTACTTCTTTACTTTTGTCTTTGTTTCCATTACTCTAGGAGGTGGGTCACAGAGAATCTTGCTTTGATTTATGTCATCAAGTGTTCTGCCTCTGTTTTCCTCTAAGTGTTTTATGGTTTCTGGTCTTACATTTAGGTCTTTAATCCATTTTGTGTTTATCTTTGTGTATGGTGTTAGGAAGTGTTCTAATTTCATTCTTTTACATGTAGCTATTCAGCTTTCCCAGCACCACTTATTGAACAGGCTGTCTTTGCCCCATTGTCAAAAATTAGGTGCAGGGGTTTATTTCTGGGCTTTCTATCTTGTTCCATTGGTCTATATTTCAGTTTTTGTGCCAGTACCATATTATTTTGATGACTGTAGGTTTGCAGTATAATCTGAAGTTAGGAAGATTGATTCTCCCAGCTCCATTCTTTCTCAAGACTGCTTTGGCTATTCAGGATCTTTTGTGTTCCATATGAATTGTGAAATTTTTTGCTCTAGTTCTATGAAAAATGCCATTGGTAATTTGACAGGGATCACATTGAATCTGTAGATTGTATTTGGTAGTATATTCATTTTCACAGTATTGATTCTTCCTACACAGGAACATGGAACATCTTTTCATCTGTTTCATGTGTCTTTGATTTCTTTCATCAATGTCTTATAATTTTCTGTATATAGTTCTTTATTCCAAGATATTTTGTTCTTTTTGTTGCAATGGTGAATGGGATTGATTCCTTAATTTCTTTTTCTGATTTTTCATTGTGAATATTTAGGAATGCAAGTGATTTCTGTGTATTGATTTAATATCCTGCGACTCTGCTAAATTCACTGATTAGCTCTGGTAATTTTCTGATAGTATCTCTAGGGTTTTCTATGTATGGTATCATGTCATCTGCAAACAGTGAGAGCTTTACTTCTTCTCTTCCGATCTGGATTAGTTTTATTTCTTTTTCTTCTCTGATTGCTGTAGCTAGGACTTCCAAAACTACGTTGAATACTAGTGGTGAGAGTGGACACCCTTTTCTTGTTCCTGATCCTAGGGGGAATGCTTTTAGGTTTTCACCATTGAGAATAGTGTTGGCTGTGAGCTTTTTATACATGGCCTTTACTATGTTAAGGTAGATTCCTTCTACCCATTTTTTGAAGAGTTTTAATCATAAACAGTTGCTAAATTTTGTCAATGGCTTTTTCTGCATCTACTGAAATTATCATATGCTTTTTATCTTTCAGTTTGTTAACATGATGTATCACATTGATTGATTTGCATATATTGGAGAATCCTGCATCCCTGGAATAAACCCAACTTGAGCATGGTGTATGAGCTTTTTAATGGGTTGTTGAATTATCTTTGCTAGAATTTTGTTGAGGATTTCAAATCCATGTTCATCTGTGGTATTGGCCTGAAATTTTCTTTTTTTGTGTTGTCTTTGGTTTTGGTATCAGGGTGATGGTGACCTTGTAGAATGCACTTGGAAGTGTTCATTCCTCTGCAATCTTTTTGAAACAGTTTTAGAAGGATAGACATTAGCTTTTCTCTAAATGTTTGATAGAATTCTCCAGTGAAGCCATCTGGTCCTGGGATTTTGTTTTTTGGGAGATTTTTTTTTATCACAGTTTTGATTTCAGTGCTTGTAATTGGGTTGTTCATAATTTCTATTTCTTCCTGGTTCAGTCTTGGAAGATTGAACTTTTCTAAGAATCTCCATTTCTTCCAGATTATCCATTTTATTGCCATATAGTTGTTCATAATAGGCTCTTATAGTCCTTTGTATTTCTGCATTGTCTGTTGTAAACTCTGCTTTTTCATTTCTAATTATGTTGATTTGATTTTTCTCTTTTTTATTCTTGATGAGTCTCGCTGGTTCAATTCAGTTCAGTCTCTCTTCGTGTCTGACTCTTTGCAGTCCCATGGACTGCAGCACGCCAGGCTTCCCTGTCCATCACCAACTCCCAGAGCTTGCTTAAACTCATGTCCATCGAGTTGGTGATGCCATCCAACCATCTAATCCTCTGTTGTCCCCTTCTCTTCCTGCCTTCAATCTTTCCCAGCATCAGGGTCTTTTCAAATGAGTCAGTTCTTCCCATCAGGTGGTCAAAGTATTGGAGTTTCAGCTTCAGCATCAGTCCTTCCAATGAATATTCAGGACTGATTTCCTTTAGGATGGACTTGTTGGATTTCCTTGCAGTCCAAGGGACTCTCAAGAGTCCTCTCCAACACCACAGTTAAAAAGCATAAATTCTTCAGCACTCAGCTTTGTTTATAGTCCAACCCTCACATCCACATACAACTACTGGAAAAACCATAGCTTTGACTAGATGAGCCTTTTTTGGCAAAGTAATGTCTCTGCTTTTTAATATGCTGTCTAGGTTGGTCAGAGCTTTTCTTGAAAGGAGCAAGCATCTTTTAATTTCATGGCTGCAGTCACCATCTGCAGTGATTTTGGAGCCCCCAGAAATAAAGTCTCTCACTGTGCCCACTGTTTCCCCATTCTATTTTCCATGAACTGATGGGACCAGGTACCATGGTCTTAGTTTTCTGAATGTTGAGTTTTAAGCCAACTTTTTCACTCTCCTCTTTCACTTTCATCAAGAGGTTCTTTAGTTCTTCATTTTCTGCCATAACGGTGGTGCCATCTGCATATCTGAGATTACTGATATTTCTCCCAGCAATCTTGATTCCAGCTTGTGCTTTATCTAGTCCAGCATTTCTCATGATGTACTCTGCATATAATTTAAATAAGCAGGGTGACAATATACGACCTTGATGTACTCCTTTCCCGATTTGGAACCAGTCCATTGTTCCATGTCCGGTTCTAACTGTTGCTTCTTGACCTGTATACAGATTTCTCATGAGGCAGGTAAAGTGGTCTGGTATTCCCATCTCTTGAAGAATTTCCCACAATTTGTTGTGATCCACACAGTCAAAGGCTTCAGTGTTGTCAGTGAAGCAGAAGTAGATGTTTTTCTGGAATTTTCTTGCTTTTTCTGTGATCCAACAAATGTTGGCAATTTGATCTCTGGTTCCTCTGCCTTTTCTAAATCCAGCTTGAACATCTGGATGTTTGCAGTTCATGTACTGTTGAAGCCTAGCTTGAGAATTTTGAGATGAGTGAAACTGTGCAGTAGTTGAGATTTCTTTGGCATTGCCTTTCTTTGGGATTGGAATGAAAACTGACCTTTTCCTGTCCTGTGGCCACTGCTGAGTTTTCTAAATTTGCTGGCATATTGAGTACAGCACTTTCACAGCATCATCTTTAAGGATTTGAAGTAGTTCAATGGGAATTTCATCACCTCCACTATCTTTGTTCATAGTGATGCTTCCTAAGGCCCACTTGACTTCACGTTTCAAGATGTCTGGCTCTAATAGGTGATTGTGAGTGATCACACCGTCATGATTATCTGGGTCATGAAGGTTTTTTTAGTAAAGTTCTTCTGTGTATTCTTGCCGTCTCTTCTTAATATCTTCTGCTTCTGTTAGGTCCATATTATTTCTGTCCTTTATTGAACCCATCTTTGCATGAAAAGTTCCCTTGGAATCCCTAATTTTCTTGAAGAGATCTCTAGTCTTTCCTATTCTATTGTTTTCCTTTATTTCTTTGCATTGATCACTGAGGAAGGCTTTCTTTTCTCTCTTTTATATTCTTTGGAACTCTGTATTTAAATGGGTATAATTTTTCTTTTCTCCCTTGCCTTTTGCTTCTCTTCTTTTCATAGCTATTTGTAAGCCCTCCTCAAACAACCATTTTGCCTTTTTGTATTTCTTTTTCTTGGGGATGTTCTTGATCACTGCCTCCTGTACAGTGTCATGAACCTCTGTCCATAGTTCTTCAGGTATTCTGTCTGTCAGATCTAATCCCTTGAATCTATTTGTACCTCCACCATATAATCATAAGGGGTTTTATTTAGGTCATACCTGAATGTTGAAAAGCAGAGATACTACTTTGCCAACAGAGGTCTGTCTAGTCAAGGCTATGATTTTTCCAGTGGTTGTGTATGGATGTGAGAGTTGGGCTGTGAAGAAAGCTGAGCACTGAAGAATTGATGCTTTTGAACTGTGGTGTTGGAGAAGACTCTTGAGAGTCCCTTGGACTGCAAGGAGATCCAACCAGTCCATTCTGAAGGAGATCAGCCCTGGGTGTTCTTTGGAAGGAACGATGCTAAAGCTGAAACTCCAGTACTTTGGCCACCTCATGTGAAGAGTTGACTCATTGGAAAAGACTCTGATGCTGGGAGGGATTGGGGGCAGGGGGAGAAGGGGACGACCGAGGATGAGATGGCTGGATGGCATCACTGACTCGATGGACGTGAGTTTGGGTGAACTCCAGGAGTTGGTGATGGACAGGGAGGCCTGGTGTGCTGTGATTCATGGGGTCGCAAAGAGTCAGACATGACTGAGCAACTGAACTGAACTGACTGATACCTGAATGTTCTAGTGGTTTTGCCTACTTTCTTCAGTTTAAGTCTAATTTTTGCCATATGGAATTCATGATCTGGGCCACAGTCAGTTCCCGTCTCATTTATGCTAACTGTATAGAGGTTCTCCATCTTTGGCTGCAAAGAACATAATCAATCTGATTTCAGTATTGACCATCTGTTGATGTCCATGTGTAGAGTCTTCTCTTGTATTGTTGGAAGAGGGTGTTTGCTATAACCAGTGCTTTCTCTTGACAAAACGCTGTTAGCCCTTGCCCTGCTTCATTCTGTACTCCAAGGCCAAATTTGCCTGTTACTCCAGATATCTCTTGACTTCCTACTTTTGCATTCCAGTCCCCTACAATGAAAAGGACATCTTTTTGGGGTGTTGTTCTGTTGGTGTATGTGGGATGTTAAAGTCTCCTATTATTATTGTGTTATTGTCAATTTCTCCTTTTATGTCTGTTAGTTTTTCTCTCATGTATTGAGGTTCTTCTATGTTGAGTGCATTAATTAGTCAGTCAGTTCAGTCGCTCAGTTGTGTCCGACTCTGCGACCCCATGAATTGCAGCATGCCAGGCCTCCCTGTCCATCACCAACTCCTGGAGTTCACGCAGACTCACGTCCATCAAGTCAGTGATGCCATCCAGCCATCTCATCCTCTGTCGTCCATTTCTCCAGTGCATAGATATTTGCAATTGTTGTGTCTTCCTCTTGGATTGGTCCCTTGATCATTATGTAGCATCCTTTCTTATCTCTTGGAATATACTTTACTTTAAGGTCTACTTTGTCTGATATGAGAATTGCTACCCTAGCTTTCTTTTGCTCCCCATTTGTATGGAATATATATTTCCATCCTCTCACTTTCAGTCTATATGTGTCTCTAGGTCTGAAGTGGATTTCTTGTAGACAGCATATATATATATAGGTGTTTTTTGTTTTTTGTTTTTTTTGATCCATTCAGCCAGTCTGTGTCTTCTGGTTGGAGCACTTAATCCATTTACATTTAAAGTAATTATTGATATAAATGTTTTTATTGCCATTTTCTTAATTGTTTGTGGTTTGTTTTTGTAGATCTTTTTCGTCTCTTGTTTTTCCTGACTATATAAGTCCCTTTAGCACTTATTGTAAAGCTGGTTTGGTGGTACTGAATTATTTTAACTTTTTTATTTTTATTTTTATTTTATTTTACTTTACAATACTGTATTGGTTTTGCCATACATTAACTTTTGCTTGTCTGAAAACCTTTTGATTTCTCCATCAATTTTGAATGAGATCCTTGCCAGGTAGAGTAATCTTGGTTGTAGAATTTTCCCCTTTCAGTACTTTAAATATATCATGCCATTCCCTTTCTGGCCTGCAGAGTTTCTGCTAAAAGATCAGCTGTTAAACGTATGGGCTTTCTCTTGTATGTTACTCACTGCTTCTCCATTGCTACTTTTAATATTCTTTCTTTGTGTTTAATCTTTGTTAGTTTGATTAGTATGTGTCTTGGTGTGTTTATCTTTAGGTTTAACCTGTATGGGACTCTTTGCACCTCTTGGAAGTGACTGTATATTCCCTTTTCCATGTTGAGGAAATTTTCAACTATAATCTTTTCAAAAATTTTCTCATACCCTTTCTTTTTCTCTTTTCTCTGACCCCTATAATTTGAATGTTGGTGTGTTTAATATTGTCCCAGAAGTCTCTGAGGCTATCCTCATTTCTTTTCATTCTTTTTACATAATTCTACTCTTCAGCAGTCATTTCCACCATTTTATCTTCCAGCTCTCTGATCCATTCTTCTGCTTCAGATGTTCTGCTATTGATTTCTTCTAGAGTATTTTTAATTTCAATAATTGTGCTGTTTTTCTCTATATGTTTATTATTTAATTCTTTTAGGTCTTTGTTAATATTCTTGCAATTTCTCCATTGTGTTTTCAAGCTTTGAACATCTTTACTATCATTATTTTGAATTCTTTTTCAGGTAGTTTGCTTATTTCCTCTTCATTTATTTGGACTTGTGTGTTTCTAGTTTATTCCTTCATTTTTGCAGTATTTCTCTGCTTTTTCATTATTTTCTTTTTTTAAACTTATTTTGTTTGAGGTCTCCTTTTTCCAGGCTTCAAGATTGAATCCTTTCTTCCTTTTGGTTTCTGCTCTCATAAGGTTGATCAAGTGGTTTGTGTAAGCTTCATGTAGGGCGAGATTTGTGCTTGTGTTCCGTTGGGAGGAAGTGAGTTTTGTTTATTTTTTTCTCTCTGATGGGCAGGGCTGAGTGAGGCAGTAATCTTGTCTGTTGATGATTGGGTTTGCATTTTTGTCTTGTTTGGATGAAGTGCCCTGCACAGGGTGCTATTGGCAGTTGGGTGATGCTGAGTCTTGTATACAAGTGGTTGCCTTTGTGGGAGTTCTCACTATTTGATACTCCCTAGGGTTAGGAATTCTCTAGCAGTCTAGCACCTTGGAGCCAGTGCTCCCACTCCAAAGGCTCAAGGCTTGATCTCTGTCCAGGAATGGAGATTCCACAGGTGGTTTGTTATGGCATTAAATGGGATTAAAACAAATACCCCAAAACGAAAAACCAAAGATGAATCCCAGACAAATAGCAATTACAAAATCAGGCAAATACTGATTAAAATAATGGAATATACACGTATGCAAATGCACCCATAAGCAAACTCCAAACAGTCCAGCAAAAATAAAGTACAATAGATTGACCTGGCAAACAAAAGAAACCAAAAAATGATATCCACCAGTTAAGAACAAAACTAACTAAAGCACAAACTGGAAAAAAAACCTAAGGCAAGGTGCCAACTAAGGAATAAAGCAATGAAAACAAAACTAACAAATATGGTGAGAAAAAAATGGAAAAAAGAAAAGAAAGAAAGAACAGAAATGCAAACTTAAATAGAGATAGATAAAGAAGATTCCCTTGTGGCTCAGCTGGTAAAGAATCTGCCTGCAAAGTGGGAGACCTGGGTTTGATCCTTGGGTTGGAAGATCCCCTGGAGAAGGGAAAGGCTACCCACTTCAGTATTCTGGCCTGGAGAATTCCATGGACTGTATAGTTCATGAGGTCGCAAAGAGACAGATACGACTGAGCAAATTTCACTTTCATTTTCACTTTCAAAGAAGATTTACATATCATATCAGTTCAGTTCAGTTCAGTTCAGTTCATTACAGTCGCTCAGTCGTGTCTGACTCTTTGTGACCCCATGAATCAGCACACCAGGTCTCCCTGTTCATCACCAGCTCCTGGAGTTCACTCAGACTCACATCCATCAAGTCCGTGATGCCATCCAGCCGTCTCATCCTCTGTCGTCCCCTTCTCCTCCTGCCCCCAATCCCTCCCAGCATCAGAGTTTTTTTCCAATGAGTCAACTCTTCGTATGAGGTGGCCAAAGTACTGGAGTTTCAGCTTTAGCATCATTCCTTCCAAAGAAATCCCAGGGCTGATCTCCTTCAGAATGGACTGGTTGGATCTCCTTGCAGTCCAAGGGACTCTCAAGAGTCTTCTCCAAGACCACAGTTCAAAAGCATCAATTCTTCGGCGCTCAGCCTTCTTCACAGCCCAACTCTCACATCCATACGTGACCACAGGAAAAACCATAGCCTTGACTAGATGGACTTTAGTCGGCAATGTAATGTCTCTCCTTTTGAATATGGTATCTAGGTTGGTCATAACTTTTCTTCCAAGGAGTAAGTGTCTTTTAATTTCATGGCTGCAATCACCAACTGCAGTGATTCTGGAGCCCAAAAAAATAAAGTCTGACACCGTTTCCACTGTTTCCCCATCTATTTCCCATGAAGTGATGGGACTGGATGCCATGATCTTAGTTTTCTGAATGTTAAGCTTTAGGCCAACTTTTCCGCTCTCCTCTTTCACTTTCATCAAGAGGCTTTTTAGCTCCTCTTTACTGTCTGCCATAAGGGTGGTGTCATCTGCATATCTGAGGTTATCGATATTTCTCCTGGCAATCTTGATTCTAGCTTGTGTTTCTTCCAGTCCAGCGTTTCTCATGATGTACTCTGCATATGAGTTAAATAAGCAGGGTGACAATATACAGCCTTGACATACTCCTTTTCCTACTTGGAACCAGTCTGTTGTTCCATGTCCAGTTCTAACTGTTGCTTCCTGACCTGTATACAGGTTTCTCAAGAGGCAGGTCAGGTGGTCTGGTATTCCCATCTCTTTCAGAATTTTCCACAGTTTATTGTGATCCACAAAGTCAAAGGCTTTGGCATAATCAATAAAGCAGACATAGATGTTTTTCTGGAACTCTCTTGCTTTTTCCATGATCCAGCAGATGTTGGCAATTTGATCTCTGGTTCCTCTGCCTTTTCTAAAACCAGCTTGAACATCAGGGAGTTCACGGTTTACGTATTGCTGAAGCCTGGGTTGGAGAATTTTGAGCATTACTTTACTAGCATGTGAGATGAGTGCAATTGTGCGGTAGTTTGAGCATTCTTTGGCATTGCCTTTCTTTGGAATTGGAATGAAAACTGACCTTTTCCAGTCCTGTGACCACTGCGAGAGCTGGCTCACTAAGCGCAGGTGGCTGTGAGGGCCGGCTCACTAAGCGCCGGAGAGAGGAGCTACCCACGTCCGAGGTCAGGGGCAGAGGCCTAGAGTACCAGGCTGCGATGGAGCAGGAACAGCTGAGAGGAGCTACCCTGTGTCCGAGATCAGGGTCAGCGGCCAAGAGGAGCTACCCTGCGTCCGAGGTCAGTGGCGGCCGGGAGGAGCTACCCTGCGTCCGAGGTCAGGGGCAGTGGCTGGGAGAAGCCACCTTGCACCCGAGGCCAGGGGTGGTGACCCTGAGGAGCCACCTCACGCCCGAGGCTAGGGACAGCAGCTGGAAGGAGCCACCCACGACTGAGGCCAGGGCCTGCAGCCTGGAGGAGCAACCCGAGGAGCGGTGGCTGTGCAGGTGCAGGAGGGCCTAGAGGAGCTATCCCACGTTGAAGGTCAGGAACGGTGGCGGTAAGGAGATACCCCTCATCCAAGGTAAGGAGCAGTGGCTGTGCTTAGCTGGAGCAGCCTAGAAGAGATACCTCCACATCCAAGGTAAGAGAAACCCAAGTAAGATGGTAGGTGTTGCAAGAGGGCATCAGAGGGCAGACACACTGAAACCATACTCACAGAAAACTAGTCAATCTAATCACACTGGGACCACAGCCTTGTCTAACTCAATGAAACCAAGCTGTGCCTGCCGGGCAACCCAAGATGGGCGGATCATGGTTGAGAGGTCTGACAGAACGTGGTCCACTGGAGAAGGGAATGGCAAGCCACTTCAGTATTCTTGCCTTGAGAACCCTATGAATAGTATGAAAAGGCAATATGATAGGATACTGAAAGAGGAACTCCCCAGGTCATTAGGTGCCCAATATGCTACTGGAGATCAGAGGAGAAATAACTCCAGAAAGAACAAAGGGATGGAGCCAAAGCAAAAACAATACCCAGCTGTGGATGTGACTGGTGATAGAAGTAAGATCCGATGCTGTAAAGAGCAATATTGCATAGGAACCTGGAATGTCAGGTCCATGAATCAAGGCAAATTGGAAGTGGTCAAACAAGAGATGGCAAGGGTGAACGTGGACATTCTAGGAATCAGCGAACTAAAATGGACTGGAATGGGTGAATTTAACTCAGCTGACCATTATATCTACTACTGCAGGCAGGAATCCCTCAGAAGAAATGGACTAGCCATCATGGTCAACAGAAGAGTCCGAAATGCAGTACTTGGATGCAATCTCAAAAATGATAGAATGATCTCTGTTTGTCTCCAAGGCAAACCATTCAATATCACAGTAATCCAAGTCTATGCCCCAACCAGTAATGCTGAAGAAGCTGAAGTTGAACGGTTTTATGAAGACCTACAAGACCTGTTAGAACTAACACCCAAAAAAGATGTTATTTTCATTATAGGGGACTGGAATGCAAAAGTAGGAAGTCAAGAAACACCTGGAGTAACAGGCAAATTTGGCCTTGGAATGCAGAATGAAGCAGGGCAAAGACTAATAGAGTTTTGCCAAGAAAATCACTGGTCATAGCAAACTCCCTCTTCCAACAACACAGGAGAAGACTCTGCACATGAACATCACCAGAGGGTCAACACCGAAATCAGATTGACTATATTCTTTGCAGCCAAAGATGGAGAAGCTCTATACAGTCAACAAAAACAAGACCAGGAGCTGACTGTGGCTCAGATCATGAACTCCTTTTTACCAAATTCAGACTTAAATTGAAGAAAGTAGGGAAAACCGCTAGACCATTCAGGTGTGACCTAAATCAAATCCCTTATGATTATACAGTGGAAGTGAGAAGTTGATTTAAGGGACTAGATCTGATAGATAGAGTGCCTGATGAACTATGGACTGAGGTTCGTGACATTGTACAGGAGACAGGGATCAAGACCATCCCCATGGAAAAGAAATGCAAAAAAGCAAAATGGCTGTCTGGGGAGGCCTTACAAATAGCTGTGAAGAGAAGCGAGGCGAAAAGCAAAGGAGAAAAGGAAAGATATAGGCATCTAAATGCAGAGGTCCAGAGAATAGCAAGAAGAGACAAGAAAGCCTCCTTCAGCAATCGATGCAAAGAAATAGAGGAAAACAATAGAACGGAAAGACTAGAGATCTCTTCAAGAAAATTAGAGATACCAAGGGAACATTTCATGCAAAGATGGGCTCGATAAAGGACAGAAATGGTATGGACCTAACAGAAGCAGAAGATACGAAGAAGAGGTGGCAAGCATACATGGAAGGACTGGACAAAAAAGATATTCACGACCCAGATAGTCATGATGATGTGATCACTAATCTAGAACCAGACATCTTGGAATGTGAAGTCAAGTGGGCCTTAGAAAGCATCACTATGAACAAAGCTAGTGGAGGTGATGGAATTCCAATTGAGATTTACATATATTAAAGAGTAACTGCAAAGGGAAAAGAACAGTAGGGAAAACAGACAAAGGAACAAATGTAGAAAAAAATAATAATATATTTAAATTTTTTTCAATTAAAATTTTAAAAAGAAAAAGAAAAGAAAAGGAAAACTCCACATAGCTTCAAAAGGCCAATGTAGAGGCAGAGGTTTATAACAGCAATAAAAAGTGTGATTGAAAAGAAAAAAAGATATCAGAAGCTAAAACAGATTTATTTCATAGTGCTAATAAAATTGGCAACTACAACAGAGGTGGGGGACAAAGGAAAAGAAGGCCCTCCAACATTGCGCTGGTCCCTGGACCTACTGTGGGGGCAGCTCAGACTCTAATCTGGTCCTATTCCTGTGTTCTTGCCTCCAATGTCCACAGCTATCAGAACTAGTGTTTGTTTGTTTTTTTCTTTTGGTGGGGAACGCTCAATGTCTTTTTATATATTGCATAGATGCAGAGTGGATTTCATCTGCAGGTTGTACAGCTGGTGGGAAGGGTTTGGGTCCTCTTCCTTAGCCACACTGCCCCTGGGCTTCAATTCTGGTTTTATTTCTCCCTCTGCATGTGGCTTGTCCACTGGGGTTTTCTCCTGAGTCTGCCCTGGAGGACTTGGGTCTGCCCCAGTGAGGGCCAGGTGTGGAGGTGGGGCCCTGGCAGCAATAGGTACTCAGGGGAGTTGGTGGCTAGGGCAGCAGGAAATAAAGTACTCTAGAAGAGCATAGAAACCCACTCCAGTATTCTTGCCTGGAGAACCCCAATGACAGAGGAGGCAGAAGGCCACAGTTCATGCGGTAGCAAAGAGTTGGACACGATCTAAGGAACCCTGCATGCATCGACGCAAGACATTTTTTGCCTGTGGCAGCATTGCCCCATTGAGGGTTGATTGTGAAGGTGGCGCAGCTGCTTGGGTCACAGGGACCATGGCAGTGCCAAGTGTGCAGGGACTACCTCAGCTGCAGGAGTTATGGCAATATCAAAGTCTTTTTTCAAGTGCTGGCAGCTGGTTATCAGAAGGCCTCTATGGTTCGTCTTTCTCTGTAGCTCCCCCCATTCAGGCACTTAGAGAGCTCCCTTGCCTGGGGTCCTTGTCTGTTTTTCAGCACATCAGGCACATAGAGGGTGCCCCCTGGCTGGGGTCCTACCCTTGTTCTGCACACCAGGCGCGTGATGGACCAGCCTCTCTATTGCTCAGCTGCTGATACTGGTGTGCAGGGAAACAGAGGCTACGGTGATGGCTCCACCCCCTATGCATGACTCAGCAGTATTGCCTTGCTTCCATGGCTGCCTGGCTTTCCTCCACAGGTTTTTCCCACCACAATCTCCTCCCTCATGTCCCCTCGGTCTGTCTCTCCACAGTCAACAGCAGCCCTTGCCCTGGGATTGCTCTACAATCCCTATGTGCCAGCTCCCTGCTGTTGTGACTTCTAGGGAACCTGCGTCCCTGTCCAGGGTACGTATGGCTGCAGCAAGGATTGTCTGATTATTCCATTTAGGCTGCTACAGATCAGCTGCTTCATTCTCAGCCAAATGTTTCTCCTCTGACACAGACAATTGCCCTGATGTGGGGATCAGACCTCTGCTTTAGTTCCCCCACAGGTCCTACTAACACTTCTGTTTTTCTCTCTAGCTCTTTCGTCCTACCGAGTTTTGTTTGGTTCTATATATTCTTTCCTGGTGGTCAGGTACTCCTGCCAGCTCTTAGCTGGTGTTCTGCAAGCACTTCTGTGTCTGAAGGTGTATTCCTAATGTATCCATAGAGAGAGATGTAGTCCACGTCCAGCTACTCCTCCACCATCTCGTTCCTCCCCACATAGATTTCTCAACATCAAAGAACTAGAAAGCACTGAGGTCAGGACTTGAACCTGGGCACTCCAACTTTTAGTGCCAACCTTGCCTGTTGCACGGAGGTCCTACTTTGACCTCAGGGGCATGCTTGCCCCCTTCCCATTAGGCATCGAGGGCACCGATTAGACTGTGAGGATTGGGGGCACTCCACCCTGTGTTGCTGCACCCGCTTTTGATGAAACCCTCCCACAGTGCAGCAGTGTCATCTGCATTCCGCTCTTTAATAACTCTCTTGTTGTAAGTTGTCGTACCAGTGTCAGAGCCTGAACTTTCCTATCCACACAGATTCAGGCCCCTTCCCTCACACACATGCCCACACCTTCTGGCTGTTCATTAAGTAAAAGACTAGCAGCCTGGGATACATTGAGCTTCTTCAATTCTATAGCTCCTTTCTTTCAACTTGTTTCATCCCAAGTAATAAAACTATGCCTCAGAGGAAGGGTCCTAGGCAAGTGGACAAGTATTATAGGATGGACAGATAAACTCATGAGAAACTCAACAACAGATTTTGGTGGTTGGTTTAAGGTGTAGGTCTTGAAAATATTCACTCTATAGTCCTAGACTCTTCTGCACAGAAGACTCAAGATTAGAATTTCAGAGAGCTTTCTCTCAAGGCTAAAGAAGTCAGGGAATGTCCTGGGATAAGACTGTTTAAGCTTGTAACTAAACTTCCCAGATTTAATTCCATTAAGGCCCATTGCAAGGCTTGATTTTTCTGTATAGCCTTTCATGGTCCTGTTCATACCACAGTGTCTTCCTGTTCCGAATCTTTGATTTTCTGATCATCTGTGGCCCTCATTGAACTCTGGTCACATATTACCTGTCCCTAGTCTTTTCCTCCACCATTTGTCTTGCAGGCCTTCCTAACCTTTGAGGATGTGACCAGGACCTATATATGCACACACACCGTTTTACCTGTCATTTAGATCACCTCCTTCTTCTTAATTCTTTCCATTAAGAGTATTAGAGACAGGTGGTGGGTTTTTGGTTTGTTGTCTTTGTTTTTTTTAACCATTTTACCTGATAAAGAATCCCAATATTTTGCTTCAGGCCACAGCACTGGGTACTGTAGACATTGTGTCCACCCTAGAAGCAGCCAGAAGTCCTCCCCCTTCTGCTTGTCCCTGGCCAAGCTTGGTTCTCAATGGACCTGGTTTAGCGCTATCCCATCACAAAGAGTCACACATGGCTGAGTGACTGAACTGAATTGAATCTCACTGGATTTCTAGCAAGTGTTGAATTCTCTGTTCCCTTGAGAAGGCTGGGTAAAGAAAAGATGGAGACAGACAGCATGTCTCCTAACTCAATTTTTCCCTCCAGATTTTTTTCCACCAGTCAATCCAGCATCAAAACACCTGGATTGTTTTCCTCTAAGATGCCAAATACCAACATTGATTGCTGAGTTCTAGGAACTCAGACACACCTTTAAAAATTACACAGTGACCTTCTGAAGCACTTCCTGTTTCCTCGGTTTGTTGTTTGTTTGGAGATAGATTACACACCATCTGGGAATGAAGTTGGAACTTCTTGGGAGAAATTATTATTCAGCCCTCTTTTGAAAATCTTGTCCAGGATTGCCAGTTGGCCAAAATTTTATTCATTCTACAAAGTTGACATTGACCCCCCTTCCCTCCCATATTTACCGTGTCACATTTTAATCACCAGGCTGTCTCTTCCTATTTCTCCTCACTTCACAAAGATAAACGAGAACTCAGTGCGTCTACTTCTGTGTCCAGAGTAACTTCAGGGCCTAATACAGTATAAACAATAATGTGGTTACAAAGAAATACACCTTATAGTTCTGCCTTGAGGAATATATGATGTAGTTTGAGAAGGAGATTCCTGTGTGCCAAATTTCATTCTGTGTGTCATTGTTTTCTAAAGTTTTCTAAAGGCATTCTCATTTCCCAGAAATCTGATAGACTTTTCTTTGGAGAGAAACCTTGCCTACCTTGGTGGAACAAACCAGCCAATCATTAGCCACTCACCTTCAGGATATGTTGGCACATAATAAAAACTCAGTAAAAGATTGTTGAATGAAGGCATAAACAAAATCCTGGGTGAAACAAGTTAAGTAGTATGGTGAGTCAGGTTCCCCAGAAGCAGACCCTGAGGTGAGGACTTAAGGGCAGGATTTTATGAAGGAGGTGCTCCCTGGAGAAAGCAGTAAGGGAGGAAGGAGCTGGGACACAGTGGAAGTTGAGGCAGGGCATAGTTTCAGGTGATGTCTCAGCCTCGGTCTCAACCCCAGAAAACTCCAGGGCCTATGTTACTTGGCAGAATTTGTCCCACTCCAAGGCAAGGAGCTAGGTTTCCAAGCTCCAGTCCCGATTAGCACTGGCCTCAGGCTTCCCAGGGGAATGCCAACTTGGATGCCCCATTCTCAGCACGTCCCACCCTGCCCCCTGCAATTCTCTGAAGAAAGCTGTAGGGGACAGAGGCTGGATCTTGGAGGTCTGGACAGAGAACTGACAATGCAATTCCTCAATGTCTTTACTGTATTGGTACATTGTGAAGCGCCAGGAGAAAAATCACTCAATGTTTTTCAACTTTTTGGACACGAAGTCCATTTTTTTTCCCCTCAATACTTCTCTTACCGGTTTTCTGTGAAACATTCTATGAGAAATGCTGCTTACATATTGCTTTCTCTTGCAAATTTCAAGGGTTTAAGGAGACCTAAGGTTAAGATTGTGTAAATGGTTTGGGGTTGGCCAATAATTCCCTGATTTACAGTTCTTTTCAAGTGATTAGCCTGCATGTAGTTGGTTGATGTAATACTTTGAGAGTGGAAGATATTTCAGGTTATCTGAAGAAAGTGAGGGAGTGGTGGTCCTTCAGATTTAGATATTGCACTTTGTTCTTGGATTTTAAAGTCCTAAAGAACAAATATACCAATGAAATAGGTAAATACAAAATTTTTATACATATAAAAAATTAAAAATGATAAAACACTGCATAAAAGGACATTTTAAACACCTCTCTTTCTAAATATTGAGCTGAAGACGGTCTTGTAATTTTTTCTCTTTATGATACCACTGCCTGCCGTTAACACAAGGCTGAAGTCTGGCTTTGTCCCTTTTTCCTGGATAGCTGAGAATTAGTGGAGACTGTTACAATTTTGAGCAATCAATATCACATTGAAAGAAGAAGAGTAGGAAGAGAAGAAGGATGGGAGGAGGGAGGGAGGAAAACCGGCACTGACATCAATGAGACAAAAGAACCAACTACTCTCAGGGCAGGTTCTACTTACACCCCTGTCCTGAGGGGGCACAGAAGCCTGTTGAGTTTATATTTCTAAGCCCAAACATTTCCACATTCAGGAGTACAGCAAATTTATCTTGTCACTCCATGCACCAAATGGTAGAGGCAATAAATGTGTCCTGGACAATGTTATTCCGCAAATGTAAAGCTGACAGATGGATTTTTCACATGGAGGTTTGCAAAATGACAGTAATGCCAGTGCCCAGCTACAATAATGGTCAACTTTCTGATTACGATGGCTCTTCATGTGAGATGATTCACAGGAAAACTCAAACAGTGAAACATAAATACTCACACTGACTAATGTCCCAGAAGGGATGGTGATTTTCAAATGTTTTTGATATGGTTCCTGTCCTGGAGGTGGACGATTTGTTTACTGGGAGCCTGCTGCTTTAATGAGAGGGTTATCTCTCTGAAATGCTTGTGAAGCACAGTGTTTGATTTACCATATTTACTGATGGAGGGCAGGGTAACTTCTATGCCATGGGACTTCAGCTTTTACATTTGGGTGATATCTGTGTCTGTATACATTAATCTG
Organism: Budorcas taxicolor; assembly: GCF_023091745.1. NCBI lineage: Eukaryota > Metazoa > Chordata > Mammalia > Artiodactyla > Bovidae > Budorcas > Budorcas taxicolor. The sequence goes on from NC_068912.1 coordinate 4,302,936, forward strand.
CTTTAAGTGTGTGCCTGTGTACATCCACACATAAATGTGCTGTATGCATCTATTGTCTCTCACTGATGTAAAATATACTATATTACTTTAGCTTAAGCTTTCTACATACTCACCGAATTCATATTGGGCTGAAATCCAAGATGACCAAGAAGGGAAATTTCCCCCAATTATGAACAGTTTCACAAGTGGGAATGGGAGAATTCACATGGAATCTGTCATATAAATCTTCGCTTTCCATGCATTTGTTACTCCTGTTTCAGCACCGGATGCTAATATATCTTGATCCTTGCACACTTCTTTCAGTGTTTTCTGGGGTATGTGAGTGCCCTCTGGTGGGCATTTGGCTGGAAATGTTGAACTGAGTCTGCTTCTTGCTTTGGCATGCAGAACAGACAGATAATGGTGTGCATGGATCCCGATTTCTGTGAAGAGCAGGGGCCAAAGGGAGTGGGATCTAGCTCTCCCCACTTTTCTGCACTCCTGTGATCTCCCCACAGTAGTTTCAGCAGCCATGCATGTCTAAATCAGCACTGTGCAGTAGGACTTTCTGCAGCGACGGAGGTGTACCGCTTAGCTGTGCTTCTCAGCATGGCCGGAACTGGCTACTGAGCCCTTGAATGCGGCTGGTGAGACTGGGGAACTGATTCATTTTGCATTGAAGTGAAATTCATATAAAATAAAGTTAATGATTTTAAATTGTTCAATTCAAGAGCCTTTATTTAGTTCTAAAATATTTTCATCACCTCAAAAGACCGCTGCTACTGCGAAGTCGCTTCAGTTGTGTCTGACTCTGTGCGACCCCAGAGATGGCAGCCCACCAGGCTCCCCTGTCCCTGGGATTCTCCAGGCAAGAATGCTGGAGTGGGTTGCCATTTCCTTCTCCAGTGCATGAAAGTGAAAAGTGAAAGTGAAGTCGCTCAAAAGACTCTTCAGTGTTTATTAAGCAGTAACTGTCCTTTCCCACCATCCCCCTCAGTCCTTGGCAACCACCAGCCTGCTTTCTCTGTGGGTTATCTAACCTGTATATTCCATATGAAAAGAATCATATAGTAAACGATCTTGTGTGACTGATTTCTTTCAGTTAGTATAATGGTTTTTTTAATTTAAAAAATTTTTATTGCATATAGTTGCTTTACAATGTTGTCCTAGTCTCTGCTGTACAATGAACCATGTGTAAAATAGACAGTCAGTGGAAACCTGTTCTACAGCTCAGGGAGTTCAGCTCAGTGCTCAGTGGTGACCTGACTGGGTGAGATGTGCGGGGGGGTGGGGGGGGGGGTGGTGGTTGGAGGAAGGTACAGAAGGAGGGGACATGTGTACACATATGGCTGATGCATTTCTTTTTATAGCAAAATGTCTTTAAACTCATCCATGTTGTAGCTTTTGTCAATATTTCAAAATTTTTGATGGCTGGGTAATTTTCGTTTAAATGTACATACTACATTTTGTGTATCTTTTTATCTATTGATGGATATTCAGATGTTGCAACTTTTACCTATTGGAAGTAGTGCTTCTATGAATATATGTGTACAGGGATCTCTTCAAATAGCTATTTTCAACTTTTTTGGCTATATACTTAAGAGTGGAAATGCTGGGTCAGAGCTACTCCATTTTCAAGGTCAGGAGAGGTGGCAGTGAGAAGATACCACTCGTCCAAGGTAAGAAGCAGTGGCTGCGCTTTGCTGGAGCAGCCGTGAAGAGATACCCCACGTCCAAGGTAAGAGAAACCCAAGTAAGACAGTAGGTGTTGTGAGAGGGCATCAGAGGGCAGACACACTGAAACCATACTCACAGAAAACTAGTCAATCTAATCACACGGACCACAGCCTTGTCTAACTCAATGAAACTAAGCCATGCCTTGTGGGGCCACCCAAGATGGGCGGGTCATGGTGGAGAGGTCTGACAGAACGTGGTCCACTGGAGAAGGGAATGGCAAACCACTTCAGTATTCTTACCTTGAGAACCCCATGAACAGTATGAAAAGGCAAAATGATAGGATACTGAAGGAGGAACTCCCCAGGTCAGTAGGTATCCAATATGCTACTGGAGATCAGTGGAGAAATAACTCCAGAAAGAATGAAGGGATGGAGCCAAAGCAAAAACAATACCCAGTTGTGGATGTGACTGGTGATAAAAGCAAGGTCCGATGCTGTAAAGCGCAATATTGCATAGGAACCTGGAATGTCAGGTCCATGATACAAGGCAAATTGGAGGTGGTGAAACAAGAGACGGCAAGAGTGAATGTTGACATTCTAGGAATCAGCGAACTAAAATGGGCTGGAATGGGTGAATTTAACTCAGATGACCATTACATCTACTACTGTGGGCAAGAATCCCTTAGAAGAAATGCAGTAGCCATCATAGTCAACAAAAGAGTCCAAAATGCAGTACTTGGATGCAATCTCAAAAACAACAGAATGATCTCTGTTCATTTCCAAGGCAAATCATTCAATATCACAGTAATCCAAGTCTATGCCCCAACCAGCAAATGCTGAAGAAGCTGAAGTTGAATGGTTCCATGAAGACCTACAAGACCTTTTAGAACTAACACCCAAAAAAGATGTCCTTTTCATTATAGAGGACTGGAATGCAAAAGTAGGAAGTCAAGAAACACCTGGAGTAACAGGCAAATTTGGCCTTGGAATGCAGAATGAAGCAGGGCAAAGGCTAATAGGGTTTTGCCGAGAGGATGCACTGGTCATAGCAAACACCCTCTTCCAACAATACAAGAGAAGACTCTACACATGGACATCACCAGATGGTCAACACCGAAATCATATTGATTATATTCTTTGCCGCCAAAGATGGAGAAGCTCTATACAGTCAGCAAAAACAAGATCGGGAGCTGACTGTGGCTCGGATCATGAGCTCCTTATTACCAAATTCAGACTTAAATTAAAGAAAGTAGGGAAACCACTAGACCATTCAGTTCAGTTCAGTTCAGTCGCTCAGTCGTATCCGACTCATTGCGACTCCATGAATCTCAGCACACCAGGCCTCCCTGTCCATCATCAACTCCCGCAGTTCACTCAGACTCAAGTCCATTGAGTCAGTGATGCCATCCAGCCATCTCATCCTCGGTCGTCCCCTTCTCCTCCTGCCCCCAATCCCTCCCAGCATCAGAGTCTTTTGCAATGAGTCAACTCTTCACATGAGGTGGCCAAAGTACTGGAGTTTCAGCTTCAGCATCATTCCCTCCAAAGAAATCCCAGGGCTGATCTCCTTCAGAATGGACTGGTTGGATCTCCTTGCAGTCCAAGGGACTCTCAAGAGTCTTCTCCAACACCACAGTTCAAAAGGAGCAATTCTTCGGCGCTCAACCTTCTTCACAGTCCAACTCTCACATCCATACATGACCACAGGAAAAACCATAGCCTTGACTAGATGGACCTTAGTCGGCAAAGTAATGTCTCTGCTTTTGAATATGCTATCTAGGTTGGTCATAACTTTTCTTCCAAGGAGTAAGCGTCTTTTAATTTCATGGCTGCAGTCACCATCTGCAGTGATTTTGGAGCCCCAAAAAATAAAGTTTGACACTGTCCACTGTTTCCCCATCTATTTCCCATGAAGTGATGGGACCGGACGCCATGATCTTTGTTTTCTGAATGTTGAGCTTTAAGCCAAATTTTTCACTCTCCACTTTCACATTCAGGTATGACCTAAATCAAATCCCTTATGATTATACAGTGGAAGTGAGAAATAGATTTAAGGGACTAGATTTGATAGATAGAGTGCCTCATGAACTATGGACTGAGGTTCATGACATTGTACAGGAGATAGGGATCAAGACCATCCCCATGGGAAAGAAATGCAAAAAAGCAAAATGGCTGTCTGAGGAGGCCTTACAAATAGCTATGAAAAGAAGAGAAGTGAAAAGCAAAGGAGGAAAGGAAAGATATAAGCATCTGAATGCAGAGCCTTCCTCAGCAATCAATGCAAAGAAATAGAGGAAAACAACAGAACGGAAAGACTAGAGATCTCTTCAAGAAAATTAGAGATACCAAGGGAACATTTCATGCAAAGATAGGCTTGATAAAGGACAGAAATGGTATGGACCTAACAGAAGCACAAGATATTAAGAAGAGGTGGCAAGAATACACAGAAGAACTGAACAAAAAAAGATCTTCACAACCCAGATAATCACGATGGTGTGATCACTCACCTAGAGCCAGACATCCTGGGATGTGAAGTCAAATGGGCCTTAGAAAGCATCACTATGAACAAAGCTAGTGGAGATGATGGAATTCTAGTTGAGCTATTTCAAATCCTGAAAGATGATGCTGCACTCAATATGCCAGCAAATTTGGAAAACTCAGCAGTGGCCACAGGACTGGAAAAGGTCAGTGTTCGTTTCAATCCCAAAGAAAGGCAATGCCAAAGAATCCTCAAACTACCGCACAATTGCACTCATCTCACATGCTAGTAAAGTAATGCTCAAAATTCTCCAAGCCAGGCTTCAGCAATACGTGAACCATGAACTTCCAGATGTTCAAGCTGGTTTTAGAAAAGGCAGAGGAACCAGAGATCAAATTGCCAACATCCACTGGATCATGGAAAAAGCAAGAGAGTTCCAGAAAAACATCTATGTCTGCTTTATTGATTATGCCAATGCCTTTGACTGTGTGGATCACAATAAACTATTTCTGAAAGAGATTAGAATACCAGACCACCTGACCTGCCTCTTAATAAACTTATATGCAGGTCAGGAAGCAATAGTTAGAACTGGACTTGGAACAACAGACTGGTTCCAAATAGGAAAAGGAGTACGTCAAGGCTGTGTATTGTCACCCTGCTTATTTAACTTCTATGCAGAGTACATCATGAGAAATGCTGGGCTGGAAGAAACACAAGCTGGAATCAAGATTGCTGGGAGAAATATCAATTACTTCAGATATGCAGATGACACCACCCTTATGACAGAAAGTGAAGAGGAACTAAAAAGCCTCTTGATGAAAGTGAAAGAGGAGAGTGAAAAAGTTGGCTTAGAGCTCAACATTCAGAAAATGAAGATCATGGCATCTGGTCCCATCACTTCATGGCAAATAGATGGGGAAACAGTGGAAACAGTGGCTGATTCATTATTTTGGGCTCCAAAATCACTGCATATGGTGACTGAAGCTATGAAATTAAAAGACGCTTACTCCTTGGAAGAAAAGTTATGACCAACCTAGATAGCATATTCAAAAGCAGAGACATTACTTTGCCAACAAAGGTCCATCTAGTCAAGGCTATGGTTTTTCCAGTGGTCATATATGGATGTGAGAGTTGGACTGTGAAGAAAGCTGAGTGCTGAAGAATTCATGCTTTTGAACTGTGGTGTTGGAGAAGACTCTTGAGAGTCCCTTGACCAGCAAGGAGATCCAACCAGCCCATCCTAAAGGAGACCAGTCCTGGGTATTCTTTGGAAGGAATGATGCTAAAGCTGAAACTCCAGTACTTTGGCCACCTCATGTGAAGAGTTGACTCATTGCAAAAGACTCTGATGCTGCGAGGGATTGAGGGCAGGAGAAGAAGGGGATGACAGAGGCTGAGATGGCTGGATGGCATCACCGACTCGATGGACGTGAGTTTGAGTGCACTCCGGGAGTTGTTGATGGACAGGGAGGCCTGGCATGCTGCAGGTCATGGGGTCCAAAAACTGAGCGACTGAACTGAACTGATGGTAATCTTGTGTTTAACTCTTTGAGAACTCAACAAACTGTTTTCTGAGGAGGTGAATTTTTAACTTTATGTAATTTTAATTAGCAAATAATAGTTATTAAATCATTTAAATCTTGATTTTGTGAAAGTACTAATGATTCTATAGCACCTTGATTCATTCTAAGCAATAGAGCAGGATCCTCAAGAACTATCCAGGTAATATTTAAAAATATACTCCAGCAGGAGAAAGCATTCTATGGATTTCCATAACCTTAGCTTTTTTATTGTCTTACATTATAGAGAAGTAGATCACAGATCATAGAAAATAAGGATTGGAAGTGACCTTAGAGGACAATTATCCCAACTCTGACATGTTATAGATGGAGAAACTGAGACCACTTCTTCACAAACATTTGATGTGCACCCCACTCAAGGAAGCTGGGGAGATTCTGAGGTAGCTTGTGAATGCTGGGTGGCAGCTGAAAGCTGGGGGAGGAAAAGGGGGGCTGGAAGGGCTGATGCAATAAGAGCAGCCTATGGTATTGGCCAAGGTGTGGGGATATGGCTCACATGCTTAGGTATAGAGCTAGACTTCATTGTATCCAAAAACCAATCCCATTGATCTTACATTCAGATGTAACCTGAATCTGGTCAGTTCTCACTGCTTCTGTCATTACCATGGGCTAGTATATTGTTTACCAGTTGAATCATCACCACATCCCCCATCCCTTTCTAGTATTGTCCTTTTGCAGTCAGTTCTGCCCCAGCAACCTGATATATTTTCATTGCACTCTAAGTCCAGGTTCTTCCCATGGCTTCTAGGACCCTGTATGTGTGTGTTGTGGTTACTCTCCAGCCTCATTCTCATCACTGTCCCTCCTGTTCTCTGCTCTTAAAACAGCAGCCTCCTCGGTCTTCCTCAAACCCACAAGCATGTGTGCACTTGCTGATCTCTTTGTCTATGATACTTTTTCCAAAGATATTTAAAAAAATTTTTAAATTGAAGTATAGTTTATTTGAAATGCTGTGTTAGTTTGAGGTATATAGCAAAGTGATTCAGTTATACTTATCTATCTGTATAAATATAAATATATATATATATAACTATATATATATAACAATATAGTTATAACTATATTGGGCTTTCCAGGTGGCTTAGTGGTAAAGAATCTGCTTGTCAATGCAGGAGACACAGGAAACGTGGGTTCATGCTCTGGGTCGGGAAGATCCCCTGGAGAAGGAAATGGCAACCATATTCTCGCCTGGAGAATCCCCTGGACGGGGGAGACTGGTGGGCTACAATCCATAGGATCACAAAGAGTCGGACACAACTGACCAACTGAGTATGCACTCATGCATAACTATATATGTAAATGTTTTCAGATTGTTTTCCTTCATAGGTTATTATAAGATATTGAGTAGAGGGCTCTGTGCTCTGCAGTAGGCTTTTGTTGGTTATCTATTCTATGTTGAGCAATGTGTGTACATTAATAGTTCTCTCCAGCCCTTCATTCAGGTTGATGCTCAGTGTTACCTTATTAGAGAGCCCTTCCCTGAGCACCTGTAGTAACAGGAACCCTTTCACTTCCATCATCACTCTGTCTCCCTCTCTTGGTCATCACTGTGCTCTGCGCTCTCGCTACATGGAAGCAGGCTATACATATTCTATACTATACAAAGTGAGTTCATCACACTGGAGTGTGAACTCTACGTGGACCGGGACTGTCTTTTCATTTTCTGTTGTGCCTAGAACAGTGACTGACACATAGAAAGTGAAGAAAATGAGGAAACTGTAAAGGAAAAAGGAAAGGAGGAAGAAAAGAAGAGGAAACAAAGTCTGGCAAATGAACCCTCTCAAATCTCATTTGAAAAATGAGGTTAAGAATCATACCTACCTCATAGGGTTGTTGGATCTTGAAACGGCTCTCCGTTTGCTTAACCCAGTGCTGAGCACTTAGAAAGTGCTTGATAAATACAACTTTTCGCCATAACTTTTCCTTTGGATGTCGTGTCCTCCTCGCCTGTGCTCTGTCGCAACAGCCTGGAAAATACACTTACTCCTTCCTCTTCCTTCTTTACCCAGCTTAACCCATGCAACCTGCCACTTCTGCTTCTGGATGGCGCTCTTGACTCCTCTGTTACACCCTATTCCTTTCCCTCTCTGCTCAGGGTTTATGGTTCCTTCAGGTTCCCCACTAACTTCTTATCATGTGATACACTGATGCATTTTGTATTTAGGATACACACACACTTCTCAACTTTTCAACTTCTCAACACTCTTTTAGAATCTTTGTGCGAATTCCCTGGTAGTCCAGTGGTTAGGACTCCACGCTTCCATCCCTGGTCAGGGAACTAAGATCCCAAAAGCTGCATGGCATAGAAAACAAACAAACAAAAATTAACTCTCTGATTTATATAATGAGATAAAAAATTAATATCACTTTCTTACAATTGCCTCTCCCAACAGAAAGAATGAGGCAAGGTGGTCTGTCCTCATTAGACAGTGACTGGGGCACAAATGTCTAAGATTAGTTTTCTGGGCTGGTCTCTTTCCCTGAAGAAGAATGGGGCTGGTGCCCTGTTTTCTAGCCAAGACACTGCATACTCTGTCCTTGGTTCTCAAGCTGGAGGACCAATCCTCTGCGGTACACAAGGTTAACTCCAGACAAACATTCCAAACATCCCTGGAGCATCAATTTTAGGGGAATAAGTAATTTAAGTCATTGTTAGAAGTGGAGCACAGATATACTAGGAAGTAGACTGTAATATCCTCATAAATGTTTGAGATCAAATATTAATCTCCACGAAAATGTCTTACTTGTGGGGCTGGCTCAGCCTACATTCCCAGGCTCCTGGAGTCATTCTCATTTCCCGGAGATACATATTCTCACTCTCTTCTGCTCTTTGAATATTTCAATTAAACAATCTGAGGTGTTTTATTGGGATAATACGTGCTTCTGTAGAAATATGAATGCTTTTCACAATCATTTAGTGAAAAAGAGCAGTCCACGGTCAACAGTTTATCTAATTCGTGACTGTGGCTCATATGAAATAGGGTCTAGTGATCCTTAAACTAACGTCTATTCCCATCTCCCAAGAGTATTATCAGATTACCAAGCCTGGAGCTGATGCACACTTTTTTTTTTTTTTCTTTAGGGGCAGAGAGAAACTTCAATTATTTTTCAACAATTAATATTGGGAAAGAATGTTGCATTAAACACATCTTTAGTGTTTTTAAGTGGGGCCTGGGCACGCTTAGCTTTTAAGATTTTAACAATGGATGTCTTATATTCTTTAGTATCCTATCAAGGTCTTCGGGCATTTGGAGCCACCTTGACCCAACCATCACCCTGAAATTCATAACCTGCCAATTGCCAAGATGATTGTGCATGAAAAAGTATAGCTCACCTTAGCGGTACCTACAGCAAACACTTGGGTCCTCTGTAGGGGCCCCGGAGCTCGTGCCTGGGGCCGGTAATTACACTTAATAATAAGGTTGGTTCCGGGATTGTATAGTCAGAAATGCAGTCTGGAGAGTTCAAAAATTCATCCTGTGGCTGCCTCCCTGTTCTTCATTCCTGGACTAGCTTTCTCAAGTTACTCTCCTTTTGACCAAAGAAAATCATAATCACAGGGAAGGAACTTCAACCAAACATCTGCTGGGGAAACAAGCAGAGCTATTCACCTGCATAATCAAAGAGGCTCCTAAATTACATGGGGCACAGAGGTGACCTGGAATCCAACCACAGGAGCAGCCATACTGGGGGTCCTTCTTGCTAATAGAAGAAATTGACTGACGGGGAAAATTGCTTATGGAGTGTGCTTAGGCCACATAACCCCCAAGTTACCTCAGTTCAGAGTCCCAGGCCAGCATAGCTCCTCTCTTAGGTGAAATTACACTTAGGAATGGGGGAGGAGTGGGTGGTAAGAGATTGAAGAATGATGCTTAATGGAATAACACCAATGACAAAAGAAATTTGAAATCTACTTCTGAACTGGAATCACTCCTTTGATCTTCTAGCTGTTGAAAGTTTGCTTTTCATAGAAATGGTCTACTCAGATAGATTGTTTCCTAGGTTGTGAGACATTAGTTGCTTTGAAAAAAAAAATTAGTTTTCCCATTACTCACTGGCAGGGTGGTCCTAGGTTAACTTTCAAAGCAAGATAGTTTTCCTTATGGAGTTCCCCTTTTAAAGCTCTTTTCTTTCAACTTATAGAAGCTAGCTAAGACGCTTAGGGGAAGGGATGATGGAGCTTCTGACTGATGTGTATACCTCTTAACTATGACTTTCTGGAAACAAGGAGTCCTGATCTTTCCTTAACCCATGTGTGAAACCTGTGGAGTTGTGAAGCCACACCCCAACCTCTGGACTGGGGGCAGAACAGATGAGGGGACTTTGGGTGCCCCTCAAGCCAGAGCAAAGGCCAATCAACTATCCTGTCTCCCAACCAGGGGACATTTGTCCCTGAGTAGAAAGAGAATCAGGCAGATGGTCAGCCACAAACGGGGTGCTTGGGAAGAATATGGGAATTTTCCCTCCTCTGAAAGAATGTCTTTTTTGCTGTCACCTGATAGCTGCATCACTGGGAGCCCCTTCTGAGCTCTGGAGGCCATGATGCACACACCAGCATGTTTGGCTGACATCTCTGTCACCCCTTCTAATTGTTCTTCTAGCATCTTCCCCTCCTGTAGCCTATACCATCTCCTTCCCTCCCTTTTTTCCCTCCTTCGGTGATTCCTTCATTCACTCATGACACAGGATTGGTGGAAGAGAAAAGTGAGAAGCAGCCTTGGATGACCACACTGAGCAGCAATGATTGCTTTTGCTGCCTGTCCTCAGGCTGTCTGCCATTTCCAAGTCCCAGTTCAAGGAGTTCGGTCTCACGAACCTTCTCCTAAGTGCCCCCAAGGACAGCCACCTGCTGCCTCCTTTGATCTCCACTGTCGTTATGCAAACTCCCCTCGTCGTATTTGCTAATTTGTATTATTATCTCATTCCACGGGGTCTCCCTACTGGACAGTGAACACTTACAGGGCAAGGATTAGTCTTAACCGATTTCTAAACCTGCAAGTGAACCCCATTCTTGGCCCACAGAATGGGCTCCATAAGGGATTAGACAGATGAATGAATGAAATGCATGCTTGATCTGGAAAATAATGTCAGACTTCTTAAGGACGGCCTTCAGCGGTTTGCTCAGTCTCTTCTCAACCTGATGTATGTAGTTCAAACCCTTTGATTCAGCCAAGATAAACCATGTATTGCTCTTCAATGGGCTTCCCTGGTGGCTCAGATGGTAAAGAATCTGCCTGCAACCTAGGAGACCTGGGCTTCTGTCCCTGGGTCGGGAAGATCCTCTGGAGAAGGAAGTGGCAACCCACTCCAGTATTCTTGCCTGGAGAATTCCATGGACAGAGGAGGCTGGTGAGCTACAGTCCATGAGGTCACAGAGTCAGACATGACTTAGTGAATAACACAGATGCTACATAATTCCCACCTTTCTAGATAGAACTTAGATTGTATTGAACTGTTTAACTGCAGTTTGTTATTCATCTTTGTACCCTCAGCGCTTAGCATATATAGCACCTGACTCTCCTTGTACTGTATCAAACTCAAATGAATCTTATTTTTAATAGTGATTTGAACACAACACACTATTTACCATAAAGACCAGTGGCCTTCAGAGTACGGGCCCTGAGCCAGCAGCATCTCCATCAGCTGAACATTTGTTGGAACAAATCAAAAGCTCTGGGAGTGGGCCCAGTAATCCAGGTGACTCTGATACATGCTCAAATTGGAGAACCACTGACAGTTGGTTGAACTTTTTCAGTAACTAGTTGTTATGCACTAAGGGATGCAAGAACTCAATCCAGGTTTGTTCACACTCTTGCCATAACATGGTTCTTGTACTCTGTATGTAAATATGCAGGGGCCAGTGTGGCAGCTGGAGCTTGTTTGCAGTCTCTTGATGTTCTATCAGTTGGAGAGAGAGCTGCCTGTCTGTCACCACACACCCGCAGGTCTTACTTTGCTGCCCTTGATTTGCACTTAGCTGTTCTGTCCTCAGCATCCAGGGGATAAGAGTAATAAAGATGGTGCTTTACTGGAGCAAGCCCTCCTCTGGCCCCCTGTGCTATGCATGGCATTTCTCTATCCTGGCCAAGCCGCCCAGGCCCCTGTTCTGCTGAGATTCACCTGCACCAGGTAGACAGTGAGGGATTGTTCACAGTGAAACACTGTGCAATCAACTGGAGATAACAGAGCACAGGGGTCAGGCGAGCTGCCCGGAGCATCTTTCATCTTTGACTTATATTGGTAGGGTGTAAAGTGTGGCATCAGCCTGGCCCACTCAGTGGTCAATGATGGCCTTGTTCTGCCTCCCACTTATCTGCCATCACTCTGATGTCACAAGTTTCATTTGGGTAGCTGACTTCAAAGGTGCTTTTCAAATTTTTTTAATTTTTCTATTTCAGGGATAATAGCCCAGCTTTTCAAAAGCATTTTGCTGTGCAATCAAATCAAATATTCTTAAATGGATGGGGCCAAGTTAACCCAGCCCAGGCACAGAGGCTCCCAAGAGATTGCCAAGAACTTGGTGCCAGTTCTGACAGATGGACAAAGGGAATCTGTGTTTGCTCTCCTCCTCAACTCTTTTCTCCCCTCAAATCCATCTGTGTGCTGAGATTTAAAAGACAAAAGCCACTCTTCACCATTCCCTCCTCTCTGTGCAAACCAATGCAACTGGGATATTTTCCACCAGAATCGGCAATATACTTACTACTCAGCAATAACTGGGCAATGGAGTCAAATATTAATAACTGAATCACTGACTTTTTCTGGTGGATTGACTACTAGTTCCATAGAAAAGGCCAAGCTGAGCTCTGGCCCTCATGTCTCATAAACTCCACTTTTATTTGAAGTTGATCTGTAAATGGACCACAGAATCTATCACCCTGCAGTCTGTTCCTTTCATTTTCTTCTATTGTCACATGCAGGGCCAAATGCTCCATGGTGGGTTGCCTGAACCTGTCTTTTAGGTAAGGCTGAATTATCCGACACAAGCTCTAACCTTTACATGGGAGGGGCATATTTCCAGCAAATGATAATGACACACATGAATTGACATTTGTTATTTTATAGACACCGTGCTAAGTGACTTTCAGGTGTTATTTAATTCTTATACATCCCTCTGTGATGGGTTCTGTTAACCGAATATTACAGATGATAAGAAAAGTAAGGCTCAAAAAGGCTGGTATTTAACTGTCTGTCTGCTTCCAGAGCAAGGCTCTTATTCATAGTGTTTCATGGCCCTTTGGTCCTGCTGCAGGTACACATCTTACAAAAGAGAAGTATAGAAAAGAAAGAATATGACCATGATTTTAAATCAGGGAATATTTTTCTCTGAGCTTCTGAGCAAATAACTCAGCAAGAGCAAGGGATGAGAGGACCCATTACTCTTTTGCTTTCAGTCCCCCAGGATCTGCTTTTCCTCTGGGGCTAAGGAGAGTCCTCCCTCTGGGAAGGAAGGAGATTTCTTTGCTATTTAGATGCTAGGGATTGGGGAGATGTTAAGCTAAAGTTGTGTCTAAAGAGCTAAGACCAAACTTGACTTTTACAGGCTCCAAATTGTGGGCACTTGACTGTTCATGACACCAAAGAGCATAGGGCAGAGTTAGACACGGACTTTATATGAAATACTTTAGAAATCTGAATTGAGTTGTTTTCAGGGAAGGTAACTACAAGTTCAGACATAAAAGTCACAGAGATAGCTGCTGAAAGATAGCAAAGGAGTCACAGATGTAAAGAACAGACTTTTGGACTCGGTGGAATGATTTGAGAGAATAGCTTTGAAACATATGCACTACCACATGTAGAATGGATGACTAGTGAGTTCAGTGCTTGAAGCAGGGCACCCAGAGTCTGTGACAACCTGAACGGATGGGAGGGGGGATATGGAGGGGTTCAGGATTGGGGGGGACATGTTGATGTATGGCAAAAGCCATCACAATATTGTAAAGTAATTATCCTCTGATTAAAATAAATACCACCACTATTCAACATAGTTTTGGCCACAGCAATCAGAGCAGAAAAAGAAATAAAAGGAATCCAAATTGGAAAAGAAGTAAAACTCTCACTGTTTGCAGATGACATGATCCTCTACATAGAAAACCCTAAAGACTCCACCAGAAAATTACGAGAGCTAATCAATGAATATAGTAAAGCTATAGGATATAAAATCAACATACAAAAAATCCCTTGCATTCCTATACATTAATAATGAGAAAACAGAAAGATAAATTAAGGAAACAATCCCATTCACCACTGCAACAAAAAGAATAGAATACTTAGGAATATACCTACCTAAAGAAACTAAAGACCTATATATAGAAAACTATAAAACACTGGTGAAAGAAATCGAAGAGGACACTAACAGATGGAGAAATATACCATGTTCATGGATCAGAAGAATCAATACAGTGAAAATGAGCATGCTACCCAAAGCAATCTATAGATTCAATGCAATCCCTATCGAGCTACCAACGGTATTTTTCACAGAGCTAGAACAAATAATTTCACAATTTGTATGGAAATACAAAAAACCTCAAATAGCCAAAGCAATCTTGAGAAAGAAGAATGGAACTGGAGGAATCAACCTGCCTGACTTCAGGCTCTACTACAAAGCCACAGTCATCAAGACAGTATAGTACTGGCACAAAGACAGAAATATAGATCAATGGAACAAAATAGAAAGCCCAGAGATAAACCCACACACCTATGGGCGCCTTATCTTTGACAAAGGAGGCAAGAATATACAATGGAGAAAAGACAATCTCTTTAACAAGTGGTGCTGGGAAAACTGGTCAACCACTTGTAAAAGAATGAAACTAGAACACTTTCTAACAACATACACAAAAATAAACTCAAAATGGATTAAAGATCTAAAGATAAGAGCAGAAACTATAAAACTCCTAGAGGAGAACATAGGCAAAATACTCTCCGACATATATCACAGCAGGATCCTCTATGACCCACATCCCAGAATATTGGAAATAAAAGCAAAAATAAACAAATGGTACCTAATTAAACTTAAAAGCTTCTGTACAACAAAGGAAACTATAAGTAAGGTGAAAAGACAGCCTTCAGAATGGGAGAAAATAATAGCAAGTGAAGCAACTGACAAAGAATTAATCTCAAAAATATGCAAGCAACTCCTACAGCTCAATTCCAGAAAAATAAATGACCCAATCAAAAAATGGCCCAAACAACTAAACAGACATTTATCCAAAGAAGACATACAGATGTCTAACAAACACATGAAAAGATGCTCAACATCACTCATTATCAGAGAAATGCAAATCAAAACCACAATGAGGTACCATCTCACGCCTGTCAGAATGGCTGCTATTAAAAAGTCTACAAACAATAAATTCTAGAGAGGGTGTGGAGAAAAAGGAACCCTCTTACACTGTTGGTGGGAATGCAAACTAGTACAGCCACTACGGAGAACAGTGTGGAGATTCCTTTAAAAACTGGAAATAGAACTGCCATATGACCCAGCAATCCCACTGCTGTGCATACACACTGAGGAAACCAGAATTGAAAGAGACACGCATACCCCAATGTTCATCGCAACACTGTTTATAATAGGCAGGACATGGAAGCGATGAATGGATAAGAAAGCTGTAGTACATATACACAATGGAGTATTACTCAGCCATTAAAAAGAATACATTTGAATCAATTCTAATGAGGTGGATGAAACTGGAGCCTATTATACAGAGTGAAATAAGCCAGAAAGAAAAACATCAATACAGTATACTAATGCATATACGTGGAACTTAGAAAGATGGCAATGATAACCCTGTATGTGAGACAGCAAAAGAGACACAGATGTAGAGAACAGTCTTTTGGACTCTGTGGGAGAGGGTGAGGGTGGGATGATTTGGGCGAATGGCATTGAAATATGTATAATGTCATATGTGGAACGAATTGCCAGTCCAGGTTCGATGCATGATACAGGATGCCTGGGGCTGGTGCACTGGGATGACCCAGAGGGATGGTATGGGGAGGAAGGTAGGAGGGTGGTTCAGGATGGGGAACACGTGTACTCCCATGGTGGATTCATGTTAATGTATAGCAGAACCAATACAATATTGTAAAGTAATTATCCTCCAATTAAAATAAATAAATTTATATTAAAAAAATTTTTAATAGACGATGGACAAAACGCCATGCCATTGACCTCTGGAGGCAATTTGCAAGTCAATCAAAAGGCATCAAATTATGAAAGATAGATTTTTTTAGAATTAGAATTTGAGCAAACTTGGAGAGATAGTGAAGGACAGAGGAGCCTAGCATCCTGAAGTCCATGGGGTCACAAAGAGTCAGATGCAACTTAGCAACTGAGCAATAACAGCAACTGGAATATCCATAGACAGACACTCTGATGGGCATGTCATGAACTTGCTTGTGTGAAGAACAGTGTGTACACAGATCCTTTGTGTGTACATAATCTTTAGCCTTCAGATTGGAATGAGCTGGCCTGATTTACATTTTTTCTCTTTTAAAATTATTCCTGTGTGTCTTAGTCTGTCTGGGCTTCTGTAACACATACTGAAGGTTGGGTAGCTTATAAACATTTTTTTCCTCATGGTCCCAGAGGTTGGGAAGTCCAAGATTGGGATGTCAGCATGGTTGGATAAGGGCCTTCTTTCATGTCACAGACATCTCACTGTGTCTTCACATGATGGAAGGGCCAGGGGACCTCTATGTGGTCTGTTTTTATAAGAGCACTAATCCCGTTTATGAAAACTCCACTCTCACAATCTAATCGCCTCCCAAAGACCACATCTACTAACACTGTTATCTTTGAGGGTAAGGATTGCAACATGTGAATTTGGAGAGGGACACAGATGCTGAGACCATAGCACTATGTAACTTCCATAGCTGCCACTAAACAGGGGCAATGCATGCATGCCAACATCCATGAGGGTGACAAATGGAACTGCCATCACAAGCAGGAACGTGGGGTCCTCATTGTAGTTTACAAAGCATGATTCCAGGCCCCTCTACTGCACTCTGGGAATTCATAGCATCCATGCTGAATATTAGGACAATTCTTCTATACAACTTTGCAGTATATATACCCCATCACTCACACATAGCAAAGTGATTACCTCCCTTACACATCATCTTTTGTTTCAGGTGTACCAAAACCCTGCAAATGGCAATGTATTTGCTGTAACTTGAATTTATTTCACAGAATTGAATGAATACTCCTAGGGCAGAAGCCAGGTGGAAATTCTCATAAGTACTGCTGAAGAATTCTTAATAATGAAACTAATCAAAATTATTTTCCTGTGTGTGTACATGACATGTGTGACTACCTATATGTGTGGGTAGCTGCATATAAATATTAATACTTTGCCTTCACCACTTAGGTTTAGGGTGCTTTATTTACATTATCTCATTTCATCTTCACAGTATGGTGAAAAAGGCAGAGGCTAGTGGTATTATATCCATTTTGCCAAATAAAAAAAAAAAAAGATTCAGAAAGTTTATATCTTACTCAAGGTTACAGCTGGTGAAAGCCAGAGCCTAAATTGAAACTCAAGTGCCTCACACCAAATTCAGGGCTCTCTTGTATATAATATTTAGGGAGCCTAGTGCATTCTTTGGCAATTCACACCCCATGACATTCCTAAAGAGTTTGTTGCTTCTATTATCTTGTTACTTTTGGAGTTTCTTCCTGATGTGAAGTACAGACTGAAGGGGCTGCCCTGTTATTTTCTCCTTGAATATTTCATGTTTGGTTTTTTTGGGGGGGAGATACCTACCCAACCATTTATTAATGCTTGAATGTGGCTCTTGTTCTAAGAATTGCTTAGTAATGCTGGTGATCCATGGCCATCGCTACCGTTCCTCACTATGCTTACTGTTGGCAATGGCTCTCTGTGGCTCATAGAATGACTTTTGCAAATTGCTTACCTTGCCTACATAAGGCGAGTCTACCATTAATATAAGGGATGAAGAGTGTGATAGAAAAAATATGTATTTTGGTTGGGACGAACAGGAAGGAGATAGGATCATGACTGTAGGGCCCACATGACCCTGTCCATTGTCGCTATTGCCATTTACAGTAATGATTTACATGGATTAAGCCTGATGGCTTAGACGTTGCTGGGTTGGGATAATTTTGCCTTTATGAGTTTCACCCTGAGGTCAGGAAATAAATGTCATAGGCACCTAGAAAAGCAAGTTGAAAAGGTGAGGGACATGAAGTCATGCCTCCAGGGTGACTGAGGGGTGTCCCAGACAACATCCTGCACTGTTTGTCCTCGTCTGCAGGGGGATGGGTTCCCTGGAGCCTGTGATGATTAATGGTGCACCAGCTGCTCTTATCTTTATTGCTGTCAGTCACAGTGTCTGCCCTGCCTGTCCCCAGAGATTTGGCTTCCATGTCAGAGTGCAGGGTGCTCATCAATGTCTGCCTTCTCGCTGTCTTCGCCTACCATTTGCACCAGCTCCGCCTTTCTTAGGTTAACATTTCCCTTGATTTCATGAGCTGCTTCAGAGACAACTGATGTCCACCTTCATCACCTGCTAAGCCCAGGAGCAGCATTTAAAATTAGGATGCTGTGAACATCTAAATGGAGCTGGCCTGCTATCCTGCCTGTCCACTCCATATCTGTGGCTGGGTGGCCTAGATTTAAAAAGCTATCTGAAAATACACTTTGAGGTAGAGACAGAAAGTAGGATGGTTGTTGTCAGGGTTTGAGTGCAGGGGAAAATTGAGAGTTATTGTTGATGGATATAGAATTTCAGTTTTGCAAGATGAAAAGGGACCTGAAGACAGATGCTAGTGATGGTTGCATAACAATACAATGTACTTAATACCACTGTACATTTTAAAATGTTAAGATGATAAACTTTGTATTACGTGTATTTTACCACAGTTAAAAATTCCATAGAACTATATGAAGTGAAAGTCACTCAGTCATGTCCAACTCTATACAGGCCAGAATACTGGAGTGGGTAGCCGTTCCCTTCTCCAGGGGATCTTCCCAACTCAGGGATTGAGCCCAGGTCTCCCACATTGCAGATGGATTCTTTACCAGCTGAGCCACAAGAAAAATCCTATATGAACTATATGAAGAACTATATAGGAAGAACATATAGAAGGAACTATATGAAGGAATGGAGAAGGCAATGGCACCCCACTCCAGTACTCTTGCCTGGAAAATCCCATGGATGGAGGAGCCTGGTAGGCTGCAGTCCATGCTAAGGGTCGGACACGACTGAGTGACTTCCCTTTCACTTTTCACTTTCATGCATTGGAGAAGGAAATGGCAACCCACTCCAGTGTTCTTGCCTGGAGAATCCCAGGGTCGGGGGAGCCTGGTGGGCTGCCGTCTATGGGGTCGCACAGAGTCGGACACGACTGAAGTGACTTAGCATAGCATATGAAGGAATAGATTTTTCAGTAAATGAGATATCTCATTTGATTATCAAAAATATATACAAAGATACATAAATATATACATAGTTTGAGCCTCTTCCATGTATTCAATACCCTGTGCCCACAAAACTCTTCACGTTTCATTAATCTTGAAATTGGTAATGAAGGACACAATTATTCATTTGGTAAAGTGGCAGAGTAGTAATTGAAAATGACCCGTATCATGGGAGTTGGGTTCTGATCCCCAGTCCCATCAGCAGCCATGTACACTGCTATATGTAAAACAGATAGCTAGTGGGAAGCTGCTGTATAGCACAGGTAGCTCAGCTTGGGTCTCTGTGACAACCTAGAGAGGTGGGCTGGGGGGAGAGAGGCTCAAGAGGGAGAGGATATATGTGTACATATAGCCGATTCATGTTGTACAGCAGAAATCAACACAGCAGTGTAAAGCAATTAAACTCTAATTTTTTAAAAAAGTTAGTTTAATGCTAAAAAAGAACTCACTATGCTAGTGAGATATACTCAGATACTTTCAAACTGCCAGTATATTAATGAAATATACTGATCTATTTGCAGTTGAAATCCCTCAGAGTTTATGGCTATATACTTTAAGTTCTGTTAAGAGTTAAGTTTTCTTGTGCCCAGCCGCTCAGTCGTGTCTGACTCTTTCAGGACCCCATAGACTGTAGCCCGGGATTTCCTGGTAGCTCAGCTTGTAAAGAATCCATCTGCGGTACAGGAGAACCTGGTTCTATTCCAGGGCTGGGAAGATCCCCTGGAGAAGGGAACGGTTAGCCACTCCAGTATTCTGGACTGGAGAATTCCATGGACAGAGGAACCTGGCAGGCTACAGTCCATGGGGTCACAGAATCGGCCACGACTGAGCGACTAAGCACAGCACAGACAGTAGCCCACCAGACTCCTCTGTCCATGGGATTTTTCCAGGCAAGAATATTGGAATGTGTTGCCATTTCCTTCTCCAGGAGATCTTCCTGACCCAAGGATCAAACCTGTGTTTCCTGCACTGGAAGGCGGATTCTTTACTGCTGAGCCACTTAGGAAGCCACAAAGTTTTCTTCCATAATAAAATAAAAGAAGAAAGCATCCTTTCTGGATTTATTTGTCAACTCACTGATCAAAGAAAAAGAGATCTGAGATTTCTTTCAGCTCTAAGTCTAAAAAATTCAAGTCTTTCCTGTGAAGGTAAAAATTTGACTCAAATTCTCAATAGGTTGAAAGTGAATGAAACCTTAAGTGCAGACTTTAGTTAAGGAGAGAGCACAAGGGGAAAGAAGATTTTAATGCAAAAAGGGAACGGTCATGATGGGACAGTTTCCGAATGGAGAGTTCTGATTCATTAGTGGGTCATGAAAATAGTTTACCAGCTTCCAATCAGCATTTTATAAAAGGGAGTAGAACAGAAAATACTTGAATGAGTTGCGTGTAGCCGTGGAGAATGTAATGTGAAAGTTTTATATGATTTCTATATGTATGGTATTCTCTTCTAGTTTATGAGTCTGGGAAGGAAAAGCATATCAGAAATTCTAGAAAGAGTTGGGTTTGAGAGGTCATGACTACATTCTGAGGCCCCAACACCCGGGCCATATCCCTTGACTGTTGGACTTCCTGTTCTGTTGTGCCATGCCACATCTAACCTGATGGTGTAGCTTCTCATAAATCAAACATCTGAAGGCTTGGAGGGCATGGGGGGGAAGAACTAAACAGTCAAGCTATTGGTGCTGGATTTTCCAGACGTTACAGAGCATTCCTATTAAAAATGTACATGTCCCCAGTGGCTTCATTTGCTATCTCTTCCAACATTCCACTCAGTAAACTAGGCAATTGCCTTTGAGAGACTTTAATTTCCAAATTATGCACAAAATCTTTGCCAAAATGCACTTAATTTGGGGTTGTTCTCATTCTTTGGTGAGAGTCTGTTGTGTAAAGGTTTTTCAGATCCCCAGAGACTCTCACAAACCCCCAATATTTTCTAATAAAGTTACATAACAATGTAATAAGATCATAATAGTGGGACCAGTTATCTGTAATAAATGAGAATTTTGTTATCCCCAATCCTACATATTAAGTGTTAATCAGGATAGGTTAAGTGCTGTAGCAAAACAACCCCCAAAATCTGTGATTTAGCAAAATAAGACATTTTTCTTGATCACATAAAATCCAGGGCAGGGCTCCTGGTTGAATTGTTCTCCTGGAAGGCTCTCCAACAAGTGGTGACTCAAAGGTCCAGGCTTCTTCCATCTTGTGATGCCACCACCTTTAACAGAGTCTCCAAAGTGAAACAGAAGGAAAGAAAAATGGGGAGGGATAGTAACAAACTTGGCTTGTAAGTAGCACACGTCACTTACACTCACATTGGTTGGGCCAGAATTGGTCACTCATTTGTACAAGAGCTCAAGCATGTAGTCCTGGCTGGCAGCCATGATCCAGCAACAACTCTATATTTAGAAAAGAGACACCAGTCTTTGATGATCTGGTAGTGGCCACAGGCACATTCTGCACTTAACACAGTCAGTCAGAGGCCCTCGATAAATATTTGCTGAATTTACAAAGGGATGAATGAACGAATGGTAGAGACTATTTTATTTAATAATTATTTCATTATTTCCATGACCAGAGTTTCATTTCTTATTTTAAATTGTTTCTAAAAATAATACAGAGCAAGCATTCATTTAGCTATTTAATCATTTTGGTTGCTTTCAAATGTCTCTATACTGTGTCTCAAGATAGCATAGGTGGAATTTTCCTTAGGAACTAATACAGGGGTCTGATAAATGGACTTCAAATCCTTTCCAACTTGGACCTCTATAAGTTACACAAACATAGCTTTGGCTTGGCTCATAGTCGATGACGTATGCTCTTGTAATAGTTTTAGTTCAACTAATTATGGGACTTGGCTGAAACCAAGGCGATGGTTGTAGCCAATATAGAAGAAGTGTCCCTAGAATTATTTGAGGCTAAGAAAACCAATTAAACTGCAAACCATTCAACTTGATTATAGCTTGTCTCATATTATACATTGAAGTTATGGCAACTTTAAAAACCAGAACTGGAAATTTAAAATCATCAGCAGTTTTTAGTACTGCCAGAGAGAAAATAAAATGATGGATCCAGTGGTTCCAAGAATTCTATTCACAAGAGAGATGTACTTACTGTGGAATAGAGACATCTATTAAGCCTTTCTGTAACTTGAATAACATGTTTTTTAACTCTAATTTGCTTGTTCTGAACTTCTGCTCAGTCCAGAATCTGATTACTCTGCAAATGCTCTTAATTGATCAGCTCTTAATAAATATGTAGAATTGAAAAACACTCTCCATTCCTTGCATAAAACTTACAGACGGATGCCCATGGTATCTTTCCAGCAACAGAAGCTTGGAGGCAAGCAGTCAGACACAAATGACAGTTTCATGAGGTTGCTATGGATCCAGTCTTCCTCCAGGTTTCTGCTTTACTATCCTTGAAAAGTGACTGTCATCCTAATTGTCCAACATGGCTCACAGAGTGCCAATCACCTACCACTTTCTTTAAAAGAGACTTCCATGAAGTATTCACTTACAATAAAATGAAATGTTGAATGTAGCATGCTTCTATCATTTCAAAATGATTCTCCATTTTAACCAACTCATTTAAGTTAACAACCAACCACTAATCTTAATATTATCTATTAACAGAGCTTCTATTTCAATTTCCCACGATACTGAATAGGAAAAAGATACTCAGTAGAGAGAATTATACTTTCCTCTTTGGGGAAATGTAGAGTAGGCAGGAGGAATGACAAAGTAGCATTTGATTTACACATCAATCATATGCACAGTTGGCAGCCTGATTCTATTAGAGGACAGTCTGAGCAGATATGACAAGGAAACCCCCAAACCACAATGGCTTAAATTTGATAGAAATTTATTTTTCTCTTATGTCACAGTCCAGCGGTAATTATAGGGCTCAGGACTGGTAGAACAGCTCTGTTCTCATAAAAGGTGTCATCCCTTTGTGGACAAAGGTGTTTGCTCCAGTGTTCACTTCTCTCTCAGGCAGCTGAAAGAATTTTTTAAAAGGGAAGGACCCGAGGAAACATATGGCCAATTATTTTACAGGTACCCAGAAATGGTGTATATTACTTCCATTCCGCTGGACAGAACTTAATCAAATACCCAGACCTAGCTGCGAGGTATGCAGCTCATAGTTGATTGCTGTGGAAGAAAGGGAAAACAGATGTTTTGAAACAACTAACAGTCTCCTACAGTAATTCATCGCTATTGAGTCTAACCACCCCCAGCTCATCTGATGGGGTCTAGTTCCTAGAACATGTAAGTCTTAGGATCAAACTTTGATTAATAACAACACATGCTATGGACATTCTTGCACTCATTCGTGTGTGGACATGTAGTCTTATTTCTCTTGTGCGTATACCTAGGAATAGAATTGCTGAATCATATGGTAACTCTGTTTAACCTTTTGAGGCACTGCCAGACTATTTTCCAAAGCAACTGCACCATTTTCCACCCCTGCCAGCAGTGTACAAAGTTTCCAATTTGTCCATATCCTTGTTTTCCATACCCTCATCAACTCTTGTGATTGCTATCTTTTTGGTTTTGGCCATCCTAGTAGGTGTAAAGGTATTTCCTTCTGATTTGCATTTCCCTGAGGATTCATGATGTTTGAACACCTTTTCATGTGCTTTTTAAACATGTGTATGTCTTTGGAGAAATCTCCATTTAGATGCCTTGACCATTTAAAGAATTGGGTTATTTGTCTTTTTATTATTGAGTTCTAAGCATTCTTTATGTATTCCAGGCACAAGTTCATTACCAGATATATGATTTGCAGATATTTTCTCCCATTCTATGAGTCATCTTTTCAAAACTTTCTCAATGGTGTTCAAAACTTTCTTCACTGGTGTTGAAGACAAGTTTCTTGCCTCCAATTAACTTTTAGATAAAGGCATTATGTGGATACAATACAGGGAGAATTTGCTTATAATGAATTTTTTTTATTGAAGTAGAGATGATTTACAATGTTGTATTAGTTTCAACTGTACAGCAAAGTGATTCATATATATATATATATATATATATATATATATAGAGAGAGAGAGAGAGAGAGAGAGAGAGAGAGAGACATAATGTACATATATACTTTTTTAGATTCTTTTCCTTTACAGGTTATTATAAAATACTGATGATAGTTATCTTTGCTATACAGTCAGTTCTTATTGTTCATCTGTTTTATATACAGTAGTGTGTTAATCCCAAACCCCTAGATTATCCCTCTTCTGCTTTTCCCATTGGCAACTATAAATTTATTTTTTATGTCTGTGGGTCCACTTCTGTTTTGTATATAAGCTCATTTGTATTATTATTATTTTTTTTTTAGATTCCACACATAAGCTATGTTATGTTATTTGTTTTCCTTTAGCTGGCCTATTACACTTAGTATGATAATTTTTCAGTCCATCTATATTGCTGCAAATGGCATTATTTCATTTTCTTAATGACTGAGTGATATTCCAGATACATACCACATCTTCTTTATACAGTCATCTATCAATGGACATTTAGATTGTTTCCATGTCTTTGTTATTGTGAATAGTGATGCAATAAATATTGGGGTGCATATATTATTTCAAATTATGGTTTTCTCTGGATATATGCCCAGGAGTAGGATTGCAGGATCATATAGCAGCTTAAAAATCACCGCTGGTAGAGGTTGTGGTTGATTAGGAGAGCAAGTATCCATGGGGTTCTCAGGTGGTCTGTGTAAATTCTTTGTGACCAACTATTTAGCCCATGAAAGCAAAAAGTGAAAGTGATAGTCACTCAGTCATGTCTGACTCTTTGCAACCCCTCTAGCCTTCCAGGCTCCTCTGTCCCTGGATTTTCCAGGCAAGGATACTGGAGTGGGTAGCCATTTCCTTCTCCAGGGGATCTTCCTAACCTACAGACAGAGCATGGGTCTCCTGTACATTGGGCAGATTCTTTACTGTCTGGGCCACCAGGAAGCCCTCTCAGTGAAAATATCAGTCAGTTCAGTCAAAAAACTGGCTTGCTTTCTGGAGGGTTTTTATCCAATATGGATGTTGAATTTTGTCAAAGGCTTTCTCTGCATCTATTGAGATAATCATATGGTTTTTGATTTGCAAATATTGAAGAATCCTTGCATCCCTGGGATAAAACCCACTTGGTCATGATATATAATCTTTTAAATATGTTGTTGGATTCTGTTTGCTAGAATTTTGTTAAGGACTTTTGCATCTGTGTTCATCAGTGATAATGGCCTGTAGTTTTCTTTTTTTGTGGCATCTTTATCTGGTTTCGGTATTAGGGTGATGGTGGCCTCATAGAATGAGTTTGGAAGTTTACCTTCCTCTGCAATTTTCTGGAAGAGTTTGAGTAGGATAGGTGTTAGCTCTTCTCTAAATTTTTGGTAGAATTCAGCTGTGAAGCCATCTGGCCCTGGGCTTTTGTTTGCTGGAAGATTTCTGATTACAGTTTCAATTTCCGTGCTTGTGATGGGTCTGTTAAGATTTTCTATTTCTTCCTGGTTCAGTTTTGGGAAGTTGTACTTTTCTAAGAATTTGTCCATTTCTTCCACGTTGTCCATTTTGTTGGCATATAATTGCTGATAGTAGTCTCTTATGATCCTTTGTGTTTCTGTGTTGTCTGTTGTGATCTCTCCATTTTCATTTCTAGTTTTGTTGAGTTGATTCTTCTCACTTTGTTTTTTGATGAGTCTAGCTAATGGTTAGTCTATTTTATTTATCTTCTCAAAGAATCAGCTTTCAGCTTTGTTGATTTTGGCTACAGTCTCTTTTGTTTCTTTTGCATTTATTTCTGCCCTAATTTTTAAGATTTCTTTCCTTCTACTAACCCTGGGTGTTTCATTTCTTATTTTTCTAGTTGCTTTAGGCTATACTACAAAATAACAGTCATCAAGACAGTATGGTACTGGCACAAAGACAGAAATATAGATCAATGGAACAAAATAGAAAGCCCAGAGATAAATTCATGCACCTATGAATACCTTATCTTTGACAAAGGAGGCAAGAATATACAATGGAGAAAAGACAATCTCTTTAACAAGTGGTGCTGGGAAAACTGGTCAACCACTTGTAAAAGAATGAAACTAGAACACTTTCTAACAACATACACAAAAATAAACTCAAAATGGATTAAAGATCTAAAAGTAAGACCAGAAACTATAAAACTCCTAGAGGAAAACATAGGCAAAACACTCTCTGACGTAAATCATAGCAGGATCCTCTATGACCCATCTCCCAGAGTAGTGGAAATGAAAGCAAAAATAAACAAATGGGACCTAATTAAACTTAAAAGCTTCTGCACAACAAAGGAAACTATAAGCAAGGTGAAAAGACAGCCTTCAGAATGGGAGAAAATAATAGCAATCAAAGCAACTGACAAAGAATTAATCTCAAAAATATACAAGCAACTCCTGCAGCTCAATTCCAGAAAAACAAGTGACCCAATTAAAAAATGGGCCAAAGAACTAAACAGACATTTCTCCAAAGAAGACATATAGATGGCTAACAAACATATGAAAAGATGCTCAACATTACTCCTTATCAAAGAAATGCAAATCAAAACCACAATGAGGTACCATCTCACACCAGTCAGAATGGCTGCTATTAAAAAGTCTACAAACAATAAATTCTAGAGAGGGTGTGGAGAAAAAGGAACCCTCTTACACTGTTGCTGGGAATGCAAACTAGTACAGCCACTATGGAGAACAGTGTGGAGATTCCTTAAAAAACTGGAAATAGAACTGCCATATGACCCAGCAATCCCACTGCTGGGCATACACACCAAGGAAACCAGAACTGAAAGAGACACATGTACCTTAATGTTCACTGCAGCACTGTTTACAATAGCAAGGACATGGAAGCAACCTAGATGTCCGTCAGCAGATGAATGGATAAGAAAGCTGTAGTCCATATACACAATGGAGTATTACTCAGCTTTAAAAAAGAATGGATTTCAATGAGTTCTAATGAGGTGGATGAAACTGGAGCCTATTATACAGAGTGAAGTGAGCCAGAAAGAAAAACACCAATACAGTATACTAATGCATATATATGGAATTTAGAAAGAGGGCAATGATAACCCTGTATGTGAGACACCAAAAGAGACACAGATGTATAGAACAGACTTTTGGACTCTGTGGGAGAAGGCGAGGGTGGGATGATATGAGAGAATAGTATTGAAACATGTATATTATCATATGTGACATAGATCACCAGTCCAGGTTCAGTGCATAAGATGGGGTGCTCAGGGTTGGTGCACTGGGATGACCCTGAGGGATGGGATGTGGAGGGAGGTAAGAGGAAGAGTGAGGATGGGGGACACATGTACACCCATGGCTGATTCATGTGAATGTATGGCAAAAATCAGCACAATATTGTAAAGTAATTAGCCTCCAATTAAAATAAATTTAAAAAAAAGAAAAAAAGACTGGATTGGCTGGGTTTTCTTTTCTATTGGGCTGATAAAATGTTGACTGAGTCAATTGCTTGTTCCACGTATTGACTGTAGTGTCTACTCTGCTTGCTTAGTTGAATAGAATTGCAGCTTGGAACCAGCAGATCCCCTTATGCACAGGTAAATTAGGTCACTCATTCCTGGTCTCACGGTGCCAGGCAGGGAGGACAACTAGAACTTGTCCCTAAGTTTCAGGCAGGTGGTCTCTCTCCCTACGCCCCTCTATTTTTGCCCCTCTGCCTGACCTTTGCAGTGGCCTCCTAAACTTTATGATTCACTTTCCTGAAAGGCAAGGCTAGGAAGTGAAAGTCTCTGGATGGTGTTTAAGGTCTTAACCTAAGGACAACTGGGTGGCTGTTGGGGTCCAGGGCTGGAGTAGTTGGGTGCATTGATGCGGTCCACTGTTTCTCTTATTTAGCAGAGAGAACACTCCCAGTAGCTAAAGGCTTCTGAGCACAGAATCTGCCAGCGAGGCCTCCTGGCTGAGGGTTCATCTAGCACAGGAACAGATGACAGGACGGCAGGCAGTCTGTCCCCTTCTAGGGAATAAGGCAAGGATTCCTTTAACACAATGTGACAACTAATCTCTCTATAGCATCTGACTGAGAGGTTTTAATTACTACTGTGATGCACACACGTGATTTCTTTATTCACACAAACATCCAGGGCGTTTTTGTGTTTCTCCTTTATTTCGTGGGGTATCGGCACAGACCGAGTTGATTCTGAATCCGTCTCCTTCTTTTCTCCTTGTCTCTTTATGTCCCTCTTTCCTCCCACTTTGTTTTCTCCCCCTCCCATTCATTCTTCTTAATTTGTGAGAATGAGCATATTGATTCTCTGCTTTGAGCATAAGGCCAGGGTCCTTCAGTTCTCCTTCCCCTCCCAGAGATGGCAGCAAACCCAGTAGTCATGGGGAACGGAGGTGTTTTCACAGCCTGGCTGGCATTCAGGTAAAGACCTCTTTGGGAGAGTGCGTGTGTGCTGGGGTGGAATTGTATCGTGCGGAGAGGCAGGAATCACAAGAATAACTTTGAGGGGAGTGTCTAGATCAGACTTTGTTCCAGCTTGAAGTTAAGCTGGGACCCAGTTCTGAGCCTGCGTCATCACTATGCCAAATATCTATAGCACTTGTCATGTAGAGACATAAATATCTTGATTATACAATAACAGATGTCTAAATCATTGAAAGAATCGACACTCAACTGAGATTACTTGTTTATATTTAGATATAAGATGATCGAAATCATTCATTTGGAAGAGAATTTGAAACACCCATTTGTAAATCTCCCTGCTTCTACTAAGCAAACAATGTTGAAAAAGATGCCAAGAAGTTTCAGAAAATGGAAATATTGATCAGATGTGGTTTGAGCACCAAGATGGACACTTGTTTCTTTTAAAGAGAAAGAATATGCGCTAAAGCAGAGGTCCTCAACCTCTGGGCCAAGGATCTCGAAACCATCACCCCCATTCCCCAGTCCATGGAAACACTGTCTTCCACGAAATTGGTGATAGGTACCAGAAAGGTTGGGGACAGCTACATAAAAAAATCTAACTGTGAAATCATTGTTGTCGTGCCCCCAATGACCAGAGTGAGGAAAATACTCAGTGGTCCTCTGCCTACCCTGGTGATTCCAGGCCTGTCGGTGGTAATTCTGCTCACAAGGTTCACATCATCCCAAGGCTTAGAAGAGATTTTAGGGTTCATAACAATTCTCCCTCAAGTTCAGTATTTACCAAGAACAAGACTACAGCCACTTTGGAGAGACAAACTGATGCCAGCAACTTGCTTTCATGGAAAGAAGATTTCATCACTCCTATTTTCTAATGCAGGAACCATCTGATTAACACCACTCGCTATCTCAATATGCTCTCTTCAGTGGGCCATAGTGAGTATCCTAAATCTTCAGCGTCTCAGTCCTCACCCCCTTGCTCTGCTGCCCTCGCCCTTCTGCAGCAGGCCTTGCTTTGGCACGGATGACATAAGGGCCTCTGCAGCTCCTGTGTATGACTCAGACCCGCATCTTACTGAACTGGTCTAGCCCTTGGTTTGACCCTTTGGGCCACCCATGTCTCAGCTCTACCTACCTTGGAGGGTCAACTCCATCACAAATATACTCTATCAAGTATCTCACTAAGGGCTGAACTATTTGCCTGTTATTCAATCTTGATCTGTATCTCTTGGTTTCTAAGCCTTTGTTTTCTGTTCCACCCTTCTGGAATGCCCTTCCATCCCCAAGTGTCATCAAAGTCCTACACATTTTTAAAGATCCAGCCTAAGTGCCTTCTGTGTCAAGGGCCTTCCCATAGAGCCCTCACAATACTTCCCTTGCAGCTCTCTGGGGCTCTGATCATACTCTTTGTGGAGAAGGAGGAGGAACCTGATTGGAGGACAGTGCGCTTGCTTCAGCTCTGTGACCCAAAGGTCTGTGGCCTCGACTGTGTCTCTCAGGCTCCTTGAGCCTCAGTTTCCTCATTTGTCAACATGGTGGGTTTGAATCATATAGCTTCTAAGGAGCCTTCTATTAAAAACACAGTGATGATACTTATACAATTATGAGATATATAATTATAACCCTATGATTATAAACCAGAGCCTACATGTTATCTCCCCTAAAACCTGCTACCTTCTTTAGGACAAGACTGGTACCTTATCTAAATTCTGTTTTTCTTTTTGGTTCAAGACTGTCTTACACACAGTATGTACTGAATATATCCTTGCTAAATGAAAGAATGGATGACAAAAAGCTTGCGACAATTTGATCTCATCTCTTATTTTGATTTGAGATGTGATATGAAGAAGAGCTGATATGTACTGTTCATTTAATAACTGCTCCCTACTTCCTTTTGTTCATACACAGTGCTTGCTTTGGCTACAAATTATGTACTAGAGAGCAAATTTTGATTAAAAAGAAGGTGATCTCTCCCATCCTTCTCTGATCGTCTCTTTCTGTGTACATATGGAACTTTGTTTTTCTAAATAAATTGTATAAGTATTAATTTATTAGAGATGATATTCTTCATCTGCTGCCTTCTGTCACAAAAGAACCATGTTTTTGATTTTTGAAGAGATGCCCAGTGCTTCTATACAACCCCATGGTTACCGGACTCTCTGAACTGGTTGGCTGCATAGAGTAGGAGATCACCCATGTGATGTGATTTCAGAGATACCAGTGGAGCTACCATCTGCTTACCCATTGGTTGTTGTGAAAGAATTACTCCTCTGGCTCAAGAAGGCTTTGTATCTTCGAGAGTAGCCTGGGAAAACTGTATACCTCAAATTATCACTGATGATCCTGTAGACCATCATCATTAAACCAAAGGGCATGCTAGAAAACCCAGGTTCAATAAGGGGCTGATAGGTGTTACATAAGAATAGAGTCTCTGTGATGAAAAAATTGGGGCAGCCACAATAAGTAAAATTAAACAGGATTTTTCAGAACTTGTAACAGGCCAGTGGGCAAGGGGAATGCAGTAGCCACATTTCCCAAATTTATATGACCACAGAACCAGAACCTTCTCCACTATTTTATTATGTATGTTATAAGTTAAATGTCCCAAGAGTCTGAATTTTCACTGCATATGTTCTGCGGAAAGCTGCTTTCGAGGGCCATGAGAGCTAGCCCAACGCCAACTTCAGAGAGGCAGGCAGGGCTGAGGTGAGTACAAAGATGTATCAAAGACAGGCTGCTGCCTCCTGCAGCTCAGCCAAACTCCACGTGGCAGGTGGAGGCACTGAACAGGTGGCGGAGGATCCCACTTCTGCCCCAGCCTCAGGTATCACCTTTCCTTTCACAAAGTTGCAGCTGATTCGGCTTTGATTGGCGGTCCTCACACTTCCACTGGGTGACCTTGAGAGTTCAGAGAAAGCTGTGTTGTTTCACCGGAGCACTTGCTGAATGCTGGGCCCTGCACTCAGCCCAACAGAGGGAAGCTATGAGGATCCTGGCCCCAGGACTTGAGAAGGCTATGCCCATCAGATGCCAAAATGACTGCTTAGCTCACGAAATAAATT
Organism: Budorcas taxicolor; assembly: GCF_023091745.1. Lineage (NCBI taxonomy): Eukaryota > Metazoa > Chordata > Mammalia > Artiodactyla > Bovidae > Budorcas > Budorcas taxicolor. The sequence continues at coordinate 4,334,559 of NC_068912.1, forward strand.
TAGGCTGCTCTGCTCAGGCAAGTGGTCTCAATGGTTGGGGTGGAATGACTGGTAATCGGTAAAACTTATTTCTTGATAATGCTGAGTTAAAAATAGATGATCATTATTTCCCCTCGACTTTCCAGAAGTTTCCTGGGTGTCTGTATACAAAGTTCCTAAGACAAACAGGTTGACCACAAACCTTTAAAAGAAAGGAGTAACCATTCTACAGTTAAATCAAAGCTTCTTACATGAGTGGGCTGCCATGTAGGAACTGCAGAAAAGTCCCTGTGATGGACACAGAAGGAAGAAAGGAGGGTGAGGAGTAACAAGGATGCCAGTTCCAACTGAGAAGCCCTGATCTGCCTTGAGAAGCTCCAGCCTGGGACCTCCTGCTTTTGTCATATAAGAAGGAAAAAGCACAATGAGAGGAGAGGCTGCAAGTTCTGAGAAGCCTTCCTAGAGTGGACACGGTGTCCAGGCTTTCTGGATCCTTCAGCTGCTGCAGTCTAGGGAACCACGCCCCCCCCCCCACAGCCCCACCCATCCCGTCCTACTCACCCCGCCCCCGCCACTCCACCGGCTCTCTGCTCTGCTCCGTCCTGTTTCACTGCTGCCTCTGCTCCCACCGCGCACTCTGCCTGGAGTGCCCTGGGCTTCAGCCCTCACCTCCCTGCTGGGCAGGGAGCTCTTCAGGGGCAGGGGACACACCTTCTTGTAGTCTCTAAAGCCCTAGTCAGTAGCACACAGCAGGCTCAGAGTTTACTGCCAAGCCCACGGCTCCTCCACTGCTTTTGAATTCACTTTCCTTGTTCCTCTCGCTACTCATTCAGCATCAGGACACCTTTGGCATTGCCACACTATTTTTTTCCCTACACACTGTGATCTCACTCCTCCTCATTCGACTGCAAGCATACGAGGAGCACCCTTGTTCCCTATCGAGGTGTCTTGCTCATCCTGTGGGGTCCAAACCTGACAGATGTGAGCAACTAACCACAGTCAACTGGGAGTGAAGTACCAGGTCCCACTCAGCCAGTGGGGGTCTGTAGCAGGGGTATCTAGTTCCTCCAGGTTTAGCAGAGATGTCAGAACACCTGGGCCAGGGAGCCGAGGGTGAAGCCCATTCCCTTCTTCCTCCACCCCTAGCCCCTTTGTCCTTGCTTCAGAGGCTGGAGGACCCAGAAAGAGGGACAAGGCGACGGACCGGTGGTTAGGGGAGTGGCAGGACAGCGGTCCGGGCGGCAGAGGGGCTGAGGACGCAGAAGCTCTTCCTCATCTGTCCTTGCAGCAGCCCAGCAGGGGGCTAATGAGAGCTGAGGTGTGAGGCAGGAGCTTGCGCGGCAATTACAGCTGCTCAACTGCTGACAGCACGCGGGCCCACTGACACCGCGGCTCCCTGCCCTCCTAATGAGGCTATTACTGCCCAGCGGCGGCAGGCCTCCAGGCCCTCCCACCCCTCTGTCTTCCCACTTGTGGGTGCAGGCAGCCCTGGGTTCTCTAAAAGGGGGATTGTCTAAGGATGGCCCCTATTACCAATAGGAGGAAGTGCCCTGTCTGCCCACCTGGCTTTCCTGCTCACAGCCTTCCCTGGGTCCTTCCAGAAGGAGGACAAGGGAGCAGAGGGTCACTGTAGTGTCCCCAGCATAGCGACCTGCATCAGCCCGGGCTCACACATGGGGCTCCCTTTGCCTGAACCACGCCGGTGACTCCTGACTGATGCTGGCTCCTCGACAGCCCTCAGCTCAAGAGTTTCTCCTTTAGGAGGCTTCCCCCGGCTTCCCTTGACTCTCACCTCTAACCCAGAACCCTGTCACCACCCTTGCTCAGCTCTCTCTCAGGCCTCTCACCCTGCACTGTAATGTTCCCTCCCCTTTGCTTTCTCAGTCTCGTTGTCATCTCCAGCTCTTCTGCAAGGTTCCCATCATGGTGTCTGGCAGTGTCCAGTTCTGCAAAAGTTGTTGAATAATGAAACAAACTAACCAAATAGTTGAATTCACTATTCAGCTCAAAGATGAGAAGCAGGATCTGGAAGGGCCAAGGAGCCTATCCCCACTCAGCATCCTTCCTGGGACCAGTTGGAAGCTCTGGAGATGTCATAGCTCTTCCCCCCGGCTCCCACCTCAATTCAGGCAGCAGCACTCATCACTTTGTTAGAAAACCAGAATGGCTTCAGAACACATCTGCTACTGAGTAGGAATGTATTTTAACTTGTGCTTGCAAGACTTTTTTAAAAGGTGTATGCCTTCTTGAATCACATTTGATCCACAAACTGGATAAAGACCTATGCACTTTTACCAACATCAGGTTTATCCCCATCTCCAAATGCTTCTCTTTCTCTCTTCTGGACTCAAGTCAATTCCTGGAGATATAAACCACCCTCCCAACCCTGGCATCTTCCCCCTCCCCATACCTGATGCTCTTTCTCCCCGCCTCCCACTCCAGCTCATATATTCCATTTTTTCCTTAGCAGGGATTAATCAGATTAAATTTATTACACAGTAAAAATAATAAGAAGGCACAATGATTTCAATCTGGGAAGGGAAGGAGATTTCTGGGTGTTGGAGGGTGGGCAATGATGCTTCCTGGTGCCCCATATGAAACCTGAAACTTCCTCCTTTTCTCTATACCCCATCCCTGGCTGTGATCGGCAGAAAGAAACTGATGCCAAAGCCCACAGCCTCCGCCTAGCCCCTTCTTGGAACAAAGATGTGGTCGGCAGGCATGAAGCAGTGTGAGCGGTCGACAGGCGCATCCACCTGCCCACAGCCTCTGTCCTCAAAACGCCCGCCGTGCTCCACCTCTCAGAACAGCTGGCCCGCGTGTCACAGCCAATTAGGCTTTGGAGGGAGTGAGAGGGAAAGAAATGACACCATATACTGACCCCTGCTGTCACGGGGCAGATGTGGAGGCCAGCACGCGTCCCCGCTCGGCCACGCCGCTAATTAATCACCTCCGCCACCGAGTCGTGACAGCGCTTTGCGAGGAGCGAAGCACGTGGAGGCACCTGCCGAGCGGGCTGTGGAGGGGGAGCTCTGGGCACCCAGTCGCCCCCGCGCTCAGCGGCCCTGGCAGGCCTGCTGCTGGCAAGTTCTCAAGGAAGCTGTCGGGGTTAAAAGGAAGGGTGGGAATGAGGGAGGAAACTTTTGAAAAACTTGAGTCATTACACAGAAGGCCGGGGCGTGGAGGGAGAGAGCTGGGCACTGCGGTGGGAGGAGCGCACGGAGCGGGAGCCGGTCAGGGATCGCACTTTCTCTCTAGGCCCCGTGTTTGCAGAGTCTATGGGACGCTCAGAGACTTGCCTGGGAAACAGACCCACCAGGAAGCCCTAGAGTGCTACCTCCTTCCTCCTTCTGCCAGCCTCTTGGTGCACTCTCTTTGAAAATGAAAGCCGCTCAGTCGTGTCCGACTCTTTGCGACCCCGTGGACCATACAGTCCATGGAATTCTGCAGGCTAGAATACTGAAGAGGGTAGCCTTTCCCTTCTCCGGGGATCGAACCCAGGCACTCTGTTTAGATCCTGTCCTTTCACCCTCAGACATTTAGAGAGCAGGCCAGGTCCTGCACCAAACCCTGAAGAATCTTAACTTCTGCACATCTTTTACAACTGGACTTAGACAGGATCTGGCTCCAATCTCTCAAGTCCATGCGGGTGGCTTCGTAGTGAGTACTCCGTACTGAATTTCCCCAATCACAGCAGTCAAGAGACAAAGCTGTGGTTGTCTACTTACTGAACCCAGGGATCCTGCCAGAATGGCTCACCTTTGCCGCTCCAGTCCCTAGGACAATGTCTGGTGCCAGCTTTGCACTTCCCAATGTTTGCTGAGTAAACTCCTGAATAAGGAGTGAGCTAATGTTCAAGGAACTCAAGGTCTGCTGGAGAGGTAAGCACATCCCAGGGCACTGCACTGCAGCCTGGCCGAGTCTGAGGCGTCAGGTAGCAGGGCATGAGGTGAGGACTGAGGTCAGAGAAGAGAACCTCCGGCTGAGCTCCAGCTGCAGAGCATGTAAGGCTTTTGTCTGGTCTACAACTGCTTTTGTGGAAATCTCGGGTCAAGTCCACTCCATTTCTATGAAAGCTCAGAGTAAATGGCCAAAGCAGTCAGATGGATAGCTTATTCTTGAAAATCCCCTCCTTCTTCAAGATAAAGCTTGTCCTAATCACTCACAATCTTGAAACAGGCCAGGCCTTTACCAGGTGACATGAAATACCACATGGGAACATGTTATGTGCATTCATTTGGATATAGATCATTAAATATTCTTTTCTTGTAATTTTAAACTCATGAGTCATGCATGCCTATCAGATCAAGCCCCGAACCCTTAATCCTTAGTGTGTGGAATGGAAGCTTTTGGGCATCTGGCCTCAATGACAATTTCAGTGTCATCTCTTGCCCTCTCTCCCCAAACACAGCACTGCAGCTTTGCAAGCATTTCCTCTGCTGAGAAAGCTCTCTGCCCGTGATCTCTGCATGTGATAAACGTCAGTTCTGTTTAAGACTCCCCGGAAGCTATCTCTCCTCACACTTCCTTTCTATCTCCTCTATTGGCTGCACTGCGGGTCATGTGGGATCTTAGTTCCCCAACCAGGGTTCGAACCTGTGCCCCCTGCATTGGGAGCGCAGAGTTCTAACCACCAGACCACCACCCAGACTTCCTCTGTAGAAGAGAGCCTACCATGAAAGCTGGAAAGGTCAGTTACAGAAATCATTCAGCAGGGTCAGTTTCCTTCTATTGTAGGAAAGCAGCTGAGAGTGAGTTGGAAGATTCTGATAAAATGCCCTTTAATTTTTTGATTGGTTAAGTGGATAAAGGAATCTACAAAGAGACAAGTGAGAGAACTTTCAACCTCTCTCAATAGCCGTGGAAATAATAGTTGATTTTGTTCATTCATTCATTCTTTCATAAAGACTTCGAGATATCTATGGCTCTGAAAGAATAAGAAAATTCTTGGAAAAGAGATTATTTTTACAAGAAGTCTCTTAACCAAATGTTTAGATCTTGGGATCTAAACACCACAGTATCTGTGTTTCTAGAGAAATCTCTAAGAAAAATAAACAAAAACAATTTGTAAAAATGTGGTTTAAAAGTTTTAACAAAGGATACTTTACAAAGTCAAAAACTGAAATTTGTAGCTTAAAAGCAGTGGGGGAAGTGTCTTAAGCAAATGGAGCCATGCATAGGAGTGGCTGCTGTAGTTTATAAATTGTCTATAATATATATAATTATATGAAAAATGAAAGTTTCTTAGTTGTGTCTGACTCTGCAACCCCATGGAATTCTCCAGGCCAGAATACTGGAGTGAGTAGCCTTTCCCTTTTCCAGGGATCTTCCCAACCCAGGGACCGAACCAGGGTCTCCTCATTGCAGGCAGATTCTTTACCAGCTGAGCCACAAGGGAAGCCCAAGAATACTGGAGTAGGTAGCTTATCCCTTCTCCAGTGGATCTTCCCAACCCAGCGATTGAACCGGGGTTTCCTGCATTGCAGGCAGATTCTTTACCAACTGAGCAATCAGGGAAGCATATTTCACTTTCACTTAACTATTTACTTTCACTTAACTGTTTATCCATGGACTGTATAGTCCATGGGGTCACAAAGAGTCAGACATGACTGAGCAGCTTTCACTGAATATAATACTATAATAGTTTATAAACACACTGTGACCTAGACCTGGAGTTTATGGCTTGCAAGCCTTAGAGAGCTGGCATTTGGGAGACAAGAGGATACCTCTGGATCACATTCCAGGGCACTTGACTTTGCCTGCTCTCTCTGTTGTACCTTGGGTTCTGAACCTCAAATGGCAATGGTTATGCTGGAAAGAATATGTACCTGAAAGTCAGGCTGGTGTTGAATCCAAGTGCGCCGTCTTAATTTGTGTGCCTTTGAGCCACATTCTCTTATTTGGCTAATGTTGGGTTGGCCAAAAAGTTTGTTTGGGGTTTTCAGTTTCCTTATAGGGATATCTGAACAGTCTTTTTAGCCAACCTCAGTACTTCTGAGGCACACACTCACTCCTGCACTCACACCATATTCTTACATTTATATCCTGAATTAAACATAGGGAGCCAGGTACTCTGCTAGTACTCGGGATACGAGTTGTGCTCTCCGACAGAGTTCTCATTTTGGTGACAAGGGCTGTTTAATTCTTCCAGGAGTTGGTGCCGGGGCCCTCCTTTGTAAAACAGGAATGATAATGCTTATCTCAAAGCCACGCCATCCCTTGTTTGGACAGGGCATCAACCAAACTGTGTGCATTTTACTTTGACTTCTGACACTTTTACTGGACTTACGTCATGCTGTAAATTCCAGTTTTTGACATTTATAATAAAGTTGTGATGAGGGATAAATGGACCAGTGTTTGCTCTTTCAAAAATTAATCTAACCAGAAGGAGTGTATTAGTTAAAATTGTTCTTCTTCCTTTTTCAAATGTTTTGTTTCTTTGTTTTTGCTTTTCCTTGTACTTGACACCTAGCACTACTGGAGATGTAGACAAATGTTTTCACATTTCCTGTTTTCTTACTTGGGGTATATACTCGAGTTTGAGCAAGCTCCAGGAGATGGTGAAAGACAGGGAAGCCTGGCATGCTGCAAGCAGTCCAGGGGGTTGCAAAGAGTCAGACACAAATGAGCAACTGAACAACATATGTATATAAGTGGTGAGTGAACGTGTGACTATGCGTGTATATGGGACTTCGTATATAAAAAAAATATGTGAGTGTGCATATGCACAAGTGTATGTATGTGGACATGTGTGCAGGCAAGTGTGTGTGCATGAGGGTGTATCTGTGGTTGTAGATTTATGTGAACGTGTATATATGAGTGTATACGCATATGTGTGTGAGTGTGTATGTCTGTGAATGCATATGTGTGAGTGTGTATGCAAAATGAGTGTGAGTGGAAGTGAGTGTGTATGCATTAGTATGCACATGTGTGTGTGAGTGTGCATCTAAGCATGTGAGAGTATGTCTGTGAGTGAGACTATGGGAACATGTGAGGCTGTGTGTATGTGTGTCTGTGAAGGCACCATGATGACTTCTTAACTGAACAGATTCTATAAAGGCCAGTTGTCTGCTCCTGAGAGCAAAAAGACAGGAGTCTTAGTATAAAGTTAAAATGTAGTCAGGCACTTTGTTCCTCAGTATATCTCTGATGGTTTCTTTTCGATACATTTTTCTCTACCTAACCAGCCTTTAAATATGAAGCCAAAGTAAATACATTGTTTTTAAATGGAGGGAAAATTGGTCTGAAAAAAGAATAGAGAAGTATCTCCTCCAAATCAGAAAACAGCAGCAGGAATTGAAAAACAAACAAACAAAAAAACAGCTGACAGTCTGAACCTTGTTAGTGAAATGTAAGCTGAGCAAAAGTGACTAACTTCAGCTGCTTCCGGAGGGCAGCTTGCAGCCCCAGCTCTGTATAGCAATGGGCAATGCTGGTGCGTGCTTCCGGACTGCCCTCGCTAGCCCTTCAGTACCTTCCAGCAAGATGGCCCAAGGTTTCCAGTGTGAAAGGCGAAGCTGCCATCTTGTGGTCAAACACAGAGCTGCAGCTCCTCTGCAGCAGTTTCCAGGGGCAGTCACTCACCGGCTAAGAGCACAGGGCAGGACCTGAGGCAGATTAGTGGGCTGGTTAAGTAGTCTGCGTCACAAGCCCTGTGCCTGACCCCTGCGACATATATCCTATTATATATATATATATATATATATATATTCAATTCAGTCGGTCAGTCTTGTCTCTTTGTGACCCCATGGACTGTAGCATGACAGGCTTCCCTGTCCATCACCACCTGCCAGAGCTTGCTAAAACTCATGTCCATCAAGTCGGTGATGCCATCCAACCATCTCATTCTCCGTCATCCCCATCTCCTCCTTCCTTCAATGATTCCCTTCAATCCTTTCCCAATCAGAGTCTTTTCCATTAGGTGGCCAAAGTATTGGAGTTTCAGCTTCAGCATCAGTCCTTCCAATGAATATTCACTACTGATTTCCTTTACTATGGAATGGTTGGATCTCCTTGCAGTCCAAAGGACTCTCAAGAGTCTTCTCCAGCACCACAGTTCAAAAGCATCAATACTTTGGTGCTCAGCTTTCTTTATAGTCCAGCTCTCACATCCATACATGACTACTGGAAACAGCAAACCATGGCTTTGACTAGATGGACCTTTGTCAGCAAAGTAATGTCTCAGCTTTAATAAGCTGTCTAGGTTGGTCATGGCTTTTCTTCCAAGGAGCAAGTGTCTTTTAAGTTCATGGCTGCAGTCACCACCTGCAGTGACTTTGGAGCCCAAGAAAATAGTCTCTCACTGTTTTCATTGTTTCCCATCTACTTGCCATGAAGTGACGGGACTGGATGCCATGATCTTACCTATTTGAATGCTAAGTTTTAAGCCAGCTTTTTCACTCTCCTGTGTCACTTGAATCAAGAGGCTCTTTAATTTCTATTCACTTTCTGCCATAAGGGTGGTGTCATCTGCATATCTGAAGTTATTGATATTTCTCCCGGCAATCTTGATTCCAGCTTGTGCTTCTTCCAGCCCAGTGCTCCTCATGATATACTCTGCATAGAAGTTAAATAAGCAGGGTGACAATATACAGCCTTGACGTACTCCTTTTCCTATTTGGAACCAGTCTGTTGTTCCATGTCCAGTTCTAACTGTTGCTTCTTGACTTGCATACAGGTTTCTCAAGAGGCAGATCTGGTATTCCCATCTCTTTGAGAATTTTCCACAGTTTGTTGTGATCCACACAGTCAAAGGCATAGTCAGTAAAGCAGAAATAGATATTTTTCTGGAACTCTCTTGCTTTTTCGATGATCCAGCGAATGTCTATGGGGTCGCACAGAGTTGGACACAGCTGAAGCGACTTAGCAGCAGCAGTGGATGTTGGCAATTTGATCTCTTGTTCCAACTGGAGCTGATTATACAGAGTGAAGTAAGCCAGAAAGAAAAACACCAATACACTATACTAACACATATATATGGAATTTAGAAAGATGGTAACGATAACCCTGTATGCAAGACAGCAAAAGAGACACAGATGTATAGAACAGACTTTTGGACTCTGTGGGAGAGGGAGAGGGTGGGATGATTTCAGAGAATGGCATTGAAACATGTATAATATCATGTAAGAAATGAATCGCCAGTCTAGGTTGAATGCAGGATACAGGATGTTTGGGGCTGGTGCACTGGGATGACCCAGAGAGATGGTATGGGGAGGGAAGTGGGAGGGGGGTTCAGGATTGGGAACACGTGTACACCTGTGGTGGATTCATGTTGGTGTATGGCAAAACCAATACAGTATTGTAAAGTAAAATAAATAAAACATATAAAACAGTTTGAAAATAAAATAAAATAAAATAAAACCAGCTTGAACACCTGGAAGTTCATGGTTCACGTATTGTTGAAGCCTGGCTTGGAGAATTTTGAGCATTACTTTACTAGCATGTGAGATGAGTGCAATTGTGTGGTAGTTTGAGCATTCTTTGGCATTGCCTTTCTTCGGAATTGGAATGAAAACTGACCTTTTCCAGTCCTGTGGCCACTGCTGAGTTTTCCAAATTTGCTGGCATATTGAGTGCAGCACTTTCACAGCATCATCTTTTAAGATTTGAAATAGCTTAACTGGAATTCCATCCCCTCCACTAGCTTTGTTCATAGTTATGCTTCCTAAAGCCCACTTGACTTCACATTCCAGGATGTCTGGCTCTAGGTGAGTGATCACACCATTGTGATTATCTGGGTCGTGAAGATCTTTTTTGTATAGCTCTTCTGTGTGTTCTTGCCACCTCTTCTTAATATCTTCTGCTTCTGTTAGGTCCATACCATTCTGTCCTTTATCGAGCCCATCTTTGCATGAAATGTTCCCTTGGTATCTCTAATTTTCTTGAAGAGATCTCTAGTCTTTCCCATTCTGTTGTTTTCTTCTATTTCTTTGCATTGATCACTGAGGAAGGCTTTCTTATGTCTTCTTGCTATTCTTTGGAACTCTGCATTCAAATGGGTATATCTTTCTATTTATTCTTTGCTTTTCACTTCTCTTCTTTTCACAGCTATTTGTAAGCCCCAATTAGTGTTTGCATCCCTTCAATTGTCTTATAATATTTTTTTTTACAGTTTGTTTTGAATAGGGATAGAAATAAAGTCCGTGCTTTGTAGTTGATTAATAAGCCTTTTAATTCTCTATTAGTAGCCTTACCTTTTCCTTTAACAACTAATTTGTGGGGGAAAAAACAAGTTGCTTGTCCTATAGATTTTCTCATGGGCCGGGCTTCTGTTTTCATTCCTGTGGTAATGTTAATGCATTACTCTGTTTCCTATATTTTCTAAGATAAGTGCCTAGACCTAGAAGATTGACCAAATTTGGATGTAATTTTGTTGTTGTTGTTGTTGTTAAAACTGCTTTAGAGGTGATTTGTGTATTACCACTGGAGGGTCCATAATATTCGGTATCTGTCTTTTTTGATGATTATTGCCTAGATCTCTTGATTCCCAGGTGCTGCAAAATGGTGATCCTGAGCCATCTCTTAGGGTCCAGGCGGCGCAGCTGAGTAACTATAAGGGCAAGTTGAACTTTCTACAACTCTTTTTGCTTTTTTCTCCCCCAAAGGAAAAGTATTTGCAAAATCACTGAGAGCAGTATGGTATAATGAGAAATGTCAGACTGAACTTGGTTGGAATCATGGTCTCATACGTCACTCACTATTTAACAAGGTATGTAAGTTCCTTAATTTCTCTGTACTTTAATTTCCTGATTCATAAAATGAACATAACAGAGCACAACATATATAAATGTCATGAGTGTTTAAAGAATGAATATAAAATGTCTGGTATGTAGTAGACTTAGTCAAAGCTAACGTTTGTAGTCTCGTTTTTTTTTTTTTTTTTTTTTGCCTTTATGATGCACGTATTTTCACATATCAGCATGTCTGAAATTGGGATGCATCTTATAATCCAAGGTATTTTAGCTCACTTTTTTCAATTCCTATTTTCTTTCACTTAAATATACAATCAGTTCAGTTCAGTTCAGTTCAGTAGATCAGTCGTGTCTGACTCTGTGCGACCCCGTGGAATGCAGCATGCCAGGCTTCCCTGTCCATCACCAACTCCCAGAGCTTACTCAAACTCATGTCCATCGAGTCAGTGATACCATCTAACCATCTCATCCTCTGTCATTCCCTTCTCCTCTCACCTTCAATCTTTCCCAGCATCAGGGTCCTTTCAAATGAGTCCATTCTTCAAGTCAGGTGGCCAAAGTATTGGAGTTTCAGCTTTAGCATCAGTCCTCCCAATGAATATTCAGGAATGATTTCCTTGAAGATGGACTGGTTGGATCTCCTTGCAGTTGAAGGGACTCTCAAGAGTCTTCTTAAACACCACAGCTCAAAAGCATCAATTCTTTGGTGCTCAGCTTCCTTTATAGTCCAACTCTTACATCCATACATGACCACTGGAAAAACCATAGCTTTGACTAGATGGATCTTTGTTGGTAAAGTAATGTCTCTGCTTTTTAATATGCTATCTAAGTTGGTCATAGCTTTTCTTGCGAGGAGCAAGTGTCTTTTAATTTCATGGCTGCAATAACCATCTGCAGTGATTTTGGAGCCCCCCAAAATAAAGTCTGTCACTGTTTCCATTGTTTCCCCATCTACTTGCCATGAAGTGATGGGACTGGATGCCATGATCTTAGTTTTCTGAATGTTGAGCTTTAAGCCAACTTTTTCACTCTCCTCTTTCACTTTCATCTAGAGGCTCTTTAGTTCTTCTTCACTTTCTGCCATATGTGTGGTATCATCTGCATATCTGAGGTTATTGGTATTTTCCCCAGCAATCTTGATTCCAGCTTGTGCTTCATCCAGCCCAGCATTTTGCATGATGTACTCTGTATATAAGTTAAATAAGCAGGGTGACAATATACAGCCTTGATGTACTCCCTTCCTGATTTGGAACCAGTCTGTTGTTCCATGTCTAGCTCTAACTATTGCTTCTTGACCTGCATACAGATTTCTCAGGAGGCAGGTGAGCTGGTCTAGTATTCCCATCTAATCAAGAATTTTCTACAGTTTGCTGTGATCCACAGAGTCAAAGGCTTTGGTGTAGCCAATAAAGGAGAAGTAGATGTTTTTCTGGAACTGTCTTGTGTGTGTGTGTGTGTGTTTTTAACTGCCTAGGTTGATAGATGCCCAATATGCTACTGGAGATCAGTGGAGAGATAACTCCAGAAAGAATGAAGAGATGGAGCCAAAGCAAAAACAACACCCAGTTGTGGATGTGACTGGTGATGGAAGTAAAGTCAGATGCTGTAAAGAGCAATATTGCATAGGAACCTGGAATGTTAGGTCCATGAATCAAGGCAAATTGGAAGTGGTCAAACAGGAGATGGCAAGAGTGAATGTCGACATTTCAGTGAACTAAAATGGACTGGAATGGGTGAATTTAACTCACGTGATCATTGTATCTATTACTGTGGGCAAGAATCCCTTAGAAGAAATGGAGTAGCCATCACAGTCAACAAGAGTCTGAAATGTAGCACTTGGATGCAATCTCAAAAATGACAGAATGATCTCTGTTCATTTCCAGTGCAAACCATTCAATATCACGGTAATCCAAGTCTATGCCCCAACCACTAATGCAGAAGAAGTTGAAGTTGAACGGTTCCATGAAGATCTACAAGACCTTCTAGAACTAACACTCAAAAAAGAAGTCCTTTTCATTATAGGGGACTGGAATGCAAAAGTAGGAAGTCAAGAGATACCTGGAGTAACAGGCAAATTTTGGCTTGGAGTACAAAATGAAGCAGGTCAAAGGCTGACAGAGTTTAGCCAAGAAAACGCACTGGCCATAGCAAATATCCTCTTCCAACAACACAAGAGAAGAATCTACACATGGACATCACCAGATGGTCAGTCCGAAAGTCAGATTGATTATATTCTTTGCAGCTGAAGATGCAAAAATACATCTGACTATACAGTCAGCTAAAACAAGACCAGGAGCTGACTGTGGCTCATATCGTGAACTCCTTATTGCCAAATTCAGACTTAAATTGAAGAAAGTAAGGAAAATCACTAGACCATTCAGGTCTGGCCTAAATCAAATATACAATAATGTATAATAATATTAGAATTTCCAAAGCATTTCTGAGATTTCACTATTGTTCATTTATAAACAAGACATTTGGGGCTTCCCTCATAGCTCAGTTGGGAAATCATCTGCCTGCAATGCAGGACACCTGGGTTTGATTCCTGGGTCAGGAAGATCCCCTGGAGAAGGAAATGGCAACCCAGTCCAGTGTTCTTGGAGAATCCCATGGATAGAGGAGCCTGGCAGGCTACAGTCCATGGGATCGCAAGTGTCGGACACAACTTAGCGACTAAACCACCACCACCACCAAACAAGACACTTAGCTTCCTTCCCTAGTATCTAGAATGGACAAGCCTCCATGAAACTGGAAGATTCTAAGGCTAACAGAACATGCTCACTTCAGAAAGCTCTTTTCAAATGATTATGTGAGTCTCCATATAACAATATCAATGACTTAGAGTCAGTACACTTGAACAAGGGGAAGCTATCTACCGTCATTATGACATCACTGACCCAACGGTCAGGAGTTGGATCAAGCTTCTGGAGATGTGAAGGACAGGGACGCCTGGCATGCTGCAGCCCATGGGGTCACAAAGAGGTGGACACGACTGAGCAGCTGAACAACAGCCTCCCTGTCATAGGTCACTTCAGATTCTTCTCTCAGACCCACCCCCTCCTCTTTCCTTTCTCCTTCCTCTGCCACAATAATGTGTTAATCTTGTACATCAGATCCTGGACTTTGAGTGGGGCTGTTGAAGACTGAAACCTTGTGTCCCTGCCAAATCTGTATGTTGTAAACTAAGTCTCAAACTGATGATACTCAGAGGGTCTTCGGGAAGTGACTAGGTTGCGAAGGTGGAGTCCGCTTGCATGGGATTAGTACCCTTATGAAGTACCCCTCTCCCGCCAAGAGTTCCTGTGCCCATTCTTTAGTATAAGGACACAGCAAAGAGCTGGCTGTCTGCACCTGGAAGAGTGTTCTTTCCAGAACATAACCCTGGCGCCCTGATCTTGGACTTGCATCTCTGCTACTGTGAGAATTAACTGTCTGTAGCTTATAATCCACACAGTCTATATGATACTTTGCTATAACAGTCCTGAAAAATAGTTGTGCATATGAGTACTGGCCTTTCCCACCTTCTCCACTTGCGGTAGTAAACAGAGAAGGCCTAACAATCTTGGCCTTTCTTATGATCAAGTTTTGTTTAACTTAACCATATGCCATAAATATCTTTTCATGGTTCTATACAGTTAAATTTTAACAGTTAAGTGTTTACAACTAAGTTATTATTCCATTCCATCAGTTCAGTTCAGTTGCTCAGTCATGTCTGACTCTTTGTGACCCCATGGACTGCAGCACGCCAGGCCTCCCTGTCCGTCACCAACTCCTGGAGCTTACTCCAATTCATGTCCATGGAGTCGGTGATGCGATCCAACCATCTCATCCTCTGTTGTCCTCTTCTCCCGCCTTCAATCTTTCCCAACATCAGGGTCTTTTCCAATGAATCCATTCTTCAAATCAGGTGGCCAAAGTATTGGAGTTTCAGCTTCAGCATCAGTCCTTCCAATGAATATTCAGGAACGATTTCCTTTAGGATGGACTGGTTGGATCTCCTTGCTGTCCAAGGGACTCTCAAGAGTCTTCTCCAACACAGTTCAAAAGCATCAATTCTTCGGCACCCAGCTTTCCTTATAGTCCAACTCTCATATCCATACATGACTACAGAAAAAAACATAGCTTTGACTAGATGGACCTTTGTTGGCAAAGTAATGTCTCTGCTTTTTAATAAGCTGTCTAGGTTTGTCATAACTTTTCTTCCAAGGAGCAAGTGTCTTTTAATTTCATGGCTGCAGTCACAATCTGCAGTGATTTCGGAGCCCCACAAAATAAAGTCAGCCACTGTTTCCACTATTTCCCCATCTATTCGCCATGAAGTAATGGGCCTGGATGCCGTGATCTTAGTTTTCTGAATGTTGAGCTTTAAGCCAACATTTTCACTCTCCTCTTTCACTTTCATCAAGAAGCTCTTTAGTTCTTCTTCACTTTCTGCCATAAGGGTGGGGTCATCTACATATCTGAGGTTATTGATATTTCTCCCTGCAGTCTTGATTCCAGCTTGTGCTTCATCCAGTCCAGCATTTCTCATGACGTGCTCTGCATATAAGTTAAGTAAGTTAAATAACCATCCCATAGTTAAATGTAATTCAGTTAACCATTATTCTTTATGGACATCGTTGCAATTTTTTCAGCATCATAAAAAACATTGCAGCAAACATCTTTGAGCCAAGCAGTTAAAAATTATTTTGGATTTTTTATTAGAAGAAATAGTTTAAACGCAGAAATAATTTAAATGTAACTGTGGCTAATTGAAGTCATTGCTAGACAAAAAAGTATGTTAACAAGTTTGGTTTTAAGAGAATCTGTCCAAGGCTGAGAAGGCATTCCATTAGAATAAGGAAGGCCAAGAGTGTCAGGAGTCTGAAAGGGACTGTGTGGGTCAGGCCCTAATCAGTAAATTGCGGGCCCCATAGGACCTCTGAGCTGATGTTACAATGGTGAAATGGCTCCTTACCTAGCATGCTTCACTTTGAGCTGGTGCTGTCCTGACCACACAATGCCGTCTAACCTAAATGACCCCTTGCTTATCACAAAGGCAGAGTGCACTGGGTCTGCATGATAACTGATAAAGAGGTCACCGTCATGTCCAATTAAGAAGCTCTATGCTGTGTCTTTGACCAAACTTCTATGAGTCCCTTTCTTGGGGACTATATTTCTTGCGGTGGGGGGAGGGTGACTTTATGTGAACAAAGTGAATAGCTTATTGCTGCCTGCAATCAACGTGTTTTTTAATGTGTCTTTATCTTGGTACATCCTTTTCTCTCTGCCTTTAACACCCTTTCTTCCCTTGTCACCAGGTTGGCCCCTTGTGGCAGAGCCTGTTGCTTGCTATTAATAAAAGAACCCAACTTGGTTAAGGTTTGGAGCAGCAGTGTGCCCAGTTGGTGGGTTCTCCCTGCAGTCCCAGTGGAAGATACATTGTTGGTCTAAGCCAATCATGTAATCTCATGTTCCTTTGCCAACAATTGACATAGGGCCGTGTAAACAACCTAATTATGACTAACAGTGCCTCAGAGGAAGTTTACTGAAGACTTCTAGAAAATAGCTTTCACCTGGATATTGAGAGTATCCCTTCTTTTTCCACACTGGGACTTTGTAATATAAGAATGTGTGTTGCGTGGCGCTTCAGCAGCCATCTTGCATCATGAGGGGTGACATCCCTGATACATCACTGATGGTGGGCTGAAATGATGGAAAGAGCTTGAATCCTTCAGACAACAAAATTCCCCACATGGAAAGCAACTTGTCAACTAGACAGAGGGCGAACACCTAGCACTCCCCAGTGCCATCACATCACAGTGTGGAACAATGACAAAGTTAGGGACAGGCTGTGTTCCAGACCAGGGCTGCCGCTGTGGCCCATGAAGGCACCCCATTCCAAGTTTCTTCAGCCCTTCTGCTTGGCCATCCTTGGCTGTGGGCTTTCTTGAATTGTTGCTTTAGACCTGCTTCACAACTCTGGTCAGTCTCTCTCTATCTTACCAGAGCTCAAGATAAGAAAATGAAAATGTCTTAACAATTTCCTTACTGACCAGAGTAGACACATGCCACTTCTAGGAGAGGCTGGGAAAGAGGATTTGAGGGGCACACAGCCATCCTGAGTAGAACTGGAGATCTGAGAAAAGAGCAAGGGGGATGGGTTATGTAAACAGAAACATTATTTGGGAAGATGCTCCGACCACCCCGTTGAAATGGATGTCTTTGGTACTCAGCATCTTTCAGGGAGGGTTAAAGTGGGAAGGAGCCTTGACAAGTGGGCATCAAACTGGCCGCCAACCCAAGCTTGAGCCAAACTTAATGAAAGGACATCACATTCCTTGTTCTCTGGTGCCACAGAGTCAATCATACTTATTAGATCAGAAAGAAGAAATGGCTTTGAAACTGATTAGGAACCTGCGGGGCCCACTCAGGTTCAAATCCTTTCCATGTCCCCTGTTTCTTATCTGTAAGAAACAGGCTTCATTAAGCCTCCTAGACCTTCCCTGAGTTCCAAAGAGTAGATTCAAACAGAGAAGTGAGGGAATGCAGAAATGAAGGAGGAGGAATCAAGAAAAAATAGTGCAGGAATAAAGCAGCACTCTCACTCCTCAAAAAATACACATAACAGTATCTTTGAGCTCTTCTGCAAGAGAGCAAAAGAGCTCTAAGGCCCTCTTCTAGGTGGAGGACAGTGACTTCAGACTGAATGCAAGATTCCTGGAAAACAGCCCTGTTACCTCACCACCAGCAGATTAGAAGACAGTCACATAATCTGCAGCCCCCAGCCCAAATTTTTGGGCTCATTCTCTTTGCTTGATCTTGCAATAAACCTTTTTCTGTTTCAAGCTTCAACGTTCTGGTTTGTTTGGCCTCACTGTGTGTGGGGCACACGAATTTGCATTCAGTAACAGCTATGGTTTAAAAATAGTTCAGCCCTTCCTCTGCATTTTCTCATCATGTTACACTGCTGGAATTCTTCCTCCCTCTCTCTCTCTGTCTCTGTCTCTCTCTGGCTCACCCTCCTGAAGACCCAGTGATCTCAAGCTTAACTGCACACCATTATCACCTGGAGTGCTTTAACAATTTCTGTTGCCCAGATCTCCCAGCAGGCCAATTAAATCAGGCTCTTTGGAGATGGTACCCAGGTCTTAGTACTTTCTTAAATCTCCCAGATGACTCCGATGTGCAGCCGAGGTTGAGACCCCTGCAAGGAGAGCAGTGGTTTGAAATCCTGGCCACACATTACAATCATCGAGGGGGCTTTTAAAAAATGCTGATGCCAATTCCCACCCCCAGAGTTTCTGACTTAATTGGATTGGGGTGGGGCCCAGGGCAGCGATAGTTTTTTAAAGCTCCCTAGGTGATTCTAATGTGTAGCCAGGTTTGAGAAGCACTGCAATGGAGTCACAAAACCAAGGAACAAAAGAAGGAATCTTCTTTTTTTCTGGACAATAAAATTTCTAAAATGCTGTCATCTAGCATGTTTATATGCAAAGCTAGAACAGTGCTTCTCAACCCAGGTGGCACATTAGAATCTCAGGGGAAGGTTAAAAAATATCGAATTCCTGGGCTCTCCTCTCTGAAATTTTAATTCAGTTATTGGATGGGGACCTGGAGTTGTTGGTATGTTTTTCAAGCTCTTTCATGATTATTATACCAGCCAGGATTAAGGGCCATCCAAAATAATAGTGATGATGATGATAACTCACAAAGGGTATAATTGCGCCAGTAGAAGACCCTGTTAGTTAAGGAGGGGGCAGGTTTTATCTATAGCAGAGCTGTTGAACATCAGTTCGTGCCTTTTCCCATTGTTATGGCTAATTCTGTAAGCGCTGTCCTCATAAAAACCTATCTTATTTAAGAAGCAGCCCTACTCATTCCTTGCCTGCTTTCTTGCTGTCATGTCACTCGATGGGAAGTCTCTAAAAGCGAAGAAAGTGAAGTCGCTCAGTCGTGTCCGACTCTGCGACCCTGTGGAGTGTAGCCTACCAGGCTCCTCCGTCCATGGGATTCTCCAGGCAAGAATACTAGAACGGGTTGCCATTTCCTTCTCCAGGGGATCTTCCCAACCCAGGGATTGAACCTGGGTCTCCTGCATTGCAGGCAGATGCTTTAACCTCTGAGCCACCAGGGAAGCCCAGTCTCTAGAATTGTCTTACAATTAACTCATAGTGTGGCTTCAGCCATCTAAGGCTGTGTCACATTCTTTGTTTAAACGATGTCAGCTTGTTCTGTCCCCTGATTGCCCTACCCCATCAGTCTTTGTGTGATGATCTTACTCATTGTTTGGGGTCATGTAAACAAAACCACCAGCCTAAACGTGTTATGGCTGAGACAGATGCTCCTGGTGACACAGTGTGCCCTGAACGTAGGGAGCCATAGCCGCCACACGGCTGAGTCCTCCTCTGCCTCTGCAGAAGTGGCAGGTGCTGGCAAGAGGACACCCAAGGCCAGGAGCCTCTCTGTGCCGTCCTCCACACTCCCTCAGGATGCGCAGGGCTGCTCAGACAAGCTCAGGATGCAGGCACACATGGGTGGGGACCTTGCCTGGGTGGGCCCAGGACGGAGGCTGTGGCTCTGGCCCTGAGGCCTTCCCCAGCTCTCCTGTCTTTCCTCTTGGCGTGTCATGCTCCCATGAGCGGGATTGCACACGCCCTCTCCGAGCTGGGCTGTGTGCTCTAGGAAAGAGAGGGGGCATGAGCCTCCATGTGTCCTTTGCAGAAGGTGACGCCATAGCCACATTTTCTAGACTGTCTTTCTGCCTTTCTTTATACTTGGATTATTCTTTCAATTTGATCTCATAAGTCCAACATGTAAAAAGTTAGAAATCAGAACTTGTCTGGTTGAGGGCTGTTTTTCAGTCATTAAGTCATGACCGACTCTTCTGCGACCCCATGTTGTACATCTGGAAGTTCTCGGTTCACATACTGTCGAAGCCTAGCTTGAAAGAGTTTGAGCATTAGTTTGCTAGCATGTGAAAGGAGTGTGGTAGTTTGAACATTCATTGGCATTGCCCTGCTTTAGGATTGGAATGAAAACTGATCTTTTCCAGCCCTGTGTCCGTTGCTGAGTTTTCCAAATTTCCTGGTGTATCCAGTGCAGCACTTTAACAATGTCATCTTTGAAGATCTGAAATAGCTCAGCTGGAATTCCATCACCTCCACCAGCTTTGTTGGTAGTAATGATTTCTAAGGCCCACTTGACTTCGCAGGTTCGAGACTGAGACCCTCCGAAACTTCTGCAAGCCCCTAAATTTCGGCATCGCACAGACAAACCACGTCCATTCACCTTCCGGGGATGTTGAGGGGAGTGTGAAGCTTTTCGGTACCTGCCAGTTACACCATTAAGGATACAGCTCTGATTCAGGCCCAGGCCCGTATGCCTCAGAACACAGCCTCTTGCCTGCTCCTCCTGAAAGAGAAACCTGGTTGATTTGAGGGCTGCCCACTGCTGTTCCCACAGGCCTGGCTTCCAGGTTTCAGAGAGCATTGCAAGGACAAAAAAGCCTGCCCCTCCTGCCTCTGCTGTCTGACTGAGGACACGCAAAGACGGCAGGGGAGAGAGCACGTGTTAGCACCCAGGTGCACGCGATCAGGAAGATTAGAAAAGCCCAGTCTCTGCTCAAACTGCTTGTGTCTGCGTTTTCCAGGGTCCAGTGGAAATTGTTAACATGGCTGTTAAATGACAGTTGGCAGCTAGGAGTGTGGTCACCGACTAGAACAAAATATTAGGCCAGAAATTTAAAACAGCGAATTGATTCCTTTTCTCTCTGATATAGCACAAGTTTCTCAGCCTAAGCCAGAGTGTGTCTCGACCTCACCTGAGTGCCAGGGGGGAGGAGAACTCCCTGTGGGGGGCCGTCCTCTGCACTGAAGGACGGTGAGCAGCATCCTCGGTCTCTACTCACTGGAGGCTGTGGCGCCCGCCCTCCAACAAGTTGTGACAATAAAAAACGCCTCTGAACATTGTCCCCCAAGGGTCAAAATCATCTGAATCACCACTCTCATCAGTTGGCTTGGAAGGGAAAAGACTATCTGCCAAGCAAGTTTCAGACCACAGGTTTAGGGGATTAAAAATCATTTCAGGACTAGAAAAGGATTTTATTTTTTTGGAGCCTTGATACCCACCAGGGTTCTTGGCCTTCCCGAATCAATAGAAGTTGACTAGAGGCCAGATCAGACAAGAAATCCGGGCAAGGCTTTACTGGGGCCGCTGCTGCAGCAGCAGGGAAGCAAGAACCAACAACAGGTTCCCTTGCTTGCTCACTCCCTGGGAGGGGGTGGTGAGCTTATTCCTTACATGAGGTGATGGTAGGGATGTCTGGGGTTCGGAGTGGAGGGGTGGCTTGGGTGGTTTGCCCACTCCTTTAGTGGTGTTGAGTGCAGAGGGCATGTACCCTCTTTTGCTCCTGACTCTTCAGAAGTGGCAGTAGGGGGTTTCAATCTTTTTTGTATCTTTGGTCCAGAATTTGCCCCAACTGCTACCTGCTGCTGCTACTGCAAAGTCACTTCAGTCCTGTCTGACTCTGTGCCACCCCATAGACGGCAGCCCACCAGGCTCCCCCATCCCTGGGATTCTCCAGGCAAGAGCACTGGAGTGGGTTGCCATTTCCTTCTCCAATGCAAGAAAGTGAAAAGTGAAAGTGAAGTCGCTCAGTCGTGTCCTACCCTCAGTGACCCCACGGACTGCAGCCCACCAGGCTCCTCGGTCCGTGGGATTTTCCAGGCAAGAGCGCTGGAGTGGGGTGCATGTAGTTATTTTTCAGTCCCATATGGTTTCTTTGTATTTTGTTGCTCGAGGAGAGATGTGTCCAGGTGCAAGCATGGCAGCACTGCAGCAAAGGGTCCCAGGTCCCAGCCTGTCAGTCTGAGGGGACAACATTAGAGGCAGCTACTAGCGGGATTTTTCTGAGAAAGGACACTCCGGTCCATCATCCCACAGGCCAAGACCATGTGAAGCATGGTCTGGAGGGTGGGATAACAGAGATCTAGATACGTGTGGAGGTTCCAGAGGAGAGGCCCTTGGGCCTCTGTTGCAGGGGATAGCCTGGGGAGGGTGCCAGCTATCGAATGTCCTGGAGCTTCTCATGGGCTTCCCTGGTGGCTCAAATGGTAAAGAATCTGTCTCCTTGTGGGGTGGGGAAAGGAGCTGAGGGTGTCTACTCTGGGGAAAGCCTTGGGAAAGTTGAGACAGGGTTTCCGAATCAAAGGGCACAGAGAGAGATGACAGGATGCAGACGCCAAGGCTTCTAGAAGACGAGTGAAGCCACAGAACAGACGGGACCTGTCCATCAGCAGTGGACGTCACCAAGGGCAGAGTCTGAAGACTGGCCACTCTGGCTCCAACAAAGCCTGCAGAAGGAAGGCCCCTCCATGATTTTCAATCACCCACAGAAAATGAACTAGAGAAGGGGAAAGTGCTGAAGTGATTGAGAACAGTTGCTGTGATGATGTCTCCCTTGCACTGTCAGAATTAGTAGGGAGTTAGAAAGTTAACATTCAGTTTTAGAAAACTATTACATTTTGCACAGCCATTTGTGAAACTTATATCTGCTACAATTTGTTTAAGCCAGCATTTTTCTGATCTTATTTGACAAGGAACACTATTTTTTCTGATAAATATCTACGAATAGCCATTCAAACCAGTGTTCTTTTTACTACACTTTATGGAATTCTGGCTTAAAATGGGCCATCAATATAAAACAAACAGGCAAACAAATCTACTCTTGGATCATCGTACTTATTATCAATAGCAAATCATCTCTATTGAGTTTATCTTTGGTTTTCCAGACACAGAGTGTTCAGAATTAAGAATCGGATAGGTGTGCTCTGAAAGGCCTTCAAGGAAAAATTCTAAGATGTCTAGGCGTGTGAGGCCAGCGGTGCCTTTCTGGTGCTGAGCTGAAGATGTGGGTGCTGGCAGATACAGGACCAGGTTTCAGAACCTGACGTTTCACCTCATGGGCTACTGAGGCAGAAGTGAGATCTGAGTCTGGTGGTGGTGTAGTGCTGATTTAGTCACTAAGTCATGTCCAACTGTTGTGACCCCATGGACTGTAGCCCATCAGGCTCCTCTGTCCATGGGATTTCCTACGCAAGAATACTGGAGTCAGTTGCTATTTCCTTCTCCAAGGGATCATCCCAACCCAGGGGTTGAACCCAGGTCTCCTGCATTGCAGGCAGATTCTGAGCCACCAGGGAAGCTTGGAGCCAGATGGATCTGACCCTAAACATGCTCCACTCTTCACCAGCTCTCATCTTCTTTGGCTTTCTTCCAACTCCCTCTGGAATTCCCTGCCTAGGTTCTCAAGAGTCCCGCATAGTGGGAGGCAAAGATCAGAACATCACATTGCAAAATCTTAGAGAAAGCAAGCCCTAGCTGGAGGTTCTCATGTGGCAGGAGTTTCCCCAGCATCAGAGGAAGGTCTGGGGTCATACTTCACAAAGATGCTTCTTTTCACCAGAGCCCCTTTGGTATATTGTGGGCATTTTTGATCCTCACAGTGATTGAGGGGCCCTATTGGTATTTGTGGATAGGGACTAGAATTGTTAAATATTCTGAAATACACTGTTCCACCCAGCATGACAAATAATTGTTGCAGTTTTACCTTCCGCTTTGGAAAATTGCTCCAGAACACGCAAAAAGCCCATTTATATCAACGGTTCTCTGAGGAGCCTCCATCCTAACTCCATTTACCATGAGAACATAAAGGATGTTTTGCAAAATTTTAATATAGTCTAAATTTCCTAGAAAAGAAGGTTCCATGCAAATCCAAGGGAAAATTGTCCTTTAGTTTTGTTCAAAATCTTACCAGATTTTTTTCTACTTACTAAAAACAAACAAAAAACACTCTACATAACATGTAGTACTGCTGCTGGTGGTACTTATGATACTAACGTAGAACATATCCTCTACTGCCTGTATGACTGTCATATTCTGTTGGTTCTGACTAGATGCAAGTTTCCAATAATTATATCTTCTAGAACACTTGGACCTGGACATTTATATACTTACATTGTTTTGTTATATATATAGCAAAACAATTTGCATTTTGATATATAAATATATCTGTTTATTTACTTAATTACTATATTTATATGTAAAAATGTTTGTTTACTTATTTTACTTTAAAATATTTTAATTTAAAAACTACTTACCTTGGATTTTTAGTTTAAATTAAGATTTTTATGAATTATCTTGAAATTAAATGCATAAGCTAACTATATTCCATTTAAGTTGTAAAAGTACATGGAAGTATCTCTGTCGTGTTGACCCTTTGCGACCCATGGAATTCTCCAGGCAAGAATACTGGAATGGGTTGTCATTTCCTTCTCCAGGGTAACTTCTCGACCTAGGAATTGAACCCCGACTCCTGCATTACAGGCAGATTCTCTACTATCTGAACCACCAGGGAAACCCAACTTGTAAAGACAGCCCCAAATATTTATCACAAGACACCCCAAGGAAGGTCTGTGTTCAGGCAATGAGAGCAATTCTACGAACTCTCCACTGGAGGTCGCTAGAATCCCACCTAAATGGATCCGGGGCACCTGGGGAGAATCCTCTTTCTCCCGCGTTAAATCAATAGGGATGCAAATTGTTATTAACATTATTCATCTCCCGCCCAACACACACACGCACAACACACACGACATTGCGTGTGTCTCCTCTCTTGTGTTTCTCTTTCCCATGTGTGTCAGCGCCAGCCTCCTCGCGCGCAGTGCTGCGGCTCGTGCGCCTATCTTCCCTGAGGTTCAATATCAAAGATAGAGAGATGTCGAGCTGCCTTCTCTCTCTGCTCTGGTAAAAATCAGACAAATCGGCATTTTGCAGAATTTAAAATGAGACCAGACATTACACGCTGGGTCGAAGTTTACCATGCCGCCCCAGGGGCAGATAGACAGAGTTCTCTTCAACAGAGCTGTATAAATGATATGACTCTTAACGTTACAGCAGAGAAATGACCAAGGAAGGGGAAAAGCCTCAATATTTGTGCAAAATCTACTTGACTATTGAGGGAAAACATTTCTCAATACAACACATCTTCAGGGCCTTAGCATGTGGTAAAGGCCTTGGCCACGAGAGATAACTTCAATCTCTCTGGTTTTTCTGTGTCTCACAAAACCAATTTGCCTAGGTCTTCACTCCCATTCAGAGATGCAAAATTCACACATGGCACACTTTCCGAGGATCGTCAGAAAAAGTGAAGGCTGCTTCAGGACCAGAGTTGGAGCTTTAAGATTTGAGAAGTCAGTTCCGGAGCCCCTTCCCTCGAGCTCCCACTCCTTAAAGAAGAGAAACTCCCGCCGTGGAAAGGAAAGAGGCAAGATGAAGTACAGATACAAGAGTGCAGTTCCCAGGTGGCGCTACTGGTAAAAAATCTGCCTGCCAACGCAGGAGACACAAAAGACGCAGGTTTGATTCCTAGGTTGGGGAGGTCCCCTGGAGTGGGAAACGGCACCCCGCTCCAACATTCTCACCTGGAAAATTTCATGGACAGATGAACCATGATTGCAGTCCATGAGGCCACAAAGAGTTGGACATGACTGACTGAACACACACACAGTGAATGTACAGTGAAAAGCCGCAGTAGGTTAGAGACAGGTTCTGTGACGGTTGACTGGTCTCAGGAAAGGCTCACAGAGGAATGACTCGAGCAGAGGCCTAAGTGAGGAGCAGAGGTTCAACAGACCAAGACTGTGTGTGTGTGTGTGTGTGTGTGTGTGTGTGTGTGTGGCTGGCTGGGACTCCAAGAGCCGGGGGGAGGATGATTGAAGTTGAAGCTGGAGGAGGGTGTCTTTGGGGACTAAGCACACCCATGGACCAGGTTATGTGTGTGGTCTTTATTCCAAGAACAGAGTGAAGACAAGCTATTGAAGTATATGGGGAGTGGGATTTGATCCAATTTGCATTTCAAAGTAATAAACTGTCAAACTATAAAATTGAAAACAAAAGTTGAATAAGTTTCAGGTTTTTTAAAAAAGAAAAAAAAAACAGCTAGCTCATTAATTAACGTAAAAACCTAATTAAAACATTGCATTTTTTTTTTCCCTCCTGACATACTCAGGGAAGAGACTGAATTTAAATATGATCATTTCCCTTTTCACAAAATTCATTTGTATGTGTAGACTCAGCTGGAATTTATCCCAGTGTGATTTCTAAGGTCATGCCTCTTTTGAAGATCAGTTGAATATTTATCTCTGTGTGTTTTTTGATGTTAAAATTCCCAGTTCTCACCGTGCCTTCTAAGTTTTCTAGGACTTTTAAAATACACTCACCCGAAGTCAGTAGAATCAACAGCTCATTGTATAAATTCTCTATGGTATAGACCATCTCATTTTCCTGTGCAAAGGGTGGTTTTTAACCAAGTTTTTATTTCCTTTTTGTCTCATCTCTATAGCTGTTCATACCTAGCCCACTAAATTTTATTACATAGCAGTACTAACGTATATACATTAAAGTATGACTGTAGTCAACAGTATTACTGTCTATTACTTATTAGCAGTAACTTTGGAAATTTAGGCTACAAAGCCTCTATGTGATGGATCAACCAAATATTCTATCATATGTGTTAAAGTGTGGATGAAAGAATGGAGTTTGTAATAGGATGTGATTTTGGTTATTGTTTCTGAAATTATTGGCCATTGTCCTTCAAGAAACAATTATTTCTAGTGCATAGCAGAAGTTATCAAAACTACGAAGTCCAGCTGATGCCTGGTTTGCACATAAACATTTTTGAGAACACAGCCACCCTTGTTTGTTCACGTATCATCGAAGACTACCTTCACGCCACTACCGAAGACAGGGTTGGGTAGCCACAAGCCTAACATATTTGCCATTTGACCCTTTACAGAGAAAGTTTGCTGACTCATTCTAGAAAGCAGGTGGACTTACTTATATATTCCTTTTTTGTAAGAACATTTAGTGCTAACTAGACACATACTCTTTGCCTTTTAATGGCCATCCTGAAAACCCTGCATTTTGCTGCTGGTCAAGTCAGACCCCGTAAAGGACTGATAATAGTTTTTAGCACTTACTCCATAAGCAACACTTCATTAAGCATTTTATACACACTATCTCACATAGCAGCCCTGTGAATTAGATAAATTAGATAGATAAATCCTCGATTTGCAAATGAGTAAATTTAGATGGAAGAGAAGTTAAAATAACTTGTCTAAGTTCATAGAACTTGTAAGTGGCAGAAATGAGAATCTGATTGAATTTCTTTCTCTTTCCTGGGCT
This sequence comes from Budorcas taxicolor, assembly GCF_023091745.1. Lineage (NCBI taxonomy): Eukaryota > Metazoa > Chordata > Mammalia > Artiodactyla > Bovidae > Budorcas > Budorcas taxicolor. The sequence continues at coordinate 4,361,453 of NC_068912.1, forward strand.
ACTAACCACTCTATTTCACTGAATCCCCTACGTATTTTCTATCAGAACCAACTGACAAAGGAAAATGGCTGTTGGGTTCATAAGTAGTATGTAGCTTCCTGGGAAGGAGCTGAAGTTGTCAGTTCTCAAGACAAAAGTACTTCCAAATACACAGAATTACTCTTCCTCAAAAAGTCAGCCAGACAGTGTACCTGAAGTCGGAGCTCTGAGACTTCCTCTGGACCTGTGGACGGGTTTTGTCATCAGACACACTTCTGGGGATTCATTTTTGAGAGATTTTAGTTTTATCTTGAAGCATGCCTGGTAAAGGAATCTGGACACAAACATCCCTTGACCACTTGGGCGTCCAATATCCGCCATATTCAAAGCTTCCTTTACTGAAGACAGAATAGTTGATGGAAATATAGAATTATTAAAGGGGCCCTCCTTCCAAGACCCATCTGTCATCATTTGAATATTTGCATTTCACAAGCAAAATGATGTACCTGATGAGATGCTGCTGTTGCCATCACAGAGCGGCCGCCACAGCTGGCCCAGCCCTGAGATGCTGGGGAGTTCTTAAATGACATATTATGGCATTGCCTGCAGCAAACTGAAACCCTTGATCTGCTAGTCAAGCCCGCTTTATTGCAATGGAACTCACTGGATGGACCTCTCAGAACCTCAGTCCACTTGTCCCCAGAGGCACCCACTGATTTGTGAAAATAAATTCACATCAGCCTTCAGTTGTTTGAATTCCACAGGTAATTTTCAAAAGAACCAGGCATTTGATGTAATTCAAATTTCTTTTCCCTTGAAGCAGTTTGTTTGAAAAAATAATATATTTTTTAATGACTCTTCAAACAAAATGGGAATAAAATAATACTGCACTCTGATGCTTTGCCTTCCTCCAGGATCCATTAGGAATTATTTAAAATCTCTTCTGAACACAAAAATACTCTATTAACCTCCCTGGTTGAGAGACAGGTCACTAGGGTTGAGTAAGTTAAAAAACAGAATTTTTTAAAGTCCCCAGCTATAAAATGAATCACCCAACAGATGCAGCAGGCTCTGAAGGAACCATTAAGAGCTATTTAGCTAAATAATATCTGTGCTAACAAGCCCCACACAGCAGATCTTGGTGACAATGTGCATTCTACAATGGCCCCGAACAGACATCACACCGTAAGGGCTCTATCAGCTAATGAACAGAGGGTAAGAGCTCACAAAAATGAAATCAAGTGCATAAGAATCTTTTCACTGCTCTCCCTACTTAAATAGCACAGAGAAGAGCTATTTGTGGAGCTCAGAGAACATCATGTCTCCACGTGACTTTGTCTCCGTCTCTGAGGACAGGAACCCTCCATACTTTGGTCCTTCTCTCATCCGTCTAGAAACTCTCCTGGCAAATATGCTTATAGAACAGTCCTCTGATGCTCCTGCCACAGCAGGAGTGATGAAAATTCTCAGTTTATGAGTCTGTCCTATCTTCCACAAAGATATGTATGCCTTCATTCTCTCAACAGCATTTATTGAACCTGCTCCTTGATCCTTGGTAAAGGCAGTGCCGCCTTCCCCCTCTGGCTGTGTCTGCCTTAGCCCTGCTGGACAACATCTCCAGTCAGTATGTCTCACTATTATCTTCAGACTCTTGTATATTTTATATTGACATCACATTTCCATTTGGATAAGCTCAGTTGCTGCAAGAGGAACTAAAGAGCCTCTCAATGAAGGTGAAAATGGAGAGTGAAAAATCTGGCTTAAAACTCGACATTCAGAAATCTAAGATCATGGTATCTGGTCCTATCATTTCATGGCAAATAGATGAGAAGCAATGGAAACAGTGACAGACTTTATTTTCTTGGGCTCTAAAATCACTGCAGATGGTGACTGCAACCATGAAATTAAAAGATGCTTGCTCCTTGGAAGAAAAGCTATGACAAACCTAGACAGCATATTAAAAAGAAGGAACACTACTTTACCAACAAATGCCCATATAGTTAAAACAACTTTTCCAGTAGTCATGTATGGATGTGAGAGTTGGACCATAAAGAAGGCTGAGTACCAAAGAATTGATGCTTTTGAATTGTGGTGTTGGAGAAGACTCTTGAGAGTCCCTTGTACTGCAAGGAGATCCAACCAGTCAGTCCTAAAGGAAATCCATCCTCAATATTCATTGGAAGAGCTGATGCTGAAGCTCCAAAACTTTGGGCCACCTGATGGAAAGTGCGAACTCTTTCGAAAATCCCTGATGCTGGGAAAGATTGAAGGCAGGAGGAGAAGGGGATGACAGAGGATGAGATGGTTGGATGGCATCACCAACTCAATGGACATGAGTGTGAGCAAGCTCCAGGAGTTGGTGAAGCACGGGGAAGCCTGGTGTGTTGCATGGCGTTTCAAAGAGCTGGACATGACCGAGCGACTGAACAGCAGTTGCTACGTGAGCCTGGTGATGATTGTATTAGACCGTCTCCAAGTAACTGAAGATAGAGACCACCAAAATGTTGTTATAAATACAGCTGATAAGCAGGTTATTGGCCTATACTAAAGATCAAAACTTTCTAACTGATAAAGTCCACCCCTTGCCTTCCTGGCAAGTCAGGTGGTGGTTCACTCTTTGTGTGATGACTCACGTGTTGGCTGTTAGCTCTAACAAGAGGTCACGGGGGGATCAGAATAATAACTGTGATATTTATTGAGTACGTGCTATGTACCAGTGTTTTACCGAAGTTAAACCTCACAACAGCCTGTGAGATAAATGCTCTTAGTATCTTCTTTTTTATGGACTCCAAAAGTCTAAGTTACTTGTTCAAGTCACATGACAAGACTCAAATCCAAGCATGTGATACTGGTCAGTTCCTTGCTCTGCCTTCCAATCAGGGTGAGTACCTTTGGTAATGCGCAGTACTGGCTGGAAGGCAGAATATATGCATTATATATGTATATTATAATATATATGATATGTTATATATGTATGTATATACATGTATGTATATACATACATACATTTATCTTTTTATTGGTTCTTTTCCACAAATTGAATCCAGCAAGCCTTTCCACAAACAAACTCCACAGATATGTAACAGGGAATCATTAAGCGTTGAGTGTCAGAACTGTGTAAGGCTCTGGGTAGAAAGAAATTAATAAGGCACCACATCTGTTTGGAAGTTAATAGTTTAGAGAGGAAAACGAACATCAATTGAAAACTATTTCATACATTTGTACCAGCAAAGAGGGAGAACCCAAGGGGTGTGGGGCAGGAAGAAGAGTGTGTTCAGTTCACCTGGGGGGTCAGAGAGACTTTGTAAGGTGCATCTTCAGAGCTGCATCCAGAAGGCAGAGCATCCCCTGGTTTAGAGTCAATGAGCATCTTTTCATTATAAAACTAAATAAGTCTGTTTAGTCAACAGACATACATAGTGGGATGGAGTCCATTCCTGCTCTTTGAAGGGTCTCTTCCCCCTGGTCAAGTGTTTCATATACTCAGAAAATTAATTAGGTGAGTCAAGAGCAGCATTTGTCTTCATGAAATAAATTAAAATAGTAAAAAAACAAAAAAAGGTGGATATCAGGGCAGTCCTGACCTTGGGATTTGTATTTTTCTTGGTAGCCAGACGTTTTTTCAAGTATGGAATCATGACCAGGATATCAGATACTGATTCTGTACAGTTTACACTGAGTGAAGGTGAGACATTTACGTGTATATACATGTTTGAAGGACTGGTGCTGAAGCTGAAACTCCAATACTTTGGCCATCTGAGGCGAACAGCTGACTCATTGGAAAAGACCCTGATGCTGGGAAAGATTGAGGGCAAGAGGAGAAGGGGACAACAGAGGATGAGATGGTTAGAGGCAGCATTGACTCAATGGACATGAGTTTCAGCAAACTCAGGGAGACAGTGAAGGACAGGCAAGTCTGGAGTGCTGCAGTCCATGGGGTACAAAGATTTGAACACCATTTACCAACTGAACAACAACAACAACAACAACAACAACAGGTATTATTTCATGAGACTTCCGCTCGAGTATACATATTGGTGAACTGGCGAGCAACAAAAGATGCATGTCACACTGTGGCCACAGTCAGGAAGCTTGAAAACCACCGCTCTGTGTATGTGACTATGTTACTGCACCAAATTTGGTTTGTTTGCCGTCACACAGTAAAGGGCAACTTGTAGTGAAGGAAAATATACAGCATTTATTGTAAAGATGCTGATACAAGGAGGAAGGGTGGCTCATTCTTTAAAACCCCCAAATCCGTGAAGGGTTTCTGCAAAGCATTTTTATAGGTAAGGCAAGGAGGAATGTCCAAGGGTATGGGGTCAACTCATGCACAGCTCTCTGACTGCTTGATGGCAGTCAGTCCTTAGGTGCCAGGAGGTCGGAGGTTCATGTTCATGAAGTAGTCAATTTCTTCCATTTGGTGGTGGTTTTAGCTGCTGAAAAACTCAGGAAATATGCACAGGTACTTAGGCACTTCAGAGAGGAGCTAAAGCAAAAGACACGGGGGAGGGGTCTGCCCTAGGAAAGTCCTTTGGGGTCCTGCTCACTTATAACTATTGAAGATTTGCCTCCATCTTTTCTGACTCTGGCCTGGCAACACATGTCTCTTCCCATCTCTCTCATCATGGCTACAGGCCACCCTTCACCTGGTACTGTCTGCTGCCCCAGGCTCCTAGACATTCCCCCAGGATGCCTGGGCTCAGGGGTGGGTATGAGGCACCACACCTCCTCCACCACCCTGCTTTCACTGCCCACAGGTGTCTTCCCAACCCCCATGGCTGCACCATCCTCGACTGAAGAGCTGAATTTCCTGTAGGAGCAGAAAATCCTAAACATGACCTCCCCTTAGTCTATGAAAAAAGCATCACAGATACTAAAATAATTAGAGATGGCTCATCACCTACATTTCTTAATCTTGTATCTTGGCCTTAGCTCTGTTCTTATTCATAAGGATACTTTTTTCTTCCAATTTCCAATATGCCAGTTGCCATTCACTATTCAGGAACTCTTACAGGGGCAGGTGTGGCCTGGGGTGTGCATCTTTCCAAGCAGTGGGAACTCTCTCCAGTCTTGAGTTTCCGTTACGGAATCAAGGCCACATATCAGGAAGGGTGGTCTATCGAGCATTGTATGTGTGTGCACAAGTACACCATGTGTGTTTACACACATACCTGTGGCAAAGAGAAGCTTCGGCACTCCACGTCCTATGGAATAACTTCAGGTTAAACCCCATACATTTTGAGTTGTTAGATGCCCACCTGCCTCTTCATTCGTTCAATTGCAGAGGTTAACTCTAGGATCAAGCAGCTATTCGCAAACATACAGTTCCCAAAGACCGATGTGAATTCCCTCAATACCAAGATTTACACCAATGGTTTTCAAGTAAGACATGGATGAGAAGCATTTGGGGAACATGTTAAAATTTAAACTCTTGGGATCTCATCCAGGGAATTTTGCTTCTGGAGGTCTGAGCCTAAGAATGTGAATTATAGCTAATACTCCAGGTGATTCTGATGCAGTCTTGGGGACCCCTTTTGAAAAATGTTGCAATATTGCTTTACAAATTGGCACTTGCCATCTACCTCTGAAATGATGCTCAGCTGCTGCTCTAGCTGCTGACTTTCAACACCACCTGAAAAGAGTTCAGGGTGGAGATCAGGGAAGAGGCACCCCGTGCTTTGGAAAAAAAAAATGACCAAACAGGTCCTCAGATAGTCGGATAATTTCAGGAGTTGATTTTATGAGTCCAGTTCTTGTATTGCCTCATATCTAGAAATGCACTAAAACCTTTCATGGTGATGTCTGCCTCTGATGACTAACAGTAACCTTCACAAGACCAGCAGAAAAAGCCTGCAAAAATGTGTGCTTGATTGTATTTCCCCTTCACCAAAATCACGTAGATACTGACCTTCCCCCCTACCTCTTTGGAGCAGTTTCTTAGAGCTGTCTGAAATACTGTCTCCCAGGCTATAGCCCTCATATTGCCCCCAAATAAAGCTTAACTCACAACTCTCTCATTGGGCATTCTTTTTAGTCAGCAAACTCACAAATCAGAATCTTGAAATAATTACCTGGGAGTGCTTGATTAGATGTATGCACCAAGGTTTTCTGGGGATGGGGGTTGAGGTTTGTATGTGTGGTGGGGGGGTGGTGCCTGATCTTCCAGCCATAATTGCATTCTGTAGGGAAACAGCAATTAGTCAAGACAGCAGTGGTCAGACTCTCTCACCCCATGTCCTCTCACTCACACCTCACGTTCTATAAACAATGGCTTTGTATGGTTATATAATAATTGAGATCATTTATAGCAATGCGTGTGCACACCATGATGTACTCACTTGGCCACAGGCCACCTTTGTTCTATATACCTGTTTAGTGTTATTTGCTCAGTTGTGTCCAACTCTTTGCAACCCCATGGACTGTTGCCTGTCAGGCTCCCCTGTCCACGGAATTCTCCAGGCAAGAATACTGGAGTGGGTTGCTGTTCCCTTCTCCAGGGGATCTTCCTGACCCAGGGATCAAAACCCGGTCTCCCACATTTCAGGCAGATTCTTTACCATCTGAACCACCAGGGAAGTAAGAGGTATATAAGCACAACCTGAAAAGCCCTTGTGTGGCTGCAGCATCAGCTATTAGAGAATAAAGCGTGTCTGCAGTTCCAATGGCTCCTTGCATTTTCCTCCAGCTTCCCTGCTTGTGCCTTGCCTATCCTGGGTTCAGCAAACAGCAAGACACATACCTTCCACAAGTTAGAGGATTAATGCACGCTTGCGTGGAGACAGATAATTTAGAAGGCTCACAGTACTGAGTGGTTAAAAGAGCCCATGGAGTTTCCTTGGAGGGAGATCTTGGCCAGTATTTAACATAAAGCTACCTGGGGAGAAGGATGGGAGTGGGGAGGGGGAGGGGTGCAAACCATTCATGACATTCAGTGAGTCTCTGCATATGCCCGTTTCAAGAGGAGAGAAGTCTGAGAAAAAGGCAGGCCTAGCCTGGGAAGAGACATAAAGTCGTGGGTGCCCTCTACAGGATGCCTGGCCCCTCCAGCTCATGAGTGGCAGCTGCTCAGCTCGGGCTAATCTCTTTGTGACATCAATAAACCAGCCTTCCACCGACAGCTCCAATAGGCAAGCCAAGGAAACTGATAGGTGTCTAAAATTTTTTCTTTTTCTTTTTTGTGTTTTATCCTGTGAGTTTACACACTTTCCCAAACTTCTATTTCTCTTACTTTTTTCTTTTCTTCAGCCTTCACTTTTATTTCTTGATCTCTAGTTGAGGAGGGCTTGCCCCTGTCCCAGACCACTTTCTCGTGGCATAATCCCAGCCCCTGGGTGTGGCTTGGCTTTGCACGTGTACTTCTCCTGGCTTTGGTGCACTTAGAGAATGCTATCACATGATCAAACACCTCTGTGGATAGGCCACCATTTTCTCAACTTTTTAACAATGTTTTCCAGCCTTTTATAGTCAACATGGTTGCTCTTCTCTGTTGTTGAATCTAACACTAGTCTGGGTATTTCCTTATTATGTGATTACTGAGGGCTCAGTATGAGCTCCAGTCACAAGGGCCCCCTGCATCCTGTTCCTGATCTTGCTTTAGGGCCTTTGCACTGGCTCATCCCTCTGCCTGGAATGCTCCTCCCCAGATATCAGCACAGCTAACTGCCTAACCTCCTTTAAGTCTTTGCTAAACTCTCACCGTGTCAATGAGAATGGCTCCAACTACCCCTTTTAAAACGTCAACTCCACCACAGTCCTGATCCCCTTCATTGATCCCTTCATTTTTTGTTCTTATTGTTTATAAATGTTTGTGATTTATTCTGTCTTCCTCTGATGGACTCTAAGTTCCTCAACACTAGGAATTTCATTCTGTATTGAACACTGATTTATCCCCAAGCACTTGGACCAGATCTTGGCACACAGTAGGTGTTTTTTAAAAACTGTTGAATGACTGAAAATGCCATTGAGGTTAGGACCTCTGTTTGTCCCTTCCCTATCTGCTAGAGTACACATGGGAAGGGCTCAATAAATTTTCATGAAGTTCTAATTGTATTTTTATTACTAGTTTCATAATAACCTATGGATATCAAGCGATATTAATTCAAAGGATTTTTCCTTAAAATCAAGAACAGTATTGGAGAAGGCAGTGCCTGGGCACACATGCTGCCCATTTTGTGTTTCCCTGCTCTTCCTGTCATGCCATTTATCAGGATAGACTTTGTATCTCATCATGCCTTTCACACACAAGTGCTCTACCTCTGAACTAGTGAAAGAGGCTGGCAGTTTGCCCACCTCACTCTCATAGTTGAAATACCATGATGCTAATATTTGGGGTACTATTTAAGAACTGCTATTATTAGGTTAATCTATACAAAATTGCCATTTTTTGGCTGAGTCAAAAATGTATTGAATGTCAACAGTTTCATATGATTCAGCCTGACACATAGTTAATCTGATGCTGGTGTGAATGGAACCAAAGATAAATAGACAAAACCAACTCATCATTGAAGAAATACAGGCTCTTTCTCCCCATCTACTTAAGCCAGGTCTCAGCCAATTGATCTCGGGGTATGCTTGGAAACATTCAAAGTCAGCTAGACCCTAACTTCCCAGTCCCAGAAATGATGCTTCTTCTCAGTCAGCTGCTGGGTTCTGAGCTTGCCATGGCCCAGACATGACAAGTGGGGTCCTAAGCATGTGTCCCAGGATCCTGTTCCTCAGAGAAACAGCAAATGGTGATCAGACTCCCCTTTCCCCAAACCTTAAATCCCCTAGATCAAGGGCCTGTAAGACTTTCAGACTGTCCACTTTGGCAGAGTCTCAGTTCAGCTCAGTTCAGCTCAGTTCATTCTCTCAGTTGTGTCCGACTCTTTGCGACCCTGTGGACTGCAGCACGCCAGGCTTCCCTGTGCATCACCAACTTCTGAAGCTTGCACAAACTCATGTCCATCACGTCAGTGATGCCATCCAACCATCTCATCCTCTGTCATCTCCTTCACATCCCATCTTCAATCTTTCTCAGCATCAGGGTCTTTTCCAATGAGCTGGTTCTTCGAGTCCGGTGGCCAAAGTATTGGAGTTTCAGCTTCAGCATCTAGAGACCTTGCAAACCAGTGACTCCACCCACTCGTCAACACAAGAACACTACCCCGACATTCTCGAGAATAGATGATGCATAAAAAATGACCACTCCTTTGGATAAGGTGCCAGGAGACAATATCTGGACTTCATGAAATATTAATACAAACCAGAAAATAAATGCTAATATCTCCTTGTCACAACGCACATGGCATGTGGAGAAACTTAATGAACTGCAGAAAGCTTGCTGATCTCATTTTAAGAACCACTGGTTAGCAGTCAGTAATCACAACTCTGCTGTGATGAGCCATGGCACCCTTTTTGGTCTGATTCTCTGAGCCACAACCCTTCATTAAATAAGGATTTACTGGGGACTGAGGTGGTAGAGGGTATGGTGAAGAGCAAGGACTCCCATTTACAGCTGTGGAGTCTTAGAGAAGTTACAGAGCTCTCCATGTCTCAGCTTCTTCATCTGCTATCTGGACATCATAGCGCCTACCTCATCGGTTTGATGTGACAATTGAATAGATGAGCATGAATATTCAAACATTGATTCACATCATGCTTCACACATAGTAGGCACGACATGAGTGTAAACTTAAGTGCTCTAACTATTGCAATCTGTCTATATCTTTAGAACACTCAGAGTACCCAGTATTTTGGAAGATGGCAGAGGCTCCATGACTGAGAAGCTGAGTGAGAAATGGATGTGGCTGGATTATCACAACTGCACCAACAGGTTGAATTTACCTATGCTTGTGTCCACAGTCACCAGGAAACCAGGTGAATGCGGCGGGAGAAACATTAGACTGGTTGTTTGATGCTGGGTAGATATACTTATCCCCCAAAGTGTTACTACTTATGTTTAATTGTGAATATAGTTTAATTAATTGTCACTGCAGGGGTATATTTTAAATCACCCTCATGCAAACCATTATAATTAATGGTTAATTCTTGATTCTCTGGAAGGAACAAGAATGTTTATCAGAATAATGATTTGGGTTCAAAATAAGGTCCTACTCACATTCCTGTTACCCAAATAAACTCTGCTCCACAGAGGAATGGGCAACAGTTCCAAATTAACGCTGCCCATGGGAATATCCACTTAGTATTTTCGCACAGAGAATTTCTTCTGTTATTATTCAAGCATCCGTTGGGAAACACCGTCTTGATTTGAGCATGCTTTGATGATGTAGGAGTTTATAGTTATTATAAGTAGAGAAAGATCCATTTTCCTCAACAAATTTGGTGGAAGCAGAAAAACAGGCAGTAAATTAAACCTGATTTGCATGACATTGTGCACGCATGCAGCCCTTCCTATGAGCTAGGGAATGCTCTTTGATTGAATTTTTCTATTTCTCTATGTCTGTATGGTATTCTGGGAACAATCCAGGAGTCCTCTGTTGGCCAATTAACACCTGTAAATTCACATAGCCTGGTGTCTTCCTTATATTGCAGAGGTAATGACTCTAAATCCTGGTAGGGTTGTATTTTTATTAAAATTTCTTCATCTCTTTTTTCGTTTCATGTCAAACAGGTTGCTGCATGTTTAACTCTTTAACGACTTTGATGTTCTGTCATTATCCTGGGAAATAAGGCTGAAGAAGCTAGAGAACTATTGCTGGGTTGCTAATGGGAGAAATCAAACCTCAGGGAAGTTGTGACTGGTAAATAAAGGTTCTATGTGGTGACAGAACAATTGGAGATTGAAGTTCCAGCTATTTAATCTGGGGTTCAGTCTATAGAATGCCAAATAAATGCTCATTAATTAATTTACAGATATTTCTTGAGTGACCCATACATGGTGAAGAAGACAAGGTGGATATCTAGAGGAAAGACACAGCCTCTGCTCCAAAGTCACAGTCTGGCAAGGGAGATCACATAAATAAATGCAAAACTGGCTAATACGTAAAAATGTACTCAGGGAACTATGAAACATTATAGAAGAGAGAGGCTAACCCATTCTGAAGGACCAAAGGCTCCTCAGAGTAGTTGCAAGTTGACCTGGATAGTAAGGCGTTAGATAGCTGTGGAACAGGGGTGGGGCACAGAGGGAAGAGATAACCTGTATGAAAGCTCTGTTAATGGAGAGCACAGGTGTCTCTTGTGTGTGTTATTTGCTCAGTTGTGCCCAACCTTTGTGACCCCTTGGGCTGTAGCCCACCAGGCTTCTCTGTCCATGGAATTGTCCAGGCAAGAATACTGGCATTTAGCCATTCCCTTCTCCAGGGGATCTTCCCAGCCTGGGAACCAAACCTGGGTGTCCTGCACTGCAGGCAGACTCTTTACTGTCTCATGTGTGCACAATTCCAGGCAGAGTTCTGATTATCCCTTCCATGATGGGATGGCTTCACTCTGATGATCTTGCTCTGTGAGGCTGAAAGACCATTAAGTTCTAATTCCTAGTTAGTAATATATTGCCCAGCATGGGCTATTCCATGGTGGAAGGATACTTTGCTGATTTACTGAACAACTGTGCTATCACTGGGGGTAACCCCATCAGTGTTTTGAAGAAGCAGGCCACTCTGTACATGGTCATCCCACCCTGAAACCTCAGGAATTACCTGTTATCCTCAGGAAAAGCCTTAACACACAGGTAACGGAGAAACTATACTTCTCTCCTATGCACTTCCAGTCTAAGAGTAAGGGTGAAGTGAAGTCACTCAGTCGTGTCCGACTCTTTGCAACCCCGTGGACTGTAGCCCATCAGGTTCCTCCGTCCATGGGATTCTCCAGGCAAGAATACTGGAGTGGGTTGCCATTTCCTTCTCCAGGGGAATCTTCCCGACCCAAGGATCGAACCGAGGTCTCCTGTATTGTGGGCAGACGCTTTAATCTCTGAGCCACCAGGGAAGCCCCAGACCTAATGATGATGGATGCCAGGGAATCAGTATGTGTTAATGAATGCAAGCTTGAGTCTGTGTTAATTTATCAGGCTCCACTGTTGGCTAGCCTCAAACTTGCATCATTTTGAGTGGATATGGTCAATGGGCACCTTCTATGGGGAGATTAATAATGAATGAGTGATAAAAGTTAGAGTAAAGGGCCATATGAAGAAGTCAGTGATCCCACGGATTGCTCTGTTAATTAAGGTGAGCTAGCCGCCATAATCAGAGAAGGCGATGGCACCCCACTCCAGCACTCTTGCCTGGAAAATCCCATGGGCGGAGGAGCCTGGTAGGGTGCAGTCCATGGGGTCGCGAAGAGTCGGACACGACTGGGCGACTTCACTTTCATGCATTAGAGAAGGAAATGGCAACCCACTCCAGTGTTCTTTCTTGGAGAATCCCAGGGAACGGGGACCCTGGTAGGCTGCCGTCTATGGGGTCGCACAGGGTCAGACACGACTGAAGCGACTTAGCAGCAGCAGCAGCAGGCACCATAATAACCAGTCACCGAGTATTGAATGATTCAAACACAACATAAGGTTTTGGATTTTTTTGTTTTTTGATATGTACTAGTGCTGAGTAGAAGAACAGTTTGTTGGAGTGATGCTCACCCATGTAATTATTCAGGAACCCAGGCTGGTGGAGGCTGTGCCATATTCAAATTGTGACTGTGAGGGTCACCTTGGGGGTAATCTCCATTCCTGCCAGGTAAAAGGGAAACGGACATAAAGGGAAGGGTAAGGGAGGCTTTTATAAGATGTGAATGCAAGTGGAACACACCACATGTATTCACATTCCATTGGCTAGAACTCAGTCACACGGCCACATTTAATTGCACGAGAGTTTAGGAAACATAGTCTAACGTTATACCTCCAATGACAAGAACATGAATTCTCTGTAACAGCTAGCAGTCTTCCACAATCCTCCTACCTGGTACCACCTTTGACTCTTAGACTTTACCTAGACTTTGTGCATGACCCAGTAGTTACCCTCAGCACGACAAGCATGATTTACATCTATTGTGTGCAAGCCACATGGCCATAACGCTGCATCCTCACTCCTGCTCTCCAGGGTGATGTGACATGACAATTCATGGTTGATCACCAAGATTGCAAAAATAGGAGTTGGAGAAGCTCACCCTGTGATCTCATGTCTGGAGGGCCACATTGTTTTAAGATGATAGAATCCGAAGCTTTGGTCTGCTTTATTTGTTCATAGTTCTGTATAACATTCTGACTGAACAAAGAGTTCCAAACAAACAAGCCAAAAAAATTGGGAAATAACTGGGCTAGACTTCTAAATCAATTTCTGTGCATCCTAGATTGTGTCAGAGAAATGACTTTTTTTTTTTATTTTTACTTTATTTTGCTTTACAATACTGTATTGGTTTTGCCATACATTGACATGAATCAGCCATGGGTGTACATGAGTTCCCAATCCTGAACCCCCCTCCCACCTCCCACCCCATATCATCTCTCTGGATCATCCCCGTGCACCAGCCCCAAGCATCCTGTATCCTGTATCGAACATAGACTGGTGATTCGTTTCTTACCTGATATTATACATGTTTCAATGCCATTCTCCCAAATCATCCCACCCCCTCCCTCTCCCACAGAGTCTAAAAGTCCGTTCTATACATCTGTGTCTCTTTTGCTGTCTCGCGTAGAGAGTTACCATTGCCATCTTTCTAAATTCCATATATATGTGTTAATATACTGTATTGGTGTTTTTCTTTCTGGCTTACTTCACTTTGTATAATAGGCTCCAGTTTCATCCACCTCATTAGAACTGATTCTAATGTATTCTTTTAAATGGCTGAGTAATACGCCATTGTGTATATGTACCACAGCTTTCTTATCCAAACGTAAGACCAGAAACTATAAAACTCCTAGAGGAGAATATAGGCAAAACACTCTCCGACATAAATCACAGCAGGATCCTCTATGATCTACCTCCCAGAATACTGGAAATAAAAGCAAAAATAAACAAATGGGATCTAATTAAAATTAAAAGCTTCTGCAAAACAAAGGAAACTATAAGCAAGGTGAAAAGACAGCCTTCTGAATGGGAAAAAATAATAGCAAATGAAGCAACTGACAAACAATTAATCTCAAAAATATACAAGCAACTTATGCAGCTCAAGTCCAGAAAAATAAAAGACCCAATCAAAAATGGGCCAAAGAACTAAATAGACACTTCTCCAAAGAAGTCATACGGATGGCTAACAAACACGTGAGAAACAACTTTTAAAGTTATGATTGAATAGTAGTGAGTTGTAAGAGATGCCTAGAATTCAGTTTTAAGAGATAGAAGTATATGAAAAGAATATAAAAAAGAAAACAGAAAGTATATGAAAAGATTCTGACATGTCTGAAAGTCTTTTAACTGGAAAATGCATTTATGCATTTTAAAAAACAAAGAAAAGCAAAATCCAATCAAGCAAGCTAGAGTTGGGAATGCAGTTTTCTGGGGTAAATGGAATAAATCATGTAACATGTAATTTGATGGAACTAAACATTCTATGAGGCCAGCCATTGGAGGGTTTTGGTGTAACCATGGTAGATGGAATTAGGCAAGCCCTATCAGTCACCATCCCAGTTAGAACCCCAGGCCATAATGTAACCTCAACTGAATCAGATATTCTCTCCCCAAACTATGTGTGTAGCACTATTGTTTCTTTATTGTGTAAGCATTTTTCAAAACTCAGAAGATTTAGAATTAAATATTGAACTGTTTAAAAGATCAGAACCATAATATTTAATGTCTTTATGCCAAAAATCTAGAAAAATTCGGAATTTTAGTAACTAGTAATGTTTACACACTTATAATAACCTATTAGAACAACAGTTAAGCTTTGTAATTTAAATTTAAAATATATGACTGAGTAATTGATTTAGTCCTGCAATTTTAGGTTGAAATCACACTAATTTTACATACAGTGTTAAAATATTTTAGACAGCTTAAATTTCACTGAATTTAAAAGTCTAATTTATTAGATTTATAAGAATTATTTAAGTATGGAGAAAGTTTTTCAGCCAGATAATTGACATATTTAAAGAGAAAATTGAATATATTAAATTTATAATGTGCAGTTCTATAAAGGAGCTTAACCAAGTTTACAAACCAAACATTAATAGCCCTCATTCCTGAAATATGATTGTTAAGATTTGTTAGATTTAAAGGTAAAATAGTAAGACTTGCAAACAGCTCAAAAGCTTAAAAAGAAGGATTACATTTTTAGATAACTTTAATAAAGTAGATATTAATTATTACAGCCAAGAAGATAATCTACCGGAATTCTGTGGCACAGAATAACCACTCTCAAAGACACAAACACAACATTCGTGTTTACGAGATTTTATATTCAAGATTTCATATGAGATTTCAGGCAACTTGTAAAAAGAAAAAACATCAGTCAACCAATCGTATGTTGAAATTCCATTTCGATGGAATGGAAATGGAATTTCCTATCTCAAAGAGCTCCTGAGAGCAAATCCAGAGATGCAGGATCTATTCATCCTGTGCACTGTTGTTCCTCAAACTGAGCAATCTATGTAGACCCCTTTTAAAGGGAGAAATACTCAAGGATCCCTGTGTTCAATTATCTTTATGTTACTTAAATATGTTTAACATAAAACTAAATATAAACGTTCATGGTAAGAGCTCTAATATGCTCCAGACAACTTAACCAACTAAATAAAAACTCAAATACAAACATAATAAAATTCAAATGAACACCATTAATGTACTGTGATGAGTAATGTTTGGCTGAAACTCAGCCGCAGTTTGTGACACGAGTGTAGTGCTGGCTGAGCAGTGCCGGATCCTCAGACATTGGAGGGCCGGGTATGACCCTGTGTACTGACTCCATCGCACCGCTTCTCGCCTCTAAACTACCTTGTACAGCCTGCTGTGATGTCATTTGGCCATCATTTGGCACAAACACATCAGTTACTGTTCCGTTCACCTCTGTTCTTTTCTCATTAGTAGGAGCCATTAAAGCTGTGGCCCTTGGCAAGAACTTAATTGCAAAAAAAAGCCAATAATGCTGACATTTTGTGGCAGACCTCTGTTATAAGGTGGTTACTGAGCTGATTCAGAATATCCAGCCAGTAAAGTTTTTGAATTACTATAAAAATGAAAGTGTGTTTTAAACGAACTAAATAAAACTCACAGACAGTTGAGGGTATCCAGTTTGAGAAACTTGGTAAAGTGGAAAGACCTTAAGCTTTGGAGAAAGATAAGGGTTTCCCTGGTGGCTGAGACAGTAAAGAATCTGCCTGCAATGCAGGAGACAGGGTTCAATCCCTGGGTCAGGAAGATCCCCTGGAGAAGGGAATGCAACCCACTCCAGTATTCTTGCCTGGAGAATCCCATGGACAGAGGAGGCTGGCGGGCTGCAGTGCATAGGGTTGCAGTCAGACACAACTGAGTGACTAACTCTAAACTCAGGCTCACATTCTTCAAGTTGTGTGATCTCTTTGTGTCTCTTTCCTCATTTTTGAAATAAGGATAATAATACCGATCACAGAGAGTTGAAAAGAGAATTGGAGGTAATATATACAAAGTGATGAGAAAATGAGTTAGCACTCAGTGAAGTGAAGTCGCTCAGTGGTGTCTGACTCTTTGCAACCCCATGGACTGTAGCTTACTGGGCTCCTCCATCCATGGGATTTTCCAGTCAAGAGTACTGGAGTGGGGTGCCATTTCCTTCTCCAGAGGATCTTCCTGACCCAGGGATCAAACCTGGGTTTCCCCCACTGTAGGCAGACGCTTTACCATCTGAGCTACAAGGGAAGCACTCAGTGAGAGAGTTACTATTATTATTAGAGATTCGCTATACTGAGTATGAGACTTCCCTGGTGACTCAGATGGTAAAGAATCTGCCTGCAATGCAGGAGATTTGGGTTTGACCCCTGGGTCAGAAAGATCCCCTGGAGAAGGGAATGACTACCCACTCCAGTATTCTTGCCTGGAAAATTCTATGGACAGAAGAGCCAGGCAGGCTACAGTCCATAGGACTGCAAACAGTTGGACACGACTGAGCGACTAACACTTTTGTTTTTCACATTTAGTATATTTACCAAATAACCTGTTCCCAAGTTATCTGTGTGGGTGTGTATGTGGAGGGGGTTGTGTAGTTGGAAATTTTACCCACATCAGACACTTCCCTAGTGGTCCAGCGGCTACGATCCCATAAGCTGCAACTAAAGATCCTGCTTGTTGCAACTAAGACCCAGTGTAGCCAAATAAATAAATAAAAATAAAACAATTGTTTTCCAAATGTGTTCTATGGAGCCTCGATGAAAGGGGGATAGGGTTGGAGGTGGGAGAGCTAGTGGGGTTCAGGGTTTCTACTCTCTCTTCAATGAGACCAATTTTGTTTTATATACATGCTTTGTACCCAGGAATTACATTTAAGATAATATTGAATAAATAAGTCTTACAATTAAAAATGAAAAACACAATATTATAATGATGATGATAATGACTTTTAACCCATTATTACATGGCAGATACTACAAGAGTATGTTAGGTATTATTATTATCCTCACTATACTAGTAACAAATTAAAATTATATATATACATATGTATACACACACACACACTTTTGCCCCCTGTAGTGCTTTGAATAAAATATATACTTGGCAGTGCTATGACAACAACCTGAAATATTCCTCAATTTTGAAAGCACTTGTAAACAGATCTTCCAGGTCTAAACTTAAAATATAATTTCTTAAACGTTAGGCAAAATCATTTTCTCACCTTTTTGAAATACTAACCCATAGCTATACATAGCCATCAGCTAGGAATTCACACCTCTCCATTCAGCCTCTTAATGAGTCAGCATCCTTCATTTGATTCCTATTAAAATGAAGAAGCGTGAAATCAGTTTTGGGCAAGTTGAGAAAAATAGACTGCCTCTGAATTTTCCACTGTAATTTCATCCCAGGGGCCCTAGAAACGCAGACACATGCATGCCTACTAGCTAACACACCACATCTCGTATACATGTTTTGGGACACACACACACACACACACACACACACACACACACACACACACACACACGGAAAGGGTTTATTATTGTTATGCAAATATATCTCTTAACTAAAGACCAGAATGCCAAATTGTCTAACGAATTTATTACTTCTGAGCTCTGAAAAAAAATGCATGAGGATGACAAAACATTGCCTAAATTTCTTATAAAATTATCTAAGCTGCTACTTGTGTTTGGGGTTGCAGAGCTTTTGTTGTCATCTGATATGTATTTTTTTGTCAAAGAATGAAAAATTCAGTTTGCCTTAGAAAGTGTGAAAAGAATCATCTCATTTTACTGGCCAAAGGGTTCCCTTTCATGTTGCAACAACCCAGTGTTGATGGAAATCTGGGACATTGTTGCTCAAATTCTCAAAGGCACAGAAGAGATTGGGAGACTGTTTCTCTCCCTTCACCTCTTAGCACAGGGGTGTACAGTTGTAGCTTCTGTCCTAACACCCATAGAGACCTCTGAATTGATCTTTCTTTTTTCCCTTCAAGGAAATAATTATTTTCAACAAGTTTTGTTGATTAAAATAATCATATCATTTAAATAGGTCTTTAAAACAAATAAAAAATTTAAATGATTATAAAACCTGTGCTTTCTGCAGTATAATCACAGCCAGAAGCTCTATGTGTACATAATAAATAAGGCGACAGCACAACTATCACACAATGTCACAAATATTCTTTGAAACCAGGAGGCTATAAATAAATAAATTAGTTAGTTAGGAAGAAAAGTCTGGCTATTGCAACCAATGGATGAGAACATGCTGTGATGAAAAGATTTAGGAAAACAGGGCTATTGTTTTTAATCTTTAGTAACTAGCTTGATTTTATTGGAAGAGTCATTAATTGCTTTTGAGACTTTGTTTTTTTCCTATGCTGAATAGAAAGATTTCTAGCCCTACCTGTGCTAACTACTCAGTGTGATAATATGTGTATTATAGTTAATTTGTGCAGTTCAACAGATATGTCCCTTCTATCAGGTGTGTGGAAGGATTGCACTTGTCCTTTACGTTGAAGTTCAGTTCAGTTCAGTTCAGTTCAGTCGCTCAGTCATATCCGACTCTTTGCGACCCCATGAACCACAGCACGCCAGGCCTCCCTGTCTATCGCCAACTCCCGGAGTCCACCCAAACCCACATCCATTGAATCAGTGATGCCATCCAATCATCTCATCCTCTGTCGTCCCCTTCTCCTACTGCCCTCAATCTTTCCCAGCATCAGGGTCTTTTTCAATGAGTCAGCTCTTCGCATCAGGTGGCTAAAGTATTGGAGTTTCAGCTTCAGCATCAGTCCTTCCAATGAACACCCAGGACTGATCTCCTTTAGAATGGACTGGTTGGATCTCCTTGCAGTCCAAGGGACTCTCAAGAGTCTTCCCCAACACCACAGTTCCAAAGCATCGGTTCTTCGGCACCTAGCTTTCTTTATAATCCAATTCTCACATCCATACATGACCACTGGAAAAACCATACCCCTGACTAGATGGACCTTTGTTGGCAAAGTAATGTCTCTGCTTTTGAATATGTTATCTAGGTTGGTCATAACTTTCCTTCCAAGGAGTAAGTGTCTTTTAATTTCATGGCTGCAATCACCATCTGCAGTGATTTTGAAGCCCAGAAAAATAAAGTCAGCCACTGTTTCCCCATCTACTTGCCATGAAGCGATGGGACTGGATGCCATGATCTTCGTTTTCTGAATGTTGAGTTTTAAGCCAACTTTTTCACTCTCCTCTTTCACTTTTATCAAGAGGCTCTTTAGTTCTTCTTCACATTCTGCCATAAGGGTGTGTCATCTGCATACCTGAAGTTATTGATATTTCTCCTGGAAATCTTGATTCCAGCTTGTGCTTCCTCCAGTCCAGCGTTTCTCATGATGTACCCTGCATATACGTTAAATAAGCAGGGTGACAGTATACAGCCTTGACGTACTCCTTTTCCTATTTGGAACCAGTCTCTTGTTCCATGTCTAGTTCTAACTGTTGCTTCCTGACCTGCATACAGATTTCTCAAGAGGCAGGTCAGGTGGTCTGGTATTTCCATCTCTTTCAGAATTTCCCACAGGTTATTGTGATCCACAGAGTCAAAGGCTTTGGCATAGTCAATAAAGCAGAAATAGATGGTTTTCTGGAACTCTCTTGCTTTTTTGATGATCCAGCTGATATTGGCTCTGGTTCCTCTGCCTTTTCTAAAATGAGCTTAAACATCTGGAAGTTCACAGTTCATGTATTGCTGAAGCCCGGCTTGGAGAATATTAAGCGTTACTTTACTAGTGTGTGAAGTGAAGTGAAGTCGCTTAGCTGTGTCCAACTCTTTGTGACCCCATGGACTGTAGCCTATCAGGCACCTCCGTCCATGGGGTTGTCCAGGCAAGAATACTGGAGTGGGTCGCCATTTCCTTCTCCAGGGATCTTCCCCACCCAGGGATCAAACCCAGGTCTCCCGCATTGTAGGCAGATGCTTTTACCATCTGAGCCACTGAGATGAGCGCAATTATGTGGTAGTTTGAGGATTCTTTGGCATTGCCTTTCTTTGGGATTGGAATGAAAACTGACCTTTTCCTGTCCTGTGGCCACTGCTGAGTTTTCCAAATTTGCTGGCATATTGAGTACAGCACTTTCACAGCATCATCTTTCAGGATTTGAAATAGCTCCACTGGAATTCCATCACCTCCACTAGCTTTGTTCGTAGTGATGCTTCCTAAGGCCCACTTGACTTCACATTCCAGAATGTCTGGCTTTAGGTGAGTGATTACACCATCATGATTATCTGGGTCATGAAGATCTTTTGTGTAGTTTTTCTGTGTATTCTTGCCACCTCTTCTTAATATCTTCTGCTTCTGTTAGGTCCATACCATTTCTGTCCTTTATTGAGCCCTTCTTTGCATAAAATGTTCCCTTGGTATCTCTAATTTTCTGAAGAGATCTCAGTCTTACCCATTCTATTATTTTCCTCCATTTCTTTGCATTGATCACTGAGGAAGGCTTTCTTATCTCTCCTTGTTGTTCTTTGGAACTCTGCATTCAGATGCTTATATCTTTCCTTTTCCCCTTTGCTTTTCGCTTCCTGTCTTTTCACAGCTATTTGTAAGGCCTCCTCAGACAGCCATTTTGCTTTTTTGTGTTTGTTTTTCTTAGGACGGTCTTGATTCCTGTCTCCTGTACAATGTCACAAACCTCAGTCTATAGTTCATCAGGCACTCTGTCTATCAGGTCTAGTTCCTTAAATTTATTTCTCATTTCCACTGTATAGTCATAAGGGATTTGATTTAGATCATACCTGAATGGTGTGAGTTAAATTTACCCATTCCAGTCCATTTTAGTTCACTGATTCCTAGAATGTCCATGTTCACTCTTGCCATCTCCTGTTTGGCCACTTCCAATTTGCCTTGATTCATGGACCTAACATTCCAGGTACCTATGCAATATTGCTCTTTACAGCATCGAACCTTGCTTCTATCAACAGTCCCATCCACAACTGGATGTTGTTTTTGCTTTGGCTCCTTCCCTTCATTCTTTCTGGAGTTATCTCTCCTCTGATCTCCAGTATCATATTGGGCACCTAATGACCTGGGGAGTTCCTCTTTCAGTATCCTATCATTTTGCCTTTCATACTGTTCATGGGGTTCTCAAGGCAAGAATACTGAAGTGGTTTGCCATTCTCTTCTCCAGTGGACCACATTTGGTCAGACCTCTCCACCATGACCCGTCTGTCTCAGGTGGCCCCACAGGGCATGGCTTAGTTTCATTGAGTGAGACCAGACTGTGGTCCATGTGATCAGTTGGCTAGTTGTCTGTGATTATAGTTTCAGTCTGTCTGCCCTCTGACACCCTCTCTCAGTGCCTACCATCTTACTTGGATTTCTCTGACCTCGGACGTGGCGTATCTCTTCATGGCTGCTCCAGCAAAGTGCAGCTGAGGTAAAGTATTGGCATATAAAATGCTCTGTCTAATAAAATATGAGCAGAAGTGAGGTGTGTCACTTTCAGTAGAAACTTTAAGCACCAGAGATTGATTTGCACATGCCCTTCTCACTGCAATAGTGGTTGTAGAAGCTCTCATTGAGATGACATCCTGATCTAGTAATCTTGCCTGGAGAATTCCATGGATGGAGAAGCCTGGCGATCTACAGTCCATGGCGTGGCAAAGACTGAGTGACTAACACTTTCACTCATTTTTTTGTGCAGGATATGCCAATTGCTGCTTTGATGGAAGAAGCTAAGATTAAACTGAGGAGGGGGATTTATAGACTTTTAGAGTCAAGATTTCTCTAAAGAGAGAGCCAAGTGGTGAGGATAGGGGGATGGAATTTCAAGAGAACTACTATAGAAAATCTTACCTGTGTTTCTTGGAGTTTGAAGATTCCTAGGGACTGGTGTCTGGCTTACCAGTTACAAATAAAAACCTTCCAGGAGGCTGGCTGATGCATCCTGTGGTGGGGGCCTGCTTTGTTAGAGTCTGATGGGGACAAGTGTGTGACCCTATTTCCCAAGCCAGGTGTGTACTCCTGGCCTGAAAGGTCAAGGTGACCCCAATAGAAGGTAGATCAGAGGCTGAGGAGGAGGCTAAAGATGGCCAGATCTAGAAGAAAACTATAGGTGGGAATCCCCAGGGTACAGGAACGGAAGCTCCAAATGCAGTGTTTGACTTCAAACATTTGAAAAACCCAACACTGCAGGACTACCATTCAAGATGGTGCCAGTTCTTGGTATCCTCATATCTACCTGAAGGAGGGCCTTGGAAAGGCTAGCAAGTGGGGAGGAGGTGGATAGAATCTTTTTCCCACATCAGGTCTCCAGTCCTGAACTGGCAGGGGGAGGGGAAGGGAGAAGATTAGAAGCAGATGAGACAGCAAATTTTTAATCTGCTGTCACAATTTTTAAAAAACATAACTTGCAGAAGAGACTCTACAGTAAGTCTCTTTAGCAAAAGAGATGATTTCTAAACCCAAAAAAATAGTCAAACTGCTTCTAATATTTTCTTCTATTATTTTTATTTATTCATTTAAACTGAAGTGTGGCTGATTTGCAATATTAGTTTCTGGTATACAGCGAAATTATTCAGTTAATGTGTATGTACACATTTTTTGTTGTTGTTATATGCTCAGTCATACCTGACAATTTGTGACCCCATGTACTATAGCCCTGCCAGGCTTCACTATCAATGAAATTCTCCAAGCAAGAATACTGGAATGGGTAGCCATTCCCTTCTCCAGGGGATTGTTCCTGACCCAGGGATTGAACCCAGGTCTCCTGCACTGCAGGCAGATTCATATATACATATGTGTGTGTGTGTGTGTGTGTGTGTGTGTGTGTGTGTGTATACACAAGGAGATCAAACCAGTCAATCCTAAAGGAAATCAGTCCTGAATATTCATTGGAAGGGCTGATGCTGAAGCTGTAGCTCCAATGCTTTGGCCACCTGATGTGAAGAGCCAACTCACTGGGAAAGACCCTGATGCTGGGAAAGATTGAGGGCAGGAGGAGAAGGGGGAGACAGAGGATGAGGTGGTTGGATGGCATCACTGACTTGATGGACATGAGTCTGAGCAAGCTCCGGGAGTTGGTGATGGACAGGGAGGCCTGGTGTGCTGCAGTCCATGAGGTCTCAAAAAGTTGGACACAACTGAGTGACTGTCGCTCAGTCTTGTCCGACTCTTTGTGATCCCATGAATCGTAGTACGCCAGGCCTCCCTGTTCATCACCATCTCCCGGAGTTCACTCAGACTCACGTCCATCGAGTCCGTGATGCCATCCAGCCATCTCATCCTTGGTCGTCCCCTTCTCCTCCTGCCCCCAATCCCTCCCAGCATCAGAGGTTTTTCCAATGAGTCAACTCTTCTCATGAGGTGGCCAAAGTACTGGAGTTTCAGCTTTAGCATCATTCCTTCCAAAGAAATCCCAGGGCTGATCTCCTTCAGAATGGACTGGGTGGATGTCCTGGCAGTCCAAGGGACTCTCAATAGTCTTCCCCAACACCACAGTTCAAAAGCATCAATTCTTCGGCGCTCAGCCTTCTTCACAGTCCAACTCTCACATCCATACATGACCACAGGAAAAACCATAGCCTTGACAAGACGGACCTTAGTCGGCAAAGTAATGTCTCTGCTTTTGAATATGCTATCTAGGTTGGTCATAACTTTTCTTCCAAGGAGTAAGTGTCTTTTAATTTCATGGCTGTAGTCACCATCTGCAGTGATTCTGGAGCCCCAAAAAATAAATTCTGACACCGTTTCCACTGTTTCCCCATCTATTTCCAATGAAGTGATGGGACTGGATGCCATGATCTTCGTTTTCTGAATGTTGAGCTTTAGGCCAACCCTTTTGCTCTCCTCTTTCACTTTCATCAAGAGGCTTTTTAGCTCCTCTTCACTTTCTGCCATAAGGGTGGTGTCATCTGCATATCTGAAGTGATTGTTATTTCTCCCGGCAATCTTGATTCCAGCTTGTGTTTCTTCCAGTCTAGCGTTTCTCATGATGTACTCTGGATAGAAGTTAAATAAGCAGGGTGACAATATACAGCCTTGACGTACTCCTTTTCCTATATGGAACCAGTCTGTTGTTCCATGTCCAGTTCTAACTGTTGCTTCCTGACTTGCATACAGATTTCTCAAGAGGCAGGTTAGGTGGTCTGGTATTCCCATCTCTTTCAGAATTTTCCACAGTTTATTGTGATCCACAGAGTCAAAGGCTTTGGCATAGTCAATAAAGCAGAAATAGATGTTTTTCTGGAACTGTCTTGCTTTTTCCATGATCCAGCGGATGTTGGCAAATTGATCTCTGGTTCCTCTGCCTTTTCTAAAACCATCTTGAACTTCAGGGAGTTCACAGTTCATGTATTGCTGAAGCCTGGCTTGGAGAATTTTGAGCATTACTTTACTAGCGTGTGAGATGAGTGCAATTGTGCGGTAGTTTGAGCATTCTTTGGCATTGCCTTTCTTTGGGATTGGAATGAAAACTGACCTTTTCCTGTCCTGTGGCCACTGCTGAGTTTTCCAAATTTGCTGGCATATTGAGTGCAGCACTTTCGCAGCATCATCTTTCAGGATTTGAAACAGCTCAATTGGAATTCCATCACCTCCACTAGCTTTGTTTGTGTGATGTTTTCTAAGGCCCACTTGACTTCACATTCCAAGATGTCTGGTTCTAAATTAGTGATTACATCATCATGACTATCTTGGTTGTGAAGATCTTTTTTGTAGTTCTTCCATGTATTCTTGCCACCTCTTCTTAATATCTTCTGCTTCTGTTATATATGTATGTGTATATGTGTGTGTGTATATATATATATATCTGAATATACATGTATTCTTTTTTCAGTCTTTTTCATTATCGTTTGTTACCAGCACTGAATATAGTTTCCTGGCTGTACAGTAGGACCTCCTTGTTTACCCATCCTACATATAATAGTTTGCATCTGCTAATCCCAACCTCTCAGCCCTTCCCTCTCCACTCCCTCCCCCTTGACAATCACAGGTCTATTCTCTACATCTGTAAGACTGGGTTTTTGTTTTGTCGATATGTTCATTTGTGTTGTGTTTTAGATTTCTCATGTAAGTGATACCATATGGTATTTATTTTTCTGTTTCTGACTTATTTTACTTAACATGATAATCTTGAGGTCCAGCCATGTTGCTGCAAATGGCATCATTTCATTCTTTTAGTTGCTGAGTGATATTCCATCATATATACGTATACCACAGGTTCTCTATCCATCCATCTCTCAGTGGACATTTAGGTTGTTTCCATGTCTTGGCTATTGTAAATAGTGTTGCTGTAAATGTGGGCTTGTGTCTAATGGTTTCTGAGATATTATGTTGAGATGCTGCCATGGCAGTGGGGTTGGGTAGAGAGATGGACACCTCTGAAGAGAGGGTTAGAGGTGGAACAGCCAAGCCTCATGAAGGGCGAGCTTCCCCTTGACAGGGAACAGGTGTCACTTGGGTGCTTTTCTGGCTTTCAGGGCTAGGAAAGAGCCTCAATGGGCATCGACTCTGAGGAGCCTGGGAGCAAGGATCTGATTTTCCAGTTTCAGGAGACTATGGTGATTTGGACAAGGTGCATCTGGCAGTGACTTTTATGGAAAATCACCTGGGAGTCACTGCTGAATGTGAGCACTAGGTGAGGTCCCTGGTGCCTCTGCATTGTCCTTCAGAGGGAGCCCTGCTCCCCTAAGAAGGGAGGATTCAGGGTCATGCTTAATTTGATTTAGAAAAGTTAAATAATTGATGTCTTGCACCTGAACGAAGTGGTTATAAATTTATAACCACTGCATGAGGGAATGGGGCCGCAGGGTGTAATCCTGGAAAGTCAGAGGAGGGGAATTAGGCCACCCTTTAATTAACTGCTCTCTACAACATGCCTGTCAAGTGCACACTGGGCAGGTACCTAGAGTCCCATTTTGCTGGCAATAAAATTAAGTCACAAACAGCTTGTCCACCTGGGAAGATCTTGGAGTGAGAAATTATCAAGCCAGAGAGCTGGAGATCAGATGGCTACTCTGGCTCCTGATCACCCCTCTCCCTGGACTCCTTCCTTTAGACTCCTTCCTCCAGAAACACTGGGGCCACAGGAAGGCTGAAGGGGAAATATGCAGGAAAACCTCAGTGGGGATTGAATTCATGCCTGCCTGTAGGTGGAAGGGAATAAAAGGGGAACTTACAAATCCATCAGGGAAAAGGGGACATTAAAGAGAAAAGAGAACAAGTTATAAATGAAAAGGGGTGGGAAGTTAATGGGGACTAAAATAAATTAAAATTTTATGTGCTCCACAGGGTATGTAACACTTCACATGCAGTTAGGAATTAAATCATGACTCCTGCAACCTCTGTTCCCTGGAGGCAAAGGTAGGAAGTGATAGTGTTGGGGAGGTGGAAAGAAAACCCCAGAGGGCCATTGTTACAGACTTGGGGTAGGCATTGGGTATCCAGCAGCGAGACCTCTTGGCTTTACCTGCGTCCTCCATGGACTTATATTTGCAAACAGAACAAGGCTCAGGTATACGGAGGGGGAAAGAAGCAAAGTGAAGCTGCTCTTTCCTCTCTTGTCTCAGTCATGCATAGTGGAAAAGGGATTTACACTCCCATTTCACAGGGAGCGTGATTTCTCCTGTAAACGAACAAAGGTACACTTCCTAATACTTGTGACAGCTAACTTATGCTCAGAATTTTCAGTGTGGAAAGCACTTTCATAAATATGGCCCTGTGGGAACAGGATCCTTTGAAACAGATAGGATCAAGTGTTTTAACTGCTCAGTTGAGTTCAGTCGCTCAGTCGTGTCTGACTCTTTGCAACACCATGAATCACAGCACACCAGGCCTCCCTGTCCATCACCATGTTCCGGAGTTCACTCAGACTCACATCCATTGAGTCGGTGATGCCATCCAGCCATCTCATCCTCTGTCGTCCCCTTCTCCTCCTGCCCCCAATCCCTCCCAGCATCAGGGTCTTTTCCAATGAGTCAGCTCTTTGCATGAGGTGGCCAAAGTACTGGAGTTTCAGCTTTAGCATCATTCCTTCCAAAGAACACCCAAGGCTGATCTCCTTCAGAATGGACTGGTTGGATCTCCTTGCAGTTGAAGGGACTCTCAAGAGTCTTCTCCAACACCGCAGTTCAAAAGCATCAATTCTTCGGCGCTCAGCTTTCTTCACAGTCCAACTCTCACATCCATACACGACCACAGGAAAAACCATAGCCTTGACTAGACGGACCTTTGTTGGCGAAGTAATGTCTCTGCTTTTGAATATGCTATCTAGGTTGGTCATAACTTTTCTTCAAAGGAGTAAGCGTCTTTTAATTTCATGGCTGCAGTCACCATCTGCAGTGATTTTGGAGCCCCCCAAAATAAAGTCTGACACTGTTTCCACTGTTTCCCCATCTATTTCCCATGAAGTGATGGGACCGGATGCCATGATCTTAAGTCTTCTGAATGTTGAGCTTTAAGCCAACTTTTTCACTCTTCTCTTTCATTCTCATCAAGAGGCTTTTTAGTTCCTCTTCACTTTCTGCCATAAGGGTGGTGTCATCTGCATATCTGAGGTTATTGATATTTCTCCCAGCAATCTTGATTCCAGCTTGTGTTCCTTCTAGCCCAGCATTTCTCATGATCTACTCTGCACATAAGTTAAATAAGCAGGGTGACAATATACAGCCTTGACATACTCCCTTTCCTATTTGGAACCAGTCTGTTGTTCCATGTCCAGTTCTAACTGTTGCTTCCTGACCTGAATATAGGTTTCTCAAAGAAAGTTTTAACTGTTACATCTCCGTTATTTTACAAATGTAGAAAATGAGCTCAGAAACTCACCTAACGGGCCCAAGATAGCACAGATAACCACCAGTGGAATCTGATATTTCAAACCAAGGTTTTGCTGACCAAAATATTAATGAGGATGATGATGATGATGCAAAAGGCTGTAAATAAGAAAGAGTTTATTTGGAGTCTTACGAATTGCAATTCAGGAGACACAAATTCTAGTAAATTTGAGTGAAGAGAAAGAGTTTTATAAAGACAAAGGCTCATAATGACAAAATGTCATGAAATTGTTAAAAGTCATCTGGTGAGATTTGTGATTGACTCTGATACAAACAGGAAAATATTTGTCCTTAAGGAATTATGAGTTGTTTTAGGATAGCGGTCAGATAAGTATGAATCCTCAGATAAGTAGACAGACTATCATAAGTTGTTTTATGGCAAGAGTCCCATAAGTACCTTGAGTTTCTGGCAGGAGTTCTGGATGACACAATCAGGTCAAAAGTCAGATTCCATACAGGCTGAGATGTGTGTAAATCACACTTCTTAGCTGACCTCCCAGCTCCATTTTAGAGAGCTCTTTTAGCAAAACCAACTCCATTTTGATTTTCCTTTCAGAGTCTTACAATTCTAATACAGACTCACTATTTTCCTCAGGGGAGAAGAGGGTAGAAGAGGAGAAGTTTTTCACAGGGACAGAGTATATAGAATGGTACAGTTGCCACCCTGAGGCCTCTGTGACCCCACATGCTCCCCTCCCAGTGTTTACAAGCCCACAAGGAGAATGTCTCCACTCATCCCTGATTGTTCTCAGCTTTGGTTCTCCAGGAAGTTTTCAAGGGACAGTTCTATAGTGCTTGGGATTGCAAGATGTTTGCATCAGTGCTTCCCACTCAGTGCAAAACAACAGTATCAGCCTCAGTTGTCATGACAACTGTAATATCCCATTCATTTCCAAGTGCTTCCTGGAGTCAGAAAGCAGTAGTTGAATATTATACTCCTGAGAGCAAGGGGTAGCACCTGATGTTAGAGACTAAACTTTGAGTTTGGAGCGTGGTGTCTCCCCTTGCCTTGCACAGACAGAAACTGAACCACAGAACTGAAGCATGCTAATCCATAACCCACTGGCTGGATCAGCAATAGTTAGCATAAGGAAGGGTGGAACAGGAATCATGGATGCCAGTGTCTGAAACAGAGTCCTGGCCTCCATTGGTTTTTCCTCTAGAGAGATTTAGGGGCATTGTGAAAATCATTTATTTCTTCTGATAATTTATTGATAGGAAGACCATAGTTCCTGGTTGACCAAGGGATCCTAGTTTATTCCTGTTTTTTGGCATCAGTATCCATAACTTCTTTCCCTCTGAAATATGTCCTGATTTCTATAATAAAATATATTTTCCTCATAATACAGAGAAGAGAGGGTAATTCCCTGCACCATGTTCTGAGAAGCTGAGAGACGACAGCTTCCATACAACCTAGAAGGACTTCCTTTGATTATAACGTGTATTTGGCCATTGTTATGGGCTGAATTGGGCTTCCTAGGTGGCCCCAGTGGTAAAGAACCTGCCTGCCAATGCAGGAGATGCCAGAGATGTGGGTTCAATCTTTGAGTTGGGAAGATCCCCTGGAGGAGGGCAGGGCAACCCACTCCAGTGTTCTTGCCTGGAGAATCCCATGGACAGGGGATCATGGTGGGCTCCAGTCCATGGGGCTGAAAAGAGTTGAACGTGACTGAAGTGACTTAGCATACATGCACACATGGGCTGAATTATGTGTCCCTCAAATTTGTATATTGAAGTCTTAACACCCAGTACCTCAGAATGTAACCCATTTGGAGACAGGATCTTTGGTAAGTGAGTTACTTAAAGTAAATTAAAATTAGGTCATATGAGTGGGACCTAATCCAATATGACTGGGATCCTTAAAAAAAGAAAAGGTCAGGAACATAGCAATCCCAGAGAGAAAACCGCATGAAGACGGGGAGAAGATGGCTGTCTACAAGCCGAACAGGAGGCCCTTATAAGCAGCCAACTCTGCCAACAGCTTAATCTCCAACTTCTAGCCTGCAGATCTGAGAAAATATATTTCTGTTGTTTAGGTTATCCAGCCTGTGGCACTTTGTTATGGCAGCCCTCACAAGCTAATAGAGTCACTCTCTGGGATGCATAAACAAAGCAGTATTGACCACCAGGAAATAAAGTAATAATGTTCTTGGGACAGTGGGGGCCTGGGCCTGACTTACCCAACAGCTTCACTTGGTTTGTAGGACCAAAGGCCTGAGTAGGAAAAATTACTCTCTAAGGCCCACATTGAGAGAATGGAACCTAGTCAGTCTGAAGTAGCCATGAGGAGCTAGTGGTCCAGTCTGTGGGAACTGTGGATCTTTACAAAGCCCTGGAAACAAGGGCTTTGTCCATCACAACTTTCCCCACTAGCAACTGATCTCCTCTTCCAGTGGGGCATTTAAATTTCCTGACAAGAGTTGTTCTTGTTGGTTGTATTTGCCACCAACAAACAGAACTTAAGTGGCATCTTCTGGCCTTTGGAATTCCATGGTGACCACCATAAAGCACACACACCAGACAGCAGGGGGTAGAAATGATTTTGTCTTATACCCTTATTACTCTGGAGACTGGGTTACGGGCATAAGCAGCATTCCCCTGTGTGACTCATGGGGCCAGTAACCTTTGGTTGGTCACATCCATTCATTATGGGCTGGGTTTGGAGCCAACCCTATAGACTTGCATTTACATCATGGCTCTGCCAGTGCCAGTTCTACCATCTTAGGCAAAAATACAGAATCTTTTTATGATTTGGGATCTGCCCATGAGTGTTATTATTAAGAATTAGGTGGGATGATATTTGTGAATTTTTCAGTATGCTCTCCACCTAAAGAAGCAGAGCTGATGCCAGTAGTAATATTTCTAGACCAAGTCCAGCTTCAATGGAGCCAGCTGCCTTTCTGACCCAAAGAGGTAGACGTTATTAAAATACATTTTTTAGTGGAGGTCCTGCAACTCCACTAAACCATCCTCAAAGTCATGTACCAGCAACTGGTGATCTCAGTTTCCCACAACCTGTATTTCCTCCTTGTTCTTAGCCCTTTCTGAGTGGAGATCTGTGGTTTCTTTGCTTGGAGCACCTACATTCTGAACCTTTCTTGCTGCTGTTGTTGTTCAGTTGTTGAGTCATGTCCAACTTTTTGCAATCCTATGGACTACAGCATGCCAGGCTTCCCTGTCTTTCACTGTCTCCTGGAGTTTGCTCAAACTCATGTCCATTGAGTCAGTGATGCTATCCAACCATCTCATATTCTGTCATCCCCTTCTCCCCCTGCCTTCAATCTTTCCCAGCATCAGAGTCTTTTCTCATGAGTCGGCTCTTCTGATAAGTGACTGAAGAATTGGTGTCTCAGCTTCAGCATCAGTCCTTCCAATGAATATTCAGGGTTGATTTCCTTTAGGATGGACTGGTTGGATCTTGTTGCAGTCCAAGGGACTCTCAAGAGTCTTCTCCAACATCACAGTTCAAAAGCATCAATTCTTCAGTGCTCAACCTTTTTTATAGTCCAACACTCACATCCATACATGATCACTGGAAAAAACAAACCTTTGACTGTACAGACCTTTGTCAGCAAAGTGATGTCTCTGCTTTTTAATACAGTTTAGGTTTGTCATAGCTTTTCTTCCAAAGAGCAAGCATCTTTTAATTTTATGGCTGCAGTTACCATCTCCAGTGACAGTATATAGACACACACACACACGCACACACACACACACACATATATATATGACTAACATATGGGTATATATAAATGAGAAAAATTATATATGTATAAGAAGAAATTCTTTTGTATATGTATTGTGTATTTGTACACAAACATATATTTGTGTATATATATATGTATATGCAAAACAGTAATTGCTGAATCAAGAGATATGAACATTTTTGAGGTTGCTGATATACCCTGTTGCTGTGCACACTATGACCTTACAGATAGGTCCTATACAAGTACTCCAAGGTTGTATAGGGTAGATATTTCACTGGATAGGAATGAGCAGTTTCATTAAAAGAAATGTGTGCTGATTTATAGACAAAATAATATCATTTTAATTTCTACATCTTTAAAAATAAACTAATGCTGATACTGAACATTTCTCATGCTAATCCATTAGCATCATTTGTCTTCTTGTGGATTGTTGGCTTCCGTATTATTATTTTTTAGGCTTCTATTGTTCTTTTTTAACCAATTGGTGTGTACTTGTAAATAGAGTTGCTAGACCTTTGTCTGATACCATTTTATGCAGATGAGGAAATGTGCCTAAGGTTACATAGCTAGTGGCTCAAATCAAATTCAAACTGAGGTTTCTCTGACTCCACAGCTTATTCTCTTCCGATAACACTGTCGTTTCCAGTGCACCAGGGAAATGGTGAATTAAGACAATGTCTGTGTGGGGTCTGAGGCAACTCAGAGCCAGGACCTACATAAATGTGGAGCTTAATTACTGCCATGCAGGTCTTAGAAATGTCTCATAAATAATTTCTTATTTAACCTCAAAATACTCCTATTAAACAAAAATCAAGTATAATTATGATATTGACATTTTACAGATGAAGCTGCTGGGGTAAAGTGATATCCATGTGCATTAGGGCAAGTGGAGGTCAAATTCAGTCTTAGACTCAATACTATTATTTTATGATAATACATAACACTCCATTTATCTGTCACCATCAGAAGGAAGGAGCAGGTCACTTCAGTTAATTTCCAGTTAAATAAAAATTACTCCTTAGATACCAATTTTAGAGAATCTTTTATAAAACTTCTACTAAAAAATATGACTGACTGATTGCACATGTTTGTTTTTTATTCCTCTTGAGAAGCCATTAAAATGATAGTAAATAAAATGTTCAAAGGTATAAAACACAACAATGAAGAAAACATCATGGATGAGACATTTAAATAAATTCCTGAGAAAGACAGAGAGAAAGATTGGAATTGAGAGAGACTGAGAGAGTAGACAGTTGAGACAGGATATAAGAGTCTCAGTGAAGCGATGCTACTTAGTGTGACCAGCTACAACAACATCACTCCCAGGATTTGTTAGGAATTCATGGGCTTGGGTGCCAGAACTGCCTGTTCTGACTCCATGGGTGGGGCTGGGGATATGTATTTAATAGGCTCAGGTCATTCTTATATATGGTCAAGTTTGAGAAGCATGCATCTAGAGAATGCCTGGGTGATACATACAAGGAAGTTGTTCTTTGCTTTCTTCATCCCAGAGGGGCTTGACATTTCCAAGCCCCAGGTGCAAGGGAGAGAGAGGTAAGTGTCCTCCTGTCATTTGGGGGGCCCAGGGCAACAGGACACCCAGAGTCTTCTAGCCCCCAGCTTGCCCTCCTTCCCTCTCTTCTGCACTACTCAGGGCCTCCTGGACACCTGAGTAGTCAGCCCAGTTGGCATATCATAGTTCCACCCACACCTCCACAGATGGCTCCCTTTGGCTACTGTTCAAGGCTTAGGGGAGAGGTCCATACAGTGCCTGAAAGAGGACTTGGGGCTCAACTGGGCAGAGAATTCTGGGGTCCCAGTCACTTAGAGCTCATCTTAGTTCAGAAAGGAATCTGTGAGCACTGGATAGTTTCTCTCATGGTTTCTCAAACTCCTTGCCCAGTGGCGAGAGCAAGAGCTGGAGGAAGGACCTTGCAGGAGCTTCTGTAGCACAGGGGCCAGAGCAGAGGCTTCCACCACATGGCTGGAAGAGTGAACAGGAAAGTAACATGGGTTTATAAATAGATAAATTAATTGAAAGCACATACACAGAATCCATGGTATTACTTAACACCTTTATTTTCCCTGACTTCCAGACAATTCTCTAAATTGAGAAATTGGATGTCCTTTAGAGAAAAGATTTCTGCATTTCCTCCTCCCAGGGATCTTCTTAAAAGATAATCACACTTCTAGCCTAATCATCCTGGGCCATGACCTGACAGATGAATGCCCTGCCTAGAGGTATCAACCCTAGTCAGCTCTTGGTTGTCACATTTAGATATAGACACAAGTAAGGATCAGTGAAAAGTGGAGGATTGCCAGCATCATGAAAGAGAAGAAGACAAGGTAGAATAAAATAACCCCATAAAAAACATAACAAGAAAATCTAAGAGAGCATAAAGGAAAGTCTAACTAGAATTCTCTGCATTAATAAGAATAGTTAGCATTCATAGCATAAGATATTATTTTATAAGAATGGAAAATTCAAAGCAGTAAATACCTATTTGATATCAGTACTCTGGTTACCAAAGTGGCATCACGTATGGCCATACAATAACCATTCAACTCTCTTCCTCTTTTCTGACAAAATTCTTATTGTGTTCTCCAAATGCCTTGTTTCACGGGAGACTTGGTCACTCCCTGGCACCAGGAGTGAATCTTGGGTGAGATAATAGTGGTAATCCTGTTCTGTCATGTAACTGGCTTAAGAATGAGTATGTGAGAGGATATTGGCCAATGAGGTTTGAAGAAAGTCTGTAGTGCTGGTTCTGGGAAAGATTTTTCTTTTGTAAAAAAGGATGCAATACAGAGGTTTCCTTTTCCTTCCTCCCATCTAGTTGTGTGAGGATATGATGCTTGGAGTTGCTACAGCTATCTTATCACTAAAACTCTGTAAGTCCAATGACAAGGGTGACACAATGAAACTGCCAGAGCCCCTATGCCATTAAGCATCTGAGTTTATTAATCTATTAGGCCACCAACCTCTGGACTTTTTCCTATAGGAGATCATCTATCTCCTTTCTATTTAAACCATTTTGAGTTGAGCCCTCACTTACTGGTAGCAAACATTATCCTAATTGAAATATTAAAATAAAAATATTCAATAGAACTTGTAGAATATAATACCAAGAAAGTCCCTAAAAATAATAATAAGAAAAAAGTAGTAGAATGTATGAATTAAAAGATCAGACTTAGAGGATCATTCCAGGAAGGGACTCTAGAAAGAGCAGAGAAAATGGAGAAGGGTGAAATTATCAAAGAAATAGTACAATGGAAATTTCTCAGACTGATGGTTGTAAGTTTCCAGTTAGAAGGCCTTCCCTATTATCAATTTGAATAAATGAAAAAGATCAAAATGTTGACACATTATTGTAGCATTTCAGAACAGCAAGGATAAAAAGTTGTTTTCAGAGAGGGAAAAATAGTGGTCATGACAAGCCCACTTATCATATCAGCAATCCTGTATGCTAAAATTTAGTGGGACAATTCCTGTAAAATACTAATGAAAAAATATTTCCAATAAAGAATTCTACGCTCAACCAAACTGAGTAGGAAAGTAGAATAAACATATTTTCAAACATACACTGAAAAAGAAGATATGTGGAAATTTATATTATTATTTGGTAAATACCCATTTCTTCTCCCCCTGTATTTTAGAGGATTATACTTCCTTATCCCTTTGAGGACTGGCTATGTGATGTTCTTTATCCAGGGTCTGCAAGTCCATGTGACGTATACCATATTGATCAGAAGTTTTAAGTGTGCTTGTGAGGTTAACTTAGGCCTCTTATATTCTATCCTCTTTCATAAAGAAGTCAAGCCTGAGTCAGTGCTGATTTTTAAATCTGGGTTTTTAAATCTGATTTTTAAATCACAGCTTGGAAGCAAGGCAAATAGCATTGAGTTGTTTCAATGGAAAAGGAAGTCTAGATATGATGAAGAGTTTGCATAAAAGAATAGCACAGCCCCCAAAGACCATAAGAATATATCCCTTCTATCCTGATCCAAACCCTCAGATCCTTTCTCATACATCTTCCCTCAGATTTCTGATCATATGATTGAGAAATATTACAGTTTATTTTCTGTGTTATCTCCTAACATTTATACCTTGAAATGACTCCTAGGGGACTGGAGAGAATTGAGTCTGGCCATAGCTGCCAGAGTAATGAGTGGATGTAGGGATAGAGGTTGAGAATGATCAGCATTTTCCTGCAATACAGATATTATCACATTTCTTTAGGGAGGAGAAGACTAGTCTCTGATAGAGAAGAAAGGTATATAGCTAGTAATAAACAAATCCTGGCAGGATATGACGATTAAGTGTCTTTAGCTTCATTTGAATTTACTCATATATCCTCATTCCAAATTTTGGTGTTTGAATTCTCCCTAATTAGCTTGCTGAATTTAACATAAGAGACTATTCAAACTTATAAATTCTATTTGAATTGTAATTCAGTCACATCCACAAGATTAAACATTGGGTTGGTATTCAGATATCTCAATCTGAAGTTAGAAGAGATGAGCCATTTTTATTGTTCTACATAAAGCAAAGGAATTTTGTGGTCACTTAACTGGACCTTGACCTGGAAATTTAGAGCTCTGACGTCCTCATCTTCTTTTTCCATGCTCTACAGCATATTTAAGTACAGCCAACCAACCATTTATATATGTATAATCCAACCAACCAAAGTAGAAACCTTTGTTTCTACTAAAATGTTTTATGAAGCAAGTTATTTGCTAACTCAAAGCTGTGCTTTCTGTAGGCACTTGACTCTAGGTGACCACAGTGATGACTTAAATAGCTGTTTTGCTACTGTATGCCATGAACAACGAGTGTCCCATTTACCCCTAGTAAAAATGGGATCATTAATGCCTTTAAATATAGTCCAGTCAGAGATTCCCATCCTTTTAGATTGTGTTCATTTGGAACCATATCTGGAGCAAATAACTATGTCAGTTAAGGTTTAGTTAGAATGTTAGACTGTAACAGGATATGGCATTTATCATAGAAATTATACCTTACACAGTTGTGAAAGAAGTTTAAGTGGAGATGTGAGATGGGATGTTACAAGATCAAAGAAAGAGGCACTGGCATGGGTAGAGAAGTCAGGATTTGGGAGGGAATCTAAGAAACCAAGCCAAAGTGGGAAACTTAGAGGTGGGAGACTATTGCTTCTGAACCACCTCTTTGTGCCTGTTGCTAGGTAATGGGAGGGGGCCTGGGTTATTGCTGGTCAGCTGGTCAGAAGACCTGGACGTGGAGGGAGATGAGTGAAGACAAGCTGGGACTTGCTGGGCGCCTCTGTTTCTTTTTGTCAACACGTTAAACTGAAAAGAACTTCGAGGAGGAATGGCTACTCCTTCCCTTGCAGCTCCCAAGATTCAGGCAAATTCTTCTAGCAATTCCAGCCCAGAGTCACACAGAAGGGACCCTGGGAAATCTAGTTTCTGGTTTATTCAAGCTGCAACAGAACAATCCAACACATGTTATCTTGGACATCATGTATTTTCTCATCCCTCAATTATTTCTAAAATCAATAAAGGTGATTATCAAACCCATTGATACAGATCTTGATAATGAACTTTGATGTGCTAAATAAAAACTTCTGGATCACTCTCAGGTGAATATTAAAATTTAATGATACACACATGTCATACTGTCTATACAGAAGAATTTCAAACATAATTTCCTAAGACAGACATGACAATCAGAACATAGTTCAAGGTGTAGATATAGATGCATATAAATGTAAGTATATATACATATTGGAGAAGGAAATGACAACCCACTCCAGTATTCTTACCTGGGAAACCCCATGGACAGAGGAATCTGGTGTACATGGGGTTGCAAAATGGTCGGATATGCTGCTGCTGCTGCTGCTAAGTCGCTTCAGTCGTGTCCGACTCTGTGTGACCCCATAGACGGCAGCCCACCAGCTCCTCTGTCCCGGGGATTCTCCAGGCAAGAACACTGGAGTGGGTTGCCATTTCCTTCTCCAGTGCATGAAAGTGAAAAGTGAAAGGGAAGTCGCTCGGGACCTAGGGACTAAACAACATATATACATATATACTTATTGGATGATGGATTACATGCAATTTTACTTCCTGCTGATTTTTTTTCCAGTTATATTATGTTGAACATATTTTATAAGCAGAAGTTTCATAAATTAGAACCAAATTAATAAATTCTTTCTGTTGCTTGTATTTGGGATTAAATACTAAATGGCACATATGAATAGGATAAACATTAAATTTAATCTTTCATAACCTATGATCTGGAACTTCTAGCATTCTAGATACTACCAGCTGAGTTCTCAGCTTTGAGTTCTATAAGTGGACCAGTGACTTCTTTTCTGTATTTCTTCCTCTTCCATCACTTTTCATGGTGCTGCAAAGAAAACGGACTTTCAAAGTTGCAACCCCTCCTACCCACACTCCATACTCCCCTTCACATAAGTGAAAACATTAACCTTCTCATTTAATGAAAATCATGGCCCCGAGGCTTTGGCACTGGACAGAGACATGGACTGCCTTAGGAAGAGGCAGGTTGGAATTGGCTGCTTCTGCCTGGGTCTGTGCACTTGAAATCTCCACACAGCAGAGCAAAGTGCCTGGCCTCATGAAATGTTATTTGAATTTGGCTACTGGGAAAGAAGGGTAAAATCTAACAACTGTATCTTAGTTTCATGTTTGGGTTGGAGGGTGGAGATATGGGTTTCCGTGACCCTCAGGGAACAAAGAAGCTGGGTTGGCATTTAATTTCATCATAGGAATCATCCACTATGACCGTCCAGGGGGCCTATGCCCGCCAGTCTCTTCCCTCTGACTATATTTAGTCCATTATGAATATGGAAAAATATTGAAAATGATTCACATCGACATCCCTCTGTCTAGCCTAATAACATCAAAGTCATTAACAACGAACGGAAGCTCACCCTGACAGTGTGATCTTCCTCTGCCTGTCTTGCACACTGGCCACAGGAAACTAGCCTGCATGCCCTGCCTCTCCCCAATCACCTTCCTGCTCCTAAGAGGGAAAAATAAATGCCAAAGAAAGAAAAGGTTTCTGTTGGCTCTGTGTGCTATTGAAATGTGAGCCAGCTAGAGTCAGGCCCTCGTCATGGGGAAGCGGGGAGGGTGAAATGGGCGTTGATCGAGAGACCTCCTCTGTCCCTCTCTATGCCTTGCACTGCTCCCTATGAATCCCAACTGAGCAGCTGATGCTCTACAATCCCAACTGTCATTCTCCCATCTGGCAACCCTAATGTCTTCATTATGATGAGTTCTGCTCAGGTTTTTCCTATAGAGGACTCTTCCATGTATTACCTCACGTATTACTCCACTAACACGTGAGTCCATGGTCCTTTGCCTTTAGAGAATTTATCAGAGTTTATTTATTTAAATACGAATGTGTTTTCTGCACAGCCTACAAGCTCTGTGAAGGCAGGGACTTAATTTTGCCCACCATTTTATAGGCCTGGACCCTATAAAACTGATGAGTGTCTAGGGGTTTTAAAGAAATAGTTAAATAAATGAATAAAAGGATGGGAGAAAGAAGGAAGGGGGAGGGGAGAGACGGCAAGTGAGAAGAGAGAGGGTGAGGCAGAAAGAGAGAAAGAAGTTGAGAGATAAAATACAATCAAATAATTGACTTTATTTTATAGTAAGTGAACTAGAGATACTGAACTGGTGAGCCATTTGTTCAGGCCTCTTTGCAAAACAAAGGAAAAGTGTATATGAGTTACTGCATTTTTCACATTCGGTCTTTGGGTTTCCCACCCAACCCTCACCATGAAGACATTTGTTCCCCTAGAATTAACATTGATTATGTTGTGGGCTCACCATGCCCACCCACTCTTGCTCTGCCTTTCTCTGGCCTATGACAGGTCATGATAGGCAAGTAAACCCTGGACAACTGTGTGGTCCGGGCAGAGTATCACACAGTGACAGAAAGACCTGAAACCACTTCTTGTACTGTTTTTGGTGTGGACTTGGGGTGGTGAGCAATTTCTCTAACCTTTATACAGTTATCTTCACCACCAAACTGTCCAGCCTAATTCTTCTAACCCAAGGCTAACATTAATCTCCTCTTCTCAATTGCATTGCTTGGCATGTGACAGAGAGAAACCCATAGTGCAGCTTCATCTACTTGCGTTTAATTTCCTGACTTTTCACATGTCTCTTCCTATATCACATCCAACATCTGTGCTCTCCAGGAAGAGTCTGCTCCAGAGCCCCTCTTGGCAGGGGCTGAGTAGAATATCCACCTTTTCCAGCATCAGAGTATCTCGCTAAACCAAGAGAAATGGCTCATGGAGAAGTGAGATCAGTTAGTCCAAGACCTACTCGCAGCCTTTTGAGAGCATAGGCACAGGATTCCCTCCTGCAGCCAAAGAAAGATTTGGAGGAAAACTCACGCAATTTCCTTTTCTGCTCCCAGTGAGGACCTGAGAATTTCCCAGCTCTTTGATGTTGAAGAGAAAAGGAACTTGCTGATATCTTCATTCTACTTCATAAAGGGGAGTGAAGAAGAATTAACTTTGTAAATACCACTGATAAGTGTTTGTTCAAAGTTAAGTTGACCAGTTGGATTGTTAAACAAATGTGTGTAAAAGATTGGATAAAGGTATGGATTTTCTTTAGGAACCAGCATGTGATCAGCAAGAGAAGTCATGTCAAACCCTTCTTGGAAACTACAATGTATTGGAAGATTGGGCACATGTCACAGATAGGATATACATTCTTCTACATTGGAAGTTTGGATGGAACAGCTAATATGATGAATTATGGAAATGAGATTGAAAATAATCTCAGTAAGTTCTTTACTTTTTAACTTTTTAAGAAAAGACTTTATTTTTCTAAATATAAGTTTTAGTTAAAAGCAAAAATTTGAGTGTAAAATAGAGTTCTCACATGCTCCCTGCCCTCACACATGCACAACCTCCCCCACTATCAACATCCCATGCCATAATGGTACAATAGTTATAATCAGTAAACCTGTATTGACTTTAGTATTAATGATGTTTACTTAGTAGTTTTTTTTCCCCA
The DNA here is from genome assembly GCF_023091745.1 of Budorcas taxicolor. Lineage (NCBI taxonomy): Eukaryota > Metazoa > Chordata > Mammalia > Artiodactyla > Bovidae > Budorcas > Budorcas taxicolor. Next base: position 4,402,512 of record NC_068912.1, read on the forward strand.
TGGCTGCCTGGTTCTCCACCAAAGCTTTCAATGTTTCTTTCTTTTTTTTTTTTTTAATTAGTTTTTAATTTTTTTAATTTTAAAATCTTTAATTATTACATGCGTTCCCAAACATGAACCCCCTTCCCACCTCCCTCCCCATAACATCTCTGTGGATCATCCCCATGCACCAGCCCCAAGCATGCTGTATCCTGCATCAGACATAGACTGGCGATTCAATTCTTACATGATAGTATACATGTTAGAATGCCAAATCAATTTTATTGTTGCCAAGGTGAAGAATTGAAGTCACTCAGTCATGTCCGACTCTTTGCAACCTCATGAACTATAGCCTACCACGCTCCTCCGTCCATGGGATTTTCCAGGCAAGAGTACTGGAGTGTGTTTCCATTTCCTTCTCTAGAGGATTTTCCCGACCCAGGGATCAAACCCGGGTCTCCCACATTGTAAGCAGACACTTTACCATCTGAGCCACCAGTTGCCAAGGTATTAAGAGAATTTACAAAGAAAGCTGAGTGCTGAAGAATTGATGCTTTTGAACTGTGGTGTTGGAGAAGACTCTTGAGAGTCACTTGGACTGCAAGAAGATCCAACTAGTCTATCCTAAAGGAAATTGATCCTAAATATTCATTGGAAGAACTGATGCTGAAGATGAAACTCCAATACTTTGGCCACCTGATATGAAAAATTGACTCACTGGAAAAGACCCTAAGCCTGGGAAAGATTGAAGGTGGGAGGAGAAGGGGATGACAAAGGATGAGATGGTTGGATGGCATCACTGACTTGACAGACATGAGTTTGAATAAGCTCCAGGAGTTGGTGATGGACAAGAAAGCCTGGTGTGCTGCACTGCAGCCCATGGGGTTGCAAAGAGTCAGACATGACTGAGCGACAGAACTGAACTAAACACATGGTGAGTGTTCTCATTTTAAGTGTATAGTTTGATGAGTTCAGTCAAATGTATACATCAGGTTACTACCACCACAGTCAGAGTATAGAGCTTCAGTGCTTTTTTGATATTATAATATAGGTTACTAACTTCACCCTCACTGTCTGCCAACACTTTCCACCAAGGCCCAGAAACAAGAGAGTAAACTAAATACTTGAGATGAAAATTATATTTTTTATCATTATTTTTAATTGCAGTAAAATGCACATAAAATTTACCACTTTCATCATTTTAAGTGTATGGTTTATTAGTGTTAAGTATATTCCCTTTGTTATGCAATCAATCTCCAGAACTTTTTCAGAGATGGAAAATACATTGAATAACTTTTAAATTAAGTTACCATTCTGAACTGTTTAGGCACTTCCTGAATTTCCAACAGCTAGGGCATATAGGAAGTACTTTGTGTAGGGATTAAGGAACCTCATTCAGTTCAGTATCAGTTCGGTCACTCAGTCGTGTCTGACTCTTTGCAACCCCATGAACTGCAGCACGCCAGGCCTCCCTGTCCATCACCAAGTGCCGGAGTCTACCCAAACCCATGTCCATTGAGTTGGTGATGCCATTCAACCGTCTCATCCTCTGTCATCCCCTTCTCCTCCTGCCCTCAATCTTTCCCAGCATCAGGGTCTTTTCAAATGAGTCAGCTCTTCGCATCAGGTGGCCAAAGTATTGGGAATCTCATTGCTCTGGTTTAAATCCCAGCCCCACCACTTCACGTATTATATCATCTCTAATATACTGCCAATCATAACATACATCATTATTATTTTAAATACTAAAAAGGAAAACAGCGACTCTAATTAAACTAGGAAAGAGTGCCTTAATAACCGTCCTATATGACACATGCATTAGTTCCTCCGATCTCTTGTCGCCTTGAAATTTATCTCTTCCTTTTCAAGGACGTTGGTCATTTACTACAGTGTCTTTTTTAGCATGTGATAGGCTATTCTTTTGTACATATATTGGGACTGGAAAAGGTCAGTTTTCATTCCAATCCCAAAGAAAGGAAAATCCCAAAGAATGTTCAAATTACTATACAATTGCACTCATTTCACATGCTAGCAAGACTGTGCTCAAATTCCTTCAAGCTAGGCTTCAGCAGTACGTGAACTGAGAACTTCCTGATATACAAGCTGGATTTAGAAAAAACAGAGGAACCAGAGATCAAATTGCCAACATCCACTGGATCATAGAAAAAGCAAGAGAATTTAAAAAAAATCTGCTTCATTGATTACGCTAAAGCCTTTGACTCTGTGGATCACAACAAACTGTGAAAAATTCTTAAACAGATGAATACCAGACCACCTTACCTGCCTCCTGAGAAATCTATATGCAGGACAAGGAGCAACAGTTAGAACTGGACATGGAACAATGGACTGGTTCAAAATTAGGAAAGGAATACATCAAGGCTGTATATTGTCACCCTGTTTATTTAACTTACATGCAGAATACATCATGTGAAATGCTGGGCTAGATAAATCACAGGCTGGAATCAAGATTGCTGGGAGAAATATCAATAACCTCAGATACGCAGATAACATCTCTTTACTGGCAGAAAGTGAATAGGAACTAAACAGCCTCTTGATGAAAGTGAAAGAGGAGAGTCAAAAAGCTGGCTTAAAACTCAACATTCAAAAAATGAAGATCATGGCATCTGGCCCCATCACTTCATAGCAAATACGGGGGAAAAGTGGAAACATAGACAGATATCATTTTCTTGGGCTCCAAAATCACTGCAGATGGTGAATGTAGCTATGAAATTAAGACATTTGCTATTTGGAAGAAAAGCTATGACAAACCTAGATAGTGTATTAAAAAGCAGACAATCACTTTGCCAACAAAGGTCCATATAGTCAAAGCTAAGGTTTTTCCAGTAGTCATGCATGGATGAGAGAGTTGGACAATAAAGAGGGCTGAGTGCCAAAGAACTGATGCTTTTGAACAGTGGTGCTGGAGAAGACTCTTCAGAGTCCCTTGGACAGCAAGGAGGTCAAACCAGTCAATCCTAAAGGAAATCAACCCTGAATATTCATTGGAAGGACTGATGTTCAAGCTGAAACTCCAATACTTTGGCCTGATTTGAAAAGCCGGCTCACTGGAAAAGACTCTGATGCTGGGAAAGATTGAGGGCAGGAGGAGAAGGGGATGACAGAGGATGAGATGGTTGGATGGCATCACTGGCTCAGTGGACATGAGTTTGAGCAAGCTCAGGGAGATAGTGAAGGACAGGGAAGCCTGGCATGCTTCAGCCTGGCTCCTGAATCTATACATCCTAACTATGGGAAAAGTGATATCACTTTAAGGCAAATCTAAGGCAATTCATGGGGTTGCAAAGAGTCGGACACAACTTAGCAACTGAATAACAACAGGAATAAAAAGGAACAGCTTGAGCTATTTATGGACACTGTCCTTTTACCAACTTCCATAAAGGACTTGGTAGTTGTTTTGTTAGAAAATATGAAATTGCTGTTGTTCCTCAAGCAATAAATATTTGCTTCTCCAATATAAAATTTATGATCTACTGCTTTATTTCTGTCTTTTTGTGTACACAATAACTTTTAATTCCAAGTCATGGAATACACTTGAAGATATTTTAAACAGCAGTTTAAGCTCAATGTATGTAACAACAGTTGAATTAATAGCAATATAAATAGCTATGACCAAGGCCACACAGGTGCACATAGTCAGAGTTACATCAAACTGCTGCCTGGTTGCCAGTAATTGTCAGAAATCATTGATTATAAGGGAACTCTGATTTCAAAGATGTTAAACATGAAAATAGCGTGTGCTTTATAATCTGTAAAATATAGTGCAAGCTGTGTTCTTGGGCAGGATATTTAACTTCCTTGTGCCTCAGGTTCTTGATCTTTAAAATGAGGTAATAACACTTGTCTCATAAGGTAGGTGTGAAACTTGAAATATTTAGCACGGTAAATGATGTATAATAGACATCCAATAAATATTAAACATTATTTTGATTAAAATAGCATCTTAGTTGTAGCCAAGTATATCAGATATCTGAATCAGATAGTTACAACAAATTACCCTAAACTTAGTGGCTTAAAACATTAAACATTTATTATTTCATAGCTTCTGTTAAATAGGAATTTCAAGTGGCTAACCTGGGCAGTTCTGGTTCACAATACCTAATGTTGTTGTGATTAGGATGTTGGCAGGGGTAAAGTCATCAGCAGAGTTGACTGAGGTTGTAGGATCCACTTCCTAAATGACTGACTCCCATGGTTGTTGGCTGGAGGCCTCGGTCCCTCACCCTGTGTGCCTCTCTAAAGCTTACTGAGTGTCTTCATGACAGCAGCTGGCTTTCCCCAGCAATCTAAGCAATCTAAGAAAGAGGAGGAAATCACAGTGCCTTTTAGGAGCTAGTCTCTGAAATTGTACACTATTACTTCCACCTTTCTTTTCCTCCTTAAATCACTAAGTCCAGTCCACATTCCAGGAAAGGAATTAAGTTCCACCTCTTCAAGGGAAAGAATTCGTGAACACATTTTAAAACCACTACACCGTGATAACTTTAAGCTAGAATAACTACAATCAGCTTCTCTTTCATCCTCTCAATTGTTGGTTTCCTACCTAATATCTGCTCTCTTATTTTCTTTACTAACTATATTAGACAATGAGAAACAGATGGTACATTCAAATTAGAATCCTTTGAGAAGGAAGTGCAGGAAGCTGGGGTAAGCTGCAGCAGTGCAGTTAGCACTATAGTCCTGAAGGGATGAGCATGGAGAGGGTACCAGAATCTGTAAGGAGAATCACATAGGGCAGGCTGTCGAGAGAATAGTGATCTTTGGTCCCAGGACACAGCCAGCTTGAGACAACTTCACAGAAGAAAACCAAAGGAATAAATACCCTGACCTCACTCATCTCCTCCCAATTAGCTAAGGCCAGAGGCATGAAAGCCTGTTACATTTGGGACTTACAGGTAAGACTGCTGTGGGGAAAAGCAGGGTAGAGAAAGGAGGGAGTTAGGTTTGGGTGAGTTGAATCAATGGTATTCAACACATTCTGTCCCCTTTTCCCCTTAATATCTCAAACAGAGGACTCAGGAAATCCCACCAATAACTCTTTCATCATGGTGAGTTGTCAGGTTAATTACACTCCTCCCTCTCTCCTGCCCCGTAACAGGAAATTAACACATTAAGTTAAAACTTAATGTGAAACTTAAAACATTAGCCACAGTTGGGTTCTTCATTTAAGTTTGTAAGAGAAAAATAAGAAGAAAAGAAGCAAGGAGCATAAAAAAATGTTAGAATCTGCCTCTGTAGCATCATGAGGTCTAAGCTGCTATTACAGCAGTTTCTTCTACCACAAATGTCTTATCCCCACCTACCTCTTGCCAGATTCTCAGATGGATAGGATTCTTTACTTTGCAGGGATAACAAAATCTGAATTTCCAAAGAATATGTATTTTTGATGGTCAAGTCTTTAATTTGTTTGCCACGGATTCCCATTGACCAGGGTCATGAGAAGAGGAGTGCTAAAAACCAATCCAGTGAGTTCCTTGTGTTCTCAAGATGGTTTTTCTTATTGCTTCTGCATAACAATAACCAAATTTCTCTCTGATAATCAGGATTAACCACTCCACCCAATACAGTGATATCCCTTCTCTGCTTATTGATTTGGAGATTAGAGGGACCAAAAATGAGCAGAAGGCAGATTTTGCATCTAATTAATATAAAGGATGACTTAGTTCCCAAGAGGAAACTTACCTCTACTGGGCTCTAGAACCTCTAAAAACATAAGCGGATTCATGTCAATGTATGCCAAAACCAATACAGTATTGTAAAGTAAAATAAAGTAAAAAAAAAAAAAAGACATAACCGAAGTCCATAGGAACAGGAAGAAAAATTCTTCCAGAAGGTTATTAGATATTATAGTGAGAGAAGCCTCCCCCAGTTCTATTTCTTGGCTTGTGAATCTACCTCCTAACTATGGGAAAAGTGGAGTCAGTTTAAGGTAAATCTGAAATTTTTTAAGAAGTCCCCCAATTGTGCAGGTTGTTATCTGTCAGCTGGGACCCTAACTGGAACCTCAGTAGGCCAGGCCACTGCTTTATCAAGTCAGCTGCCTCTAGAAGTTGGAACATTTGACAAAACCACTGAATTCCGTGGTTGCAAATTATGTCATACTTTTATAAAAGTATGTCTACTGTTATGAGGCACTGTCTTGTGAGATACCATAATGATGAATGATGTATTTTTAAGCCTGCAAATAATGATGATGACTGAAACACTTCAGGTAGGGAAAGCTAACATTTATCCTGTGAGGACAAGGTGCTGCCTAACTTTACAAAGAGCAGCAGATCCAATGCAACCAGCCTGAAACCTGACAGGACCCTCTGGGGAATGTTACCACACAGAGGGCTCAACTTAGACCTCTGCTGATTGCAAACTGTTCGCATTCAACCGTGATGGTGACCAGACTCACTTTGCTGGAGGAAGACCATGGTACTGAGCCTATGTAAAGTCTTCCTCCATGCTTCTGTGGCCACTTTATGTCCGAGTCCATTGAGTAAGCTCTGGGGTAGCTGGGAAGAGAATTTGATTGGCATCTTCAAGATGGGTTATCTTGTCCTTAGCTGTGGATACACTCTTGTGAGCATTTGTTGACATAAATCTTTTGATTCTCTCAGAACCCCATTTAAGTAACCCTTGTCATCAATTTTTCCAGTTTTATCCTTTCCAAGTTCCTAATCAGTTGGTTAACCCATTACCCACAGTCCATGAATCGGCAAAGATATTTAACTCAGGCTGTTTTTTCTTTTATACAAAATGTGCAATAGAATATGCTACATACAATTCTGCCCAATTATGAGATTCCCTTCCAGAATGGCAATACAGAGCTGCATACTGCGTATATCAGTGTGTAACCACATCAGTGCTTTTTCTTCTTCTGTTAGTTGGTCATGTTGTTGTTGGTTAGTCTCCCAGTCATGTCTGCCTCTTTGTGACCCCATGGACTGCGGAGCAATAGGCCTCCCTGTCTCTCACCGTCTCCTGAAGTTTGCCAAAGTTCATGTCCATTGTATCTGTGATGCCAACCAGCCATCTTATCCTCTAACACCCTCTTTTATGCCTTCTGCCTTCAATCTTCCCCAGCATCATGGTCTTAGGAGAAGTGGCATCAGCTTAGGGGGCAAGGACCCAAGATGAAGACTTTAGAAGCTTTTTATATAGAGAAGGGTGAGTTGAGACAGGAAATGATGGGAAAGCATGAGTAGAGGAGCTGCCTTCTCTGACAGAGGAAGTTAAGGGATTTGGAGGTTCAAAATTTTCAGCCCATTCTATGTCTTTACAAATATCCACACTTCACATCTCATGGTTCAACTCCTTTCCCACAGAACTCATAAAGTAGCCTAAGAGGTATAGAGGTGTCATACCTAGCAGGTAGGACACTATGATGTTTGAAATTCTGCAAAACAGAATCAGGACTTGGGACTCAGCCACATTCACCTTACAACAGCTGAAAATGAAAGACTCTTCAAAGCTGTCCTGGTGGCCTTCTGTTTTCACACTTAATCCTCAACTACGTTGTCATAGCTTTTAATTGGTTTTCCCTAGATTTGCGCCCTAGGCCAAAACACACAAGAATGTTAACTTGGCCTAAAAGAACTTCTTCATTACCTTCTCTGAACCTAGTTCCTTCCCAAGACTTCCCTATCTCATTCATCATTACCAGTATCCATCTAGTTGCTCAACCCCAAATCAGACTCTATCCTTCTCTCACTCTGCATATCCTACTTCTAGCAAGTCCCATGACTCCACTAATCTCTAAGATGTGCTCCAGTCCACTTACTTTTCTGCCTCTACCATATAACCCTACCCTAAGCCAGTTTCCTAACTGGTCTCGCTTTTACTCTTGGCAGCCTACAATTTATTCTTCACTCAGAACTCTGACTGGTTGTTTACAAATCATAAGTGGAGAAAAATAACCATATTACCTAAAGTAATCTTTAGCAATCTTTAAATTCAATGTAATATTTATCAAAATGCCAATGATATTATTTACAGAACTGGAACAAATGACTCTAAAATTTGTATGAAAAGCAAAAGATTTGAATAGCCAAAACAATCTCAAGAAAGAAAGACAAAGCTAGAAGTATCACACTTCCTGATTTCAAACCATACTACAAAGCTATGATAATCAAAACAGTATGGTTCTGGCACAAAAATAGACACATAGATCAATGGAACAGAATAGAGAGCCCAGAAATGAAACCATACTTATATGGTCAATTATTCTATGATATAAGAAAGAAGAATATACAGTGAGTGGGGAAAAGACAGCCCCTTTAATAAATGTTATTGGGAAACTGTACAGCTAAATGAGGAAAAAATCAAACTACTCCACTTTTTCATACCATATACAAAAATAAATCCAAAATGGATTAAAAGCTTAAATGTAAGACCTAAAGCTGTAAAACTTTTAAAAGAAAACACAAGCAAAATGTTCTTTGACAGTAGTCTTAGCAATATATTTTTGGACTTGTTTCCTTAAGAAAGAGAAATAAAAGCAAAAATAAACAAATGAAACTGCACCAAACTAAAAAGCTTTTGCATGACAAAGGAAATTAACTATCAACAAAATAAAAAGGCCACCTACTGAATGGGATAAGGTATTTGCAAACAATATAGCTGAAAAGGAGTTAATATCCAAAATATACAAAGGATTCATACAACTCAACATCAAAAAACAAACAGCCTAGTTGAAAATGGACAGAGGATCAGAATGGGCATTTTTCCAAAGAAGATACACAGATGGCCAATAGGCACATGAAAAGATGCTCAACATCACTAATTATCAGGAAAATGCAAATCAAAACCACAATGAGATATCACTTCACACTTGTCAGAATGCCTGTTATCAAGAACAAATAACAAGTGTTGGCAAGGATGTGGAGAAAAGGAAACCATTGTGCACTTTCTGTGGGAATGTAAACTGGTGTAGCTACTATGGAAAACAGTATGGAATTTTCTCAAAAATTAAAAACAGAACTCCCATACAACCTAATAATTCTACTCCTATTTATCTGAAGAAGACAAAAATATTTATTCAAAAAGATATCTGCACCCCTATTTCATGGCAGTGTTATTTATAATTGCCAAGATATGGAATCAACCTAAGATGACTGAACAGATAAAGAAGATATAGTATATATTTATACAATGTAATATTACTCAGCCATAATAATAAGGAAATTTTGCCATTTGTAGAAAGATGGATAGATGCAGAGGTTATTACTTTGTTAAAAGCTACATATACCCCGGTCCTTCCTTATTTCTCTCTTTTCCTCTATTACTGCTCACCCTGGATCATATGCTACAGGCACATAGACTTTTCAAATCCTTGAACATACCAGCTTTTTCTCATCTTCGGACTTTTGCCCCAGCTGACCTCTTTCCTGAAATATTCTTCCTTCTGATCTTTGTAATTCAGATTTCAGTGAAAATATCTCCTTGTCAAGACTTCAGCATAGCACCTTTCACCTTTTAACTGTATTTTGTTAGTTATTCCTTTATCTAGTTTTCTGCCTATTTATCATATCCCTCTGTCTTTAGAATATAAGAAGGAATCTTGCTTGTCTTGTTCACTAATGTTATCTCTGCACCTAGAACATGACCCATAGTAGCTTCTCTCCTGCTTTCAATCTTTCCCAGCATCAGCATCTTTTCCAATGAGTCAGTTCTTTGCATCAGGTGGCCAAAGTATTGGAGTTTCAGCTTCAGCATCAGTTCTTCCAATGAATATTCAGGACTGATTTCCTCTAGGATGGACTGGTTGGATCTTCTTGCAGTCCAGGGGACTCTCAAGAGTCTTCTCCAACACCAAAGTTCAAAAGCATTAATTCTTTGGTGCTCAGCTTTCTTTATAGTCCAACTCTCACATCCATACATGACTACTGGAAAACCCATAGTTTTGACTAGAAGGACATTTGCTGGCAAAATAATGTCTCTGCTTTTTAATAGGCTGTCTATGTTAGTCACAACTTTTCTTCCAAGGAGCAAGCGTCTTTGAATTTCATGGCTGCAGTCACTATCTGCAGTGATTTTGGAGCCCCCCAAAATAAAGTCAGCCACTGTTTCCACTGTTTCCCCATCTATTTGCCATGAAGTGATGGAACCAGATGCCATGATCTTAGTTTTCTATATGTTGAGTTTTAAGTCAACTTTTTCACTCTCCTCTTTCACTTTCATCAAGAAGCTTTTTAGTTCTTCTTTGCTTTCTGCCATAAGGGTGGTATCATCTGCATATCTGAAGTTATTGATATTTCTCCTGGCAATCTTGATTCCAGCTTGTGCTTCATCCAGTCTAGCATTTTGCATGATATACTCTGCAAATAAGTGAAATAAACAGGGTGACAATTTATAGCCTTAATGTAGTCCTTTCCCGATTTGGAACCAGTCTGTTGGTCCATGTTCAGTTCTAACTGTTGCTTCTTGACCTGCATAGAGATTTTTCAGGACGCAGATCATGAGGTCTGGTATTCCCATCTCTTTAAGAAGGCTCAAAGAACCTGATTTCTTTGAAATACTCATATTATTCATGACAAAGGACAATCAACAGTAGTCATATAGGAAATTACTCATTACACCAATGGAAAATGAACAGACTTCTATGGTGGTCTAGTGGCTAAGACTCCATGCTCCCAATGTAGGGGGTCCAGGTTCAATTCCTGTTCAGGGAACTAGATCTCACCTGCTGCAACTAAAAAGAATTTTTTTTTATATTATTATTATTATTATTTACTTTACAATATTGTATTGGTTTTGCCACACATCAACATGAATCCGCCACAGGTGTACATGTGTTCCCAATCCTGAATCCCCCTCCCACCTCTGCCCCCAAACCACCACTCCAGGTCATCCCAGTGCACCAGCCTCAAGCATCCTGCACTCTGCATCAAACCTAGACTGGCGATTCATTCCTTATATGATACTATACATGTTTCAATGGCATTCTCCGAAATCATCCCACCCTCTCCCTCTCCCACAGAGTCCAAAAGACTGTTCTATACATCTGTGTCTCTTTTGCTGTCTCGCGTACAGGGTTATCATTACCATCTTTCTAAATTCCATATATATGCATTAGTATACTGTATTGGTGTTTTTCTTTCTGGTTTACACATTCTGTATAATCGGCTCCAGTTTCATCCACCTCATTAGAACTGATTTAAATGTATTCTTTTTAATGGCTGAGTAGGAACCAGAGATCAAATTGCCAACATCCGCTGGATCATAGAAAAAGCAAGAGAGTTCCAGAAAAACATCTATTTCTGCTTTATTGACTATGCCAAAGCCTTTGACTCTGTGGATCACAATAAACTGTGGAAAATTCTGAATGAGATGGGGATACCAGACCACCTGACCTGCCTCTTGAGGAATCTGTATGCAGGCCAGGAAGCAACAGTTAGAACTGGACATGGAACAAGAGACTGGTTCCAAATAGCACAAGGAGTACGTCAGGGCTGTATATTGTCACCCTGCTTATTTAACTTATATGCAGAGTACATCATGAGAAACGCTGGACTGGAAGAAACACAAGCTGGAATCAAGATTGCCGGGAGAAATATCAATAACCTCAGATATGCAGATGACACCACACTTATGGCAGAAAGTGAAGAGGAGCTAAAAAGCCTCTTGATGAAAGTGAAAGAGGAGAGCAGAAAAGTTGGCCTAAAGCATAACATTCAGAAAACGAAGATCATGGCATCCAGTCCCATCACTTCATGGGAAATAGATGGGGAAACACTGGAAACAGTGTCAGACTTAATTTTTTGGGGCTCCAGAATCACTGCAGATGGTGATTGCAGCCATGAAATTAAAAGATGCTTACTGCTTGGAAGAAAAGTTATGACAACCTAGATAGCATATTCAAAAGCAGAGACATTACTTTGCCAAGTAAGGTCCATCTAGTCAAGGCTATGGTTTTTCCTGTGGTCATGTATGGATGTGAGAGTTGGACTGTGAAGAAGGCTGAGCGCTGAAGAATTGATGCTTTTGAACTGTGGTGTTGGAGAAGACTCTTGAGAGTCCCTTGGATTGCAAGGAGATCCAACCAGTCCATTTTGAAGGAGATCAGCCCTGGGATTTCTTTGGAGGGAATGATGCTAAAGCTGAAACTCCAGTACTTTGGCCACCTCATACGAAGAGTTGACTCATTGGAAAAACCTGTGATGCTGGGAGGGATTGGGGGCAGGAGGAGAAGGGGACGACAGAGGATGAGATGGCTGGATGGCATCACAGACTCGATGGACGTGAGTCTGAGTGAACTCCGGGAGATGGTGATGGACAGGGAGGCCTGGCGTGCTGCGATTCATGGGGTTGCAAAGAGTCGGACATGACTGAGCGACTGAACTGAACTGAATACTCCATTGTGTATATGTACCACTGCTTTCTCATCCATTCATCTGCTGATGGACATTTAGGTTGCTTCCATGTCCTGGCTATTATAAACAGTGCTGCGATGAACATTGGGGTACACGTGTCTCTTTCAATTCTGGTTTCCTCGGTGTGTATGCCCAGCACTGGGATCACTGGGTCATAAGGCAGTTCTATTTCCAGTTTTTAAAGGAATCTCCACACTGTTCTCCATAGTGGCTATACTAGTTTGCATTCCCACCAACAGTGTAAGAGGGTTCCCTTTCCTCCACACCCTCTCCAGCATTTATTGCTTGTAGGCTTTTGGATCACAGCCATTCTGACTGGCATGAAATGGTACCTCATTGTGGTTTTGATTTGCATTTCTCTGATAATGAGTGATGTTGGGCATCTTTTCATGTGTTTGTTAGCCATCTGTACGTCTTCTTTGGAGAAATGTCTGTTTAGTTCTTTGGCCCATTTTTTGATTGGGTCGTTTATTTTTCTATAAGTGAGCTGCATAAGTTGCTTGTATATTTTTGAGATTAATTCTTTGTCAATTGCTTCATTTGCTATTTTTTCTCCCATTTCATAGACTGTCTTTTTATCTTGCTTATAATTTCCTTTGTTGTACAGAAGCTTTTAATTTTAATTAGGTCCCATTTGTTTATTTTTGCTTTTATTTCCAGTATTCTGGGAGGTGGGTCATAGAGGATCCTGCTGTGATGTATGTCAGAGAGTGTTTTGCCTATGTTCTCCTCTAGGAGTTTTATAGTTTCTGGTCTTACGTTTAGATCTTTAATCCGTTTTGAGTTTATTTTTGTCTATGGTGTTAGAAAGGGTTCTAGTTTCATTCTTTTACAAGTGGTTGACCAGTTTTCCCAGTACCACTTGTTAATGTGATTGTCTTTAATCCATCGTATATTCTTGCCTCCTTTGTCAAAGATAAGGTGTCCATAGGTGTGTGGATTTATCTCTGGGCTTTCTATTTTGTTCCATTGATCTATATTTCTGTCTTTGTGCCAGTACTATACTGTCTTGGTGACTGTGGCTTTGTAGTAAAGCCTGAAGTCAGGCAGGTTGATTCCTCCAGTTCCATTCTTCTTTCTCAAGATTGCTTTGGCTATTCGAGGTTTTTTGTATTTCCATACAAATTGTGAAATTATTTGTTCTAGCTCTGTGAAAAATACCGTTGGTAGCTTGATAGGGATTGCATTGAATCTATAGATTGCTTTGGGTAGTATACTCATGTTCACTATATTGATTCTTCTGATCCATGAACATTGTATATTTCTCCATCTATTAGTGTCCTGTTTGATTTCTTTCACAGTGTTTTATAGTTTTTTATATATAGGTCTTTAGTTTCTTTAGGTAGATATATTCCTAAGTATTTTATTCTTTTTGTTGCAATGGTGAATGGAATTGTTTCCTTAATTTCTTTTTCTATTTTCTCATTTTTAGTGTATAGGAATGCAAGGGATTTCTGTGTGTTGATTTTATACCCTGAAACTTTACTATATTCATTGATTAGCTCTAGTAGTTTTCTGGTGGAGTCTTTAGGGTTTTCTATGTAGAGGATCATGTCATCTGCAAACAGTGAGAGTTTTACTTCTTCTTTTCCAGTTTGGATTCCTTTTATTTCTTTTTCTGCTCTGACTGCTGTGGCCAAAACTCCAGAACTATGTTGAACAGTAGTGGTGAAAGTGGGCACTTGTCTTGTTCCTGACTTTAGGGGAAATGCTTTCAATTTTTCACCAGTGAGGATAATGTTTGCTCTGGGTTTGTCATATATAGCTTTTATTATGTTGAGGTATGTTCCTTCTATTCCTGCTTTCTGGAGAGTTTTTATCATAAATGGATGTTGAATTTTGTCAAAGGCTTTCTCTGCATCGATTGAGATAATCATATGGCTTTTTTTTTTTTCCAATTTGTTCATGTGATGTATTTTGTTGATTGATTTGTGGATATTGAAGAATCCTTGCATCCCTGGGATAAAGCCCACTTGGTCATGGTGTATGATCTTTTTAATGCGTTGTTGGATTCTGATTGCTAGAATTTTGTTAAGGATTTTTGCATCTATGTTCATGAGTGATATTGGCCTGTAGTTTTCTTTTTTTGTGGTATCTCTGTCAGGTTTTGGTATTAGGGTGATGGTGGCCTCATAGAATGAGTTTGGAAGTTTACCTTCCTCTGCAATTTTCTGGAAGAGTTTGAGTAGGATAGGTATTAGCTCTTCTCTAAATTTTTGGTAGAATTCAGCTGTGAAGCCGTCTTGACCTGGGCTTGTTTGCTGGAAGATTTTTGATTACAGTTTCAATTCCTGTGCTTGTGATGGGTCTGTTAAGATTTTCTATTTCTTCCTGGTTCAGTTTTGGAAAGTTGTACTTTTCTAAGGATTTGTCCATTTCTTCCACGTTGTCCATTTTATTGGCATATAACTGCTGATAGTAGTCTCTTATGATCCTTTGTGTTTCTGTGTTGTCTGTTGCGATCTCTCCATTTTCATTTCTAATTTTATTGATTTGTTTTCTCCCTTTGTTTCTTGATGAGTCTGACTAACAGCTTGTCAATGTTATTTATCCTTTCAAAGAACCATCTTTTGACTTTGTTGATTTTTGCTATGGTCTCTTTGTTTCTTTTGCATTTATTTCTGCCCTAATTTTTAAGATTTCTTTCCTTCTACTAACCCTGGGGTTCTCCATTTCTTCCTTTTCTAGTTGCTCTAGGTGTAGAGTTAGGTTATTTAATTTTACTTTTTTCTTGTTTCTTGAGGTATGCCTGTATTGCTATGAACTTTCCCCTTAGCACTGGTTTTATAGTGTCCCACAGGATTTGGGTTGTTGTGTTTTCATTTTCATTTGTTTCTATGCATATTGTGATTTCTTCTGTGATTTGTTGGTTATTCAGAAGTGTGTTGTTTAGCCTACATATGTTTGATTTTTTAATAGTTTTTATTCTGTAATTGAGATCTAATCTTACTGCATTATGGTCAGAAAAGATGCTTGAAATGATTTCAAGTTTTATGAATTTACCAAGGCTAGATTTATGACCCAGGATGTGATCTACCCTAGAGAAGGTTCCATGTGCACTTGAGAAAAAGGTGAAATTCATTGTTTTGGGGTGAAATGTCCTATAGATATCAATTAGGTCTAACTGGCCTATTGTGTCATTTAAAGTTTGCGTTTCTTTGCCAATTTTCTGTTTAGTTGATCTGTCCATAGGTGTGAGTGGGGTATTAAAGTCTCCCACTATTATTGTGTTATTGTTAATTTCCCCTTACATACTTGTTAGCATTTGTCTTACATATTGTGGGGCTCCCATGTTGGGTGCATATATATTTATAATTGTTATATCTTCTTGGATAGATCCTTTCATCATTATGTAGTGTCCTTCATTGTCTCTTTTCACAGCCTTTGTTTTAAAGTTTATTTTATCTGATATGAGTATTGCTACTCCTGCTTTCTTTTGGTCTCTATTTGCATGGAATATCTTTTTCCAGCCCTTCACTTTCAATCTGTATGTGTCCCTTGTTTTGAGGTGGGTCTTTTGTAGACAACATATATTGGGATCTTATTTTTTTATCCATTCAGCCAGTCTTTGTCTTTTGGTTGGGGCATTCAACCCATTTAACGTTTAAGGTAATTATTGATAAGTATGATCCCGTTTGGAGAAGGCAATGACACCCCACTCCAGTACTCCTGCCTGGAGAATCTCATGGATGGAGGAGCCTGGAAGGCTCCAGTCCATGGGGTCGCTGAGGGTTGGACACGACTGAGAGACTTCGCTTTCACTTTTCACCTGATGCATTGGAGAAGGAGATGGCAACCCACTCCAGTGTTCTTGGCCTGGAGAATCTCAGGGACGGTGGAGCCTGGTGGGCTGCCGACTATGGGATCACATAGAGTCAGACACGACTGAAGTGACTTAGCAGTAGCATGATCCCATTGCCATTTACTTTATTGTTTTGGGTTTGGGTTTATACACCCTTTTTGTGTTTCCTGTCTAGAGAGTATCCTTTAACACTTGTTGGAGAGCTGGTTTCAGTTCAGTTCAGTCACTCAGTCATGTCCGACTCTTTGCGACCCCATGAATCGCAGCACGCCAGGCCTCCCTGTCCATCACCAACTTCCAGAGTTCACTCAGATTCACATCCATCAGGTCAGTGATGCCATCCAGCCATTTCATCCTCTGTTGTCCCCTTCTCCTCCTGTCCCCAATCCCTCCCAGCATTAGAGTCTTTTCCAATGAGTCAACTCTTCGCTTGAGGTGGCCAAAGTACTGGAGTTTCAGCTTTAGCATCAGTCCTTCCAAAGAACACCCAGGGCTGATTTCCTTCAGAATGGACTGGTTGGATCTCCTTACAGTCCAAGGGACCCTCAAGAGTCTTCTCCAACATCACAGTTCAAAAGCATCAATTCTTCAGCACTCGGCCTTCTTCACAGTCCAACTCTCACATCCATACATGACTACTGGAAAAACCATAGCCTTAACTAGATGGACCTTAGTCGGCAAAGTAATGTCTGTGCTTTTGAATATGCTATCTAGGTTGATCATAACTTTTCTTCCCAGGAGTAAGTGTCTTTTAATTTCATGTCTGCATTCACCATCTGCTGTGATTTTGGAGCCCAACAAAATAGTCTGACACTGTTTCCGCTGTTTCCCCATCTATTTCCCATGAAGTGATGGGACCAGATGCCATGATCTTTGTTTTCTGAATGTTGAGCTTTAAGCCAACTTTTTCACTCTCCTCTTTCACTTTCATCAAGAGGATTTTTAGTTCCTCACTTTCTGCCATAAGTGTGGTGTCATCTGCATATCTGAGGTTATTGATATTTCTCCTGGCAATCTTGATTCCAGCTTGTGTTTCTTCCAGTCCAGCGTTTCTCATGATGTACTCTGCATATAAGTTAAATAAATAGGGTGACAATATACAGTCTTGACATACTCTGTTTCCTATTTGGAACCAGTCTGTTGTTCCATGTCCAGTTCTAACTGTTGCTTCCTGACCTGCATACAGATTCCTCAAGAGGCAGGTCAGGTGGTCTGGTATCCCCATCTCATTCAGAATTTTCCACAGTTTATTGTGATCCACAGAGTCAAAGGCTTTGGCATAGTCAATAAAGCAGAAATAGATGTTTTTCTGGAACTCTCTTGCTTTTTCTATGATCCAGCGGATGTTTGCAATTTGATCTCTGGTTCCTCTGCCTTTTCTAAAACCAGCTTGAACATCTGGAAGTTCATGGTTCACATATTGCTGAAGCCTGGCTTGGAGAATTTTGAGCATTACTTTACTAGCATGTGAGATGAGTGTAATTGTGTGGTAGTTTGAGCATTCTTTGGCATTGCCTTTCTTAAGTATCCTTTAACATTTGTTGGAGAGCTGGTTTTGTGGTGCTGTATTCTCTCAGCTTTTGCTTGTCTGTAAAGCTTTGGATTACTCCTTCATATTTGAATGAGATCCTTGCTGGGTACAGTAATCTGGGCTGTAGGTTATTTTCTTTCATCACTTTAAGTATGTCTTGCCATTCCCTCTTGGCCTGAAGAGTTTGTATTGAAAGATCAGCTGTTATCCTTATGGGAATCCCCTTGTGTGTTATTTGTTTTCTTCCCTTGCTGCTTTTAATATTTGTTCTTTGTGTTTGACCTTTGTTAATTTGATTAATATCTGTCTTGGGGGTGTTTTGCCTTGGGTTTATCCTGTTTGGGACTCTCTGGGTTTCTTGGACTTGGATAATTAGTTCCTTCCCCATTTCAGGGAAGTTTTCAACTGTTATCTCCTCAAGTATTTTCTCATGGTCTTTCTTTTTGTCTTCTTCTTCTGGGACTCTTATGATTCGAATGTTGGGGCATTTAACACTGTTCTGGAGGTCTCTGAGATTGTTCTCATTTCTTTTAATTTGTTTTTCTTTTTCCCTCTCTGATTCATTTATTTCTACCATTCTATCTTCTACTTCACTAATCCTATTTTCTGCCTTCATTATTCTACTATTTGTTGCCTCCAGAGTGTTTTTGATCCCATTTATTGTGTTATTCATTATATATTGACTCTTTTTTATTTCTTCTAGGTCCTTGTTAAACCTTTCTTGCATCTTCTCAATCCTTGTCTCCAGGCTGTTTATCTGTGATTCCATTTTGATTTCAAGATTTTGGATCATTTTCACTATCATTATTTGGAATTCTTTATCAGGTAGATTCCCCATCTCTTCCTCTCTTGTTTGGTTTGGTGGGCATTTCTCCTGTTCCTTTACCTGCTGGGTATTCCTGTGTCTCTTCATCTTGTTTATATTGCTGCGTTTGGGGTGGCCTTTCTGTATTCTGGCAGTTTGTGGAATTCTCCATATTGTGGAGTTTCCTTGCTGTGGGTGGGATTGTATCAGTGGCTTGTCAAGGTTTCTTGGTTAGGGAAGCTTGTGTCAGTGTTCTGGTGGGTGGAGCTGGATTTCTTCTCTCTGGAATGCAATGAAGTGTCCAGTAATGAGTTATGAGATGTCAGTTGTTTGGGGGTAATTTTGGGCAGCCTGTATATTGAAGCTCAGGGCTGTGTTCCTGTGTTGCTGTAGAATTTGCGTGGTATGTCTTGCTCTGGAACTTGTTGGCCCTTGCGTGGTGCTTGGTTTCAGTGTAGGTATGGAGGCATTTGATGAGCTCCTATCAATTAATGTTCCCTGGAGTCAGGAGTTCTATGATGTTCTCAGGATTTGGACTTAAGCCTCCTGCTTCTGGTTTTCAGTCTTATTTTTACAGTAGTCTCAAGATGTCTCCTCTATACAGCACTGTTGATAAAACATCTAGGTTAAAGATGAAAAGTTTCTCCACAGTCAGGGACACCCAGAGAGGTTCATAGAGTTACATGGAGAAGAGAAGAGGGAAGAGGGAGTTAGAGGTGACCCAAATGAGATGAGGAGGAATGAAAAGAGGTGAGAGCAAGCTAGCCAGTAATCATTTCCTTATGTGTGCTCAACAGTCTGGACCTCTCAGAGATGTTCACGGATTTATACAGAGAAGAGAAGAGGGAGGAAGGAGACAGAGGTGGCCAGGAGGATAAAAGGGGGAAATGAAAAGGAGAGAGACAGATCCAGCCAGTAATCAGTTCCCTAAGTGTTCTCCACCGTCTGGAACACATAGAGAGTCACAGAGTTGGGTAGAGAGGAGAAGGGGGAGGGAGGAGACAGAGGTGACTTGGTGGAGAAAAAGGAGAGTCCAAAGAGGGAGAGAGCAGTCAGGCCAGTGATCTCACTCCCAGATAAAAATGGGTACTGAAGATTGGGTTCTTAAAGGTACAAAATTGATAACAACTACCAAAAAGCAAAGATTAAAAATCTAGAGTAGAGGTTGGATTTTCAAAAATACAATATTAAAGAAAAGAAGAAAAAAAACAAAGTCGCTGTGACAAAAATTATTTTAAAATATATATATATGAAGTTTGCTTTAAAAATAGGGTCTTTTTTTTGAAAAGTAATAGTAGGTTATAAAAATGAAAATTAAAGGAGTAATAGAGGACTTAAAATTTTAAAAAGTTTAAAAAAAAGAAGAAAAAAAAGAATGATCGTAAAAATAGTAAAGATATATCTAGGACTTTCTCTGGTGTTGTAGTGGGCAGTGTGGGGTCAGTTCATTTTCGGATAGTTCCTTGGTCCGGCTTATATTTCTCAAGATCTATAGGCCCCTGCCTATGTAGCTGGTACTAACGACAGGGTTTTAATCTATTGCACCTGTCACTTCCAAGGCAGTTCCCTCTGTTTTAGCTTCTTCTGTTTGCTGGTCTCTTTAGTGTCTGATTTCCGCCCTGAGACAAGGAGGGCAGTGGTGGACAGATTTTTTTAGGCTCACTTGTTCAGTCGCGCTGGGGGGAGGAAGGGACGCTGCAAACAAATAACACTGGCGTGTGCTCACAGTGTCTCAGCCACACTGGGCCTGCCCCTGCTCACGGCACACACAAGTCAGGCTCTAGGTTGCTCCTCCGGGAACCGTCTGAGGCCAGCCCTGGGCTGCATGCACCTCCCAGGTCTAAGCCGCTCAGGTTCAGGCACTCAGGTAGTCCTCAGAGGCGCAGACTTGGTTGGGCCTGTGTTTTGTGCCCTTCCCAGGTCTGAGTAGCTCAGGTGTTTGGCGAGCACGGTCGCTGTGACTCTCCCGTCCCTGCTGCTCAGTTTTCTGGGTGTACAACTGGTGCCCCTTCTCAGGTGGATGATGACTGTCCAGAACCCCAAGAAGTCTTAGTTAGCAAAGGGGCCTGCTTGCAGTTTGGTAGATAATGTCTCTCTGGGGCTGCAATTGCTCCCTTCCGGCCCTTCCGGCTCTGGCTGCCTGTCACTGGAGGGGGATGGTCTACAGCCAGCTAATTCTGTTCCATCCTTTGTTCTGTGCACAGTCCTGGCGGTGTCTTATGTTAGAGCTTTTCACGTGGTAGCTATCCCACAGTCTGGTTTGCTAGCCCAAGTTAGTTCACTCTGATTACACTCTGGGCATTCGGGCCCAATCCTTGTAAAGCAATGCAGCCCGCACCTCCCTGCCCAGCCCCCACTTGCTGGTGGTGGATGCAGGCATCTGCACTGCTTCTCCGCTGGGGGAGTTACCATTGGGCTCATAATCTGTGGGTTTTAATTATTTATTTACTTTCGCTCCCTGTTATGTTGCCCTCTGTGCTTCCAAGGCTTGCCACAGACTTGGCAGTGAGAGTGTTTCCTGGTGTTTGGAAACTTCTCTCTTTTTAAGACTCCCTTCCCGGGATGGAGCTCCATCCCTTCCTCTTTTGTCTCTTTTTTTTGTCTTTTATATTTTTTCCTACCTCTTTTCGAAGACAATGGGCTCCTTTTCTGGGTGCCTGATGTCCTCTGCCAGCATTCAGAAGTTGTTTTGTGGCATTTACTCAGGATTTAAATGTTCTTTTGATGAATTTGGGGGGGAGAAAGTGGTCTCCCCGTCCTATTCCTCCGCCATCTTAGGACCACCTCCAACTAAAAAGATTTTGTAAACCTCAACAAAGATAGAAGATCCCACATCCTTCAACTAAGACATGTCATAGCCAAATAAATAAGCAAACAAATAAATAAAAGAAAGTGACTAGACTACATATACAAATAGAACTCTGGTCCACAATCTGTCATAACCAGACCAGGAAGCCAAGCAATAACTCTTGTAACAATTGGCCTCACTCAGCCAGAATTTTATTAATAGACAGCTTTCCCAGTTTTTATCTCCACTTCCACCTTTGGAACAACTGGAAACAGCCAAATATATACCCTAAATCATTACATGGGATATCCCTCTTCTAGTTAACATAACTACACATTCCCCAAGCCAACTGCCTCCAACCAGAGCATATTTAAAGCCACCTTTTCCCCCCTACTTTTAATGTGTTTTAAAGTGACTTTTCCATTTACATTTGAGTCTGCCAAATTTATGTGGTGGTGACTGACTCCCTTGCTATAGTAAGCTCTGAATAAATAGCTTTTGCTTATTTTCTTTGGGTGGCATTGTTTGTTTCCACAATTATACCAATATGAGTGTGAACATGTTAATCGCTCAGCCGTGTCTGCCTCTTTGCGATCCTATGGGCTATAGCCCACCAGGCTCCTTTGTCCATGGGATTTTCCAGGCAAGAATACTGGAGTGCGTTGCCATTCCCTTCTCCAAGGGATCTTCCTGACTCAAGAATTGAACCCAGGTCTCCTGCACTGTAGGTGGATTCTTTACCATGTGAGCTACCAGGGAAGCCCTGGTAGATATACCTAAACAGTTCAGAATAATGAAGCGATTCAACATGAATTTTCCAGATAATTTTGCCATGTGGACCAGAAGCTCCTGGATGTGAGATGGACTTTTGAATTTAAATGCTGTGTATAGTATACCATTTAATGCCAGGACAACCTGATGAGGTTTCATTGTTTGGTATGATGTATATCCCCAGGAGCATTGATTTGATGGATCATTATGCAGTCACATTGCCTTCTCTCTTCAAAAGCAGAACAGGAGAAATGAGAAAAAAAGGTTGAGTTTGAAAATAGTATAAAGTTCCTTTTCTTCAAGAAATGTCTACTAAATTAAATATATGTAATTATGTATGGTTATTTATCTTTAATGGATGTTTCTGCAACAGAATTAGAAGGGAAATAGCCTTGCTATTTTGGTTGTCTGTCTGGGTACTGTGAACTAGAGAGAAATTGCCTTATTCAAACCATTAATGAAATGTCACTGTCAATCCACCTCTAACTGCATCATGTGCTTTTTATTCTTTGTGTTAAAAATAAAGAAACAAAGAAGAGAATATTTCCAGATAATATCCTGTTCCTGCAGAAGCGAGTTGCATTCTAACCCCAAGCTTCATACTAATTTCTTTTTTATTTATAAATTTAGCTTAAAAATCAAACATCTAAGTATAAGTACTTAAAAAATTACCATGAGGAATTTTCTCTTATATGCCATTATTTCCAGTTGTGGCTTCTAATTTTCTTGATGATTTATTTAAATTTTTTCTCTTCCTTCCTCTTTCCCTCTACCCCTTCCTTCCATCCCTCCTGGTTTTTTTTTTTTTTTTTTTTTTATTTGTACAAGAAGCAGAATCTCTTTCTAATAGACCTTCCTCCCTGTGGCTCTATATTTTCTTACTCAGCCCTCTAATATATGTATGCTGAACCCACACTTTGAAAACACATGTTCTTAAGAAATCATAATATGTTAATATGGGCCCCTAACTTGTGGTGTGGTCCTAGAACAGAAGATCTAAGGTAATTTGAAGTGTTATTGACAAAAATTGCTCTGGGTTTCATGCTTAGCTAAGACAGGACATGCCAGGGGGTAGATTTAATGGAATCCTTAATACTGAATATATGGTATTTCCTCTGAATAACTAGGTGTCAAAGAAGCGACAACCCACTCTGCTTTGGCTCCCTCAAATTCCTCAGCTCCCTTCAGTTCAGTTAAGTTCAGTCGCTCAGTCATGTCCGACTCTTTGTGACCCCATGAACTGCAGCACGCCAGGCCTCCCTGTCCATTACCAACTCCTGGAGTTCACTCAGATTCACGTCCATCGAGTCAGTGATGCCATCCAGCCATCTCATTCTCTGTCGTCCCTTTCTGTTCCTGCCCTCAATCCCTCCCAGCATCAAAGTCTTCCAATGAGTCAACTCTTCGCATGAGATGGCCGAAGTACTAGAGTTTCAGCTTTAGCATCATTCCTTCCAAAGAACACCCAGGGCTGATCTCCTTCAGAATGGACTGGTTGTATCTCCTTGCAGTCCAAGGGACCCTCAAGAGTCTTCTCCAACACCACAGTTCAAAAGCATCAATTCTTCAGCGCTCAGCCTTCTTCACAGTCCAACTCTCACATCCCTTAGGAACACATTTTAGTGAAGTCGCTCAGTCGTCCTTCTCTTTGCTACCCCATGGACTGTAGTGCACCAGGCTCCTCCATCCATGGGATTTTCCAGGCAAGAGTACTGAAGTGGGTTGCTATTAAAACAAAGCAGTTAGTGCTTTTTGCATGCAATTATACTGCTGGGGCTAAGAGGTCATTGCCCTACGAGAGTACAGTGACTCAGACTTTGAGCCTGGCTTTGGGACGCATGGGTAGAAGGTGCATCTAACCAGCCTGTCATGGGCAGGAGGATGGTGTACAGGAAACACTGAGTTGGAAACAAAACCATGTCAACAGTGGCATCTTTCTTGCACATGTTCATTTATTCCATTACATTGGATGGAAAAAAGGGATTTCAGGGAGATGTCTCAATCCTTAGACCCAGAAGTAGAGAGGATAAGTGTCATCTATAGACCTGAGAGTATCTCCCTTCCTGGGTCCAGTGAGCTGATTGGGAGGTTCGTGTGAGAGGTATATAGTCATTAGTGTAGAAGTCCTGGGCTTGGAGCCTTCTTGTTACAGAGTTTAGCTTTGTGTCTGGCAAGACTCTCAGCTGCCCTTGGCATTTAGAAGCACCAATAGCAGCACCTAAGGCTCTGGACTTATTTCTTTAATTTTGGGGCTCCAAAGTCTCTGCAGATGGTGACTACAGCCATGAAATTAAAAGACACTTGCTCTTTGCAAGAAAAGCAATGACCAACCTAGGCAGCATATTAAAAAGCAGGAACATTATTTTGCCAACGAAGGTCCATCTAGTCAAAGCTATGGTTTTCCAGTAGTTATGTATGGATGTGAGAGTTGAACCATAAAGAAATCTGAGTGCTGAGGAATTGATGCTTTTGAAATGTGGTGTTGGAGAAGACTCTTGAGAGTCCCTTGGACAGCTAGGAGATCAAACCAGTCAATCCTAAAGGAAATAAATTCTGAATATTCATTGGAAGAACTGACACTGAAGCTGAAACTCCAGTACTTTGGCCACCTCTCATAAAAACTATGAGAGAGGCCTCCTCTCATAAAAATTTCTCTTGTAGCTGCATTTATCTACTTATTCATTGGAAAAGACACTGATGCTGGGAAAGATTGAAAGCAGGAGGAGAAGGGGATGACAGAGCTTGAGATGGTTGGATCACATCACCAACTTGATGGACACGAATTTGAGTAAGCTCCAGGAGTTGGTGATGGACAGGGAGGCCTGGTGTGCTGCAGTCCATGGGGTCACAAAGTCAGGCACGACTGAGGGACAGAACAGACTGACTGATCCAAAGCAGTCCCCTCCCTGCTCTAGGAATAAATGAGAGAATTTCTCAGATTTTCTGGATGGGACTCAAAATGTGGTCCACATCTGCCTTGGCATCAGGTTTAGGTTTAGTAGTTATGCCATCACACATGCCTCAATACTTGGATTTCGGACCCAGTTATATATTTTCTTGCGGGGCCAAAATAAAAATGCCTGGCTTGTCACCCACTTTATGTCTCTAACTTTTTCCCAGTCCCAGTTCTGGCTTTTCCTAATGCTTATCAGCTGTAAGGTCATGCGGTGATTCATTTGGTACCGTTTCCATTTATTTTCATAATCTATTCTGTGCTGCCTGCTTCATGTTGACTGCTTGCCAGTCCTTGCATTCATAGGTCTCTATGCCCCCACAACCAATTTTGGAACAGTCATCTATAGCCATTAACTGACTTAACAAATCTTTCTGTCAGTGGGATACTTTTTGGAAATTGAAAACTAATTAATGTTTATCTCAGCAGCTAATCACATAAAATCTACTGCCTTCCTATCTCAGGTTCTAAAATAATGATTGCCCGTGAATTGAGCAAGGAAGATCTTGATAAGTCCTGACAGGGCACAAACTGAGATGAGAGGGAACGGGTAGATTTCAGCCTCCTGCTAATGAGGACCACAGCAGCTGACAGCCTCTAGGAAAAGGTGGCATCACCAGTTGGACAGTTAGTCACTGAGACTCCCAGATTGTGCCTACACACAAACAAACAGAGGAATATTAAACACAAAAAAGTCATTGATTTCAACATTTCAAAATGGTCCTCTCATAAAAATTTCTCTTGTAGTTGCATTTATCTACTTATTCATTCATTCAGTAAACATTTATTGATTGCCCATCGTAAGCACACTTTGTTTTGTGTACGGGGGAGACAAAAGTGCTTAAAATGTGATCTCTGTGCCATTTAAGTTACATACAAGCAACAGTCACTCAGTGGATGCAAGAGATGTGAGTGTGTGCTAAGACACTTTAGTCAGGTCTGAATCTTTGTGACCCCATGGACTGTAGCCCAGCAGCTTCCTCTGTCCATGGACTTTTCCACGCAAGAATACTGGAGTGACTGGCCATCTCCTTCTCCAGGGGATCTTCCCAACCCAGAGATCGAACCCACTCTCTTCTCCCTCCTGCATTGGCAGGTGGGTTCTTTACCACTGGAGCTACCTGGGAAGCCCAAAGCAAAATCCAAAGCATGTCTTAGGCAGAAAGGATTAGTTGGGTGGTACGTGTAAATAGAAATAAGGAAAGTAGCTGTTATTTAATATGGGAAACGGAGTGAAGCCATGTTCTCTGATCAGCTAGACTTCTGTACTGTAGGACTTGTCAGAGATTTTAATATGCTTATCTAATGTCTGCTGATAATCTCCAAGAGGGAAACAGAATATGTTGCTTCTCAGATTTGTGTATGTGTGTGTGAGTGAGTGTGTGTGTGTGTGTGTATGTGTATGTGTGATATTTATCACATAGGATAAATTTCGGGAAATTCTGGCTTACAGGGAAATTGCAAAAGAATTAGGATGAGAAAATAGGTATGAAAAAATGTTATGTGGAGCTTGGGCCTTGGGAAGGATGCGCTGTTAAAAGGATGAAGGCAAATGTTGAACTAGCTTGGATATTATGCGGCATGAAGGCTGCAGGTACACACCCAGCCTTATCACAGAGTGGCCACTGGCCCATATGCCTCCGAGCAAATTTGAACCAGGCACCCCTCCTCGGCAGATGCAGTCCTGTGTTGGATGCATGGTTGGTGGATAGAGTCAGGGCTGGGTTTCAGCTCCCCTACCTCTCCAGTAGGTGCCGTTGGGCAGTGTACAATTCACACAACTAAACTTGGCACCTAGTCTAGAAGTCAGGGCTCTCCTTCCTACTGACCTGAAATAAACTTCTCAGTGCTACACTTCAGCCCTCTAAACAGTAAATCAGCTATCAACACAAAATCACATCAGAATAAACTGAAAATCTTGTTTAAAAAAAAAGAAGAGTTTTAGGCCAATCCCAGATCTACTGAGTCCAGAACATCAAATGTATCCCAGGACTTTGTATTTCTTACAAACACTCCAGGTTATTCAGATGGGCAGCCACTTTGGGGAACATGTATGAGAAGGACTGCTTGACTGTATTTAAGTGGCAGGGGAGATGGTAGTTTTGAATTTCTTAAATCCAGGAATTTTGTTTTTTCTTAGTAACAAGAGGTAGGTTTAAAGTTTGAATGAGACACATGTACCCCAATGTTCATCGCAGCACTGTTTATAATAGCCAGGACATGGAAACAACCTAGATGTCCATCAGCAGATGAATGGATAAGAAAGCTGTGGTACATATACACAATGGAGTATTACTCAGCCGTTAAAAAGAATTCATTTGAATCAGTTCTGATGAGATGGATGAAACTGGAGCCGATTATACAGAGTGAAGTAAGCCAGAAAGAAAAACACCAATACAGTATACTAACACATATATATGGAATTTAGAAAGATGGCAATGACGACCCTGTATGCAAGACAGGAAAAAAAGACGCAGCTGTGTATAACGGACTTTTGGACTCAGAGGGAGAGGGAGAGGGTGGGATGATTTGGGAGAATGGCATTCTATCATGTATACTATCATGTAAGAATTGAATCGCTAGTCTATGTCTGACGCAGGATACAGCATGCTTGGGGCTGGTGCATGGGGATGACCCACAGAGATGTTATGGGGAGGGAGGTGGGAGGGGGGTTCATGTTTGGGAACGCATGTAAGAATTAAAGATTTTAAAATTAAAAAATAAATAAAATAAAATAAAATAAAGTTTGAATGAGAAATAGAATAGAACCACTAAGATTAGAACTTACCACCTAAAACTAATCTCTTTAGATTTCTTAGTTGAGCAGTCTACATGTGAATTTTTATTGATCTCTAGTTTATGTCACTAAAATAACTTTTATTCTAATAAAATGCATGCTAAAGAGATGGGTGCTTCAAAAAGACAGTATCAGTGGGGTCAACCATGGTTCTAAGTTCAAATTCTCAAGCAATTGCTCGAGAACACCATTCTTTGTGTTGCCTTCTGTGGCCATTGGAGAAGGCGGCCAGATCTTGACACTAATGCCCTGAGTAGACCCACTCTAGTGGCTTGAGATGAGAGTAAGTACCATGTGCACGCACGCTCAGTCGCTCAGTCACATCCGACTGTTTGCAACCCACAGACTGTGGCCTGTCAGGCTCCTCTGTCCATGGGGATTCTCCAGGCAAGAATGCTGGAGTGGGTTGCTTTGACCTCCTCCAGGGGACCTTCCTGACCCAGGGATTGAACCCACGTCTCTTATGTCTCTCCCATGGGTTCTTTACCACTAGCGCCAACTGGGAAGCCACATCATGTAGGAAAAAAAACAATAACAGTGATTTGAAAGAGCTCTTTACCTTCATTTTGTCAAAGATGAATTTGGTGAAATTAAATGTTTATCATAAAATTATAGTAATAACTTTAATCAAGTGCCTGGCACATAGTTAGTGCTGAGTAGAAGATTATCAATACAAGATTCTCGAGGATATGAATAGCATCTTATTTCTATCTATACCTCCAGAACCTAATAGTAGTTGAATATTCTGATTATCTATTACTTGACATATACATATTTTTGGGGTAATAAATGTTCTATTATTTTAAATATTTTAAAACATTGAAAAAATATTGTTAAGTGGCTGTTGTAAAAGTGCAGCCATGGGCATTGAAAGATCTATTATGGACAAAGTTTATCAATTACAATGAACTTGAACCTAGTAAAACTAAGAAATCTAGGATTTTG
Organism: Budorcas taxicolor; assembly: GCF_023091745.1. Taxonomy (NCBI): domain Eukaryota; kingdom Metazoa; phylum Chordata; class Mammalia; order Artiodactyla; family Bovidae; genus Budorcas; species Budorcas taxicolor. The sequence goes on from NC_068912.1 coordinate 4,431,260, forward strand.
ACTTGAGTAAAAAGCATGGTGGGCTCTCAGGTGGTCTGGAAGCAAGACCTGGAACATCCCCAGGTACTCTGGCTTTCTTGCTTCTCTGTTTTAATCCCCGCTCCTGTCTCTCCCCTCTCACTCTCCCCTTTCCTTTCCCTCTCTCTCTAGCAGATTTACGTACCTTGCTGTGTGATCTTTGCCAAATATAGTCTCCCAAGGATTTCCCAGTTCAAATGGCTACATCAAGGTCAAATGATTGGTCTCTCATCCCAACTCCAAATTCTCAAGGGAGAGAATGTGACTGCTCTTTTTTTTTTTTTTTCCTTAAAGTATAGTTGATTTACAATATTATGTTAGCTTCTGGTCTATGCTGCTGCTACTGCTAAGTCGCTTCAGTTGTGTCCGACTCTATGCGACCCCATAGACGGCAGCCCACCAGGCTCCTCCGTCCCTGTGATTCTCCAGGCAAGAACACTGGAGTGGGTTGCCATTTCCTTCTCCAATGCGTGAAAGTGAGAAGTGAAAGGGAAGTTGCTCTATAGTGAACCATTATAGGTTATTACTAGATAGTGAATATAGTTCCCTATGCTTTAAAGTACATCCTTGTTGCTTGTCTATTTTATGTATAGTAGTTTGTATTTGTCAATTCCATGCTCCTAATTTATCCCTTCCTACCTCCCTTTCCCCTTTGGTAACTAGAAGTTTGTTTTCTATGTCTGTGAGCTTGTTTCTCTTTTGTATTCATTTACATTATTCTTTAGATTCCGTATATAAATGATATAATACTTGTCTTTCTCTGTATGACTTACTTCATGCAGCCTGATAATCTCTAAGTCCGTCCACATTGCTGCAAATGGCAATATTTTTCTTTTTATGGATGAGTAATATTCCACTGTATAAATAAACCACATCTTCTCAAGCCAGTTGTCTATTGATGGGTATCTGGGTCATTTCCATGTCTAAGCTGTTGTATATAAAATTGATGTGAACATTGTGGTGCCTGTGTCTTTGTAAATTAGAATTTTTGCTTTTTTCTGGATATGTACCCAGGAATGAGATTGCTGTCTCATATGGTAGCTCTATTTTTTATTTTTTAAGGAACAGTTTTCCATAGTAGCTGCACCAATTTACATTCCCATGGACAGTGTAGGAGGGTTCTCTTTTCTCCAAACCCTCTCTAGCATTTATTATTTGTTGACTTTTTGATAATAGTTATTCTATCACCTCATACTGGTTTTAATTTGCATTTCTCTTATAATTAGTGATGTTGAACATCTTTTTGTGTTTCTGTTGGCCATCTGTATGTCTTTGGAGATATGTCTATGAAGGTCCTCTGCCCATTTTTTGTTTGGGTTGCTTGTTTTCTAGATATTGAGTTGCATGAGCTGTTTGTATATTTTGGATAATAACCCCTTGTCAGTTGTATAGATTGCAAATTTTTTTGGCCACTCCATAATGTGTCTTTTTGTTTGTTGATAGTTTTTTTTTTTTTTTTTCTATTCAAAAGCCTTTAAGTTCAATTAGGTCCCATTTGTTTATTTTTGCTTTTATTTCTTTTCCCTTGGGAGGCTGATCTAAGAACATATTGCCATGATTTATGTCAGATAATATTTTGTCTATGTTCTCTTCTAGGAGTTTTATGGTGTCATGATTTATATTTAGGTCTTTAAACCATTTTGAGTTTACTTTTGTGCATGGTGTGAGGGAGTGTTCTAATTTCATTGATTTACATGTGGCTCTCCAGATTTCCTAACACCACTTGCTGAAGAGACAGGCTTTTATCCATTGCATATTCTTGCCCCCTTTGCTGAAGATTAATTGACTGTGGGGATGTGGGTTTATTTCTGGGCTCTCTATTCTGTCCCATCAATCTCCATGTTTGTTTTTGCAGTGACTGGATCATTTTGAATCAGCTCTCACTCAAGATCAACTCATCCATAACTACATTTGGGGAAAGAGGGGCAGGTTGTATAAACATGTCCGACTAGACCTGCACCTTTTGTATGTGTGATGTTCTCAAAGAAAAGGGTTGTGAGCTTGGAAGGGTCCTTACAAAACCATCTACTAGGAGGTCCCTTTACAACATCCTTGCTGTTTGTGCCCACTGCCACGTAATCGATCTTTAGGGAATTGTCATGCTTTGTCCTTATAAAGGGACTTTGTCAAACACAATAGTTGTGTCAATTAAACTTTAGAAAATGGAACATAAAACTTGGTTCTGTAGTGCCTGAGTCATTTAAAGGGATCTTGTAACAAATACCTTTAAATAAGAAACTATCAAAAAAGAGAAACTCCAATAGTTTGGCCACCTGATGCAAAGAGCTGACTCATTGGAAAGACCCTGATGCTGGGAAAGATTGAAGGCAGGGGGAGAAGGGGACGACAGAGGATGAGATGGTTGGATGGCATCACCGACTCATGGACATGGGTTTGGGTAGACCCTGGGAGTTGGTGATGGACAGGGGGGCCTGGTGTCCTGCGGTTTATGGGGTTGTAAAGAGTCAGACACGACTGAGTGACTGAACTGAACTGATCAAAAAGGAAACAGTATTATTTAGATGTTCTCTTAGTGGAGGCTTTTGTGGTTTAGATTTTCTGAAAGCAAGAACGCCAATGCCATGTCCCTACCATTTTCCTGTACATCATTTCGTACAGAATCACATATAGAATTTGAATGGAGCACTTAGGGGAAATGGTAGTGCTAGTAATGGCTAGGATTTCCATTCAACAGAAAAAAAAACTGTGCTTTTAGTCAATCAAGAACAGAAATGTACAAGGACAAATAAATAAATATTAAATTGTTAATATATAAATATTTCAAAGAGGTAAAAATGCTTTTCTATGTACCTATATTTTCCAAATAGCTTGTCTTACTTTTTTATTGGAGGTTTATACTATATTTATTTAGTTGGTTATTATAATTTTTTAAATAATAGGCTTGATTCAGATTTCAACATCTTTTCCTATAGCATCTTTTGTCTGTTCCAGGATTCAGTCCAGGGTATAATATTGCAGTTAGTTATTATGTCCCATTAGCCTCTCCAAGGTGTGACAAGTTCTCACTCATTCTGTGGTTTTAATGGCCTTCACATTTTTTAAAAATATTGGTTAGATATTTTGTAGAATGTTCCTCAATTTGAGATTGCTTATTTAGACTGGGCTTATGACTTTTTTTAAGACTATTTTTTTCAACCAGTTTTAGATTTACAGAAAAGTTGAGCACCGCATTATTTCACAATTGCCAAGAAGCAAACTAAGTGTCCACCAACAAATGACTAGTTAAAGAAGATGTGGTGCATAGATACAATGGACTACTACTCAGCCCTGAAAAAGAACAGACATTTTCCATTTGCAGCAACATGGATGCACTTGGAGGGCGTTATGTTAAGTGAAGTAAATCAGAGAGAGACAAACATTGTATGATCTCATTTATATGTGGAATCTAAAAATACAAAAACCTATGTGCTGTGCTTAGTCACTCAGTCGTGTCCTACCCTTTGTGACCCCATGGACTGCAGCCTGCCTGTCCTTGGGGATTCTTCAGACAAGAGCACTCAAGACAAGAGAGCCATGCCCTCTTCCAGGGGATCTTCCCGACCCAGAGATCAAACCTAGGTCTCCTACATTGGAGGCTGATTCTTTACCAACTGAGACACCAGGGAAGCCCACAAAAAATCTAGTGAATATAACAAGAAAGAAGCAGACTCACAGATAGAGAGGACAGAGTAGTGATTAGCAGTGGGGAGAGGAGAGCGGGGGGAAAATACAGGAGTGGGGGACTAGGAGGGAGAAGCTATTGGGTGTAGGATAAGCTACAGGAAATGTTGTCAAACTTGGGGGGAGGGAATACAGCCAATATTTTATGATAACAGTAAATGGAGTATAACCTTTAAAAACTGTGAGTCACCACATTGTCCACTTGTAACATACAATATTATACAGCAACTATGTGCATGTGTGTGCGTGCTAAGTTGCTTCAGTCTAGTGAGATTCTTTGTGACCCTATGGACCGTAGGCTCCCGCCAGGCTCCTCGGTCTATGGCATTCTCAAAGCTTCTTGGAGTACTCCAGTATTGGAATACTCCAGTATTCTTACTGGAGTGGGTTGCCATTTCCTCTTCCAGGGGACCTTCCCAACCCAGGGATTCAACCTGAGCAGCTTGTGTCTCCTGCATTGGCAAGTGGTCCTTTACCACTAGCGCCACCTGGGAAGCCCACAGCTACCATCCCTCAATTAAAAACAATTTTATAGCTGAGTAGTATTCCACTGTGTGTATGTAGCACAACTTCCTTATCCAGTCATCTGCCGATGGAGTTGAGCAGAAAGTACAGAGAATTCCCATATACTTCTCCTTCCCACCCAACAGAAAATAATTTTAAAGACGTACAATGCTGAGTAGGACCTTATGGATCACAGAATTCTAAACAATTCATTTTATAGATGACAAATGTGAGGCTCAGATTACTGAAGTAATTTGCCCAAAGTCACGCAGAAATGGGTCTTACTTAGAAGACACACATTTTTGGTGTGTTTTTCAATTATTTTTAAGTTATTTCTCTGTAACCTAAGGGATGTGTATTTGCAATAAAAGTGTGAAATCCAGAGAATTTTATATGGCTTAAAAAAAAAACTTGTTTTAATTAGAGAAATTGGAGACTGCCTTGCTTTAAATTTCTCTCAAAAACAATGCATGTTGACAGCAATTCTTCCAGCAGTGAGTCAGGGAGAGCCAGCATCTGGTTTTAAATAATGCTAGCACAATGGAAGAAAGGCCCTGGTGAATGTATACAGACCTTCTCTGTTTACACAATCTAAGGGGGACTTTGGGATGGATTTCTTTCCCCCGTCTCTTTTGGTGGCTGATCAAAAGACAGACATTTTCTAACAAAAGCATCTTGGTTTTGGACAATGGTTTTCCAATTTGCTAAGGACTCAAAGACCGTTTGGCAAGTGAAGCTCAGCTCTGGGTTGTCTGTGAAGTTACTGACTGTCTTTCTGCTTTTCCACATTTTTGTGTGAGTGTTCTTTCTCCGTCCAATGTCTTTCTCCTTTTTTGGTCTGCAAATTGCATTCTCTGCCTCATGATCTAGCAGAGTGTTTATTCCCAGATAATGTCAAGGAAAATGACCATATAGTAAATATCACAAGTATGACAGCTAGAGGTATAAATTGTATTACATTTTCCTTAACACGGCCCAGATGGAAAGCAGTGTCAAGATGCCTCACATTTACTTCGGCTCAAAATCCTTATCTTCCTAGAATACATCAGCATTTTAAAAAAAAGTCATGAGCTCAGGTTGTAACTGGAGGAAGTTTGATTCCCAGTCCACACTTAGTTTGGTCCAAGACCCTATAGATGCTACAACTTTCTGACATCTTCACATATTATAGGCACCAAACTTCCATCTCTGATACCAGTCTTTAAAACCACATAGACCTTGTCTGCAGCTACTGTCACCACGAGGCCACTTTTTTTCCTGATGCTGATACTACTGCAGCCAGAACAATCACTCTAATACCCATTTCTGCCACAAAAGGAAAGTTTTCCCTTTAATGATGACAACTCTTTCAGCCCCAAAATCAACACTTAAAAAAAATTCACCTGTAAGTACAATGTTTTTCTCCTTCATCAGTGAAAGAATATAAGCAGATTCACTTTTGTGGGGATACATCCTTGCCTCCATGTCTCACTCAGCATATTCCTTAGTATCCCTGAACCAGCAGCCTAAACTGGTTCATCTTCCAAATCACCCTCTTCTTCTCTATCCCTAGTAGGAAGGTAAGCATCACTTCCCCCTGTTTAGCAAACTCTTAAGTCCTAGATACATTAGTTCGTCTTTTTTTGCCATATCACAGGGCATGCAGGATCTTAACTCCCCTACCAGGGGTGGAATCCGTGCCCCTGTGGTGGGAGCATGGCGTCTTAACCACTGAACCACCAGGGAAGTCCTGTTTGTCTTTTTAAGTAGACTAAGAACTCACACAAAAACAAGACTTTGATGTTCTGCTATGATATCTAAAATTCCTATGCTATGTGAGCAGATCAGACCCTGACTACACAATTCTGGGATGTGTGTCACCACACTTGGTTTAGAAACCCCAGTGTATACGGGGTTTCTAGAATGTGGGTTCTATTAAGAAATTTACTATTCCGGACTCAGTTTTCCCTTTATAGTGAATATAAACTATTTTTGGTCAGCAAAGCTTGCTTTGGGGATTTCTTGCCTCATTTTGGGATCTTTTGCCCATCTCCTGCTGTCCAATGTTTCGTTTAAATGATGCCAAACATTTGGATAGTTAGTTGGATTTTTCAGTTTTGCACCCAGATGTTTGGGATCCTGTGGACATTGTCAAAGGTTTGTTTATTATCGTTCGGCTTGTAATCACGCTGTGTCTGCATAATCTTCATCTTCCAGATGAAAACTGAAAAAGTCAGTCAGTCACCCAGATGTCTCCAAATGTCTGGGTGTTTATCATTGCCAAAGAACATCTGGATGGCTGCAATTTTTTCAGTTTTTATTCATGTCTTTGGCACAGACACAGTCTTGGGTTTAGTTGCTCTGGATACAGCACAATAAATAGCCTTAATGGGATGGGTAGATATTTAACAGAGCTACAAGCACAGTGTTCCTGTAGCTAAAATGCCAGTCACCAGTCTGTACAACCAGAACATCACCTCCATCTGAGAAAATATTCAAAGGAAGTGACATGGTGACCCTCATTGCCCTCTCTAGAGGCCCATCAGGATCAAGGGAGTTAGAAAGTGTGTGTCATCTACATTTGCATAAAGAACGCCTCCAAGGCTGGAGATATAACTCAAAGAAAGTAAAAATGGATGAACTTTAGCACCATTTATAGCTCAAAACATAAAGTCTAGAAATAACCATCTGTAGTAAATACAAGCAGATATCTAAATAAATCTTAGGAAAATTGTTTGCTCCTTTGAGGCAGCTGTAAAATGAGGGAGATGGAATAGATGACTACCAAATTCTCTTCTGGCTCTGGCAGCTGATTATTCTGGAAAACTTCTGTGCCCATTGCACAGAGGAGGTGAGAAAATGGAAGTAGACTAGCATGGCAGTTAAGCACACAGCTTTCGGTCAGAAAGATTCAGTTCACAGCCTGATGCTGCCCCTCACCCACTCCATGAACCCAGGAAGATTCTGAGACTCTTTGAGCCTTGCTTTTCTCACCTCTACAAGTGTGACAATTTTGAGCATTGCTATAAGGATTAAATGAGTCAATGTATTTAAAAAGAGCTGACATAGCAGCTGAAGTACTGCGAAACTCTAAAAAGTTCCACTCACTGTAGACTTAAGATTCACTTTTAATTAACGTCCAGAGTTAGTATGGAATTCAGAAAAGAAGCCTGGCTAGAGTTAGAAAGATGGGAGTCAGAAGGAAAAGAGGAAAAATGGTAGAAACTTGGGACCAGTGATATGGGGGTCAGAGCCTAAGATATTCCAATATGAAAGGTAGGAGGAGAAGGATCAGCCTGTGAGGCAGACGGAAACCAGGAGAGTGTCAGATCCTAAATATCCAGTGAGAAGACAATTTTCAAGAAAGATGGGGTGACTCTGGGTCACATGCTGCTAATTGTTCAATGAGGTGAAACTGAAACATGTGTTAAAGTTAGTATAATGAAGTTGTCTTAGTTTGGATTCTTTCAGAAGTGAATCCAGAAACAAAGCTTCAAGTGGAAGAAGTTGGTGCTGATAGGGAAGTGGAGAAGTGAGACAAGGAAGAAAAGATAGCCTGTTGCCAGTGTGGGCTGCTGATGTGATTAATATGGCTGGGGAAACTCTGTAATCCACTGTAAAACACACACTTCAGAGGGTCACTCCACACGAGGGGAGCTAATTAATGTCAAACCCCATTGACATTGAGTCCTGCTCCTGCGTTAGGGAGAGGGCTTTGGTTTGATGGCATTTCTGGTTTGCTGTATAGAGGTAATTTCGGCTTCAGCGGCAAGAAAGGAGCCTTGGGTAAGAAATGCAGGTGCTAGTCTTTGGAATTGGAGCTTGCAGGCCCTAGAGTGCTAAAAATGTGAAGGAAAGGCAATGTCTGTGGAATGATGGGAAAGAAGCCAGATTAAAATGGGTTGAAGAGTGAAGCAAAAGTGATGAAGTGGAATGGTATGTGCTGGCAATTGTTTGAGAAGATTAAACTATCTGCTGAGAACATAGATGGCCTGTTAGTCCATTTGAGATAGAGTTTCCAGGGGAGGTGTTCCCCTGGAGTAAGTTTTCATGGTGATTGGAATAATCCAACAGAAAGGGAGAGACTAATAATGAAAGACGGAGTGGAGGACTGGAGTGAAGCCCTTGAAAAGGGCAGAGTGACAGGGGTCTTGTGCGTATATAGTGGTGTTTGCCTTAATAGATGTAGCTTTTCAATTCCCTTAGGTGCAAAGAATTTGGGTGCAGGAAGATGCACCCATATACAGTTTCTGTTGTTCTGTTGTTCTTTTTGTTAATTTTTGAAATATAGCTGACCTACAATGCTTGTTACACAATTATACAATATAGTGATTACACAACATACTGTGTACACAATTATACAGTATATTGTTACACAATATAGTGATTCAATAATTCTATACTTAAAAGTGATCACCACAATGTCTAGTTATAATATATTACCATAAAAAGATATCACGCAGTTATATTCCCCACACTGTACATTTCCTAGTCATGACTCATTTATTTTGCAACTGGAAATTTGTGCTTCTTCCCTGGTAGCTCAGCTGGTAATGAATCTGCCTGCAATGCAGGAGACCTGGGTTCAATCCCTGGGTTGGGAAGATCCCCTGGAGAAGGGAACGGCTACCCACTCCAGTATTCTGGCCTGGAAAATTCCATGGACTGTATAGTCCATCGGGTCGCAAAGAGTCAGACATGACTGAGCAGCTTTCACTTTCACTTTCAACCTCCTTCACCTATTCCTCTCCTACCCTTCACCATCCTTCCCTTTGGCAACCATCTGTTTGCTCTCTGTGTCTATAACTCTATTTCTGCTTTGTTTCTTAGATTCTACACATAGGTAAAATCATACACTATTTGTCTTTCTCTTTTTTGGCTGATTTCACTTTACCATAATACCCTTTAGGTCCATCTACATTTTCACAAATGGAAAGATTTCATTCTTTTTTTTTAATGGCTGAATAATATTCCAGTGTGTACATGAGAGGGTATATAGATATTAATAGATATGACATTCTTCTACTGATGCTCAGTTAGGTTGCTTCCATGTCTTAGCAATTGTAAATAATGCTTCAATGATCTTAGGGGTGCATGTATCTTTTTTGATTCGTGCCTTCCTTTTCTTAATTATAAATAGCCAGCTGTAGAATTTCTGGATCATTATGGTAGATCTATATTTAATTTCTTGAGGATTTTCATACTGTTTTCCATAGTAGCTGCACCAATTTACATTCCCATGAACAGCGCACGTGCATGCATGCTAAGTTGCTTCAGTCATGTCTGACTTTGTGTGACCCTATGGACTGCAACCCATCAGGCTCTTCTGTCTATGGAATTCTCCAGGCAAGAATACTGGAGTAGATTGCCATGCCCTCCTCCAGAGGCTCTTCCCAACCCAGTGATTGAACCCGAGTCTCTTACATCTATCTGTGTTGTAGGTGGGCTCTTTACCACTAACACCACCTGAAAAACCCCCAACAGTGCACAATTGTTCCTTTTTCTTCACATTTGTTATTTGCGTTCTTTTTGATGATAACCATTCTGGCAGATGTGAGGTGATATCTTACTGTGGTTTTGATTTGCATCTCTTTAATGATTTAGCAATGTTGAGCATCTTTTCTTTGTGCCTGTTGGCCATCTGCATTTCCTCTTTGGAAAAATGTCTACTCACTTCTTCTGTTCATTTTCAATCCAATTGTTTGTTTTTCTAGTTGATTTGTATGTATTATATATATCATATATATATATTATATATGATTTATACATGATATTAGACCATTATTGATCATATAATTTGCAAATATCTTCTCCCATTCAGTAGATTTTCTTTTCGTTTGGTTAATGGTTTCCTTTGCTGTGTAAAGCATTTAAGTTAATTAGGTCACATCTGTTTACTTTTTGCTTTTATTTCCTTTGTTTTAGGAGAGCAAAAAAATAATAATAATTTACTAAGACTGATGTCAAAATTTCCCTTAATGTGCAAAAGCCTTTTAGTTTTATATTGTCACATTTGTTTATTTTTGACTTTGTTTCTCTTACATGAGAAGACATATCCAAAAAAAAAAAATTACTAAGACCAATGTCAAAAAATGTACTATGTTTTCTTCTAGAAATTTTATGGTTTCAGGTTCCACATTTAAGCCTTTACTCCATATTGAATTTATTTTTTTATATGTTATGAGAGAGTAGTCCAGTTTGATTCTTTTGCATGTAACTGTCTATCTTTCCCAACACCATTTATTGAAGAGGCTCTCTTTCCCCCCATTGGTTGTTCTTGCTTTGTTTGTCATGAATTAATTGGCCATATAAGTATGGGTTCATTTCTTGGATCTCTGTTTTGTTTCATTGAACTATTTGTCTATCTTTGTGCCAATACATACTGTTTTGACTACTGTAGATTTGTGATATAGTTTAAAGTCAAGGAGCATGGTTTGTGCTTCTTTCTCAAGATTGTTTTGGCTATCCAGTCTTTTGTGTTTCTGTGCAAATTTTAGAATTAGTCTTTCTAGTGCTGTAAAAAATGTCATTGATATTTTTATAAAAAGTGCATTGCATCTGTAGATTGCCTTAGGTAGTAAGATCATCTTAATAGCATTAATGCTTCCAACTCATGAACATAGTATATTTTTCTGTTTTGTGGTCTTCAATTTCTTTCATCAGTAACTTATAGTTTTCAGTGTACTGATTTTTACCTTCTTAGTTATATTTATTCTTTGATATTTTATTCTAATTGCAGTGATTTTAAATGGAATTGTTTTCTTAATTTCTCTTTCTGACAGCTAGTGTATAGAATTATAACATATTTCTCTATATTAATATTTTATCCTGCAATTTTACCAAATTCATTGGTGAGTTCTAATAGTTTTTTGATAGTGTCTTTAGGATTTTCTATGTGTAGTATCATGTCATTTGCAAACAATGACAGTTTTACTTTGAAAAGACAATCTCTTTAACAAGTGTTGCTGGGAAAACTAGTCAACCACTTGTAAAAGAATGAAACTAGAACACTTTATAACAACATACACAAAAATAAACTCAAAATGGATTAAAGATCTAAATGTAAGACCAGAAACTATAAAACTCCTAAAGGAAAACATAGGCAAAACACTCTCCAATATAAATCACAGCAGGATCCTCTATGACCCACCTCCCAGAGTAATGGAAATAAAAGCTAAAGTAAACACATAGGACCTAATTAAACTTAAAATCTTTTGCACAATGAAGGAAACTATAAGCAAGGTGAAAAGACAGTCTTCAGAATGGGAGAAAATAATAGCAAATGAAGCAACTGACAAAGAATTAATCTCAAAAATATACAAGCAACTTATGCAGCTCAATTCCAGAAAAATAAATGACCCAATCAAAAAATGGGCCAAAGAACTAAACAGGTATTTCTCCGAAGAAGACATACAGATGGCTAACAAACACAGGGAAAGATGCTCAACATCACTCATTATCAGAGAAATGCAAATCAAAACCACAATGAGGTATCATCTCACGCCAGTCAGAATGGCTGCTATCAAAAAGCCTACAAATAATAAATGCTGGAGAGAGTGCAGACAAAAAGGAACCCTCTTACACTGTTGGTGGGAATGCAAACTAGTACAGCCACTATGGAGAACAGTGTGGAGATACCCTAAAAAACTGGAAATAAAACTGCCATATGACCCAGCAATCCCACTGCTGGGCATATACACTGAGGAAACCAGAATTGAAAGAGACACGTGTACCCCAATGTTCATCGCAGCACTGTTTATAATAGCCAGGACATGGAAGCAACCTAGATGTCCATTGGCAGACAAATGAATAAGAAAGCCATGGTGCATATACACAATGGAGTATTATTCAGCCATTAAAAAGAATTCGTTTCAATCATTTCTAATGAGGTGGATGAAACTGGAGCCTATTATACAGAGTGAAGTAAGCCAGAAAGAAAAACACCAATGCAGTATACTAACGCATATATAAGGAATTTAGAAAGATGGTAATGATAACCCTATGTGAGAGACAGCAAAAGAGACACAGATGTATAGAACAGTCTTCTGGACTCTGTGAGAGAAGGCAAGGGTCTGAGAGAATAGCATTGAAACATGTGAAATATCATATGTGAAACAGATCATCAGTCCAGGTTCAATGCATGAGACAGGGTGCTCAGGGGCTGGTGCACTGGGATGACCCAGAGGGATGGGATGGGGAGGCAGGTGGGAGGGGGGTTCAGGATGGGGAACACATGTAAACCCATGGCTGATTCACGTCAATGTATGGCAAAAACCACTACAATATTGTAAAGTAATTAGCCTCCAATTAAAATAAATAAATTTTAAAAATTATAAAAGTATACATGAAAATGGAAGAAAAAATACTTTTCATTTCCTATTTTATTGCTGTTCAGTCACTAAGTCATATCTGACTCTTTGTGACCCCAAGGACTGCAGCATGCCAGACTCTTCTCTCTTCTACTATCTCCCGAGGTTTGCTCAGATTCATGTCCATTGAGACAGTGATGCTATCTAACCATCTCATCCTCTGCCATCTCCTCTCCTCCTTTCTCATCATTAGAGTCTTTTCCAATGAGTCAGATATTCGCATCAGGTGGCCAAAGTATTGGAGCTTCAGCATCAGTCCTTTCAATGAGTACTCAGAGTTGATTTCCTCTAGGACTGATTGGTTTGATTGCCTATTTGAATTTCTTTTATTTCCTTTTCTTGTCTGATTGCTTTAAATAAGACTTCCAATACTATGTTACCTATAAGCGGCAAGAGTGGGGTGGAGAGTGTAAGTTGCAGTTGGACATATCTGCAACATGGGTTTGGTTACCAACTTTCATTTCATTATTGCATGGTATTTCATCTGTTAAACTGGGCTAACAATATGAACTTCACAGGGTTTATAAAAAGGTTTGATAAAATAGTGATAGAAGTTGATTAAATGAAAAACTCCTAATCCGCTACATGATTTGCTATTATAATTCACAAGACAAATTGCAGAAGTTCCTTGCAACACACGCAAGTCAAAGAGCATAGTAAAATGGACAAACGAAGTTATAACACTAATAACTAACTTTCTATTTCATCTTTATAAAGTCTTTTTTTTTTTACATTTATTTTTCACAGGAAATCTTGCCTTCAACTCATCTTACCAAACAAACTGGAGAAAAGTGAATTGCTCAGTACAATTTGCTTATTTAGAGCTGGACCTTGAACCCAGTCCTCTGCTTTGAAAACTTGAGACTTTCAGGATTACCTTAAAATCTTTGATGATGCACTGGTAAGACACCTGTCCCATCAGCCCCAGTTCCAGAGCAGACCTTCTGTGCCACTGCATACTGGAAAAGAAGGTGAGCTTTCATAAGGTTTGTCTTGAGGACTTAAGGCACACACTCATTCTAGTCATGCTCAGTTCACTGTACATGTTAAAGCACAGCTATATGTGATGTTTTATCAGGTGTCATTTCTGCTCCTTGTAGGAAACACTTTTTGGTGAACATACTAAGGTACTACTACTTGTTCTATTATTTATGGAAACTGAGCAGCAACTTTACCCTGAGGCAATGTTGTCACCTGGATCACTTAGTCTTGTTTTTAGACTAAAGTAAATTTGCAAGCAACTGAGAAAAATGAACAATTGCTTTCTCACAAAATATTGCCGTCTTACAAAGAGAGCTAAAACTGAAAGTGTATAGACATGGCAGGAGAGAATTCTTGGTCTTTAGAACTTTATCTCTGTTTTTTTACCTAAAATAAATCCAAACTGTATGTAGCCTTCACTTTACCTGGGTCGGGGTGGGTGGTGTGGCGGTGGAGGAGAAATAGGTCAAAAGGAAACCTTTTTTCCTACCAGTCTCAATGCTTGTTGCAATAATATATAGATGTTTCTACAGAACACAAAAAAGGTTTTTAAGATTTTGAAAATGACTATACTGACTCTACAGATCAATTTAGGGAGTGTTAATGTTAAGTCTTCCAAACCATGAATGTGGGCTATCTTTTAAACACACTATTTGTGTTTCTAAGAATTTGTCCTTTTCCTATAAGTTATCTAATTCATTGATTTATAGTTTTTCATAGAAGTCCCTTGCAACTCTTTTTATTTCTGTGAGATCTGTGGTGATTCTACTTTCATTCTTGGTTTTAGTAATTTGCGTCTTCTCTCATTTTTTTTTCTTTGTCAGGCTAGCTAAAACTTTATCAATTTTGTTGGTTTTTTCAGAGAGCAAACTTTTAGTTTATGGAATTTTTCTTTTGCTTTCTATCCCCTATTCCATTGATTTCATCTCTAAAATCTCTGTTATTTCTTTCTTTTTCTGCTTGCTTTGCTCAGCAGGCTCTTCTTTTTCTAAAATCCTAAGGTAAAATGTAAGTTATTGATTTGAGATCTTAGCTATAAATTTCCATCTGAACACTACTTGAGCTGCATTCAAAAGTTCTAGTATGTTTTATTTTCATCACCTAAAAATGTTTTCTCATTTCCATTGTGATTTGACCTTTGACTCATTGATTAGTTATGAATATTTTGTTTAATTATGCACATTTGTGTATTTCCCAGATTTCCTTCTGTTACTGATTTCTAATCCTATTTCCTTGTGAAGAGAGAATGCACTTTGTGTGATTTAAGTCTTTGTGTATAGATTGAGACTTGTTTTATGACCTAACATCTATTAGGTGCTGGAGCATATGTATATTTATGCTGGAGAAGTTTCCCTGTGTACTTGAGAAGGATGTATATTCTGCTACTGTTGGGTTCAGTTCAGTCAATCAGTTGTGTCTGACTCTTTGCAACCTCATGGACTGCAGCATGCCAGGCCTCCCTGTCCATCACTAACTCCTGGAGTTTACTCAAACTCATGTCCATTGCATTGGTGATGCCATCCAACCATCTCATCCTCATACCCTTCTCCTCCTGCTTTCAATCTTTCCAAGCATCAGAGTCTTTTCAGATGAGTCAGTTCTTTGCATCAGGTGGCCAAAGTATTGGAGTTTCAGCTTCAGCATCAGTTCTTCCAGTGAACACCCAGGACTGATCTCCTTTAGGATGGACTGGTTGGATCTCCTTGCAGTCCAAGGAACTCTCAAAAGTCTTCTCCAACACCACAGTTCAAAAGCATCAATTCTTTGGTGCTCAGTTTTCTTTATAGCCCAACTCTCACATCCATACATGACTACTGGAAAAACCATAGCTTTGACTAGATGGACCTTTGTTGGCAAAATACTGTCTCTGCTTTTTAATATGTTGTCTAGGTTGGTCATCGGAGAAGGCACTGGCACCCCACTCCAGTACTCTTGCCTGGAAAATCCCACGGATGGAGAAGCCTAGTGGGCTGCAGTCCATGGGGTTGCTAAGAGTCGGACACAACTGAGCAACTTCACTTTCGCTTTTCACTTTCACGCATTGGAGAAGGAAATGGCAACCCACTCCAGTGTTCTTGCCTGGAGAATCCCAGGGAAGGGGGAGCCTGGTGGGCTGCCCTCTCTGGGGTCGCACAGAGTTGGACACGACTGAAGCGACTTCGCAGCAGCAGCAGCAGCTGCTTTTCTTCCAAGGAGTAAGCATTTTTTAATTTCATGGCTGCAGTCACCATCTGCAGTGATTTTGGAGCCCCCCCAAAGTAAAGCCTCTCTCTGTTTCTCCTGTTTCCCCATCTATTTGCCATGATGTGATGGGACTGGATGTCACGATCTTAGTTGGGTGAGGTATTCTTATAGATGTCTGTCAGGTCTAGTTGGTTTATAGTGTTATTCTGTAGTATTGTCTAGTATTGTTCCTCTATTTGTTTGTTAATTTTCTAACATTTGTTTCATCCATTGTTGAAAGTAGAATACTGATATCTCAAATTATTATCATTGAATTGTCAAATCTCCCTTTGAATCTGTCAGTTTTACTTCTCACATTTTCACTCTGTTATTAGGTGCTACAAGACTTGATTCCTGTCCAGAGTTCTAAAAGGTTGATTTTGACAATTTTTGCCAGTTTTCTCAGTGCTTTCATGGAAGGAGAGTTTTCAGAGGTCTTTATTCCGTCATGTTTTTGTTGGCATCAATCTGAGATAATAGGTTTTGCTGATGGATTTCTTGTTGTTTGGGAGATAAAGAGAGGAGACAAAGATCTGGGACGTGAACAGTTATTAGTATGACATTACCATTTTTCTAATATGGGGAAGACTCTAGGAAGATCAGATTTTTAAGAGAGAGGGTCAGGAGTTCAATTTTGGGCATATTGCCTTTGCCCACTAGCTGTCCAAGAAGAGACACCAAATAGGCGATCTATTTACAAGTCCGGAGCTCAGGCTAGAAGTCCAGGCTGCAGGTGTAAAACTGTAGGCAAAGACCAGAAGACTCTGTCTCTCCAGGCTTACGCTTATAATTTCACTTAAGATTCTTCAGGACTAGGAAAACTACATATTGTCCCTCAAATATGCCAAACATTGTTCTATTCTTTTGCTTTTGCTTGAATCCCTCTTCCTGCCAAACACTTTCTTGCTCATTCCTTAAAACTGGCCCATCTTTAAAAACCCAAATGGAGTTCTATCTTCACCACAAGCCCTTCTCACAAATGGAAGCTTCAGCTACTTGATTCTCCTCTACATTACTCATTGACAGAGCCCCTTCACTTAGCACACTTTTTACCATGCATGCCTCCTCTATAATTTGTCACCTTGACCATATTTTAGTTATTTGTTGCATATCTGATATCTCATTAAGCTGTAAGACCCTTGACGATAGGGACTCCTGGAGCTTATTCATTTTTATATTTCCAGATCCCAGCACCATGTTTAACACACAGAAAGTACTCAATAAATATTTCTGAATGAATGTGGGTGTACTATGTGTTGACCTATATTTTAGGCAATCTTCCATTTCAGCAAAACACAATGGATCCAAAACTGAATTAATTATTTATTTTCAGCAAAATTGAGCATGTGGCACTGTGATTTGTCTGTCACTAACCCTTTGACTGTGTGGATCACAATAAACTGTGGAAAATTCTGAAAGAGATGGGAATACCAGACCACCTGACCTGCCTCTTGAGAAACCTATATGCACGTCAGGAAGCAACAGTTAGAACTGGACATGGAACAACAGACTGGTTCCAAATAGGAAAAGGAGTATGTCAAGGCTGTATATTGTCACCCTGCTTATTTAACTTCTATGCAGAGTACATCATGAGAAACGCTGGACTGGAAGAAGCACAAGCTGGAATCAAGATTGCCAGGAGAAATATCAATAACCTCAGATATGCAGATGACACCACCCTTATGGCAGAAAGTGAAGAGGAACTAAGAAGCCTCTTGATGAAAGTGAAAGAGGAGAGTGAAAAAGGTGGCTTCAAGCTCAACATTCAGAAAACAAAGATGGTGGCATCTGGTCCCATCACTTCCTGACAAATAGATGGGGAAACAGTGGAAACAGTGTCAGACTTTATTTTTTTGGGCTCCAAAATCACTGCAGATGGTGACTACAGCCATGAAATTAAAGGACGCTTACTGCTTGGAAGAAAAGTTATGACAACCTAGATAGCATATTCAAAAGCAGAGACATTACTTTGCCAACAAAGGTCCGTCTAGTCAAGGCTACGGTTTTTCCTGTGGTCACGTATGGATGTGAGAGTTGGACTGTGAAGAAGGCTGAGTACTGAAGAACTGATGCTTTTGAACTGTGGTGTTGGAGAAAACTCCTGAGAGTCCCTTGGACTGCAAGGAGATCCAACCAGGCCATTCTAAAGGAGATCAGCCCTGGGTGTTCTTTGGAAGGAATGATGCTAAAGCTGAAACTCCAGTACTTTGGCCACCTCATGCAAAGAGTTGACTCATTGGAAAAGACTCTGATGCTGGGAGGGATTGGAGGCAAGAGGAAAAGGGGACGACAGAGGATGAGATGGCTGGATGGCATCACTGACTCGATGGACGCGAATCTGAGTGAACTCCGGGAGTTGGTGATGGACAGGGAGGCCTGGCGTGCTGCAATTCATGGGGTCACAAAGAGTTGGACACGACTGAGCGAATGAACTGAACTGAACCCTTGAAAGTCCTGTAACCTTTTTCACTAGTCTCTCTCCTGCACTCAGTTTAGGCAATACTAAGCCTTTTCTAGTCTCTATCATAAACCTGTCTTCAGTTCTCCCATGCTCATCCCTACTGCCACTCTCTTCTAGACCACTATCTCACCATCTCATTTGGGCTACTTTCAGAGACTTCTTTTGCTCTCCTCTGATACCTCTGCTCTGTAACCTGAATGATGTATCTGATGTGGGAAATATATCCTGAACCATATTGCATGATACTCTTTAATGAGTCCCATGATCCTCAAGTAAAATCCAAACTTCTTTATATGGCATCAAAAAAAATTTTCTACTGAACTATTTGCACTTGCTAAGGCCTCCCTGTCAATCACCAACTCACAGAGTTCACTCAGACTCACGTCCATCGAGTCCGTGATGCCATCCAGCCATCTCATCTTCTTTTGTCCCCTTCTCCTCCTGCCCCCAATCCTTCCCAGCATCAGTCTTCTCCAATGAGTCAACTCTTCTCATGAGGTGGCCAAAGTACTGGAGTTTCAGCTTTAGCCTCATTTCTTCCAAAGAAATCCCAGGACTGATCTCCTTTAGAATGGACTGGTTGGCTCTCCTTGCAGTCCAAGGGACTCTCTCAGGAGTCTTCTCCAACACCACAGTTCAAAAGCATCAATTCTTCGGCGCTCAGCCTTCTTCACAGTCCGACTCTCACATCCATACATGACCACTGGAAAAACCATAGCCTTGACTAGACAGACCTTAGTCAGCAAAGTAATGTCTCTGCTTTTGAGCATACTATCTAGGTTGGTCATAACTTTTCTTCCAAAGAGTAAGCGTCCTTTAATTTCATGGCTGTAGTCACCATCTGCAGTGATTTTGGAGCCCAAAAAAATAAAGTCTGACACTGTTTCCACTGTTTCCCCATCTATTTCCCATGAAGTGATGGGACCAGATGCCACGATCTTTGTTTTCTGAATGTTGAGCTTTAGGCCAACTTTTTCACTCTCCACTTTCACTTTCATCAAGAGGCTTTTTAGTTCCTCTTCACTTTCTGCCATAAGGGTGGTGTCATCTGCATATCTGAGGTTATTGATATTTCTCCCGGCAATCTTGGAGTTGGTGATGGACAGAGAGGCCTGGTGTGCTATGATTCATGGGGTCGCAAAGAGTCAGACACGACTGAGCGACTGAACTGAACTGAAGGGCATTGTGCCTTCTCCTGCTCCCAGGCTTTTGCATATGCTGCAAAAACAAAGCAGACAAACAAAAAGGAAATAATTGACTTCTCTTTGCCTAGGCAAGATCTACTGTTTTTCTGTGTCTCATCTTAGATGCCAATTCCTCCTGGAAAATTTTCCCTGATTACTCAAAACTGGGTTAGGAACATTGTCTGTGTGTTTCCACAGCACCTCCTGCTTAAGTTTGGGTAGCACTTATCAGACTTACATTGGAATTGCTTGGATTGTGTTTTTCTTGTATTGTGGTGGTGAGTGTATATGTAACTACATGATAGGTGTTCAGTAAGCATTGATTATTTCATGTAAAAACAATCATAGAATTTAATTAATCTGCAAATACTGAGGGTTAACTATAGCTTTCATTAGCAGCCTTAACTCTCAGTCCTCCTACACAGAGCTTTTCTTCTGCTGAGAACAAAGACCAATAAAACATATGAAAATCCATGTACATGCACATTAAGACATGGGAAGAACATTGGTACATCTTATCAAGGCAACATTCTCATTTTACAGATGTGAAAACTAAAGCCTTAAAAGTATCAGTGACTTATCCAGGGCCAAAGTGAGGATGTTTAGCAGAACACAAATGGAAATATCAGTCTCCTGACCCCTCTTGTCACTGTCTGCCCATGCAGTTGTGTGAGTCTCTTCTGGAAGGTCATAGGAATGCTGGTTATCAGGGCTGACTAATGAAGTCTGCCTACTGACTCACTGTTGAGTCACAAGACCTTGATGATTTGAGGGGACTAGAAAGCTGAATGTCTTTTCTTGTAGGTATCAGTTTCTCTTCTGGTGAGACCATGCTGGCACCTTGGCTAAGGCATCCTACTGAGCTGAGCATTGGGGAAGCACAGAGCTCCAAGTACTCACCATCATCCCTGCCAATGGGGCTATGTTTGTATCAACCTCAGAGTTTTCCCAAAGCTTTGCACTTTCTTCTATTACATATCAGAGCAGATAGCCCATGCATGCATGCACGCTCAGCTGTGTCTGGTTTTCTGCAACCCTTTGGACTACAGCCCACCAGGCTCCCCTTGTCCATGAGATTTTTCAGGCAAAATCTGAAGTGGGTTGCCATTTCTTCCTCTGGGGATTTTCCTGATCCAGGAATTGAACCCATATCTCCTGCATTTCAGGAAGATTTTTAACCTGCGAGGCCATCAGGGAAGCACCAGATATACCATACTTTATACAAAAATTGGATGAGTTAAAAGAGATTATTGGAAAGGAAAGCCCATCTTCAGCCATTCTATATAAACTAGAAGACTGTTGTTCCAAGAAGTCTGTAAATAAAACAGTAAAAGCAATGCTTGGGCCAGAAGTCTTTTAATCCTTTTTTCCATCTCTTGAGATTTTATGAGTGCATTGTTAGTGTCCCTGGAGGAGGGCATGGCAACCCACTCCAGTATTCTTGCCTGGAAAATCCCCATGGACAGAGGAGCCTGGCAGGATATAGTCCATGGGGGTCGCAAAGAGTCGGACATGACTGAGCGACGAACACACACACATTGTTAGTGTAAATTATCACATTTCAATTTCTCTGCTTTTAGTGAGCTTGGATTCTTACTGGCACACTGGGATCAGGATAAGTTGAGCATTTCCTGTCTGCCAGGTACTTCATGTACATTAATATAGCCCTCTTGATATTACCATGAGGTGTTAGCCTCGTTTTATAGATGAAGCTGCTAAGGTTCAGAGAGATTATATAGCTTTGCTAAGATGAAGCTAGTGGTTCTTGGACCACACTGAGTATCAAGGATCTAGGTCATTGCTGACCTTGAAGTCAAGTTCCAGTGGAGTGGTGGGGAATGAGAGCCTTGAAGCAGGGTGGAGAGAGAGAGGGGGAGTTTAGGGTATAAAGACTGAAAATGTAGACCATTGTCAAAAACTCAAAAAGTATCTCTTTTTTCTCACCCTCCTTCCCCTCTCCCTCCCTTCGCCCTTCTCCCTTTCCTGATCCCCTTCTTCCTCCCACCCCTGCCTACATTCCTGTGTATTTGCATTAGGCATGCCTGCATAACTTCATCCTCCTGGTCATAGTCCCCTGGGATGACTGCTATGATCTTGAGGGAATTTCAGGTCTGCCCTGCACTGTTCCGATGGATCAGTCCTTGGGCTAAATCCTGGAGTGACCTGGGTCCTAGAGAGGCAGAGTACATGGCCTTCAAGTTGCCGTGACCGTTTTGTGCTTGCCACACTGCTGAAGGCATCACAGGGCCTCTCAACAGGCTGCTAATCATGACATTCCTTTCCAGAGGCCTTCTGAGCACAGTTGTTTTATTATGGGATATTTTCTGGAAAACGGCGCGTATAAATGTGATATGTGTAAATTATATGTTGCTTATTACAAGATACCTTATGGGCTTTGTTTTTCTTTTAAGGCACATTATACTACTCACGTGTTCCCAG
The DNA here is from genome assembly GCF_023091745.1 of Budorcas taxicolor. Classification (NCBI taxonomy): domain Eukaryota; kingdom Metazoa; phylum Chordata; class Mammalia; order Artiodactyla; family Bovidae; genus Budorcas; species Budorcas taxicolor. The sequence goes on from NC_068912.1 coordinate 4,453,099, forward strand.
GGTTACCAGAACTCTGGTGTCAGACTGCTTAGGTTCAAAATCCAGCTCTAACATTTATTAGCTGTGTTACCTTGAGCAAATTACATAATTCCCTTAGCTTTTTGTTGCTTCACCCAGAAGGGCTAAAAGTGCTCAATAGATTATCATAGTAAGTGAAGTAAGCCAGACAGAGAAAGACAAATACCATATGATATCTCTCATATGTGGAATCTAAAATATGACCCAAATGAGCTTATCTAAGACACAGACTCACAGACATGATGAACAGACTTGTGGGTTCCAAGGAGGGGTGGAGGTGGGATGGATTGGAAACTTGGGATTAGTGGATGCAAACTATTATGTATCGAATGGACAAACAGTAAAGTCCCGCTGTATAGCACAGGTAACAATATTCAATATCCTGTGATGAAACATAATGGAAAAGAATACAAAAATTAGTATATATGGGTGTGTGTATGACTTAATCACTTTGCTCTACCACAGAAATAAACACAATATTGTAAATCAACTATGCTTGAGTAAAATTTTTTTCTAATAATATAGATCTCCAGATTCTTTAACAAATGTTCTGGGATCAGATGACTGATTAACAGAGGAAATATTTAGGGTTATAAAATTCAGGATACTTTTGCAGCAGCAACCTGGCATGGGAAGGGGCAGCTCAAGCTCCACAAGCAGGAACATGCACAGAAGCAGTGCTTGAGGGCCACTTCTTGACGTGTGATCTCCGCATCCTCGCCCATGTTTCCGCCCATCCCTGATGGTTCTGATCTAGTATCCTGCTTGTACTCCAAGATCTCTGGGTCCTCGTTCTGGTTGTCCTCTGACCTCACCTCTTTTGAGCTTGGGCACATCTAACTCACTTAAATCCTTTAAAGACCAGTGTATCCCTGGAAAAATCATAGGATCAACAAAGAATTGCTATACAGTGGAGTTCATTTAAAGATCTCTCTTGATGAACTTGGGAAAGGATGGCAATGACTTTCACTTCGTGAGCTCACTCCAAATCATGGAAACATTTACCAAGGCCTAGAATGTTGTGATGACAGTCGTCTGGGTGGCACGTTCCCTTACAGGGAAGAGTACAGAAGAAAAGAATGCAGGCTGCAACTCATTAGAAATGCTTACTAGGCTCATATCTGCTTACTTTGGACTAGCTCTGAAAGGCTTGGTGTTCAGTTGCTCAGTTATGAGCAAGAGTCGGCTCTTTGTGACTCCCATGAACTGCAGCACACCAGGCTTCCTTGTCCTTCAGTATCTCCTGGAGTTTGCTCAAACTCATATCCATTGAGTCGGTGATGCCATCCAAGCATCTCATCCTCTGTCAGCACTTGCTTTTTCTGCCCTCAGTGTTTCCCAGCATTAGGCTCTTTTCCAATGAATTGGCTCTTCACATCAGGTGGCCAAGGTATCACAGCTTCAGCATCAGTTCTTCCAATGAAGACTCAGGGTTGATCTCCTTTAGGTTTGACTGCTTTGATCTCCTTGCTGTCCAAGGGACTCTCAACGGTCTTCTCCAGCACCACAGTTTGAAAGCATCAATTCTTCAGCACTCAGCCTTATTTATGGTCCAACTCTTACATCCACACAAGCTTTGACTATACAGACCTTTATCGGTAAATTGGTATCTCTGCTTTTTAATACACTGATTAGGTTTGTCATAGCTTTTCTTGTAAGGAGCAAGTGTCTTTTAATTTCATGGCTGTAGTCACTGTCTGCAGTGATTTTGGAGCCCAAGAAAATAAAATCTGCCACTGTTTCCATTGTTTCCCTATTTGCCATGAAGAGATGGGGCCAGATGCCATGATCTTAACATTTTCGGAAATTATTTTGTAGATGGGCCCTTGAAGATTTAGTTTTTCTCTGATTCCCAAGTGATAAACTTTATACTCTCTACCACATTTAGAGAATGTAAGAAGTTCCAAAGAGAAGAAGAAGGGTGTTATAATTTGCTGAAGGCTTACTGTGTCCTATACACTTTCATGGACATGACCTTTTTTTAAGTATTAAAAAAAAATGTGTGTTGGGGGAAATGATTTGCCCTGACTCTAAAGCAGAGCCTGCTGGCAAGGATCAAATGTCCCAGCTGTTGGAAGAAAAGGAGCTAAGGGTCAGGGAGCCTGCAGGCCCTGATATTTTTAGTATCACATCCTCAGAGTTAAGTGTCAGAGAAACAGAAAGGCGACACCAAATAACAAGAGAGGAAGAAATGGGAAACCCATTAACATATTTTTAAAAGTTAATAACTTTAATATTTCCTACTGTTGCACATTGCCTTGAGATCTATAGCTCTGCCTTGTATAGAAAACGAAGCCCCATCACCCAGTTCCTTGCTCTGGTGGGTAACCCTGAAATGCCCATAGGCGGACACACCATCATGTGTGAGAACACATTGTAATATTAAAAAATAGCATCTAGGACTCTTGGGACTCAGATTCAGCTTTAGGTTCTACAACTTTCTGATTGAAAAATAGCAGGTAAATCCTAAACCCTCTAACTCCTTTTTCTTTTCTCAAAAAATGAGAAACGGTAGCTCCATTATATACTTTAAAGACTGCAATCATTCTGTGCTAAAAGTGCTGGAAGCTTCCTCAAACACTCTTTGTACCTAGAACATGAAACTTTGCTATTCTGACCAGTTTACTAAGCATTTGTTCTCTTATACCATCACCCCAAACACACATGTACACACGTGTTTACACACACATGCTTGCACACACACATACAATCATGCACACACACATGTATTTCCAGCAGCCCACTGGAAAGAGCTCACGTGAATCTAGGAATGAATCCAGTCAGGTACCGTACAGTGTTCCCAGGCACTGCTGCTTCCTGTGTCCCTATGAACCAATGAATATGGTTAATCATCTCTCTACTTCAAGTCCAGAAGGAAAAAATAACACATAATATTAATAACATCATTTCAAGATCCAGGATGAAGTCCTTCAGATGTAATAACTGAAGCACAGAGCAAGAGAATTTGGAACTCCCTGACTTGGGACATTTTCTTACATAAATATCTTAATCTTCCCAGGAAACAATTTAAAATTTCTTAATCTAGAAGAAGAGGGTTTAGGAAAGAAAAACTCTAGCATCCCTTTTAGTGCTAACATTTTGCATTCAATGATCTTCATTCATCTGTTCATCTAATATTTACTGAGTGCCTACCATATGCCTGGTCTTTCCTCATAGCTCAGTCAATAAAGAATCTGCCTGCGATGCAGGAGACCTGGGTTCTACTCCTGGGTCGGGAAGATCCCCTGGAGAAGAAAATGGCAACCCACTCCAGTATTCTTGCCTGGGAAATCCCATGAACAGAGGAGCCTGGTAGGTTACAGTCCATGGGGTTGCAAGAGTCAAACATGACTTGGCAACTGAACCACACCACCACCTTATGCCTGTTCTAGGTCCCCAAGGTACATCAAAAAACAAAACAGGGTAAGAATCCCTGCCATTGGAGAGCTTATGTTCTGGTGAGAAGAGAGAGAAAACAAGCAATAAATATAATACTCAATAAATTATGCTACATAGAAAGGGTGGTAAATATTGAAGGGGGGAGGGGATCCAAACAAGAGAAGAGATTGGGAGTGCAGAAGAAAAGTGGCAGGGTGGAATTTCAAAGGCCTCATTTTAAAAGGTGATATTTCAGCAAATACTTGCAAAAGTAGGACATTCAGCCATATGGATATCTGAGAGAAGAGCATTCTAGGGAGAGGTTTCAGCCCATTCAAAGCCTTGAGGCAGGAACATGCCTGTGTGTTCAAAGAACAGCAAGGACATATGGGGCTTTGAGCTTTTATCTGAGTGAGATAGAGTCTTTGGAGAGTTCTGAACAGAGGGTGACATGATATGACTTACACTTTAAAGGGATCGTTCTGACTGCTTTGTGAAATGTAGATGGTTGGGAAAGGCAGGAATGGAAGCATGGAGACCCATAGGAGGCAGCTGAAGCATCCCGGTGAGAGATGGCTCAGGCAAGAGTAGTAACAGGAGATGGTAAGAAGTGGTTGGAATCATGATATATTTTGAAAGTAACGACAACAGTCCTGATGTGGGTCTGAGAGAAGAGCAGAATCAAGAATAGTTTCAAGATTTCTAAACTGAGCAAACTTAAGGGTGGAGTTGTCATAACCTGAGATAGGGAGGGAGACTGGAAGTTGTAGAAGTTTGACTGAGCATCAGGGGTAGAGTGGAGCTCATAGGTTCAGCTTCAGATGTGCTAAATTGACATGTCTACTAGACACCCAGGTGGGGGTGTCAAGGGCAATAGTAGTTGAATCTGGAGTTCAGGAAAGAGGTATAGTTTGGAGATAAAACAGTTCTAAGTCTTGAGCTAAGAACCCCATAGATGTTATATCCCAAGGGCTCAGTGTGTTTCCTCCTGAGGATTTTATATCTGAAGTGTTTACAGTTGTCACTGATGCCATTGTCACTATCACGACTAAACTTCTGCTAGATTAAAAGTACTTTGTTAAGTTTTTTGGGCATCTGGCTGTCCCTGTGTCCTTGGTCTGCCCAGATGCACACAGGATACCTCCACATTACTCTGAGTATGGTTCCATTAGAATGGATTATGCCATACAGCCCAATGCTGTCATGTTCTGACATTACAAGACAAAAAGGCATAGTAGGTATTAAAGCAGTTCCTTGGGGTTGCAGAAATGTCACTTCATCTTTTGTAGTTATCAGTTCTATTTTTATCACCCAATTTACCTGATCCCTAAAAGGCAATCTCAGTCAACTTAAAGTAGATTCAGCCATTTTGAGTTTATAGTCAGTAAATTATGAATTTTTCTTATCTTTTCTTCTACCAGGTTGGTTTGTAAGTTCTAGAGTGCATATTCAGGCTAGGATGGAGATAAGTGTCTGGTGAATCTGTAAACATGCAGAGATGTACCCCACCCTGAGTGTCAGAGATGGACGCAAGGTCTCCCGCTCTGTGCACAGGGCTCTGCTCAGCTGACAGTGGAAACCTTTAGAAACACCTGTTAACTCTGGCAGTTAAAGTTAAAAAGAAAATTCTAAGAGGAACTTCCCATTCTTGTAAAGTTTTAAAATATTCTCTGTCAGACCTAAAATTACTTTTTTAATGACCAAACAAACACACCATATCTTTAGCACAAATCACTAATGAAAGGCAGGAATGTAGCCTGTAAGATGCCACACAGTGTGGGGAGCCCCCAATGTGTCCTGGTGCCATGTGGCCCAGTTCCGTGAGCTCTCTGTAGTGTGTGTCTTCCTGTGGACTTCTGCACTCTTGGTGTGATATTTCTTCTGTTCTTGATGTGCAAAGACAATTGTTTTCCTAAACCTATTATTTATACCAAGTTTATAGAAGCTTAATAGCAAGAAAGTAGCTTCTTTTATTTTCTCTCGTATTTTTGGTATGACTACTGTTCCTGATACAGGAGAAATCATGGTGCAGTTCAAAGGAATGAGATGAGGAAGGGTACTACAGAGAGGGGTAAACCTGAGGGATTTTAGAGACAAAATCATGAATATTCCCAATATTATTCAGCCACAGAATCTCTGGGGATCTGTGCTGTGAGTCCAGCTCAGCCTCCTTCAATTCCAGGCTCTAAGTTCAACTGCACATTAGGACCTGGGCTTTGCAAGCATGAGAAACAAGACGTGAAATCCATCAGAGAGTGCGCCCAGTGCTAAAGCATCAGCCTGGCTCCCATCACCAGCTTCCAGGAACCCAAGCAGCACATCCCCTTCAAAATTTGTATTTTCTCTGTCTGTAAGACAGATGTGTATATCTCAAACACATATACATATATTGTGGAGAGTGGGAGGAGAAGGGAAGGAGGCAGTGATCAGAGATGTTGCAAGAGCACCACATTGGGAATGAAAGGATCTAGGACCGAGCTCTGCCAAGCCCTGTGTGATTCTGTGCTGTTCATTTAGCCCCTGTGTTCCTCAGCACCCTTTTCTGAAAGGTGAAGAGGAATAGTAGCTTCATTTATCTATTTAGGTGTTCAACCATAATTTCGAAATGAAAAAGAATGATATCATCAAGAAAATCTACACACAATAATGCTGGAGAGGATGTGGAGAAAAGGCAACTCTAAGGTGGGAATATGAATTGGTACAGCCACTATGGAAAACAGTATGGAGACTCCTTACCAAGCTAGGAGCAAAACTACCATATGACCCAGCCAGGGCGTCCCGGGTGGTGTGACTGATAAAGACCCTGTTTGCCAACGTAGGTGACTATCCCTGGCTCAGGACAATCCCCTGGAGAAGGGAATGGCTATACACTCCAGTATTCTTGCCTGGAAAATCCCATGGACAGAGGAGTCTAGAGGGCTACAGTCCATAGGGTCACAAGGAATCACACGCTACTGAAGCAACTTAGCACACATGCATGCACATGACCCAGCAATCCCACTACTGGACATATAGCCCCCAAAAACCACAATTCAAAAAGACACCTGTACCCTAACGTTCATTGCAGCACTATTTAGAATAGCCGGGACACAGACGCAACCTAGATATTCATCAACAGATGAATGGATAAAGAAGTTTTGGTTCATATACACAATGGATATTACTTAGTCATAAAAAAGGAATGAATTTAAGTCAGTTGTAATGAGGTGAATGAACCTAGAGCCTGTTACACAGAGTGAAGTAAGTCAGAAAGAGAAAAAACAAATATCATATATTAATGCAGATACATGGAATCTAGAAAAACAGTACTGATGATGTGAAGAGTTGACTCATTGGAAAAGACTCTGATGCTGGGAGGGATTAGGGGCAGGAGGAGAAGGGGACAACCGAGGATGAGATGGCTGGATGGCATCACCGACTCGATGGACGTGAGTTTGGGTCAACTATGGGAGTTGGTGATGGACAGGGAGGCCTGGCATGCTGCAGGTCATGGGGTCCCAAAGACTGAGCGACTGAACTGAATTGAACTGAAATGAAACTATTTAAAGAGAATAAATGGAAATATAGACATAGAGGGTGGACTAGTGGACACAGTGGAGGAAGGACAGGGTAGGACATATTGAGAAAGCAGTATTGACATATACACCCTATTGTGCAAAGTAATTAACTAGAGGGAAGACGCTGTATAACACAGGAAGCCCAGCACAGCACTCTGATGACCTAGAGGAGTGGAGTGAGGGGGGGCTCTTGAGAAAAGGGGTACATATATATACATATGATTATGACCAATCGACACTAATGTACAGCAGGGGTCACCACAACATTATAAAGCAACTACCCTCCAACATGAAATTAAAAGAGGCTTACTCCTTGGAAGAAAAGTTATGACCAACATAGATAGCATATTCAAAAGCAGAGACATTACTTTGCCAACAAAGGTCCTTCTAGTCAAGGCTATGGTTTTTCCAGTGGTCATGTATGGATGTGAGAGTTGGACTGTGAAGAAAGCTGAGCACTGAAGAACTGATGCTTTTGAACTGTGGTGTTGGAGAAGACTCTTGAGAGTCCCTTGGACTGCAAGGAGATCCAACCAGTCCATCCTAAAGGAAATCAGCCCTGGGTGTTCTTTGGAAGGAATGATGCTAAAGCTGAAACTCCAGTACTTTGGCCACCTCATGTGAAGAGTTGACTCATTGGAAAAGACTCTGATGCTGGGAGGGATTGGGGGCAGGAGGAGAAGGGGACAACAGAGGATGAGATGGCTGGATGGCATCACCGACTCGATGGATGTGAGTTTGGGTGAAATCCGGGAGATGGTGATGGACAGGGAGGCCTGGCGTGCTGCGATTCATGGGGTCACAAAGAGTTGGACATGACTGAGCAACTGAACTGAACTGAACTGAACTGAACCCTCCAACATCATCAAAATAATCTTGATTTAAAAAAAAAAAACCAGCAAACGAAAGTGAACTGAGCATCCTCGTTGCAGTAGGTGCCAGACCAGTGCTGCAGCTGCCGCTGCCTCTTACAGCATTATCTCTGACAAGCACAATAACTACCGTGAACGAGGCTCCTACTAGGTGCCAGTCACTGTACTGAGTGCTTTGTAGACACTATTTCATTCAATCCTCAGAAGAGCATGGTGAAAGGCCAGTTTCATTTGTATTTTGCAGTTTCGAAAGACAAAGCTTGTGAGATTAAAGAAGGAGTTTGTTTGATTTTTCCAACTTTGTTGGCACTTTTTCCAGTAAGTGCCAGAGTCAGGTTTGAACTCAAGTTTTTCTGTTGCCAAAGCAGACGCAAAAGCATTACTATCCTCCAGTATCTTAGTCTATTTCATCTGATTTAAGCAGGCTATGATTCTGTGTAGGGATGAATGTTTTGCATGCTCATCCAAACAAACACACAGAAATAGTTCATGAACTTGTTCCACATAGTAATGTCATAAGCGAGCGACACACCTAGCACATCGGACACTCGGGTGTGACCTGTAAGAAAAGATGGTTCTATGAGTTCTTTATGCAACATTTCACTCTCTTGGGTACTGCTGACCCCATTTCAGGGCCATGTTCCTCTAGAAGGATGACTATCCAATCTGTCCTATGCTCTGACTCTACAGTGACCTGGAGAGAGGGAGAGCCCTCCCTTTCCACTCCCCTACTGGAGTGTCTGGGGAGGCCTTACAAATAGCTGCGAAAAGAAGAGAAGTGAAAAGGAAAGTAGAAAAGGAAAGATATATGCATCTGAATGCAGAGTTCCAGAGAATAGCAAGAAGAGATAAGAAAGCCTTCCTCAGTGATCAATGCAAAGAAGTAGAGGAAAACAACAGAATGGGAAAGACTAGAGATCTCTTCAAGAAAATTAGAGATACCAAGGGAACATTTCATGCAAAGATGGGCTCGATAAAGGACAGAAATGGTATGGACCTAACAGAAGCAGAAGATATTAAGAAGAGGTGGCAAGAATACACAGAAGAACTGTACAAAAAAGATCTTCCTACCCAGATAATCACGATGGTATGATCACTCACCTAAAGCCAGACATCCTGGAATGTGAAGTCAAGTGGGCCTTAGAAAACATCACTACGAACAAAGCTAGAGGAGGTGATGGAATTCCAGTGGAGCTATTTCAAATCCTGAAAGATGATGCTGTGAAAGTGCTACACTCAATATGCCAGCAAATTTGGAAAACTCAGCAGTGGCCACAGGACTGGAAAAGGTCAGTTTTCATTCCAATCCCAAAGAAAGGTAATGCCAAAGAATGCTCAAACTACTGCACAATTGCACTCACCTCACATGCTAGTAAAGTAATGCTCAAAATTCTCCAAGCCAGGCTTCAGCAATACATGAACTGTGAACTTCCAGATGTTCAAGCTGGTTTTCAGGCAGAGGAACCAGAGATCAAATTGCCAATATCAGCTGGATCATGGAAAAAGCAAGAGAGTTCCAGAAAAACATCTATTTCTGCTTTATTGACTATGCCAAAGCCTTTGACTGTGTGGATCACAATAAACTGTGGAAAATTCTGAAAGAGATGGGAATACCAGACCACCTGACCTGCCTCTTGAGAAACCTATAGGCAGATCAGGAAGCAACAGTTAGAACTGGACATGGAACAACAGACTGGTTCCAAATAGGAGAAGGAGTACGTCAAGGCTGTATTCTGTTACCCTGTTTATTTAACTTATATGCAGAGTACATCATGCGAAACACTGGGCTGGAAGAAGCACAAGCTGGAATTAAGATTGCCAGGAGAAATATCAATAACCTCAGATATGCAGATGACACCACCCTTATGGCAGAAAGTGAAGAGGAACTAAGAAGCCTCTTGATGAAAGTGAAAGAGGAGAGTGAAAAAGGTGGCTTCAAGCTCAACATTCAGAAAACGAAGATCATGGCATCTGGTCCCATCACTTCTTGGGAAATAAATGGGGAAACAGTGGAAACAGTGTCAGACTTTATTTTGGGGGGCTCCAAAATCACTGCAGATGGTGATTGCAGCCATAAAATTAAAAGACGCTTACTGCTTGGAAGAAAAGTTATGACCAACCTAGATAGCATATTAAAAAGCAGAGACATTACTTTGTCGACTAAGGTCCATCTAGTCAAGGCTACGGTTTTTCCAGTGGTCATGTATGGATGTGAGAATTGGACTGTGAAGAAGGCTGAGCACCGAATAATTGATGCTTTTGAACTGTGGTGTTGGAGAAGATTCCTGAGAGTCCCTTGGACTGCAAGGAGATCCAACCAGTCCATTCTAAAGGAGATCAGCTCTGGGTGTTCTTTGGAGAGAATGATGCTAAAGCTGAAACTCCAGTACTTTGGCCACCTCATGTGAAGAGTTGACTCATTAGTAAAGACTCTGATGCTGGGAGGGATTGGGGACAGGAGGAGAAGGGGACGACAGAGGATGAGATGGCAGGATGGCATTACCGACTCAATGGACATGAGTCTGAGTGAACTCTGGGAGATGGTGATAGACAGGGAGGCCTGGTGTGCTGCGATTCATGGGGTCACAAAGAGTCGGACACGACTGAGTGACTGAACTGAACTGAACTTAAAGAAGACTCTTGAGAGTCCCTTGGACTGCAAGGAGATCCAACCAGTCCATTCTGAAGGAGATCAGCCCTGGGATTTCTTTGGAAGGAATGATGCTAAAGCTGAAACTCCAGTACTTTGGCCACCTCATGTGAAGAGTTGACTCATTGGAAAAGACTTTGATCATGGGAGGGATTGGGGGCAGGAGAAGAAGGGGACGACCAAGGATGAGATGGCTAGATGGCATCACTGACTCGATGGACGTGAGTCTGAGTGAACTCCGGGAGATGGTAATGGACAGCGAAGCCTGGCGTGCTGCGATTCATGGGGTTGCAAAGAGTTGGACACGACTGAGTGACTGAACTGACTGACTGACTGACTGGAGTGTCTCTTTTCCTGAACTCAGCACATGCAAATGGGAATACAGCCAAGGAATGCCACTTTAGCTGCACCCTTGAAAAAGCAGTTCAAGTGCATGGTAGAAACTGGGGGCACAGCCTTGACTCCTCTGACTGAATGGTGCTTCCCCAACTCTCCTATTTGGTGAATAAATTCTTTTTGGTTAAAAGATGCCTGAGACAAATAGGGGGTGTCTTTTTGCAACATAATGATTCAGAAAACACTCAAGAAAGGACTTCTGAGTAGCTGCTCTTGAGTGACTCGATCTCCAAGAATTGCTGGGGATGAACCGTGATCAAAGTAAATGGCAGACCTGAGTGTATCCACTCTCTCTATAAACTACATTTATTACCTTACAAAAGTGACATTTTCCTTGATGGGTGAAGCAGTAACCTTCTAAAGAAATAATTGTCCGTAACATTGTTAGTCACTGGCATGCGAAGTCATTCTCAGGCATTAAACTCAAATGATGTCTTTGATGATGATTATCATCATAAAAAGATGGACTGGGCTTTTCAGTAGGGAGGGGTTTGTGGGGAGAGTAGGAGAAAAGGCATTTCCCACGATGCTCCTGTTACAAGAATTGAGATTGGAGTCAGATCATAAAGGTTGCAATGTATGGAGACTTCTGTTTCTTCCTGTTGAAATGGGGACCAAGGAATGTTCTTCTTTCCCTGGGGAAGGAATGATACTGAGCCTACCTGTACTATGGGGGACCTGGCATGGGAAAAACATTAACAACAAATACAGATCAAGTTGTTCAATGTGCTTCTCTATTACTCTTCATCTCACTGTAGAAACACAAACAAGGGTAAGCAAGTAAACATTTGCGTAGCAGTTGAACTTTACAGAGTCTTTTCACATGAATTGACCCACTAGGGCCCCCAGTAGCCTTGTGAGTTAGCAATTATCATTCACATTTTATAAATTAAAAAACTGGAGCTCAGAGAAGGGCATTCAATCCAGTATTTGGTAAAATGACAGGCTTATGAAACATTGGGTCTAGATGGCACCTTATAAATAATCTATTTAAACTCTAGTTCAAGTCATTTTAATTTAACTTGATTTCATTGGAATTCTAACCACCTGGGCCTCCCAGGCGCCACTGGTGATAAAGAATCCGCCTGCCAATGCTGGAGACGCAAGAGAGGCCAGTTTGATCCCTGGATCAGGTAGATACCCTGGGGGCAGAAATGACAACCCAACCCACTCCAGTATTTTTGCGTGGAGAATTGCATGGACAAAGGAGCCTGGAGAGCTACAGTCCATGGGGTAGCAAGAGTCAGAAATGACTGAGTGTGTGTGTGCACACACATACCCCCAGTCACACCCTAGACATAAAAGTAGAATTTCTTTCTGGTTTCTGTCCTTGAAGAGGCTACCTTCTTGCAGAGGAGATAGCCTGGTAAACAAATAATTCTCCCACTGTGAAGTAAGTGACACCCAGAAGAGGCATGTGTGATGCATCGGGCAGCAGTCATCATCTGCCTGGAAGGAAGACGAATAGGGAAGGCAATGGCAACCCACTGCAGTACTCTTGCCTGGAAAAATCCCATGGGTGGAGGGGCCTGGTAGGCTGCAGTCCATGGGGTCGCTAAGAGTCAGACACAACTGAGCGACTTCACTTTTCACGTTCATGCATAGGAGAAGGAAATGGCAACCCACTCCAGTATTCTTGCCTGGATAATCCCAGGGATGGCAGAACCTGGCAGGCTGCCGTCTATGGGGCCACACAGAGTCGGACACAACTGAAGCGACTTAGCAGCAGCAGCAGCAGCAGGAGCACAAGGAGGAGGATTCCTTCTGGCAGACCAGGAGAGCATGGCAACTGGGCAACAGGACAGGGCCCTGAAGAAACAGGGAGCCGCAGGAGCAAAGGGCAAAGAGATGCCTACAGAAGATGGGCAGTTCCTTGCAGGTGGAACGTAGTTTTGAAGGAAAAGGGGCTCAAGAGTAAGTTGGGAAGAGAAATTAGCATCATAATCTGAAGTTTAAGGACCTTGTTAAGTAAGTCAGATTTCTTCTATGAGAAATAAGGATCCACCAAAGATTTTTACACACTATTTAGTAATATTGATAATAATCATGATGATGCTAATGATCACAGAAAATGTATGTTGGGGCTTCCCAGGTGGCGCAGTTAGTAAAGAGTCCTCCTGCCAATGCAAGAGACATGGGTTTGATCCTTGGGTCAGGAAGATCCTCTGGAGGAGGAAATGACAACCTACTCCAGTATTCCTACCTGGAAAATTCCATGGACAGAGAAGCCTGGCAGGCCACAGTCAATGGGGTCGCAGAGTCAGACAGGACTGAGAGTACACACAAACACATGTGTGCACACACACACACACCAAATAGTTGTTGAGTGTTTACCACACGCCAGGTCCTTTGCTAGGCTCTACAGGCATTGCCTTAGCTAATCTTCTCAAAAACACTGTGAAGTACAAACTTTCCTGGCGGTTCCATGGTTAAGACTTTGCCTTTCACCCCAGCGGGTTCAGATTTGATCCCTGGACAGGGAACTAACAGTCCACGTGCCTCACAGCCAAAAAACCAAACCATAAAGCCGAAGCAATTTTGTAACAAATTCATTTAAAAATGGCCAACATAAAAATCTAAAAAAAAAATCCAACCAAAAAAGCTTTGTTGAAATCCCCATTCCTATGGCTTAGGGAGCTAAAGTAGCCTCTTGTGATAAAGCCAAGATCTCCAGCTGTGACAGGCTCAGATGGCTGCATTTGTCTGAACGATCACTAACAGTGGTATAGAAAGTGAGTTTTAATGGAGAAGGGGTTTTTCTGCTCAGAAAAGGGTGACTAGGCCCTGAGGGATGCTCTTGATTTCTGAGCTGAAGAGGGAAATGCCCATTTCCTTCAATGCTTTCTTCATTTCCTAGGAAGCCAGAGGAAGTGTGGGGCCCTGGTTAACCAGGCCATTTTGCTTCCCCTCTTCCCTGGCCAGTCTCCACTATCCCCTGCAGCTGACTATTCCAAACATTTGCACTCATCATCAGTGACATTCTGAAACCCATCACTATTGGTTCAAATAGTGAACCAATTAGTCAGATCATGGCTATTCATTGTAGGAGGTGGACAACAAGTAGCCTGCAGAGGTACCTGCTGTCCCAAGCAGGTTAGGGGAGGCAGGATAAGCAGAGACCACCTCCATCAGCATCTCCCAGCGCTGTCTCCAGAAGATACTCAGATGCCAGAACAATTAAATGTGGGGAAAGTAATTGTGAATGTACTTGTTAAAGAGATGAAAATGGCTAAACTGTAAATCAGTTTATTTAAATGCATTTTTTTGATAGCAGAGTATAGGCATATCATTAGCTTGTAAATGTGTCTAATAAGCCTGTCTTCACTAATATGCCAAAAAGAGCCTAATTAACTTTTTTCCCCCTCCAGTTAGACAGTAGTGTGAGGATCCCTGATCACATTTCCACACTATCTTTTTAGCATCAGCAAAGCGGCACTAAAACAGCCCCTGTGACATCTATAAAAATGCTAGTTTATAATTAGGACGATCTTGGCTTGAACAATAATGTTGCAATTTGTAGTGATGGCTTCTGTTTCTCTTTAATTTTAATGTATTAGCCTACAATGCTCTGGAGATTTCTAGGCAGACTAGCCTGTTTCCGTTCCCAAAATTGCTGGCATTATAACACTTTAGGTTAAGCAAGGAGAAGCAGCTGCAATTTGGTAGGTTTTTTACTTTTCTAATGATTGCAAGGGCAGAAGGAATACTGACAAGAAAAGACAAGTGTAACAGCATCCACTTATTTGTTAACTCATTGTCTGAATGGGAGGACCCTGTTTTAGAGACGATGCTGATGAGAACCAGGTCATCAAAACCCCAAACAACAGAATTCTGGTGTTTCCCAGTGTTCTCTGATGCAGGAATTCTTAGCTTCTTTTCATCAGAGTCCTGGAGTACTGCAAATATCTGCCATGGATTCCACAGAATAAATTCAGGAAGGCTGATCATTTTTGCCCTTTTGTCCTTCCTGACTCCATATTGAAACAAAACGCCAGTGCCACAATTAGAACCACATCACTGATGCCTTCTATGTCTCTTTGTCACATCTAGGACTGAATTCCCCATTTTTGCTTAAAACTAGAGCTTTTTCTACTAGGAGAGAGTAGCCCATGAATAGGTTTCATTCAGGAAATCTGTGAATATCCTGAAATAGGTACTCCATCAAAATTCTCTGTGAGAACTTTTATCTATACCAAACTTGGGTTTCACCATTGAAGAATCTGATCAGGAGTTCCTGAGTAGGATTAGGTAATCTGTATTTTTTAAAAAGCACCCCCAAATAATTTTGATCATGTACCTTGAACTAAGAAGAATGTTCCCAGATTTCATCACAGCCTCAAATCACTTTGTGGCTCCAAGAAGTTTAAGAATTATTGGCCTAAAGTCTGGTGTTCTGGGCTTCCCTGGTGGCTCAGACAGTAAAGAATCTACCTGCAATGCAGAAAACCTGGGTTCAATCCCTGGGTTGGGAAGATCCCCTGGAGAAGGGAATGGCTACCCACTCCAGTAGAATAGTCTGGAGAATCCCATGGACAGAGGAGCCTGGAGGGCTCCTACACCCATGGGGTCCCAAAGAGCTGGACAGGATTGAGCAGCTTTCACTCACTCAGTCTGGCATTCCACGAGTGCTGCCTAATCAGGACTCATCCTTTTTCCAGCTCTGATGTCCTATTGGGGATTGAGGAACCCAGGGCCTAAGTTCTAAACCAACTGGGAAATAAGACAAATGAATAAGACAGATAGGACGGTAATGATAATATTACCATTTTATCCAAGTGACTAACATTGAAGACTATATCTTATAGCTTCAACCTTGTGGATTTATTCATACTAAAGCCCCAGGTTTAAATCTACCCACTCAGCCTCAGGGAGTGTTGGGCTGGGACTGGCATCTTCTATCTCATGGGAGCAGAAGTTGCCCCTGAAAACATGAGGAGGAGCAGAGAAGTACCTCGGAGGGGGACTGGAAGGGGTTGAAGAGCACACGTTCCATTTCTTTCCTAAACTTCCCTGAGGCATCAAGAGTGAGAGGATGAGAGAGACCAGAACTTTTCTCCGGCAGATCTCTCTCTACATGGAGAGAAGCATTAGGAAATACCATTATACCTTGGCTAACATTTCTCATTATTTCCCAAAATGTCATGTATTTTTCTGCTTCTTACTCTTTTCACACCAACTGTCCTATCGGAAATGCCCTTTCAGTCATCATCACCTAACTGAATTTCATTCATCCTTAAAAATCAGACAGAACTCAACTTCTTCAGTTGAGTGTTCAACTGAAATATTGGGTTGGCCAAAAATTTCGTTCAGATTTTTCCATAAGATGTTACCGAAAAACCAAAATGAACTTTTTGGTCAACCCAATATTTCCCTATGTAAGCTTTCCCTTTGCTAAGGGCACATCCATTCTGAACTCCCCCAGCAGTTATCCAAAGCCTGACTGAGCCTCAGAATTACCTGTAGGAGATTTTAATCTGCGTCAAGCCTGAGTTTTTTGCTATTGAAAAATCTAGTTCAGTACATTTTGGGTTAAGTTTGATAATCTGCATTTTAAAAAATTCCTCCCAGGTAATTCTGATCATTCATCTGGTCTAGAAAACACTGCTTAGTCATTATTTGCATGACCCTTTCGGCCCTTTCAACCCTGTGCGAGAGGAGAGATCTGCTTCTTATAAAGTAGAAAGAAAGTGAAAGAAAGTGAAGTCGCTCAGTCGTGTCCGACTCTTTGTGATCCCATGGACAGTAGCCTGCACCAGGCTCCTCCGTCCATGGGATTTTCTAGGCAAGAGTACTGGAGTGGGTTGCCATTTCCTTCTCCAGGGAATCTTCCCTACCCAGGGATCGAACCCAGGTCTCCCACATTGTAGACAGATGCTTTACCGTCTAAGACACTAGGGAAGTAGAGGGACCATAAAATAGCATGTAGGGTATGGAGAAGCCCTGAGGGTGAAGGTCTTTTTTTTTTTTTTTTTTTTGATGAAGGTCTTAAACACACACCAGTGACTTGTCAGGTGCTAGTTGTGGAGGAGGCAGGGTGAACAATAAACAGCAGCTTCTCTGACACTAAAAAATGACCTCGGCTATCCAGAGGGTGGGCTTCCCTGGTAGCTCAGCTGGTAAAGAATCTGCCTGCAAATGCAGGAGACCCTGGTCCGATTCCTGGGTCAGGAAGATCCTCTGGAGAAGGGATAGGCTATCCATTCCAGTTTTCATGGGCTTCTCTGGTGACTCAGGTGGTAAAGAATATGCCTGCAATATGGGAGGCCTGGGTTCGATCCCTGGGTTGGGGAGACACCCTGGAGGAGGGCATGGGAACCCCTCCAGTGTCCTTGCCTGGAGAATCCCTATGGACAGATGAGCCTGGTGGGCTGGAGTCTATGGGGTTGCAGAGAGTCGGACACAACTGAGTGACTAAGCACAGCACAGCATATCCAGAGAGCATAAGAGAATTATCTGACTATTATCAGTAAACTGAATATAATAGCATATTATCCTTGAGGAATTATTGAGTAGATTAAGGGAACATGTATATAAAGCATACAAAGCCTGATTCTCCTCTTCTCTCTCCTAAGTCTGCAGGGAGCTCTCCTTCTCCCACATTTTACAACACACATGGACACACACACAGATACACACACATACACAAGTTGGCCCTTTTCTCCTCCCAGAAGTCAGTCTCCAGCCCCTTACCCAGCAGACCTGTCCTGTGAAAGTTTCACTGGCAAATGCAACTTAAATTTTGTGGGAGTGTTTTTCAAACTTTTAGCTCTACAAAGTGCATAGGATGTGTTTGCTTAGTGAAATATTTTATTCCTTATACCTATACTGAAAAGCCAAGCAAACATAAATAAGTGAAAATTTTCTTTTGCAAAAATAGAGAAGTTTTTGACTTCTGGATTCCTGTTCTTATGAGATAATATGGAAAAAAAGAGAGGAAACAAAATAAAATTAGATTCAAAGAGTAGATTTTATACGCCAGACACTATTTTAGGAATTTTTCATGACTTTTAAAAGTCAGTACAGAGGTGGAGGTAAAATTCACAATTTCTTTGAATCTTGCTTCTACTTCTTATTCACTCTGTGACTTTGAGAAAGTTTCTAAAACTCTGAGAGGCACAGCTTTCTTATAAGTAAAGTAGAAACAAAGCAGCCAGTCTCTGAAGCTGGCCCCCAATAAACCATGCCTCTTGTCTTCAGGTCATTGTGTAATCCCCTTTCACATCCGGCCTCTACCCTCATGCGATGTGGTTGAAAGAACAGAGGAAACCAACAGTGATGTTCTGGGGGTTCAGAACCCAGACATTAAACAGCCTGGTAGACTGACTGCACTTTTGTGTTTGGGGAACCCTGAGGAGTCACTTAAGAAGTCTATCCTGGAGAGGCCCTCAGACCACATGGGAGAGCACCCCAACCATCTCAGCATGCCAGTTGAGCCCACGTGACTCCAACCCCAGCTGCAGCACAGGAGACACTCCAAGAAAAACCAGCAGAAGAACCCCAGCCCCCATCTGAGTGCCATCAACTCATAATACTATAAGAGAGAATAACGTGGTAGTTGTTTTAAGCCACCAAATTTCAGAGTGGATTATTACACAGTAATAGATAACTAAAGCCTGGAGTAATATTTTCTACCTTTTAGATAAAAGACAGTCATACACATAAAGCATCCAGAGCATAATAATTGCTCACTAAGGTGGCACTATTGGTAAAGAACTAGCCTGCCAATGCAGGAAACATAAGAGATGCGGGTTGTGGATTCTATCCCTGGGTCGGGAAAATCCCCTGGAGGAAGGCATGGAAACCCACTCCAGTGCTCTTGCTTGGAGAATTCCATGGAGACAGGAGCCTGACAGGCTACACGTGGGGATGCATAAATTCAGACACGACTGAAGCAACTTAGCACGCACAGAAGTATCTATTAATTGTATAATCCTTGCTAACAATGCTGCATACGGGAGGGCTTCACGCATGCCACTAGTGGTAAAGAACTGCTTCCCAGTGAGTAATGTAAGAGACTCAGGTTGATCCCTAGGTCGGGAAGATCTCCTGGAGTAGGAAATGGCAACCCAATGCCGTATTCTTACCTGAAGAATCCCATAGACAGAGGAGCCTTTGTGCTACAGTCCATAGGGTCCAAAGAACTGGACGTGACTGAAGCAACTTAGCACAAGCACTGTGTAAGGGAAGTACTGAGATCCCCATTTCCATGATGGGAAACATGCTGCAGAAAAGCAGAAAGGAGGAGTAGAGACAGGATTCAAGGAACCAAGGGTACTTGAGTCCGAAACGCACCTTTCTCTTCTTCACAGGCATGTTTCTAGGGAAGGAGAAGGATCAACTTGCTTTAAAGTCTTAGAAAGTCAACAAAGTATTTTTCCATATCAAATCCCTTTAGTAATGAATAATGAGGGGAATGGAAGACTACAGGAGTGAAGCGCATATTCTCGAGGTTGCTGTGGAGATAGCTACAATGTCTCGAGCTGATGGTGATTTCATCTGGGGAAATGAGCCACAGGAGGGCACACGGAGCCACGCTCTTTCTCCTAGTGCAACATAATGAAGTCAAACTACAGAGGAATAAAAACAGGGAGGGAATATTTTCTAGAGATAATGTTTCCCGGCCTCTCCACAGCACTGTCACGAACACCATCCGCTGGCAGAACGGGAACAGCAGCAAGTGCCATTCAGTGTTAATTACATTAAAATGTAAATCTAAAGGCATCAGGCTCAGACAAGTCATTTTTAATAATACCTCATCCTGGGCTATTACAATTTTTATTTGTCATCATCTAATTGATTTGTGTCCATTTCAATTTATTTACTTTATGCTCATCACCTGCCAGGGCGAGTGGGGACAGCAACCTTTATTTCTTCCCACTGTTGATGTTCATTCTCATCAACACCTACCATCCCAGATGGTCTGACAGTGGACCTTTTAAAAATAGTTTGCTTGCTGCCTGCTGCCTGCCAGTTTGCTTGCTGCCTGCTCCCTGCCTGTTGACACTAGCCTTGTGGTTGATGCTAATCAACCCGCAGGCCTTCACAACCCAGTTCAAAATGTCCCGGAGGAGCATCACCCATCACTCATGGCATCCCTGGGAACCAGTATTATTTTACTTTTCAGGATGTATCACCTAACTCATGTACGTATGTGTTGCCTCTTGGTAGGGATCTACACGTTCTTCTGTGTGAAGGTGTGCTTACCGTCTTCCATCTCAATTGTTTTTTCATGATGTGCAACACACACACACATACAGCCTACAGTAATGCTCTAAGTTCTAGTTCTTCTCATCAGAAATTACCTAACGTGTTCCTTTCCTTAGGTCTCTACAAGGGACCATGAGTGGTGATGGTTTTGTTAACTTATGCTAGAAATGGAAAACTGTTAACGTGTTACTTCTTATATGTGACCCTTGCCAAATAACAACATCAGTTCAGTTTAGTTCAGTCGCTCAGTCGTGTCCGACTCTTTGCGACCCCATGAATCGCAGCACGCTAAGCCTCCCTGTCCATCACCAACTCCTGGAGTTCACTCAGATTCATGTCCATCGAGTCGGTGATGCCATCCAGCCATCTCATCCTCTGTCATCCCCTTCTCCTCCTGCCCCCAATCCCTCCTGGCATCAGAGTTTTTTCCAATGAGTCAACTCTTCGCATGAGGTGGCCAAAGTACTGGAGTTTCAGCTTCAGCATCATTCCTTCCAAAGAAATCCCAGGGCTGATCTCCTTCAGAATGGACTGGTTGGATCTCCTTGCAGTCCAAGGGACTCTCAAGAGTCTTCTCCAACACCGCAGTTCAAAAGCATCAATTCTTCAGCATTCAGCCTTCTTCACAGTCCAACTCTCACATCCATACATGACCAGTGGAAAAGCCATAGCCTTGACTAGATGGACCTTAGTCAGCAAAGTAATGTCTCTGCTTTTGAATAACAACATACTCTAAATTAAATACAAATGCACATATTTCCTTAAGATGAATACTAGGGTACTTGAGAAAGTAAGGAGACATAGATCAGGGTAGGAGGGTAGATGATCTGAGACAGGGGAGCCTTTCTGGACCCCCAAATCATATCAAGTAGACAGTTGTCTATTGTGTCCAGCTCTGGGTTTGTAGTAACTTTGTTTTGTGGACCTGGAGATGGTGAATATTATCACTGTGTCCTCTAGGAACCCCCAATGCACAAACTAAATACTGAGGGCAGGTGAGAGATGGTACTTAGAGAGGCAGGGCTTTGGGGTAAATGTAGAATGGAGACAGCTGAAGAGGTAGAAAGAGGGGAGATACCCTACACGCTAATGTACGTGTCTCTCCCCTTGCTCTCCCACTCTGTCCTTTATTCTCAGACAATGTGCTCATGCCTTTGCATGCCTCCATCTTGAGGCACGAGATGTTTTTTTCACCCCCACTGTGAATCAGAGTAGACATGGCTTCCAAAGAGCCAAAGGGAATGGCATTCACCCATCACAGCAGGGACGGGCACCGGAGGCTCCAGCAGTTGACAATATGTTTGTAACAGATCACTGGGCAATTTTCCAGTCTGATACTTCCCTTTGCCTGCGTTCTCCAAAGCCCAAGGTATCAGGAAAGTTGGCAGTCTAGTGTGATGAAGGCTTTGAAACCCAACCCCCTTCCCATAACACATGCTGGAAGGCATCCAAGCTGCCGTACCCAATGCCCTAAGTCCCAGGTTAATAGTACCAAACAATGGCCCTTACCCATCCACACAAAAAGAAGGCTGGAAGACTCACAAGTGTCTGTTCATTTAACTCACTCTTCTGAGCAGCAAGGTGCTTACATGGGCATGTATGCAGATGGTGAGCATGGGAATACATATGGCTGATGCGTATTAACACACAAGCACATCTACCCAGATAGCCACATGTACACATACACATATATTCACGAACATGAACACACATGCATGAGCTCACGCACACAGGCATACACACACACCATAGCTAGATAAATCATCCATCAGGCTGGTTCTTGAGTCAAGCCAATGGGCCTTGACCTTCTCAGTCTGCTCTCAGAGCCAGAGCATGTATTTCTGCAGGGCGCAGAGTAGGAGGCACGCTGAGCTTGAATTCCTGTCCGCAGCACAGCCTGGCCACCTTGCTTTGAAAGCAAGACTGTATCCCAAGAAGGCTTTTCACAGCCGCCTAACATGTGTTAGATGCTGTGGACTCCATCTCCTACTCTATGGACCGCCCAGAGACCCCACTTTGGCTCTCTTGGCCTTTTGGCTCTCTTTCCTGCCATGTAACTCTCTGGCCCATGATTCCCATTGGTCATTTATCTAATGAGCAGCTGTCCACTCTTATATCCCTTCTTGTTCATTCAGTTGTAGGTCCAGCTGAAAGAGCTGCAGAACATGAGCTGGGTGAGGATGCCAAGTGCCTGCTCAAAACACCTGAACCTGAATGCATCCCGCTATAACCTAGTGTAGGTGGCGGGGGCGGGTCTCAAGAGCAAGAACTTTAGGAGGAAACTGACCTGTGTTTGAATCATCACTCTATCTTTGCATCCTTGAACATGATTGAATTGACCCTCAGTTTTCTCAGCTGTAAAATGTGGATGAACGATGCCCATTTCATAGGTGACTGTGAGGACTGGGTATGCCCTGAGGCAGTTGGCATATTCTAAGGGCTCGTAAACATTGGGTGTTACTGTCACTGTCTGCATCATCATCACTTCATGCTCATTAGCAGCAGAGAACCCCTAAGGAATACTTGGGATCCTCATACTGCCATTTGCCCCAATCACTTGCTTTTTCTTGCCCTGCAACCTCAGGTACTCTAAGTAGGGATCCAGAAATCGAAAACTTCTTTCTTTCAGCAGTTTTTTGTTTTTTTTTTTTCCTTATTTACATTGCCTTCTCTTTGTCGGTTTAGGGAAAGAGAATGAAAATTTACTAAGAAGCAAACACACACCAGGAACTTTATAGAGTTAAAAGCTTGAAAATGCTCCCACAAAATTTGAGTTGTGTGTGCAAGTGGAACTTTGAGAGGAGAGGTCTCAAAGTAAGAGATCAGAAGATCCACCTCTGGGAGGAGAAAGAGACCAACCAATGCTTGTGAGTATGTGTGTGTTAAATGGTGGGAGCAGGACAGTTCCTTGCAGTCCTAAGACAGAGAAGCAGCAGAACCCAGTCCCAGCCTGGTCAGATTGTAGAAGGTGGGGCTCCAGGGACTCAGGGCCCCCATCAGAATGTCAATTTTGTGGCAGGATGTGGTCTGTTTAGGGTCCTGGGTACACATGTTAACCCTAGACAGTTTTCTGATTCAAGGTAAGAAGTGAGAGATGGAAGGCTATTGTTCTTCTTAGAAGGTGAATTTTGTAAGGACTTCAGAATGCCATCACCTGCATCTCAGTGTCCTGCACAGAGAATGCTACTCGAGAGAGTAATAATATTGGATTTATTGTGCAATTACTTGTAGCAGGCACTATTCTAGATACTCTACAAGTAGTGGCTCATTTAATCCTCACTATACCTCTACCAGGTGGAGATTTCTGAGTCCCATCCTGTGGATGAAGAGACTGAAACAGCAGAGAAATTACTCTCAGCACGAGGTCATACAGATAGCATTTCTAGGATTGGAATTCTGGAGTCTAGTTCAGGAGCCTTCGCTCACAACCCCCATGTAGCCAGAATCTGTAGAAAAATTGTTGGGCATACTCAAAGGTAGGCCCAAGCAGCATCAGCTGGTGCTTAACCCACTGGACAGTGGTGTGGGCCTTCTTTGGGCAGAAGCAGTGACACTTAACGCAAATTCTGTGACCAGGTGACCACATGGAACATGAACAACTAAGACAGTTTGTAGGATCTCAGAGATATGATTTGTTTTCACCTTCAAATAGGACAAATATTGGTCTGACTCTAGCAAATAGATAAGGCTGAGGGTATCTTAAATAGAGAGGAATCAGGTAATTTAATTTTACTTTGAATGTGCCCCCAGGCAACTTGTGTCCAGTGCAAGGGTCATAAATTACTGCCTGCCTGCAGATCCTCTGGTCTGACACCTGTTTTTGTAAATGAAAATGAGACAGAGTCACGTCTGTTCATTTAGGTCTTCTCCACCGCTGCTTTGCACAAAGCATTGGTGTTGAATACTTGTGACAAGCTGTGTGATCTGCAAAGCCTAAAATATCTAAACTCTGGCCTTTTACAGAAAGAATTTTGCTGACTCCTGGTCTAGAGAAATATTTGTGCTTTAACATTTTCTCATCCAGTCCTCCCAGGCTCAGGTCTTATGTGTTACCAGTCCTATTTTATGGATGGAAAAAATCTGAGGCCCAGAGAAGTTAGGCAATTTATTCAAAGTTCTGTGGCCACAAAGTCTTGTCTGTCAGAATTAGGGCCCAGATCCCTTGACTCCAAAGGCTATTTCCTTTGATTTCATCCTTCTACAAAAGGGTTCTTTCATGTCTGTTGACAGGATGTGTGCTAAGTCACTCAGTCGTGTCTGGCTCTTTGTGACTCTATGGACTGTAGTCCGCCAAGTTCCTCGTCTCTGAGCTTCTCCAGGCAAGAATACTGGAGTGGGTTGCCTTGCCCTCCTCCAGGGGATCTTCCCAATGCAGAGACAGAAGCTTTGTCTCGTCTATCTCCTGTATTGGTAGACAGGTTCTTTACCACTAGCACCACCTGGGAAGCCACTATTTCTCCTCCAAAACTCTTGAACAAAGCCTCAAGGAAGAGAAAAGGTGGTAAATGATACAGGCCTGCATCCAAATACAGAGTATTTTCTTTCCCTTTCTGTTTCCAAAAACTTAAGAAGGACACTCAATGTCACTTGGGCAAATTACTCGTACTTTGCACAATACATGTCTGTGTGAAGACTTCAGACTTTTGTCAAAATTCTTAAAATTTTTGTATCTATAGAGTTAAGATCACAGAGAAATCAACTGGCTTCAAGTCTAAGGAAAAACAGTGCCTGTAGGGAGAGAAGAGGTGCGGAAACCTCTTCTGGGGAAGAATACCTTTCCCCAGAAACCTCAGGGGAAAACACATCTGGATAAAAAGAGTCTTGCAGCCATAGTTGACAGGTGGGTAAAGGTCAAGTGTGGGCTAGGGCTGGTGGGTCAGTGGGATTCCCAAGGGGCTACATAAATTGAAGGAGTCTGTGCTCTCTTTCAGCCTCATTCTTTGTGAGATACCAGGCACTCAAAAAAGGTGAGAGCAGCCCTAAGAAATGCTTACTGTGGAGCAGACATGGGGAAGAGAAGGAGCAGCCATACAGGGGCAAGAAATTCGACTAGATTTGTCTTCTTTATCTCCCAGACAGAACAAAAGCTTTCATCTTTGGGGAGAAAAGCAATAAGCACCTCTGGCTTTAGGGTGTTAGGGAAGAGTCATTTCGTCTGGGAAAAGGGAACAAAGAGGAAAGTTCTACTCCTGGGGAGAATCCTGGCAGCCACCACTTTAGTAAAATGCTGGAGGTGGGCATCACCAATAATACACACAGCCATCAAGCACCTCCTGATAGGATGCATTGAGAGGGGCTTTCACATTGAGAGAATCTCACATTGCTTCTGTGACGTGTTCCACTAGTGCCCACCTCCATCTAAGCGTGAACAAACAACAGCCAAACCCAGTCAAGGGATGGTCTATAAAATAACTAACCAGTAATCTTCACGACTGTCAAAGTTATGAAACAAAGGAAAGACAAACTGCCCCAGAGTGGAGGAGACCATGAGACATAATTAAATGAGGTATGGGGACCTGGATGGGATCCTAAAATGAAAAAAAAAAAGGAATATTTATAGAAAAAAACTGTTGAACTCTGAATAAATTCTATACTTTAGTTAATAGTAGGGAATCTGAGTGGAAAATATATGAGAACTCTTTATACTATATATGTGTGTGTGTATATATATATTTATATATACATTCTGCTGTGAATCTAAAAATCATTTAATACTATTTAAATTTAAAAAAAAATAACTATTCAATAAGTATATGCAAATAGAATTTCACCTTACCACTGATTGCCATTAGAATTCCAGAAACCAGTTATTTGATTGACTGATCTTTAAGGTACTGATTATAACATGGTAGTTTTCTGTATCTCTACTCTGCTAACATGATGACAATTATGTTATCATCTGTAAACAAACACATAATTTTACTAGTACAAAATGTTTCAAAGTATCTGTCGTTGACATTTCCCAAATGAATGACATCTTTTGCAAACTTGAGTTTCCTCCAATGTGTATATACTTTTGTAAAAAATTTTCACCTATCAGATCACAAAAATTATTGAGTGGAATCCCCTCTGCATTTTCTCACCTCAGGACCTGCATTCTTGGTATTTCTTCAGCTGATATGGGGTTGTTCCTGTTCTCTCTTAGTCCTTCTCATCACTCAAGATGCAGCTCAAATGCTCTGCTTTATTCCTTTTGCACTCCTGGAGTGTAATATCTTTCACAGTCAAAATATTAAAAATACTGAAACACTGGTATATCATAGGTATTTACCTGTCAGGATGAATATTGGCCATAAACACACAGTTTGCCCAAATTGCACATACTTGTTAAATCTCTTCTTTTCCAATTGCACCTTGCATTCTACTGTGCAACTTACACAGTGTTTTTATTTTTATTTTCTTTTACTTTACAATACTGTATTGGTTTTGCCATATATCAACATGAATCCACCACGGGTGTACATGAGTTCCCAATCCTGAACCCCCCTCCCACCTCCCTCCCCATACCATCTCTCTGGGTCATCCCAGGGCACCAGCCGCAAGCATCCTGTATCCTGCATTGACAGTGTTTTTAAAATAATGTATACTTTGCCTGTTGGACTGTAAAACCTTTAGGAGTAGCTTCCTCATCTTTGTGCAACCCCATGTGTTTAGCACAGTGCCCTTTCCCTAATAATTGCTCTGAGGGTCACAGAGGCTTGGTGATGAAGTTGGAATTTGAATCCCTGTCCTTAACTCCTATGATTGCAAATTCATGTTGTTTGCAATAGGTCTCTCACATATGTTGAATCAGTTAGGATATGTTTGACTCTAAGAAACCGAATACTGATCTACAGTGGCTTTGACAATGAAGCAATGTGAACCCACAGAACAAAATTCTGGCGATGGATAATAGGTTTCTTGCAGAGAATCAGCACATCATCAGGAACTCAGGCACATGCTCTCTCTCCTTTCTGCTTTCCTCAGTGTGTTAGCTTTCTGTCCTTAGGCTTATTAACTCATGGTGGCAAACTGACACCATGTACCACACTCACACATAATACCATCTCACACAGGGAAAGATGTGCAGAAAACACTGTCTCTGCTCCCCCCTGAGACTTTCCTTTATGTCTCACTATCCAGAAGAAACTCACATGCTTAACCCTAGACCAATCACTGGCAAAAAAAAAAAAAAAAAAAAAGTGGAATGTCTGTGACTAACATACACCAATTAGAGTTTCTTCCTTGAAGCTGGAGTAGGGAGCTACATTCCCTGGGCATATTGTAATCTGGGTTATATTTGAGCAAACTTTGTGTTCCGTCAGCAAGAAGGAAGGACGGTATGGCTGTTGGTTATGGGCTAGCATCTGTTACGTGCTAACCTGAGTTATTCTTTATTTTGTATATGTATTCACACTCCCCCTTTAATTATATTATAATCCTGCAAGCAGGAGTCAAGTCTTAGACCTCTCTTGCGTTCTCCAGAGAGTCTGGCCCAGAGATGAGATTAGTGTATACCTGTTGATCAGTTGAAGAAAAAAAAAAATAACCTAACGTCAAAAAGTTGAAGACTCTGCCATTCACAATTCTTCCGCATTTCTATGCCAGCCTTTGATGGGTCCTTTTGGTGCACTTGCAGAGGATATTAAGCTGGAAGAAGGGCACCAGGAATTCTGTGTGGTGATAATCAGTTCGTTGGCTGGGCAGGCACACATGCCAGATTATACACCAGGCAGACATTGGGACACCTGCTTTGACAAAGCATATCCATTATGGGATTTGTGTAACTGCTAATGCCAGCAGCAGGGTTCCCCACATTCATCATGTTCCTCTCATTTCCATATTTTTGCTCCTGTTACCTCTTTTCTTGGAACATCTTCTCCTGTCCCACCAATATTTCACCTGACTGAATCCTGTTCATCATTAAAACCTTTCCCGGGAGACTTTCTTCCCAAATTCTCCTACCAGGCAATTTGGGCTCGTTTTCTATGATCCTGGGTAGTTGTCCTAATAATCGCACATAATAACATCATATATTATACATATATATGTATATACATGAGATTATTTGGTATATATATAAGATACAATTTAGTGCTTATTATCTCCTAGGTTTGTGATAAATGTTTTAGCTACTATTATCTTGATCAGAAAAATCCTATGATACTTTATGGGACTGACTTTCTGTTTTGAAGTATAATAAAATAATAATAGAACTAAAGTTGCAATTAAAAAATGCTTTGAAGGAAAATATACAGGGATATAAAAGTACCTAAGAGGGCAAGCAGACAGTGCATTGCAAGAAGCATTTAAATTGAAAATGAAAGACTAAGTGGACATTAACCAGGTTTGTCTAGAAGCCATGGGGAAGATGCTGAATAGTATTAAGATACCTTAGATATCTTCAAGATGGTACATGTATGGCGAATTTGAGACAGGAGTCACATGATCAGGTTTCTGTTTGAAAAAAAATGATTTGGGCTGCAGTGTATCTTATGAAAGTTGAGTCAGAAGGGGTATGGAGAGAAGAGTTGAGAGCCTTCTTCTGTGGTCCAAGAGTGAGACGGTAGCGGCTTGGATCAGGGTAGCGGCCTTAGAGATGGAATAAAAAAGGTGGATTTGAGCTTTATTCATTTTCTATTGCTTCTGTAACAAATTAACACTAGCCTAGAGGCTAAAAGAGGCTTAAAACAACATCTACTTAGTATCTCACAGTTGGTCAAAAGTCCTGGCACAAAGCGGCTCAACTGCTCTCTGCTCAGAGTATCTCAGGGCTGAATCATAATTCAGCAACCCAGAGTTTTAACTAAGACTTTGAGGAAGATTCTACCTGCAAACTCATCTCAGGTCATTGACAGAATTTAGTTCATTGAGGTTATAGGACTTCAGTCTCCATTTCCCTGAAACATGACCTCTTTTACTTTCAAGCCACTGATGGTGCATCAGATTCTCCTCGTGGTTGTATCTCCTCCATGCCCTTCTGCTGTTTCTGATTTTCCTCTTCTGATTTCGTTTCTGCTTTTCCAGGTTCTTGAGATTACATTAGACCTGCCTAGATTATACAGGATAATCTCTCTATCTTGAGGTTGACTGGTTAACAACCTTAATCATATTTGCCACGTCCACTTTGCCACACACTATAACATAACCATGGGCATGCTGTTAAAGGACAAAGGCCATGGGGGCCAAAATTCTGCCTGTTTTATCTGCTGAGATAAAATCAATAGTTTTGGGCCATGGATCGAAAGGGTAATGATTATATACTTTCTCAAAGACGCAAATGTAGAAAAGTTAGCCCATATCAGGAAATGGGCTGCTATTATTTTTGAGCTAATATCATCAGACATGACCCAGATAATCACGACGGTGAGATCATTCACCTAGAGCCAGACACCCTAGAAAGCAAAGTCAAGTGGGCCTTAGTAAGCATCACTACGAACAAATCTAGTGGAGGTGATGGAATTCCAGCTGAGCTGTTTCAAATCCTGAAAGATGATGCTGTGAAAGTGCTGCATTCAATATGCCAGCAAATTTGGAAAACTCAGCAGTGGCCACAGGACTGGAAAAGGTCAGTTTTCATTCCAATCCCAAAGAAAGGCAATGCCAAAGAATGCCCGAACTACCACACAATTGCACTCACCTCACACACTAGTAAAGTAATGCTCAAAATTCTCCAAGCCAGGCTTCAACAATATGTGAACCTTGAACTTCCAGATGTTCAAGCTGGTTTTAGAAAAGGCAGAGGAACCACAGATCAAATTGCCAACATCCTCTGGATCATTGAAAAAGCAGGAGAGTTCCAGAAAAACATCTATTTTTGCTTTATTGACTATGCCAAAGCCTTTGACTGTGTGGATCACAATAAACTGTGGAAAATTCTGAAAGAGATGGGACTACCAGACCACCCGACCTGCCTCTTGAGATATCTATATGCAGATCAGGAAGCAACAGTTAGAACTGGACATGGAACAACAGACTGGTTCCAAATAGGAAAAGGAGTACATCAAGGCTGTATATTGTTACCCTGCTTATTTAACTTATATGCAGAGTACATCATGAGAAACGCTGGGCTAGATGAAGCACAGCTGGAATCAAGATTGCTGGGAGAAATATCAATAATCTCAGATATGTAGATGACACCACCCATAAGGCAGAAAGCAAAGAAGCACTAAAGAGCCTCTTGATGAAAGTGAAAGTGGAGAGTAAGAAAGTTTGCTTAAAGCTCAACATTCAGAAAATGAAGAGCATGGCATCCGGTCCCATCACTTCACGGAAAATAGATGGGGAAACAGTGGAAACAGTGACACACTTTATTTTGAGGGGCTGCCAAAATCACCGAAGATGGTGACTGCAGCCGTGAAATTAAAAAATGCTTCCTCCTTGGAAGAAAAGTTATGACCAAACTAGACAGGATATTAAAAAGTAGAGACATTACTTTGCCAGCAAAGGTCCGTCTAGTCAAGGCTATGGTTTTTCCAGTGGTCATGTATGGATGTGAGAGTTGGGCTGTGAAGAAAGCTGAGTGTTGAAGAATTGATGCTTTTGTACTGTAGTGTTGGAGAAGACTCTTGAGAGTCCCTTGGACTGCAAGGAGATCCAACTAGTCAATCCTAAAGGAGATCAGTCCTGAATATTCATTGGAAGGACTGATGCTGAAGCTGAAACTCCAATACTTTGGCCACCTGATATGAAGAATTGACTCATTTGAAAAGACCCTGATGCTGGGAGAGATTGAAGGCAGGAGGATAAGGGGATTACAGAGGCTGAGATGGCTGAATGGCATCACCGACTCAATGGACATGAGTTTGAGTAAACTCCAGGAGTTGGTGATGGACGGGAGGCCTGGCGTGCTGCAGTCCATGGGTTCGCCAAGAGTCGGACACTACTGAGCGACTGAACTGAACTGAGCTGAATACCATCAGATGTTACGTAGTGTGAGTAACAAGAACTGGGTCAGAGGAAACGTGGCCTGAGCTCTGGCCCCTGCTCTGCACATCCCTGGGCAAGTTTAGGGGACCCTGGTTTCCTAATTCATAGAAGGAAGATATGGAAGCAGATAGTTTCTTCTAGGTGCAAATTTCTAACACTGAGTTAATCACATTCATTTGTCTTTTCTTCCTGCTACTTGATTGGGAACAGGCCAGGTGTGAGGAGGAGGGGCCGTGGAATGCTCTGCAAATGCTGAATTCATCATGTCTTTTCATACAGTGTAATACTGACAGATGTTTCTGAGTCATAATAAAAGGTTAAATATTTTAATAAAAAAAGACACATGTTGAAGGTGATTTGGGTTTCTATTAAACTCCCCTATACCCACAATTTTTCCTCACATGCAAATGAACTGGAAGCTTATTAATGAGATGAGAGGCTAGAGCCTAATTAGCAGCAGAACTGGGGAAGCTTACACTAGCTGATTCAGCAAACTAACTGGATAATTACTGTAGCTGGACTTTGGCAGCTTCTAGAAAAGCTTATTAATGGAGCTCTCAGAAATTGCTTTGATTATGGCCTCTCAACTTGGGGGCTTAATCCAGGACATAGACGTTTTATGGTTATTCTGTGCAGGGAATCAGTCTCTTTCATCATCATTAGTAGGCAGGCAGAATACAAACCATCTCCTGCTAGGTCAAAACCTTACCAACTCAGAGACCCGAGGGAACTTCTGTGTCTACTGCTGAGCCAGTTGTTTCTGAGTCCAGTTTTTATTTGTTCTTCAGCTTAGAGAGATATACCTGATGATGCTTTTCACATCCATTGCCTATTTGAGTCTAGTATTTCAGATATTAATTTTTAATTTGAAAGACATTTATATGGCCTTTCGCATGGCTGACACAGTTCTAAGTGACTTACATTTGTAAAACCTCATTTAATTCTCACAATCCTGTGAGGGACATGTTACTAGTATCTTCCATGTATACCTGCTTGCTTATACCCCAGGGCTAGTATCATACATGTTTCCATGTGGGTACAAGGAAATTGAAGCACAAAATAACTTACCTAAAATCACAGTCAGTGAGGAACAGGGTCAGTATATAAACTCAAGAACCTTGACTTCTGAATACAGACTCTTAGCCATGCCGCTCTGATGATTTTGTAGCTTGGCATGGTAATAGTTCAGAAGAAAAACTGAATTAGACAAAGCACTTGGCTTCCAAACTAAGGCTGGCTTTCAGAAATTCTGATTATAAATCGGAACATTAATTCTATTTTGTTAGATGTAGTTAATGCCATTTGGCTTTTCTTGGATCTTGAGCTTAACATATTCCACAAGCGAATCATGGGAAACACAGAGGACAGGAGAACATGTTAAAGGTCACCATGGAGGTGCAATAGGCAAAATATGGTCTGAGGGTAGCCCTGCAGGGTGAGCTACCCAGGTTCTTAATCAAATAAATTATGAGAGGGAAAAACAGATCACAGTGAATGCATAGTTTGAAAGAAACTTGAGGCATTTCAGCTGAGTGCAGGGTATAC
Source organism: Budorcas taxicolor (assembly GCF_023091745.1). Lineage (NCBI taxonomy): Eukaryota > Metazoa > Chordata > Mammalia > Artiodactyla > Bovidae > Budorcas > Budorcas taxicolor. Next base: position 4,485,630 of record NC_068912.1, read on the forward strand.
ACCTTCGGACCTTGATCTAAATGAAATGTAAGAGATTGATACAATTGATATAAAATTGATAAAACCTAAAAGTTGGAATACTAGTTATTAGATGGTATTAAGTAAGTATCAATATTTTAGCTATGAAAATATTACTACATGTTACTTTTTGAGTTCATATTGGAATACATAATATGATGTCTGGAATTTGCTCCAGAGTCATGTGGGGCTGGGCTAGTGAGCAAATGGACAGTTAAAATAAGATTAATAATAATTGTTAAAGTTGGATAATGCATACAATTATTCTGTAATTAGAATTAAAAGTTTTCATAATAATTGTTTTAAAAAATTTTACCTCGTTCAAAACATGAATTTTATTTTTTTCTTTCACAAAATTAAAGGAACCTACTTTAAATAACATGGAATGATATAACATAGAGAAAACTGAAGGTTAAATAAAATTTTGTTTTTCGTTAGATACGCAAGTAGTTTAAAAGATAGTAATGGCATCTGGATACGAAAGAGAAACCTGCTTGTTTATACCCCAGGGCAGAAATTATGGTATTTGTTTATACCCAAACTGAACAAATCTGACACTGCAAGAAACCACAGACTTCCTTACCAGCATCATTGGCAGAAACGCCTGCCTCCACAGGGTGTGCGCATCCAGATTCTTGGATGTTCATCAAGACCAGATTGAGTCTTTAGGGCTTCACCCATCACCAAGCAGAAGGATGTTTCATTGCTTTTCCCCATCACATATGCCACTGAAGATTAGGATTTCCTAGTTAAAATCTTACCCTTAGGTAGTTGTCGGGAGCACACCTCATTTACTTAAGGCCAACGAGTGGATCAGCCTCAGAATTATAACCAGTTTCCCTTTCCAACAAAGGAATGCCAGTCCTTTGTGTCTTGTTGGTTCTTGGCAAACAGTATAGCTTTAGAAGCCTTTATATCAGTTTGGCATGTTTCTGCAGAGTCACTAAACCTGTTGACTAGCTTTGAGTTCAAAATCTTTGCTGGGATGGCACCATGCAATACAGCTCAGAGGGCAATTGCTCTGTAAAAGAAGCTGTTCTCAGAATCCCATAGGAGTGGGGACTTTCCTGGTGGTCCAGTGGCTAAAAATCCACCTTCCAATGCAGAGGACCTGGGTTCAATCTCTGATCAGAAAATTAAGACCCCACATGCCATGGGGTAAGTAAGACTGCATACCACAGATACTGGGCCCGTGAACTCCTCATGCTGCAACAAGAACAAAAGAGCCTTTGTGCCATAACTAAGACCCGGTGCAGCCAAAAGAGAAAAGAATCCTGTAGGATGGTAAATCCCAGAGAAAGAGGGGTTTGCATTTCTTTCTGTCTTTTTTGATATCATTATACTATCCTCGGGATATGACAGTGATATTCAATCCTAGGTTTGATTAGAATCACTTGTAAAACTTGCAAATATCCCGATGCACAGAGCCCACCTCTATAGACTCTTATTATTGTTATTAAATAGCATCAGGTGGAGAAGGCAATGGCACCCCACTCCAGTACTCTTGCCTGGAAAATCCCATGGATGGAGGAGCCTGGTAGCCATGAATGGGGTCGCTAAGAATCGGACACGACTGAGCGACTTCACTTGCACTTTTCACTTTCATGCATTGGAGAAGGAAATGGCAACCCACTCCAGTGTTTTTGCCCGGAGAATCCCGGAGACAGGTGAGCCTGGTGGGCTTCCGTCTATGGGGTCGCACAGAGCCAGACACGACTGAAGCGACTTAGCAGCAGCAGCAGCAGCAGCATCAGGTATCAGTGTTTAAGTTTTCCAAATGATTCCAATGTTCAGTGAAAGCTGAGGATCTCTGATTAGAAGGCCTTAACTAACAACAATGACAATGTGAAATTCTGTCTGCGAACAGGGTGCTCCAATGTTTATCACATACCTACTCAAGAAGGTTCATGGAGGACAAGGGAAGTACTTTAAATGTATCAAGAATTTAACCCAAACTGAACAATCAATGCCTTCCACTTTTATGTTCCCTGACTACTTTAATGGGCAAGAGGCTCCGTGGTCCAGCTCTTTCATTCCCTTTTGCCTATTGCTGCCCAAGTGTAGAATTCATGTATAGTGGTGACAAGCAGAGGCAGAGCACAGAAATGGGAGTCAAGGGAGATAGGTTCTAGTCCTATTTTGGCCAAGGCAGTCTTAACCTGTCTGAGCCAGAACATAGTTTTAGGCACCTTCTCTCCACCTGTGAGCGTGGCCACAGTCATCTTGCCACCACTGGTGGTGACGGTCATCATGGGGGAATAGTGACCTCTACTTGGAGTCTATTTGTTCTGTTTAGGTGTACTCCTGCCTCCAGTTTCAACCCATTGCCTTAAAACTTAATTTTCATGGTCTCTTATTTCCAGGAACCCATGCCATTGCCTTAACCCTCATCTCATTTGCATGGACTTCCACTCAGTTCAGTGCCATTCGCAATTTGGCTCTATCGTTGCAGCTCCAAATCCGAACTTCTTTGTCTGCCCTTTAAACATTTCTTCATCATGTAACACAGGAAAAGTTTTGTTAGTAGAAGACTCCAGAAAGACATTAGTAGAGGAGAAAACTTTCCTAGTTCTTTATGCTTTCTTGTCAATGTCTTGCACCAAATGCAGCTTTCTCGGTGCCTGACTTCCGCAGGGCAAGTGTCTTCTCCAGGACTGGGTTCCTGAAGCATGCACGGCTTTGCCAGCAGTGTGAATAGCTTTCCCAGTGCCCAGCTCCTGCAGTGTGCATCACTTTCCATGTGCCCAGAGCCTGTAGCACAGGCAGCAGCTCTTCCAGGGCCTGACTCCTGAGACATGGACAGATTTCTCTGAGCCTGGCTCCTACAGCCAAAGAAGTCTTCAGCTCCCAGCCTCTGCAGCATGCCTAGTCGTGTCTTCCCCAATACCCCCTCAGTCATCTCTGTAAAGAGGCACACTGGCAAGGCACCTCTGCATCATAAACTTCCCTGGATGATCTTTTCTGGGATTTTTCAGCAAGTTCCAAGATGTAGGACCTCCCTATTAACAGCTTCCACTGGCATCCTAGGGGACAGATTCCTAGCTAGGTCTACCTGCTTGGCACTTCAGTGAATTCTTCATTTTCCAGTACCCTCTCTGGATCTCAGCTCTGGGGGCAGTGAGAAAGGCATCTTTCTTGGGCATGCTATATCAGCCTAGTGGTGATTGCTACTCCTTCCATCTGCATCCTATATTTTTGGGAGACATCTTTGCTTCTTGCTAGCCAATCCCCTGATGTAATTAATAATTCCTCAGAATTATTTTCTTTGTTCAAGTTATTGTGTGGTTTCTATCTCCGGGTTGAATCCTGACGGATGCAGGTATTCAGTTTATACTGGGTGAACTCCAGACTGAGGTTGGCCTCCAGAAGAGGTTATCCTACCTATTCTCATATTTCTCTTCCATTTCTTAGACTTAAAAATTCTATTCCATAACTCATGATATTTATTATAATAAAAAGTATAAGGCAAAAATCATGACTTAATCCCTGAGAACAGGACCACAGTGAAGAACTTGACGTACGACATGTGTCCATATTAACAGATGACCTAGCAAGAGACCTTCAAGGAATTCACATCTCCTGTCTGAAGACCTTCATTCTTTAGTACTTTTCTATCTCGCCTTTTGAAGTATTGTTAGAAAAGAGATTCTATCAAGAAAGAGCTTTTTTTTCCCTTTTCTGGAATATTCCTCAATATGATTCCACAGGAAGAGGTGGGTTAGTTCAGTGTAGTATTGCTTACCACTGGAAAACAAAATGTTCTTGGGATCTCAGAAAAACTCAATAAAAATTGTCTGCATTAGTACTTCCTAGAGAAACAGCACAAGAATGAGTAAAGTTTGGATAACCAATGTCAAAGTGTTAATTGTACTCTGAGCTGGTAGTCACTTTAATTTCCTGCCAATGGACTATTGTTGAGAAATTTGACTTAAAATTAAATGCAGCCCCTTTCTCAATGATTCACTGGTAATTGGTGCCTTTGAAAAGACTGAAGAGGACATATTGACTTGAGGTTTCTTTCTTAATTTGCATTTTTAATTGGATGAGATCTCAAAGGGTTGCTGAGATCCCCCTTCTTCTTCTTTTTTTTTAGCTTTTGCATTGCCTTTTTTGCATTGTTGCTCTGCAATTAGAATTTGTAACAAATGAGTTGCTGGCATATAAATGTCAACTCTGAAGTAAAATATTGTAGCTGAAAAAATGTGTGAGGTTTTGACCATTACTTTTTAAATGGAAGTACTTTTCCAAAGGTTAGTGCATGTCTTCGATGAGAGAGAATCAGTTGGACTGGAAGGGGGATGCTTGGATTTCACTCTGGTTTAAGTTCTTCCTATAAACTGTTTTCTCCAAGTACAGTTGAGTAATTCCTGAAACACAGTACGCAACTCCCACTTGAGAGAACATTTCCTTCTTATTCCAAAGACTGTGTAGAATCATCAAGCGGACGAAGTTAACAATCCAGAAGGGAGTCGGACTCAGTAATTCTTCAAAGAGTCTTTTGACCAAATGGTGTGCATCTGGCCAAATCTTGTTTGTAGGCATGACTGTAGGAAAACAACCAGGGGGCCAGTATTTAGCCCCAAACCAGTGGACTATAACTGATGATGGCCAAATCATTTTATCCACACGTTACCCATTTATTTGCATTTACAAGCCTGTGTTTTATGTCTGGTGCCAGTAGATGGTAATGAAGAAGCCTGGTTGCCTCTGCTTTCATAGTCTACGTAAAGGCACAGCTAGACCTACAAGAACAGAGTAAATGTGCTGTGGACACAGGCTGCCATTCCAGACACTGATCATCTAAGTTATTTTTAAAGGCTTCTAAAGAAGAGGAATCTGTAAACTCCCATGACAAGCTGTCCTGCATGTGGCCAGGATGCACTTCCTCACATCTAGCTTAAGCCCCTCGTTCGATGGTTAAGCCATTACTCTCCAGTTCTGTTCGCAGCTGAGAGAGAAAACAGCTGCTCCTGGTCCTGCTTAGGTGAGCCTTTTATAGACTTCAAGACAGCATCTGCCTTCTGTCTCCTTGTGACAGGAAAGAAACCGGGACTGCCAACAAAGATAACAATAATAATTTTTACTTGGAGATGGAATTATTATTGCTATGGTTACTAGTAAAATTTTTTCCAAAGGGAAAAAGGCATTTATTCAGCCTCTGCCTCTGAGAAGAACAAAGTGCTAATAAACCCTCCTTGGTCTGTCTGCTTTGTTGATTACTCAGAAACGTTAAACGGGAACTGGTCAGAATACATCTTGCTGCCATTTGGACAGTGGTGGAGAAGTTGATGAAAACCAGTCCTTCCCTCAATTTCTGAGCTGCATAAGTTCATTGCTTAAACCAAATAGAATCTCCCAGTTTATTAAATCGGGTCCCTTTCAAAAGGGGGCCCTGAAGGAAGAAACAAGTAGAGTGTGAATTAGAAGTTATGGTTGTCATTAAAAAGAATCTAGTAATTTTTTTTTCTTAATTGTGGAGAAAACTCTGGAGAAGTCACAAACTGGTCAGGACAAACGTGACTGCTGAGTTGTCTAGGTGTGAAGAAAGCATCATAAATAACTTCCTTTCCAAAAGCATGCCCCCTAGTGGTCAGCAAAAGCCCTGCCGTTCTCTTGTGGTTCATTTCTGTGGAAGTGTTAATCGCTCAGTGGTGTCTACGTGCCACTATTTGCGACCTCATGGACTGCAGCCCACTAGACATCTCTGTCCAAGGGATTGCCCAGGCACGGATATGGGAGCTGGCTGCCATTTCGTTTCTATAGTTGAAGACAAAAAAATCAAAATTTTATTCTGGGACAAATAAAGTATCTGGTCATAATCAGTTCCTAACTCACGGGTTGAGATTTATGTGGCTAGTTCTAGCCAAGAGCAGAGCTTTGAGAGGGTGGATACGGGACAAATGCTTGCTAACTGGGCTGAGGAACTGGGTAAGAGGGAAGCCTGGGGAAAAGCCTCTGGGACCCTGGCCTCAGGATGGAGAGTTTGAAGAGGGGGTGAACCGGGGGAGCCACTGGAAAGAAACTTGTTAATTTCCTAATATTCCTTAACATGTCTCCTTATATACATGGACCACACATGACCCAATCTTGTTTTTTAGTAAATTAAATTAAATTTAATAATTGTGAGTTAATAAGTAGAATGACATTTGCAAATATGCTTTACAGTTAATAAAATATATTCTTATGCATATATTGGTTCATTTCTGTTCTTTGAAAAATGATTTGTGATAGGTTAAATAATTACAAGTTAATATAGAATATATTACTAAAGAATTAAAAAAAGAATCTATGTGTGGACAAGCAGTAGTTACCATTTTAAACGTATGTGTGTTTTAGATTTCATTTGATCAGGTATTCAATCTTCCATGAAGTATGCCATATAAATAGAAAAGTGTAATAAGACAGAGCTAAAAGAATTTTTATAAATTAAATATATCATTTAATCAGCACCCAGATGGACAAACAGGACAATCCTAGAACCTCAGAAACATTCTCTTGTTTCTTTCCAGTTACTACCTCACCCCAAGTGCAACCATTCTCCTGGCTTCAACAGGAGAAGAAATGTTTCCATTGTACTTTACGTGACTGGCATCATACTACATATATTCTTTTTTTTTTTTTTTTTGGTCTGGCCTTTTTGCTCTCAATATTACACCTGTGGGATTCATCAATATTTTTATATGCACTTATAAATTATTTGTTGTTATTGCTAATTAACATTTGATTGTGTGGATAAACAACAATATAACTCATTCTATTGACTGTGTGGTCCACAGAAGCAGAGGAGGGTGGCCTGCAGAAAGTCAGAGAAAAGAAGCAGATGCCACCCCCCCAAAAAAAAATAGGGAAAAGACACAAAGAAATGCCAGGTAGCTCTCTAGTTCCTGGGTCCAGCATTTCCCAGAGGCTCTGTGGTCCTGGGTTCTGTGAGACACATCTAGACTGCATAATAAACTCCCCTTTCCTCTACAAGCTAGCTCTAGTTGGCTTCTGTCATTTGTCACCACAGCACATTGACACATCCATAGCGACAGACACCTGAATCCATCTGTTAGGAGAAAGCATCACTGGCACATTCTCACACAGAGGTCATGTATCCATTGTGGGTATTGCTACACAGGACAGACAAACAAAATAACCTTTACTAAAATAAGACAGAACTTTATTTCTTGGATAAACTGTTTAGAGGCAGGCAATTAGGGTCTGATATGACAGTTCTTCAGTTATCAAAGACTAGAATGCTTCATCTTTATTCTTTGCCTCACTTGACTCAAAAATCCTCCCACATGATTGCCTCATGGTGCAATCTGGCTGCTGAAGTTCCAGTCTTCATGTTCAGGTTTGAGGTCAAAAGAGTGAGGAAAGACAGAAGGGCAGAAAGGAGCTCTCAGGCCCTCTCTCATTTCTGGTACTCATAGAAATTCCTCTGAACAACCCCTATTGACATCTCACTGGCCAAAATCAAGTCCATTCTTACCTGGTAGAGAGTACTGAAAACAACTTTTATCGGTACATCACTAGCTCCAAAGACAGAGGGGGTCCTTTAGAAAGAAGAACGAGAAAATGCAGGGTGGGTAGAGAACTGATAGTCTCTGTAAGACACACACATAGTGCATTTGTGTCCATCTAAAGGCACACAAATCTGCTTGAGTTAGTGGAGCTGATGGTCTATCAGAATTTTCCACAGCAAAAGTCATTGAGGATGAAGAGATGGAGAGACCACTGGATTAAGGCCACTCTCCCTCAGGAAGGGGGTGAGGGAAGGCGCAGAAATGAGGTGCTAAAATTTTGCTCTCTGTTCACAAAGCAGCAGTTATTTTAAAGGGGTTTAAATTTCCCATCAGCATCATAAATTTCCTTTGAGATATTTACACAGAACCAATATCTCTCCTGTTTCCTCCTGTAGAGATGTGGCGTATTGTTTCTTCCCAGGAAGCGTGCAAAATGGGTTAGTTGGCAAACAGCTAAAGTCAGTTCTCTGGAGGCTCCTTTAGTTTTAGACAGATGCAGTGTCTCTATGAGACAATCTGCAGAGAAAATGTATCCTTTTCCAATAGAGCAAGACGTCCAAAGATCCGGAAGGGTCTCCAGAGCCCACCTGTGAGCTAACCAGAAGCACAAATGTAAAAAGGGGGAAGGAAATTTGGAAGAAGATTAGCAAAGAGTTGGAAAAGTGGGTCACACTCTCAAAAGTGAGTGCCATATATTTTTTTTAATGTCAGATCCTCACTTGCAAACTGCCAGTAATAAAAAGAAGATACCAGCTCACCTTGGGACGTGCAGATACTTCAGAATTTATGAGAAAGGACATCTGTGGAGCACGAAAAAATACATTAAAGGCAGGCAACAAAATTTGTTTTGGGAAGTTCTCTGGACTGGGGCTCTATCTGGCTCACAGTGAGAGTTTTCTGTGCTTTCTTTCAACCTCTTGAAACTTGTTCGCCTCAACGCCACCTCTGCTATTTGTTCACTTTGCGAAATCATAGGCTTAGGGGACTAAGGCAGGCTGGGGCCTCTGCCTTCCTGGAGAAAGGAACTTTTTCTAATTCAGCAAAGATGCCCGTTAGACACTAAGATGTTCTCTAGGGCGATGCTGTGTCACCCATTAGGAACGTGTGGCTGATGTATGGAATTGCTTTTATTACCAGATTTAGGTTAAGGTGGACTTTCCCTTTTATCAACTTTTATCACAACTCTTGCAGTGTGACTGTTTTCCAGAGGCTATGATGCTTGAACCTTATTTATGAAAGTAATGTAATGCCTAACCTCCCAGTATATTCAGTTTAGTTCAGTTCATTTCAGGCGCTCAGTTGTGTCCGACTCTTTGCAACCCCATGAATCACAGCACGCTGGGCCTCCCTGTCCATCACCAGCTCCCGGAGTTCACTCAGACTCACATCCATCGAGTCAGTGATGCCATCCAGCCATCTCATCCTCTGTCGTCCCCTTCTCCTCCTGCCCCCAATCCCTCCCAGCATCAGAGTCTTTTCCAATGAGTCAACTCTTCGCATGAGGTGGCCAAAGTACTGGAGTTTCAGCTTTAGCATCATTCCTTTCAAAGAACACCCAGGGCTGATCTCCTTTAGAATGGACTGGTTGTATCTCCTTGCAGTCTAAGGGACCCTCAAGAGTCTACTCCAACACCACAGTTCAAAAGCATCAATTCTTCGACACTCAGCTTTCTTCATAGTCCAACTCTCACATCCGTACATGACCACTGGAAAAACCATAGCCTTGACTAGACGGACCTTAGTCGACAAAGTAATGTCTCTGCTTTTTAATATGCTATCTAGGTTGGTCATAACTTTCCTTCCAAGGAGTAAGCATCTTTTAATTTTATGGCTGCAATCACCATCTGCAGTGATTTTGGAGCCCCCAAAAATAAAGTCTGACACTGTTTCCACTGTTTCCCCATCTATTTCCCATGAAGTGATGGGACCGGATGCCATGATCTTCATTTTCTGAATGTTGAGCTTTAAGCCAACTTTTTCACTCTCCTCTTTCACTTTCATCAAGAGGCTTTTTGGTTCCTCTTCACTTTCTGCCATAAGGGTGGTGTTATCTGCATATCTGAGGTTATTGATATTTCTCCTGGCAATCTTGATTCCGGCTTGTGCTTCTTCCAGCCCAGCGTTTCTCATGATGTGCTCTGCATATAAGTTAAATAAGCAGGGTGACAATATACAGCCTTGATGTACTCCTTTATATTAGCTATTACTATTAATTATCAGGAAATCATTGACTTCTCTCAAGACAGCTTTCTTTATATTATCTCCAATTTCAAGAAAGCTAATACTGAACAGATCAAGGAGATCTCTTTTCCCAACTCATCTGGACAGTGAAGCACATTTAACCCATGTTTTCCTTATTTACTGTTAAGAATTCTTGGATAAAACTACCTGTTTTTGTTAGGTACCCACACTACTAGACATCCTCTTTTCTTATTCGAGGAGATATGAAGGTAAATCTTTATTTAAAAGATTGTAACAGTATCATGGGCTCAATGGTTGTGTCATCCCAAACTTTATATGCTGAAGTATTTAACTCCCAATTTGTATTATGAGATGAAGCCTTTGGGGGGTGATTAGGTCATGAGGGTGGAGCCCTCATGAATGAGATTAGTGCACTCAGATACCTCCCTTGCCACTTCTCTCACGTGTGGTCATGGTGAGAAGGCAGCCATTTACACACCTGCAAACAGGCTCTCAGTTCAGTTTAGTTTATTCGCTCAGTCGTGTCCGACTCTTTGCGACTCCATGAATCGCAGCACGCCAGGCCCCCCTGTCCATCACCAACTCCCGGAGTTCACTCAGATTCACGTCCATTGAGTCTGTGATGCCATCCAGCCATCTCATCCTCTGTTGTCCCCTTCTCCTCCTGCCCCCAATCCCTCCCAGCATCAGAGTCTTTTCCAATGAGTCAACTCTTCGCATGAGGTAGCCAAAGTACCGGAGTTTCAGCTTTAGCATCATTCCTTCCAAACAAATCCCAGGGCTGATCTCCTTCAGAATGGACTGGTTGGATCTCCCCAGACACCAAATCTGCTGGCATCTTGACACTGAACTTCCCAGTGCCTGAAACTGTAATAATAAACATTTGCTGTTTCAGCCATCCAGTCTATGGTGCATCCATTAGCAGCCCAAACAGATAAGACAAACAGGTGCCTTTCTGTGCCTGTCAGGGTCTCTCTGTCTCGTCCGTCTCTGGGACGCTTGGCTGTGGCAGTGGCAGTGGGCACACTGACTTCACGCCCTAAACGTTGACGCACGCTTCTCATGCTCGTCCATGCCCACACTGCTCTATGCTGCTCCCTTCTGCCTGCCTAGGGACCTCTCTGTTCCTGCTGATGCATGAGGCTAAGAAGAACAGGGGAGGCAATACCCCAGGAAGATGAACTTTTGACTAATGGGAGAAGGGGGCTAAAAAAGGGACTCTTCTCCATTATTCCACCTGGATGCAGAAACCTGAGAAGCAAGCGTTCATGTGGTGCCTCAGGAATGGTCCTGAGAGGTCCAGTTATTCAGCCGCACTAAGAGCAGGATCGATCGGAAACATACCCTCGAATTGCCTTCTTCCCTGCCTCTTTCCTCCCATGTCCCCTCACGTTGGCTTCCCTGGGATTGCACTTCTAATCTTGGCTTTCACCTCAGGCTCTGGGTTTTTGGGGAATTCAGGTACAACAAAATCTATTGTTTCTAAATTTAAGTAAGATTGGCTTGTTTTAAAACTATATTAATTTATTTTGCATATTTGCATATTAAAAGCTCTCATCTTGTGTGATTCATTGTGTTATTTTTTTTAGAGTGGTTTGAATCTTGATACCAACCAATTTCTTCCTTCAAAGTTTAATTGATTTATTCAGAAATTATTTAAAAACTTTTTTTTAGATTCCATACACATGCATTAATATACAATACTCGTCTTTTTCTTTCTGACTTACTCACTCCATGTAATAGGGCTCTAGGTTCATCCAACTCTTTAGGACTGACTCAAATTTGTTCTATTTTATAGCTGAGTAATATTCCATTGTATATATGTACCATAATTTCAGTACCCATTCATCTGTCAGTGAACATCTAGGTTGCTTCCACGTCCTGGTTATTGTAAAAAGTGCTGCAGGAAACATCAGGGAACCCATTTGCAGGGCAGCAGTGGAGACTCAGACAGAGAAGAGACTTGTGGACACAGTAGAGGAAGGAGAAGGTAGAACGAATTGAGGGAATAATGTGGAAACATACAGATTACCGTATGTAAGCTAGACAGCCAATGGGAGTTTGCTGTGTGACACAGGGAGCTCAACCCAGTGCCCTGTGACAACCTAGAGGGGTGGGATGGGGTGGGAGATGGGAGGGAAGTTCAGGAGGGAGGGGACATATGTATACTTGTGACTGATTCATGGTGATGTATGGCAGAAACCAACACAGTTTTGTAAAGCAATTATCCTCCAATTTAAAAAAAAACAACATGTATTGTTTCTTTGCAGATTCTGAAGAAATCGTAGTTGGCCTTAGGAGGCAACACTTCCTTGAGATAACACTGACTGATGATCTGTGAATGGTCATCTCCAGTATTGGCTAAGAACTAGCAGCCCTACCACCTGAAACTCCTAACAAATCTTCAAGGTTACTTGCCATGGAGACCTCATCACTCTTCTCTACCAACCATTTAAATGTTTCAGATCTACTTCTGCAAATGATATTAGATATCCCTACATCCTTTAGTCCCCTCATCTCAACAGGGTAACCAATGTCTCCTTAATCTCTCTACAATGACATTATTCTGCCCCCCACCCTCACTCCTTGCAATGAATTCCAGGACCTCCCCCATCTGCCGCCACATAATGTCTTTAGTATTTATACACTGCTATTTATACATACCAACTGTGACATGTAATTTGATATGCTATGAATTGATTCAGGTGTATTGGGGCTCCCTAAATAAGCTTTAGCTCAATATTGTTCACCAGGAAGCCATTTATTATTGAATTATGTTTATGACTATATGGCTATATGACAAATACCTACTAAAAGACTCAGCATGTTTTAATAGCTCTTTACTTTCTCCTTTTCCTTCTGTGCTGACTTCAATCCTTTTCCCAAATTTTCCTCTTATTGAGTAGTTAATTCAATAAGTAGGAAAAGAGCTTCAAGTGTTAGCTTACCACCTTCCTCCCTCTGTCTCATCCAGAAGTGAGGTGTTCTTTACTTACCACCTCAGATGTAAAAATGCAAGAAAAGAGGGAAAAACATTCAAAGTGGGTTTTGTCCTTATAAACAGAATTTGGGCTGAATGCTTATGTCCTCAAAATTGGTATGTTGAAATCCTAATGCCCAGATGTGATGGTACTAGAAGGTGGGACTTTGGGGAGGTACTCGGAACAGAGCCCTCATAACTGGGATTAACTGTCCAATAAAAGAGACCCCAGTGAGCTGCCTTGTCCCTTCTGCCATGTGAGGTCACAGTGAAAGGTGCCACTTGTGTACCAGGGAACAGGATATCACCAGACCCTGACTCTGCCAGCATTCTCATCTTGGAATTCCCAGCCTCCAGACCGGGATGAATTTCTGCTGTTTTTAAGCCACCCAGCCTATATATGTTTGTTAAAGCAACCTGAGTGAACTAAGACATACCTTTCAAACTCATCATTTTGGGGGAAAAAAGGAAAGAGACAAGGTGATTGGAGTTCCAGAAACCTGACTCTGAAAAGTAAGACCCTTAAGGATATAGGGAATAAAAGTGTGTCACATACGTTGATTTCAAAGAAGACATTTTGAACCCATTTTATCTCATATGGAAAAGATCTGATTTTCTTGAGAAGTCAGGGGACAGCCAGAGAGGAGAAGGGTAGAATTAGCTATTGTTATGGGTCTCTAAAAACGGTCTCTGCATCTCATTTTCCCCTATTCCACTCTCAGATTTTAAAGTCACGCACCCTTGAGATGTGTTCTTGCAGCATCCTGGTGCTATAACAGCGGGGTGGGAGTCGAACCACGTCTTCTCCAAGCAGAGACTCTGCAGTCACCTCATCAATGTTCTCATAGTCCCACCGTGGTTCTGGAGAATAACTATGTTGGATGCCTCTCGAGAGGAGTTCTGAAGTAACAGTCACTGTCCTGAAAAGGTCTGCAGTTGAGGTCTAAGGTAGATATGGTTTAACTTCCTTGGACTAATGATCAAGATCAAACATGCATATGGATGCTAGATGAAGTTACAGATGTTGGGGATGAGGTGTGTGACCTGGGAAATCATAGTCACTATGTATATTAACTGATATCATTGGACAGGAGTATCCTTCAAACATCATGATGGGTTGAAAATCTGCTAAGTGCCAAAGGTAGTCAACCTCATGGAATACTGAGGCTGCAAAAGATCTGCCTTGGAATATGGAGGCCAATTCCTTTTTCCTTAGTTCCTTGGAGGCCCTTCAACCATCTAGTATGCCCACACCTTCTATTTACAACACCATTATGGAAACTGATGGAGAAGTCACTGGGCTCAAGGAATTTTGAAACTCCTGTTTAGCTAGTCACCTTTCTTTTGCTAGAGGACTTTGTTCTGTCCCTCCATAATGCCTTTCTTCAGCTTATTCTTCTGTAAAAGGTGAGAACGCTATTTGCATACTATTTATAGAAAGATGGAAAGGCACTAGATGAACATATGGGCTCTAATAGACTTTGAGTTCTTTGGAAAAAGTTGCTGAACAAGGACAATGTACTTTTTTTAAACTGACCATTCTATGTATAGTGAGTTATTTAACAACTGTGTCCTTCTTTTTTTTTTTCCTACAAGGTGTCATGTCATGTTTTTGCAAGAGTTTCAGTGAACAGGAGGGCTCATCAATTTCAACCTAAAGCTATTAAAATGTTACTTTGTTAGCAATAATTAAGGTGTGCAGCCAGAGCTCCCTATAGATCACACTTGGAGTCAGGCTCATATTTTTCTCCTATTGTACCTTAGGGGTCTTAAATTCTTAAATTGTCAGGTAGTCGAGGAGGAGGAATAAGTTGGAGGCCAAGCAGGGAAGGAGAAAGAGAAAGGGGGTGCTTCCTTTACACATAAATATAGAAATAACAAATGAATCTCTTTCTCTGAACCAATACCCTCATAAGAGTTTTTAAAAATTATTTTCTCTTAGATTTAAGCTGTTGAAATGTTTCCAACAAGATTTTATTTGATTAAAATTTTTTGTTAGATTTGTCATCAGAGGCAGTTGCTAAAATACCCCGCTGGCTGATGAAATATCTGACAGGGTAGTAGCTCTATAGCACAGCTCCAAGAAACCTCATGTCCTCTCTGCCGTGTTTTCTTCGTACTACTGTTTTCCTTCTTAGCCTTATTTCCCTTCTCAGATTCTATCTTTAGCTAATTAGGAAAGCTCCACATGCTCACTCTTTTTCTTCTGTGCCCTTGTGCAACCCACCTTAGCACAACAAAATCATAGTCACCAGAAAATGTGTCGAGGCAGATTTCCTATAGATACTTGGTTACACCACAATTTGAGGAGCCTTCCTTGGTGAGGCAGTGGTAAAGAATCCGCCTGCAATGCAGAAGACACAGGAGATGTAGGTTGGATCCCTGGGTCAGGAAGATCCCCTGGAGGAGGAAATGGCAACCCACTCCAGTATCCTTGCCAGGAAAATCGCATGGACAGGGGAGCCTGGCAGGCTAGAGTCCGTGGGGTTGCAAAGAGTCAGACACAATCAGCACACATGCATGCACAGATTTAGAGGATATAAGATACTGAAAAGAAGGCTTGTGGAAGTTTAGAACCCAAGCCATGGGGAAACAGAAGCAAGAAAGTTGGGAACTTTGAAATCTGATAAATAGAGCTAGCTGCACACTATAATGCTGATAAGGGGTGAAAATATTTTCTTGTATTTCTGTTCCTCAATCTCCGTAAGTGTGTAACAACCATAGGGTATTTCCCACACTGTGCATCGAAGATGTTTTTGACCATGAACAAGATTTGGGAGCCTGCTTTTGTGAATCTCTGGCCTAGAAGTTCAATGCAATTAAAATAATCCCAAATTTGGAGTTGAGAGGCCCAGGTAATATTAACTGTGTGATTTTTAACCTCAGCATCTAAAAGCCTACTTTCCTCCATGTGTTAAATGAAGACACTTCCTACTTCAGAGTGTTATTATGAGAATTAAACGAGATAATGAAAGAATGTTATAGATCATAAAGTATTATACCAAAATTATTTTTGTCAAGTTCTTCAGTAGATTGAATTCTTAGCCCCAGTTCTTCACCCTTCCCTGGACACACACCCCTAGTGATCTGTCTTGATTTGGCAATAAAATGTGGGCAGACAATTGCCAGTGCTTCATCTAAGCCTAAAGAGGTATCGGCTATTTCTGTTCTCACTCTTGTGTCTCTGCCATTGTCATAAGAAGATGATGTGCAAATCTCATCAAGACACAGATTGCTGGGACCCACCCCTAGAGATTCTGATTAAGTCTGGGGTAGGAACTTATAACCTGCATTTTTACTAAGCTCCAAGGTGATGAAGCTGGTTATTTCCCGTCTCTCTTCCTTCCCTACCTCTCTCCTCCCCTCCCTCTTTTCCTTACCTTCATCCTTCCTTCCTCCCCTACTTTCTCCCAGTGGTACATCATTGCTATATCTGTTTTGTGTTCTAAAACAGACCAACAAGAAGACTCATGCCATCAAGGACTGGTGTGGCTGAATTTGAAATCCGCCTTCAAAAATGTTTTTGAAGATTAGTTAAAAGAGTTTCCCAGAATGTTGAACAGGAGAGCAGAGAGAGAGAGCAGGGAGACACATGGAGCTCTGGGAACCACTGGCTTAGAGCCACCAGCTGAGCCCAGCCTGTATCAGCCCCTCCCAGGAAGCCTGAAGATGTGTGAGCAAAATACATGCTTATGGTTGCACACTGCTGAGATTTGGTAGTTGTCAGAGCTCAGTTGGTAAAGAATCTGCCTGCAATGCAGGAGACCCTGGTTCGATTCCTGGGTCAGAAAGATCCCCTGGAGAAAAAAAAGACTACTCTTATTCTTGGGCTTCTCTTGTGGCTCAGCTGGTAAAGAATCCACCCACAATGCATGAGACCTGGGTTCAATCCCTTGGTTGGGAAGAGCCCCTGGAGAAGGCTACCCATTCCAGTATTCTGGCCTGGAGAATTCCATGGGTCACAAAGACTCAGACACGACTGAGTGAGGTTCACTTTCTTTTCTTTCACACAGCAATAGCTGACCAATATAAGCAATTGCTCTGACAAGTCATAAATAAAAGAATATATGATCGTCTTCTCAATAACAAGTTCTCAAAGTGAGGCAAGAGGCAGCTCTTGCATTAAAACATGATCACTTGGCATTTTTAGAGTTTTTTCTGTTAATAAAGTATTTAGTTTGCTCTTTACAACAACATTGCAATGAAAATGACATCTTCCCAACCCAGGGATCAAACCTGCAGTTCGTATACCTCCTGCATTGGCAGGCGGATTCTTTACCACTAGGGCCACCTGGGAAGCCCTTGAAGATGGCATAGGAACTTTGCTGCTGCTGAGTCGCATCAGTCGTGTCCGACTCTGTGCGATCCCATAGACGGCAGCCCACCAGGCTCCCCCTCCCTGGGGTTCTCCAGGCAAGAACACTGGAGCGGGTTGCCATTTCCTTCTCCAATGCGTGAAAGTGAGAAGTGAAAGTGAAGTCGCTCAGTCATGTCCGACTCTTAGCGACCCCATGGACTGCAGCCCACCAGGCTCCTCTTCCAGGCTCCTCCATCCATGGGATTTTCCAGGCAAGAGTACTGGAGTGGGGTGCCATTGCCATATACCTTTGGAAATTGAGGCACAAAGAAGGTAAGTAATTTGCCAGACGTCACACAGGTAGCAGGCGACGCAGGTAGCAGGCGGAGAGGCGAGACGCGGGTTTGATGCCTGGGTCAGAAGGATCCCCTGGAGTAGGAAATGGCAACCCACTCCAGTATTTTTGCCTGGAAAATTCCATGAAGAGAGGAGCCTGGTGGGCTGCCATCCACGGGTCTCAGAGACATGACTTAGTGACTAAGCATGCGCACAGCGGCCTCTAATATGTGATGTAAGAGTAACGTTCCCCAGGGCACAACCCCTCACCTTGACATTTCTCATGTTTCCCCTGCTCCATGCTATTCCCTAGTCAGTCTCTCTGCTTTCACCCTGAACGTTCCAGAAATTTACCTGAAGAAAATGAAGCGTTCTACCACGCAGGTTTTAAGGCTGAATTCTGAATTTGGCCACGTGAGTCACAGACGGTTGAATCAACTTGTTCCTATTGGTCTATCTGACAAACTAGTATGGACCTGTGATACAAAGGTGATGTGCCCAAGAGCAGGAAGGGAGGGAGGAAGGACATGAAGGAGGGAGGGAGGAAAAAGGGAGGGAGGATGGACTTGCAGAGCCCCATGGAGGCTGATGAACTCTCTCTGTTCAATGACCCATAGATTCAGTATTTACAGACCTCCCCCAAGTGTCTGCATGAAGGATGGGAGAGCCAGTGGGGCTGCATCTGCTCCTCTAGGCTCTATTCCATGTTTGAGCGGCTCTTTATCCACTGTGTACGTGTAGCAGACAACTGCCACCTCTAAATTGCAAGCTTCTCGAAGGTAGAGATCTTTATTTTGCTAAGAGATACAACACAAACTCCCACAGTAGTGCTTGGCACACACTAGGCATTCAAGATACACTTGTCAAGTTGAAAGTGAGCTGAACTACCCAGAGGCCAGGCCATGCAGAACATCGGGGAACATCAAGTTACTGGGCAGATGAACCGTCACCCCGTCCTCACCAAGCCCAACCCCCATGGGTATGATCAAACTGCTCCCAGTTCCCACTGCCACCCCATGCCTACCACTAGATGCAACCCCCAATTATGAGAGCTGAATAGTTCACGTACTATACCCAATTACTTATTTTTCTTTTAAATCCTTTTATTAACTCTCTCATTTTCCACTTGGCTTCATTCCCTTTAAGTCTTTACCCCTCCATTATCCCTTACCATAAAAACATGATCACTTGGTATTTTTAGATTTTTTTGCTGTTTATAAAGTATTTAGTTTGCTCTTTATAACATCATTGCAATGGAGATAGCATAGGAACTTTACACCTTTGGGAACTGAGGCATGGAGAAGGTGAGTAATTTGCTGGAAGTCACACAGGTGGTAGAACTGAGACGTAAACTTGCTGACAGGAGCACTTTTTCTACTGCCCCACAATGCCTGGGAAGTGCTGGATTCCTTTCAGGGCCAGTGTTAAAGCAATAGTTCAACAAAGCCTACCTGAGTCTCTGGGACTACAATGTGGCATGTTAACTGCTATTCTCCATCAAGGTGACAAGGCTTTCTCATGCTTCTAGAAGGTTCTACAGCTTGCAAAGCACCTTCAAGCACAGAGTTCCATTTGATAACGGAAAACTGTCTCTGCTTAAAGTGATGGCTTTCTTACCAGATTCCCTTCAGTTCAGTAAGAAAAAAAAGCACCCAGAATGTCACGGTGATAAATAATGCTACAACCATTCTGCCACTCCAAGTCCAGTGAGCTGCAGCCCTAAAAAAGCAAAGATGAGTCTCTGAGTCCCCAGTTGGAGCCTGGAAGTGAGATAATAGACAGTGGAACAGGAGAAAGGAGCAAGAGGCGGCAAGAACAGAAGCCTCCACACCACCAAGGCAAATGCTGACAGGAGTGTGCAGAGTAAAATATTTTACTACGAAGGAGAATTACTCCAAAGACTGATGCACTTGCTCGCGAGACCCACTCACATTTATGAAGGTCATAAGTTACAGACGCCCAGCTCACTCACAGGAGCGCAGCCATCACCTTTTATGGGTGAAACTTCCTGCAATATATTAAACTCTCCAGAAAACAGACAAGGGGTTTATGGCAAATGATAACTTTAATGCCTAGAAACCATTCGGTGATTTTGGGAGGATTATTAGTAACAAGGGCAAGATGTTGAGTCGTTTCCAGGCACCGGGCTCTCTCTCTTTCCTGCTTGCTCTCACCAAGCCTCCTTTCTTTGCAACCTAGCTAGAAACCTGGACCCTGAATCCCATCTGAGACAAGAGAGGGTGTAAGAAGGATGTGTGCTGAAGTGGGAAGATCATTACTGGATGAAAGGCAGTTAAGCCCTGGAGAGAAGAGGTGCCTGAGGGGGATCTTTAGCAGAAGTCAAGACTGTCCTTGGGAATGCATAAAGGGCAGGTAACCAGAGAGACATCCAGTATCAAGGCAACTTGTTACAAACAATAAGGAGCTGTCCTTGAATGAATTGCTCCCCTCGTTTGAAGGAAGTTATAAAAGGGAGCAAGGCTGGGGTCATTGTCAGTGCTTTGATCTGCACCAGCTCAGTTCAGTCACTCAGCCGTGTCCGACTCTCTGCAACCCCAGGTACTGTATGCAGCACGCCAGGCCTCCCTGTCCATCACCAACTCCCTGAACTTGCTCAAACTCATGTCCACTGAGTCGCTGATGCCATCCAACCATCTCATCCTCTGTCGTCCCCTTCTCCTCTCGCCTTCAATCTTTCTCAGCATCAGGGTCTTTTCAGATCAGTCAGCTCTTTGCATCAGGTGGCCAAAGTACTGGAGCTTCAGCTTCAGCATCAGTCTTTCCAATGAATATTCAGGACTGATTCCCTTTAGAACTGACTGGTTTGATCTGTATAATTTAGAGGAATCCCAGAGAGTCTTCCCCATCAAAATCTGATGGCTCCGGGTTGATTTATTCTAAGCCCACTCACAAACCTGGGCTTTCAAACTGCAAACTGATGGCACTGTTGGAGGGCAGAGGTCACTGGAAGCTGGGCTAGCAGATCAGGACAGGAGGAGTCTGCAAGTGTTTCTACCCTGCTGACAGCGTCCCTTCCAGGGCCCACGGAGGGGCCAGAACACCATACTGGGAGTCAGGAGCTGTGTGTGGAATCACAGCCTGGGACAGCAGACACATCCCTGCAGCTCCTGGGGCCTCAGTTTCCTCATCCGTAACAGATGCTCGCATGGAGTCCTTTGACTCCATATTCTCTGACCGGGGCTTCCTGGGACTTCTGACCCAACGTGCCCTGATGGTGCTCAGAATCGGGTCTCCAGGTGACATTGAGACTTTTGTTTTCCTCAGGGGCCTGCTTTTGAAAAGCATGTGCCTATCATTCTTGGTGACTGGACTGAACTGCTTACACTTATAACTGCTTACTGCATGCCACATACTGCTCTAAGGCCTTCATACATACAACTTCACTGAAGCTCACAACATCCCTGTGAGACAGAGATTATGGTTAACCCCAGTTTACAGATGAGGAAATCAAGGCATGAAAGGAGATCAAGGAAATCAAGGCATGAAAGGAAATCAAGGGCAAGCCTGCCCAAGGTCTTAAAAGGAGTAAAGAGCAGAGCTGGGATTTAAAACTCAGTCAACCTGGCTTCACAGTGAACTGCTGACCTGGAGCAGGATTTAAAAATCACAGTTGCTTAATGTTGGATTCTGAAGCCAGGTTGACTGAGTATATATATATATAATCTGTGGAGTTTCTAAAGCCTTCAAGTTCTGACCCTCTTCTAGGGATTCTGATTTAGGTGTTACAGAGTGCATCCCAGGATTTTGTACCTATATCAAATGCCAGAGCAAATATTTGGAAGACTACAGAACTCTGAGGAAGACTGTTTCAAAGTATCTCCAGGTATTTTAGGAGGCTATTTGGGTGGACAGCATCTCCCCTCTCTTTGAAGAACTCACCATCTAGTCAGGGAGAAACCTCAACACAGAGTGTATTAAAACACAAGACATCCAACAACAGCTGAATGGATAAGGAAGAAGTGGAATATATACATATACAATGGAATACTACTTAGCCATAACAAAGAAGGAAAGTTTGCCATTTGCAGCAACGTGCATGGATCTGAAGGGTATTACGCTTAGTGCAATAAGTAAGGCAGAGAAAGACAAATATCGTATCTTATCACTTATATGTGGAATATAAAAAATAAATATAATAAAACAGACAGACTCATCAATATAGAGAGCAAATTCCTTGTTACCAGTGGGAAGAAGGAAGGAGGGAGGGGCAAGATGAGGGTGAGGGACTACTGTCTATAAAATCAATAAACTATAAGGATATATTATATAACATAGGGAATATAGCCAGTTTTTATAATAACTTTAAGTAAAGTGTAAACTATAAAAATATTGAATCACTATGTTGTACACCTGAAACTAATATTATAAATCAACTATACCTCAATAAAAAAGGAAATTATATATTAAAAAACAAAATGCAAAGCGTTTGGGGACATTCTCACCTTCCCACCAGGATGCTGATCTTTTTCGCCCACCCACATGCGACTCAAGAAGCAGCCATCCCACCACTGTCCAGCACACTAGCACAGGCGCCCGTCTCTGGGTCCTGCCACTGCTTCCCTGATTCCATCACCTTCAGCTCTTAACACTGGGTCCCACTCCAGCTCCAGGACTTGGGTGCCAGATTTCTCCAGGGATCAGTGAAGGTGTGAACTCAAGGCTGACTCTGCTTCCCCTTTCTCCATGTCAGTGCTGGAGAGAAAGGGCCACTGCAAAGTTGTTTGTGCCTTGAGGGGTAGCCTTTAGCCAGGGTGGACACGCTCCCATAAGTCCTCCTCATGAAATGAGCAAGACAATGTAATGGCCTACTTGCTTATTTTATTGATAAAGAAGAACTTTATAAAAAGAAGAAAAAGAAAAGCACTTCCAATTGCTTAGAAACCTGAAAGTACTTTTTGCTTTCCTCCACTGCGCATGTGGGTGAAAATGCACATACAAGTGACATCTCCTCTGTGTGACACAGATTTCCCCCACCCCTCTACCTTACATCTGAACCCAGGGTAATCCTATTCTGACTGTGGCTGTTGGTTGGCTAGAAGGGCATCTGTATCTCCCACCATGCCTTTCTGCCTGTTTCCGTTTTAGATCATCTGTTCCCAGAGGGCAGGAAGTGACGTCTATTAATCGAAACCTCATTCTGTAATTCTCTCTGGGGTTCCCTAGGGTGTGTGTGCTCAGTCATGCTGATTCTGTGACCCCACAGACTGTATCCTGCCAGGCTCCTCTGTTCATGGGATTTTCCCAATAGGAATACTGGAGTGGGTTGCTGTTTCCTCCTGCAGGGGCCCTTCCTGACCCAAGGATCTAACCCATATCCCCTGGGTCTCCTGAATTGGCAGCTGATTCTTTACTGCTGAGCCACCAGAGAAGCCCCAAGTTTTGGGCTGCACCTCACAGCATTTGGGACCTTAGTTCCCCAACCAGGGAACAAACCTGCACCCCCTGCATTGGAAGGTGAAGTCTTAACCACTGGACTGCCAGGAAGGTTCCAGTTTCCCCTGGACATGGGAACTTAATACAGACATTGCTCCTAGGTTAGACTCATTAATGCTTATCCTACTTAACACTTATGAATTCACTCTATGTGCTGCAGTGTCTTGAAGTAAGTTGCAGACATGGAAATAGCATTAAAATGCCTGACATATTAACCTCAAATCTTAGTTCCACTGGGTCATCGAAAAAGCAAGAGGTTTCCAGAAAAACATCTGTCTCTGCTATATTGACTATGCCAAAGCCTTTGACTGTGTGGATCACAACAAACTGTGGAAAATTCTGAAAGAGATGGGAATACCAGACCACCTGACCTGCCTCCTGAGAAATCTGTATGCAGGTCAAAAAGCAACAGTTAGGACTGGGCATGGAACGACAGACTGGTTCCAAATAGGAAAAGGAGTACGTCAAGGCTGTATATTGTCACCCTGCTTATTTAACTTATATGCAGAGTACATCATGCAAAACGCTGGGCTGGATGAAGCACAAGCTGCAATCAAGATTACTGGGAGAAATATCAATAACCTCAGATATGCAGATGACACCACCCTTATGGTGGAAAACAAAGAAGAACTAAACAGCCACTTGTTGAAAGTGAAAGAAGAGAGTGAAAAGGTTGGCTTAAAACTCAACATTCAGAAAACTAAGATCATGGCATCTGGTCCCATCACTTCATGGCAAATAGATGAGGAAACAGTGGAAACAGTGACAGACTATTTTTTGAGCTCCAAAATCACTGCAGATGATGACTGCAGCCATGAAATTAAAAGACGTTTGCTCCTTGGAAGAAAAGTTATGGCCAACCTAGACAGCATATTATAAAGCAGAGACATTACTTTGCCAACAAAGGTCCACTTATTCAAAGCTATGGTTTTTCTAGTAGTCATGTATGGCTGTGAGAGTTGAACCATAAAGCAAGCTGAGCACCGAAGAATTGATGCTTTTGAACTGTGGTGTTGGAGAAGACTCTTGAGAGTCCCTTAGACTTCAAGGAGATCAAACCAGTCCATCCTAAAGGAGATCAGTCCTGAGTGTTCATTGGAAGGACTGATGCTGAAGCTGAAACTCCAATACTTTGGCCACCTGATGCAAAGAACTGACTCATTTGAAAAGACCCTGTTCCTGGGAAAGATTGAAGGCAGGAGAAGGGGACAACAGAGGATGAGATGATTGGATGGCATCACTGACTCAATGAATATGAGTTCGAGTAAGCTCCGGGAGTTCATAATGGACAGGGAAGCCTGGCGTGATGCAGTCCATGGGGTCGCCAAGAGTCGGACACGACTGAGCGACTGAACTGAACTGAGCTGAACTGAATCATAGTTCTGGATGTTGTCTTGGAAGCCACACTAGTTCAGGGATTTATTAGACTGGAATCCAAAAGTCCTGGAATTCTCCAGATACTTCCCCTGTCTCTACCACCACTGCAAATAAGCTCCAAAGAGAAGGCAAAGTGAAGGGTTAACTACTGCAAAGAGGAGATTTAATAGAGCCTTCTAAGCCCTCGAAGCCAAGCAACTCTGCTCTTATATGTTTATACATATCTCTCTTTCAAAGATTTTTTTTTTTTAAGGAAAATTTTCTGATGCTCTTAGAAAAGTTTGAAAATCATTTGGACTTTTTACAATATCTCTGAATGAAATAATCCAACATAGGGTTGTTCCTGTCAGTGTTCTTCCACCACGAATGTTTGCTTGGTATTCATCCAAATCAATACCAAAGATATTTAGCAAGAGGGGACTAACTCCATCACTAGACACTTCATGTAAGTTAATAAAAGTGAGAGCACATGGAAAGCACTAAATCAATAAACAAATTTCAGTCACTATTAATACTATAATTATTATTAGACAATTTCCTCCGCTGTTAACATCAGCCCATGAATTTTCCCAAGAGTTAGAGTTTTCCAGTCAAACCATATTTCTTTATCTTGTTCACAAGAATGCCATTTAAAAAACTGTTGACTGTCTTATTTATACAGATTATGGTATCAGTCTAATAATTTAGCAAAATAAGGACTTACAGTTAGGGTATATAAATTGTGTATAGTGAATCCATGCTAATTCCAAAGACTACTCCTTTCTTTTATAAATAATAATCATTTGTTACCCCTTTATGGATCACTGCCTTGTTGTGGCCAAGGGGCTTGTGTAACTCAATGAAACTATGAGCTATGCCCTGCAGGTCCCCCAAGACAGACAGGGCATAGTGAGGAGTTCTGACAAAAGGTGGTCCCCTGAAGGAGGAAATGGCAAATCACTCCAGTATTCTTGCCTGGAGAACCTCACAGATAGCATGAAAAGGAAAAAAGATATGACACCAGAAGATGAGCCCCCCAGGTCAGAAGGTGTCCGATATACTACTGGGGAGGGGCAGAAGGCAATTACTAATAGCTGGAGTAAGAATGAACAAAACAGTTCGGCCAAAATGGAAACAGCACTCAGTTGTGGATGTGTCTGGTGGCGAAGGTAAATTCCAATGCTGTAAAGAACAATACTGCATAGGAACTGGGAATTTTAAGCCCACGAATCAAGGTAAATTGGATATGGTCAAACAGTTGGCAAGATGAACATCTTAGGAATCAGTGAACTAAAATGGACAGGGATGAACAAATTTAACTCAGATGACCATTATGTCTACTACTGTGGCAAGAATCCCTCAGAAGAAATGGGGTAGCTCTCATAGTCAAAAAAGAGTCTGAAATGCAGTACTTGGGTACAATCTCAAAAATGACAGAATGCTCTTGGTTTGTTTCCAAGGCAAACCATTCAACATCACAATAAGCCAAGTGTATGCCCTAAACACTGATGCCAAAGAAGCTGAAATTGACCAGTCATTTAAAGACCTACAAGACCTAGAACTATCACACACACACACAAAATGTCCTTTTCATCATAGGGAACTGGAATGCAAAAGTAGGAAGTCAAGAACAGGCAAGTTTAGCCTTGGATTACAAAATAAACCAAGGCAAAGGCTAACAGAATTATGTGATGAGAACACAGTGGTCAAAGCAAACACCCTTTTTCAACAACACAAGAGACAGCTTTACACAGGGACATCACCAGATGGTCAATACCAAAATCAGACTGATTATGTTCTTTGCAACCAAAGATGGAGAAGCTCCACATGGTCAGCAAAAACAAGACCTGGAGCTGACTGTGGCTCAGATCATGAGCCCCTTATTGCAAAATTCAGACTTAGATGGAAAAATTTGGGAGAACCACTAGGTCATTAAGGTCTGATCTAAACCAAATCCCTTATGATTATACAGTAGAGGTATAAGGATTAGATCTGGTAGACAGAGTGCCTAAAGAACTATGGATGGAAGTTTATAACACTTTACAGGAAGTAGTGACCAAAACCATTCCAAATAAAAAGAAATGCAAGAAGGCAAAGTGGTTGTTTAAGGATGCTTTACAAATAGATGAATAAAGTGGTGAATGGTAAGTTTGCACGAGAAAAAGGTACTGAATGCAGAGCTCAAGAGAATAGCAAGAGGGCCTTCTTAAATGAACAATGCAAAGAGATAGAGTAAAACAGTAGAATGGTAAAGACTAGAGATGTTGTCAAGAAAATTGCAGACAGCAAGGGAACACTTCATGCAAAGATGAGCATGATAAAGGACAGAAATGGTAAGGACCTAACAAGCAGAAGAGACTAAGAAGAGGTGGCGAGAATACACAGAAGAACCATACCAAGAAAGGTCTTGATGACCTGGATAACCACGATGATGTGGTCACTCACCCAGAACCAGCCATTCTGAAGTGTGAAGGCAAGTGGGCCTTAGGAAGCATCACTACGAACAAAGCTAGTGGAAGTGATGGAATTCCAGCTGAGCTATTTCAAATCCTAAAAGATGATGCTGTGAAAGTGCTGCACTTAATTTGTCAGCAAATTTGGAAAACTCAGAAGTGACCACAGGACTGAAAAAGGTTAGTTTTCATTCTAATCCTAAAGAAAGGCAATGCCAAAGAATGCTCAAACTACCATACAGTTTCACTTATTTTATAAGCTAGCAATGTAAAACTCAAAATCCTTCAAGCTAGGCTACAAGAGTAAGTGAACCAAGAACTTCCAGATAAACAAGCTGGGTTTAGCAAAAAGCAGAAGAATCAGAGATCAAATTGTCAACATTCATTGGATTTTGGAGAAAGAAAAGGAGTTCCAGAAAAAAAATGTACTTCTGCTTCATTGTCTATGCTAAAGCCTTTGACTATGGATCACAACAAACTGCAGAAATTTTTTAAATAAAGAGATGGGAGTACCAGACCATCTTACCTGTCTCCTGAGAAACCTGTATGTGGGTCAAGAAGCAACAGTTAGAACTGGGCATGGAACAACGGACTGGTTCAAAATTGGGAAAAGTAGTACAACAAGGCTGATATTGTCTCCCTACTTATTTAACTTATATGCAGAGTACATCATGCAAAATACCAGGCTGGATGAATCAGAAGCTGGAATCAAGACTGCTGGGAGAAATATCAACAACCTTAGATATGCAGATGATACCATTCCAGTGGCAGAAAGCAAAGAGGAACCAAAGAACCTCTTGATCAAAGTGAAAGAGCTGGCTTGAAATCAACCTTCAAAAAACTAATAAGGCATCTGGTCCCATCACTTAATGGCAAATGGGATGGGAAAAAGTGGAAGCAGTGACAGATTTTATTTTCTTGGACATCAAAATCACTGAGACTGAGGACTGCAGCCATGAAATTAAAAAGCAGCTGCTCCTTGGAAGGAAGGCTATGACAAGCCTAGACCACATATTAAGAAACAGAGACATCACTTTGCTGACAAAGGTTCATATAGTCCATAAGCTATGGACTCTTCAGTAGTCATGCATGGATTAGAGTTGGACCATAAAAAAGGCTGAGCATCAAAAATTGATGCTTTTGTGGTGCTGAAGTAGACTCTTGAGAGTCCCTTGGACTGCAGGTAGATCAAACCAGTCAATTCTAAAGGAAATCAACCCAGCCTGATGCTGAAACTGAAGCTCCAGTACTTTGGCCACAGGATGCAAAGAGCTGACTCCAGAAAAGACCCTGATGCTGGGAAAGATTGAAAGCAAAAGGAGAAGGGGTGGCACGGGATGAGACAGTTAGATAGCATTATTGACACATTGGACATGAACTTGAGCAAACTCTGGGACATAGTGGAGGACAGAGGAGCCTGGCGGGCTACAGTCGATTGGGTCACACAGAGTTGGACATTACCTAACAAGTGAACAACAACAATAATCATTGGTTAATTCTCTATCTGAGAAGTTTGTTGTTTCCTTAATAGTACACATCCATTTTATCAGTGTGCCAGATTTCATCTTTTTTTCCCCTCTTGAAAACTTGAACTGGATTGTCTTCTCTTCTTTCTTGTATTTGACATGGTTTCTTGAAGATCTTGGTCCTGTAGTCCTATCTGAAAGCTGTCTACTTTCCACCAAATCTGGAACAAAGTCCTTTCATCTGAACTTAAGCACTGGGACTCCTATAAAGGGCTGAGGTATCCTCCATCTCCATAGCTAACTCAGTCAGTAATACCTTTCTGCTTGAATGACCATTATCATCAAAGAACGATATGGAAGTAAATGGGGAATTAGGAATTGTCCATCTTCTCTGATAAGGTATAGGTGAAGGTTTAATAAGTCTTGACTGTCCTACAAGCTAATTTGCGGCCATACAGAATGAAACGAGTGATTTACTTCCTCTGAGCATCAGTAGGAAAACTTCCTCATTGCCAGGAAAGTCCATGAGGGAGCAAGTGCTCCTTAAATTCTGATTTGTCATCTTTCTTGGATTCACAAAAGTGTGATTCTTTCATTTCATGCAAAATTGCACTTGTTCCTAGAAGAAGCAGAGGTAGGAATGATCATTTACACAGGCTTAAACAATCTTTTCCAGGAAATTCATTCTAGTCTCCAAGTCTAAATTCTTACTACTAGAATTTTGGGTTTATGTCTTCTAGTTCTTTCTTCAGTGAGTTGGGGGAAATTTCACAAAAGCTAATATTCTCCTTAAAGTGATATGAGTATACTTCGTATAAATCAAGTCTGCTGCTGCCGCTGCTAAGTTGCTTCAGTTGTGCCCAACTCTGTGTGACCCCGTAGATGGCAGCCCACTAGGCTCCTCTGTCCCTGGGATTCTCCAGGCAAGAATACTGGAGTGGGTTGACATTTCCTTCACCAATGCATGAAAGTGAAAAGTGAAAGTGAAGTTGCTCAGTCATCTAACCATGGGCAATCTCCTGTGTGCTAAGTATTGTACCTAACACCAGGGAGAGCAAGACCCTTGGATCAGACAACTGCTGTCTTTAAATCCAGAGGCCCAGGTTCTTAATTGTTGCTCAGGCCTGGAAAATGATTATCCTCTTGTGTGTGTCTGTAAAACAGGGCTTTTAAGTTTTATTATGCCTATCAGACAGAATTTTTTTTTTCAGATTAAAGAATGTTGGGTGAGAACAGTGGTTCCCAAACTTTGCCGCACAATGGCACAATAGACCCACCTGGGAATCTTTTAAAAATGCCCATGGATGACTCCCAGTTGCAAGCTTTGTGAACTAATTAGTATAGGACATTGAGAGTTTTAAAGGCTTCCTGGATGATTCCAACGTGCAACAAAGTTTGGAAACTGCGGCAGCTTTTTTGTTGTTGCCGTGCTCAGTCATGTCAGGCTCTTCGTGACTTCATGGACTGCAGCCTGTCAGGTTCCTCTGTCCATGGAATTTTCCAGGCAAAAATACTGGGATGGGTTGCCGTTTCCTACTCTAGAGGATCTTCCTCACCCAGAGGCTGAACCCACGTCTCTAGTGTCCCCTGCATTGGCATGAGGATTCTTCACCACCGCACCACCTGGGAAGGCCTAGACAGACAGCTGGCATCTGTTAAACACTGGCTTCTTTGCCATAGTTTTCTGTTCCTGGACAGAGAATCTAACCATTTCCCAGATGATGCTAGCCATGTTCTCTGATTCCGTATCTGGATTGAATAGGAAAGGTCATTCGGAATCCAAGGCTTGAACAAGAGAAGTTCTTGCCCTCTTGACTGAAATTCTCATGGAACATCTTTTCATATAAATATGGTTTCTATAGTCAACCCCAAGTTTAGATTTCCGAGTTTCCCAAAGATCTGCAGATTTCACACCTTTCTCAAGTCAGGATGTGTTCCTGTTTTTAATTCCCCACCTCTCCTTTTCCCTTCCCTCTTCACCTGGTAAACACACCTCTGGCTGGTACCTGTTTCCAGCTCACCAGTCCCCCTACTCAGGCCCAGAGAACTGCTTTCAGTAGGCTGTGCCTCCCAGCAGGGCATGCAGAGGAAAGGCTGCCACTGCTTCTGACCCTTGGGTGATTTACTCTCAGCTAGGTGGCAACCCACTCCAGTACTCTTGCCTGGAAAATCCCATGGACGGAGGAGCCTGATGGGCTGCAGTCCATAGGGTCTTGAAGAGTCGGACACAACTGAGGGATTTCACTTTCACTTTTCACTTTCACGCATCGGAGAAGGAAATGGCAACCCACTCCAGCGTTCTTGCCTGGAGAATCCCAGGGACGGTGGAGCCTGGTGGGCTGCTGTCTATGGGGTCGCACAGAGTCGGACACGACTGAAGCGACTTAGCAGCAGCAGCAGCAGCAGGTGCTCCCATGAGACACCCTGACTCACCAAGTCCCTGATTTCAACATGAAATGACTCACTTGCCTAACCTCTCACCCCTGCAGCAGTGATCTCCAAGACTGGAGAACTCATCTGTTCTGTTTTAGTGCCAGGGAATTGCAAAATGACCAACAACTTTCACCTCCTCGTTCTGATTGGTCACCGACTTGCAACATCTCATGATCTGGCTTCTGGGACAAGTTCTCCCTTGTGACTTAGTTTACGTCAATGCCTAGGGAAGCGCGGAGCAGCTTTCTCACCCAACGTGGAACTGCTTTCTGGAAGATCCTTCTGTCATTGTCTTAACCTATATCTAAAACCCCAGCCACTACACAAATTGTGGTGCCAGAGACGTGGATGCTGGCATCCCATTTGGGTGCAAGCTCCAAGACAGCCTTTGTGGAATGGCTCTCAGTAGAAATGGGAAGAATTACCTACAAATTTGTCAAAATACATATACATCCTCTACACCCACTCTGTTTGGCTTAAGGAGGAGGCTAGTATGCTTATTTTGGGGGAAAAACTCCTCCTCCACTTAATCAACCAATGCATCAGTGACTTTGTTATTACCATGTCATTAAGAATTACTGATTTAGTTAGTGGTAAAATACACCTGGCTTTATAAGCAGCTCTTTCAGTCTTTGCTTGATCATTGAACTCATCTGTGCAGCTTTTACAAAATACATATTCCCAGCACACTAAGTTACTTTAGTCATGTCCAGCTCTGTGCAATGTCCTGGACTGTAGCCTGCCTGGCTCCTCTGTCCATGGGATTCTCCAGGCATGAATATCGGAGTAGGTAGCAATTCCCTTTCATGCATTGGAGAAGGAAATGGCAACCCATTCCACTGTTCTTGCCTGGAGAATCCCAGGGATGGGGGAGCGTGTTGGGCTGCCGTCTATGGGGTCGCACAGAGTTGGACACGACTGAAGCAACTTAGCAGCAGGAGCAGCAGCATTTCCCTTCTCCAGGGGATCTTCCCAACCCAGGGATTAAACCCATGTCTCTTATGTCTCCTGCATTGGCAGACGGGTTCCCACCTGGGAAGCCTAATATTCCCAGATCCCACCCCAAATCAACTAAATCAGAATCTTTTAGAGTAGTGAAAGAAATATTTTTTTTTTAATTTGAGGCTAATTACTTTACAAAATTGTGGTGGTTTTTGCCATACATTCACATGAATCAGCCATGGGTTTACACGTGTTCCCCATCCTGAACCCTCCTCCCACCTGCCTCCCCATCCCATCCCTCAGGGTCATCCCAGTGCACCAGCCCTGAGCTCCCTGTCTCAAGCATCGAACCTGGACTGGCGATCTATTTCACATACAGTAATATACATGATTCAATGCTATTCTCTCAAATCATCCCACCCTTGCCTTCTCCCACAGAGTCTAAAAGTCTGTTCTTTACATCTGTGTCTCTTTCGCTATCTCACATATAGGGTCATCGTTACCATCTTTCTAAATTCCATATATATGTGTTAATATACTGTATTGGTGTTTTTCTCTCTGACTTACTTCGCTCTGCATAATCGGCTCCAGTTTTATCCACCTCATTAGAACTCATTCAAATATATTCTTTTTAATGGCTGAGAAAAACTCCATTGTGTATATGTACCACAGCTTTCTTATCCTTTCATCTGCCAATGGACATCTAGGTTGCTTCCATGTCATGGCTATTGTCAACAGTGCTGCAGTGAACATTGGGGTACACATGTCTCTTTCAATTCTGGTTTCCTCGGTGTGTATGCCCAGCACTGGGATTGCTGGGTCATAAGGCAGTTCTATTTCCAGTTTTTTAAGGAATCTCCACACTGTTCTCCATAGTGGCTGTACTAGTTTGCATTCCCACCAACAGTGTAAGAGGGTTCCCTTTTCTCCACACCCTCTCCAGCATTTATTGCTTGTAGACTTTGGGATCGCAGCCATTCTGACTGGTGTGAAATGGTACCTCATTGTGGTCTTGATTTGCATTTCTCTGATAATGAATGATGTTGAGCATCTTTTCATGTGTGTGTTAGCCATCTGTATGTCTTCTTTGGAGAAATGTCTGTTTAGTTCTTTGCCCCATTTTTTGATTGGATCATTTATTCTTCTGAAATTGAGCTGCAGGAGTTGCTTATATATTTTTGAGATTAATTCTTTGTCAGTTACATCTTCATTGGACAAAAGGCTCTTAGGTGATTGTGGAATCACACAAGGCATTAACAAAGGATATTAAGAATCTAGGTTCTAGGGGCTTCTCTGGTGGCTCAGTAGTAAAGAACCCACCTGCCAATGCAGGAGACACAGGTTCTAACCCTGGTCCAGAAAGACCCCTCATGCCTTAGAGCAACTAAGTCATGTGCCACACTAGCCCTAGAGACACGCTCTGCAAAGAGAAGCCACCTCAGTGAGAAGGCCACGCACCACAGCGAAGAGTTGCCCCACTTGCCGCAACTGGAGCAGAGCTCGTGCAGCAACGAGGAACCAGCGCAGCCAAAACCAAATCAATAAAATTATTTTTTTTAAAAGAATCTGGGTTTTAGTCTCAAAGTGGCAATAAATCTTTATAGAGGTCACAAACCCCAATCCTGCACTTCATGCCTCAGGGTGCTCAGAAATAATAACTAAATATTACCATAATTGAGCACCTTCTATAGGTAAGTGGGCTTCCCATGTGGTGCCAGTGGTAAAGAACCTACCTGCCAATTCAGGAGACACAGGAAATGTGGGCTCGATGCATGGGTCAGGAAGATCTGGAGGAGGGCATGGAGACCCTCTCCAGTATTATTGCCTGGAGAATTCCGTGGACAGAAGAGCCAGGCAGGTTATGCTCCATAGGATCACCAAGAGTCGACATGACTGAAGCTACTTAGCAAGCATGCATGCATGTATAGGTAAGTAGTGTACAGGGTGCTTTGTACACCTTATTTCATTTAATTCTCACAATAATTTATACAAGAAGTTCAGAGAGATGAAGACTGTGTGTGACAAAACCCAGATAGGTTATCAGGTCTAATTCTGAAGTTCATGGCTATTTCACATCGCACTCTGCCCTACTGCATGAGAGCTGTATGTGTGACTTAGCAAGATGCTGCCCTTCTGAAAAATTACATAAATAGATAACCTATAAGAACCTACAGTATAGCACAGGTACACTCTGTTTGCAGGACATAGTATATGAAGTTAACCTTAAAAATTCATTCCAACATACAGCAGGTACAAAAACATTGATTCTACTTATACAAGGTACCTAGAATAATCAAATTTATAGACTCAGAAAGTACACTGGTAGATGCCAGGGGCTGGGGTGGCGGGCAATGGGAAGAGGGAATTTGGGACAGAGTTTCAGTTTCCTAAAATGAAAAATTGGGGAGATGGATGACGGTGAGAGTTGTATGACAATGTAAATTGTCTTAGTGCCACTGAATTGTACAGTTAAATATAGTTTAAATGGTATGTTTTATATTATGTGCCTTTTTCCACGCACACACACACAAACTAGAACACCTTTCTATGGCCTTAGTCTCTAATCAGCAGTCACCACCTCACCCAGATACCAGAAATGAATACCCACTTAATCATGTGAAGGCAAATGAAAACAGCACCAATTTCAGGGAATATGCCTGAGTGGGAGCTTTCAGGTGGCCAGAAAATTGTGACCTCTGATTCTGAGTTTTAGCCACCCATTGTCTCTTGGGCAAATAGGGCTTCTTAGACCTGGGTTAATTAGAAAGAGCCTGAGTACAGAGTTTGAGGATCTTGGAGGAAGTGGTTTGGTGATGAAAAAGGGGGCAACTTTAAATTACAAAGGAGAAGGCTTGGAAGGATTCTTATTTTTAGTATTTATGTATGTAGTTAGTTGTGGCACATGAGATCTTCATTGTGGCATGAGAGATCTTTTGTTTCTACACACGTACTATCTGGCTATGCTGCACAGGTTCTGAAGTGCTTGGGCTTCAGTAGTTATGGTGCAGGGGATTAGTTGCCCTGTAGCGTGTGAGATCTTAGTTCCCTGGCCAGGGATCAAACCCTGTACCTCCTGAGTTGCAAGGTGGATTTTTAACCACTGGACCACCAGGGAAGTCCCAAGACTTGGAAGGATTCTAGTATAGAGGAAACTGCTTACGCACCCACCAGTGCCTTCTCACCCCGCCGATACATAGTGTTTCATAAAATACACAGTCGTGATGCCCTTGAGTGGTATTCTACAGTTGGCCATGGGCCTCATTTGTTGGGCTACACGTGAAAGTAGGCCTCTGATGTTGAAATGCCAAGAAGGGACATATACGATCCGGTGAGCAGATGCTGAACCCAGAGAGGGGGGCTTCAGCTGAAGGCAGAAGGGAAGGAGCAAGCAAGGCTATGATCCCAGAAGTGAAACAAGCTGCTCCAGTGAGGAACCGGTACGGGCTTGGCTGGGCGTGACGAGCACTGGGCTCAGAGGCCATCGTTGGAGGGAGAAGGCCACGGGAGACCTGAAGACCTTCCCGTCACTGCAAAGCCACAGTGTGCTCGGAACACTGTGGTCAATCCCCATCCCGACTCAGCCAGAGTTTCCTGGTTTCCAGGTTTAGGCAGCTGAGCCACAGCCTAACCTCTCAGCCACATGCACAGGCACATACAGGTGTGCACACACACACAGTTACTAGATCCCTACCAGACACCAGACACACTCACTGGCTCTCTCCTACATACACACACACTCATTGGATCCCTCCTACACACACACACACATACACACACACACAGGATCCCTCCTATACACACACAGACTCATCAGATTCCTCATACACACACACACTCACTGGCTCTCTCCTACACACACACGCACACACACACACACACACTCACTGGATGTCTCCACATACACACACACATACACACACAGGATCCCTCCTACTCGCACACACACACACTCACTGGATCTCTCCACACACACACACACACACACACACACACACAGGATCCCTCCTATTCACACACAAACACACTTACTGGATCTCTCCTACTCACACACACACTCACTGGATCTCTTCTACACACACACACACACACACACACACAGAGGATCCCTCCTATACACACACAGACTCATCAGATTCTTCATATACACACACACTCATTGGCTCTCTCCTACACACATACACACACACACACACACACACACAGGATCCCTCCTATACACACACACAGACTCATTGAATTCCTCATACACATACATACTCACTGGATCCCTCCTACACACACACACACACACACACACACACACAGGATCCCTCCTATACATGCACACAGACTGATTGGATTCCTCCCCCCAACGCACTCACTGGCTCCCTCCTACACACACACACACTCACCCAGCTGGTACTGTCTAGACTGATCTAGTAGTCTCTGTCAAGAGCCCTCAGGAGCCCTGGGATAAGTGGAGGTCCAGGACCTCCCCAGCTGAGGGTGAACTGGAGCCTCGTGCCCTTCTCTGTGGCCAGTAGCTTCACTGGGGAGCCCAGGAGCAGATGGATGAGAGTCCGTGAGGGAAGGACACATCTTCAGGGAGGTAGCTGTCTATTCAGGGAGGCGGGAGGCAGTAGGCAGAAAGTCCTTCCCACGAAGGACATTCCTCCTTCTTAGCTCATTCCTGGTGCCTTCGTTGATCCAGAAACTTAGTCTTAACAGCTCATTTATTGAAAAGGACATCTTCTCTTTGTTGGGTAAATGTTGCCCATTGACACAGAGAGACGTTCACAGGGGAGGGTTCTCCTCAGATTGCTTTCCCTCTTAAAAGGCTCTTATTTTCTTTTAATTAAAAATAGTGAGCACTTACTAGGTGTGAACACATCAAATAATGTCATTGTGCTGAAGAGATGGGTACAAAAACGTGATGGAAGATTGGGTGGGGACGGCGGAACAAAGGCAAAAAGAGGCTGGTGCCTGAGTTTCGGAGTTAGGCAAAGGGATTGGGGGCATGTGGTTACTAAGGTGGCATACTTCATACACAGAAACTGACTTTTCAAACAGACGCTTTCTCATCGACCCATTTTCTTCCCACCTGGATCTTGCAGCACTCCCCTTTTCCACTGACTTCCTTTGGCTCCTACTGACCCCCTAGCAAAGTGATCCTTTTCTCCGTTCCACTCACTGCCTCGTCAGAGGCCCACTGTTAGCCCCATACTGTGACACCTGACACAGATGTGTGCAGAACACTTGAGTAAAACACTCTCACTGCATCAGCTCACTGTTTTCTGAAAAACAAACTTCTTCCTCTTTCACCACAGAGGTACATCCATAGAATGGCTCTTTTCCCCAAAGAGTAAACTATAAAGAACTGGAAATAGAACTGCCTTATGACCCAGCAATCCTACTGCTGGGCATACACACCGAGGAAGCCAGAATTGAAAGAGACACGTGCACCCCAATGTTCATTGCAGCACTGTTTATAATAGCCAGGACATGCAAGCAACCTAGAGATCCATCAGCAGACGAATGGATAAGAAAGCTGTGGTACATATACACAATGGAGTATTACTCAGCCATTAAAAAGAATACATTTGAATCAGTTCTAATGAGGTGGATGAAACTGGAGCCTATTATACAGAGTGAAGTAAGCCAGAAAGAGAAACACCAATACAGTATACTAACACATATATATGGAATTTAGAAAGATGGTAACGATAACCCTGTATGCAAGACAGCAAAAGAGACACAGACATATAGAACGGTTTTTTGGACTCTGTGGGAGAGGGAGAGGAGGGAATGATTTGGGAGAATGGCATTGAAACATGTATAATATCATATAAGAAATGAATCGCCAGTCTAGGTTTGATGCAGGATACAGGATGCTTGGGGCTGGTGTACTGGGATAACCCAGAGAGATGGTATAGGGAGGGAGGTGGGAGGGGGGTTCAGGATTGGGAACACGTGTACACCCGTGGCGGATTCATGTTGATGTATGGCAAAACCAATACAATATTGTAAAGTAAAATAAATAAATAAATAAATAAAATCTGAAAATAAATAAATGAATATCAGAAAAGGACTAATTTGGGGCTGCTTTATTTATGTGTTTCTTTCTGAGCATTGTTCCAGAATCAGTATATCTCCCTTATTGTTACTTACTTTAGTGTCTACATAACTTACCGGCAGAGCCTAGTACACACTATTATTCACAAACCAGCAAGCGTTGAGAATGAGGGAAACTTCTGATCATGTTATTCATTATGTTCACAGTCCTGGACCCCAACTGTTAGAGCTGATTGACAATGGAATGAGCTGCCTTAGAAGACATTGAGATTCTCATCACTGGAGGTGTTCAAAAGCAACAGGACAACTCTTATAAATATGAATATCTAAATGTGGATGGAACTGATGGATAGAGTAGGAGGTTAGACTGAAATCCCCTATAAGTCCTCTGATTGCATAAGAGGGTTTACCCCAGAACTTTATTAAAGATGGTATCAGCTACAAAAAGTTTTGCAGCAAAGATTCTCTGAGGATATTTTAAGTGGTGCTTTTTATGTAGTTAAATTCTGATAGGCCCTTCTCCCTTAAGTGGAGCCTTCAGTAGGATCCTCCGGTCTTCATTCCGGTTGTTTCCCCTTCCATCAAGACGAGAGATAGCACCTTCCAGTTCTTAGAGCAAATGCCAGGCTCATGGCTGCTGAA
The DNA here is from genome assembly GCF_023091745.1 of Budorcas taxicolor. NCBI lineage: Eukaryota > Metazoa > Chordata > Mammalia > Artiodactyla > Bovidae > Budorcas > Budorcas taxicolor. The sequence goes on from NC_068912.1 coordinate 4,523,771, forward strand.
GGTAAAGCCTTTAGGGTGGGGCTGGATGCTTCTGCCAGAAGAACCACTGAGGCAGGAGAATCAACCTCCTGCTCCTGCCCCTGGGCTGGTTATTTCTCCCTCCTTTTCCCTCTCTTTCTTTTTTTAAGATTTCTTTTATGTGGACCATTTTTTAAAGTCTTTATTGAATTGGTTACAACAGTGCTTCTGTTTTATGTTTTTCACTTTATTGGTATCAAGGCATGTGGGATCTTAACTCCCTCATGGGGATCGAAACTGCACTGGCTGCACTGGAAAGCCAAGTCTTAGAAACCACTGGCCCACCAGGGAAGCCCCTTTTTCTTTCTTTTTAAATCTCCTGTGGCACTTTTAAAATAAATCCTCAGCATCTTCCTGGCTTCTTCCCTAGGTACCATTTGGTCTCAGAGAATGTCAACTATGTTAGCCTAAGGAAGCATTTGTCTAAGTGAGAAGAGAGCAACACTCACCTTCATAGCTGCTTCAGGGGAACAGGTCCTTGTGCTCAAAAACAAAAAACCCACACTGCTGCATGTGTTCCTCTTTGGAAAATTTCAATGCATGTTAGCATATTGAGAATTTAGACAAATCCTGCACAAAGAAACCTATTTAATTTTGTTAACCTGTACTTTTCCAAATTTATTTGATCCTAGACATCTTGTTAGAGAACCGTTTAATTTGGAAGGGAAAGGGAAAACTGGTCTATGGCAAATGAATTGGTATCTAACATATCTGCCAAGGGTGGACTGAATAGGGCAGAAAGGTCTCAATGTCATTCACAATCTAGGGGAAATATTTTCCATTTCTGGATGATGTACTGCTTGTATCAACTTCTGCCACGATGCCCACCTCCACCTCCAGGCATGTGGTTGCAAATACTGGAGAGTTGGCATTATTATCAGGATCTTTCAATAACAGCAATTCCAGGCACCTCCCTCAGTAATCGTTACTTGGATGAGTGCTGTTGACTTAGCTCCAAGTCACTTTCCAGAACAAGATGACCTTGATCTTCTGGGTTGAACCCAAGTTGTGTCTGCATTTCCCTCTAGGAGAAAGGATATTTCATCGTCTAGCCCCAGGGCATTTGTTCTGCAGCACCTGGCACAGAAAGAGAACGCCTGCCATGGGATGATCCTGGAAACTCACTTGGCAGGAGCCTGGGGCTCAGAGGCTCTCTTCACAAATCTCCAAATCAACTGGCCATGCAGATGCAAGAGCAGCAGCAGCTGTTTCAGAGGCAAAGGCCATTCATCTTCTGCCTTTTATTCTCTTCTTTCTGGGAAACGTAGTAAATGTCTCCACCACAAAGTGCCGCCTGCCTGGCCACTCACTAAGGTTTCACATGGGACTGTAGAATATGCACCCCGTGGTCTGCCAGGTTCCTCAGTCCATGGAATTCTCCAGGCAGGAATACTGGAGTGGGTCGCCATGCCCTTCTCCAGGGGACCTTCCAAACCCAGGGATTGCAGGTAGATTCTTTGCCGTTTGAGCCACCAGGAAAGCCCCTAGAATGTGCAAGGTGTTTCAAAAGGCTTCCACATGGAGAAACACGTTCTTTTACAAAAAGGACTTAGAGGTATGAGGGTTCTGTTTTTAAATATTCATAAAATCCAAAGTTCCTGCTCTTCAATTTCTGCCTTCTCTACCCAATACAAACCAGGTAATTATTACACTTAGTATTGTTCTACAAACTGGAGGAGGTTCAGAAGAATGCACAAACTGATGGATCTGACCTTTTGGTTAAATGGTATTCCTAGGTAGATTTGAGGAAGGACCCTTAATTACCCTCCAATAATTTAGAGTCTCCCCTAAACCATTCCAGATCACCATGAAAGAGAGTAAATAAGACTTGCCTGGTTAACATAACTCAGCATCCCCATCTGATGTTTAATGGGTTCCACACACTTTACCATGTAGCTCAGCTTCTGGCCTTCATTCCCAACCTGGTGTCCCTGGTCTTCCTCATCCCAGTTGATGGCAACTCTATTCTTTTTTTCAAAAATCTGAGAGCTGTTCCTAAATAGAGGCCAACAAATCTCTATTGGCAAGTGCACTGGCTCTACTTCCAAAATAGCCAGATTCTAGCACTCTTATAACCTTCACCTGTCCAGCCTACCTAGCTTACTTTCCTCTCTCATTCGCTTTCCAGCCGCAGCAGTCTCCTGGGAGGTTTCTATTGTTCCACCCTTGCCGACCTACAGTCTATCCTCATGCCAGCAGCAAGAATGATTCTTAAAATGTGAAGTCAAAAAGTCTCATTCCTCTGATCAAAATACCTCAATGTCATGCCTTCATATTCAGGGCAAAATCCAAAGCCCTTCAGTTATGTTTCTCCAGGTCTGTTCTTCCTTCATAACCTTTTTAATCTCATTTGCTATCACTCTCCTCTTCCCTTCTTCTCAGCCATGTTACCTCCAAAACACCAAGATGGACCATTGGTACTTTGTACTTGCTTGCTGTCACTTCCATCTGGATACCTCTTTCCTCAAGATATCTGCATGGGTCTACCCCTCACTTCCATCAAGTCTTTGCTTGAGGCCCTCATATCACCCTGATACAAAGCACTCACTATCTCCCCCCTCTGTCTTATTTTTCTAGCACTTAACACCATTGGCCGTAGTTTGTAGTTTATACTCTCCCTTCCTTCCCCGCTAGCATCTAAGCTCCTTAGGATGGGGACATTGTCCATTTCATGGAACAGAATCGGATGCGTAGAAGGCATGCAAGAAATAACCCTCATTGAATGAAGGAACCAAAGAGCCGTAACATTCATTATACATATATTAACATACCGCCTATGATGTGGGTGCTATGTATATTATTTCACCCAAGCTTCACAACTTCCCAAAGAGCTAGATATTATCATTGCACACACACACACACACACACACACACACACACACACACACACACCAGGAGAAAACTGAGAAAGAAAGGTTAAAGAACTGTATTCAATTAGCAATTGTCACATCAGATTTAGAATGCATACCTGCCTACCTCATTAATCCATGCTCCTGACCAGTCTACTGCTTTCCTTTGAATCACCCATGTAATCAGAGCTACAAGGTTTCAAAGAAAATAGAAATGGTTTGTCATGAAGAGGGACCTGGAAAAGATTCACCCAGGAGCTAGAATTTGAGATGGATCTTGGCAGATGAACAAGTTTCCAGTAGGTAGACAGAAAGAGGTGGTGTTCCAAGCAAGAAGAGGAGTATGAGAGGTATGAAGCAGAACAACTCAAAATTTGCTCATCCAAGAGTGACTTAAAGAGGGTAACATACTCACGCCAGCTTGCCCAGGACTTTCCTGGATCTAGCACCAAAAATCCTGTGTCCTGAGAACCCCTTCCACTGGCAAACTAGGACAGAGGATCACCCTGTGTGACAAACATATCAGCTTTAATAGAATGGAGTGCTGGTGTGCATTGTTGAGGAATTGTTGAGAGTAGAAGTGAAAAAGAACTTTGAGGCTGGGTAAAAAAGCTTGGAGCTCAGGGTGCAGGTAAGGGGAAGCCTTTGGGGGATTTTGAGTGGCAGTTGATGAATGGAAACAGGTGTCCACATGAAACAGTGGTGGTAAAACATAGCTTTGTGTGCAGTCGACCACAGATGCCAGGGTGGCTAATAGTAGAGGAAGGTTGATCAAGGCTCATCTATCCCAAATAGCTGCTGCCTCTTGAAACTGACATCTTTCCTTCTTCTTTGAACTTTTCAATCTTTGGTAACATCTAATCCCAGCATTGGCTCCTGGAGGAGGATAGAGGTATGTCATCTTCCATGCTTTTTCATCTGAAGATAATTTATGAGCCTTGGGGACCCAGGGAAAGCCCCTGTCTTGGTTTCATTTCACATTTTCCCATTCCCTCAAATTTTTCTTTCTTCAGGCATGAACATACAAGACTCTTTTCTCTAGAGTGGCCGGGCTTGTGGTCAAATCTTAAGCACTCTATATTAGCACTTCCTCGTCCTTTTGGGAGTTCTACACTTATTTAGTAAAATGTCCTTCTTGAAACAAAAGTGAGCGTAGTGCATATTTAAATACCAGATGAAAAAAAGAAGTACCCAGGAGCCTATGAGTGCCTTTACCCTAGGAAAGATACAGGGTCATCTATGTAAATCGCACAAAAGGCAGTGATGCTGGAGAAAACCACCAAAGTAAATACGCGTTCATACACTGGAGAAGGAAATGGCAACCCACTCCAGTGTTCTTGCCTGGAGAATCCCAGGGACAGGGGAGCCTGGTGGGCTACCTTCTATGGGGTTGCACAGAGTCAGACGCAACTGAAGCCACTTAGCAAAATAGCAAAACACGTGATAGCTCTCTCCTCATTGTGGTGTGTTTAATATCAAGTACAACAGTATTGCCATCAGAGGTCCTCAGCACTTCATGAACTAAATGGAGTGGGACACAAGGCTTCAAGCAAAGTGCTGCTCAACCAGAAAAAGCCAACTAAGGTCCTGGTAGCGCTGGAAATTGTCAGTGGCTTCCACAGATATTCCGTCAACACACACACACAAACACTCGCACACTTGTTTCTTATTTTTTAGTCTCCAGGACATATAAAGGAATTTTGTCTTAAAAATACAAGCTTCACCAGAAGTAACTGGGCTCAGTACCTAGGAAATTGTCCCCAGTTCTCCTCTGGAGTAAAGTCAGATTTTACCTAAAGGTCAGAACACTCAGCCCTTCCTTGCTCTTCCCTGGTGGCTCAGACTGTAAAGAGTCTGCCTGCAGTGCAGGAGGTGTGGGTTCGATCCCTGGGTCAGGAAGACCTCCTGGAGAAGGGAAAGCCTACCCACTCCAGTATTCTTGCCTAGAGAATCCCATGGACAGAGGAGCCTGGTGGGCTGCAGTCCATGGGGTCAAAAAGAGTTGGACACGACTGAGTGACTAACACACAGAACACAGCCCTTTCCAGCTCCTCCTCTGGCTTAGTTTTCTGGATGAGTAGGAGCCAGTGCCCTATCACTGCAACTGAAAGGAAGCTCTTTCCATGGAAGCACAGTCTACAAAAGGAGAAGGACAGAAATCAGCCAGGCTTACCCTCCATCCCATAATGCTTTCTGAGGCAATAAGTATGGAAACAGGAAAAGAGGCCCTGCATTGTATTACCCTCCACTGTCAGCACAGAGTGGCATTCCAAAGGAGATGAAACTGCCCCTTTCTTCTGCTTTCTGTGTATTTTCTCCCCATTTCAGGGTTGCTAATTTGGATTCAGATGGAGCTGGATTCAGTTCTGGATGCTTCAGTTACTACTTGTGTGAACTGAAAATTTTACTTAATTTCTAAACTTAAGTTTATTCCTCTATGAAATAGGGAAACTACTTCCCTGGTAACTTCAACATTGCCCCCAAATTGTTGTAAGAAATCATATACAAAATGCTTAGTGCAGAGCCTAATAAATAGTAAGAGGCTGGACCAGGCAACTAGAATTATTATTCGACTCTCTATCTTCTTGCTTCCTCTGTTGCCTCCCTCTCCTGCTCACGCATTTCACACCCCAAGATCAACTCCCAGCTCTAAGAGGACAAAAATGATGCCTGCTTTCTCCTGTCATTCATTGATTTGCTAGGTGGGCTGCTTCCCAGAGCCACTCTTAGAAACTCAACTGCATTTGAAATTTAAAACCGTCTCACATTCATGTGTATCTTAGACATTGCTTTGAACCTGGGAAATTAAAAAAAAAAAATTTTTTTTTAAGGTGGATATATGTTTTAGAAGCTCACTAGTTCTCTCGGGACACCAAATGGCTTTTTGGAAAGAATCCTGTGACAAGTTAAGTGTAAATGAACCGGAAACAGAGATTAAATTCCTCCTGAAACACTCCTGGGTGTGGAAATGAAGGAAAAAGCACATGGAAGATGCCTCCCTGTTTTGTCGTGCTTCACGCGGCTAGCTTCCCTCAAGGATGCCAGCTGAGCTGTGGGGGAGAGCTGGACTGGCTCAGCTGGGCCTCTGGGGTACCCTGCAGTCAGGGGGTTACTTACCTCCTGGGGTGGGGCAGCGGAGGTGATTTGATGGGAGAAATGTTCACTCCAACTGCTCTTCCGGCAAAGCTCCTCTCTGGGGACCTCCAACTGGCACCTTTCACCGTTGTTAAATTCACTTAAGATAAAAGCGACACCAGGCAAATGACAAGGGAAGTGCCATTAAGGAGTGAGCGTCAACAGTGACTGACAGGCAGGCTCTGCTAAATAAATGCTCTGCTGAGAGCCTCAGAATTATCTGGGTAGTGGGGATCACTAGCCAACACCTGCCTCAGCCAGGCTGAATGCACAGGATACAGATCCCAGCCCATAGGCTCAGCCCTCTGTTTCTTGAGGCCTCGGCCTCCAGCCAGGGCACCCACACCCCACTAGCCCTCCTGGAACAGCACCAGCGTCCACCAGAGAGCTCAGTGGGTCTTGAAGGGGGGTGCCTGTAGGTGGTGGGCCAGGAGCTCAGACTGGGTAGTAACCCACGCACCAGGCAATGAGGAGAGAGAGGAGGACAATTGAGCAAACCACGAGGGCTCATCGTCTGACAAGTCTCTCATCCCGCTATTTCTCAGTTTTAGCTTAAAATCGTATTGGCCAGGACTTCCCTGGTGGTCCACTGGTTGAAAAGTTGTATTGCTTTTCATCCTGTTCGTGATACCAATTGTCCTGTTGTTTCTCATTGCACGCATTGTTCACTGAGCCCAGGGTAGGCAGGGGTGAGCTAAGAGGCTGGTAAGGGACTCAAGGAGCCTCAGGTACTACAGACACATTTCTTCTCTCCTGGCTGATGCAGAAGCCATAGCAGCAACCATAGAATAACGTGATACAACTCAGCCTCTCTCCTGGCTGCCACAGCGGCCATAACAGTGTTCTCTCCTGGCTGGCACAGCAGTCGCAGCAGCAGACATGCTCTATTCTCTCCTCTCGGGGCTGACCCAACAGACACAGATGTTATGCAGCAGTGAACGCCACTGCTTCCTAGGTGGAGTGCAAATATACCCAAGCTGCACGCAACCCATGACCAAGCAAGGCCTCCTGACGCGCATGCACAGGGCTATAAATGATCTCAGCTGTTACATAGTCATTATTTACAAAACATGGGGCAGGAGAGCCTGAAGACGCCATCTCGGCTAATTTGCTCTTTCCCTACACCATGCGAGGGACCCGGGTTTGATCTGCGGTCAGGGAACCAAGATTCCACATGTCGCAGAGCAGCAGCTAAGTCTGCGCACAACTAGAGAGTCCATGTGCCCCCAATGAAAGATACCATATGACACAATGAAAACCCCATGTGCTGCAGCTAAGACTGAACACAGCCTAACAAATAAATAAATATTTAAAACATCACATTGGCTATCAATCCTTTCTCGGAATCATGGAACAGTAGATCCATGGGGGCCCTTGCTCGGATATGCTCATCACCCAACTGGGCTCAGGGCAGGAATCCTGCAACACTGGGTCTTACTGAACTGCTCGCTTAATCAGTAATCAAAGTGATTTCTTGTATTGGAAAGTATTTGAAAAGAACAATGACAACAAGAGGCCACAAGGAGAAGGAGAGATGGTAGTCACACAGAAAGTCCGCAATTGTTAATGTATTGCGGGAAGATCTCAGAAGCCAGAATACGTGCATTCCAGTCAGCTCTGCAGTATCATAGTGTGCGAGCTTGGCAGAGTTACTTATCTCCTCTGTGCTTTCAGTCTCCTTATCAGTAAAATAAAGTATGGAACCCACCTTATGCAGCTGTGAACGAACCATAAGTTTAAAACTGGAAGCACTTAGGAGAGGGCCCAGGGCACTGTAAAGACTAAACAAATGTTAGCAGTTTTCATGCAGTGATTCTTACCAATCTTTGATTGCAGTTGCCGTTACATTAGATTAGGGGTTCTCTGCCTGGGGAGATTTTGCCTCCAGCGGACATTTGACAATATCTGGGAATATTTTTGGTCACAAGTTGAGAGGTGACAATTGCCATCTAGCGGATAGCGGTCAGGACTGTTGCTAAACGTCCTATATGCACAGATGGCCCCTGATAACAAAGAATGCTCTGGCCTCAGAAGTCAGTAGTGCTGCATCAGATTAAGACACAAACTGTGATAAATCCCAGCCCTCCCCTACTCAGCCTGAACTACAGCTCTGCTTCAGGGCATGTCATAGTATTTTCCAGGGATGATGGGTGATGATGTAGGTCACATATGCTTGGGAACTCACCTCTCTTCTGCTCCAGCCTCCTCTCCACCTGTGAAGTGGCTGCCCTCCCTGTGATGACTCCTCTGCTGGTGCCACCCAGAACTGAGTCGGAGGTTGGGGCCAGGGTGGACTGATGGCTTCCTCCCACACCTCTGAAACTTTGTTACCTAGCTGATGTCTTGAAGAGATATCACTGAGTTCTCTGAGGCTGCTGAATTTTACCAACATAGCCTTCAGCTTCTCGTCTTAATTTTTTTTCTCAGTTGAGTCTCAAAACCAGACTCTGGCTGGGTTTTGGAATGGAGTCCATGTCATTGAAATCATCCTAATCTCATCTTCTTGGGTATCTCCATCGCCAGCTTTCCTTCAGTCCAAAGCATAAAGATCTCATGCATTATCATATCTGTCTCATCAGCTCATACAAACAGACTCTTAGAGGCAGGAAGCCAAAGGTGTCCATTCTCAGCAGTATTCTTGCTGGCACACAGGAACTTATAGATAAATAACTTTAAAACACAACTGTAATTCTGCCATACGCATTTAGGCCTAAATCTTTCACTAAACAAAATAGCAGTAACACACCCCGATATCACTAAATAACCTTCCACACCTCAGTTTTACTGACTATACAGAATTCCATTTCATTGTCATGTAACATCTTTTAGCTCATTACCATTTTATTGGATATTGATTTTTTTCCCCTAATATTGAAAATAATAAGATAGTGTAGCACTGAATATCTTAACAAGGCATCTTTATTGCTTGCCAAATTATTTTCTTAGGATAAATTTCTGGAATATAATTCAAGGGTTTTGATACCTATTGGAGAAGAAAAGACTTGAGGACTTTGTCCCAGGCAACAGTGTCTGCCCATCATAAGGACATCACAATGTGTGCGCATGCATGCTCAGTTGTGTCCAACCCTTTGTGACCCCATGGACTGTAGCCCTCCAGGCATCTCTGTCCATAGCATTTTCCAGGGAATAATAATTGAGCAGGTTGCCATTTTCTTCTCCAGGCATCAGAATAACAGTTCAATATTCAAAATGGCTGGGAAAGTTAAGTCCTTTAGTTGTTGGAACATTCTAGTTAGCTGAGAATTTTTATCCACTAATATCATATGTGGAAGGATTATTTTAAATAACATACTTAATGCTAATTTACTCAGAACAAAATTCCATCTTGCTTTAATAATTCAAAAGGCACTCAGTGCTTCGAGGTCATTAATATAACCTTACTTCTCAGTGTGGAATTTCAGATGATGTATGTAAAAAGCTCTTTGTAAGTGGCAAAAACTGTAGAAATATGAAGGCTTGTGATTTCAATTTTTAAACAGAAATTGCAGTAACCCAATTCATCAAGAAATGACATACCTTGAACATTTCTTTTTTGGATAAGACCTTGATATTTATTTACATGTCACTTACTCTTTCCTTATAAAAGCAAAATAAAGAATGTGTAAGAATTCCCATTGCTTCAGGTTCTTTTCATTATGTCCCAGATGAATATGTTTTACTATAATTTTGGTATCTCAAAACATCATTCAGTCATAAATTTTTTCCAGTATGCCCCCAATGACAAATTTAGGATGACAATGATAGAGAAGCATCACAATGAAGGAAAAAGTACTTTCCACTATCTCTGCCTTTATCAAGTGAGGACTCTATCGGTAGATCCATCGTTACCCTTAACTACCTCTTGAAGCCATGACTTTGGGTAAGTCAATTGCTCTTTCTGGAATGTATTTTCTACATAATGAAAAGGTAGTTACTTTGAAGATCACTTTAAGCTCTAAAATGTCTATGATTTTATGACTTGGCTCTCTCTTTTGAAGGATTTGAAATTCAATTTTTTTTTTTTGAAGAATTCTTGAGCTAAAGAAAGGCATTTTTTCTTAGATAACAGGATGCTGAGTGGAACTTTCCCCAGTATCCTGGAATGTTGGCTCAAACCCCAAAGCTAAGAACGATAGATGAGAAGTAACTCCTCACTTTAAAGAGAGGAAATAGAAACATCTTGCCAAAAGATGCTCAAGGGAGGCAGCATCTCTCCAGCAATGGCCAGCAGAGAATCTGAGACACATGCAGAAATTCAAATGGGTGACTTAGAGATTCCCTAAAAGAAGGTTTTTAGACTAGCAAGGTAGACAATGATGTCTCTCACCCATTTACTTTCCTTTTCCAGTTGCCTTCCTCCAGATCAGCTAATGAGGACCCAAGAGAAATATGCATAGAGACTGAGGGTGCTGTGGGAAGTGGAAAAAGTCTCTCACTGACCCACTGGATATTTTGGAAGTATAGAAGGCTGCAGGGCAGAAGGAAAGAGATGCGGTGAAAGGGTCTTGGAGGGTCCACGGAAGGTGTCTTTGAGATTGTATGTGAAACTCATGACTGATGCCTGCTCTCCTCCTAGAATTCAGAAAGCTGGAGACCAGCTGTTACCATGCACAGTAGTGAGATCAGGAGAGATAACAATAGCAGGGGGCCAGCTATACTACCACCCTGTGGTCTGGCAAGGATGAATGAGTGTCGTATGACCAAGAGGGTCCTATGGAAATTCCCTGGGCTTGAATTACCTTATAAGAAGGCTTCCCTGGTAGCTCAGCTAGTAAAGAATCTGCCTGCAATGCAGGAGACCCCAGTTCAATTCCTGGGTTGGTAAGATCCCCTGGAGAAAGGGTAGGCTACCCACTCCAGTATTCTTGGACTTCACTGGTGGCTCAGCTGGTAAAGAATCTGTGCACGATGCAGGAGACCTGGATTTGATCCCTGGGTTGGGAAGATCCCCTGGGGAAGGGAAGTTACCCACTCCAGTATTCTGGCCTGGAGAATTCCATGGTCTGTATAGTCCATGGGGTTGCAAAAAGTCAGACATGACAGAGATTTTCACATTGCTTCCCCCAATGGCTCAGCTGGTAAAGAATCTGCGTGCCAATACAGGAGATACAAGAGACACGAGTTCAATCCTTGGGTCAGGAAGATCCCCTGGAGAAGGAAAAGGCAATCCACTCCAGCATTCTTGCCTGAAGAATTCCATGGACAGAGGAGACCTGCGGGCTACAGTCCATGGGGTCGCCAAGAGTCGGGCATGACTGAGTGTGCATACACACACAGGGGAGAGTAAGTAAGAGCTATGGAGTGAACAGCCTAGGGAGTCAAGGTTAGTCAAGAAAGGTTTACTGCGGCACCAGCGGCCTGAAAGTCTACTCCTCTTCAGCTAACCTCCTTCCCCTGCTCGGACCTCAGGCTGTCCAACAGACCAAAGGGGGAAGTGGAAGACAAAGAACAAAAAGATCATAGCATTCCTGGTGCCCAGCTGTGGGTCCTCAAGGCATGAGTTAGGCATGAATTATGTCCAGATTTTTCTCACTACCTTGTCATGAACCTTCCTCTATACAACTAACAATGAAATTGCATAGTAAAACAATAATCAGTTAATGCAATTTCATTGTTAGATCTACAGAGAAAGGTTCATGACAAGGTAGTAAGAAAAATCTAAACATAAAATTGTTAGTTTCAGTGAGTTTCTTCTTCAGATATGTAAGACATTTAACAAACTAGAAAAGAATATTCTTTATTCATACCTATAAAAGCCATGTAGAAAGAAATCTATACTTTTCAAAGAAATTACTTTTAAAATTGGGCTTGTGAACGCATGTACACCCGTGGTGGATTCATGTCAATGTATGGCAAAACCAATACAGTATTGTAAAGTAAAATAAAGTAAAAAATAAAATAAAAATAAATAAAGCACCATGAAAAAAAGAATAAATAAAATTGGGCTTGTGGAAAGAAATAGCCTTCAAAGACAGACAGACTCAGATTAAATTCTTTGTTCTACTTCTTACTATTTATGTTAAAACAAATCATCTAGTCTATCTGAGCTTCAGTTTCTTCATCTCACCTGTAAAATGGGGCTACAAATATTTATTTCACTGAATTATAAGGATTACATGAAATCACATGTACTATGCATTGACTCAAAGTACAGTCAATAAATTTGTATCCTGCCTTCCCTACTTGTTAGTCCTGAAGTAACCTTGCCTAACTTCATTTATTCTAGTTAGAATAAATAATCTACTTTACCTGTTAATTACCATACACCTCCTTAAATACTCAATATTAGCAGCTTGGGGGCACTCTTTATACCCTTTCCTTTGCACTTATATATTACTCTGAAATTTGCATTTTTCCTCTTAAATTATGTATTTGGACACCTCTCTGGAGAATCCCAGGGATGGGGGAGCCTGGTGGGCTGCCATCTATGGGGCCGCACAGAGTCAGACACGACAGAAGTGACTTAGCAGCAGCAGCAGCAGCAGCAGCAGGGCAATACATACAACTCATGTTTATTCTCTATAATAGCTTATGTAACATTCTGTAACTTGATATTCCTATTTTAATTTCTCCTTTTCATTGATGTTCAAGTTGCTTTCAACTTGTTGCAGGGATAATGAACGTCATGACCACTCACGTATGGAAATCATGCACACTGGGGTCTGCTTTTCCCAATCTGGAATCCCCACATAGGGACTGCAGAAGTGAAGAATGTGTGCATTCAACAAAGGAAACTATAAGCAAGGTGAAAAGACAGACTTCAGAATGGGAGAAAATAATAGCAAATGAAGCAACTGACAAAGATTTAATCTCAAAAATATATAAGCAACTCCTGCAGCTCAATTCCAGAAAAATAAATGACCCAATCAAAAAATGGGCCAAAGAACTAAACAGACATTTCTCCAAAGAAGACATACAGATGGCTAACACATGAAAAGATGCTCAACATCACTCATTATCAGAGAAATGCAAATCAAAACCACAATGAGGTACCATTTCACGCCAGTCAGAATGACTGCTACCCAAAAGTCTACAAGCAATAGATGCTGGAGAGGGTGTGGAGAAAAGGGAACCCTCTTACACTGTTGGTGGGAATGCAAACTAGTACAGCCACTATGGAGAACAGTGTGGAGATTCCTTAAAAAACTGGAAATAGAACTGCCTTGCTGCGTCGCTTCAGTCATGTCCAACTCTGTGCGACCCCATAGACAGCCTTATGACCCAACAATCCTACTGCTGGGCATACACACCGAGGAAACCAGAATTGAAAGAGACATGTGCACCCCAATGTTCATCGCAGCACTGTTTATAACAGCCAGGACATGGAAGCAACCTAGACCCGTCCATCAGCAAATGAATGGATAAGAAAGCGGTGGTACATATACACAATGGAGTATTACTCAGCCACTAAAAAGAATGCATTTCACTTCTAATGAGGTGGATGAAACTGGAGCCTATTATACAGAGTGAAGTAAGCCAGAAAGAAAAACACCAAATACAGTATACTAACACATACATATGGAATTTAGAAAGATGGTAACAATAATCCTGTATGCAAGGCAGCAAAAGAGACACAGATGTATAGAACAGTCTTTTGGACTCTGTGGGAGAGGGAGAGGGTGGGATGATTTGGGTGAATGGCATTGAAACATGTATAATATCATATAAGAAATGAATCGCCAGTCTAGATTCAATGCAGGATACAGGATGCTCAGGGCTGGTGCACTGGGATGACCCTGAGGGATGGTATGGGGAGGGAGGTGGGAGGGGGGTTCAGGATGGGGAACATGTGTATACTCGTGGTGGATTCATGTTGATGTATGGCAAAACCAATACAATATCGTATAGTTTAAAAAAAAAAAGAATAGACAAATTAAAATATTTCTTTAAAAAAAAGAAAAAAGAATGTGTGCATTTTGATGATAAAAGATATTGACTTATATTGAAAATGTATTAGGTAAATTTATTATGTTAAAAAAAAAAAAACAGCAAACAACTCTAACAGAGTTTGGTGAATTCTTCTGTAAAGTGAAAGCAACTTCTTATCTAAGAAGACTTTAATTTGTTTGGTAAATTCAAAACCTCAGAGACTGCATTTTTTTTTTTTTTTGACTGAGGGAATTTTCTGTGCCAGAAAGGGTATGGTGAATGGCTCAAGGAAAGTTTAATAATGTATTATCAGTTTAGTATTCAAGGCAAGACTCCAGTTCTCTGAATAACTTCTTTCCCTCTGGCCACTGGCCTCTGTGAGGGGGAGGCGAGCTACTTGCTGCATCAGAAACCGCTCCTGATGTCACCATGCAAGTTCTTCCCATTTAGAAACAAATCTAGTCTCTGGGTCACAAGAAGAGCCACATGTCACATGTCACAAACTGTCAGCTTTTCTCTCCCATCACTATTATTTAAGGGTATGGCTGAGATCCCATCGTCTTTATCTCTCAAGGGGCTGGAAGCCTCAGCAGCTTCCTTCTCTCTCCTTCCTTTTCCATATTCCTCCACTTGGCTCACCGCCTTTTAAGATGTTGCCCGGTGAGTCTCAGAATTGTCTGACCCTTTGGAGACCTAGATTCCAATACTGATAATATCAATACCACCAAGACCATTGGAGGAAAATTCTAAACCTGCATTCAGCTCTGGCAGGCTACAGTGTGTGCTCAGTCATGGAGCTGAAGTGTCAGTTTTCAAAAGATTCATCAAAAACCGTTGTCCTTTCTGCCTTCCTGTGAGCATGAGGAGCCAACATCTTGGAAGTGATTTTTCTTAGTTTTCCTCTTTTATAATGATAGCAACAATAATATTTTAGTGAATGCTTCCTATGTACCAAGCTCTTTGGGAAGCACTTTCTATACATTATCTTGTTTAATCCTTAACAACAACCAGTTTGGTGGTTGTTGTTGTGTCCAACTCTTTGTGATCCCATGGACTATATCCTGCCAGTCTCCCGTGTCCATGGAATGCTCCAGGCAAGAATACTGAAGTGGGTTGCCATTCCCTTCTCCAGGGGATCTCCTTGATCCAGGGTTTGAACCCAGGTCTCCTGCATTGCAGGCGATTGATTCTTCACAGTCTGAGACAGCAGGAAAGCCCCATTTTTGGTTGAGGACAATCATATTCAAGAATATTAGGTAACTTTTACAGTGTATTACAATTGTAAATAGTAGAGTTTAATTAGAACCATCTTTTTTTTGAAAACCATGTTCTAATATAACATGTTATAATAACAAGTCCCCAGTAGAATTACTATAGGTAGAATAAGGTGGGACTGGATTTTTCCAGTTACCTTGGCCAGGGATGTCATGAGGAAATGTTTCCCTCATACACATAGTTGGGCAGAAGTGTTGCATGGTAAAAACAGTAACATGATCAATATGTATCATACAAATTATATTGCTGAATAATACATTTCAAAGGCATTAAAAATTCAACTTTCTATGATAAGACTGTAATAACAGGTTATTTCTGATTATTTACAATGAACTTCAGTATCTTATGGGGTCTTGGGATCAGAGAAATTCAGACACTCAAAAGTAGGGAAGACTTTGGTCTTTGTTTACCCGCTTACTTGATTCTTAATTCTCTTATTCTGTATTCTTGAGATATGTCTCACTCAGTTGTGTCCAACTCTTTGCGACCCCATGGACTGTAGCCAGCAGGCTCCTCTGTCCATGGGATTTTCCAGGCAAGAGTGCTGGAGTGGATTGCCATTTCCTTCTCTAGGGGATCTTCCCGAACCAGGAATCGAACCCTGGTCTCCCACATTGTAGGCAGACACTTTACCATCTGAGCCACCAGGAAAGCCCTGAGGTGTGTCATAGGTCATCTATTTGGAGTTCACTAGCAATAGCGATCTTGATCCAACATGACACAGAGAGCCACATATGTAGATAGACAATTACAATCAAATGTGATGAATGCTGTAAAATGTATATGTACAAGTTTCTAGGCAGTGCGAAAAGGGAACCAGCTGGGATGGAGGGGGATTCAAACAGGCTTCCAAGGGAAGATGAGAGTGTGTTGGCTCTTGAAGCGAGTCTGACAACAAAGAGGGACAGTAGAGGAGTGAGTGGAGATAATTCAGATAGCTGGAAGAGGGCGGAAGTACTCAACATTCAGCAAGCGTGTGAGTCATGCTATAGGTGTCCAGGGTGGCTGGGGTGCAGATTGCGGCTCAAGGAATGTTGACAGCACAAGAGCTACGCTGGAAAAGTCTATCCCGTGCCGATGAGTTAGGATTTTACTCTGAAGATGAAAGGAATCGTTGATGATTTTTGAGGGAGAGACACCCCATGAATGGAGGAGCCTGATGGGCTATGGTCCATAGGGTCTCGAAGAGTTGGACACGACTGAAGCGACTTAGCATGCATACCGAAGGAATCAAATCTGCCATTTCTAATGAGCACCAAAGAGCAGCAGTGTGGGTGATGGGTTAGAAGAGGATGTGAAGGAATCTGGGAGACCCTGCGGAAGCTGGGAGGAGGGACTTGACAAAGAGGACAATGAGGGAGGCCAGATAACAATAGATTCCATCATGACTTCGTGGCTAAATAGTAAGAATTTGGCAGTAATGTGCATGTGCTATGGGTAGATAATGGCAGAAGTAATGAATGATACCCAAGTTTCTAGCTTGTACCTTGGTGCATAAGGCAGAAGAACCCAGGAAGAAGCAGAGCCAAGGCTACCCCATCACAGACAAACTGTAGTTATGAAACAGTTCTTTCTGTATTGATCTGACAACTACTACCCTTTAACATTCTCTGTATTGGTCATAGTCTGTTCTTCATCTTTTCAAAGAACAATGAGCAGTATTTTGTAAATGCACTAAGTTGTTAATAAATACAGACTCATAATTGACAGACATTTAAAAAAACAGATTTTATTATCACTCTCTCTGTATATATGTATTTACTGATATATTTATATGCTCATATCTGAGTTCCTATGAAAACAAGAATTATATAACTCCAAGGGTTCATTCCTCTGAATATGCTTAATATCGGAAAAATAAGGTTACCTTCTGAAATTTTATAAAAAATAAAAAATAAAAGTTCAGCCAGAACATACAGTCAGAGGCAATGGATAAATTGTGAAAAAAGTGATTGCACCCCATCCTTCCCCTCCACTCACTGGCCTTTTCATTGCTGGTTATTATATGTATTACCATTTATTCCATCATAATGACTAGGAGGCTGACTGCAGTTCTGTTCCTGATATGATGCTGTTTTACAAAAGCCCTTGGGATGAGAGAATCAAATATAGAATTTGCTGAAGGGCACAAATATCAGCAGTGTTCAGCTATCCAAATCCAACCTGATGACTTTTGGCTAAATCTGGGATGTCAAAGATGCCATTCACCTTCAGTGACAACTATTCCTAAATTTTTTCTTTTTCCCTGTCCAGACATTTTTCAAAGGGAGTATATCTTTTGACTTGGTCAGTTACTAAACTTAAGGAAGACACAGGAAAAATGAAATGATTCTGTACAGAGACACAGTATATGAAGGTTATACCAATTCCTGGTTGTGCCAACATGCCTCGCCTGTAAAAAAATCAGTGTGAACTCAAGCAGCACAGGATTTTCTTCCTTCCATGCAGATCTTTACTTGGATAGCCAAGTTACAAAAATGTCTTACTTTAGTAGGAATATGTGCAGGCATTTCTTGTGCTTATATTGAGCTTATACATTTTTCATCTCCTTCATGGATCATGTCTTGTCATAGTGAAGGGGCTTGCATAACTCAGTGAAGCTATGACCCATGCCACTCACAACCACCCAAGACGGACAGGTCATAGTGAAGAGTTCTAACAAAACATGGTTCACTGGAGGAGGAGATGGCACCCACTCCAGTATTCTTGCCTAGAGAACCCCATGAACAGTATGAAAAGGCAAAATGATATGACACTGGAAGATCAGGTCTGCAGGTGGAAAGATGTTCAGTATGCTACTGAGGAAGAGCAGAGGGCAATTACTACTAGCTCCAGAAAGAGTGAAGTGGAGGGGCCAAAGTGGAAATGACAGCTGCAGATGTGTCTGGTGGTGAAAGGAAAGTCTGATGCTGTAAAGAATATTACTGCATAGGAACCTGGAATTTTAGGTCCACGAATCAAGAGACACTGGATGTGGTCAAGCAGGAGATGGCAAGAGTGAACATCAACATCTTAGGAGTCAGTGAACTAAAATGGATGGGAGTGGGTGAGTTTAATTCAAATGACCATAATATCTACTACTGTGGGCAAGAATCCCTTAGGAGAAATGGAGTAGACCTCAGAGTCAACAAAAAAATTTGGAATGCAGTACTTGAGTGGAACTTCAAAAATGACAGAATGATCTGGATTCGTTTCCAAGGCAAACCACTCAACATCAGAGTAATCCAAGTCTATGCCCCAACCATTGATGTTGAAGAAGCTGAATTTGACTAATTCTATGATAACCTACAACGCTATCTAGAACTGACACCAAAAAAGCATGTCTGTTTCATCATAGGGGGTTGGAATCCAAAAGTAGGAAGTCAAGCGATATCCAGAATAATAGGCAAGTTTGGCATTGGAGTACAATATGAAACAGGGGAAAGGCTAACAGAGTTTTGTCAAGAGAACATGCTGGTTGAAGTAAGCACCCTTTCCCAACAACCCAAGAGATGACTTTATACTTGGACATCATCATATGGTCAATAGAGAAATCAGATTGATTATATTCTTTGCAGCTGAAGATGGAGAAACTCAGTGTAATCAGCAAAAACAAGACTTGGAGTTGACTGTGGCTCAGACCATGAGCTCCTGATTGCAAAATTTAGGCTTAAATTGAAGAAAGTAGGGAAAATCACTAGCCCATTCAGGTATGCCCTAACTAAAATCCCTTACGATTATACAGTAGAGATGAATAGACTCAAGGGAGTAGATAAGATAGACAGAGTGCTTGAAGAACTGTGAATAGAAGTTTCTGACATTGTACAGGAGGCAATGACTAAAACCATTCTTAAGAAAAAGAAATTCAAGAAGCCAAAATGACTGTCTGAGGACTCAAATAGCTGAGGAAAGAAGAGAAGCAAAAGGCATGTCGTGTCCGGCTCTGTGCGACCCCATAGACGGCAGCCCACCAGGCTCCCCCGTCCATGGGGTTCTCCAGGCAAGAACACTGGAGTGGGTTGCCGTTTCCTTCTCCAGTGCATGAAAGTGAAAAGTGAAAGTGAAGTCGCTCAGTCGTGTACGACTTTGTGACCCCATGGACTGCAGCCTGCCAGGCTCCTCCATCCATGGGATTTTCCAGGCAAGAGTGCTGGAGTGGGGTGCTGTTGCCTTCTCTGCAAAAGACATGAGAGAAAGGGAAAGATATACCTAACTGAATGCAGAGTTCCAGCTAACAGTAAAGAGGTATAAGAAGACCTTCTTCAGTGAACAGTGCAAAGAAATAGAGGAAAACAATAGAATGATAAAAACTAGCGTTCTTGTCAAGAAAATTAGAGATATTAAAGGAACATTTCATGCAAGGATGGACACAATAAAGGAAAGAAACAGTAAGGACCTAACAGAAACAGAGGAGATTAAAAAAAGGTGGCAAGAATACACAGAAGAATTATACAAAACAGATCTTAATGACCTGGATAACCATGATGATGTGGTCACCTCCCTAGAGCCAGACACCCTACAGTATGGAGTTAAGTGGGCTTTAGGAAGCATAAGTGTAAACAAAGCTTGTGGAGGTGATGGAATTCAAGCTGTGCTTTTAAAATCCTACCGGACGATGCTGTTAAAGTGCTGCACTCAATATGTCAGCAAATTTGGAAAACTTAGCAGTGGCTACAGGACCAGAAAGGTCAGTTTTCATTCCAATCCCAAAGAATGCTCAGACTACCATATAATTGTACTCATGTCTGAGAGTCTAAGGCGCTGGATTAAGGCTCCAGTCTCCTCGGGGGTGTGGGTTCGAATCCCGTCACTGTCAATCCTTTTAGTACTTCCCTGTAGCTCAAATGGTAAAGAACCTGCCTGTGATGCAAGAGACCAGGGTTCGATCCCTGGGTTGGGAAGTTCCTCTGAAGAAGGGAATGGTAATCCACTCCAGTGTTCTTGTCTGGAGAATCCCATAGACAGAGAAGCCTGGCGGGCCACACTTCATGGGGTCGCAAAGAGTCGAACATGACTGAGCGACTAACACACACACGCACACATTTCACACGCTAGCAAGTTTATGCTCAAAATCCTCCAAGCTAGGCTTCAGCAGTATGTGAGCCGAGAAATTCCAGATGTACAGCTGAGTTTCAAAGAAGCAGAGGAATCAGAGATCAAATTGCCAGCATCCATTGGATCATGTAGAAAGCAAGGGAGTTCCAGAAAAGTATCGACTCTGCTCCATTAACTATGCTAGAGCCTTTGATTGTATGGATCAGAATAAACTGTGGAAAGTTCTTCCAGAGATGGGAGTACCAAACCATCTTACTAGTCTCCTGAGAAACCTGTATGCAGGCCAAGAAGCAACAAAGCCAGACATGGAACAACTGACTGGTTCAAAATTGGGAAAGGAGTACATGAAGCTGTACATTGTCACCCTGCTGATTTAACTTTATATGCAGATGGTGTGAGTGCTAAGTTGCTTCAGTTGTGTCCCACTCTTTGCAACCCTATGGACTGTAGCCACCAGGCTCCTCTGTCCATGGAATTCTCCAGGCAAGAATACTGGATTATGTTGCCATCCCTCCTCCAAGGGAATCTTCTTGACCCAGGGATCGAATCTATCTTTCATGTTTTCAGCTTAGTTTTGTAGTTCCTTAAATGCAAGACTGAATATTCTCAATTAATAATTGCTACAGCCAGTAGGCACTTCATATTGTACTGTGTAAAAAAAACTGTGGATAAATGAATTATCAGAAAGATTAAAAGGGGGTAAAAAATGAAGCACATGTGGAAAAAAGTAGCTATTGAAACTGGGTTATAGGTAATTAGCTATTGAAACTGGGTTATAGGTAACATCGTACTCTGAACTTGTAGGCATGTCAAAAATATTCATAATAAAATCCATTAAAAAAAATTAAGCTGACTCCATATGGCATCCATTTTGGACTCTCCAATAGTGGAAGACTTGCACTTTATCTCAATCTAGATCATAACCTCCCATCTGAGTTTGGCCTTTCTCTCAGCAGTGGTACCCAGGGAGCCTCTAGTTTCACCTTCCTTATTTTGGCCTCTTGGCAAACTGCCTATGCTGCCCGCCATTCATTATCTTAGAGTCGCTGATATAAGGTTGCTGCAGCCCCATGGGCTGTCCTCCAAAGGAAAAGAAGGGGAAATTTATGGAGGTCCCTGGCTGGCTACTTCCCCTCAATTGTTCCCCATTCCCCGACTTCATGGTCAAAGATATTAAAGGCATCCTTTCAATCAAATATCATCTATTATCTTTCTATATTCGTTTGGAGAAGGCAAGAGAACTGGTTTTGTGTTAGTGGTGATTAATGTCCTCTCATGAGCTCACACTCCAGTTGTCCTCCTCTCTCTCCTTTACATTTCCAGAAACACAACTAGACTCTATGGCGATTATCATGAATCCTGTAGAATGTACTGCAGAAATTCCTAGGGCCGAACATCCCACTAGAAACATTCCTGAAGTGGGCGAGTTGCTTCCAGGGTCTCTCCAGTTCCCCAAGCACTGGGCCTCCTCTTACTCTCTTTCTTCTGGCACCCTCTTATTATCCTACTTGCTCTTCAGTCGCTCAGCCATGGCCAGCTCTTCGCGACCCCACGGACTGCAGCATACCAGACTTCCCTGCCCTTCACTATCTCCCAGAGTTTGCTCATCCTATTTGTACAGATGACAAAACAAAGAATCCTAATAAACTGGCAAAACTAAAGGGGCAGTAGATTAGAATCTTCTCATAATAACACCAAGACTGTACTTTTTTCCAGGCCTTTTGCAAACAGCTTTGCATGCATTTTCAATTAATCCTCAAGATACTCCCATGCAGTATATATTGTTAGGTCACCATTTTATGGATGTAAAAACTGAAGCCCAGGGAGTTTCAAATTTCTCAGGGTCACGCAGCTCTTAATAATAAGGATCAGTGCAAAGATTCAGGCTCAGTTCTGTCTGAGTTCAAAGCCTATGCTATTGAACGTCATCTAACAGTGTCTTATGAATCCTCATTTATTCAGGACTCACATCAATATTAAACACTCTTCCTCTGCTGCCAGGCCTCTCCCTTGCTACTGGGTGAGTGACCGTGATGTTAGCCACCACTGTGGAAAGAAAGCCTTTGTGACAGTTAGTAGTCTTCATGCATGTAGGAGACTCAAAATAAAGCAAAATAGCCCATTTGCATAAGTACGATCTGCTCAAATGTCAGCAAACACGAGCTGCGACAGATTTGAAGACAAGACGGAGGATCAAGCACCGCCACTTGCCTTCCACCCAGCTTTGTCGCTGAAGCCTCTGTCCCTGGGACCTGCCGGGGAGCACGTCCTGTCCAATAAGCCCCAGCCAGACAAACGTTGTCATTTGACTTCAGCAGATCGCTCTGATCCAAATCAGTTCTCAGTCCAAGCTTGACACCCAATCATGAGTGGAATTTGGTTTGACATGTACCTGGCTGTGAAAGCCAAGTGCTCGCCCCCACCCCTGCCCCACTTGACCCCCATAGCCTCATATGTCAGAATGTGACATCCCAGGTGTCAGCTGTAACTCCAAGTGCACAGAGCAAGAGAAAGATGGGCGATGACAGCAGAGGCTCTGGTGCCCGGCCCAAGCCTGGCACTGGCACCTGCCTCCTGCCTGCATGGGGGCAGCTGGGACCCAACAGCTGGGTGTCAGGAAAGCTGGAATACCACTGCTAGAATTCTTTTCCCTTGCTTAAGCACCTTTCATCATAAACCCTGAAGCACTCACTGTGACTTTAGATATCAAAAAGCAATCTCCCCAGCTGGAAGGACCCAAAGGTGCATGAGTGTAGACATGAGGTCACCGAGGACACAACAGTTCACAGTTTTGCCCCTAGAGGCAAAGCAGGAAGGCGATGTGAGCGAAAGGAGACAGAAAGGAACACTAATGGACATTTTGATATGGACGATTCCTGAATTAGCTGCTTTGTCCAAGCTATATAATTTTATTGTCACAACAACACTGTAAAGCTCAAAAAGAAACTTGCTCAAGATCACACACCTATTAAGTAATGGCCCTAGCATCCAGTGTGGTGCACTGCAGAGCATCCTTCCTGCTTACTGCTACACTTCCCCACCTGGGGCAAGGAGAGCAGTGCCAGGCACATGACGCATTGCCTCGTCTCTCCTATCTGGCCCCAGAGACTGGAAGGAATGACCAAATTTAGGGTCAGACCAGCCTGTCTACTTCCTAAGCCCTCAAGATTCAGTGAGAGCTAGAAACCTCCCCTTCCTCACAGATATCTTATGGCATCCCTGGGACTTTTCTTGTTCCTCAGAATGCACAAGCCTCAGAATGCAGGAGTTTTCAGCTCCTTGAGAGGAAGGTCTTACCCCCATGGTGCTGAGGTATAGAATGATGATGGCTGCTTGACGAGATGATGAGTCAAATGCTTGTAGAAAACCCTTGATCACTTTTGCCAATAAAATGAATGGTGTAGTAGAATACTGTATTCCCGGGTTTGGGGATTTTTGATTTTTAGTAACATTGAGGATTGTCATGCAATTGCCAGAAAAATATATCAACCATCTCTAGCTATTATTACTGTAATCTTATGAAGAAGAAAACTGTATGAAAAAATGTAGGAAAGACATTATCTCATCATAAAAATAGGTTTTCCAAGAAAGAAAGTTGGCAAGCATGTGTGGACATATGTATATGTTTCATATTTTGTCACAGATGAATGAAAATATTATCAAGCATCAGCATGGGTTCTTAGGCTAACATTTAGTGACCCCTAATTCAGGTGGAAAGACCTTAGACTGAGAATCAATGTACCTGGGGTCAATCTCTCACCCCACTGCTAACAATCTTTGTGGGCAAGATTTTTCATTTCTCTGGTACTTAGCTTCTTGCCCCATAGTTTGGAGTCATAGAGCCCATTTTAGAGGGTCACTGAGAGGATTAAGTGAAATCATGAGTTCAAAGCACAGATGAAAAGATTTGTCAATTTCCTCATCTGTTAAGGAAGGGAAGTAGATGAAATAAGCTTGGAGATCCCTTCCAGCTCCCTGATTCCAGGAAAGCAGCCCAAGCCTCCCAACAGAGCCACACAGCATACCCCTCAGAGAGGAGATGCTTTCTCCAAGAGAGACTCTCGAAGAGAAAGTGTCTCATAAATCTCAGGGTAGATCAGATACGGGGTGAAGTGAAACTTGCTCAGTTGTGTCCGACTCTTGGTGACCCCACGGGCTGCACAGTCCATGGAATTCTCCAGGCCAGAATACTGGAAAGGGTAGCTGTTCCCTTCTCCAGGGGATCGTCCCAAGCCAGGGATTGAACCCAGGTCTCTCACATTGTGCACAGATTCTTTACCAGCCGAGCCACCAGAGAAGCCCAGATCAGATTCGGGGTGAATGCCAGCAAATCATCAGCCTCTCTTTCTTTCTTATGTTTATTGACTTATATCTACTTTTAAACGGAAGTATAGTTAATTTACAATGTTATGTTGCTTTCAAGTGCACAGCAAAGTGATTCCAGTTATATACATATAGGCTTCCAAGACGGCTCAGCAGTAAAGAATTCGCCTGCATTGTAGGAGACGCAAGTTCGATCCCTGGGTCGGAAAGATCCCTTGGAGGAGGGCATGGCAGTCCACTCTAGTATTCTTGCCTGGAGAATCCCAAGGACAGAGGAGCCTGGCAGGTACAGTCCCTAG
Organism: Budorcas taxicolor; assembly: GCF_023091745.1. Taxonomy (NCBI): domain Eukaryota; kingdom Metazoa; phylum Chordata; class Mammalia; order Artiodactyla; family Bovidae; genus Budorcas; species Budorcas taxicolor. The sequence continues at coordinate 4,548,573 of NC_068912.1, forward strand.
GGTCCCACAGAATTGGACACAACTGAAGCAACAGCACACGTGCATATATAAGTGCATGCACACACACACACATATATAAAATATGCATATGCTGTGCTTAGTTGCTCAGTCATGTCTGACTTTTTGTGACACTATGGACTGTAGCCTGTCAGTCTCATATATATATATATATATACATATATATATATTCTTTTTCAGTTTTTTGTTATAGGTTATTTTAAGATATTAAGTCTAATTCCTTCCGCTATATGGTCTTTTTGTTTACATATTTTATATATAGTAGTGTGTATACATTAATTCCAAACTCCTGATTCCCCTTCCCCTCTATCTCCTTTGGTAACTATAGTTTGCTTTCTATATAGCCCCTTTCATCCGTGGTCTTTTCCTGACCTTAACTTGCACACAAATAAAAGCAGTAAACACTCTCACGTTGTTGAAGTGCCCGTGTTCTCACTGTAGGAAGCTGAGGGCAGGGTCAGGAGATACATAGAGGGACCTGAAAAATTAAATAACAACATATTTCAGTCCAGACCACATACTGGCTTTGAGCTCACTGTTTGCATCAGGACTGCTAAGTCCTATTCCATCTCTCCTGTACACTTTGATGCTCTCAAGAACTGTCAAATCTCAGGAGAATGCAGGGGAAGAGGGTGGGCAAAGTGTGTGGGTACCGTGCTCTTGCATATGTGTGAAGGATGAGGCTCTGGGATATCTTCGCTTCTCCATCCACCATTCTCCCACCTTTAGGGCTCATCCACCTGAAACCTACCAGGAGCGAGGAGCTTCCATTTGTCTAAGGGCAGTGGCCGCTGACTGATGCTCTCTTGATCTTTCTTTCATGCAGAAGGATTTACACGTCAGGTGTATGAGGCCAGGAACAGCTTAGGCAGGAGACATATTTTAAAAGCTCAAAGAATGGCTTTAAAGCACTATAGCTTCAGTGCATCAAGTTGTGGGCTGGATGCAGGTGCATTGGTGGCACCGGCCTTTGCCTTCATTCTGTCTCCAGACCTCATTGCCCTACGGTCACAAAATCCAGCTCAAGCCCAGCGCCTTCCATGAAGAGCATATTTAGGGTTAGTCTTGGCAGCCTTGAGAGGTTCTGGAAGCTGGCCATCATAGAAGAAAGCCTGCGAGTGAGCGTTTTTGTGTGTACATGTTCATATTTCCCATCAGGGAGGAGGGAAGGCAATCAGGATGCGGCCTGCTGGAGGTCCTCAAACATCAGCGTGTTATCAGATAATGTTCTGAAGGTCATCTTCAAAAACCAAAGTGCAGCTGAAGAGCAGGATGCTTTAGAAGCTCTCTCTATCAAAGGAAGATTGAACTGAACACAGCTCACAGCCTCGCCACTAACCAACCTGAAGAAGCCGCATGCAGCTCTCCAGATTCCAAAACCTGTCTCAGAGCTGCACGAGTGGCAGCCGGGAGAGCGCAGTGGTGGAGGCTTGACGCAGGGAACAGAACTGGAGAATATTTCATAGGTGCCAGCAGCTGGTTTCCCCTCTGGTCTTTGAAGGTAAAACTCGATGAACATCCAAGGAGGGCAAGAGACAGGTTTGTGGGTCAGGGTCTCTCCACTTTTATTATTCACCCAGGGGAACCAGCTTTCAAATGAAAGTCGGTGAGTTTTGTTGCCCTTTTCTGAACACCAGAGACAGTTTCTGTAAGAGCCATCACCATTAAAATGGCACTCTAAGAGGATCTGCACAGCAATGGAATTAAATATTAAAACAGATGAAGAGTTCAAATGCACAAACCATGGTCCCCGCTCCCATCTCAAGCTCCCACCTCTTTTCTCAGAAAGAACTGACTGATAAATTACTGCAGGTCTATATAGGAAATCTGCTGAAGATGCAAGAATGAAATTTGATAGGAGCTGCTCTGTGCCAGTGGGGACACCTCATACTGGAAGGAATGACAGGTCCTGTAAAAAGAGCAGGAAAAGGCCAACAGGGTGAGCATGCTGGGACAGGCAGCTCTTCAGTGAGAAGTCCTCTTTCAGAGCATGGAGAGCTCTGCCAGGACCTGCCAGGGCTGGACTGCAGCAGAAAACCCATCTCCCTGGGGTGGATGTGCCTAAAAGTGGCTTTGGGCAGGTTTGCAATAAGCGACAAAAAATGTATACTGTATCACAGATACCCCGAGCTGTGGTTGACCTGTCAGGCATTGCCTAGAGCACTGCCTCAGTCAGGGTGCTCCAGGGAAACAGAACCAAGACGCGATATACCATGTGCAGGTATGTGTGTGTATGTGTGTGTATGCACACTTACACACATATATGCATATGTATGTGTATATCGTGTTTGAGTAGGGCACGATGGCCACACTCACCTGGATGCTAAATGTATTCTTCCCTGTTCCAGCTGGTAACAGTAGTCAATTACCTCTGCTTGCTTTTCTTCCTATTTGGTCTTTAGTCACAAAGAGCCTAAAATGTCAAGACAGCAGTTGCACCTTATATAGCTCAATGGGACTCACTATCCACCTGAAGAAAGCATTCTTTTATTGGGAGTTAGGCTGTCAACCCACAGGGACTAGAGATATGGGAATGGGGTGCACAAATCCCTTAAGTCACTGGAAATGATGGAAGTAGGTTCGCTTTGAGTTCTACCCTTTGGGGTCTCAGATTCGTGCCATCCACTCCAGTATTCTTGCCCGGAGAATCCTTAGGGACAGAGGAGCCCCATGGATGCAGAATCCCCATGGACAGAGTTCATGGGGTCACAAAGAGCCAGACACGACTGAGAGACTAAGCGCAGCACAGTGCATGATAGGGGCAAAAATATCTGGAGAAGAGAAGGGCAATCCACCCTAGTACTCTTGCCTAGAGAGTCCCATGGACAGAGGAGCCCGACGGGCTACAGTCCATGGGGTCGAGAGTCAGACACGACGAAGCTACTTTCACTTTCACATATCAGGGGCGCAGCACCACAGAATGGTCATCGCTTAAAGATGTACAGTATGTTCTGCAAGATAGAGCCCTATCATTTCAAGGTAGCATCTCCAAGCTGGTGCTGTCTTGAGAGATCCATTTTATCACTCTTACACTCCCACATACTAGCAGCATCTGAATGTTACAGCATATCACAGAGAAAGTGAAACTCGTGGTCACATGTTCACTGCCATCCCTCCTTTGAAATAGAGGGTTCCTTGGTATGACGGGATATTATGGAGACACTTGCGTCAGCAGATCATACACTGTAGAAGCCCTCAAACAGTGGCACCAGTTGAGGTCCTGAAGGTAGGAAAGACAAATTAAAATGTGAAATATCTGTTGATTCTAATCAAGATAAATTATTGCCTCTTACAGAGTAGAAGGGATCCCATGATGTCAAGTTGTGGCCAAGTGGCTGCTGTGTCTTCTTGGACTGGTGCCATCTTGGCGGGGGAGGAGCTCAGTTTGGTCTACCTGGAGGATGGACACCTGGCAACTGCAAAAGCTATATTAGTCTTGGTGAGTGGGAAACATGAGCATGCTTCCTGCCACCATGAACATTCCATTACACGTCCATCGTGCTGGCACTGAGGCTACCAATGAGAAAATCAGATGGAATCATTCTACGTATTAATAGTTGCTCAGTGCCTATGCTGTGAGGGATGCTGTCTGGGGCATTAAATAAGAGATGCAAAGATATTCATCCTTTGCACTCATTCCCATAACTCCATATACCATGTGTCCTCCCCAGATCTCTTTGTCGCTGATCTTGAAATCTTCCCTCATCCAGGCTTCTGAACCAGTAGCCATAGAAAAGCAATAGTTTCAGAAGCTTGCACCTGAAATCTTCATCACAAGAGCTCTTACCCTATGGCGCAAGGAAACTTGTGAGGTTTCCATCAGCTACCAAGTATATACACTCTAATTATTTCAATGTTCAGCAACTGAGAAAATTAGCAGGTGTGAGTCCATGGACCTGGTGAGCGCACTGAGACACTTAGAACTGCTCCCCTAACAATGAACCATGGCAATTATTTGGGCCCCAGACATCCATGTCAATTTGGGACTTCTGTCAAACAGTCTTGAAAATGCCTAGATAGTCCTCTTCCCCACTATATGCTTACCTGAGTAAATGCCAGGGGTCTTTGAGGGGTGGAATGGGAAAATCATTATGCTAGACACATACTATACTTATAGGGTCTTTCTACCTGGGCACCTTCTGCCAGTGGGTTCTGGACCTGAAAACTGATTCATATCTGGAAGCTAGGTAATAGACCTTGACTTTTAATTGGTTTGACTGTCCCCAGTCTCCTGATTATGTATCCTTGGTTTCTTTGACTATAGAGTAAGCAATGCTTTTGTTGGTTGTCCATCTGTCTTGCCCCTAGAAATGCATGCTTTACTCGACATCTTCATGGCTCTCTAAGAGTCTGACAAATCTGGCTGCATTCCAAGCTCGTCAGTCTACGATAATTAAATGTAGGGTGAATGAGATATGCTTATCCAGCTTCTAGGAGATCTTTAGGCATGAGCAATTCACTATCTCCTGAGTCAGTTTATATCATCATTAGACATCCACTTTTCTGGAAATCCTTTCTTATGCACCAGAATTTCCAGCAGCAATCCCAGAATTTCTATCTAAATGGCCACTCCTTTAGGTATTTGGAAGTATCTGCTGTGCAGATCCTCTCCCTTATTTCCTTCACAATGACTAATTCCCTTTAAGTGAGTGAGTGAAGTCACTCGGTCATGTCTGACTCTGCGACCCCATGGACTACAGCCTACCAGGCTTCTTCGTCCATGGGATTCTCCAGGCAAGACTACAGGAGTGGGTTGCCCCTCGCTTCCAGGTTAATTTCAACAGAGCCAAACTTTCACATTCTTCAAGAAAATCAGAATGCTCATTTTAGGTTCCCTGGAGGAGAAACAGAACATACTTGACCCACTATGGCTTGGGAACATAATAATGACACTGCGTATTAAACAGACAACATGCATGCCGTGTCTACTATGTGCCAAGCCTGTGCAAAGCAGTTTACTCACATCATTTTCACAACAACCAGTCATTTATGCCACAAATATTTATTAAGCACCTAAATCACTCTAGAAACTGGAGATACAGCAGTAAAGAATACAAAAAACCCCTGCCCTTATAGAGCTTACATTCTAGAGGTGGGGAAACAAGCAATAAATAAGATAATTAAGTGCTGTATATAGTAAGTTAGGTCTTGAGTGCTAAGGAGTATAAGAAAATGAGGGTAGAAGACAGGAAATGCTGGATGGTTTGCAATTCAGAGAGCATGTTGAAGGAAAGTCTCACTAAAAAAGTAAGTTGAATAAAGACCTGGAGAAGGTAACAGAGTGACCTTTTATGGATAACTGGGGAAGACCATTCCAAGGAGAACGAACAATAAAGGGCAGAGACCCTGAGGTAGGTATTATCATCTCCATTTTACAGATGGTTAAATGACTTTGCTAAAGAGCCACTGCTTGAGGATGGAGCCAGAATTTAAACTCAAGGCTACTTGACATGAGGCTTGGTACATAATATAACTGTCCGGTGATGGAGTGTAAGTGAAATGCTCTACATTACAAAAGTCTACAAGAGGGAAGGAACTTGCCCAGATGAACACAGTAAGTGCCCTGCACGTGAAAGCTTTAAAGTGTGAGCTTTCAAAGTTGCAAACATGTGTTCGCATGTCCAGTCATGTAAGTTAGCTCCATTTGAGGAGGCGCTGTTAAGTTTCAGAGGTACAGGACCTGAACATAGACTGGTACATGAACGTCAGGTGTGAGTGCCGTTGCAGCTCGCCCTCCATCTCCTACTGCTGATGACCCTTCGAGCACCTCCCACGCTCTCTCCCTTTTCCAGTCAGTGACTCTTCTTCCCTGTTCACTCAATGCCAGCCCCTAAATGCCAGCTGTTGTACTCTACTGCTGTGCTACTGTTCAAGGTACCGTACTGCAAGATTTTAAATGTTTTCTTTATTTTTTGTGTTTGTTTTTCGTGTATTATTTGTGTGGAAAGTTTTATACACCTATTACAGTATAGTACTATATAGCCAACTGTATTAGTTGGGTACCTAAGCTAACTTTGTAGGGCTCAACAAACAAATTGGACTTATAAATGTGCTCTTGGAGCAGAACCCCTTATATGGAGGTGACTTGCGACACTTGTAGATGATGGCAGAGTTGAGACCGGAGGGCTGTCATTTCTGCCACACCATCCCTGCCTCCTCCAGAATCCAGACATTTATTCTCTGGCTAGAATCTTTCCCACACCGATGAACAGACTTGTAAAGCTTTAGCAACATATTTAATGAGAGAGATTTTAAAGAGTCTTGGCTTGATGACAAAAATGATGTCTCCAACTCTGACTCCTTCAGTGGCAGTGAGTAACAGAGCATAGACTATAAAGCTAGAGCTTCTAAACTTGAAAGCAGGTTCCACACTTTTCTCACTCTGCGATCTTGGGTAAGTTATTAAACACCTCTGACCTCCCAGTATCATCATCCATGGAACAGGGATAGAACTGTGTCTCAGGGATGTGGTAAGCATTAGATAAAATGTGCGGAGCGCCTTGCAGACTGACTGGGATAGAGGGGATGCTCTAATGTGTTCCTTACCTTCTCCCCTTCTTCCTTCTCCCCTACGTAATTAGTTGTATTTCTACATGCACAATTCTTGCTTTCTTAATGTGTTACAGTTTTATTGAGGGTTGAGACGTTGTCTTCTATATGAAAGTGCTCACCATATTTTGTATTATATGGCGGTACATAGTGAATGCTTGCAAGTGATGATTTGATTGCTGGGTTAGTGGGGAAGAGAAGGAAGAGTGATTATTGCTTTGGGACTGTGTTGTTGCAACAGTCATCTGGCTGCAACATGTGCCAGCCCACTGCTCACCACAGTTGTTCTGACTGATGTGACTGGCCAGGAGGTATCCTCTTACTTCTTCAAAAGTCAGTATGTGTCATTCTGGAAGATAGACCACTGTCCAGTTAGAGGAAGACATGTCTTCAGTCAAGAGAAGAGGAGTAGCTGTTATCGCCAGGTCATCCAAACCATCAGTAGGTTCTTGCAATATCCTGGTAAGAAGCAGAATTCCAGTTTAACTCACAACTTTAATACCCTCTACCCACACATCTTTCATCAGGACCTCTATCAAAGAGTCAAATTGACCGATTTCAGTTTTTATTTCTTTTGTCCACCCTCTGGCAAGAGCTCAATAAGCAGCTAACCAGCTGAAAATAGGAGAAGAAAAAGGCCTGGACCTAGATGATACAGGAAATGGCTCATCAGCCATCCAAAATTGAAGTTACTTTTTCATTCATGTAACGTGAATAAAAATTCTCTGCGATAAATATTAGGAATAGTTCAATGGAGTAACCCATCTGTACTTCCTTTCTTTTAAGAAAGAAAAAGTAAATCATTTGTGTTGCCTTTCTCCCTACATTAGCTTGCTCAGTCCTCATAAGAACCCTGTAAATTACCCTTAATTTACAGATGAAGCAACTAATCCCAATAATATTAAATGACTTGCTTAAGATAATAAATTACTAACCCAAGAATTATATGGACAGGCTTTTAACTTGATCCCAGTGGTTTTCCTTTGCACCTCATTTTTATGGCTCCATTTAAAAAAGATTGATAAAAGACAGTTTCTCCTGACCCTATTATGAAGGGTCAGTAAAGTTTGAAAGAAATCATTATAGAACTGTTTTTCCTTTTAGTGATTATACACAGAACCCGGCCTTAAGACAAACAGATTTTTTAGAGAAAAAATAAATTTTTTCAAAAGTTAATAATGACTCTTGTGACCCCATAGACTGTAGCCCACCAGGCTCCTCTGTCCATGAGATTTCCCAGGCAAGTATGCTAGAGTGGGTTGCCATTTCCTTCTCCAGGGGATCTTCCCAACCCAGGGATCAAACCCAGGTCTCCTGCATTGGCAGGCAGTTTCTTTACCACTGAGCCACCAGGGAAGCTCATAATATTAACTTGTACTTTTCTCCGGATCATTGAGAAGCATCACAGACATGATGTTTCACCCTCAATCACTACAGAATGGGGACAGGGTGTCAATGTTTCCATTTTGGGACTGTGGGCTCAAGAAGAAAAAAGGAGAAGCTACAACAAAGTTAGGGAAAGAATCATACTTCTACATACTGGCCAAGTTCAGCTGAAAAACTTTTAAACATAGATCAATCTATCGATAAATTGTCAAAACATTCATCATACACAGGAATAAATGCTAAAAGAAAATAAGGAAAATCAGTACTGTTGTGTGTTAAGGTGATAGGATTATGAAGAAATGTCTACAATTTTACATATTTTGTAATGATATTATATTATTGGTATTTTATAATATAAAAGGAAGATATAAACCAATAATTATATTCACTTCACTGGATGCTGTGAAAGTACCCATTTGCCCAGGACTAGGTTACTTCTTTCCATCAAAGTCCCATTAGTACAGTTTATTGAATTGACACTTTTGGAAGACAGACTTCTGAATTAGAAGCACTAATCTGTTCTTAGTGACATCCTGTAGGTGGAACTGGTTCTTATGGAATTAGCACTCTATACCCAAGTAGCACTGGCCTCAATTTCCACTAGTACTCCTCAAAATGAGCAGTGATGTAGAGTTTGACTTTTTGGACTAAAGTCACTTGGAATGCCTTCTATAGCAAAGCTTTTTCTTGTATTTTTATCTTAAAGGCTTGGAAGATTTTTCTTTCAATTATTTCAGGAAATTATGCCCAATTCACTAACTTTCATAATTTCTCATTTATTTCACTAGATTTTATAATTCCCCAAGTAGCTTAGAATGTTGGAGTTTAATGGAGAAAAGAGTTAAACTTTCCTGTCTGAAAATGAAGAAACTGCGGCTTAGAGAAAATACTTTCAAGTTGAAAGTAAGTACATATGGTATCACAGTGGAGCACAGCTTATTTTTTTTATCATATTTTTCCAACTATAATTACAGCCTGCCCTATGAAGTAAGTATAGTGGTTCTTCTCCTTGATATTACTGCTTTCCTCAATTATAATATTTACTAGTTGAGCAGAAAGTACTCTCTCCATTGGTACTAAGGGCTTAAGAATAAACTTGCTCAGATATGCAGATGACACCTCCCTTATGGCACAAAGTGAAGAGGAACTAAAGATCCTCTTGATGAAAGTGAAAGAGAATGAAAAAGCTGGCTTAAAACTCAACATTCAAATAATGAAGATCAAGGCATCCAATCCCATCACTTCATGGCAAATAGATGGGCAAACAATGGAAACAGTGACTTTATTTTCTTGGGCTCCAAAATCACTGCAGATGGTGCCTGCAGCCATGAAATTAAAAGATGCTTGCTCCTTGGAAGAAGTTGTGACAAACCTAGACAGTGTATTAAAAAGAAGAGACATTACTTTGTCAACAAAGGTCCGTCTAGTCAAAGCTATGGTTCTTCCAGTAGTCATGTATGGATGTGAGGGTTGGACCATAAAGATGGCTGAACACTGAAGAACTGATGCTTTCAAACTATGGTGCTGGAGATCCCTTGGACAGCAACGAGATCAAACCAGTCCATCTTAAAGGAGATCAGTCCTGAATATTCATTGGAAGGACTGATGCTAAAGCTGAAGCTCCAATCCTTTGGCCACCTGATGTGAAGAACTGACTTATCTGAAAAGACCCTGATTCTGGGAAAGATTGAAGGCAGGAGAAGGGGATGACAGAGGATGAGATGGTTGGATGGCATCACCGACTCAATGGACATGAGTTTGAGCAAGCTCCAGAAGACGGTGAAGGATACGGAAGTCTGGCGCGCTGCAGTCCATGGGGTTGCACAGAGTCAGACACAAATGAGCGACTGACAACAACAAGGAAGTTTTCATGTTTTACAGTGAGACAGACATTGCACATTTAAGAATCCGGCACATAGTCTCAAAACTAGGTTTCCATTTCACTTGTTTTCTTAAAGGAGGATATTATCTCATGACTTAAAAATCTGAAGCAAATCTATCAGATTAAAGGAAAAGGGAGTCCTCCCCACCTCTTGCCATCTAAGGGAATTCCATAGCCTGAATATGGGCATTGCCTCCCCCAGATTTCTGCTAATTCAAGGTAGGAGTAGTGAGGTCTGGCATAGAGGAGGTGAGACTTTTTGTGTCTGTGCCTTTCTACCTCTTAGGAACTCTTTGAACTTTGCTTCTGTCTTATACCATGTCATGTCCAATGTAAAATTTAAACCCTTTTCAGAATTATCAACTCACAACATTATCATGACATATATATATATGTATGTATGTATGTATGTATATAGGATATATATATCGGAGAAGGTGATGGCACCCCATTCCAGTACTCTTGCCTGGAAAATCCTATGGATGGAGGAGTCTGGTAGGTTGCAGTCCATGGGGTCGCAAAGAGTTGGACACGACTGAGTGACTTCACTTTGACTTTTCACTTTCATGCATTGGAGAAGGAAATGGCAACCCACTCCAGTGTTCTTGCCTGGAGAATCCCAGGGACGGGGGAGTCTGGTGGGCTGCTGTCTATGGGGTCTCACAGAGTTGGACACGACTGAAGAGACTTAGCAGCATATATATATATATATATATGTTTATATACATTATATAACATTATATCTATATGCATATATATATATACATAGAGAGAGAGTATTGAGAGTATGCTCAATTTTATGGAATAATTCTGGACAGCCAAGGCTGGGAGGAATCACATCACCCATCACTCAGTACTCAGATTTCTGCCACTTTTCTGGCCTCCTCTTTCCTCCTCCTCTTTCTGCCTTTCCTCCCGTTTTCCTTTCTGTTATGCTGAGCACTCCAAACTCATCTCCCTGTATGATGAAGACCATTACCACCCTTCCTCTTAGATCTTCACACCCACTCATAATGCTGACACCTCAAAATTCACACTCATTTTTTCTCCAAGAATGTCATTCTCTCTTTAGTTGTCCCTGTTACAGTTATAAATATTTCCTTCATTGTCTATGAAAGGTGCAGTCAGAAAAAAATTTCTGGGAGCAACGTGCTGTGGAAAACAATTGGGCAGTTTCTCCAAAAGTTAAATATAGAATTACAGGATGACTCAGCAATTCCATTCTCAGTATGTTTTTTAAGAGAAATAACTATACATTCCCTCAGAAACTGATTCACATGTGAATGTTCATAGTAACCAACAGGTGGAAACAACCCAAATTCTCATCAACAGATGATAGATACATAAAACATGACGTGGCCGCACAATGGAATATTATTCAGCCGTGAAAAGGAACCAAGTGCTGATAACTTGCTATGACATAGATGAACACTGAAAATATTATGCTGAGTGAAAGAAGCCAGATATAAAATCTCACCTATCATATGATTCATTTTATATGATATATAACCTAGAGGTCACCAGGCAATGAAAGTGGGAGGAATGGGAAGTAATTACTTAATGGGCATGTGTTGTTTATATAGGGTGATGAAAATGTTTTGAAACTCATGAGAGATGCTTATTGTACAACATTGTTGAATATACTAAATACCACTGCATTGTACACTTTTAAATAGTTAATTGTATGATATGCAAATTTTACTTCCATTTAAAATTTGTGCACGTGTGTGCACACAGATACACACACACACAGAGAGAAGAGGGAGTCATGAGGTGAGGGTAACACTGAAAACTTTCCAGGCCCTCCTCATAGACTCTCAGGCAGTTCTGGGGGTTGCCTCACTGTCTCAGGAGGGGCACAGCAGGCTCTGTATTCAGATGTATTCTCATGGAGTTAGAGGCCTGGATTCTAGGCCTGTTCTAATTGTCATCTATGCGATTCTGAGAAAATCACTTAATATCTCTCTTTCTTATCTCTCTCTTCCTTAAAATCACTTAAGGAAAGTTTTGGATTAAACAATCTTTAAATCATTTGGATTACATGAAATAGACTGGTTAATTTAAGCAGAAAAGGAAAGTTCTAGAAGGATATCAGTTGGCTCACAGAACTTAAGGAAGCCTGGGTAATTAGTCTTAGAAAAAGACAGAGCCAGGACCCCTCGGTGGGTGAGTTGACGAGGGTAGAAGCTGATGGTGGGGGTGGGGGTGCGATGTAGCGGGAAGTCTCATTGAAGTGCTGCTGCTAAAGGGGTAGATGCGGGGAAATAAAAACTGTAGTCTTTCAGGACCTTCCTAGCTATTTACTTCCTCCCCCTTCCTTCCTTCCTTTCTTCCTTCTTCCCTTCCTTCTTTTGTTCCTTCCCTCTTTCCCCTCTTTTCCTTTCTTTCTTTCTCTTGCAAATGTCAACTGGCTTTTAAGCTATGGCGAGATTAGATTTTAGCACACAAAAGTGAACTGGTTTCTTCCAGAAAAATTCCCATTTCTCTCCAGACTTCCAGGAGGATGAACCCATGGTAGGAAAAAAAAAAGGGCCGCCTTGGCTGAGGCTGGGTACCAGAAAGCTTGAGCGTGGCAGTGCCCGCAAGGATCAGAGCCAGAGAGGGCTGGGAGCACTGAACTCAGAGCAGATGGCTAAGAGAACAGTCCACCAAAGCCTCTAGGTACTGCTGCTAGTCAGAGGGGTTTCCTTTCAGAATGTTCCCATTAACACATTTTCTTGGCATTGGCCTTATGGCTGCTGGGATGAGTAGCCTTTTTCCTTTTCCAAACTGTCCTTATCAGTAATGCAACAATAGCTAATTTAATTAGCTGACCTGAATGGCAGCCAGTTTGAGCTAATTTGGTTTTGCTAGCTGCTCCCTGGTATGTCCAGAACTGATAAGCACACTTCCCTCCAGACAAACAGTGGGGATTTTGAGGGGGCAGTGAGAGGGAGAGTAACCCTTCCAAAGTCTGTCTTACACCTGTGGGATCTAGTACTTCAGCAAAAGCAAGTTATTCTTGAGTCAGTGTTCCCTAAGGGCCTGCCAAATTTGTAAACTGAAAGATAAAAAAGACAACCTGGAAATTGCAAAGGCAAGGTGCCCAGGATGAGAGAGCCAGGGAAAAACATTCCCCTTAGCAGGAAGAACACTTGGCCAAAAGATTTGGATCTTAGCCACTGACTGACCTTCCCCAAGTCGCTTCACCTCTGTGTCTCAGCTACTCAGGCATAATAATAATATGCAGGACATATGCGTCACATATCTCTGGAGAAGGAAATGGCAACCCACTCCAGTGTTCTTGCCTGGAAAATCCCATTGACAGAGGAGCCTGGCAGGTTACAGTCCATGGGGCCGCAGAAAAGTTGGACACGACTTAGCGACTAAACAACATACATCATATATATTAAAAGATCACATATATAATATGAATAATAATAACCATTGCTCTACTTCCTTCATAGCTATGTTGTAAAACTGCAACACTATAATGAAGATGAGATTTCTTGTCACATATAAAGAACTATGCCAATGGGAAACATTTTGGTAATTAGCACACTACCATAAGTGTAGTCTCTGCCTCCAGGGCAAGAACCAAATACAATTCCTCTCTGTGGCCCTAGCACTTGCCGACTGAATGGAAGAGAAAGAGAAGTATGAGGAGATGGGTAGGCACGGTTCACGGTATGCAGAAGTCAGCACACAACTAAATATAAAATGTAAGCTGACTTTTCAGTTTAGTATCTTTATCTCCACCCTTGACAACTCCCTCCGATCTTGACAAGAGAAAACGGGTTCAGAAAGACCACACTGTTGACGTCAGGTCTGTATTCACAGAAGAGCTATTCTATACCACCTGCACCTCTGCCCACCATCCCTCACCCCAAGGTCTTCCAGTGCAGCCTGCCTTCACTAGTAGGTGAAGGACCACACCCAAAGCAGGCTTTTGTGTTTGCTTTGGGGTCTTTTTTCCTTTGAAGTGCTGCATTTCTATGAGATACACTGAACTGAATACGTTGACTTATAATTTGCATCTATTCTCACAGAATATAAGGCATCTTGCTTGGAATGAGTGGATTTGAAAAAATTTGGAATAGGAAAGATCTATAGGATAATAATATGGAGAAGGAAATGGCAACCCACTCCAGTACTCATGCCTGAAAAATTCCATGGATGGAGAAGCCTGGTGGGCTACAGTCCATGGAGTCGCAAAGAGTCAGACACGACTGAGCGAACTGCAAAAAAAAAAAAAAAAAAAAGGATAATATTGTTCATTCCCATAATTTTTAAAAATTCATTTATTTTTAATTGGAGAATAATTGCCTTACAGTATTGTTCTGGTCTCTGCCATATATTAACATGAATCAGCCATAGGTATACCTATGTCCCCTCGTTCTTGAACTTCCCTCCAATCTCCCTCGTATCCCACCCCTTCTAGGTTGTCACAGAGCATCGGATTTGAGCTTCCTGAGTCATACAGCAAATTTCCACTGGCTATCTAGTTTTACACTGGCAATGTTATGTTTCAATGCTATTCTCTCAATTCGTCCTACCCTTTCCTTCCCCCACTGTGTCCACAAGTCTGGTATTTGGTCAAGTCTATTTTTAACCATCCCCAAAACTGTGATGACCATTTTCTCTCTCACTCCATATGCTCCCCTGGGAGATCTCATCCATTCATTTCCTCTCCCTCCATACCCTCCCCTGGGAGATCTCATCCATTCCCACAGTTCTATTGCATCCCATACGGTGAAACCTCACAAGCCATTATCTTCAGCCCTGACCTCACCCCTGAGCTTAGGATCCAGAAACACAAGTGCCTGAATCACCTATTGCACCTCATATCTAAGATTCTCAAAATTGCCCTCATCACCTAGTTTGCAAAGTCTGCTTGTCTTAATTTTATGTTTTTTCAAGTGGCTCACAGTTTCCCAACCAGAAACCCAACCTTTCCTTCATGTGGTCTTCTTGATGGAAAATGAGTTTACTGATTCTGCCTTCCAAATATGTCTCCCATTCAAGTCATTTTTGCCACTGAAACTATTTTATTTGTATTTTTCATCTTCCATCCCCTACTTCAAACAAATTTCTTAAAGGCAGAGATTCCGTGCATATCAGGCAAATAACCAATACTTGTTGATCTGAATTGAATTAAAATCTCCCTTACTCTGTTCCACCAAATTTCCAAATCTTTAGTGAAAATCAATTACTGTACTTAAGACAACTGAAGATGTAGTTGAGTTTCTCTTCTACTGCAACAGCTATTCCAATGGACTCTAAAATCACAGTCAGTCCCTAAACTTGGGGTGAGTACAGTCTTCTCAGCTGGGACCATACAACCTCATCGACAGGCCTACCTTCTGGGTTCGCTCTAAAATTTACAGCTCAGACTTAGAACACTCAGCAGTTTCTCCAGTGTTTGCAGGAAAGGCGGAATCTACTCTAGCTGCCTTCATTACTTCTTTACAGATTCATTGTCTTGAACTTACTCACAGGTAAACATAGAATCAGGTATGGAATATTCTTCATAATGTCTAAGTACAAGTATATGCCTATAATACATTGGAAGTCTTTGGAATTTCTTAATAACTGGTGTCTCAACAACATTTTTTTTCTATTTTATAGTTATTTCTCTAACTTTTACTTAGTTCCTGATGTGGATTTCATATCTATTTTTTTCCTGAAGCATGAGCCCTAATGTCAGTGGATGACATTACTGCATATGGAAAGGCAGCCCAATCAAGGAAGGGTCTTGAGCCAGACAGCCTCAGTTCACATTCTGATCCACCACCTACTGCCTGTGAGAATGACAAATGACCATATCTCTCTAGCTCACCTTCCTCATCTCTAACTGGGGGCAATAATGTCTCCACATACTTCCTAGGCTTCTTGTGAAAATTAAAAGAACTAATTCATAAGTTGCGTTTACTACTCCATTTGATACAATATAAGACAGCTATGATTATATTACTTGATAGTGAGAAAAGAAGGACATCAAAGGGGATTTTGATGAAAAAAAAAAAGGTTTGATCATTTAAAAATTTTAATTGCAAAACTAGTTGTTTACCATGGACAGATTCTGTGCTATTCAGCTTACCTATGTTATCTCACCTAACTTGTGCACTGCACATCAACTCTATAATGCAGCTTTTATTATACCTGTTTCACAGATGAGAAAATTAAGCCTTAGAGAGGTTAAGAAACTTACCACTTGACACATAGATAGGAAGCGACGGAACTAGAATATTAACTCTGGACTGAGTCCAAAGCTAAAATTAAACAAAATACATACCATTTATTCAAAGTCCTTACATCTCTGTAAGTAAAACAAAGGAAAAATACTTGGATGAATCACAAAATAACTATGCTGAGTGAAAGAAGCCAGACCAACAAAAAGTATATATTACCTGGTTCCATCTATATAAAACTCTAGAAATGCAAGCTAATTACAGAGTGGCCAAGAGCAGACCAGCGTTGCTGCTTGGGGAGGGTATTAGGTGAGGAGTGGTGGAAAGGGCGAATCAAAAAGAAAACTTTTGAGGCTGATAGGTATGTTTAAGATCTTGATTGTGGTGATGCTGATGGTGCGTATATATGTTAAAACTAACCAAATCGTGTATTTCAAATATGTTCAGTTTATTGAATGTCAATTATGCTCAAGAAAATTGTTTAAAAAACACAAGCTACTTTTGTACCCTCAAAATCATACAGTTACATGAAGAAAACCACTACACCACTGGGGTCAGGCTTTCTGCATCTCTACAGAAAATAGTCATACCTTCTGCTTTATTCCACTGCTGTTACCTTAATGTGGTGGCCTGGAGGATAAATGAAATAATAAACGCAGAGCCCTGAACACAGTGTGCGGGTCGCGCGAGGCACTCAGTTCGTTCTCTTCCCCCACCTGCCTTATAGATTAGTCCCGACTTCTCAGAAATGCAAATGCCTACGCACTCACCTCTGTAGGCTTTCAATATCCCTACACTGGAGCCTTTTTGGACCGCCTTAGAGCCGGCCAGCATCCCTTTCCTCGTCTAACTGTCCCACAGAGACAAGGGCGGGGCAAGTGCAGTGGGCACGTGGAGGCCAGAGCAGCCCAGCAGAAGAGACCGCGCTGGTGTTGAGCTCTGTGAACGAGGACCTCATTCATCTTCACGGACTTTGCTGTGCCGTCCATTTTAAATGACATGGTAGCCGACCCGTTTATCAAGATCAGCATACGACTCTATTATTATGATTATTTAGCATTTACATAACACTGGATTTGCAAGTGCTTAATAATAATTTATTTATTACTTCATCTAACTACTCACTAATGGAAAATTCAAGGGGTTGTCTGGAGTTCACTGACCTCCACTTTGGAGACACCTTAGGCCGTTTCCAACAGCATGCCCAAGTACCAGTTGTGAAATATTTTAATGAAAAACCATTTGGTATATATATATATCTATTTTTTCCTTGGCATTTATAATGTATCTACTGAGATAATACTCTTTCTTTACAATGAATAAAATAAGCATTACTATTAAAAATCCTCTGAAGATCCTCTGGAGTAGGAAATGGCAACCCACTCCAGTATTCTTGCCTGGAAAATCCCATAGACAGAAGAGCCTGCTGGGATACAGTCCATGGGGTCGGACACAAATAGTCGGACACAACTTAGTGACTAAACAACATTATAAATAAGTAACTGAAGCCGTGTCTCTCTAGAACTTGTATAGAGGCGACAAGAGTGAACCCCAGGTGTGTGCAGACATGGAGACCCACCACTACATCTTCTGTCAAGAAAGGGCTCGTCACCTGGCCGGGTGGAGTGTGCTAGCTGGCGTCTCTGGCTGCTGGGGTCTTCAATGTCCACCTCAGACAGGGACTAAGTGTGGCCGCGGTCCATGTGTCGGCCACTTCTGCCCAACACGAGGCTCATCTCAAACAGGCTTTGTTTCAGAGCTCCTCTTTTACAGGTGTACCTCACTATTTGATGGCTTCTCTACCCAGTCACGCTTCCTTCCCCTTTTCCGTCACAGATGCAACTCTCCAATAAACATTTTTCAGTCCTTGCTTTACCTCAGTGTCTGCTTCCCAGAGAACCCAGCCAGCCAGTATGAACCTAGAGTTTATACTCTGACAATAAGCATGTCATTTAGGCAAGTGTCTCTGGATTGTAAAATTTTCACCACTCTATCGGGATGATTGGCTTTGGTCCTTTCAAAGGTCTTTCCATTTATTCCATCCTTCCACCTATGAATTTGTGTGGAATGGAGTTTGATATTAATATAAATTCTGTGCCTTTAGCCTTCATTCAAGAGGTTTTGTGATGGAGAAAGATTTTAAGGAACAAACTCAAGAGTCCTCCTATTTTCCTATCTACAATAACCTATGATGATTCCAACTCTGTTAGAATGTACAATAGAAAGATGATTATGAGTGTGGATTGATGAGTGTGAAAATTACACATAAAACATGAAAAACAGAATTAAATAAATATCATAGGTGATCTAATTCTTATACATACATAAAATATTGGTCAAGACAGAAGATCTCAGAGCAGAGAGAAAACAGATAGAGAGATCTCACTGATAGATAGGGAAGACAGAACTGCATTCTTAGAAGATCTAATACCTGAGTCTGATGGTCCCTGAGAAAAAGTTTAAATGAACCACCCCAAAAGGGAACAACTCCTTGGACAGGGCATACTTCAGAATTCTGGGAGATGCAACTCTCCCTTATCAGATGCTCAGACTTTTCACCTGTGGAGGTTTGATTTTCTCTTCATGTCCCTATTTTTTTTTTTTAAACTGTTGTTCTCTAAGCCATTTTTGAAAAAAGCTTGGTCTCCACCTTTTCTCTGGATTCTTCAGTGGTCTCTGGTCAAAGGTGTCTGCCACAAAAGAAACTGTTAAGAGACTTAATTAGGGTTTTTGAAAGTAAAAGCCAACAAGAATCTATTTATGCAATGATTATCATAAAAAAGTTGTCACTGTAAGGCCTAAATGTACAGCTGTCATTGGGCACCAGCCCTGAGAATCACATGTGTAAATAGAAGTCTGTAATTTGAGAGGTCGTACTGGTTAAGACTTTAACACAGATTCAACAAAGCTTAATATAAACTCATGGAAGATTTGATCTGTAATCAATTAGGAAGGTCATGTAGGATATTTGAGAGAGATTCCCCTGAAGCTCTTAAAGGCCTGGTGAAAGAAGGTATACCCCCCAAATGCCAATGATAAAGACTCAGCAATATTCTAGACTTAGTTATTTAAACGACCATTTCAGAGCAAGTAGTAAAGGAATTTGGGACTTACGAAGTCAGCATGAAGCTACCAAAAAGAAGTCACCACACATGCATGTCATTCACTGTTTGGTAAGGGGACTCACGGGCCAGCACATGTTTCCGCATGTGCTAGAAGCAGAAGCCCTGTCCCTTCGGACAGTGTACAAAATCTTTCTTGGTATTCCTCAGGATAGAGTGGGTACTGTGGGAAGTCACACCCCAGTTCCTGGGAAGGAATAATGATTATACATGAATCAACCCTCAGCCAAAATTTGTCTCCAGTATTTTTCTACAAGGCTCTGGGCCTGTCCTGTCCTGTGCAAAATATTAATGACTTGAATGAAAGTAGCAAGGGCGGGTGGCTATGTTTCTGGCCTTTAGAGTCAGACAGAGCTGGGTTTAAATCCTGACTCTCCTACATACTGGCTGTGTATCCTTGGACAAGTTGCTTAGCCTGTCTGAGTCACAGTGTGCTTAACTATCAACTGGGGACAGGGACCTCCCTGGTGCTCCAGTGGCTAACACTGCATTCCCAGTGCAGGGGGCCTAGATTCGACCCCTGGTCAAGGAACTAGATTCCACATGCCACAACTAAAGATTCCACGTGCTGTAACCAAGACCTGGTGCAAATTAATAAATAAATATAAACAATAAAATAATAAAATAAAATGGTGACATCACATACTCAGCAGAGTTGGGGAAGGGAGAGTGAAACAGTGTGCTGTGTAAAGCATAGTGTCTGGCAGAGACAGGCTCCCAAAATGGTAACTCTGCTGCATGTCGAATACATTGTCTGAGAGTAATGAGAATATGTTGGATGACAAAATCAGGATCCAAAAAGGTCTCAGCAGGCTGGACTCAAGGACCAAATCTAATAGGATGGCATTTAACAAAGATAAATGTAAAGGTACTGCAATTAGGTCTGAACAGCAAGCTGCACACGTGCCCAGTGGGGAGATAGGGCTTATCAACAGCACACCTGGAAAAGACTTGGGGGCATTGCATGACTCTTTGCTCATTAATGGGTCAATCAGGTGAAGTGGCTGCCAAAAAGCAAAGGCAGTCTTAAGCAGTGTAAAGGCTCATTGTCTGGAACAAAGGGAGAAATAATGCCTGTCTCCATGACCACACTTGGGTACTACACTTTAATAGGGGTGGTGATAAGCTGGGCTTTTTCAAAAGACACAGAATCAGGACAGTGAGGAGACACAAACTCAGTCAAAGCAAAGAACAGCGGAGGCCAGGGAATACCAGGGAGGCTTAGGATAAGTGTTTACAAACATGAGAAAGCAGTTATGTACTTGATGATGAATTAGAGCTTGGTAATACAAATTCCTAACTCTTTGCCTGTTTAATGTTGCTCAGGGGAGAATTAGGATGAGGGTGGCATTACAGAAAGGAAGGCTGATGTGCAAAATAAAGAAAAGTGAAGTCGCTCAGTCGTGTCCGACTCTGAGACTCCATGGACTGTCACCTACCAGGCTCCTCAGGCAACAGTCCATGGAGTTTTTCAGGCAAGAGTACTGGAGTGGGTTGCCATTTCCTTCTCCAGGGGATCTTCCTGACCCAGGGATCGAACCTGGGTCTCCTGCATTGCACACAGACGCTTTACCATCAGAGCCACAGGGAAGCCCTCTAACTATCAATGCTGTCACAAACAGGGAGGGATTGAGTTCCCTATCCCTGGAAGCATTCAAGCTGAGGCTTCAGAATCACCTGCAAAGGATATTATTAAGTGATTAATATACCCCCTGGAACAGGGCTCAACTTGCAGCCCATGTGCCCCCAGAAATTGTTTGCAAAATCCTGTAAGTGTGTGCAGAAGTTCATTTTTCTCTGGGTAGAGCGTTCATGACCTCTTCAAATCTTTTGTGGAACCCAAAAAACTACCCTGAAAAGATGAAGATAAACTGAGTTGATGTACTATTGCTTTCAAATTTGGACATCCACTCTATGCTACTAGTCTTGGTACTAGAGTCACAGAGATGAGGAAGGTATTATGTCTAGCCTTGTAAAGGGAAACTTTGAGTTTGGTGTGTTCTTCTAAACAAACAAGTGTAAAAGATTCCTTATCTGTGCTGTGATAGAGAATGATGTACAGAAGAGCAACAGGAAAGAGAGTGGTCCTTTCTTCCTGGAAGGAGGTGCCCTCTGACTCTGTGATTTGGGGACTCCATCAGCCTCCTTCACCACTCTTTGGGTAAACGCTGTGCTCACAGACTTACCAAGGATTCCAGGGGATGGAAATTTAGCAAAACAGCAGACATCTTGAGAGTCCCAGAAGATTCTGAAAATGGCTTATGTCTAGATCGTACCTTCCCCCAAGATCCATCCTATGTAACTATGATGGGGCAGGCTTACTAGAATGTCCAAAAAGAGATGTCATGAAATCTGTAGGAATATGTTTTTGATCAGTTCATGAAAACCCAAATCACCCACTGCCTGGGCCTGTGAGCACAATATTAAGCTGCCAACCTGCTTTACATTTATTTACCCACCATGTAATGCCTGCTTTATTGAGCCAATAAATTAGAGGTAGTAATATTCACCCATCAAAATCTACCTGGCTTCCAAGACCTGGCTCTCACTGGACACCCTTCAGAGGTGCCCTCAGGCCCTCTGCCTGCCAAGAGCACCTGCTCTCTAAACCTCTGCAGCACCCACTATGTATATTGTCATTAGGCACCTGCTGTTTACCATTTTGCATTGTCACTTAGCTGGATCCTATGAGCACATTCTGTCTAGTTTTAGACGAGACAACTCTTGCCTGACATGATCATCACTTCTCCAGGGATGGAGAAACTGTTTTAAATCCTTCTCTTCTATCTTCCATTAAGCTTTTCCTGGGGCAGCTTACGTTGTAGGGGCTCAGTTAAATAGAAGGGAACAATCATTATAAAACCGAAGTGTTTCAGATAATCAGCTTGATCTGGTTGTCAAGCATATGTGAAAAGGGAGTGGATATGGGATTTAAGACCCCCATAGAGAGGTAAATGAGTTTTCTATACCTCTGATTGGTCGCTACATTAAATTGGATAGGAAGTGGGGAGTAAAGCCCTCCTAGTCTCTCATAGTGATATGTCCAGAGGAACTATGGACAAGCAAGGAGTTGAAACGTGCTCTTCCAATGCTAATAGTTCCATTGATTTAGTTTTAAACTTGTTTGGCTAGAATCGCAGAGTGTCAGAGCGAAAAAGATGCTAGATTCAGAAATACAAACTCCTCCTTTTATAGGTGATGAAACTAAAGTCACTAGAAGCAAAGTAATTTTAGGTCAAGGATAACTAAAATGACTTGGTTATAGAACTGCTTAGTAGCAAATTTGAGACTAGGACCTAGATTGCCTGAGTTCCAAGTAAGAGCTTCTCTGCTTAAATCCTCTAGGTTCACGTCTGGCCAAGTAGAGGGTATAGTCCTGACAATGGGCTACAGGGTCCCTTAGTTACTGCACCTATTTCTGTCCCTTTCGCTCTCTCTGCTACAGGCAGGCTGGCCTGGGCATTGTTCCATGAAATATCAAGCAAGCTCCTCCCTCAGGACCTTTGAAAATGCTGTATCTGCTTGGATTGTTTTTGACCCAGATATCCACGTGGCTTGCTGCCTCATCTCCTTCAGGTCTTGTTCAAATGTCACCTTTTCAGTGAGGCCTCCCCAGCCATCCCAGTTAAACTTACCTGCTCCTGCTGCCTGCCCCAGCCAAACACTCATTCTCTCCTTCCTCTGCTAACTTTTCTCTTTCGCGCTTATTACTAACATTCACTAAATAGTTTACTTATTTATTTTTGTTTATGTATCTCTCCTCTATTATACCTCGAACTCTCAGAGAGAAAGTGTTTGTTTTTTTTTTAAATGCTTCATTTGATTATCTATTCCTGATACTTAGCACATATATACGCAGTACATTATGGGAAATGCCAGGATGCATGACTCACAAGCTGGAATCGAGATTACTGGGAGAAATACCAACAACCTCAGATATGCAGATGATAACACTCTAATGGCAGAAAGTGAAGAGGAACTAAAGGGCCTCTTGATGAGGGTGAAAGAGGAGAGTGAAAAAGCTGGCTTAAAACTTAACATTCATAAAACTAAGATCATGACATTAGGTCCCATCACTTCATGGCAGACAGATGGGGAAAAGTGGAAACAGTGACAGATTTCATTTTCTTGGGGCTCCAAAAATCAATGTGCTATCAAATTGTGGTGCTGGAGAAGACTCTTGAGAGTCCCTTGGATAGCACGGAGATCAAAGAAGTCAATCCTAAAGAAAATCAACCTTGAATATTCATTGGAAGGACACGCTGAAGCGGCAACTCCAATACTTTGGCCACCTGAAGCAAAGAGCAAACTTATTGGAAAAGACCCCGATGTTGGGAAAGACTGAGAGCAAGAGGAGAAGAGGGAGGCAGAATTTGAGATACTTGGATAGCATCACTGACTCAATTAACATGAGTTTGAGCAAACTCAGGGAGATAGTGAGGGAGGGGGAAGCCTGGCGTGTTGAATAGTTCGTGGGGTCACAGAGAGTCAGACATGACTGAGCAACTGAACAACAATAACAAACGGCACGTAGAAAGTGCTTAGTAGATGCTTGTTAAATGAGTGAGAGGGCTGACTGGGACAGAAACCAAAGCCCAGGAGAGTCACTGCAAGATTCAAGGACATGTGAGCCAATGGCCAGAGAGGTAGCCATATTCTGGTCCTCACGTCTTTCCTAGAAACCTGCCAGAGATACCTGGAGCCAAATCTTAGAAGTCACCCCCCCTCCTCCTGGCCTGCTGCCAGGGCCCCTAACAAGCACAGCAGAAGGAGGCAGATGGATCTCATGGGGTTTTAACCATGGATTTAAAATTGTAAACTTCAGATTTTTCAGTAAAGTCAAGGCCCCATGGACCACCTCATCAACTGTCACATAGCATCTAAATAAACCTTGGCAGATGAATCAAATGTCTGGGGCTGACTGGGGCAGGGCATCCCTGAGATAATACTTAGGTTCTGTTAAAGTGTAAACTCACTGTTAATCCGTGTCAGAGGCAAGAACCAACATTCAAACTGTCAGAGGCCTATTTGCCGACGGCCGGGAGAACCCTTGTCATCGGCCAGCGAGTGTCCCCAGACACTTAGAGAGCCACTGACATGGATGAGCAACGTACAGTGTTCGGACGATGGTGAAATGTTTCACCACCCTGGAGCCGATCTGTATCCTGCTCCATACCCGGCTCCCAACTGAGCATCACCTGAGGGAGGGGGGTGCCGGCCCAACGACCATCAGGGGCCTCCGTTTGTGAGCCCAGACCTTCTGTACGAGCCTCTCATCAACTCCCATCCACTGAGAATCCTTCAAGGGCCAAAGGAACACAAGACAGAGAATTTCTTCACGCCCAGTGACACAGATCCAGGCGTCCCCAGGCATTTTCCGATCCAAAGTGCCGTGTGGCCCTCCCTCTGGCCCCTCCCATCCCGTGGACTATCACTTACATGGCCACAGTGATCACAGGAGGTCTTGCTGTCTCCACCCTTCTTACACTCCATGTAGGGGTTACTGTGGGTGGGGCAACCCTGTAAACCCAGGTCCAAACATCAATTCAGAATAAGATTTTCCAGTAAAGGCTTGAACCCTTAACCATGGAACATGTTACAGTTTAACAGTCCCTCCCAGCCCCCCAGCTGTCAGGATGAAAGGAGAATGATCTCACTTGGTCCTGGGACTCTGAAAGACCTTTCTGCCCTGAAGAGCTGCTCTGAAACCTGGCTCCTTCAAGGGAAGTAAGGACAACTTCATGGGGACACTAGTTATGAGAGTGGCCTCCCTCAGAAGTCACCTCTGACTCTGGCCAAGCAGGAAAGCATCAGCCAGTTTCTTAAGCTGCCGTCGTACACAGGCAAAAATCTGCAGCTGACTCTGAGACCCTCTCTTCTTTGTCTCTCTCCATATTCTCTTCTTTCTCTAGCACAGAATGCTTGGGGCCCACCTGAGACCTAACATTTGTCTATTTTGAGAATAGATGAGTATTTATTAGAATTAAACAGCTGGGAGCCCTGTGATATTTAGACGGGTATTAGGAGGAGTGTATAAGAAGAAGATAATGCTGGGTCTTTTTTTCTGTAAACCAGTCTGGGCTTAGTTACTGAGGGGATTTCTTGGGTCTCCTGTGAGAGCCAGATACAGTTAATTTCCTGCGAAAGCTGCGGGCTGGGCCACGCTGATATTGCAGTGTTATTTAGAATAGAAAGGTCAGGCCTGAGATTGAATAATCATTGACAAGAAATCCATGGGGGATAGGAAGCAGTTGGTGATCAGTGACTGAAGCCTGGCCTGACTCCACCCCTCCTTCTCTTCCTTCTCAGGATCTGGCTGATCCGGGGCTTTGTTTAGCATTCTTCTCTGGAAAATGTTTCTTGAACTCTCAGAGCTAATGGGCATGGTGTGTGGAGACAGGGCACAAGACAGCCTTTGGGCAGCATTCCAGATGGGATGCTCAACCTTACACACTTGATGTGCCTGAGCTGGGGTCACCCTTTGCCCCGGGCACCTGGGTGTGAATTTTCAAATTACAAATGGTAGCTTTCTCCTCAGTACCTAGAAGCACTCGGAACCTCAATAGGACATTTTTCTCTGCCTGGTCTCTGAGACAGAATCTCTGTAGCTCAGTCTCCCAGTATGCCCCTAATGTGAAGTCAAATGTGGGATGCTGGGCAAGCTCACCAGGCAACCTGATGGATGAAGGACCTGCTGTGTGTCACGCATGCACTGTGCCCTTTGAAAAAGAGTGTTTCGTGAATCCTGACAGCTCTGAGATCCCTGCTTTACAGATGAAGAGAAAGGCTCAGGAGGCTCGGAGAGGTTGAATAATGTGCTCATGATCTCCCAGCTCTTAAGCAGCAGAACAAAGATTTTAAACCTAGGGCTTTCCAGGTGCCAAGTATGTGCTCTTTGTCTGTCTCATGCTGTCTCATAAATTTCCTAATCTCCACTTAGACTCCTTCTCTGGTGCTGCCTTCCTTCTCTTTAATCCATTCATCCTAGAACAGTCCTCAGAAATTCCGGTTTTCAATAAAAATTTCTCTCTTGTTGAAAACCATCAGGAGTTGCCATATCAGAGACCAGATCCCACATACTGGATGGCAAGAGGTGGGGTCCAACTTGGGAATGGGAGAAGTGGGCAAGGGGATTTCTTTGGTGCCTTTTGAAACTCAGATGCCATCCAAGTTACTTCTTTTAAAATTCAATTAATTTCTTCAAACTTGTTTTGGAATGATTCTGCAAAGCATAGTCACTTGTTTAACTTGAGAACCTTCAGGGCACAAATAATATTGACAAAATAATCAAGATGTAATCCACGACTTATCAGTTACAAGTTAATAACTATGGTTAAAGTTATTCTGAGTGTCATGAGTCGAGCCAGATGAGGGTTCGTGTCCATGGTTCTGGTTAGAATGAGGTCAGGACTGAGGTTATATCTTTGTGGGTAGCTCACAATCTAAGTAAGATCATCAACAGGGAAAGTCATTTGAAGACAATTGCAGGGTGCAATGGGGCACATTTGGTCTGCTGCAGCCTTGTGTTGTCACGGAGCGTTCTGGCATCTGACGCTTTCTGAGACTCCATGGCTGGGCAACAGGAAGGAGTCTTGGATACTGGACTGGGAAACAGAAGGAGGCTGGACCAACAGACTCTCTGCCATGGTTGCCCACCCTGGAAAAGAGGCTTGAGTATCTTTAAGTATGAAGTTCCTAGTGGGTGATTAGATGACCTGAGTTATCTCTTTTCTCCCAGATTATGGAAATTCGCCTCCTTCCCTGAGATGCCAGTTGATCACTATTGTCAAATTAGTTACAGAATAATGAATAGAGACATTTGTTTGGCTTTTACAAAATTTAAAATTTTGCTTAAGGAAAATAATATTCATTTTAAGGACCATGATCTGGTGGTTGGTATTTGGACTAGAGGCTAGACGTCTTGAGTTTTATATCTAGATAGGACTACACATTTCAATTTTTTGAAAGAATTGAGGTAGCTTTGTGCCTTGAGTCCATTTCCTAATGCCATAGAAAGTGCAGGGACTTGCCATGGGCTAGGGAGTGTTTAAAATGTGAGTTCTTTAGCCCAGAAAAATATCTGCTGTTACCTACCACCACCTTCCTTTCCTGCTTCAAGTCACACACCTAGGCCAGAACCACTTCTTTCTTGCCACCTGTACCTGAAATCAGATGCATTCTGAAATGAGATCTGGAGAGCAGAGCATGCACATTCTGGAAGAAAAAGATGTATGAGAGAGTGCTCAACAGTCCAGACACCGAAGCCTGACTGCTGAAGTTTAAACCTGGCTCCTTCACTCTGTAGTTTTAAACTTCCAGGAAATTTGTTCAATGTCTCTGTGCTTCGGTTTCTTCATTTGTAATGGATATTATGATAGTACTTATCTAGATTTGTTGAGACACTTAAAGAAGTGGATGTATCCCTTAGAACTCTGCCTTGCCCGTCAGAAGCACAGCAAGGCGGACACCTGTCTCCAGCTGCCTGTCACACAAACACACCTTCAAGGCGCCCCTTCCAGCACTGAGCCCCCCACATGGAGAATTGCTTATGGGTCATTTGTGGTGATTCCTCACCTGTCTGGTTCAGGTAGGTGCTGTAGGCTCCTAGGACCTTAGTCCCAGGCCTTCCTCTGGATGTGGTTCCAGAAGCAAACCATGAGAGGTGGCTTTGAGATTGCTTTAGGGCAGCACAAACCCATTCATTCATTCACTCAACAATGACTTGTTGAGAACCTCCTAGGAGCCAGTACTACCTTGGGCAATTCACTCCACAGTTCCTGCCTCTCAATTTCAGAATGGGTATCATAACACCTGCTCACAGGTCAGGCTCCAAAGGCTTGTGTCAGCACAAGCTGGACAAGTTGGTGTCGCCAACTTGACAACTGTCACTCTCTCCAGGATAGTGGCCCTGCTGCCACAGGTGGCAATCCCTCTGGTGCAGAGCGGCACCAGATCAGATGGGTGACCTCGGGAACACGGGTGCCTGGGCACCATCTGGCATTCTCTTTGCCTCTGATTTATCAGTGCAGAGCTATCCCTGTGCAGCACCATCAGCACGAGTTTGGTGACACCTTTACTGCCTGGCACAATGCAGAGCAGTGATGATCTTATGCAGTCGAGGACAAAGTGCAGAGACACCTGTTTATTGGGCCAGAAAAGGCCACAGGTGCTGCCCGGGAGAATGTGGGCATCCCAGCTCCCCAGGGACAGATCATGCTGAGCAGAGCAGCCAAGGTCAGCTCACGGTGCGGGTTGAGGGTCGGGATGTCTCGCGTGTTTCTGCAACCTCTCCCCACTCCCTTTCCCAGTTTGCTCTGCTGACAGCCACCCCTGAAGTTTATAGGTATCATTACCTATGAAAAATCTGTTCTGTCGGAAGACAGTCGGGGGTGGGGATGGGTGGCAGATTGCAATTTAATGATCAGATTAAAATATGCTAAAGCAAACAAATAAATAAATAAAGAGCCCAGCCGCCTGGATGGAGCACCACAATTCATTCCGTGGGCAACAGAGACCGGGGCTCCAGAGACCAGCTCATAATTCACCCCACAGGCAGGTTTAGTAGCCTGTTACTATATGACCACAAGGAGAAACAACCCTCCAAGACAGATTTACACTGAATGGCACTGGAAACTGAAGGGCTAGGGGCTGGGAGAAAAGAGATGGGAAAGTAACAGTGGTGCTAATCACGGGGGCAGAATGGGTGTTCCAGTTTCCAGTGGCAATGTCGCTCTTTCTCTTCCAGTCTCCTCGGCCCCTCCACAGCTCACCTGCTAGAGTCAACGCCACTCTGCGGCACTGAAACGCAACATGCTGAGACCACGTCCTGTAATGTGGGGTCGTGTTTCTATTTCTACCCATCTCCCAGCCTGTGATCTCAGGAGGGATGAGCATGTAAATTGTTCCCCTGTTATCCTTACTTTTAGATGCCAAAATGTTGCTCCATAGGTCAGTGCTGGATGGCTGAAGGAATGAGCTATTACTCTTCAGAGCTTGGGTCCCTTGCTGAGGACCTCCTTAGCGGGGCCCCCTGGAGTAGAGAGCAGGGAGGTGGGGAGCACGGTGGCCAGGCCCCTTGTGGTCCTCCCATGTCCACCTCCCTGTGCTCCCTGTCTTCCCCGGGGACTTTCTCTTGCTCTTTCTGGTCTGCACCTGCCAGGTTCTCTCTTCCAAGACAACTTCTGTATACCTGCTGTTCCCCTTGCCTAGAATCCTCCTCTCATCCATCATTACAGTTAACTAATTTTCTAGTTTGCAGCCCAAGAAGCCTCCAGAAAACATTGCTGACCCCCTTGACTGATTCAATTCTCTTTATTATGAATTCTCAGAATCATCTATCTTTTTTCTTATTACTTATCAAGTTGCAGATGTACACCTATCTCTGTGAATAATGAATTGATGCTAAACACTTCCACTAGGCAGAAAGCATTCTGAGAATAGAGACTAGGTATTTTTATTTTTGCCTGTCATCTGCAGTATCCACAACAACGCCTGGTGCACAGTAGGTTCTCAGGAAACATTGATTGGAGGAACAGGACTTATCCTTAGAGATCTCATTATCCTACATGCAGTGGTCATCACTGAAGCTTCATGCCCTCACCACATCCTATGATTCCATGACGCACCACCCTTCACCCTCCACTGAAACATTTACAGTTATAATAACAGCTCATCTCCACCAAGCTAGAATGCAAAAACTGATTAGGGCAGCTCTCCACCAGGGCCCGACATGGCTGTGGATTGCTATTGTGTCTGAAGGGACAGGAAAAAGGGTAAGGAGATCTGAGATAATCATTCATTTCTCACCTTGGGGAAAAGTCTTTTTTTTGTTGTTCACAGTCAGCAAATGATGCTCTTGTACCAATAACAAATGTCAAATGCTCTTCCTGGGACTTGGGGGAGAGAGAACATTAGCAAAGGAGGAACAATTCAGTGAAAAGGACAGAATTTCTGTTTAAGGATTGAAAAGCCAAGTAACAAATGTCACCAAGAGACTCTGGGGAGAGAGCTTTGCATCAGCCACCAGTACTATGGAAAAAATAGATATATCTCTGGCCGCTTTTAATCATCTTGCACTCACCACGGCCTGGAATCTTCCACAGGGTCTCCCTCTCTCACAGAAAGGTCCTTAGCTCTCAGCTCTGTAGCACATACGTGTGGGTGTCTTGTTGGACCAGAACTGGAGAAATAACCAGGGGAGGCTGTCAGAGCAACAGGCCAGACCATACCCTGTGACTCCTAACACAGCACTGTAAATTAGGAGGCCAGCCTTGGGGACTTGGCTTCTGGTAGTTTTCTTGTTCCCTTATTTGTTTGACAGCTATGAGTGAAACTCCATGGTAAGCATGGGAACAGTTGTTCAGGCTCCTGTATTAGATTGTAAATGGGATAGCAATTTATTCACCTTTTTATTCCCCCTGATAAAAGTGCTTGGGAACCAAATTGAAATGGACATGTTCTTAATGTAGAAGGGAGGCAGAAGGAACCAATAATTGCAACATGACTTGATGAGTGCCACAAGAGAGGCATAGGCAGGGTGCTGTAGGGACAACAGTCCTCCCTGGGGACTCGGGGGATGCTGTCAGGGGCACTGAGCCTTGAAATATGGGAAGGAGGAGAAGAGGGTGACAGAGGATGAGATGGTTGGGTGGCTTCACAGACTCAATGCACATGAATTCGAACAAACTCCAGGAGATGGTGGAGTGGAGAGCCTGGCATGCAGTCCGTGGGGTCGCAGAGTCGGACACGATTTAGCAACTGAACAACAACAAACTCTAGCAGGGAGAAAGTCATTTCTGACAAAAAAAATGCATGTACAAATGCAGGTCCTGGGAAAGGCACTGGGTTTTTATTTACACTAGATTTTCTCAGAGTCCTTGCCACCATCCTCTCTGCCCCAAATACTCCAATTGTTTTCTAACCGGCTTCACCATTTCCAATCTTATTTTCCTTTTGTCTACTTACAACACCGCTGCCAGTGGCATACTGTTAAAACTTAGTCTTATCATATTACTCCTCGCCCCAAACCCTCTGCCTCCAGGTTTATGCGAAGGAAGAGCCAAAATCCTCACCACGTCCTCCAAGAGGCTCTGTATGTTCTGCCTTGCACTGTCCATTCTCTGGCCATATTACCCAATAATCTTCTCCTCA
This sequence comes from Budorcas taxicolor, assembly GCF_023091745.1. Lineage (NCBI taxonomy): Eukaryota > Metazoa > Chordata > Mammalia > Artiodactyla > Bovidae > Budorcas > Budorcas taxicolor. Next base: position 4,579,850 of record NC_068912.1, read on the forward strand.
TTCTCTCTTGATTCAAATACACTGGGCTACTTGCGATTCCTCAAAGCTTCCTGATGTGTTCTTGCCTCAGGGCCTTCTGCTTGGAATCATCTCAGATATCACAGTGGCTTCCTCCCTCCCCACCTTTAGCAGTTTGGTCAAACTGATTTTTCTAGTCAGTCCTCTGGACCACTCTGTCTTGATTTTCAATAGCACTTTCATCATCCTGTCTTACTTTCCCCCAGCACTAACCATCATCCCACATACCTGGTGGCTCAGGTTATGGTAAAGAATCCACCTGCAATGTGGGAGACCTGTGCTCAACCCCTGGGTTGGGAAGATCCCCTGAAGGAGAGCATGCAAACTACTCCAGTATTCTATGCCTGGAGAATGCCCATGGACAGAGGAGCCTGGCATGCTACAGTCCATGGAGTCACAAAGAGTCGGACAAGACTGAGCAACTAAGCGCAGCACAGCACACCATACCATCCTTCTTATTTATTTTGTCTCCTCTCTCTTTTCCGCTCCCATGGGAGTCCTAGACTAGTAACCTGGCAGGCAGGGCAGAGTGTTTGTTCAGTGTTGGCTGAGTAAAGGATAAATGAATATGTTGTTGCTCAGTTGCTAAATTGTGTCTGACTCTTGGTGACCCTATGGACTATAGCATGCCAGGTTCCTCTGTACTCCACTATCTTACAGAGTTTTCTCAAATTCAGGTCTATTGAGTTGAGTGGGTGATGCTATCTAACCATCGCATCCTCTGCTGCTCCCTTCTCCTGCTTCTTTTGCCTTCAGTCTTTCCCAGCATTGAGGTCTTTTCCAGTGACTCAGCTCTTCACATAACATGGTCAAAGTACTGGAGCTTCAGCTTCAGCTTCAGCATCAGTCCTTCCAATGAATATTCAGGATTGATTTCTTTTAGGATTGACTGGTTTGACTCCTTGCTATCAAAGGGACTCTCAAGAGTCTTCTCCAGCACCACAATCTGAAAGCATCAATTCTTTAGTGCTCAGCCTTCCTTTATGGTCCAACTCTCACATCTGTACATAATTACTGGAAAAACCATAGCTTTGACGATATGGACCTTTGTTAGCCAAGTGAGGTCTCTGCTTTTTATTATGCTGTCTAGGTTTGCCATAGCTTTTATTCCAAGAAGCAAGTTTTTTTTTTTTTTTTTTTTTTTAATTTCCTGGATGCAGTCACCATCTGCAGTGATTTTGCAGCTCAAGAAAATAAAATCTGTCCCTGTTTCCACTTTTTCCCTTTCTACTGTCCATGAAGTGATGGGACCTGATGCCATGATCTAGTTTTTAGTTTTTTGAAAGTTGAGTTTTAAGCCAGATTTTTCACTCTCCTCTTTCACCCTCATTAAGAGGCACTTTAGTTCCTCTTCACTTTCTGCCATCAGAGTGGTATCATCTGAGGTTGTTGATATTTCTCCTGGCAATCTTGATTTCAGTTTGTGATTCATCCAGCCCAGTATTTCACATGATGTACTCTGCATAGAAGTTAAATAAGCAGGGTGACAATATACAGCATTGACATTCTCCTTTGCCAATTTTGAACCAGCTTGTTGCTCTATGTCTGGTTCTAACTGTTGCTTCTTGACCTGCATACAGGTTTGTCAGGAGGCAGGTGAGGTTGTCTGGAATTACTGCCTCTTTAAGAATTTTCCACAGTTTGTTGTGATCCACACAGTTAAAGTCTTCAGCATAGTCAATGAAGCAGAAGTAGATGCTTTTCTGGAATTCCTTTACTTTTTCTATGATCCATTGAATATTGGCAATTTCATCTCTGGTTCCCCTGCCTCTTCAAAACCCAGCTTGTACATCTGGAAGTTTTTGGCTCACATACTGTTGAAGCCTAGCTTGAAGAACTTTGAGCACTACCTTGCTAGCATATGAAATGAGTGCAATTGTATGGTAGTTGGAACATTCTTTGGCATTGCTCTTCTTTGGGATTGGGATGAAAACTGACCTTTTCCATTTCTGTGGCCACTGCTGAGTTTTTCAAATTTGCTGACATATTGAGTGCAGCAGCATCTTTTAGGATTTTAAATAACTTAGCTGCAATTCCATAACCTCCACTAGCTTTGTTCTTTCCTATTCTATTTTTTCCCTCTATTTCTTTGCATTGTTCACTTAAGAAGGTTTGTTTGTTTGTTTGTTTGTTTGTTTTAATCTCTCCTTGCTGTTCTCTGGAACTCTGCATTCAGTTGGGTATATCTTTCCCTTTCTCCTTTGCCTTTCCCTTCTCTTCTTTTCTTGGCTGTTTGTAAAGCCTACTTAGACAACCACTTTGCCTTGTTGCATCTTTTTCTTGGGGATGGTTTGGTCATCACCTCTTTTACAATGTTACAAACCTCCATCCATAGTTCTTCAGGCAGTCTGTCTATCAGATCTAATCCCTTGAATCTGTCACCTCCACTGTATAGTCATAAGATATTTGAAAAAAATCCAAAAATAATTAGCTTTAAATGAATCACAGACTTCATGTATAGAGTGAAGTTGGCAGAGCTGCTCTTAACCAACTATGTGAGGTAATGCCATGGGCATTTGTCTTTATCCTTGCTGCGTGCTTCAAGACCTTATCTCTCTTCACCACTCCCCCCCTTTTTTTGGCCAGGCCAGCAGTTTGCAGGATCTTAGTTCCCTGACCAGGGATTGAACCCATGTACCCTGCAATGGAAGGGTGGAGTCCTAACCACTGGAGGGCCGGGGAAGTCCCCACACCCTCTTTCCTGACCTCTTACTACCCAAGTGCCAGGGATCTTATTGGCGGGGTGGGGGAGTGTGACCTCCCTTCACGGTCTTACTTGGCCTTGCTGTCTTCCTCTCTTTTTCTCCCCTCCACTCTTGCTGTCCTTTATTATTTCTTCTTCGATCTCTTTTCTTTTCTCTGTCCCATTCTCCTCTCCTTGCTGCCCATTTTCTTTCTGCACCCTCCTCTTTATCTCTTCCTACCCCTTCTCTCTACCTTCAGTTTTTCTCTATCTTTTCTTATTTCTTCTCCTCCTCCTTCCCTCAGTTCTTTCTCCCTCCCATTGTTTCTCCTTTGTCTGAGGTGTGTTTCTCCTTTGTCTGTGCCTGTTAGGTGTGTAAGATGGTGCCCCTTGAACTCTAATAATGTATGTGGGGAGATAGGATATTTAACAACATTTCAAGGCAGAGCCAAAGATACACACCCTGGAGGATATTTGGAGGAACAGATAACTCCAGGAAGGAGAAAGGCTTCCTAGAGGAATTGGACCTATGCCTAAAGAACAAGTATGTGGGGACTTCCCTAGTGGTCTTGTGTTTAAGACTTTACCTTCCAATGAAGGGAGTATGGGTTTGATCCCTGGTCAAGGAGCTAAGATCCCATGTGTCTCATGACCAAAAAAACCAATAAAACCACATTAAAAAAAAAAAAAAAAAAGACCAAGTGGGTCTGTGAATAAGGTAGGGCCATCATTTTAGGTGGTTGATATAATTACATCATGAGCGAAATTTGCAAAAAGGTTAAAACAAAGGAAGAAGCTTGGAATTTGGGGAGGGGTACTATGAGAAGACCATCGGCTACAGCCAGTTGTTCTTATTTGAGCTTACAGGAAGAAGGAGGCTAGCTTAGTGAAAGACTCTCAGAATTATATTTTCTATCATTCTAATATTGTTTCTTTATCTCTACAGAGCAACCTAAATTTATGTACAGATGTTTCAAGAAAGCAATTACTAACTGATCCGAGTGATCTGCTTCACTGGCATATTCCTAGCACACAGCTGCCAGGAGGCATTCGTTGAATTGGATGGAGCTGAATTCCTGTACGACTAGGGGAAGGAACAGTAACAATATTCCAAGTTTGAGAAGGCTTTGACTCAACATTATCATTGCTTCTGGGGGTTAGGGATGCTTGCCTAGCATCCTTCCACCTCTCCTTGAAGTTAGATGATTTAAAATAATGGAGACGGTCATACATTTCCTCGGCAGTTTCTTGGGCTTCCTATCGTTCTATCCTTTGAAGGGTTTAGTCGCTTCAAATCATCCAGTAGCAAGAATGCTTTCATTCTAATCTACATCTGCTCCATCAGCCCAGCCTAATCCCATTTCCCCCTGGATCTGAGCTTTTTGTTCATGGACATCATAGTTTTAAAACCTTGCCCAAGCTTGTTAATTGATGAGTACAGTTGTTATTCACGAGCAAGGGCTTAGAGATTTGTGTTGTTTTTTGTTTAACACTTTGTCTTGTTGAAAAAGTCTTTCCAGTGGTAGTCCCGCTAGACATTAAGGTCCTTCTGAAGTACAGAGCCACTGTCAGCACGCAGGAGGTGGTCAAGGGCATGCTTGCTTACTGGAGAAATGTAAGGGTGGTCACACAGCCTGTGGCCTGTCTGGCAACCGTCTGCGATGTCTCAGGAGAGGAGCCCAGGGCACTTGCAGAATTCTCAGCAGAGATTTGCTATTGCCACAGAGGAGGTCTGGGCCAAGCAAGGAAAATCCCAAAGAGGGAATTGTACTGAAAAGCAGTAATGTGCAGAGAGGTAAGATCGAAGACCCAGAAATAAAAGAGCTGGGTTTATATCATTGTGGGTTTGCTCTTTGAGTTGGGAATATCCCTTAGCAAAGGGAATGACTACCCACTCCAGGATTCTTGCCTGGAGAATTCCATGGATAGAGGAGCCTGGTGGGCTACAGACAGACACAACTCAGTGACTAAATCTTCCATTTTCACCATGTCATTGAAGGTCAAGATGCAATGAACTAACTGATACAAACTTGGGTGCAGAAGACAAGTGGTTAATGTGATGCATGATGTCACAGTCTTTTGTTATCTGGCTACAGGGGCAGAGGGCCCTGTTTGAACTTCCAGGCCATGTGCACATGAGGAAGTCAGAGCTCTCCAAAGATCTATACTCTGGTTTGTCTTCTTAGACATGCTTGGTGGGTGATTCAGACCAGATCTGCACAAAAAGGCTTTATTTTCAATTTGAGATAAGAGCAGGGAGGTCAGATATATTCCCTAGGACAGTTTCCCAGACCCTTGCATTTAGAGAGCAACTCAGCATCTGCTACTGCTAAGTCACTTCAGTCGTGTCCGACTCTGTGTGACCCCATAGATGGCAGCCCACCAGGTTCCCCCGTCCCTGGGATTCTCCAGGCAAGAACACTGGAGTGGGTTGCCATTTCCTTCTCCAAACTCAGCATCTCTTTGACCATAAATAAAAATTCTTTTTTGTTGAGATAAGTTGAAGGTATACCACATGATGACTTGACTTGAGTATATTGTGAAATGATTCCCACAGTAATTTTTAGTAAACATCCATCATCTCATAGACTTAAGGTGGGGGTGGGAAAGGTTCGCTCCTCATGAAGAGAACTTTTAGGATCTACTCACTTGGCAACTTTCAAATATACAGCCTTGTTAACTGCAGTCATCCTGCTGTGAAAGTCTTGATTCTCATTCAACTACTGCTACTTGTACTGATTAATAAGAAACTAGAAAACTTTCAGCCTTCTACGTAGGTAAGTTCGGCCTGAAGGACTTGCAAAAAAAATCCCGAAGCATTTGGAGAGCAGAGTATCCTTTGAGGAAAGAGGTTGCAAGCTGAAGCCATTAAAATAAGACGTAAGAGCACATCACATCCTCTCACCCTGGAAAAGGATCAGAGAAGTTGGCATGTGGGAGAGAAACTTTAATGACCTCACAGTTCTGTCCAAGACCAACTCTGCTTATCTACTTCTAAACATCAACTTGTTTAAAAAAAAAATCCTACATTTTCTTAAGATAGGAATAGTGCAAAAGTGAGTGAGAAATGATGGAAGACACATTAATTGAGCCAGAGAGATAACAGGAATTTTCTCAGGAAGGACAAGATCTTAGTAGCCAGGCTAGACTGATATTAAAAAAAAAAAAAAAGAAAGAAAAGAGAAAATATGCCCATAGCTAATAGCTCTTTACAATGGAACTATGGAAAAAGAGGACATCCTGATTGCAACTAGTTCAGGGATACAGATGCACCCAGATAATCAGAAGTATAAATAATACTAATAATAAACATGCTTTTAGCACTTATGTGTATCAGGTGTTATTCTAAGTTGTTTTCATTTTTTTTTATATTGATGTTAAATTGGTATTTATCCCTGGTTCCTGATACAGAGTTCCTAAAACCCTCATATTTCCTAAGTGATAGGAGTATGTTTAGTTTGTGGGCTCCTTAATTTTGTCAGGATGGGAACTGGTCAGAGAAAGACTAAGCCTTGATCAGAAAATTGAAGCTTTTAGCTCCAAATCCCAATCACCATGTAGGAAGAAGTGCTAGAGATTGAGAAAATCATCAATGGCCAATGATTTAATCAATTTAACCCATGTATTGATATCACCACAAACACCTCTTAAGCCATAGCACCCACATGCTGGGAGGGTGAGACAACCCAACTCCATGGAGTCAGAGGATCCTGCACTCAGATCCCTTTCAGACCTTCTCTTTATATCGATGATCATCTGTATCCTTCATGCTGCTGCTGCTGCTAAGTCATTTCAGTCGTGTCCGACTCTGTGTGATCCCATAGACAGCAGCCCACCAGGCTCCCCTGTCCCCGGGATTCTCCAGGCAAGAACACTGGAGTGGGCTGCCATTTCCTTCTCCAATGCATAAAAGTGAAAAGTCAAAGTGAAGTCACTCAGTCATGTCCGACTCTTTGCAACCCCATCGACTGCAGCCTACCAGGCTCCTCCGTCCATGGGATTTTCCAGGCAAGAGTACTGGAGTGAGGTACCACTGCCTTCTCCGGCATCCTTTATAATAAACCAGTAAATATAAGCTTAGTGGCATCCTGAGTTCTGTGAGCCGTTCTAGCAAATGATCAAACCTGACATGGGGGTTGTGGGATTGTCTGATTGATAACTGGCCAACCAGAAGTGCGGCTGACCTGATGCTTGCTATGGGTGTCTGCAGTGAGGGCAGTCTTGTGGAATGGAGCCCTGAAGCCTGTGGGGGTTTGACACTAACCCTCAATAGTTAGTGTCAGAGTTGAATAGGATTGTAGGACATCTATTGGAATGTTTGAGAATTGGTTGATATGAAATAAAAACCTCTCATTTAGTGTCAGAGAACCTGACAGAGATTCAAGTTCACGTGGTCTGGCTTTTAAGATCTCAGTGAGCAAACTACATGTATCCCTCACACCAAAGGTTCTAAGAAAGACCCACTGAAAGCTGCAGTTAGTGGGTAGGTAATGAAAGCAACTGGAGATGTTCCAGTGGGTGACTTTATAGGTTTCACTAGGTGATACAAGAAAATGTGGACACATTTAAAAGGGAAAAATCAAGAAGATCCTGGTAAAACACTGCAAGAATTATTACTGAATTCCAGCACAGTAGTTAGTGTGTATAGGAATGCAGACATGTCCTGTGTTCTGAAACTGCAGCCCAGGGGATGGCTGGGGAGGGCAGGAACATACCTATTGGGCAAACAATACCTCAGCGGGCAATGGAAAGATACCTCTTGTGGAGTTGGACCCCTCAAAGGGATTAAAGGTGAGCAGGACCTGTCTGAACAATGGAAGCCTTGGACAGATCCAGAGTAGGCTAATTCTTTACCGTCTGACCACCAAAAAGCTACTTTTATGCTGTTCAGAAGTGCTCATTGTCAATACTGGTGAGTTTCACTGGACGGTGTGGTTGGTTTTCATGAGACAGATGGAATTTGGGCTTGGAGTGTCACCTGGACATAATGAATGGACCCTATGATTAATGAATGGACCCTATGATTTATCCAGAGGAATCCAGAAGCATGAGATAAGCTGTTTTTTGCATGGATTCCATGAGAATATGGGCTTCCCTGGTGGCTCAGCTGGTAAAGAATCTGCCTGCAATGCAGGAGACCTGAGTTTGATCCCTGGGTTGGGAACATACCCTGGAGGAGGAAATGGCAACCCACTCCAGTATTCTGGCCTGGAGAATTACATGGACAGAGGAACCTGGTGAGTTACAAGCCATGGGATCATGAAGAGTCAGACATGGCTGAGAGATTAACACACACACACATACAGGAAAATAAACAAGGTCAACGTTTCTCCCAAGCACGTGGCCCCTTACAACTCGTCTTGCCTACCTACTCTTACACTGCCCAGAGTGGTCTGGGAAGTATACCTAAGGCTAGAAGCCAGAGATTGTGTCTCCCTGTGTCTGATTGGCTCAGACAGTAAATCCCCTGCTCTCTTTATCTGGTCACTGTTGGAATTTTCACGCCTCTCTGGGCCTCTGGTACAAAGATATAGGGTAAAGCACCTTCCTTGCCTCACCCAATGACTTCCTAAGACTAAACTCTTGTGCCATCCTTCACGCTGAATATTTCCAGAAAGGAGGCCATATTTTGGATAACAAAGGGTGGTTGGAACATTGGTGTCCTGCTTTCTTGTTCACGTAGGGGAGGTCACAGAAGTCTACAAGGAGAAGCAGGTAGAAATTCTATGTTGAGGGTGCGGGTGTGGAGTGCTGAGCTCATCAGATTTTGTGATTCTTAATGCTTTCGACTTCATTTGAAGTAACTGCTGGCCACTAGATCTGACCCTTCTAGAGAGCAATAAACATGGGAGAGACTTCCTTAAGGGCCAGGCAGGCTGCCTTGAGGAACAGCAGCTCTCCTTTCATGATGACCGTGGGCTGAGTACTGAAGTCAGGAGTTTAGACAACAGCCAAGTGTGGAGATTGTTGAGGAGGTGGCTCAGCTCTGGCCCCCGTTGTTATACCTCTTTCTGGGTCTTCTCTGCTGAAAAGTAACAGAGCCAACCCTGGGATGTTACTGAAAATGGTTTTCTTGGGAGTCTGTCCTGTGCAGTGAAACAGCTCTGTGGACTTGCTTTTCTCACTAATCCTGGAGCATTAGGTGTGATGAGACGGCTGACTACTCAAGGAGTTATTGTGTGCTGTTATTGCCAGGAAGTGGCTGCCTAGACAGGGACCACTTTTCCATCCTTCTGCCCACCCCTCAACTCTTGCATTTAGGAATATGAATGGAAGGGAGCTCTTGGTTAAGGCTTTCAAGAAGTGGTGACCTTTCTACACACTCTTTCCCTCCTGCAGGTCAGATGTGGAGGACTACAAATTCCTGCAGGCTGAAGGAACTGGATCCCTGAATCACTGCATGAAGACAAGGCATCCTGACAAGGAATGTTTGCTGGGGGCTATTACCATTATTAGTGAGAAACAGACTTGTACTGAATTCGAGGCACAGGCTGCGGTCCATGAGATCGCGAAGAGTTGGACACGACTGAGCCACTCCACTTTGACTTTTCACTTTCCTGCACTGAAGAAGGAAATGGCAACCCACTCCAGTGTTCTTGCCTGGAGAATCCCAGGGATGGGGGAGGCCGGTGGGCTGCCGTCTATGGGGTCGCACGGAGTCGGACACGACTGAAGCGACTTAGCAGCAGTAGCAGCAGCAGTCTTGGTCTACTACAACAGTTTAGTACCACTCTTAAGTAATAAACTAGGTGGGTGGGTGAGGTTCACAATTCTCCGGGCAACTGAAGGACGAAGTGGTCTAACACTACCTTGTATACCCAAACTTCCATAAATGCTCCCATGTTTAAATTTGCAGAGAAGACATGAGGTCTCCATTTTGATTGCTGAACATGCTCTCCAAATCAACCTTGGCAAGACAGCTTTATATTTTTGAGGCCATTGGGCACTTAGCTTATCTGTTAAGAAAAATGATGATTTGACCCCCTCCTATGATGGTCCATTCTTTTCATCTGCTTTCTATTGATTAGAATCATGATAGGGATGAAAGGGTGAGTGATTGGCATTTTCAATATAGACCTGCCTCTCTGGGGCTTTGGGCAGAGCCTCCTGAAGCTTAAGGTGTTAAGAATGAGAAAATGATGCATGTGATGCCTCTCGAGGAACGATATGAGGAATGGCAGGCAAGAAGCTGCATCCCACTCTATGCACAAATAAATGGTGTTAAGGGCCTGGAAGCAGACGTAGGTGTTGAAGGCTGAAGTGGTGATCCAGCCAGAACACTCTGAGACATTAAACTCTGTAACAGACCACAACCCCAAAGGTCAGGGGCTCATTGCGAGTGTAGACAAACCTCTGCAAGAGACGACCACACGGGATGGCACACGTAACACACGGCAGGCATGTTTGCCCAGTGGAGGAGCATCTGTCATACTTCCCAGAGCTGGGTGGTTCTTCTAACTTAGACTCATTCCTTCCCCTGCAGCATCTTTCTGGTACCACAATTTTCCTTAGGACCAGATCAAAGCAAAGAGAAGGAAAGGAGAGCCGGTGGAAGATGGCTGTGACTCAGAAACTTGTAATTTATTGTGGAACATCACCCTAACATTTTAACTGGTATTTGGCTGATGGCTGCCGATCACAGACAAGCAGACAAAACTGGGTGCTCTGCCTTCCTGCAGCACAGCTAATATTCGCACGTAAAAAAATCCGTCTTTCCTTCCTTCTCTCCCTCCCTTCCTTTGTGTGTGAGGAAAGTAACTCAATTTGTCCCACTGCAAATGTAGCCTTTAAAATGATGAGGGCCACAGTTTAAATTATAATCCACATTAAACTAAATCATAGTTTGGGGAAAGACAAGTTATCAGCAGGTAAGAAAATAAATTTACACCAAATACAAGTATACTTTTTTTTTTTTTGCAACAAAAGAAACTATTTATTTGGAATATGCATTACCAGTACAAATTAGGAGACTGTAAAACCTACACCGTGTTAGTATCATTAGAGAACACAAAATTTCAGTTGGAATCAAAAGGGACAGAAGCCTGTGCTCTCACAGAAGCAGAAAAGCTTAAAATTTCAAAACCAAAACAGAGCAGAGCTTTGCAGGTTTATACTCTGAATAATAAGAACAGGGGAGGAGGAGTGGGAGAATAAAACCAACAACCAAAGGAAAGCACTTCAAAATAATTGAAAACGCCAAAGGAAAGAAAAGAATAAGAGAGAAAAGGGGAAAACATTGAATGTTTTATTAATTTTAACAAAAGGAAAAAAAAAATGTTTACAAAAAAAATAAAGAGAGTCCAGAAAGCTTTGAGCTAGGGATTGAAACCATAAAGGTGATGTGAAAAGCTCGTCGTCATTGTTTTTTTATGACTTAAAAACAACAGTGCATGCATTAGGGTAGAGACACTTCCTAAAGTGTTGCTCACTTTTCTTGCTTAGGTTCTGGCTGCTTTCTGAATGCTTAGTCATCTGTGGAATGAAAACCATTTAAATTAAGTTTCTCCAGATAACATTGCTTTCTTTTCTCCCCTAACTTAACAAAAACATTCCGAATCAAGCCAGTTTGACAATCTGCTTTAAGCAGCTGCCTAAATCAAAAGTTAGTGAGAGTTAGCCCATGAAACCAGCATAACCACTCAGCACTGAGTCTGGCTGGAAATAAATCCAGGCTGCAGGGCTCTCGGGACAGCTCCTGGATCTAGTCTACTCAGCTAATGGTACACACCCCACCAGAATCTCCTGTGAAATTCCTCTGGAAGAAAAAAATCCTCTCTAGTTGGAAAGGCTTTGTGGAAGGTTGTTATCAATCAGGAAGAAAGAAAAGAAAGCATTTTAATGTGACATTCACAATCAACCAAGGCAAAAACTTCTCCCTACAATATAAAAAGTTACCCTGGACCAATTCCTTGAAGTGTTAAAGGTCAAAAAAAGGAACTTCAAGTCCCTGCAGTTGTTTTTTTTTCCCCCAGGGACTTTGGAATGCCACACACTCCAGAAATACAGGTGAGTCATGTGACGTCATTGTGGGGCTTGTCTCTGAAGTCAACTGAATTCTTAAGCAAACAGAAGTACATGGAAACAGCCTATTCTACAAATGTCATCTTTTCACATCACCTCGGATACATATTTAAGAAATAAAAACACCAAGATCATAATCCTGAAAATTAAAAAAGCACCCTCCCATAAACAAACCAAAAATAACACAATTTTTTTTTTAATATAGTTTAAAGAGCAGGATAAAGAAAAGTAAAGAATTTATTTCTGGGTCTCAAAGTTAATAAACATAATAACATGTTAGGCTGTACCTATTATGCTCACTATTCCAAACTTTTTTTTTTTTAGTTTACAAAATGAATTACTGTCACTTTTAAACATTGTGAAACAGGAAATGGATGTGCACAACTCGACACTTTTCTAGCATTCTTGAACTAATTCACAAATGCAAGAAAATAAAAGAAAAATGGGGGAAATGGTGAATGTAGGTAGTTGGGTGTTAAAAACTAATGCAGGAATGATGTGCATTGTCACAGAAAGAAGAGGGGAAATTCCCCATCCTGTTTTGCGTGCTAAGAGGGTCATTTTTAAAATTTTTATTATAAACACTATTAAATTCAGACCGCTTTTTTGGTTTTTTTTTTTCTTTATCTGAATATACAAGAACATTCATTATCAAATGTTCATCATCAATACTACAAAGAACGAGACACAAGTCGCAAGAAACAATGGAAAATGTTAATAAAGCTGAAAGAATCGTTGAGTATTTTTTTGTTTTTTTTTAGGTTTTTTTTTTTTTAAATTTGAGTTTCTGTAGTTTCATCTTTTTTTGGTATCGAAGTCAGGTTTTTCTGGGCAGAAAAATAAAACTCAGAAGGCAAGGGGGGCAGGGAAAGATACGTGAGAAAAGGCAATTGGCAAATAAAAAAACACTACCACAGCAAAAAAAAAAAAAAGAAGGTGCCACTTGGCAAAACTACTGCACAGGAGTCAATTCGACACCAGGGGCAGGAGTTAGGGATGAAAAGGAGGGTGTGATGAAGAGTCACAAGGTGGGCAAAGCTTAGGGCGAGTTTTACTTCTCAGGGGAAGTCGGCTGCGGGGAAAATGGAGTACTCCCACTTCCATCAGAAAATGAAGGAATCTTGGGGCACATTTTGGTATCTGTATGACTGACCTAATAAGAATTCCCAGGGAACTGTATTTCCAGAGGCACGCTCTTTCCATACCCATCCTTCCACTGTCAGCATTCTCATGCTTCCCTTAATACAAAAACGGCTGGTGGCCGCCATGTCCGACGTGATCATGGGTGAGCGGGGGGAAGGTAAAGAGCGCCATGTGACGAGCAGGGTAGGGATGACACAGTGAGGGGTGAGCATCAGTGCAAACCACTGCAGGGAGAGAAACTGCCTGTGCAAAGGTGGCACCACTCTGATCTCTTTCATCAGCTTAAAATGGTGATCATTCAAACCAAATCTGCAATCATCCTTCCTGTTTCCAAGAGAACCCTTTTGTGTCTCTTTCGTACTTTGCCCCAAGTCAAGGGGATACAATCCTACCATATTCCTGTGTGGGTAGTTTCAATAGATCCCTGCCACTCAGACCAAGTTCTTCCCTGGTTCTAATCACTGTAGAATGGTCACAAGATGTTTCCTTCCAGGAAGCCTCTTTATCAAGCTCTGTTCTGATGATGGCACAGGTTAGTAGACACAGTCTTCCTACTCCTCTTAGCCATCCAGGTATGATGCCATCTTGCCAAATATTTACTTTTTGCATTTCCTTCAAATACACACACCTTCTGGTTGCTTTCCCCTACCTCCCAACACCCACACACAGGAGCATTTTCTAATCATTACTGCAGTGCCGTGCAGAATGTCCATGATCTTGTCAGCTGGTCATCTTCCCCCCTCAGGGCTTTATACCTCTCCCAGAGGCTTTCTCAAACAGAGCAGATGAGACAGGGGACTAAATGCTTATGAGGCCACATGTTGGATTCTAGTACAAGCTGAGAGAACCAGATCACATTTTTCCAGTTTAGAAGCTTATCTCTACTCTACAAACCAGCCAGGCCTAAACAAACAAAGAAAAGCAACAACACTGACTCTGCTCTTCGTCCTCATGGTGACGACCTCAGGCATTACTGCTAATCAAAAGTTAGAACAGAAAAACCATGTATCCTCCCGACACAGCATGGGCCAGTTTATTTTAGGGAAGCTACTTCCCCTGACTTCACAATTATATATTGGGTATGAACGAAATCAATTTCTTCAGTCTTTTGGTGAGCCAGGCATAAACCCATTTTACAGACGAAGAAAATGAGGCACCAAGAGATCTGAACACTTCCCATTTAATCAAAAAAGATGCCATCTTTTCTTTCGGCACAGTTGGCTATGAAGACTGTGAGTTCAGGTAAAATCAGAAAACAGTGTAATAGCACATACTCTTCACTCTTAGATATTCCCAGGCAATAAAAATCACAAATGATTTAACTGAAAGCACTACCTCCCTGTCCCCCATCACTCTCAGGTCTTCTGCATAAGTAAACAAAAAGTTTGTCTCATCCATGTTCTTAAACAATTTTCTCCTCCAGGACAAGAATGTGGTGCCATATGACACTTTGGATAATTGATGCACTGTCCCTAACACAAACACAAAAACCAGACAGAACCAAATCCACTGCAGACACTGGAAGTACTGTGTGGCTGCCCAAGAGCTCCAAAGGTGCTGGGAACACCAACAGTTTAGGAAGTCTACCCTTCATCATGTTCAAGTCCTGTGTATGCCATTCTGGTGTGTGCAGGCTGGGGCCCTGGAAGCCCCAGGCACACACTGCTTCTCTATGTCAGTGACCTTCACTCAGAGTGGCTGTTTTGCTCTCTTGCGCTCACAAGGTGTAATGCTATGGTTACTACCGCAGGTATTCATATGTGGCATGTGACTGATTTGGGGCAAGTGAATGTGTGTCTGTGCACGGGTGTACATGTTTGTATACCTGTGTGTTGTGGGGAGGAGGGGTGGGATAAGGTTAAGGGTTGTAGGATAAGAGCCTTCCACTCCTTAGGGATGCATTCACCACCATGCCTAACTCAGACCTGGTTTTGCAATAGGTTCTGAACATTGCTTACAGCACGGTCTCCAAAGACTGTGCTTCTTGAGACCAAGAGCTGTCACTGGAAAGATGCAAAAGCCTCTAAGAATCCTGCCCTTCTTGCTCCTCAAGCCCTCTTTTGCTGCCTGACTTCCTGCCTGGGAATCAACCTGGTGGGGGTAAAACCAGAAACTGTGGCACTTGCAGAAGCCCAGCAGTGACAGCCCCCAGTGAATACCTGGGGCGACAAGGAAGAGGAGGAATTGTGTCCTAAGCAGTACTGTCCTCAGGGAAGGCAGAGCAAGAGGAGGCAGGGTGGCCTGGGACGAGCAGGGCAACGTGGCGTATTCCTGCCGAGAGGTAGTGAGAGTAAACGAGAGAAACAGAGAAGGACTGCCTGATAGCAGAGGGAGCGAGGGACCAAGGGAGGGAATCTGGCTCCTCAAACCACCAGCAGGAAAATATACAAATGCTTTTATTATGTTCTTTGCGTTTTCCTCTTTAAATTCCTATCATTGTTGAAAATATCCTTCAAGGATGTAAGAGAGGGCAGGGACCCAGGGAGTCTAGGACAGAGGGAAAGGGGCAGGGAAGATGACGGACACCAGGCTGACAGCTGGAGGCAGGGAAGGGTGGCTTCTACCCAGAAAAAAAAAGGGGGGGGGAAGAGAGTATAAAGAAGTGTCCAGATTGGCTGAAATAGCATCCCAAAGAAGAGAAGAGAAGGAGACTCTTATTGTGTTTGCTGATTGCTTCGACCTCCAGTCTGACCGCTTCAGCGTTGAGAAACCCTCCCTCCTGGCCCTGCCTCGACTGGAGCACAGGGTCAGCCGGGATGCGACTGCTGGGAGATCAGTTGGAGGTATCAGAGTGAACACTGCCAGGGCCTTCTGTAGGGGAGGTCACTGATGAAGGGGTAGTAGCATCCTGCCAACCTCCATTAGCCTAGAAGGGAAAAAGGGAGAGAAGTCAGTCCTCTGAGATTGGGTGGCTGTTCTTTGCAGACAATGACAATAAGGCAACTGAGGAAAAGGGCTGAGTACAGTGCCTGGCATGTGGGGACACAGCCAATGGATGGCTATGATTGTGGTCAATAATATCCACCCCCCAACCCCACCCTCAGATGAGTTTGGTCCTCCCAGCGAGCCTCTGGACACAGTATTGGCACGTCCACTTCTCACAGGCTTTGTCATTCAGTCCAGGCCATCAGAGGGAAATTCTGTGTGCTCTAGGATGATTGCGGCCACTCTGCTGGCCAAGGGACCGAGTTCTAGCTCTGACTGGCAATGGTTAGCTATTGGCTCTGGCAAAGCACTCTCCCCTGTTTGGCCTTGGGTACCCCTTAAGAAAAACTGAAAGGGCAGCTTAAATGCTTTCTCAGGTCCTTTCCAGCTCTGGATGTGGCATGTATAATGCGAGCTCAGGCACCTGTTCTATGCAAGGTTCTGTCCTAGATGCTCAAGGGTATATAATGATAGGTTGAGATCCAGTTTATGCCCTCAAGGATGGGTATGAGACAAGCAGATGAATGAACCAGAGTTTCAAGCAGAACCTAACACATGGTACCCCCAGCTGTTATGAAGATTCAAATGAGCGCAACATCTCCTCTTGATGGAGCATTAGCAAAGGCTTCATGGAGGATGAACTCTCTGAGGTAAGCCTTAAAAAGTACAGAGGGTGATGAGATGAATCAAACAGGTAAAACAATGGTGTCAACACCATAGGGACTGGTCTGTATGACTATATCTAAAAGGTGGTGACACAGGAAGCTATAACTTTGATCTATACGTGTAGATCTTCCTTCTAAGACTCTAAATCCAGATGCATTAAAACAGTAATATTGTTCCAAAAGGATTTGTTTTAATGACCACTCCTTTAAAAAATATCCCACCATTAAATAGCTAAACAATGATTTGCTATAGTGGTTAATTCATGACTGCTTATATATTTTAAAGCATTGAACCACAAGTGTGCTAAAAGGCCTCTTTTCCCCAATCACTGTGTTTCTTTGGAGTTAACAGACCCTTGACACTGGAAATGTTAATACCGAACAGACCAGGTTTTAGGCACGTAAATTATTTTTATTGTACCTTCTTCTTTTATTCCCTCAAGTACATGGGGTACCTGGGGTAGGTGTTATTATTGCCATTTGGGACAGACCATGGTTTCTACTCCAGCATAATCCACAATACTTAGGAGCATGGTTGGCACTTAATAGATCCTGGCAAACATCCATTCACATTTCATTCATAAAAAAGCACAGGTGTAAGTAAAAATCGAGCTTCTAGATTACAACTGATAGGACACAGGCTTCCTAACCTTTGAACCAGACTCCTTTTTCTCTGCCCTTTCCATCTATTTGGCTCCTTCTATTATTAGTTCACCCAAATCATGCTCCAATTTTCCCAGGAAAACCAAGGCTTTTAAATCAAAGCAGTTCCCACCAGTTACTTCAACACGAGGGTACAATTTTTTTCCCACACCTCACTATAAGAGCAGATCTGGACACCAAGAGGGCAAAAGGTCCTGGGCAATGCCAAGAACACATTCCTTCAGTCTTGGATCAATGAATACCTGCTCTCAAGTTCAAACCTCCATCTCCAAACCACTGAGTCAGGCAGCTCTTCCCACTGCCCCTCTCTGTTGGAGGACATTTCCCCTGCTGTTTGTGAAAGAGAGATCAGAAAGAGAACAATAAGGATTCTTTCTCTTAGAACAGGAGGTTTTGCTACCTTTTGGGATCCAAGACTCAGAATCTGATCAGTATGATCATAATCAAGGACAGAGTTAATTCAATTTCCTCATTCAGGTTGGTCACAGCAGCAACAATATCTTAGCATCCTCTCTCAACCAAGAATACACATGTTCTTTTGGTACCATTTTTGGCTGAATGACAATAGCAGTTACATTTATTTTTTCCATGAAGAAAATCCTTTAGCATCATTTATCGTTTCGAATGATAAAAGTAAAATGCTAAGTTGCTGCTGCTAAGTCGCTTCAGTTGTGTCCGACTGTATGTGACCCCACAGACGGCAGCCCACCAGGCTCCCTCATCCCTGGGATTCTCAAGGCAAGAAGACTGGAATGGGTTGCCATTTCCAATAAAAGTAAAATATGCTTATATAATGTTTGCAAATAATTGCACATGCAATATAATATTTGAAAATAGGAAAATTGTAGAAAAACAAAGTGTACCATGGCCATAATCCAGAGATAATTACTCTCAGCATTTTGACATATGTCCTAACAATTTTTTAGTATATTTATGAGATAGATAGATAAATTAATTAACTAGTTAAATAGATGGAAGTGTGTGTGTGTGTGTGTGTGTGTGTGTGTGTGTATCTGTGTCTGTTGAAAGTGAAAGTGAAGTCGCTCAGTCGTGTCTGGCTCTTTGCAACCCCATGGACTGTAGCCCACCAGGCTCCTCCATCTATGGGATTTTCTAGGCAAGAATATCGGAGTGGGGTGCCATTTCCTTCTCCAGGAGATCTGCCTGACCCAGGGATCAAACCCGGGTCTCCCGCATTGCAGGCAGACGCTTTCCCAGCTGAGCCACCAGGTAGCGTGGAATTTTAGGAGACATGCCAGGGGCTCCATAAGTACATCACCATAAGGCAGAGAGTCAGGTGCTTGTAAAGAAGATAAAAGTCATGTATTTTAGACTCCACCTGGTATGAGACAAGCAGGGGAGGGAGCTCTCTACATCAGCAAATATCCATGATCTAGCATGTGGCACTGCACTGGAGAAGGAAACGGCAGCCCACTCCAGGGTTCTTGCCTGGAGAATCCCAGGGACCGGGGAGCCTGGTGGGCTACCGTCTATGGGGTCGCACAGAGTCGGACACAACTGAAGCAACTTAGCACCAGCAGCAGCATGTGGCACAAAGACATGTCATTACATTGCTCACAAATAACCACCATGGCTATTATTGAGTCGTACTATAATTCCTTAAAATAACAATAAGTAGTGCCCCAAATGAAGCCATTAGTAAAGAAAATGAACTCCATGGTGTTTCATTAGGAGGGAATTAGCAAAGCACAGTGTATTGACCGGAAGGTTCTAGCAGACTTCTTTTCGAGTCATCTCTGAGTTGAAATAACTCAAACAGCAGACATTCGATCTCTTTTCTTCAAAAGTTCTGTTTTCTCAGACCAGTGCACAGGATGCCAGAGGGGACAGAAAACTCACAGATGGTGGAGACAGGAATTAGTTCAGGCTGATACCAAAACTAGCATTTTAACTATGAGAGTTGGTCTGGTAAAAAAAAAAAATATGTAAGATCTTAAAAATCCTTATTAAAAATAAAGAAATAAAATGAATCTCTTTATCTGTCATTTTTTCACTCTCCCTCCATTCACAAACACAAAGATATAGACACATATGTACACACACACACCTCAGATGGGGTGATCAACAGCTCCAGTGTGCCCAGGACTCAGGGATTTAATGGACTAGGGGGCTTGGAGTCCCAGATCAACCTACCCCAGGGTATCAGCTATGATCCTCAACTTCTTGCCAAATTCAGGACACTGTAGCCTATGAGTTTCAAGTTAGATGAGTGAAAGTACTTTTTAAAACGAACGAGTCTCACACAGGGAAATGCTGAAGGATGCTTGTCTCTCTCTGAAGGTGCTTTCTACCATGGTATATCATCTGCTACTGCAGTTAAAACCTCCATGAGATCAGAAACTGCGAGCAAACCTACCCTAACTGGGTTTTCCATAAATCACTTTGGCTGCCTCAGCTGTATCATTCCGGCTTTAATGTAAGACATTCAGAGGCTGCACCGTCTTGGGAAACAGCTGACCTCGCTTTCTGCCACGTTAACCCCGGGGAGCAATTTCTTTCCTCTTCCTCCACTGTGGGTGAATATTAAGTAGGAAACCCGCCTTTGTGGGTTTATTTATCTCTGGGCACAGTGAGATTGGAAGATGGTCTCATTAACGAACATGGGGTGGATGGGGGTGGGAAAATAAGACTTTCACTTCAATTTTTCTTCTGCACCTAAATTCCTCCTTCACTCTCTGATGCAAACTAGCCTTTAAATGGATACACTCACTTTGTAAAATGCTGATGTCAGAAACCACCCTCATGGGTGACAGGGACAGGAATCTGCAAAGCCAAATATGCCCTTTTTATCCCAAAACCTCTAATGGGAGAGAGTTCGCATTCACACCCAGTTCTTCAGGTTAATTCCGTAGCCTGTGACTTGGGTAAAAAGACTTGATGTATCTTTTAATTCTACTGGGGGAAGCCTAAGTCAGCAGCAGGCTCAACCTGGAACATCATGGGAGAGGAGGCTAATGGAATATTAAATTAGGACAAACTTGCAGCAAATTTTCTAGTTAAGAAAATCCGGACTTTCAAAACACAAATTCAAGGTATTTGGGAACAAATCATTTTAGGAACAAAAATGACTACTCTATGCTCTATCCTAATGAGTTTGGCACCTAATTTGATAGACACCAAGTTTTCCCAGAACCCCATCTAATGCATCCATTAGGCAAAGCACTCCTGTCGAAGGAGGCAGAGGAAGCTAGTGATGGAGAAGGGGAGGGAGGAATGGTGGGTGGCAAAACCCACACATTCACAAGAGCACAGAACTGCCGTTGAGGGCCTGACTTTCCTTTCCTCTGACACCATCCCTGAGTCAGAACTCAGAGGGCCACCTGCCTCTCCCCCATTGTTGTGGAGCCAGTACTGCTGGTAGCCCAGAGTAGCGGCTGTTGGGCTGAGAGCCACTGGTCCCATCCTCCGCTTTTTCCTGCTCTTCCTCTGAGCTTATCTTAGCAGCACTCAGTTGATGCAGAGAATTCATCACCTGATGTGACAGCCCAAGTGAGTCCGGCACTAAGAAACTCTCATTTGCAACCCAGAAATACGCTGAGGTGCCACAAACCGGCTGATGTCAGCACCGAGGCGAGCTCGATCTGCATATGGGCCAAGTGCCATCAACAGCAATGCCTTCAGCGTGGGTGAGGAGGTGGATGTGCTCCAGGTCCGCAATCACCCTGGCCCTGCTAGGGCCGGCCAGGAAGAAAAACAGAGACATGGATGCACCCTCCCCCCCAACCCCCTCTACACACACCCACCCACCCACCACACACACACACACACACACACACACACACACACAGAGTCACCACTTATCAGGGGAGACATCAGCTCACACAGTGGAGTCATACCCTAGATCCAACACTGGTCCATCAAGATAGGACTACGTTTTCCCAATATGCATCAACTTTCCCCAAGATTATACCATGAGCACTTACCAACGAATGCTCTGGGATGAAAAGATGCTATTGGAAAGCCCCCCAGGGGACAGAGGATTCAAAATTTCCCTGGGAAATTTCACAACAGTAAACAGATCCATGCCTATTCCGCCACCCCTCCAATCCTCTCTCCAGTTGCCCGAGCAGCATGATCTTTCAAAAACGTAGTTCTGATCATGTCACCTCTCTGTTTAAACCTTCAATGGCTTCCTACTGGTATCAAGATGAGGTTCAATGTCCTTATTAGGTCTACCATGTCCTTGACGTTGCTGACTCTCCAACTCAATGCTCATGCTTAATATTCCAATATATCAGTCTACTTAGACATTCCCACAACAGAGCTATCATTTCATGCCTGTTTCCTTTCCCTTGAATGTGGTGCCCCACTCATCTATTTTCGAGCTACTCTCTTCTTGACTGTTTCTCAAGATTGAGGTTAAGTATCCTTGCACCTGTACTGACCCCCGGCAACTTCTCCTTTGCCTACAAGTCCTGGCAGGCACCCTGGAATTGCACAGCAACTGTCATGCCATACTGCATTCATCCTTTCACAAGGCTCACTCCCCTACTAGACCATGAGAACAGGGCTATGAAGTTTATCTTTGATGCTAAAGTGCTTACCACAGTGCTTGACACAGTACAGATTTTAATAACGATCTCTTGGAGGAACCTAAGAAGTAAATAAACCTTTAAAGGCACTGTAACATCCATCCTCCACCATGGGTGTGGACAGACAGTAGGGTGTCTGTACCTCCACAGATCAGTTTAACTATGTGTAAGGAGCTGTGTACACCTAGAAACTATTCAAGACGCAGAGCAGAGGTAGCACCAGGGTTCAAGGTAGCTTTGACATCTAGAAAGTGGACTTTTCTCTTGCTAATAAGTAGGCATCAAGGAGATCAGGCACTTCATACTTTTCCCAAACAAATAACTATGATTCATATTTATATTGTTCTGTTTTCTTTTGGGGGAGAGCAGTTGAGAAAGACACTAGATCCTGCCTATTGCAATTCCATCTCAACAAGGAGTGTTCTCCACTAGGCACAAGGAATAGGACAATGTCCTACCTTAAAGTCTCGTAGTCACCTCAGGCATCCTGGGAATCAGAAAAAGGCACAGAACAGATACAGTCCCTAAGTGGCCTGTAGGGTTTGCCCATCTCTAGTCTCTCCAGGCCTGAGACCCACATGCAGCTTCAGCTTCTACCCTGGGACCTGGGAATGGAGTTGCCAGATAAAATACAGGATGCTCTGTTAAATTTGAATTTTAGATAAACAGCAAATAACTTTTTACTGTGAGTATGTCCCATGCAGTATTTTCATTTGGTAAATCTGGGCAACCCTATCTGGGAAGAACATGTACTATCAGCCAATCAATTCGCATTCTAGCCTAGTTGAGCCAGAACAATTGTGCTGTTTTTCTTGCTTTGACCTTTTGCACCTGCATCTTCATACAGGGAGTCTTCCCGGTGGCTGCGACCACCTCTGTCAAGCTAATCAGCTTCTGCTTAAGTTTCCTATTTATCGCAGTTCATTTAAGAATGAAGTAGTGATATACACACACTGCTGCTGCTGCTAAGTTGCTTCAGTCATGTCCGACTCTGTGCAACCCCATAGATGGCAGCCCACCAGGCTCCCCCGTCCCTGGGATTCTCCAGGCAAGAACACTGGAGTGGGTTGCCATTTCCTTCTCCAATGCATGAAAGTGGAAAGTGAAAGTGAAGTCGCTCAGTCGTGTCCAACTCTTAGCGACCCCATGGACTGTAGCCCACCAGGCTCTTCTGTCCATGGGATTCTCCAGGCAAGAGTACTGGAGTGGGGTGCCATCGCCTTCTCCGATACACACACTACTATATAAAAAACAGATAAACAACAAGGACCTACTGTATAGCACACAGAACTATACTCAATATTTTGTATTAAGTTATATGGAAAAAGAATCTGAAAAATTTATATATATACACACACACACATATAATGAAATCACTTTGCTATACATCTGAAACCAACGCAACACTGTAAATCAACTATGCTTCAATTAAAAAAAGAATGAGGAAGTAACTTGCTCTTGCAAATGAAAACCTGCTCTGGAACTTAAGCCCACCAATTGCCTCATCACATTTCCCCACAGCCAATCTTCTGCCTGAATTATCCCATGCCACTGGCTTTAGGATTCCTGTTTCCATGGCCCTCTGCCAGGTGGGGGTATTCTCTCTGACTGCCACTCACCACTAGGTCAGTCCCTGGTGACCTTACATCCAAGTGATACCACCATACCCCATGCTAGTCTGATTCCCACCAAAGCCTCTTGAGCCCTGAGATTTTGCTGTGAAAATCTACAAGTTAAGAAAGTTGAGCAGTGTCATCAGCCATTCCTGGTAGAGAACAAATAACCTGGAAGAGAACCAACATTAGCAGTCTGAGCGGCTCTGAAGAAATAAGAGAGTTCCCATCGCCAAAGTGAGACTGCTTCTTACTCTATAGTGGAGCCAACTGAGCGGTTCTGTGCCTTTGCCCACCCCTTCCTCTGGTCTCTAGGAACCCATATCTTCTTTCATGGCCCGGCCTGAGCACTGCCTCCTTTCTGCAAGTTGTTGCAAGGTGAACCCTCACCAACTTCTCTAAATTCCAGTATGACTGACTTTTTGACTGTTCATGTTGACATTTAACCACATGCAGCTCTTGGTAAGCACCAGATCTTATTCACTGCAATCCTTTAATTCTTAAGTTCTACAAATAAGCATTCAGTGCCCACCTCATACTATGTACTAGGCATACGATGGTAGATACAACACATTTTTAAAAGATGTGGTGTCTGCTCTCATGAGGCTTGCTGTCTTGTGGGAAATAAGACATTCAATACATCGTCAAAACAACACAGATTCCAGGTAGTAATAAGTGCTGTGAGAGGGAACAGCAGGGATCTGAGGTTGGGGCTTCTGAAAAGTCAACCTAAAAGTGAACAGAAAACAGACAAGTAGAGAGCCGGGACACAGAACCCTCCAGGCAGAAGAAGAAACCTGTCCAAGGGCTCTGAGGACCTGAAGAAGATCAGAAAGAGGGGGGCAGAGGAGTAGAGTGGTGAGCGCACCAGGGTGGGGCTGGAGAATGGGATGGGTTGTTCATGTCAAAGTCTGCAGGACAGTGAAGGGCTTTGATTTTAATCCTCAGAGAGATGATAAATCATTAGCCACAAGCCATTAGAAGACAAGGATCATGCCTGACCATGCAGCTGCTCAATTAAGTACTTGAGTTGAATGAATAGAAAAATGAAAGCTTCCTTTGGGGCCTATCCCTGTGACTACAAGTCTGTCTGGCTGCTGGTGCCCATGCTGACTTTGTAATTATGCAGGAATCCTAATGGTAATTCTCTTACTTTGCTTGATGAATACATAATAGGACACAAGTCAGTGCAAACTCCTATTCTTACCTCTCAAGTCAGAAACCTAGGACTCAGAAACAAGAATTTGCCAAACTTCACCACCACTATATGCCATAGCTTTTGGACATTTCAAGTTTCAAAAGCTTGTGGTGTATTACATGTAGAGCATGGCTGCTACCAATCTCAGGGCTGAAGGCAGACGACTCACGCTCTTAAGTTCACCTTCGGGGAATCCTCGTGCTGTTTCTCAAGGTGATAGAACCTATGATCCACAAGACCAGCCTCAAAGAAGTCTTTCAGGCGATTCTACCACCTTCTACTCCAAAGCCTCAACCTACCTTAACAAACTTGGTTTTGAACAAGACAAACTCTATTCTTCTGGGGTCATACTTCTGAGAAAGCACCGTGTGTCCTGCTATCTCTCTAGTTTATACATTATGTCGTCCACTGGTGATGTCAGCTCCTGAGCTTAGACCTATAGTAAGATGGGAACCCCAAACCAAGTTTGTTTGGTATGATTGTGAGCTCTTTTAGTGCAAATCATTATGTCTAACCTTTTGCAGCATGCTCTCAAGGGCACTCAATCAAAAGCCAACTGCAAAACTGCAGCACCATTACAGTGCACCATTCTGCCAGAAGCCAGCGACACACGACGGAAATGACGTGTATGTCAACTCAGATCAAGATCTATTTTGGCACCTCCCGAGTTTCACCCTTTTCTAATTCATCAGTTGTGAAGGCCCAGAATTAACACTGCCACGTAAGGTGCTTGAGACACAGAGGACGGTCTGGATTGAACCTTCCATAGCTTGTACAGGCTATGAGGTAGTATACATTTCCAAGTTTAAGGCTGGGATGCTTTGCGGTTTCTCTCTGAAGTGCAAATAGGACAGTTATATACAACACTTCCATGTCTCACAGACTTAGGGGATCCTTAGGTTAAATGCATACACAGGAAGTGAAAACTGCAAATTTATTTTATTTAACTTTTTAGAGACAAAGAAAAATAAGCTCAGCTTGCTTTAGCTAAATAGAAGTGTCTTTGTGCAGAAAGATATTTATATCTGAATAAACATCCTCTACGCCCAGATCTACAAAATCAACACACACACACACTTATACACATCTACAAACTGTACAAAAACATGGAAAACTTCCACACACTTTATCATATTGATGTAGCGCTAATACATGTTCAGAAAATACTTATAGCACCTAAAACTGTGCATACACACAGAGAAATACTGCAGATGCTGGAGAAGTATAGCTCTATTAAGACAACAGATAATTATATTTACTCATATAGCCAAATATGAAAAATTCAAATGAAGGATTTTTTTTTTTTACTCTCAGTATAAATTAACTGATTGGCTGATACAGACAGCCCCAGATTCTTCATTTTATTTTCATAACCTTTGATTTTGCCCTGGCTTTGTTGAAAGGCTGTTATCTACTCAGGGCACTCACAGGGACTGTATACACACCTGAACAACAAACGGTGGCTCGCTATGAAACAGACATAACTCGTGGTGTAAACCTCGAGGATATTTACCATCACGCAGGAAGCTAAAGCCTCTTACACTTTCCTGACCATCCAAGAGACAGCAATTACCCCAGATTATCAGACCAACAATGACATGCTGCGTAAAGAGAGACACCGAGCCAACTTCACATCCCAAAGACTGGCATATTCAAGTACACTTAGGACATTAATAGCAATTTACGTGCCATCACTGAGACAAAGCCACAAAGGCTCCGTTGGCAGCCTCTTATTTTGAAGCCTATTATTTGTGGGAGTTACAGGCTATAATCACAACAGAAACTTTCAAAACCCTTATCTTCCGTGACGCACCAAATCTATTTCAGAGCCATAATTGCCATGTCACCGGAGAGTCTGCTGCTTAATGCACTCAAATGCCATTTAGTGTTTGCAGGGTCATTACAGCTAACAGAAGGATGGGGGTAGGGTGGGATGCTGGGAAGTAGCAGGGGAAAGGCAGACAGAGAATGTTGAGGGCAATGTGCTAGAAAGGGGAATGAGGCTCCACTGTGCTTTATTTAGGGGATGATCCTGTTGTTTTGAGAATTCTATTTACCTCCAAAATGAGGGCAAGTGCTTGGAAACTGCATATTCAAGAATGAATTATTTTGACACCACCCCAGATATCTTCAGTGGATGCTGGCGGATAATCTCTTTCATTCTGAGATTCTCATCCAAGTATAAAAGTGGGATGTTTTTTAAATTTTAATTTTTTTTCCCTTTTAGATTGTCCCAGCAATCTGTGCAGCGGAAATCTTCCAGCTGTGCAGCGGGCTCAGGAGTCTGACTTGGCTTTTCTGTATGTGTTCTGCCAGGGAATGAGAAAGGCAGACAAGGGGACTGATGATGGTGAAATGTCAAAATTCAATCATCTAGAAGAATGTGCTGCCTTTCAGATGGTAAAAGAAGATGCAAGGAGACAGATAGAGGCTCCAAAATATGAGAAAACATCTAGTCACTCAAAAGACCATTTTTCAGACTTAAGTTTAGCTAAAGTCATAAGTAAGCTTTTAAATTATATGTAGCTTTATTTCTTCCACCTGGCTATAAACTAGTCAATGACTTATTGGGCAACTCCTAATTCTTAGGGGAATACTAAACATGGGATAAATCTTCAAGGAAAGTTTTGACAGACTAATGTATCTCTAGGTTCTTTTGGACAACTATTGATTTCTATTTTATAGTCCTGAGTTTTCCCATACACTAGAAATACAGAAAATGTCATGCTAATTCAGTTTGCAGCATTCAGATTTCTTTTAAGATCACTTAGTTTTCCTAGGGTAACTATCCAGCTTTCACTCTGAAGAACTTTCCACAGAAACAGACAGAATGAGACCTGGGGCCTTATTCCTCATGCATCCTCCTCTGTTGAGAAACAAAATTTTCTCTATTTTCTAAATACTGACCGACTGAGAAATGGAATTATATCCTTGTTATGTAAGCCTCTGAGTGTTTGAGTATCTCCTTTGGAGGCGTGGGTGAGTAGTGGCAGGCCATGCAGACAGGGGTTCTCGCTGCAGCAGACTTGGGACACGCAGCGTGTGGCATAAGCTCTCTTGGGAGGAGGTCACCATTAGACCCCCCATTCCCAGGGACGGGGGAGCCTGGTGGGCTGCCGTCTATGGGGTCACACAGAGTCGGACACGACTGAAGCGACTTAGCAGCAGCAGCAGCAGCAGAGTCACCAAACAGACTACCCACAAACTGCAGAACAATTATACCAAAGAAATTCTCATACTGTTAAGAAAGTTTTAGGACCCACAACCTGGGGATCTGGCAAAGGGACTGAAACTCCCAGGGAACTTGACTTTGGAGGCCAGTGGGATTTGATTACAGAACTTCCACAGAATTGGGGTAACAGACTCTTGGAGGGCACAAACAAAACCTCGTGCACACCAGGACCCAGGAGAAAGGAGCAGTGACCACACAAGAGACTGAGCCAGACTTGCCTATGAGTGTCCAGGAGTCTCCAGCAGAGGCGTGGGTCAACAGCAGTCTACTGCGGGGTCAGGGGCACTGAATAAAACAGTGCACGAGAAAGTCCTTTTGACGGAGGTTGCCATTACCGCCATTACTCCTAGTATAGTTAGGCCTCAGGCCAAATAACAGAAAGGGAACACAGCCATGCCCATTAATAGAAAACTGCATTAAAGATTTACTGAGCATGGCCCTGCCCATCAGAACAAAACCGGATTCCCCCACAGCCAGTCTCTCCCATCAGGAAGCTTCCACAAGTCTCTTATTCTTATCCATCAGAGGGCAGACAGGATGAAAACCAAAATCACAGGAAACTAACCAAACGATCACTTGGATCACAGCCTTGTCTAACTCAATGAAACAATGAGCCCTGCCATGTAGGGCCACCCAAGATGGATGGGTCATGGTGGAGAGTTCTGACAAAATGTGGTCCACTGGAGAAGAGAATGGCAAACCACTTCAGTATTCCTGCCTTGAGCACCCCATGAACAGTATGAAAGGCAAAAAGATATGACACTGCAAGATGAACTTTCAAGGTCAGTAGGTGCCCAATATGCTACTGGAGACGAGTGGAGAAATAGCTCCAGAAAGAATGAAGAGATGGAGCCAAAGTGAAAAAAACGTGCAGTGGTGAATGTGACTGGAGATGGAAGTAAAGTCCAATGCTGTAAAGAACAATATTGCACAGGAACCTGGACTCTCAGGTCCATGAATCAAGGTAAATTGGAAGTAATGGAATGAGATGGCAAGAGTGAACATCGACATTTTAGAAATTAGTGAGCTAAAATGGATGGAAATGGGCAAATTTAATTCAGATGACCATTACATCTACTACTGTGGGCAAAAATCTCTTAGAAGAAATGGAGTAGCCCTCATTGTCAACAGAAGAGTCCGAAATGCAATATTTAGGTGCAATCTCAAAAACGACAGAATGATCTCTGTTCGTTTCCAAGGCAAACCATTCAATATCACAGCAATCCAAGTCTATGCCCAAACCACTAATGCCGAAGAAGCTGAAGTTGAATGGTTCTATGAAGACCTACAAGACATTCTAGAACCAACACCAAAAACAGTTGTCTTTTTCATCATAGGGGACTAGAATGCAAAAGTAGGAAGTCAAGAGATACCTGGAGTACCAGGCAAGTTTGGCCTTGAAGTACAAGATGAAGCAGGGCAAAGACTAACAGAGTTTCGCCAGGAGAATGCACTGATCATAGCAAACACCCTCTTCCAACAACACACTCGACACATGGACATCACCAGATAGTCAATACCAAAATCAGACTGATTATATTCTTTGCAGCCAAAGATGGAGGAGCTCTATACAGTCAGCAAAAACAAGATCGGGAGTTGACTATGGCTCAGATCTTGAACTCCTTATTGCAAAATTCAAATTAAATTGAAGAAAGTAGGGAAAACCACTAGACCATTCGGATATGACCTAAGTGAAATCCCTTACGATTATACAGTGGAAGTGGCAAACAGATTCAAGGGATTAGATCTGATAGATAAAGAGTGCCTGATGAACTATGGACAGAGGTTCGTAACATTGTACAGGAGGTGGTGACCAAGACTAACCCCAAGAGAAAGAAAGGCAAATGGTTGTCTGAGGGGCCTTACAAATAGCTGAGAAAAGAAGAGAAGCTAAAGGCAAAGGAGAAAAGGAAAGATAAACCCATCTGAATGCAGAGTTCCAAAGAATAGCAAGGAGAGAATAGAAAGTCTTAAGTGATCAATACAAATAAACAGAGGAAAACAACAGAACGGGGAAAGACTAGAGATCTCTTCAAGATAATTAGAGATACCAAGGGAACATTTCATGCAAAGATGGGCACAATAAAAGAGAGAAACAGTATGGACCTAATAGAAGCAGCAGAGATTAAGGAGAGCTGGCAAGAATACATAGAAAAACTACACGGAAAAGATCTTGACCCAGATAACCATGATGGTGTGATCATTCACCTATAGCCAGACATCCTGAAATGCAAAGTCAAGTGGGCCTTAGGAAGCATCACTAAGAACAAAGCTAGCGGAGGTGATGGAATTCCAGCTGAGCTATTTCAAATCCTGAAAGATGATGCTGTTAAAAGTGCTGCACTCAATATACCAGCAAATTTGAAAAACTCAGCAGTGGCCATTGGACTGGAAAAGGTCAGTTTTCATCCTAATCACAAAGAAAGGCAATGCCAAAGAACGTTCAAACTACCATACAATTGCACTCATCTCACACGCTAGCAAAATAATGCTCAAAATTTTCCAAGCCAGACTTCAACAGTACATGAACTGAGAACTATCAGGTGTTCAACATAGATTTAGAAAAAGCAGAGGAACCAGAGACCAAACTGCCAACATTTGCTGGATCATAGAAAAAGCAAGAGAGTTCCAGGAAAACATCTACTTCTGCTTTACTGACTACACCAAAGCCTTTGACTGCGTGGATGACAACAGAGTATGGAAAATTCTTAGAGACGGGAATACCAGACTCCTGAGAAATCTGTATGCAGGTCAAGAAGCAACAGTTAGAACTGAACATGGAATAACAGACTAGTTCCATATTGGGGAAGGAGTCCATCAAGGCTGTATACTGTCACCCTGCTTATTTAACTTATATGCAGAATACATTATGAGAAATGCTGGGCTGGAAGAAGCACAACCTGGAATCAAGATTGCTGGGAGAAGTATCAGTTAATCTCATATATATAGATGACCCCATCCTTATGGCAGAAAGCAGAGGATCTAAAGAGCCTCTTGAAGAAAGTGAAAAGGGAGAGTGAAAAAGCTAGCTTAAAGCTCAGCATTCAAAAAACAAAAGATCATGTTATCTGGTCCCATCACTTCATGGCAAATAGACGGAAAAACAATGGAAACAGTGACAGACTTTATCTTCTTGGACTCCAAAATCACTGCAGATGGTAACTGCAGTCATGAAATTAAAAGATGCTTGCTCCTTGGAAGAAAAGCTATATCCAACCTAGACAGCATATTAAAAAGCAGAGACATTACTTTGCCGACAAAGGTCCTTGTAGTGAAAGCTATGGTTTTCCCAGTAGTCATGTATGGATGTGAGAGTTGGACCATAAAGAAAGTTAAGTGCTAAAGAATTGATGCTTTTGAATTGTTTTGTTGGAGAAGACTTGAGAGTCCCTTGGACTGCAAGGAGATCAAACAAGTCAATCCTAAAGGAAATGAGTCCTGAATATTCATTGGAAGGACTTATGCTGAAGCTGAAACTTCAATTATTTGGCCACCTGATGTGAAGAACTGACTTCACTGGGAGAGACTCTGATGCTGGGAAAGGTCGAAGGCAGGAGGAGAAGGGGATGACAGAGGATGAGATGGTTGGATGGCATCACCGACTCAATGAACATGAGTTTGAGCAAGCTCCAGGAGTTGGTGAAGGACAGGGAAGCCTGGTGTGCTGCAGTCCATGGGGTTGCAAAGAGTCAGACATGACTGAACTGAACTGAGTGACTGAACTGAACTATGTAAGTTCTTAGAAATGAATAAGAAAAATATGAACATTTTAAGAATGCATATAAAAGACTAACAGATGAAAAATGTTTAATCTCATTAGTAAATCAGAGATACAAATTAAATTAATCTAAAAATGAGATGCCATTATATAATGTGATAATTGACAAAGACTGAAAGACTGCTAAAACATTGTTACTGAGAATATGAGGAAATGGAAAGGATCAAAAATGCTTGTGGGAATGATAAATTAATAGGCATTTCCAGGAGAAAAGTTTACAGTACATCACAAAGGCCTTAGATTTTTTCATATGCTTTGATCCAGCAACTCCATTTCATAGAATTTGTTCAAGGAAATAATGCAAAATATGCACTGAATTTTCTGTACTATGATGTTTACCATGGTGTTATTAATAATAGTGATAAAAAAAGAAAAAAGCTTAAATGTTCTACAGGAGAGACTGATTAAATAAATTATGGACTTTCCCAGTAACAAGCTCTTATGCAGCTATTAAACTTATGTTTGAGAAGAATGTTTAATGATATGGAAAATATTCATAATATATTTTTAGTAGAATAAGTAGGTTACAAAATGATGTGTTCCATGTGATCCTAACTTTTCTACACCCACACAAAACAATACTTATACACAAGATGCTAGGAGGCTGCCAAGCACAAAGTTAACAGTGATTTTCTTGCATTCTCTAAATTTTCCACATTAAGTATTGGTAATAAAAAAGTAAATATAAAATTGAAACAAAGCATAGGAAGGAAAGTTCATATCTCATTTAGATCTTAATCTTCCATGTTTGAAAGGTCATGGCCAACCTCCAGAGCTCATTGGACAAAAGACTAGTGCAATTAATGGTCTAATCTAGGTCTGAGGAAAAAAGATAGAGGTTAAGAGAGACTCTTTTGCCTGGAGAAGAAAGCGTTAGCAGGTGATTTCACAACTCTCTCAAAATATAATTACCTGTGAAGAGTCTTAATCAATTGTTTTTCCCATTCTACAAAAA
Source organism: Budorcas taxicolor (assembly GCF_023091745.1). Taxonomy (NCBI): domain Eukaryota; kingdom Metazoa; phylum Chordata; class Mammalia; order Artiodactyla; family Bovidae; genus Budorcas; species Budorcas taxicolor. Next base: position 4,612,297 of record NC_068912.1, read on the forward strand.
TAGGGTCAAAGGAAGGAGGTTAAACATAGCAATTAACTTGGACGAGATGGAGAGCTGCTTGAGAAGAAGCACTTGATCTGCTTTATGTTTTCTGTTGTGCCCCAGTGCCACGGCAATAACTGGTTAATAATAAATTCCAAGCAAATGCCTGCTGATCTACAGAGTGAATGAATGAATAAATGACTAAATAAATAAATGAAGGAATTGCAGATTCAGCTCAAGTCCTCAGAGACAACACCTGCCCCAGAGAAAAGTATGAGGAAGAGAAGAAACAGAAACAGGTATCTGGTCTTTGAACACACCCCTTAAAGAGTTCTCAGGGGAAATCGTAAAGATTATTGGGTAACAGGATATATATGTAAGTTGGAGGTAAAAATGGGTACAAGGATGTGATAAATAGAAATAAAAAGAAGGAAAACCATTCTCTAAAGGGAAGACTCTGGACCACAAACACAAAAACATTTAGTGGTTCCAGACAGACAGAAAATCCAGCCACAAGCTGGTTACTAATTTAAAACAATAAAATAAGAAAAAAAATAAAGAAAAACCTCTTGACAATAGGTTCAAGTAGTTCACTGCAAAAAGCAGGCATTATGAACTGCTAGGCACTAGGTCTGATTGCAGGCTGAAATCCAAACTAGAATCCTCTTCAGAAACCTAGGCCTGAGAGGAAGTAAAGAATCGACTATTCTCCAATACAAAATATAAAGGTAAAAAAATAAAATGATAAACAACAAGCCTCTCCTGTACAGTACGGGGAATTCTGCTTAATAATCTGTAATAATGTAAATGGGGGGAAAAAAACTTGAGAAAGAATAGATACATGTTTGTGTATAACTGAGTCACTTTGCTGTATGCTTGAAACTAACACAACATTGTTAATCAGTTATACTTCAATGTAAATTAAAAATTTAAAGAAAAAAATAAATAGAGAAAATATTGCCCAAATCCAGATTTCTGGAGTCTCTTTAAAAATAGAGAAAACAGAACTCCCATTCCAAGCCCCGTGCAGTAAGTAAATACTACGTAGGAACTAGAAAGAACTTCTGGGAGGAGATAATCCTCATCTAAACCCTGTAAGCTGAGTAGGATGATGAATGCTTTCTCCTTGCCACGGGTTCTGGACCATGGATTCTACTGCTTGAGGATTTTAACTACCAGCAATTGTTTCCAGGAAAGGCCAGGCTTACAGGGACAAGGGGGTTAAAAAAAAAAAAACAAAACCAACATTTACAGTCCCAGGCACTTGTAGAATGTGATCTGGAGAAGTACCAGGGCAGATACTTGGTGACTTTCAGCAGCAAAAAAACAATTAAACTAGACAAAGAATGAAAACTGACACCTGTAGGCATGTTTCTTCAACCTTTAGATTTTTGTTGCTGTTGTTGAGATACTTGATTTTACCATCCTCTAAACTTTGTTTGTTTTACATTTTTAAAATATCCTAATTATTTTAATAAGCTTGAATTAAATAAGCTAGTGCATTTAAAATGCCTAACACATGGGAAGAAGTCAGTAAGTGTTAGTTATTAATACAATTATTAAATGTCATTTTAGTCTGTTAATTTTCTCTTCTTATTGATTTTTAATTGTTCTTTAATTTACTGCTTTATACCACTTCCTTATTTTATTACTACTTGATCTGTTTTATAATTTTTGTAAGTATGTTCTCAGTGGATGCTATTTATTTCAGCCACTCATTCTAGCTTATTTTATGTCTTAATTGTTCTCTTTAACTGCTTGTGTATCATAATTGCCTGAAACCTTCATTTTGCCATTTCACATGCAATTTTCTCCATCTCTGGCCATTTTTATCCTTTCATTGCCTACTTTCTTCTTAATTATGTTTCTCTTGTTTCCTGGATCTTTATACTTTGCCATTATTTTCTTCTATTTTTTAGCCTCATTCATCCATAGATGAATAAAGCTTGTTATCCTTGTTATCCATGTACTTTGTTGCACTTATTCATTTAACTTATTTTTGAAAATTTTTACTCATTTCAATTATTAAAAATGCCAAGTATTAAGTGTTGACAAAGAGGGACACTTGGTAGAGGTCCTGGCCCTATGAAGCAGGGTGGCTCCCTCTTATCTTTTCTATTGATCTAGAAAAACTGTTACTTCTATAGTTAATGCCCCAGTTTCCTCAATGCTCATCTTCCATCTTGTGTATGATAACTGGATCCCTGGCTAAGCTGGCTAACCAAATATGACACAGTATGCTATAGAGTAAGCTGTATCCAGGTAAGGACTTTCTATATAATTTTTAGATTTATTTTTAATAAAAGAACTAATCAATCTTAAGCCTTCTAGATGCTACCTACCCTGATAAGATATATAACAGAAAAGTCATAACTGAGTTCTTATAGCTCTTTCCCACCTCAGCCTGGCCCCAAAATATAAATTATCAGGAAACATAATGGATTCTCTTACTGTAAGGTTCTTGCCACCTCAATTAAGCGTTTAAGGACTAGGGTTTCAAAGGTCGGTCTGGATAAAGGGGAAGAACAGAAGCTTTGTAGTTAGACCATCTTGGGTCCACACCCTGGCTCAATCACTGACTAGCAGTTTGATCTTGGGCAAACCACTTAACCTCTTTGAGTCTCCATTTTCTCATCTCTAAAATGGAGATGAGAATGTTTATAAAGACACTGGTCTAAACTGAAAAACTGAAAGTGTTAGTCTCTCCATTGTGTCTGATTCTTTGTGACCCCATGGACAGGCTCCCCTGTCTATGGAATTCTCCAGACCAGAATACTGCTGGAGAGGATAGCCATTCCCTTCTCCAGGGAATCTTCCCTAATAGGGGAATGAACCCAGGTCTCTTGCACTGCAGGCAGATTTTTTATCGTCTGAGCCCAGATTCTTTACCAGGAAAGCCCCTAAGAAAACTGGAGTGGGTTGTCATAGGGCACTCAATAGATATTATGAGTTAGTATTCTTAGTATAGACATGGATATTGGTGGAGGCTCAAGTTATCCCCAGAACATTAAGCATGTAATTAATTGTGCTTTTGTTCTTCTACGCCTCTAAAAAGGCACAGAACCTTCAGTTGTTATGCTGGGTCCCTGTATCCTGAGTTCTGATGAGAGAGGGAGAAACTTCCCTCATCAGAACCTCATTCTCTTACTGTTAGAGCATCCTCTAGGCCCACAGGCTGCCTGAGCCTGACTTACACACTCCCAGGCTAGATCAGTTCCTGAAGGAGAAATAGAGCATGATTTTAGATGGCTGTGTGAGTTCGAGAAACTAATAAGCTCACAGAAGTTTGGGGGAGGTTTCAGAAAATGAATTTGACTTCAAACTAAAAGACACTAGAGAAGAAAGGGAAGAAATGGCAAAAGATTAAACGGGGAGAAATGTAATTTCTTACAAGTGAGGAAATCATATTACAATTTAACTTCCAAACATCATTAGTCTCTACGTCTACATAGATTTCGAAAGTTCTTAGTATGGAAGAGGGCTGTAAGTCTTAAAAGCCTTAAAAGCAGGCACATCAAGTCAGAACCGAAAGCAAATGTAGAATAAACCATCTCATTCCATTTTAAATGGGCCTTTTTGGGTATGAGATAGAGTGAAGGGGTGGGAAGTAGCTAGGGCTGGAAAGAGGAGGGGAACATCTGACAGGCTGGAAAAGAACAGGCTCTTCTGTGGATAACTTGGTGCTCAGTCCATGCTTCCTTTGCTTCTTTTTTGATTGTTTTGTAAACTATGAGAAAGGGGTAGACCCAAGAAAGGGAACGTAAGAAATTTAGATGCAAGTATATTTCATTTGTCAAAACTTAGAGAATACAGGCTTACTGTTTTTACATTTAATTGTGTAAAATTTTACCTCAGAAGAGAAAAAAAAATACAAACAAATATCAAACTCCAGTAAATGATATACTTACCAGTAGTATTTATTTAGGTGAAAGTGCACTGTTGTCTTTGAAATGCACCCAAAAAAGAAAAAAAAGATGGACTGATAGATAGGTACAAGGACACAGACATGAAAGAAGGATGAATGATGAGGCCAGTGGAGTAAAACATTAACGACGGCATCTAGGTGGTAGGTATACAGGTAAGTTTTGCTATAAAATTCTTCTAAATTTCCTATATGTTGGAAAATTTCAAAATAAAACTGGAAAAATTTTTTAAAAAAAAGAATCTTTAATGCAAAGATAGCTACATAATTCCTTTTCTTAGGGAAGTCTTAGGCAGTGTTGAAAGGCTTTACCCATAGAACAGAGCTTCTCAAACTCAATGTGCTTAGGAATCACCATGGGACCTGGTTAACATGTGAAATCTGATTTAAGAGTTTGGGTGAGGCTTGGGATTCTTCACTAGTCTCAAGCTCCCAGGTGCTGCAAAGGATGCTGACTTGGGAGGAAGGAACATCTAAGCAGAGGCTGCCAGCAAAGACTGGTCATCTGAGAGGTCCAAAACAGAAACTGGCCCTAATTCCCAAAGGGATTTTAGTGAAAGTGAAAGTGAAGTCGCTCAGTCGTGTCCAACTCTTTGCGACCCCACAGACTGTAGCCTATCAGGCTCCTCTGTCCATGGGATTTTCCAGGCAAGAGTGCTGGAGTGGATTGCCATTTCCTTCTCCAGGGGATCTTCCCGACCCAGGAATCGAACCCTGGTCTCCCACATTGCAGGCAGATGCTTTATCGAAAGAAAGGCTTAAATCAAGATGAATTCAAAGACATGTCTAACTTAAGCTTGGAAAATTATTAGATTAGATGATTAGGAGTGGACAGAGTTGGAAATTGCTGCAAATAGAACCATACTAAATGTTGGTATTTATGTATTTGTATTTTCAATCTTTCTTCTTATAATTATTTCATTGTTTAAAGCACATTATTGCACTAATCTGAGTTAACTTCTTGCATATGGTTAATTTTTAATAGAGTTCAATTTATACAAGGAAAGGCTTACTTAAGCAGAAAGCATGCCTTTCTGTGTTCTGTGTTAGGAAGTCTATTGTTTCACAGCGTGAACACTATTGCGCCACTTTTGGTGACGGGCAGAGTATCTAAAATTGCTCTGTCCAACATGGCAGCCACCAGCCATCAAATTAGACACAATTAATAAATTCATTTTCTTATTCACACTAGCCACATTTCAAGTACTTAACAACCACATGTGGCTAATGGTTAACGTATAGGACATCAGTGAAATTTCCACCTGTGTAAAAAAGTTCTTTTGGAAAGCACAACTTTTGGCAGAGTCACCTTGCAAATCTATAAATGAATGGCAAAGTCAATCCATGTTTACAAGCATATATTTTCAGTTGATAGGAATATTATATATATGTAAGTACCTTTTATGATGGCCATTCCCCAAATTCTTTAAAAATAATATTACATTGATGATATTTGGTGCCATAGTCCTTCCCTTTCAGAGAAGCTGGGGACTATACCAGGAAACTCCCAGTCCTTCTAGCTTTCTGTGACTTTACAGAGTACAAGAACCATGTCCTATTGATATTTGCGTTCCTGGCACTGGGTATCAGAAGGTTCTTAATAAATCTGTTGAATAAAGCATTTATTCATTTACTTATTTGGTTAGTTGCTTCTGACTCAGTCAGTCATGCCTTCTGCATTATATTTCTGTGAAACTGGAGAATATTTAAAGACATGGAAGAGAATTTCCCTAAACTCAATTAGAGCCAGAGATAGAGATTTTTTAAATGTACTAAATTTTAAAATAACAGTTGCTTATAGTTTCCTTTGTTGTGCAGAAGCTTTTAATTTTAATTAGATCCCATTTTTTTATTTTTGCTTTTATTTCCAATATTCTGGGAGGTGGATCATAGAGGATCCTGCTGTGATTTATGTCGGAGAGTGTTTTGCCTATATTCTCCCCTAGGAGTTTTATAGTTTCTGGTCTTAGGTTTAGATCTTTACTCCATTTTGAGTTTATTTTTGTGTGTGGTGTTAGAAAGTGATCTAGTTTCATTCTTTTACAAGTGTTTGACCAGTCTTCCCAGTACCACTTGTTAAAGAGATTGTCTTTACTCCATTGTATATTCTTGCCTCCTTTGTCGAAGATAAGGAGTCCATAGGTGTGTGGATTTATCTCTGGGCTTTCTATTTTGTTCCACTGATCTATATTTCTGCCTTCGGAATGGGAGAAAATAATAGCAAATGAAGCAACTGACAAACAACTAATCTCAAAAATATACAAGCAACTTATGCAGCTCACTTACAGAAAAATAAACAACCCAATCAAAAAATGGGCCAAAGAACTAAATAGACATTTCTCCAAAGAAGACATACGGATGGCTAACAAACACATGAAAAGATGCTCAACATCACTCATTAGCAGAGAAATGCAAATCAAGGCCACAATGAGGTACCATTTCACACCAGTCAGAATGGCTGCGATCCAAAAGTCTACAAGCAATAAATGCTGGAGAGGGTGTGGAGAAAAGGGAACCCTCTTACACTGTTGGTGGGAATGCAAACTAGTACAGCCACTATGGAGAACAGTGTGGAGATTCCTTAAAAAATTGCAAATAGAACTGCCTTATGACCCAGTAATCCCACTGCTGGGCATACACACTGAGGAAACCAGAATTGAAAGAGACACATGCACCCCAATGTTCATTGAAGCACTGTTTACAATAGCCAGGACATGGAAGCAACCTAGATGTCCATCAGCAGATGAATGGATAAGAAAGCTGTGGTACATATACACAACGGAGTTCTTCTCAGCCATTAAAAAGAATACATTTGAATCAGTTCTAATGAGATGGATGAAACTGGAGCTGATTATACAGAGTGAAGCAAGCCAGAAAGAAAAACACCAATACAGTATATTAACACATATATATGGAATTTAGAAAGATGGTAATGATAACCCTGTATGCGAGACAGCAAAAGAGACACAGATGTATAAAACGGACTTTTGGACTCGGTGGGAGAGGGAGAGGGTGGGATGATTAGGGAGAATGGCATTGAAACATGTATAATATCAGGTAAGAAGCAAATCGCCAGTCTATGTTTGACACAGGATACGGGATGCTTGGGGCTGGTGCACGGGGATGATCCAGAGAGATGATATGGGGTGAGAGGTGGGAGGGGGGTTCAGGATTGGGAACTCTTGTACACCCGTGGCGGATTCATGTCAATGTATGGCAAAACCAATGCAGTATTGTAAAGTAAAATATAGTAAAAATAAAAATTAAAAAAAAATAGAAAAGGAAAAAAAAAAACAATTGTATTTTCTTTAAAAGAGGTCTAATATTTTATCTAAAAATAAGTTTGTCTAAGAACATGAAACTCTTTCCCAGAGGGCAAGGGGGCCATCTTCTGAAATTAATACTAACTTTTCCCACAATTGAATTCAGCCAATTTAATTAGCTTAATATTTACTTAGGTCTAAGGGGCTATGCCACCTTCAGGAGCAACCACAAAAACAAACTGCCCTTTGGAGGTTGTAATTTTTTTCTTTATAGAGCAGAAGGCAGGGGAGACTTGAATCTGGAACAACTAACCTGGTCCTAGCCCAAGGATAGCATGACTGTCCAGGGACACATGTGGGCCCAAATGGGCAGGATGATGCAACATATCAATTTCAGTGAAAATAGCATGGTACCATTGTTATATCATGGATGACACTCTGCCCCAAAATACAAATTTATCTTTTCCTTATAGCTTTTAAGTATATTTCCTTTCCTCCCATATTTTCTTAGGAATAGAAAAACATCATGCTTGTAAGAACAGGGATACTGGAAGAGGCCTTTGACATCATTCAGCTCAACTATCCTTTCTAGAGTTCAGGAAACTGAATCCTATCAAGAGAAAGTGACTTGTCCAGTCACACAGGCAGAAAGTAGCAGAAATGAAAGATACATACACACATCTCCCCACATACACTTTAAATGTGATCATGTTTGGAGTGACTGTATCACTAGGTTTGAGATCAACAAAATTCTTTGTGACTACTTCTCCTTCTAAAGAGAAAGTCATCTCCACAAAAGGATACTTACTTTATTATAGCTCCATGGCATGACATTTTTGTCAGGAGGGGAGTAGATTTCTCAAACTATTGCTAGTTGGTCTTGAATTCCCCTATTTTGCTTTATAACTTAATTTCAAATCGCCTCCTAAACTACAGAATTTATTGGTTCCCTTGTCCTACCTAGTATTCCAAGAATAGGAAGCCTAATCTCAAATAAGTGAGACTGAAAGTTAAAATACATCCTGATTGGCATCAGGGTCTCCAACTTGACCTGAATATATTATGAAGTAGCCTCATTCCCTTAGGTCAAAAATGCTATCGATGATATATTTATTGAATGAATATATGAGTAAATGAATGAATAAATATGTGAATATGCCACTGTATGCCATTGAATGATCTGGCCTCATTCATCTTTTATACCTATAAGGACTTTTACCTGGCAGCTGAGGAAAACCAATGGATTACATATGAAATTACAATATTGGGATTTTTTTTTTTTTTTTTTGCTTCAAATATTGTGGACTCAAACAGAATACTTTTCTGGTCTCAAATGCTCAGTTGATACACTATTGAGGCTTAAAGGCCACAACATGTAAGAAGCTAAAGGGACTTACTCTGTTTCCTTTTGGCTCTGTCATCAGGGAGAACCAGGCTATAGGCTTCTGGAAGGCAGGAGTCCATCAGCTCTGTACCCCTGCCTTCAACCGTGCAGATACTGGTTCACTATGTTCAAGCCTGTCCTCACTTTACCCTCTAGCCTGGGGCTGTTCACTGCTACCTATCCACAGGACCAGAGGAGCCCAAAGGCAACTAACTGGGGGCACATCTGAATGTTTTAATATCTTCAAAATTCACATTTGGTTCAGTATAACAATTAAGACTTCATATAATTAAAGTGAGTTTTTAAAGATCTGTATATGATTTTAATTATCATTCTCATTCCCCACAATTCCCTACAATTCCACATGTGGCAACATCTTATATGGAGGTCTCTCAGAAGGAGTTAAGAAAAAATTAAAATGATGGCATGTGGCCAAGTATTACCAAGTAACCTCTGTGATATCCAAATGCCTGAAACATGTTCACTAAAATAGTTCACTATTTTTTGCCCCAATTTCTACTTTTTACTTATTTTCCTCGTAAATGTCCTTTTGTCCCTTTGCCTAACGGGGAAAAAGCAAAAACAAAAATAAAAACACGTAAGTTATGGTTTACAAAGATCAAAGCTTCATCGCTATTTTTCCACTACTATAATTATCACAAAGTAAAATCAATGAGATTTTTCTGTCATCAACTGATGTTAATGGCACTCTGCCTTTATAGAGAGAATACCAACACTTTATTTCCATTTTCACTTCATCTTTTGAGTAAGAAAACTCTTACATTGGTTATCTATCAATATTTAAGAGGGGACTGGAGTGAACTTACTTAAGTCACATTCTAAAATAATTAAAAATAAATCATTTCACTCTAACAACTGAATGCTTTCTGACACTACAAATCTCTGGATTCAAAGGGAGAAGTTCACATGGGCAAGCTCTCTCCTTCCCTTAAGATCCGATCAGAGAGGTAAGTGATGGAGCAGCGAGAAAGCATGGTGGAGCCTAACTCAAATGGAAAAGTTGTCTGGCGAGAGGAGCTTACGGTTGAGTCTGGTGTCCCTGGAGTGAACAGTAGAAATCAAAAAACATACTTGTAGGACTCCAGAATTAACTAAGCTGAAAGGACCTTCGGAGAAGGCAATGGCACCCCACTCCAGTACTCTTCCCTGGAAAATCCCATGGACAGAGGAGCCTGGTGGGCTGCAGTCCATGGGGGTCGCTAAGAGTCGGACACGACTGAGCGACTTCACTTTCACTTTTCACTTTCATGCACTGGAGAAGGAAATGGCAACCCACTCCAGTGTTCTTGCCTGGAGAATCCCAGGGACGGGGGAGCCTGGTGGGCTGCCGTCTATGGGGTCGCACAGAGCCGGACACGACTGAGGCGACTTAGCAGCAGCAGCAGAAAGGACCTTAGAGCTTATTCATTGGGAAAATTTGACAGATGAATGAAATAGAGACGAAGAGACTTGCCAGAAGAAAAGCCACAAGAAGAATCCAAGTTTCCTGACTTCAAGTTGCTGCCACCTTTCACCTGTTCGTACAGGTTCTGGTCCAAAGTCTGGTAGAGACAGCACTGAGAACCCGATAAAAACCAATGTTCTCCAGACTTGTGGTTGCCAAGGGGGACTGGGGGAGGGGAAGGAAGGACTGGGAGTTTGGGATTAGCAGATGCAAACTATTATATATAGGATAGATATACAACAAGGTCCTACTGAATAACACAAGGAACTGTATTCCACATCCTGTGACAAGCCATAATGGAAAAGAATATGAAGAAGAATGTGTGTGTATATATATGTATAATTGAGTCACTTTGCTGTACAGAAGAAATTAAGGCAATACTGTAAATCAACTACAGTTCAATAAATTTTTTAGGAAAAGAAAATATATTCTCTTGCTATGTGGATGGCTACCCCACAAACAGGTTTTGGGAAGGGGATTCTTTTAGGAAAGATAGCATTAAGGAATTCAAAGTGATAATTCTCTTGAACATGTCATCACTGTACAGCTGAATTTATTTAATGCTCATCTGACTCTTATTCTCAGAGAATTTGCCTTGGTCAAAAAGTTTTTCCGAAAAGGAATACTTAGAAAGCTTTTTGAGTTAAAAAGAGAGCCTAGTGTGAGTTAGTAAGTCATTTAAGGGGAAAGTCATTACTGGATCCTTTACAGCTGTATGTAAGATGTGGCGTTTTAGAATTCAGTGGTAACTTGTCTCCTTCTATCTGATTTATTCATTCAACAAACATGTTTTGAGCAACTAATATATACATTTCAGGACATATATTTGGGAATGAAATACAGAGTGTAAAGTGTGCCTCTGCACATATCTGTAATGCACAGGAATGTGTCTATATGATTGATAGAGAGAAGAGGGGAAGGAGTGTTAAGAAGACAAACAGTAAGGAGGAGCTAGGTGTGGGGCAGTCAGTGGGATGTGGGGGAGTGGGTGGGAAACGGAAGGTAATATAGGAAGAAAGGATATTTCCATAGATGACACATAGGTGTGAAGGTTGGGGGATGTGTGTAGCCAGGTAAAGGTGAGCTGACCACATTGCTTGGTATCCAAAGATTACTGGGTGACAGGATGAGGGGGATGGATAGGTAGATAGGGCCAGAGCGTGGAGGATTCTGAATGTCAGACTCAGGGACTGCACTTTCTTAGGTAGGCAATAGAGAGGTGCTCATGATTTCTTGGCAATACTGAAGGCAGTAATGATAATTAAGAAATATTCACAATAGCCTAGCTAATAAACTTTTCTAGAAGGAGGATGGTGGCCATGGGAAAGGAAAGGAAAGAGTGGCTTTGAGAGCTAAGTGATCTTTCAGTCTGTCTGATGAACAGAGAAGTGCAATAATCTCCCTCCATCTCTTAGAACCACTCTAAGCCCAGTAAACATTGCCCGTTGTCATTTGAGAACACAAAGCACTTAAGGAGCTATAATTTAACGCTCACCATGGCTAAGGAAGGGGGTCCTTAAGCCTTGTATAACTCTGTATCCTTTTCAAAAGCATACCTTTCCATCAGAAGAGGAAAAAAATGTGACAACTGTGCCCTAACCTATCTTCACTAGGAACTACCTACTGGGAAAACTGCTCACACGGAGGAAAAGGGTCAAATTAGAAAGTTATCACTGACAACATTTCATCTGCACTCACGTGGAACAACTGATGCTTTGCCAAGCCCTTTCCTACTTATTTTCTCATTTCCCCTAAAGCAGCCATGAAGATATTAAGAGTGGGACACACCACCCCCATTTTATAAAAGGCAAGGTTTGATGCCTGCCCATGGACACATGAGAGAAACAAGGACCAGAGTCTCTCAACTCCCAGCGTAGGGTTCTTGCCACGACACATTGTGACCCCACTGAACATGGGCTGGGTTAATGCAAGTGGTCTGAACTCCATGAGGTTTAAAATAGACGCTGGTTGGATAAGATGTGGGTGCTGTAAAAACCTAGTCAGGAGAGCAGATAAAGGCTGCCCAGAAAACGTCCTCCACTGAGTGAAACACAATCCAGAGCCCAGCTGGGAATTCCATTGCCTCCTTGGGTTTTGGAATTGTTTATTTTTATTTCTTGGCTCAAATCTTTCATTCCTGTCCTTGTCTCTTCTCATCTCACTCCTTTCTCTCTCTCTCTCTCCTCCCAGCAGCCAGTACCCCTCTCTGTACATACACATGTCTCGGCATCTAATACCACTCTCCAAAAATAGCCCTGACAAGCTTAGTCTCCTGCAGGTGACACAGCTTAAAGTTGATACCAAAAGAACAGACCATATTATGATCAGCCTTTGATTCACTTACCCTGTGTACTGAAGACTCTGAATTAAAATAAACACAGTTCACAGGGGAAAAAAATTAATGCAAAATGAGACTCTTTCAAGTGGCATTTTCCAGCCCAGTTTTTGTGGTGGGTTTATGTAATCAGACGTAATAGTCTGCACATGTGTGGTTACACTATTCCAGAAATGATTCCCAGCCCACAAGATGACGTCAGAGGGGCCCATGGTGAGCCCCCTGAGTCTGAGGGCGGCTCTCTTCTGCTCAGTTAGGAAAGATGCCAAATAGCACAACTGTCAGCCCAACTTCCTGCCCAGTCACGTAGAGTTTCTTCAGTTCTCTTTCTGAGTGTGTCCACAGTCTCCTCCCCACACTCTTATCCTTCATTATGTTCCTCTCATCCCCTTATACACAGAGCAAAACTTTTCATGGAAAGACCTATATTCCAGCTCAGAAAGATCCAGGCAATGTATACATCCCTGTGCACTTGAACAAACCCCCCTCCCCCAACACAGAACAACTTAATTCATTTGGAATCCATTTTTGAGAACAGAATTCTCCATCATACTGTCTTGGGTTTTTCTAAGCAAGCACCTGGCAAGTCAGACGTGAACACAAGAATAAAAATTAGTATAAGCACAAGAAGGGAAAAATCCTTCTACTCTGGAAACTCTTTCTAAAAAACAGACACAGGTGCCCAGAGTATGTTTAATAGGGTCAGCTTTGACCTCCCACTTCCCTCCCAGAGGGGAACTTGACAAATCTTATAGAAATTCAGAAGAGATTTTGCCAAAGGAAGGTAGAAAATAAAGAATTCTTAATTGGAAGAGGCCTTGAAAGTCACCAAGACAGTCACCACCTGGTACTTAACCCTCTTCCACAACATCCTGACCAAGTATTAATAATTAGCCAGACCATGCCTGAATGCTCAAAGATGGGGAATCCTTGGCTTCCATAGGCAATAGACCCCTTCTTTGGATAGTGCTGACTGTAAGAAAGGCCCTTCCGATGTTGAAGTAAAATATTTCTACTCAGGATTCTACCCTATTCCCTTTAGATCATTCAGAATGAAGCCAGTATCTCACAGATGACAGCATGTCTCAGACTATTACTTACCATTCAAACCTTCTCTTTAATAGGTTAAGAGTTCCTAATTTTTTCAACCATTCCTCATCTGATGAAACAGCTGGTACCCTCTTGTTTCCTTCCAGTCTGGCCATCGTCATGTACAATTACACCAATGTAGAGTTGAAAAGCTCTCACTATTTTCATTGCAGATGCCATGCCTCAATTAGTATAGGTGAGGATTACACTAACATACAATGCCCACCTTTCCTTCCTTCCATCCCCAATGTATTTTAATCCCAACAACAGAAACGAAAAAAACAAATCCTCACCGTCATCCAATCATAGTTTTCTTAGTTAGTTCTGAGCCAGTAGTTCTACTGGAGCATCTCATGACCTCTAAAAGCCTAGGCAATCACCCCTGATCCAAAGAACAGCCTCCTTTTCCAGACTGCCCTCTTGTCCCAGCTTGCTGTCACCGCTGCTGAGATAGCGGACGATTGATCTGAGAAATCAAGTTGGATTGCTGTCCCAAATCTACACTCGGTTCTCCTTGTGTCTGTCTGATCGATTTCACTCTGTGCGACATAGCTTGTCGCTATGAATTTTCATGCTAGTCAGGAGCCGCCAGTGCACCCAAGAACAAGCAGAAGATGGCCTGCACCCCTCCCCACCCCTTCAACCTCGCCAGCCTCGGTGTTAATTTTTTAAAAATCATCCTTCGATTGGAGAAAGGTGTTTTTTTAAAGACCACAGACCAGGATGCAAGGGATTCCGGTTACCGGTCTTTCCCCACCAGGTTCTCCGGTCCCTGCTTGTGGCGACATCTCCTACCACTGTACTAGGTGTCACCTGTTTGGCAGCCCCTCTCAGCTGAAAGCATGTGGCCGCAGGTGCCATGCAAACACTGATTGTGTGTGACAGCCCTAGACGCCAGCTGCCTGCATGAAGCCTGCCCAATCGCCACTTTTTTTGAGGGTAGAATGCTGCCGATGGCATGACTGATACAGAAACAAGAAACTAGGTGACCGTAAAGCTAAAATAAGTCCTACTAAGTGGCATTCTGAGCCCTACGGCTTTGAAATAATTGGCAGTGATAGAATAGAAACAAAGGGTGGGGGGAGCCTTGTTTTCTTACACTGATGCCCTGCGGACTGTACATCTGACTGGCTGCGAGTCCGTCACTGTATCCTCCTGTCTGGCTGATAACATGGCGAAGGGTATCCACCTAAACGGATGAACAACAACAGAGAGGAGATTAGTCAGAGATGCAGGATAAGTGAGACAGGTCATCACCACACAGGCTACCACTTGGGCACGCCAAATTAATGCAACCATTGGAGATATTCTTCCTGGGAAAGGAACCATTAGGAGGCTGGGCCTCCACTCTCTGCCAAATCCATTATCCTTTCTGAGCTTAGTAAGCAAGACAAAAACGGTCAAAGAAAGCTGGGTTTCCCAACAATGAAACTACTGTTGCATAAGACAGCAGGGAGTGGGTGAGTGGCGAGACTCAAAGATTCTTCCCTTCTCTCCAGATCATCCTATATAACTTCTTTGCTCAGGAGCTTATAAAAGTCAAGGTTCTATTTAGAAGGGCCAGCCAGCCACCTCACAGAGACAACAGTGTGCAACTAATGCTGTCTTTCTGAGGACTTAAATAATGGCCAGTTGTCTAGTCATTTGGCCAAAGTCCGACTGTGTGTCTTCATACTTGGTGCCAGGCAATGTTTCCAAAGCAAGGGGCTGAATCACCAGCCAGCTAGTCTACTCCAGGCACGTAATGCTTCTTGTTCCTCACGCAGGTGGGACCCTGGGTGGGCATGGCTCAGAATCGCCCTGGCGACCCTGACCCAGAGCACACAACTTCACCCCATCACGTCAGGCTGTGTGCTCACACAGAAGGATGGCTTCTGAGTTGTCGTGAAGGCGAGCTGCTGACTAAGGAGTGCTGAGGGCTTACGCCACACGACTTGAGTTTTGTTTCCCAGCATGGACCAAACTTGTCACCAGAAGCTCAAGTCCCTTGACCCTCAAGGATGACTACAAAGATGAGTTTAGTCAACCTGACTGGGTATTTTTAAAGGCTAACATGAAAACCTGAGATACTTAGGTATGTGCCTAGTCATTAATGACCTCCATATGGGGCAAATGTCGAGTGTGGAAAAACCAACAAACCAGAAAGAAACCTGGAAAGCAAGCCGACAGACTGAACTCCTCCCTTTCCCTTTTGTGAGCAAAGAACACACTGGGTCCACCTGCCTCAGTCACCTCACCCTGCGCTCGCTCCTCTCCTGCCTTCCTCGTATGACTGACAAGCCAGAGCCAAATGCATTCACAAAGTGTGGACAAGATTCCCCACGACAGTGGTTGTCTTTGTTTTGGTTTGGTTGTTGGTAAGGTTTGGTCTCTACATCCCTCTGTCTCTTTCTGTCTGGACAGAAGCAGGAAGTGCCAGTCCGACTGACGGCTCCTGGACTCTAAGGCGTTCACCTGGCGGCACATTGGCTGGGTCCCTACCTGTGATTGCACGTTGGCTCCAACCTGGGCCCCTTGGTAAGAATCCCCATTGAGTGACTGCACGCTCATGAACAAATCTCCAGAGTTTGACATGTTAAAAGAACTGGAAGAACCTGGAAAGGAAAGAGTGAGGCACCTGAATCACAGAAAGGAAAAGGCTCAACCCCCGCAACTAACAGCCAAGAGGAAGAATGACATGCAAAGCAACCCCCCTCAAACAAAAACTAAAATCAAAACAATATCAACAGAGTCTGGTTAGTAGCATGAAGAACAGAGCAAGCAATAAAGGGTGCATATTGTTCATGTTATGTAAAGCCCACATCTCCCTGCAAATTGACTGTAGGACTGCTTCCCCTTAGCAACTTTAAGCTGAGAAAGGAAACATGTATTCTTCTCAACTTGGTCTATTTGAACTGGAGACAGCCTCCAGCCCCTTGGATCTCTTTTTCATGCCTCTAAAACTCTGGGACTGGCTGGGGGACCGTGAGCTGGAGACTATGGGCTGGTTGATGATATTTCTGCCACCACGATGGAGCACCTGAACTGTCAGCTAGATTCTAAATAAGCTAATGCTACACCCATCTACCCTCATGTGGGGAGCAGCACCTGGGGGTGGGAGGGCACGAAGGCAACGCTGCACAGTAGGGCTGGCTCTGGGGTACAAGTCACTGATATTCCTGATTTTCTAGAAAGAAGATGATGTCCCCTTCTGGGTGGCAAACAGTCTAAGAGAGTCACAAAGACTAAAAAAATAAATGAAAATAATATGCTCTTCTTGCCACCTGCCGTTTTGGAGGAAGCTGAGACAGAAATTGAACCAGGAATTCTTAAGCATGCATGAAATATGAAATTGTAATAATAATGATCAAGTGGGTCTCCAGAAGAGCATTTAACCATCTGTTTTCAACTCCTAGAGATGACGTTTTCTCCCAGACTCAGCCTGCAGGCACTACCGGGTTCTGCTGGTTCGACTATGGTAAACCTAGTCCCCCCCCTCAACCTAAACACAAGGCCGTGGAAAAACTTATTATTATTCTGAAGTCATCGTGCAGCTCAGCGCATTAGGAAAGAAAGCTCGACGTGCAAGGTTTGGTTAAAACATGACATTAGCCTGGAAAAGGAGAGACCTCAGGGACCCAGGTCAGTTCCACTCTATTTTTTCCATCCCTTTAGTGCTTAAACTGCACTCTTGCCCTTGAGTTCTGAGACCACCATCATCCGTGTGGAATCACACAACAATGATTCATGCCCCAGCTCTGACTCTTTCTTTTCTCCCAAGATGGGGATCTGGGCTGTCCTAGAGAGCTGCCTCACCTCACATGAAGAGCTGCAGCTAAGCAGAAGAGGAGGTTTTTTGTTTGTTTGTTCCATGGAAGGACCATTGAACTAGTGGTGATTTCTAAACTCTGCCACTTTCCTTAACTCTTCATGGTACCCTCCTCCTTCCAAGGCAAGAGTCATTTAGTGACCAGATGATTTACTTGAGGACAATTTACCTGGGGAAAACCTCAAGTTAAGAAACATCTCCTTCCTGCTTTGTTCTTTGGGGTGTTAATCCATATGCAAGGAACCAGCTCAGTATTACTATTCTGCTATGTAGACAGACCCTCTACTCTTCCTTCCTTCTCCTGTGAAAACGGGACTGCTTTGAGCAGTAGGGGACAAGGCAAGCACCATCCAAAGAACTATGACATTCTCATGGTTCTGCAACGTGTCTTGTGCATGTCATCGGGAAACACATTTCTAGGTTTAATTTATCTGAAAGGAACTAGAAAAGTTGGGTCTTAGGCAAAATAAGTACAAGATCTGATCAGGTATGGTTTATACCCAGTCAGTAGGCGGAGGCTTTGGTGTGGACTTTCTTTCCATTAATGTGGTGCACATCTGTCAAACAGTCCTCCCTAACATGTAGGTGAAACAGTGCATAGTACAGACCACATTCTTATGTTAAGATATCTAATATATGATCTATAGTTACATCCCTCTCACGTCCTTCTTTCAACCACAGCAACATAATCGAAATAGTATTTAATACCTTTATAGTATTACAACACATGCTCACATGCAGATGTCGTCAGAGTCAAGACCCAGCAGCTCAAAGAACACAAATTATAATTGTTCATATGAATCAGATTTTTCCCCTGAGAGGATTCAGTTTGAAGCTCAGGTATTCTATTTCTCTCCCAACCAAATACCATGTAATAAACATACACTCTATATGCTTGGTTGACTCTTTATTGGAAATTAGCACACAGACTGAGAAACGGAAGAAAGCCCCAAAGGGCTACGTTGATGCCAAGGAACATGGCATCCACAGAACCATGAAGGCACGGAATGTGCCATTTACAAGACAGACACTGCAATTGACACAGATGATTTTAAAAAATATATGTGCATAGATAAACTGTAAATATGTCTGGCTGCCTAATGTACATAGAGACAAATATGCGCATATCAATGTACTTCATGTACAAATGCATCTGAATCAGAGCAGTAATTGCAGGAGTCCCCGTGCTTTTGGCCGTGCAGTTTCAGCATTTCATTGTCTCTGCACATCCGTGTACAACAGCGCCACGGTTTCTGCTTCTCTGATAAGTATCTAGAGGCAGTGACTGCACTGGGGGAAAAGACTAGGTGCCATGACTACTGCAGTAAGGCAGACACAAGTCCACGCAAAGACCTCAGCAACGACCGGAAGACACATTCTTCCTCTGGCACTGCAAGTTGCCAAGAACTTATTCTAGATTGGCTAACCTCCTGGGAAGGATGTGAATCACAGACAGACAGGACATGGGCTCTCTCAGAGGTGCTGTGGAATTCTCAAAGAACTAACACAGAATTACCTGGCTTGCTGAGAATGTCAGTCTGAACCCTCACCTGAGAGTGGCTATAAAGCAATGGCAAAGACTAGAAGCACGGTTTTAGACATGCTTACCAGTTAAATGGTTCTGAGTTTGGCTTGGGGAGGGAGGCAAGTGGCTCATTTACACTGTAATCTAGACACTGGGAGGCATATACAAAAACTAAATTTGCACTCAACTAAACAGAAGTAACAGATCACCTATGGATTTTGAGGCATTTGCTCACTCAAACACAATGTGGAGATGTGTTAACATCCATTTTCATAAGACAATTTCCTGAACACTTTATTTTTACTCTAAAGAGTTTTCAGAATTAAATTTCTTCAGAAAATAAAAACAAAAGCTCAGCTAACCTCAAAATCCAAAAAAAGTATAATAATCATAAAATCTAAACCCAGAGCAGAATCTCTTGACCTTGGATTCACTATTCACATTTTCGACCTGATAATTCTTCTTTGTGGAGGAATATCTCATGTATTATAAGATGGTCAAACACATCCTTGGCCTCCATCTAACAGGTGCCAGGAACACCTACCCCCTGATGACTGTGACAGCTAAAAATGTCAAGTCTACCCCAACTGAGAACCAATGACCTAAAACAAAAATGAATTTCCTTTTCCTTCCTAAGGAACGCAAGGTGTTTAAAACTATTAGCTCATTATAACTCACAGAATTTTTAGGAAGCAGACTAATGGCAAGTATTGCCTTAAATTCTGCAGTCTAGACATCAAAGCGCCACATAGATTAGGTAGCCAGTCTGATCAGACTGGACTCCCATACTATTTGAAGGCTGGAAGACAGAGCCTGTTTGCTCAATGTAAGCTCAACTCTATCATGCTCATTTCTCTATTTTCCATGATTTCCCCCTCTCAAAATCAAATAATCATTGTTGCTTTCTACTCAGGGCAAAGTACAAGAGGGCATGTTTATCTAGTTCAGTATGAAATCACTTTAGTAACTGTACATGTCCAGAGCTCCAATTCCAGGAGGCTGTGTTTTCATCTTCCACTTAGAAATTAAGGGTAGAAACATGGGAAGAAGGAACACAGCAGAAAACATCAGTGGGATCAATTCTTTCACTTGGTTTTAAAAAACAAAACCATGCAGTGTCTGTAGATTTAGTGTGAGTGTCAGTGAACTTCTCTGGCGGTGTCCTCTCCTCTCCAGCCATGTGTACCATACATCAATTCCTGTTAGGAAGCCAGCATCCAGAGATTTTAATATGATAATCTTCCACCAGTCCCTCAGAACACCAAACTTCCTTTCAGGAGTACAATAAGAATATATTAAAGAGTTTAGAGCTTGTCTCTATAGTGTAGGAGGAAGAATTGTCATGGCTGACTCTCCTGTTGTCCTTGGCACACGCACATAAAGCTAAGCAAAATAATTTAATCTATGGGTTCCAAGCCTTAAAAAAATGTAGTGCTGAGCTAATCAAAGATTCTGATAAAATATCAATGGTGATACCATGCTACAGAAAATATCTATAACCCACAAGCCAATTTCTTTCTTCTTGGATATTAAAAAGTTCTCCAACTTTTCCCAGTAGATAATCCAACCTTCCTAAAAGGGCCTTATTTTTCTGAGATATTAACTCTTGCTTTCATCATTCCATCAAAAATAAGAAATTGAAAAGGCATCACTTTAGTTCACTCCAGAAGAATTATGGACCCAGGGTTATAACTATTGCTTCAATTGATCCCCATTTTTTCTCAAAACAATTAATTTTCTTGTCTTCTTTCTATTCTTCATCCTTGTTCCATCCATTTTGCCCAGCTCTGCTGGCATAAAATATGAAGTATTCCAAGTATCTCTAAATGCTTGCTAATTCCTCACAGGACTTAGCCCTGTGTGACTTTTATGAATCACGCCTAAGGAAATAGGAGGCTGGGCATATAACAACAAACAGGAATATTTAGAAGTGGCCTAAATAAAGATGGTGAAATACTGCTCTCCACACAAAAGCCTCTATAAGGAAGAAGATTTACTTGCAAAATATCTTGCAGTAGAAATAAGTATTTATATTTAGTAAAGCTTCTGGGAAAAACTCCTGCTTCGATACTGAGGATATAAAAAGTTTCCAGGTTTCAGAACTCTGGACTTCAAATTCAAACAAAATATATTTTCACTTACTACCCTCTTATGTAAAACTTGCTATATTAGTTATCATTTACTCTTTGACATCATTATCAAGGAGCTGGTATACAACATTATAAACACACTATGTGAAAAGCTGAAAGTTCTCCCTTTATTTGAGTAGAGATTTGGGTTGTGTTAAGAGCAAAGAAAATATAGAAAAACCCATTTATAACTTTTCTTGTTAACACATTTATCTTTCAAAATTCATGCTACTGCACATATACAATAGTATTTTCTTTTGTCTCTATTTTAGAAAAATACAAAGGGATTTCTCTGCATATTATTTCCAACAACTCAGGCACCACTGGAAAGCTTAGCTCAAATTTTCCATAATAATTTATTTTGTGCTCAGAATAGTCACATGAAGGTTAAGCTACCAGAAAAATTCCTCAGAAAACTGTAATCATAGACTGACATTCCAAGAGAGCCAAAACAATTCTTAAACACAGACGAGGGGGTTAAAATGCTTACTTTTCTCTTTGTAAGTGCTTTAGGAAAGAATAAAGAAGTTACGGACTCAGTAATGAAGGGGGTCCATGGGGCCCTTCTAAGGACTAGTCATAAATCATGCTAAGCCATCTGCGAGGCAGATATAGCAGGGACAGGAAAAAGTCATTTTGATATCTGTTTTGCATTATGATAACCTTTGCAAGAGTGTTGAGTGTGTTTTTGCTAATGTTGACAGAATAAAACTTCCACAAAGACAAGTGAAAATGTCTGCCTAGCAGTGCAGTTCAACTGGTGCTGTTTGGTCTGAAATGCTTTAATAACTGACCAGATGGGAAAGAAGAAAACTCTCTGGTTACTGAACCTGTTAGCCTGGATCCTTTGTCAATAAAACCTTGATGAGAAAAGAAGGAGATGAACACTCATACACAGAACCTCAAA
The DNA here is from genome assembly GCF_023091745.1 of Budorcas taxicolor. Classification (NCBI taxonomy): domain Eukaryota; kingdom Metazoa; phylum Chordata; class Mammalia; order Artiodactyla; family Bovidae; genus Budorcas; species Budorcas taxicolor. The sequence continues at coordinate 4,634,106 of NC_068912.1, forward strand.
AAGTAAACATGTTCCCTATGGTTACCTAATCTGGAGTGCTGGGCAAAGTAAAACTGGACTGAATTCCACCTTGTCTTTACCATATCCATGTTTACAAAGCCCAGGCCATTCTTCTTGCATGATTCCACTTAAACAAAAGAAGTCTGCGATGGTATAGCCCTGTGACTTGGAGAACCTTATGATAACAAATTAGAAGTGTCCAGAAGCTGACAGAAAACATTAGTGTGTGGAGCCTTACATATTTCCAATAACAATCTACCATAAGGCAGAAAGATAGCTTATTTTAGTGGGCAAACAAGCTGGGAGGTCAAAGATACCACATACCTCCCCAAATGTTAGACATTAGATTGAAAAGTCATATTATGATCTAACACATTTAAATCTGTGACCTTTTAAAGTTGAAGGCACCAATTTTCTTAAATGTGCACCCCATAGCCAAAATCAATGCATCTGGTTCACTACGGGGAGAAATATTGTAATCTACCTTTTGTTAATATTAATTATTAATACATAAATACATTATTTAATAAGAACTATTTCTGGTTTTCCCTTTAAAAAAGCACCAACATGGATACCTTCCATAAATACCAAGCGTACAAACACCAAGGTTATATTTTATGTATTATAGATGATTTTTTTTCACATGTGGAAATTAAGAACTGGCACACTCCTAAAATATGTTAGCCTGAAATTAGTGATATAATGCACATTTACTAAAATAAAATCAGGAGCATAGCACATAACAGATACTATAATAGGAAAACTGGAATCTGGATCATTTGAATTAATGACTGGCAATTTTCTTTGTAGTTTACATTAAAAAACCCAACACAATAAAACAGTAAAGAACAACAACAATAAACAATTGATAGCAATAATCATAGTTGGCTCTGCAGACCAGAACATTCTAATGGAATGTTTAAAGAAGAGTGAATACTCCTGAGTAGATTGCATGGTAGTAAATGACTCAGACATCATGTGATGGTATCAGCAAAATAGATATATGAGACAAACTAAATGTGTGAACCCCAAGAGACTATCTCAAAGTATTAAGTCAAGCTTACTTATTAAAATCTCTGAAAGGAGAATTTAGAGGTCTCCTTCTTAAAACCAGTCAATTTACCTCTGTCCAACTTAAATAGACACATGACTGCAAACCCTCAGCCAAGTCCATCTTATAAACAGCAAAACACATTGCGTTTTGAAAATAAAAAGAAAAACCCAAAGTAGCATCAATGATAAAAAAGACAATCACACACATAAATCAACCCATCCAAAACAAGAAAATCCCAGTGCAGGGAAAGCACATGTAAAAATGGAGAACCATTCCCCCAAATCAAAGAAAACACTAACCAGCTGAGTTGGGAGTTGAGGGTGAGTTAGCTTGGCTTCCATGGGCTGACACATTGGTAGCAGTGACAGCTGTTTTGGCAGCATAAATATTGGCTTCCTCTTGAAATTTACCTATGTTCTTCTTGTACCGGATTCGTTTATTTCCAAACCAGTTTGATACCTAGAGGGATTTAAGAGAAGGTGAGAAAGTTACCATTTCCTCCTGCTTAAACATCACAGAAGGCAGAGCTTATGAGAGAGTTGAAGAGGTGGGTTTCACTGGGCTTATCCCAGCTCTGACTTCTCAGCATCAATGATAAGACCTGAAGAAAACTATATAAACTGAGATTCTCTTGCTTAATATAACACAATCTAGGAAAACCACTGCGACAAAGATTTTTCTATGGAGGAGCTGCTCGTTTAACTAGGACCATTTTACTTTAGGGCAAGCATTTTAAATCTGCTTACCTCGTAAATATATGACTAAAAAAACTTAGCATTTCAGGAGAAATGCCTGTTACTTACCAATGCCAAAGCTGACTCTAGGCAATCAAAATACACAGACCTTTAAATATCCATATAAATCTAGATCAACATATGGGTGCTTTCATGGATGGATTAATTTCCCATTTTTATTAGTCAAGTAACTTTACTATGGACTAGGTTCTTAGCTGCACTGTACTACTACTGACCTTAGGATCAGTATAATTCAATCCAATAAATTTCACTAAGTATTTTGTGTGAATCTTGGCGTTATCTACATAAGGAAAATCTGAAGCATAGCAATGATTATTCCTTTGCATTTCAGGCTTTAAATGTTAATGCCAAAACACAAAATAATCCTAATTTACTTTCATTTGTTAATTTATTTTCTTCACGTGGCTCACAGTGGCCATCCTGGCTTGATTCTTACCTGTTCCTTTTACACAAAGACCTCTGCCAGAGACAAGTGGAAACACAGTGAAATTCAAGTTTTATTCCCATGATTCCTGCTTTAGGAAGAATTTCATACTCCATATTCCAGATGTGATTTCAAACTAAAATGTTGTGATTTTTTACAATTACAAAACAAACCATGAATTTGATGAGGAAAGGAAAAGTTGGTAACACAGGTACCACAGCTTTACATGTAACTTAATTTATCCCAACAATGGCACATAAAGAAAATTCTTGCAAAACTACACTTATTTTTAAAGTGCATTGGCTGAATTTTAAATCTTATATGGCTAACCCCTAATAGACCTAAACAGCTTATACTATAGCAGAAATGACAAGCCTCTGTTGTAAAAATCAAACCATATCATTGCAATATTAGTAAACAAGAGAAAAAAAATTCAGAAAAAGGTTTATTAATTATAAATGCTAGTGCCTACAGTAAGAGTCAAACTAGAAGAGGAAAGACACTTCCTGGTCCATTTAAGGACTGCTGCCTATCTAATTTCATTCTCAAACTCGTATGTTTTTCTTGATGTAACTTTCATTATTCATAGGAATCAATCATAATCATGGTTGGTTTTTTACTTTTAAGTGGAACAGAGAGGAAAGGAGGTAGGGAGAGTTTTTTCTGAGGCAACTGGATGAGCTGGAAGAAAGTGGGAAAGATGAAGATAGTTCGGAATGACTTTTGAGGAGGGAAGGAAATGCTTGTGGTCAGTTACATGAGAGAAAGGTGAAAAGGGAAAGGGTGGAAAACGAGCCATTCCTAGATGATTACGTTCAACAGGAGAACAGATCCTCATATATAGGGAAGATGCTGGGTCAATTCAGGCATTTCCTACATGAACCACTAGGGGGATATCATATGTACTCAACAATGTATAGAATCAGTGCTTTCGATAATTAATTCACTGTACGTCAAGGCTGTATATTGTCACCCTGCTTATTTAACTTATATGCAGAGTGCATCATGAGAAACGCTGGGCTGGAAGAAACACAAGCTGGAATCAAGATTGCTGGGAGAAATATCAATAACCTCAGATATGCAGATGACACCACCCTTATGGCAGAAAGTGAAGAGGAACTAAAAAGCCTCTTGATGAAAGTAAAAGAAGAGAGTGAAAAAGTTGGCCTAAAGCTCAACATTCAGAAAACGAAGATCATGGCATCCGGTCCCATCACTTCATGGGAAATAGATGGGGAAACAGTGGAAACAGTGTCAGACTTTATTTTTTGGGCTCCAGAATCACTGCAGATGGTGACTGCAGCCATGATATTAAAAGACGATTACTCCTTGGAAGAAAAGTTATGACCAACCTAGATAGCACATTCAAAAGCAGAGACATTACTTTGCCGACTAAGGTCCGTCTAGTCAAGGCTATGGTTTTTCCTGTGGTCATGTATGGATGTGAGAGTTGGACTGTGAAGAAGGCTGAGCGCTGAAGAATTGATGTGTTTGACCTGCGGTGTTGGAGAAGACTCTTGAGAGTCCCTTGGACTGCAAGGAGACCCAACCAGTCCATTCTGAAGGAGATCAGCCCTGGGATTTGTTTGGAAGGAATGATGCTAAAGCTGAAACTCCAGTACTTTGGCCACCTCATGCGAAGAGTTGACTCATTGGAAAAGACTCTGATGCTGGGAGGGATTGGGGGCAGGAGGAGAAGGGGACGACCGAGGATGAGATGGCTGGATGGCATCACGGACTCGATGAACCTGAGTCTGAGTGAACTCCGGGAGTTGGTGATGGACAGGGAGGCCTGGCGTGCTGCAATACATGGGGTCGCAGAGAGTCGGACACGACTGAGCGACTGAACTGAACTGTGCAAGAGTCACTGACCAGGGTCTACTACGTGCTGGGTGCTAGAGACACGTAGATGACTGACGGTATGAGACAACCAATGCAGAAAGAATCATAGATCCTCAGGGAGAGGCTTGATTCGCGTTCTGAACAATCCGGCATGGGCAGAGCCACGGTGAAGTCCCGTGGAAAGTGAGATAGATGAGTTTGGCACTCTAGTAGACAAGTCTCGTGGGGATATTCTAAGAGAAGTCTATTTGCAGCTGTGAGCAAGGAGGGGATCGCTCCAATTAAGTGTGTAGAACAGTGCTTTTCAAAGTTTCAAAGTCAGGGGTTCTTGGAAGGCTTATTAAGACAGAGTCCTGGCTTCCTCTTCTGCTTCCCACTCCCCCTTCATGCATGTATGCTCGGTTGTGTCTGACTGTTTGTGACCCCAGAGGCTGCAGCCCGCCAGGCTCCTCGGTCCGTGAGGTTTTCCAGGCAAGAATACTGGAGTGGGTTGCCATTTCCTTCTCCAAGGGACCTTCCGAGCCCAAGGATCGAGCCCGTGTCTCCTGTGTTGGCAGGCAGACTCCTTACCACTGTGCCGCCTGGGAAGGCCCTCCTTCCCAATAGAAATTCTTATTAAGGACTGGGGTGAGGCCCAAGAAGTTAAAAAACAATAAGGTCTAGTTGATTTACAGCATTGTGTTAGGGTGAAGTGTGCAGCACAGTGGTTCAGATACACCCGTATCTATCTATATCTATATACATGCACACGCATATATCTATGGCAACATATGGAGGTTTCTGGGTATGAACATATTTTCATTTGGGAATCAAAGGAAGACTCATTAGTAAGTGAATTTAAAAAAATATATATGTCAGAATATAGTTAATGGGCTCGGACATGATGAGATGGGGCTAAAGAAAGAACAATGCTTTCAGGATATGTAGAGATGGGAGACCCTCTAAGAAGACTGAGCAGGAGCAGCCTAAGAGGAAGGAGGAAACTCCAGAGAGAACAACGTCAAGGAAGCCGAAGTAGGAGAATTTCAAGACAGATGGGTTATTATTAACCCAAAGAAACAAACAACACAAAACAAAAAACCCAGGATGATAGCCAAAGGCATCTACTAGATTTGAGAACAAGGGACAGAAATTTTGTGTATCATGTGGTCCAACCAACCATGACTGATAGATGGGGCAACTAAAACCCAAATAGAAAGAGCGAGTTCCCCCAAATCCCACGGTTGACTCAGCATGGGTCAACATGCTCCTAGCAAAGGTTCTTTCTATGATACCATACTGTCTACCACTGAAACTTGTTCAGCAATGGTAAAACAGTCTGGTTATGATTGGGAAGAAGTGATGTAATAGGGAATGTAGAATGATATGGCCTTGGGATGCGGAAAGACAAAGGCGATGCAACATATGTATAAATCACTTCAACGAACAAACTATTTGCACCGTGGATTTCCATAATGAAGGATGCAAAGGTTCCTGGAATAGGCCAAGATTCTATTTTTTTATTCAGATACAATGCAGACTAGATCCTGGAAAATTCATTCTATTTCAATAGGGATTTGGAATCCAAGTCCCAGATTTTGAATTCAAACAATATAATGATTTTCAGCTTTAATAGCAGAATACCTCATGACTGAAATTCACTGTTTGTGATGTGGTTCATACCTGGAACTATTCTGCAAAAATGCAGCAAGTATCAAAAAACATCAGCCATCTTTTCTTATGGACAATGGGTCTAGATTTGGACAAGAATGGTTAGAAACCTAGATAATACCAGGCCACCTGAATTTAGACCACTGATATTCTACTTTCCTAGGGCTGCCAAGACTAGGAACGAGCTTCAGTGGGGAGCAAGTACCTGGGGAAGGTCCAAGTTGAAAAGGATAAGGCAATCGTTTCTAACTTATCTGAAAGGAGGTTTTCGAGACTGCTGCAAAATCACCCACAGCATGCTGGGGAGACCCTGGCAACCTCTTCATTGCAGACCCTCTGTGTGGAGGTCTTCATTCTGACTAGACCCACTTTTGCTTAAGCTAAACACAGGCTGAAGGAACCAGCACCTGGCGGGGGGCAGCAGAAGCCAGGCTTCAGTTCAAGAAGTATAGATGCTCACAAAACAGCATCTACTGCTTTTGGAAAACGTTAAGTGAAGTTTCTCACTAAAGTAGGCCTCTTCTCTCCAATTCCCCCTCACTCTCACCCTTTTTGTAAATACCAGTACATCTAATTCTTTGGCATGTGACATAATTCTGAGGAAAATTTTCTCTGAGAGATTTCAGAACTATCACTACTGGTCTCAGTAGAGATTGGTGGTGGTATTTGAGGTTCAGATCACATAAGAAGTATGGATGGATTCTCTGAGTAGACAAAATGTAGATGGGAATTCCCTGGTTCAGTGGTTAGAACTCAGCACTTTCATTGTCGAGGGCCCAGGTTCAATCTCTGCTCAGGGAACTAAGATTCCTCAAGCCACGCGGTATAGCCAAAAAAAAAAAAGGTAGATACATATAAAACTTGCCTCCTTTTCTACTTCATATTAATGCTGAAGACTCCAGGTCCATAAAAATTTTATGTCATGTATCTTTCCACGTCAACAGGCACCTCTTATGGTTATTGCTCTTGGGGGAAAGGGGACACTCAGTGACATTTTGTGCCATCATTCCAGTGCAATCATAGTGACATGTTAAAATTCCTACACTCCATCAGCTACAGTGAGGACATCCAGAGAGGACGTGTGAACTTTTCATTTAAAAGTTCCATTCACTGCCTCTTAAAAAGTTCCTGAGTTGGGCAAAAAAAAATATGGGCCGAGGAGTTGACCCTGTTTGAGAAAATGACATGAGAAGTGCTGGTAGCTCTCCAAGTCAATGCAGAAACGCTCATCTGTCTGAAGAAAGGGAGCGCACGGAGCGGGGAGCTCCAGCCCTGCTTTAACTGCACTCCACTTAGTCTACTTCCGCTGGTTCTTCCAGGTTCCTTCCCTGGAGACTTTCTTATACACACCATGAGCTGACCTTGCCATTTGAAGGCTCTAGCTGATGGAACTTCCGAGGCATGAAAGTTCAGGAAGGCCAGGCTTCCGAGACCCTGCCCTGCAACACCACTATGGCCAGGCTTTGGGCTGAGTTCTCTGGGGTGTCTTACCTGGGACACTGTGATGCCGCACTTCTTGGCTAGCTCCTCTTTGGCTTCCTCACTGGGGTAAGGGTTGCTGAGATGGGAATAGAAATATTCATTCAGGATTTCCGTCGCTTGCTTGTTGAAATTTCGTCTCTTCCGCCTTCGTAAAGAGCAAGGAAACCACAATGACAATGGACAAAAAAAGAGGTTCACAACAAACGCATATAAAGAGGGAGGGGAGAGGATCTACATTTGGGAGGAGACATGTTTTTGAGTGAATGAGAGGAGATGTGTTCTAAGGAGCCAGATGCTGCCAGCATTTCTTAAGGTGTTTGTTGTATACCTCATCGTGCTCACTGTGGGGACACAGCAGAACAGTCACACGTATTTATACAGAGTGGGGAGCAGCATGAAGTTTCAAAATCCGCCGTCTTGGTTTTGAGCCCTAGATAAACTGAGCACCAGCTGGGTGATTTGGAATGCCTCTCCAAACCTTAGCTTCTTCAAATGACAGACAAAAGAGTCAAACCAACCTCATGGGGTGAGAGGAAGGGAGAAAGGAGGTCATATCAATATAAAGACAGGACTCAGCACAGTGCCTAGTACAGGACAAATGCTAGGACTTCCTGGGGCTTCTTCCTACCAGGCCCCAGGCCTCGGACCTGATCCTTCAGAGCCATCGATACAAATTATTCATTTTTCACAACTAGTGAGGTAGCTATGGTTATTCCCATTTACCCATGAAGAGCTGAGTTTAAAAGTTGCTCAGCTAGTATGTTACAGAGCTAAAATATTCATTCAAGTCTGCCCGAGTACAAAACCCAGCCTCTTTTTATATACAAATTGCCTCCTGGCAATTACACAGAGACTCTGCAGCCATAAGTTAAAAATAAGTTATCATTTTCTCTCTATTCTATCCCCATGTAAGTGCATGCAACATGTTTAAAACGTTGGGGAAGAGCGGCAGGAACGGATGGAAATTAACCCCCTGACTGCTTGACCTTCCTTAAAAGGAGATAAACAGTACTTCTTAAGCAGGAACAGCTGCTAAATGGTGAAACACAAGCCCAGAGAAATCTTTTTTAACATATAGGTTGCTAAAAGGAAGAAAACCACTCTTTGAATAAAAGCATTTTTATGCCTTAAAAAAAAAAAAGTGCTAATTGAACTAATTTAAAGTGAGAATCACTTTATGGCCTCTTCCCAGCTAAGGCCTGGGGATAGCTGGGGTTTGCTTAGGGATGCTGGACTCCTTGCAGATGTCTGCTGGCCCTCCTCGAGGGGGCAAGGCCTCTATCTTTAAATTAGCTCCATTAGCACTTTTGCCTTTTTGCTTTTATCAAAACTGTTTCCTTATGGGGAAAAAAAAAAATTTCCAGAACATCCCTGGTTATGCCAGGATATCAAGTTTTCCAATTTAAGCCAACGGAAAGCACTGATCGCCTTGCTAGACAGAAAATTCAGCTAATATTGTATTTTCAGGGTCCCACTTGGATTAATTAACACAATAAAGTGCCTGATTTTACCGGATGAACACCATCTGTCCATAGGTATTAACCACATCTGTCCAGATTATGCCAAGCCCAAGTCACTCTCCCAAATCATGCTGAGTTTCTGGGTCACCCAACATCAGAAATTGGGCAGATTAGATTAAAAGGCCCAACTAAAAAGGAGATATGTATTAAAAGGTCTTGCATGATGGGAATTTGAGGAAGGTAGCCAAGTGAACCCAGTCTCCAGGCTAGTCTTTAGATAACCTCTGGCTTCCTCTTGGCCTCAAGAAAACAGTTGTTTTAGGCCTGGGGAAGTGGCCCCTGAAGGCTCCTCTAATTGGGACTTGTTTGCATTAGCATTACAGTGTATTTCTTGGGACTCTTCCAATTGAACTCACAGGAAGCCTCTCTGGAATGAGTTGGGGTGCTGGGATTGTACAGACAGCTGTTCCTGACTCCTCCTGGGGACGTGCAATCTTCCTTTAGGTGGCTGCATCTACTCTGATGACCGCACTGATCATCTCTTGCAGAGCCTGTCTCAATCCACGGCCCTTGAAATCCCAGAATTAGGAGTTTACAGAATTTTAAGAAACCCAGGGAAAATAATATACTTCTGACAATAAGGTTATTTGAACTAAGATGCCTGGTTTCTTTGCTCTGGCTGGAGGGGTTTTCAGCTTGGTGAGTTAACGCTTGTTATTTCAAGCCAACCAAAAGCTTTGATGGGTATTCAGGTAAGTGTAAGAAATGTGGAAGTCGATGAAATTTTAGGAATGGAAGCTTCAGAATCACAGTGATTCAAAACGAGGAGTGTAGGCACCACAGACCATCACACGTGTTATCTCTGCCCAAATGCCTCTCCTAAGAGCCGATACTCCATTTACCACTGCATATCCCAGACACTTCCAATGAACTGTTTCTACGACAAGTATCACATTTCACTCAAACCAACTTCATTTTCATTTTTCCCCACATTATATAATAATATCACCATACATACAAAGTTCATTATATTTGCTAATTTGCTCTTCCATTCAATTGTTCGTTCATTCTTTAACTATTTGAGTACCTAACCCACAGCAGAACCTGGGAATGATTCTCAATTCCCCTCACTCTCTTCCCTTCACTGGATGATGGGCCCCAGAGCAAGTCTTGCCAGTTCTATTTTTCAAGTCTATCCCTTTTGTTCCATCCTCAGTGTCATTGATTTTTTTGAAATGGGTTTAGAGGAACTATGGTCTATTGTATAATGGTCTTACTAAAGTTGTCCAACAGCACTTTCTACAATGAGGAAAATAAATGTTCTCTGTTCTCCTACTGGAGTAGCCAGCAGCTGCTACTGAGTGGCTGAAATAAGATGTGTACAACTGGAGAGCTAAATTTTTCAATTTTGTTTGAAGTCGCTCAGTCGTGTCCGACTCTTTGCGACCCCATGGACTGTAGCCTATGAGGCTCCTCCGTCCATGGGATTTTCCAGGCAAGAGTGCTGGAGTGGATTGCCATTTCCTTCTCCAGGGGATCTTCCCGACCCAGGAATCGAACACAGGTCTCCCGCACTGCAGGCAGACGCTTTACCTTCTGAGCCACCAGGGAAGCCCCATTATATTGTAATTAATATAGATTAAAAATCAAGAAGCCACAGACTAGACAGTACAACTATAGGCTGAAATGGTGCCCAAATAGCTCTCCTGGGAGGGGAGCCTGGGCTCTCAGCCATGGGGTGCCCTAAATGTCTTCAGCACCTCCTCCTTGAATCTTATTGCATCATATAGCAGTGTTTATCTGAACATATCGCTCTCCACATATTTGAGTAAAATTGAGAAGGTGTTTTATATTTATTCTGTATTTCCCCAGTTTGAGAAGCACAAGGCTCAGCTACTCCTTAAGAAAATCACCACAGGAATTCCTCTAAACCATGGATCTGATCATAAAAATAATAATAATGATAGCAATAATAATATACCATAGTGATCCTTATTATATTATAGCTGAATTATGGTGTGAACACTATGATGGCAATAATAATATACCACAGTGATCCTTATTATATTATAGCTGAATTATGGTGTGAACACTATGCTCTGGACACTATATTGTAAATATGTTATCTTATTTTTCCTGTGTATAGAATTATTCCCATTTTGGAGACACAAAAACTGAGTCTTAGGAAGGATAAGCCATTTATCCCGGATCACAGATGTAGTCAGGGTTATAGCAAGAATCTGAACCCAAGCAGTGTCATTTGAGAACTTTCACCTTTCCTTCCGTAAACAGCTCAGAGTTTCTGCTGCTTCACAGGACAATCGGCAATCTTTGCTGGCACAGTTGAGGTCTTTCAGCGGATCAAGCCCATCCCCAGCGTCTCGTTTCCCCTCATCCTACACATGCTCTTCCTAATTTCATCTGGATTCATCATATGCTCTCCTATTCCCCACAGACACACACGGCGTTCATGCTCCCGTGCCTTTCCAAACCACTCTGTGTATTTCTCTCCCACAGCATTTGCCACAAGTTTACATGTGTCTTCCCAACTAAACAGCAAATCCTCAAGGGGAGGAGCCGTGTTTCACACGTATTTGAAACCCTGGTGCCCGACACATAGTAAGCATCCCAGTCAGTAATGCCTGTCGAAGTTGAATTATGTTGTTTACTTCGCTTCTGTGATGCCTTCTATTTGGTAAACGTCTATTTGGTAGTCCTCTGAGACTCAGCACTGTCTGCCTCTCCCCAGTTCTCCAGTCTCTGCCCCTTTGGGTGAATTTGGTGCTTGTACTTTCTGTGATCATGTGCAGTTTTATGCTCAGTTATAACAGCACCTGCCCAGGAGATTATTCTTGAAGGTGGGACCCACATTTACACATATTCTTTTCATCTTTGTTATTCCAGAGGCTGTAATACAGCATTTGGAAGAGTAAAAACTCAGTTATAGAAGTAAATAAATCTAACTATCGTGGCAGTTCAGCCAGATCATATTGGATGTCCTTTCCTTTCTTGCAATCCTCTTTTTCAATAATTTTCTATAACCTTAACTGGAATGGTGGGGTGCAGAGGTATATTTCCAAACATGCGCTTGCTGCTTTCTCCAGCAAGATACTATTTTTTACAAAACAAAGTTAAAATTATTGTATTGCTTGAAAACCATTAAGAAGGTTTACAAGTTCCATCTCAAAGACTTATCACAGCACTATGCTTGATATAAAACATACAATAATAAAAGTTGACTGAATGAATGAGTAGAATTTTTAAGTTAAACTTTTCTGGCACAGTTAAATCAACATAAGGAAGAAAAGAAGGATATGACTCAAGTGGACACAACCTGGCCAAATGCTCAGCTGGGGAGTATGGAAGGCAGACTCCTAAGAAGATCTGTAAGATTCCACTCTGGAGTACTCCCCCCGCCTTGAATGTGTATGTTGGGGAGACAGTGAAAATGATAGGATATCATTCCTATGATTAAGTTATTAATCAGCTGACTTTGTGTTAATGAAATGGGAGATTAGGTTAAAGCCTTAAAACGGCGACATTATCCAGGAAGAAAGGAAGCAGCCAAGCTGTAAGCCCTGTCAACGGGAAGGGTGGGTTCTACGAGCTGGGGACATCAGTCGTATTATCACAAGGAACTGAATTCTGCCCCCGTGGGAATGAGCCTCAGCTGTGAGCACGGCCTCAGCTGAGCCCCGGCTTACAGCTTTGTGAGACGAGGGCAGAGGATCCAGGTTAACCTGCTATTCCTGAACAACAGAAACTATGAGACAACTCTGTGTTGGTCTAAGCTGCTAAATTTGTGGTAATCTGTTCTTCAAGAGCAGAAAATACAAGGAACGTTACACAACAAAGCTGTAATATTCAATTCTGCATACCCATTATATTAGGAAGACTAATCCTGTTACTAAATCAAGTCTCCCTTGTATTTCATTTGTCTTCCATGAAATCGTTTCTTAATGAAGTCCTGCCCATCAGATGCATGGATTAGAGCAGCAAGTAAATATCAACAGTGAGTGTGTCTTTCTTACTAAAGTGTGTTTAACTAGCTTTCCCAATAATAGATAGCACCAGAAGCAATGATATTAATTACTTTGATCATGAGGTCCAGGCAAACATTCATTTTTGAGATGGAAAAACCATTTGCTCATCCTTGTGTTGGCATTTGGGGTCATATTCTCTCAGTGATACTAAATACACCCTCAAAGTTAATGTTAATAATAATGACAACTGGTTAATTGTTTTAGTTTTGAACCTTGGCTCAGAGGCAATGATTCAAAGGTTGCAACCAAAGTAGGAAAAAGATCCTCTCTTATGATGACTGTCCTTGTGGTGCCAACTAGAACAATCTAGACAAAAGCTGATGGAAGGGAAAGGAACCGTGTACAAAGCTTGCCTGGTTTCATGCCTTTTGGAGTCTGACCTTCAACTGGGCACAGCTGAATTACTGAAAGAGGAAGTCCTATGAGAAAATGATTCTGCTCCTCCTTTCTCTCTGATTTCTTCTTTCTTGAAAAGAACCCAGTCTGGGCCCAACTTTTTAATTTTTTTCCAATATCTGCCAACATAAATGCCAACACCAGCATTTTAACGAGGGGAGTTACCATGGGGGGATGTAAACAATACATGCAGAGTGATGGCGGCCACAACACAGGGGAAAGAAAGACCCAGACACAGGCCACCAGTCACTTGCACTTCATACCATGGGGAGCAGCCTGCTGTAAAGAAGCCAGGCTGGCAGCAGGACAGGGCAAGGGAGATACCTGGGGCAGGGGTGTCCTGCTTCAGCAGGCCTGGGCCTTCCTTCTCTCAGCAGTGTGCTCAGCTGGGAAAAGCTCTCTTCATCTGGACTTTCTCTTGACTTTATGTATTTCTATTAGGCCAGAGATACAGTTTGCTGGCTGACATTCCTATTTCATATTCCACATGACCCAAAACACAGTGAATGAAAGGGAGTTTTGGAGGTGCCAGGGAGCTTTAAAAAGGTCTGTGAACTGTAAAGACCACAGCTGTGAAGACAGACACAAGTGTAGGTAATGGAGCTGAATAGTCTATAATTTCTAGGGTGGAAAAAAAAATGAAAAAGCAGAGAATCTGTGTGTCTGATTGAGAAAGAACTCAACACAGATCATTAAATGGTATATGACCATGACATAGCTAGTGCTTTTATAATAAAAATCATATATCGGGATTATATTCAGGAATTGAAACAATGAATGATGAAATCTGCATTTATAGAAAATGACTAATTTAAGGTGAGCTGTGGATCACAAAGGATATCCATACACTGAAAACTCATGTATTAGATCAATTATCAACACCACTTTCTAGAGTAGATGAAAGATAATGACTAGCACTATCTTACATGCTGGATAGCAGAAGCCAAAGAAATCAGAAGGATTTGCACAAATTCACCAGTGTAGAGAGCAGTGGGCCTAAGACTATCTGCTCTATGGTTTTAGTTTTTGTCCTAAAGGACTTTTCTATCCATGGTTTCAATTGGATTCTTTGAACTCACAACTCAGGTCACACGTTAGTGTCAGAAAATTTTAAATCTTGATTGAAAATCTGGCCCATATGAGACCAGTCCCTTGCCCCTCCATGCCCAAGGGACCATGTCTTCTCCATTTTTGTGCCCCTAAAATTCAGCCCAGAGTATGATACATGGTAATCTAGTTATAAATATTTGTTGAAGCTAACTAGGTACCCTCTCCGCCAACATGAAGTGTGGCAGAGATTCCCAGCTCTCAACTGGAACCATCTTTCCTGAAGAAAAGATGTCATTGCAATACCTGGTTAACCTTCTACGGGCTTATAGTTTCAACCTATTCCTGTGAAAAAGGCCACTAATGGTATGAATACAAAAAGTCCTGCTTCTTCTGTCCCTGTAGCTAAATCATCCTAATTTCTCATACAGAGTGAGTAGCAGTGGTCATAAAAATGATCCCATCCCCACATTTTCCTGGAGTTGTATAAAACCCATGGCTATCCACGCTTGCAGCCTTCCTTTCCCTGACCTTTCTCAGGCTACTACTTGGCTCAGCCTTGAACACAGTGACAATGGAGCCTCTGGAGAGGGCCCGCTTGGATTCTAACCCTGAATCAGTGGTTCTCCCAAAGGACAGGCCTCTCCTGGGGACTCACCGCGCATCCAGGAACCGGGAACGCAGGATCATGACGGCCTCACACGTGCTCTGCTTGAGCTGCATCTGGATGGAGCTGAACTTGCGGTGGATGATACTGACCATCCGTTCGATCTCCTTTGGGGAAATAGGCCTGGTCCGGCTTTGCTCTCGCAGGAGGTTCATCACATGGGTGGTGAACTCATTACATGCCTGGAACGGAGGAAGACAGACACGGGACGTGGTAAGGGTCCTTGCTGTGAGGCTGTGCAGGTCTTTCTAGAGATGTGTACAGGTAAAGAAAACTGGGCTAGCTTGTGGCATTTTGTCAAAAAAAAAAAGAAAAGAGATGACCAGAAACCCCTTTCAGCCCATTTGATTATAATTTTCATCACTATGTGGATTTTTTTTAAGGGGAGAAGAAATTTACAATAGGGAATCTGTATAGAAACAAATTCAAAACATGATTTAGAGGGTTTAGGAAATACCTCTGCAGAGAGAAAACTCTCAGGTTATAGATCAATATACTATCAGCTCTGGAAGTGAAACTGGAGATCATTTTTCCCACCTCCTTATTTTACAGTTGGGAAAACTGTGCCCAAGAGATGAAGGCCCACATCAAAAAGCAGCCTGAACACTCCCTAAACCCAGGCCAGGGGGTCTGTTCTTTCCCAGACTCTGAACTTGCTCCTTGGAATACCACTGCCCTTTCTTTTAGTTACTATTACTTATCATTGTAGTCTAGTTTTCTTAAGGAACATTCAGTAAAACATCTACTCACACTTAACTCACAGCAGTGTTGGAAAACTGTGGAAAATTTGTTAGCAAGAAAGGCAAGATGATGCTCTGAAGGTTGAAGAACTAAGGACTCAAAGTGTCCAACTTAATACTGCAGAATCATGTTCATTAATGCTCAGGCTGCACTGCTATTGTTTTTTACAACACAAAGCTCTTCACAGCTGTCAGTTATGTAGTAACAGTAATACATTCACTGTTAATTTCTCGAAATCCTTTGAGGTTTGCTGGCCAAAGATACATCAGCAGACACACCCAATGGGCTGTATCTACACTGGGGGCTGGGAAGCCTGGTTTTTGACCCTGTCTCCATGAGTATGTGGGCAACTGCTTTCACTACTCAGCGCCTTGTTTTATTCATCCAAGAGTGGATTTAATCATTCCTACCCCTTTAGCAAGGCCAGCAATCCTCACGCTCCTTGTACAGTGAGCTGTGGATGGAGTAAATCACTCACACGAGCAGGGCAGCAGCTAAGAGCACAGACCGCCTGCGTTCACACCCTGCCCAGGAACTCACTTCACTGTGGGGCTTTGGTTAGTCATGCAAGACCCCTGTGCCTTCTCTTTCCTATCTGCAAAATGAGGACAGTATCTCAAAGAATGTGGTAAGGACAAGATGAGTTACTGTGTGTCTGGCCATATAGTGTGTCCTTATTATCTGTTTTAAAGTATAGGTAACTCAGTAACCCAGCATATGATCACAATGGGGCAACCCTCTCCAGGCTTCAGTTTCCCTCGTGGTACAAATAAAGGAGGTCACAAATAGCTTCTTTCTACTCTGCAGGTATATATATGCTGAAGATGAAATCCACAGAAGATCAGGTCCATAGAGCAATTTGCCCTTACTATGAAAATTGCTACATAAACACGAGATCTTATTATAAGCTTCATCTGTCCCCAACTTAAACAGCCCCTTCACCCCGAAGCTGTACAACAAAGGGAGGAAAATAAAGCCTGGCAGCGAGTTGGCTGGAAGTCTATGAGGCCTTGGAGAGGGATGATGGGGAGGTATGCTGCAAGCAACCCCTGCTGGGCTACAGCCCTACCCACCCCCCAACCCCAGACTAGGTGGGGGTTCAAAGTGAGGAGGGGCTGGACGTGAAGGAGGTATTGTCAGGTGCACACCCTCTCTGCAGGGAAGCCACAGTACTTGGCTAATAATGTGCTTCATTATGGTGAATAAAAATACTCACAATATCTGGTTTTTATTCAGGGCACTGGATGCTGGGCCCTTTCTGCTCTGCCCTAAACAGACAGTGGAGTCTTTTCACCCACTGCTGAGGTGGAGCAGGGCAGCTGCTCAACAGCTGCTTGGGGACACACAACAGACAACAGACAGAAACTCCAAGTCCGTTTAGATGGGCAGAACACAATGATCCAGACTCTTCCAGGACCTGAACTACCCAGGCCTCCTCCTCAGTTCCCCAAGCTCAGCGCCTTCGGAAGCTGCACTACTCCGGTGAGGCCAGGTTCTCCTGATGGAATGGGGAGTAGCAGTGATTTATTAATTAAATGGAACCCTCGCAGGCGGAAGGTTTCTGTGACGAGGAGACTGCTGAAGACTGTCCTAAAGACAGTCACCTTCTGGAGCTACCCCTCCAGCCGCCTCTGGAGACATCCCGGGTTCCAGGGCAAGGGCACTTTGAGGAGCAGCCGACCCAAGAGAAGCTCTTCACAAATCTTGCTTAGTATAAGCAATTTAATCCTAGAATTGAAGCTTCCTTCCTGCACTCTCTTCAACTCATATTCATCTCTAAGTCTTTCAAACTGGATTTGGCTGCCAATTTCAGCAAGGAATATGACTGGGATCTTAAGACTTCCTTGGCTGTGAAAGGACTACTTAACCCACCCCAGTTCAGCCTTGGAGACTAAGCCTTGTCAATGTCCTGGCAGCATTACTTACAAAAACTGAAGAACTCTGCAAAGCTACAAGAGTATCTTTTTTTTGTTGTTTTTTTGAACAGCACTTGGAAGAAAATTCCGTTTTCTGATATCCTGGTTTTATCTATCAAAATATGCCAGCTTTTTTTTCTTTTTTTTAGCTAGTTCTTACATACCTCAGCTACCAACAAGATTGGCTGAAAAGGTGTTTACCGACCCTTTTTAATGAAGAAAACAATTTCTTTCCTTTCTTTCTAATGCAAGTCACTAGAAGCCTTCTTTATCTCATAACCTCAGGGTGAAACAATGGCTGATTCAGGTCTTTTTGGTGGGGGTTGGGGGAGAGCACACGGTGAGTGGGAAGGGTAAGGAGGGTTACTGTAGTTAATTACTGGAGAGCTAATTGATGCTCTGGTTATCTATCATCACCAAACTAAAAACAAAACAAATCAAAACAACAGAATCGACTCTAAATAGTCAATCCAGCAACCATCTAGGTATTATTAAGAGACTGACATTTTTACTGAGGTTTCCTATTTTTTAAAAAGGTCCCGTGAGGAATGCTTACAGAAAAAATGAAGAAGATCTATCTTTCAGACTTACTAGCTAGAAGGTTAATGGCATAATTTCCTCACAATCTGCCATTTACTCTAATTAACAATACAACTAATATTAATAAATTATTAGGCACACAGTGTGTTAAACAGTATTCAGTTCCTACCCAGCAAATGTCCAAAGAAATAAGGCAATAATTTCTTAGTACTTCTTAAGAATAATAAATACAGACTACTACTACTACCTTGACCTAACTTGATCCCGCATGAGACTGAACTAGACCTGCTTGTGAATGTCCGAGGGTCTCCTGCAGAGGCGTGGGTCGACGGCGGCCTGCCGCAGGGATGGGACACTGGCGGCGGCAGCAGCTGTGGGCGACGCATGTTGGCATAAATCCTCCCGGAGGTCGCCGTCAACCCCACCATCGAGCCTGCAGACTTCAGGACTGGGCCACCTCGGACCAGACAAGTGACGGAGAGGGAGTATAGCCACCCCACCCCACCCCCGTCAGCAAAATGGATGCAGTTTAAGTTCCCGATTTCCAGCATTGATGTTATTCAGAATATGTAGGTGTCTATGAGAAGTTTCTTAAGGAAAGTATTTTTATCACTAGTCTCTCTTAGAGAGCTTCAGTCTATTCCATGAAAGTACCAGAGAGGACAAGCCGGTTATTTCGCTGTCTACAGACACCCACACTCGCTCCATATTAAGTGGAGCTGAGTGTTGCTCCAGCAACAGCCTTGGGCTATGGGTCCACATCTAGATTCCAGGGTAATCTGTCCCTCCTTGGATGTGTGACCCAGATATACCATCTGACCTCTCTGACCTCCATTTCCTCACCTGTATCAGAACGGAGAGGACGGCATCCATGAAAGTGCTGGAACAAGTGCAGTTAGGTTGACAAAAGTGCTTTAGACATTTTGGAAGATGGAAGAGCAACAAGGGGGGGTTAAGTCAAGAAGACAGTCTGTTCTTCTTTGTTGCTGGCAACCTGAGCTACAAAGAAAGCTAGTTTTTAACACCATCCAGCCTAATATCCACCTCAGTTGTAGGTTTGGGAGGAAGCCACACTCTGTGCCCCTGGCGTTTCCTGGTGGCTCAGACAGTAAAACATCTAGTTGCAATGCAGAAGACCCGGGTTCGATCCCTGGGTTAAGAAAATCCCTTGGAGAAGGGAATGGCAACCCACTCCAGTGTTCTTGCCTGGAGAATTCCACGGACACAGGAGCCTGGTGGGCTACAGTCCATGGGGTCGAAGAGAGTCCGACACGACTGAGCAACTAACACAGCCTGGAAACCAGGTCTAGATAGGTGGTTATGCCAGAGACCAAGCTGAGTGGTGAAGGTACAATGGGAAAAGCATGGGGAGGAAGAACCAAGTGGCTAGCTAGGGACCTTTCCAGGAAATGTCCCCGTGAGTCTTCCCAAACTATCCCCTTGGTTGGGGCAGGCTGTGAACTCTAACGTGATGGCCCAGGTGGGGAACGTGTCATGGATCCACCAGCTTACCTGAGCTGAGCCTCTCCTGGGGTCTGATAAAATGTCCACAAGAGTCTACATCATGGTAAGAATGTCTATTCTTCCCTGAGAGGGTCGAGGGTGACGATCCACAGGTTCTTACCCCAAAATGACTTTTGTTTTGCTTCCCTTCACACCTCCCTACACCTGTCCTGTGGCTGAAATTCACCACACTTGGCTTCCAGCTTCATAGTAACCTTCTTCCCTCATAAAAGAAGAAACTCTGTAGAAATCCATTTCAAAGGTAGATAGGAGTGCAATAATGAAACTTTCTCCACTTTAAATTTTTAAATGCCCATTTCTATTTTAAAATTTATATATTCTATTAAGTTTGCATTTGCCTTTTACTTAGACTGTCCTAAGTGGATGGTACAGGGTCTTCTACTTTTTTATTTTTTATTTTTCTCCTTCTCCTTCTATGATTCTTAAAAAAGAAAGCAAGCCAGAAATCTAACAATTCTATGAAAGTACATTAACTTAGAATTTCAGGAAAATGTCACATCCAACAATATGACAACCAACTAATGTCAGCTAAATAATGGGAGGAAATCCTGATGTTAAAGGACTCCTAGTAAAATAGTGTTGCTCATACTGACCAGAGGAAACAATATTGACATTTAAATTCATGTGTGTGTGTTGGGGGGGGGGGGCTCTAGTAGAGAGGGGTACTATTAGAATACCATACAACATCTATATACTGTTTTGTGACTTAAAGCCTTTCTAAACTTGTCCTTCACATGATCCTTTTATGGCTCTCTGAGAGCTTAGGCTCCAAATCCACAGCTCTTTGCTGAATACTACCAGCTACTGAGGCACAGAATGTGGACCACTGGGTCCCACAGACCATCAGCAATGTGTCAGGGCTGGGAGTCAACTCTGTCCACTCCCAGGGGTCCCCTGAGACCCTCTACTTTTTTTATAGAGGGAGATGTGTATCATATTACATACTATATATAAAAGTCAGAGTATGATGGACTTCCATTTGAACTAATCTGGGTAGAGTGAAGGAATTTAAGGCCAGGTTTAGTATAGGCTTCCATGAGCACTGGGTGGTGAGGCATCTTCCTAATTAATGAGCCAGAGGACCCTCCTCACCCCTCCCCCGCCACCACCAAACACACACACACACACACACACACACACACACACACACACACACACACACACTTCCCCAGCTAACCTGGAGACTCTGCTCGTGACTGTAGCACCGAGAGCCCCAGAGCTGCATGCCAAGGGACAGCGCTGTTTCTGTACATAGACTCAGTTTCCTAAAATCATCAGTTGAATCTATTTTTTAAACTATTTTTTAAGTGATCTTATCTCCAGTTTGCCTGAGTTTTCAACAGTGGAGACCCTGGACTTGATGGGATCAAGCTCAACAAGTGGCTCTGCGGGGAGGCCAGAAACACTGGATCCCGGACGGCAATCTCCAGGAAAGGCTACCTGCTTCGGATCCCTCCTAGCTCAGAGTTCTTGATTTCTCCGCCCTGCCCTAAAGGGCTGGGGGGCCCAGACCCCACATGGCTGTGAATACCTGCTCGTATTTCTCCAGCTCCGTGTGGTAGATTTGTCTGATCTGTGAGAGTTTGGCTCTGTAATCGGAATGCTCCACTGAGTTGTCGGAACCGGCGCCTCCAGAAGCCGCCGCCGCCGCCGCCGCCGCCGCCGAGCCCCCGCCCTTCTCGGGCCCCGCCACCCCCTCGGCCAGCAGCATGTTGTCCAGCCGCATCAGCTGCGGGTCTGTCGGCTCCTCCTCCTGGGCTCCCCGGATACTCAAAACTGCAGGGAGATACAAAAGAGGGGGGAGGTGTTGACAGCAACCCAACGGAGTAACATTTAAAAACAACAGGAAACTCCCAATGTATGATTTGGCTGAAGAAGTCTCAAATCATTTAACAAAACGGCACCTGAGCAATGGGCGTGAAGAGGGCTGGAAAAAGAGAGGGATGGGAGGACTAGAAAATGCAAGGAGAGTCTGATTTGTTCCTGAGATTAATTATACTCCTCTTATATGAGCTGCCTAGAATAGTCCAACTGATGGAGACAGGAAGTAGACCTGTGGGTACCACAGGCTGGGAGAAGGGGGGGATAAGGAACTGGTAATGCATCCCGTCCCATCACGTCATGGGAAATAGATGAGGAAACAGTGGAAACAGTGTCAGACTTTAGTTTCGGGGGCACCAAAATCACTGCAGATGGTGACTGCAGCCATGAAATTAAAAGACGCTTACTCCTTGGAAGGAAAGTTATGACCAACCTAGATAGCACACTGAAAAGCAGAGACATTGCTTTGCCGACTAAGGTCTGTCTAGTCAAGGCTATGGTTTTTCCTGTGGTCATGTATGGATGTGAGAGTTGGACTGTGAAGAAGGCTGAGCGCCAAAGAATTGATGCTTTTGAACTGTGGTGCTGGAGAAGACTCTTGAGAGTCCCTTGGACTGCAAGGAGATCCAACCAGTCCATTCTGAAGGAGATCAACCCTGGGATTTCTTTGGAAGGAATAACGCTAAAGCGGAAACTCTAGTACTTTGGCCACCTCGTGCGAAGTTGACTCATTGCAAAAGACTTTGATGCTGGGAGGGACTGGGGGCAGGAGGAGAAGGGGACGACAGAGGATGAGATGGCTGGATGGCATCACTGACTCGATGGACATGAATCTGAGTGAACTCCGGGAGTTGGTGATGGACAGGGAGGCCTGGGGTGCTGCGATTCATGGGGTCGCAAAGGGTCGGACACGACTGAGCGACTGAACTGAACAAAACTGAATGAACCAGTAGGGAGTTACATTTTAGGAAGCTGAAACAGTTCTTGAAATGGATGGTGGTAATGGCTGCCCAGCAATGTGAACGTACATAATGCCACTGAACTGTACACTCAAAAACAGTTATAATGCTGAGTTTTGTTATGTCTATTTTACCACAATGAAAGAAATTTCAAATCTACAAACAAATTATAACAGAATATAATTTTCACTTTCATCCCCAAACTGCTAAATTTTAACTCAAGGAATAGCATTTCCTTTCTCATTTCTAGTTTTACATTTTCTGTGAGTTTGTTATTACAAAGTTTTTACACTCAATGACTTTATGATATTGGATCAGCCTAAATTTTCATTTCCAAAATAACCTAAGTCAGGCAAATTCAGTTAATTTGAGTAAAGTGTGAAGACCTCTCCCCTGGAGTAGGGATTTCTATTTTCCAAAATTGAGATCAATTTATTCCGGGTGGTAAGAGCTCCGTCCTGGTACAAACAAGGCTGAGGTGCTTTAAACAAGCTGCCTCAGGGATTCAGAGAAGCTGGGGTTCTGATAGGATGAAGGAGGCTTGGCTCCACGAAAGGCTCCTTTTTATTAACCCCCCACGACCATTTGCAGGGGATGAAGGGGTGATTTGGACTGAAAGAGATCAAGTGATTTAGTAAGCCAGTGGAAGAGCTAGGCAGCCTCGTTTTACTACCGCCATACAACCTGCCATAAAGTAAATCACTCATCTAAACCCAGTTTAGTCGTCAGCAGCCAAGTCTTTGTTGAGAGTGAACACGGAAAGAATATCCAATTAAGAAAAAACAAAACTAAGGGCAGAGTAGGGAAGGAGGGATGTAACTAAAGGCAGAGAAGAAGCAGACTCTGCTCATTCGAATCCTGGGGGTGGAGATGCCAGAGTCCAGGGGCCCGGGTGGGACTGTGAGCAACAGCACAGCACGGAGTCCAGAGCTGTTTCTGGCTAGGGTGCATCTGGTGAGCCCCACGGGGACAGGGACAGGTGCAGCCGCCTCTCGAATCTCAGCAAGGCAGCCCCGCGGGGCAGTGACGGGAGAGGTGGATCTGAGCTCAATCCGAGGGGACATGGAGGCGTTCGGGGCATTCCATCACCTATAATACCAGCATAACTGCTGGCTGTGCCCACATGCTCCTGGCTTCTAACAGGCCTGACGAGAAGCAACCTTGAAAGTTGTTTCAAAGGAAAGCCCGAGTCCTGTGCTAAAGGAAAATGGCAGCATCGCTGCTGTGAAACACGAGGCAGTCACGTGGACAGTCAAGCAGGTGGACCGGGGCGGCAGTTTAAAGGCCTGGGGGAGACACATGTGCCCCTCGAGGGAGTGAGGAAAGACAGGAGAAGGCAACAGGAGGGCGTGGGGAAGGGAGTGAGCTGCCGGGAAAGAAGGATCCAGGAACAGCCCACACTTCAGGACCCAGGCTCTCCTCGTGCAACTGAATTTTTAATGTTCTGCTCTACTAAAATAAAATTGCTTTACTGGTGACAGCACAGGTTAGAGGATTGTGGAGTTTAATTTTGCGGACATTTTCCCAAGGAAATCCTTCTTTTGTAGACTCAGAAGACTTACATGGGAAATCGTCCCCCTGATCTCAGAATAAGAAAGATTTAATCATGTTACTCAGTTCCTTGAACTTATTTACTCAAATCTTCAAAGTCCTCAGAAGAACATATCACCACTAACAAAGATTTCCTTAAGAAAGGAAATGAATGCTGCAACTGTTTCCTGAATACCAGCCCCTAAAGGTGTGGGGTGGCGGGGAGAAGAACGTGGCCCCCCAGGCAGATGGTGTTGGAGCCCTGGACCTCTCCTTCCTCACCTGTACAGCCCAGTGAATGCTTTCAGCTGAGGACATTAGTGTGGGGGGGTTTATGGATGTTTCCCCAGTGAATTTCATTGAATGCATTTTAATTGCTTTATCAACAAAATACCTATGTGTCATTTAAGAGTGAAAAAAGAATCACCTCTGAGCCATTTGGTAATTGTGGCACTTTTACTTAATCATTAAAAAAATTGGTGCTGGGGCAAAATTTGACACTACTCCACTCTCTGGAATCCCATGACCAATACGCTCCAGAAGAGGCCACAAACCTCGGCCGATGGGAAACCTCCTCAAGATGCTGAGGCTGGTGACATCTGAGCCGGGCCGTGACGCCTCCAAGCGGCTCTTCCTCATCACTCCAAAACAACTCTTCCTGACAGATCCAGCACTGACCGGTCTCAACAGTGGTAGCAAAGTAAAAGAGAATAATGTCAACTGGTGAGGATACACTTTCCTGGGGCTACCTACACACTGTCTTATCTGAGGTGATGGTAAGGATGGTCAGACCTGTGCCTGACACCAACACACTCACTCCATTGACTTATTCTAGCAAAATTCCATTTGTTCTGAAAAGAATGAGACAGAAAAGGAGTCAGGCAGACACAGAACAAAGTGCTGGTGCTGATTCCTCCAGGTACGAGGTAGGGGACCCGGTGGTCATGTTACTACTAGTACTTCCCATGTGCCCAATATTTACATCAAAGAATATTTTCCCTTTCCAGCCCTTCTCAGTTGCACCCACATCCATGCCTCAGTTTTTCTCTTAAACAATCCATGGGAAGCACGAACTGTCCACACAAAGTCTGCACACCTACCTACTTAATATTTTTCTTGATCTTAAAATCTAACTGCTTTTAAATGAAATAAAGGAAATGCTAAAGCTGCCAAGGACACTGAAAAGAGAAGTCCCAGGACAGTCACAGAGGGTAAAGGGGGGGAAAACACACACATACACGCACAGGAAAGGGTTATCCTTTTGCTTAGCTTTCGTATCATTTGATGAATCCTGAATACAAATACTCTTTAAAAAGAAATTTGGATTCACTAAGATTTAATATAATAGGTTTCCAAATGTGGCCAAGAAGGAACAGGTATGATAGAAATGAAATGCATCTTGCTTGCAGTTATCCTTAGAGTTCAGGACACATAAATTGGCCCCAAACCAGAGATTTGAAGAAAATAAAAGATAGAAAAAATAGGAAAAACAGAAAAACAAACCCAACAGTCCTCTCCAAATTATACCCCTCAAATTACACTCAAATCATTATGAAAACAGAAATTTCAGAGTATGTATCAGAACCACCACCACAAAAACTATTCACACACACACACACAACATAAACAAAACAAAACCTTCCTCTTCCACTATCTAACACAGGAGATTCTGGTTCTGAGGGTCTTCGGCTATGCATGTGTGCTGCGACGAGGCCCGGATGGACCTGTAAAAACCCGGCATGGACAGATCTCTGCCCAGAAGGAGAGGATCTGAATGTACCACTATAAAGACGGGCGTTGGGATTCACTGATACGGAAGGCTGTTCAGCTAGTGAGTTAAAAAAAAATCCCACCAACATTAAATAAATAAATGAAAAGGCCGATACGTCTAAGCCAAAGTGACGCTACTTATTTACTGCTTGAAGCCAGCACTCTGCCAAATAGGAGACAAAATGATTATTTAAAAGCTCCTTTTTTTTTTTTATCTCTGTGGCACCACGCAAGTCTCAAATGAACCTTTCACCAGGACACCAGAGATGTTAACACTCATCCTCCAAGATCCAATTTCAACCAGCGGAGCTGTTACCTAATCCAGCAACCATCACATGTGATCAGGTTCCTGCTTCCCTGATGGGTGCCCCGCAGCCTCCCTCGCCTCCTCCCCTCTTTGCTCCGCAGCCCAACAGCTTTTACTCAGGTTTAAAGGGAAAAAAACCCCTGTTTATATCAGTACATACAGGATTTTAATACTGAGATTTGTATACTTCCATTGCCAAAAATAAAATCAACTGCAGTGGATTTGCTCTGCAAAGAGGGTCACGCAATAAGATATTTAACCCTTTCGGTCATCATTCTTAAAGGAGTTTCCTTCTCACAGATCTAACCCCTCATGTAAGAGACTGGTCAAGACAGGTGACTGACGTACACAGAAATTGTCACAGGCCCTTTAAAAAGCATCCGATGTCACCATCTACCTTGCTGCCATCACTGGCCCTGGGGTTAACTCTCTGGTGAACCGCCCAAGATAAGAAGGCTATCACAGCACAGTCGGGGCTGCTCTCACAACTGATCTCCTGCTGTTCTTTCTTTGTTTCTTCACACGCGGAGAAAAACAAACCAAACCCAAAGGCAGCTTCAAGATCCTTGGCAGGAGGGCAGCAAGCGGGTTGTTTTGTCCTTGGCTGAGCCCTGACACCGATCCAGAGCAGCTCCACAGACAGCCCACTAGAGGGCACTCTTTCTTCACCAAGGACCGGTTGTGCTAGGTGGGCGGCTTTCAGTCCCCAGGTTTTTTTAGTGCCGGGGGAAATGCCCCTGCTGAGATTCATGCTTCCAGGGGTGCAGCAGGCAGCACAGGAAGAGCATATCTACGGAGAGGGTCGTCTTCAAATCTGGACAGCAGTTTAGGGACCCAAAGCTGGGCTGACAGAGAGGGATGATGGACAGTCAACAGACAGGTGGTTTTTTGGGGCTTCCCAGGGTGGTGCTACCGGTAAAGAACCTGCCTGCCAGTGCAGGAGACATAAGAGACATAGGTTCGATCCCTGGGTCAGGAAGATCCCCTAGAGGAGGGCATGACAACCCACTCCAGTATTCTTGCCTGGAGAATCCTGTGGACAGAGGAGCCTGGAGAGCTGCAGTCCAAAGGGTCGCAAAGAGTTGGACGTGACTGAAGCGACTTAGCACACAAGCAGACAGGCGGTTTGGGAAAGGGCATGAGGTGTTCCCAGGATGGGGGGCCTCATGCTTTCTGGCCAATTTCTTTGCTTGATTTGAAGGCACAAGACTGAACCTCCATGCAGGTTTTCCACAGTCTACGAACTGGTCTTCAATACATATGACCAGAAAAGCTGGGATAGTGAAGCTCTCCCAGACTCACCAAACCCTGCTCTGCCATCTTCCAGGGGGCAGAACTTTGGACAGACGTATGGGACAAAAATACGCTGTCCTTGCATTTTTTAGAAATAGAGCAAAGTGCCTGCCTCCTGAAAATATCACAGTTAGACGTTTTATTTGTTCAGAAAGTACCTGTGCACAATGAATTGTATCACCTTATAGAACATGAAGTCATATTACAAACTTAGATAGCAGATAACTGAAGATTACAAAGGCAGAGTAATTTCCCCAAAACCAAAGCAGATGGGACAAGCCACAACTAGAATCTAGGTCTTTAACTCTTACACACTTATCCTTTACTCTAACATTAGGATTCTGTCACCAGTGGTAATCGGGTGGATGTGCTTTCAACTCTGCATATGTGTGCGTGTATACACACACATGCACACAATGTCTTTTGCTGCTCAGGTTGTGGCTGACGTGCAAGACAGAAAACAACCAGACACGAGTTGGAGAAGGGAGGAAGTTCTTCCTCCTGACCTCTTAATTTCCTTAAAATTTCCTGGTCTTCTTCAACTACCTTCTGCCAATAGGACCATCATGATTAGAGCCATTGAGCCTTGTGATAGAATGCCCTCTTCCCTCTCAGAAAAACCCACTTACCGCAATCTCATCCTATTTCAAATCTCCATTTGAAATCTCCAAGAAACCTACCCAGATAGATAATAGCTAGAAATGAGCGCCCTTGCCACTGAGCCACCAAGCAAGTATTAACGCTATCTACACCATAGACACGGTACTCTTGCCTGGAAAATCCCATGGACGGAGGAGCCTGGTGGGCTGCAGTCCATGGGGTCGCTAAGAGTTGGACACGACTGAGCGACTTCACTTTCACTTTTCACTTTCATGCACTGGAGAAGGAAATGGCAACCCACTCCAGTGCTCTTGCCTGGAGAATCCCAGGGACGGCAGAGCCTGGTGGGCTGCCGTCTATGGGGTCGCACAGAGTCAGACATGACTGAAGCGACTTAGCAGCAGCAGCAGCAGCAGCACACCACAGACACAGCGCATCTCAGAGCCACCACCGTCACACCTGCCACCTCGCCAGCAAGGCTGCGAGCTTCTGAAAGGCTGTGATGACCTGTCCTCCACCTATGTATCCCCCCATGACCTCACAGAGCCTCTGGCACTGAGGACCTATTTGAGCATCTCCTAATGTATGAGAAACAGTGCAGGAGGGAAGGCTGCAGGATGGGCTCTCCAACGACCCCTGAGTCGGTTCACTGTTTGTAAGCCAGTCAGCTCCTTAGATATTCGCTCTTTCTCCCTCTGGTCCAGTTACAGTTTGGACCAGAGTTACCTTCTGGTAGAGGCCCTTTCCCTCTGTCACCTCTTCCACCCCACTTCAAAAATCTGTCAAATCAGCCTGAAAATGCTAAACACACAAATCTACACTGTCATTAAGCTAGAGCCTCAGAACCCACAGCCTGGCATGTCCCCAGCAAGCCAACATTATCCATGATGAAGGCTCTGGGTGTTGGGGAAGGCCTGGCATGTGACTGGTACCTGGGGAGGAATTCCTAGGAGGGCTGACAGTGGCCCCCAGGGAAGGGGCTATGCATACCATGTTACCCAAAGGAGCCCTCTGCGGAATGCTCAGTTCACTCAAAAAATCACTAACTGAGCACCTCGAAGGAGCCAGGAATGGGGTGGATGCTGAGATTTCCAGGAAGCCCAGGGTTAGACTCCTCCAGTCCCTTCAGAGTGAGCACATCAAGTTGCCAGAGTAGGTGGAAAGCAAGCAGAAATGCCGATGGACACATACCCTCTAATCCTTCCTCTAGTTTCTTTCATTTCCCACAAGCACAACTGCACTCACAAATCATAAATTCCAAGCTTCTGCTGCAAAACAACTATGACATATTTTGATTCTTCTGAACGGGACCAAAATCTGATGTCAGTGGTTTGAAGCTTAAGGTACTGTGTCCTGATATTTTCCAGTACCAACCTTCTCGTTTGTTTGATGAAAAAGGTGTTCTGTGCATTTTGAAAAGAGTCTGTCTATCCAACAAAGGGAAATGACTAACAATTTGATTTTTTGAATTTTACAAGCCAGCCTGAGAGATGGTTGCCAGTCAGAGTTTCTGGTGAGCATGGGAGAACCAGTGACCACCTTAGTGGAGACCGTCCAGTGCAGGCAGAGATCTCTGAGGCGGCTCAGATGAGAAATCCAAGTTCCTGGAGTCTTCAAGTGTGAAAGCCATGCTTAGACTGCCAGCCATCTGTGTGCCAGCTCTTGAGATGCTCAGGGACACCAAGGCTGGGATCCGTGGGTCTAGGGATTCTTATGGCATCACCAGGTCTTTAGACATAAAGATAAGATGTCTTCTAGCCCTTTCAACCTTCCTTGGTTTGTTAGGCAGGTAAACCAAGCAACAGGACTTGAGGGCTTTAGTCAGTCAATAGCAAGACTGTGAGATTCCTCAAGCACTGTATCCTGCAAATACTCACCAAGCATCTTATAGTGCCAAGCTCGGTGCTGAACTTCAGAATAAACTGTGGTCCAGAAAGGACCTTAAGGATACATTCATGTCTTCAGATCTACCCACCACCACTATGTTCAGGGCTTTATGAAAAGTTTTAGGGCAGGAGGTAAGCATAAAAATCTATGACACTCTTGAGATGGTTTTAGAGTTTTTGTTGTTGTTTATATTTGGGGGTTTCCTTTAGAGAAACATACCATGCTTTTTCTTGTCATCTCTTTTTCTGAGCCAGGTTGCAGTGGCTCTGGTCACATGCACTTTCTACTTCTCAGGAAACACTCGGGCACGGATCCCGATCACACGTCCCCTGCTTGGCACATGGAGCCTCCCAGGCCAGCTGGCAGAGAGCAGGCTTATGTGCTGGGCAGCAGACTCCTGCCTTCCTGGATGGGTGCCGGCTGCCCGGGTGAGGGGGCATTGGTCCTTAGTAACTTTAGCTTGGACTGCTGCTGGGGGACACCCTTGGCTTCAAGAATGGCTGCAGAAGTTGGGAGGAGGGTGTGACATCACAGCAGCCTTGGCCTCGACTACCATGCCTGGAGGTGAGAGAGAAGAACAGCTCCCAGGGAGGGCCAACGCAGGGTGCGAGAAGCCAGGATGGCACCTGGTAGCCCGCGATGCAAGCAACGGTTTCCTACTCAGTTGTGTATAAAATGTGTGAGAAATTGAGAGCCACTGGTTGGCAGCTCGCTGTGCAATCCCAGAGACGCAGGCTTCTCTCTACAATGGCAGTTTCTCAAGGAAGTGACACCGTGGGGAAAGCAAGAGAGCTTTTCACCGTTCTCTTGGATTCAGATGATAACATCAATTACGCACCTAGCACATTGCTGGCAAGTGCTAATTCTTGACAGATTTCCTCTCCCATCAGAATTCAGCATCCTCCCAAAGGGCAAGGATGGGCCTAAGCCCTCTTCTGCGAGCTCCACAACATGGCCGGAAGGAAGAGCAAGCGTACAGAGCAGCGTCCAAGGCTCCCACTGCACGACCTTGCCTCCCTTAAGCGCAGTTTCTTTATCACCTGACAGTCAATAACATAGTGTCAACCACAGCTTGACTCTCATTAAAGCATTAAATAAGTTTATTTTTACAAAAGCACATGTCTGGGCTTGGTAACTGGTTAGTTTTCAATGGTTGGTTAAATCTACATCAATCCCATTGATAAAGGTCCCTTTGGGAAGAGTAAGAAAGCAAGATAGATTCCGACTTAAGAGTTTGTTTTTTATATGAAAGAAATCAGCAAGGTGGAAGGAACCAGGCTAAGTCAATGAGTATACACACACACACCAGGCTAAGTCAGTGAGTATACCGACACACACACACCCCCCAGGCTAAGTCAGTGAGTATACAGAGACACACACACACACACACACACACCAGGCTAAGTCAGTGCGTATACAGACACACACACACACACACACACCAGGCTAAGTCAATAAATACACACACACAAACACACACTCCAGGCTAAGTCAATGAATACACACACACACACACACACACACACACACACACACTCCAGGCTAAGTCAGTGAGTACACACACCCTGTACCTGAGTATACAGACACACACACCAGGCTAAGTCGATGAGTACACACACACACACCCACAGCAGGCTAAGTCAGTGAGTATACAGACACATATACCCACACCAGGCTAAGTCAATGAGTACAGACACACACACACACCCCCCCCCCCACCTCACTGTGCTGCGCTTCTAGGCAAACTCAGACTGACACCATCAAGCCCAGGAAATCGATTCTGAGCTCAAAGAATGAATACCAAAATGTCTTCTTTTTTCACCCTTCTCCCCTCTTTATGTACCTTTCTTGCTATTCTTCTCCCAAGCATGATAAGAACCCTACTTCCTCTGACGCCCAATATGTGCCCTCTTTATGAGAGCCCCCGGCTCCAGTCTTCCTCAGCCAGGAAGCATGCTGCCCTGGCAGAGCTCACTGGAAGATGCAGCCCTTCCGCAAGGCTGGAAAGGCCCTTCGGGGAGCTGCTCAGCTCTGGGGCAATCTCACCGTATGTCAGACAAGCTAGCCTGGACACCCTCTTCAATGGTGGCTTTCAAGTTTCCATTGAAAGTAAAGACGTTGTACCCAGACGGGAATAGCAGCGCTATTCACGATGGAGGTTTGAGGAAGTGTATGGCAGTTTTGACTCTTCGGGGGGATTCAGACCTCATGTCATCCTCTCCTGCTGGGACACAGAGAAACCCCACACTCAAAATATTAAAAGATAACTGGATACTGCTATGTTTGTATGATGTGTGATCTTAACTTCTTGACATCATTCCACTGTGTCAGGACAGAGAATGCTTTTCCGGCTCCTGCTGCTGCTGCTGCTAAGTCGCTTCAGTCGTGTCCAACTCTGTGCGACCCCATAGACGGCAGCCCACCAGGCTCCCCCGTCCCCGGGATTCTCCAGGCAAGAACACTGGAGTGGGTTGCCACCTCCTTCTCCAATGCATGAAGGTGAAAAGAGAAAGTGAAGTCGCTCAGTCGTGTCTGACTCTTAGCGACCCCATGGACTGTAGCCCACCAGGCTCCTCCGTCCATGGGATTTTCCAGGCAAGAGCACTGGAGTGGGGTGCCATTGCCTTCTCCAAGTGACTAGCGAAATTTTCTTGTGTATATTACCAAGCTCCATTACAGCAGAACTATTTTTTTCCTCCAACCTTCCAAATGATTTCATCAGAACTAAATTTTAAATAAAGAGCATTTTGTTCTCACAGAAATGCTTCCAGTTTTGAAAATCACAGAATAATTCAGTGGCAGGATTCCTAATACATTGTACTGTTGATCTTGAGGGGTCCTCACCAAAGATAGCGATAACCCAGTCTTAACTCATTCTGAGATTATTTCCATTTCCACAAATTACAGAAGACACATGCCACGAGTGAGAGTCCACCTTCGTCCTGCAAGAGGAGGCTTACTGTCTAACAGGAGTGAAAGGACACCTCTACAGGATGACAGCCACAGAGGTGTCTGACCAAGGACACACAGGGCCGACATCACAGTCGGCAAACAGCGAGCTCCACTAGGGTCGGACACAGGGTCCAGAATCAGGAAATGCATGCAACACCTGGGCTGGTTCCATCCCTCCGGCCTCTTTTAACTTGGTCCTTCCACTTTTCCCTCCATTAGGAACACAATTCCTTGGAATCTACAAGAGGATGGGAAGGACTCACTGAATCTCAGGACCACCGTATGACTTAAACTAACACAGATAAGAAGATCATTTCAACTAAATCTGTGTATTATCTATGCTAATATTTACACTGAGAGATGAGCTGTGATGGGGGCATGTGTCTCTCTCCTATATGGGACATAGGAGAGGAAACAGCTTAAGAAAGGGCCTGACAGAGAGTTTCAGTGCAAAGTTGAAGAAAAAGGATGATCTTTTGGTTTCTTCCAACCCATCCCTTTCCATAGACACAGAACACTGATTTTTGGTTAAGTCATGGTTATAGGAGGAAAGATACTTCCCAGCTTCCCTTGCAGCTAAATGTGGTCATATCTCCAGTGACAAAATTCTGGTTAGTGATAGATGAATGGAAATAAGATATAAAACTCTATCCTTAAAGAAGGAATGTCTTTCTTTCCCATCTCTCCTTTCTTTTTGCTAGATGGAACATGGATATAAGGGCTGGGGCTCTGGCAGCCACTCTGGACCATGAGTTGACCTGGGGAATATAAGCCACAGCAGGGAGAAAAACCAGATAGACGTCCTCATATCCTAGAGACCAGCCTGTGGTCACCTTCAGTTCAGTTCAGTTCAGTTCAGTCGCTCAGTCGTGTCCGACTCTTTGCGACCCCATGAATCGCAGCACGCCAGGCCTCCCTGTCCATCACCAACTCCCGGAGTTCACTCAGACTCACATCCATCGAGTCCGTGATGCCATCCAGCCATCTCATCCTTGGTCGTACCCTTCTCCTCCTGCCCCCAATCCCTCCCAGCATCAAAGTCTCTTCCAATGAGTCAACTCTTCGCATGAGGTGGCCGAAGTACTGGAGTTTCAGCTTTAGCATCAGTCCTTCCAAAGAAATCCCAGGGCTGATCTCCTTCAGAATGGACTGGTTGGATCTCCTTGCAGTCCAAGGGACTCTCAAGAGTCTTCTCCAACACCACAGTTCAAAAGCATCAATTCTTCGGCGCTCAGCCTTCTTCACAGTCCAACTCTCACATCCATACATGACTACTGGAAAAACAATAGCCTTGACTAGACGGACCTTAGTCGGCAAAGTAAAGTCTCTGCATAAACTTGCGTTTTGTTTAAGCCAATTTATCTTGGGATTTGGGGAGGTTTTTGTTTTGTATTATTTGTGTTTGGCAGCCTAACCAATCTAAGCTAATACACTCTTCAAAAAAGAAAGAATAAACTCTAGAAGGCAGAGTGATTTCATGCTGGGTAGAGTGTTACAGAGAAAATTAGAAAGAGGCAGGTTTAATAACCAGAGGCAAGTCACAGAAACACCTGAGTAGCCACTGGAGAGAATTTCTTCCTACAAAAAAAAACACAACAACAACAAAAAAAAAAAAACCTAAAAGGAAAGATTTAGAACAGATAGAAAAGGGTTGATTATTAGAGGGGTCTCTCCTGGGTGCCATGTAGTCTCTTAGCAGAAGTGAGAGACCTGGGCAGTCTGGAGAGAGGGAGCATGGCAACAACAGGCCTCCTGGTCAGGGTGCTGGTGGCCTGGGGGAGTATAGCTCAAACCAGGAGGGAGAGGAGGGTGGTGAGGGGTGGCTGCATGGGCAAAGCAGCCAACAGTGCTCTGCTGCCTCTGTGATGAAAGAAGTGGAGAGACTCTGTCTCGAACAGCAGAAAGCTAAGACAGGCTAAGCTGCCATCCTGGAGCTAAAGAGAAGAGAAGGAGCAATATGTGAGACCAAGTTCTAATAGATGACTGTAGGCTGTTGGGACTTACCCTCCTGTATACAGCTTGTATTTGTATATTTCCTTACACTATAGCACAACAATGTTTGTACTCTAATTGGCCTGTGAGATCTGCCAGTTCCAGAGGAGTGGAAGAGGGACACAGGAGAAGAGAAAACCTCAGCATGACCCATTTAAAGCAGAAATCACCTCCACTCACTTTGGTGGTAGCAGAAATTCCCCAGCAGAAGGACACTGGGTCTATTTCTGGGCACCCCAGGTCCATTCAAAACACCTGCCAATTAGCTTTCCTTTTTCCATGAGCACAAACACCACCTGTGACCCCGGACCATCATCTCACAAATGCACACAAGGTCAGTCAGGGTCCTTCCGGGAAAACATGTGGGTAATCCATCACCAGTCATTACAAAAACCACCCCAAGCACAGGTCTTGGTGCTAATGAGTCACCAGAATCATTCTCAGACACCGGGGGCTGCAGAATCTGCCGGCAAAAAGGCGGCAGGAGAGGCAAGAGGTTTTCGCTGCTGTTCAAAAGTTTCTGAGTGTGGGCCTCAGAAAGCATTAAGTCTTTGACTGAGAGAAGGCTGGATGGTAGGACAGGATGCTTGCTGTGTCTAGAGTCTCATCCTGGGCAAGAGAATGAGGATGCTGAACAAGGGGTGCTGGTGGAATGAGGGCAGGGCCCTGAGACGATGGGCTCCAGGCTGCAAAGCACACCTTCAGTCACCACCAGTCCTGTCTCAGCATGAAGGGGAAACATCTCAGGGGGACCAAGAGAGGTCTCGGCTTGTGACGTTTCTGCTTCAGGGAAGAATCCATGGAGCCATCATTTGCAATTCTTCCCATCTCAGCACCTGTGCCTTTCCTTAGGGAATGAGCTGCCCGGTGGCTCTGAGCTCCCAGGCTGTGCTCCACGGTGTCCCCTCTTCCCACTAGAGTCCATGTGGCCGAAATCTTAAAAACATAAACACCTGTCCATCAAATAGGCTTAACTTTTCCTGAACGTGAGTGCAAGCATTCAAATTCCACCCTGAACAGGGCTTCTCAAATGCCGACTCAAGTTTCCAGGGGGACATCTTAAAGGAGAAGTAGATTTCAAGTAAATGATTGCAACTTATCGAAAATAATGTGCTACTTAGCGTCTGCGGCACACATCCTGGCAGGCAGCAAGGGGAAGCAGCACTGGAGCAGATGGGAGCGATTAGGCTCTGATTTTCAGCCGGGCTTTTTCTTGTCGGTATTGCCTCTGCTTGTGTTTACATCCTGGTAAAACCAGGACATTTGGGAGAGGGGAGAGACGCGTTCTCTGGACCATTCCTTCTTTCTGTGTGCCAGAGATAGAGGCCCCCCACCCCCCACCAAGAACTCTCACACAGAAGGTGCCCTCCCCGTGTGGGGAGGTAAGGTGGTCATCACAACTACCATCATCAAAAAGCATTTAGCTCCATGAGGCGCTCACTAAATACATCAATGGTTGACAGAGAGACAGATGATGGGGATCTTAATTTTCCTTTAAAGATCTGCCTCCCTGAGGCTAGGCCTTATTTACTGTGATTCTTACTATATTTATCTGAAGAGGTATCGTGATTCCTCCTCCACTGAATGAGCTGACATCTCTCCGACCCACAAAATCTCTCTCAACTGTTCCACCGGGCGGATGTTAGCACAGCCCTTTCTCAGGCCCCTTAGTGATGGTACGTCACTAGCAAATTGCATCTGTTTTGCTGAGGACACTGCTGCAGAGGGCTGACTGCCCAGTAAGTCCCAGCAGGACAGAGAGGAGACCCTAGCTGTCCCCAGTTTATCGGAGCCCTTACAGGGGCTCATGTTCTTTGGGGTAACAGAGAGTAATCTCAGAAGCCAACTTTGCTTTTCTCTTTCCAGGCTGCTTGCTTTCCAGTGGCACTCTGACTGTGCCAGACTAGTCATGTCCACTTATGTTTAGTGACAGCCTTACAGCTCCGTCAAAATAAAAATCTCTCAGCCTGCACAAAGTGTGGCTGGCCTGCACAATTTCACCAACACTGCCACTCCGACAAGGACCCAGGATGGTCTCTTGGTCAAGCAGTCACTCAACAAACATATGCTGAGTATCTACTCTCTACTGGATCCTATTTCAGCTGGGGAGACTCGACCAGAAATAAGAGAAGTCTGCAGACTGGTGGGAGAAAGACAAGTATCAGCTGATGATGGACTCAAAGCGATCAAATAGGTGTGTGGATAAATGCATGGGAGATGTGGAAACAGGATATTTTCTTGTGTGAGAATGAAACTTTGCAAAGCAACTTGCCTAAAATGAGCTCATTTGCTTATATTCTCACCTGAACACTATGGGGTATCATTATCCCTTTATTCAGATGGGGGAATGGAAGCACAGGGGACTCAGAAGGGCACACAACTAGTTATGCAGTGGACTCACATCCAGGCCCTTCCCTCTGCATAACAACCACCTCCAGTGTTAGCCAGGCTTAGGAGGCAAGCGAGGGCCAGGGCCCCGAGTAAAGTACAGGGCTGACCCAGGCCTCTAGGGCCGGAATTAACAACTGGCAATTTCCACAGGTTGAAGGCCAAGGTGAACTTTCATGCTGCCTTTTGCAGAATCTCATTTCTCTGCTCTCCTGAACCAGGCTAAACCAAGAGTAACAACTAACAACACACACATGGTTTTCCCAACTTCAATGCGCTCTGCTTACTACTTCAAGTAAACCGAAAAGCCACAGAATTGTTTACGCACCAAAAAAGGAGTTTGCAGTGGCACAACCTTTTTAAGCCAAATTTGTTTTCTCTTCTTGTGCCAAGAGATGTGGAAGTGAAATTTAGGTTGCTGTGCTGTTGGTCTGTTTGGTAATGTATGACATGGGTTCCTGGCACATGACCTTGGCCTTAAGGTTTGACAGCACACCCTCCAGTTCCAGGTTCTCTTCCCAGGTTGCAAAGCAGAACCATGAGGCCATCTCTCTGCCTTCCTGCTACCAAAAGACACTTAGGCTTATGGGAAAATGAGGAGACAGCCGCTTTGATGTCCTCCAATGAAAAAGTGCTGAGCACTTGCATCATGATGGTTACACGTATTCTTCTCTCCATTTTTGAAATTCGACAGATCATCTAAGTCTTGTTTACAACATGGGGTATGAATGTGGCATAAAAACAAAATTAAAATGTAAAAATATTTGGCTAAATGGGTACACATATATATGTACATTTATATTTTCTTATATATTCCTTTTGTTTAGAAAAATTTAAGTTATGGAATTATTCTCAGCCTTTCCTCCTCATCTTCAAACATATCAAACTGTGATGAAATCATGGCAACACAGGGAAAACAGCTAGCTAATTTAAAAATTCAGTATACCAAAGCAAGTTACGTACATGCAGTTTTCTTTCCTCTTCTAGAGAAGATACCAGGAAACCAACTTTGGTTCCCGGAACCCTAAGGAAGGTTCTGCGGCCTTAGGGCACCATCATGCAAGGTCCATTGTTTACGTTATTTTGGCATTTCTTAACTATGCCTGTGAAAGTTGTTTTTTAAAAATAGGGGGTGGGTTGCAGTGGCACATGAAAGTGGTCAATATAAGTCTTATATAGCAAAATTACTACTTATTGCGGCTGCTGCTGCTAAGTCGCTTCAGTCGTATCCGACCCTGTGTGACCCCACAGACGGCAGCCCACCAGGCCCCCCGTCCCTGGGATTCTCCAGGCAAGAACACTGGAGTGGGTTGCCATTTCCTTCTCCAATGCATGAAAGTGAAGTCGTTCAGTCGTGTCTGACTCTTAGCGACCCCATGGACTGCAGCCTACCAGGCTCCTCTGTCCATGGGATTTTCCAGGCAAGAGTACTGGAGTGGGGTGCCATTTCCTTCTAGCTGCCACCTAATGGCTATGCAGGTGTGGGTGGGTGGATCCACACTGTTACACTTTTAAATTCCCTTTTGTTTTGCTGCCCAAACCTAGCTAATTTGGCTGCTGGTCTTAAAACTCAGGCTGGAAGAAACATATCTAAGATGAGACAGTTGCCCAGCCTTTAGGTGACAGAGATGGAAAGAAATATGAACAGAATAAAAAACAGAGGTCTTCTTAATTGCTCTCTGCCTTACTGCTATTTGAGCAGCTTTCTCTCTGCAAAGACCCTAGACTCTCAAAGGGCTTCCCAGGTGGTTCAGTGGTAAAGAATCCTGACAAGCAGAAGACATGGGTTCGATCTCTGGGTCTGGAAGATCCCCTGGAGAAGGAAATGGCAACCCACTCTAGTATTCTTGCCTGGGAAATCCCATGGACCAGGGTGCCTGGCGGGCTACAGTCTGCCAGGTTGCAAACAGTCAGATACAACTTAGCGATTAAGCAACAACTACAGCATAAGACTCTCGAAAGTCATCAGTCTGTGCTTAGGTCCCCTGAGAAAATGCGCACAGCCAGCTCTGTGGTCAGAGGCAGAATCACTGGGACGCAGCGTCACTCTTCATTTCTTCACTCTGAAATAATCCTGAGATTATCTCAAAGATGCTATGGTGAATTTCAAGGTACGGCTTCTCTGGACAATTATTCTCTCGATAGCCAAGCATTTACTCCGTTCATGCAGAGAAGAGGAAAGAACTCCATTACTTGCCCCTCCATCATCTGAATGACAGCACCCATACTCTGTCATACACACTGGGAACATCCCTGGCATCACATGTAGATAGCCCATATATTTTAACTGAGATTTAGAAGTTCAAGCCATACATACAGTGATGGTATATTAAGGGTATAGGTTTATCATCCTGTAAATTTAGGGAAGAGAAAGTCTATCCGTGTATGTCAAAGAAAGCTTTCATGGCTGAAATTAGACTTAAAACCTTGCAATTGCTTTGTTTCATGTAGGACAACCCTCTGTGTGGTTCCTTCTGGATTTTTCCTAGGAGTATAAATTCAGTTCCAAAGAAAAATAAATCTCCCAAGGGAGAACAATTTAACTATTTGGAGAATGTGTTGATCTTTAAAAGACACCGATTTCCCTAGTAAAGGGAGAAAGGAGAGTTTAAGGGATGTGAGTAGGGGGTGGGGAGAGAAAGAAAATAGTGGAGAAAAACAAGCAGAAGACAAGAGGAAGACAAAATAACCCTCAAGTTGTTCGTGGATCAAGAATTACCCTGGGAAGTCCCTGGCAGTCCCGTGGTTAGGACTTTGCACTTTCACTGCCAAGGGCGGGGGTTCGATCCCTGGTTGGTTGGGCAACTAAGATCCCTCAAGCAAAAAAAAAAAGGCATTACACAGACCAGATGCTCAGTGGTTAGGACATTATACAGAGGCCCTTCTTTCTAAATCACGTCACAGCATCCTTCCTAACAAGATACTTGGATTTGCAATGTGTTGCACTGCCTTTAGCTGGCTGTGCCCTTTACATCAAAGGAATGGACACCTGTCTGTGTCCCTGCGGCCTCAGAGTCTCTCCTTCCGGGAAAGAATACTAGGAAAGGTACGAGAAGGAATACACATGCAGTGAGCTACGATAAATAGCTAACAATTTATATTTACATTCATTCTTAGGCAGAAACCTTCTTTACTGCAATATATTAATTAGGTTATTCATTCATTAAATCAAAAGCACCTTTCTCTGAGTGCTTAGCAAATGCCCGGCAGTACTGTTTACTGGAGACACAGAAATAAAAAAAGCAAAATGCCTGCCTAAAGGAATAAATGGTTTCAAGGAGAAAACAGAGAAATAAACAGTTTTAAAATGCCCTGGTGTGGAGGAAGTTTACCCTCCAAAAGGCCTCTGCTTGTGATATGATCACAGTTAAGTGTGCTGACATTCATCCTGATTTCCTTACTCCAGCAAAGGCTGTCACATATTCAAATACACAAACAGACACCAACATATGCTGGCACAGAGGTGGACCAAGGCCAGGGACCAGGTGCTCCCGTTCTCCCGTTTCAGCCTCACCACAGCCCCACATGGATAAATGCATCAACCGCTTGCAGGACTTAAACACTCAAGAGCCACTAGTAAGCAGAGCCTCAGCTCTGCGTCCCAGGACAGGACACCCCACCCTCTCTCCCTGGAGAGCTGCTTCAGTGAACAGGGGGTGGGGGAATTCTGAGAGTGCAGCCAGCATCCATCATGCCAGCAACCCCTGGCAGGCGATCTTAACAAATGCACTTCCTCCTCCGGGAAGAATTGGGGCTCCGTAGCCTGCACCCAAGCCACAAGCTGCACACCAGACCAGAGATGGGCTGGGAGGGAGGGGCAAAGGTGGTTTTAAGGCTTTTGTGGCTTTGAAGAAAAGGTCTCTGAATGTGAGAAAGCATTCAAATAGTCTCTGCAGGCATCCTGGCCCTGTGGTTGGGCGCTCTTGGGTCTGTGGCCGTTGAGTTCACCACAGGCTCAACTTCTTCCCAGCGTATTCCTCTCTCATTTAGCCCTTGAGACACCCGCACAGCTGGGGTGGCTCTGCAAACCTCACCAGCACGTGAAAAGTCTGGGGCAGTGATCTTTCTCGCTTGATCTTCGACAGGGCGTCCTGGAGGCAAAAGTCACTCTCAAAATCTGAACTCGTTTCTTCCGGTACCAGAGAAGAAAAGTAAATATTTAACCACAGGCACAGAGGTTGAAGGAGCAGCAGCTATAATCAAGACTCAGCTTCTCACCCCTCCCCGAGCTGAGGTGAAGATCCCCCACGCCTCTATGCAAGCTTACCCAGGGCAGTGAAACCCAGGCTCCAACCAGCAATAATTCCACATATAAACAACTCTTGCTCGGCATGAAGCACACACCAGACAGTAATCAGCTTATCTAATAGAACAGGCCTCTTTTCCTAACGTGGAGGAGGATTAGCAGGCTTGAATTACAGCCGTGAAGTGTAATCAAGCTCTGATCGACACTGGCAAAGGATACTGTATATTCCTGCTGGGCCATGGGTTGTTGGCGCGATGTGGTGTACCTACAGGGGATGGACAGGAAACGTTTGTGATGGTAATGACTCTGGGAGACAGCAACTGAGCAACGGGGGAAAGCAAGTGTTATGGGAGAAAAATTAGATTATAGCTGGTGCCCACGTCCTCCCTGTACTCCTTCCAGGCTTTGGAAGCTCTTAAAGTGACTGCACTTGAAAAGATTTTGCAGGTCCATTAAGAATATACTATCCCCCTAAATCATAACTAAGGGTGAACTCTACCCTTGGTTGGCCACAGAAGATACTTCACTGCTGTCTATGACACAGATCCCACTGTCTCTAACCACAGTGAGGGTTATGGCGTAGGAGTGCTGTGCACATCCTGCGGTCCAGGTATGGGAGTGGAGCGGGGAATATGGCTGACATGGAAATCACAAAGGAATTCGTACTGGGCCTCAGAAATCCCGATAGCTCGTTGGTAAAGAACCTGCCTGCAATGCAGGAGACCCTGGTTCACTTCCTGGGTCAGGAAGATCCACTGAAGAAGGGATAGGCTACCCACTCCAGTATTCTTGGGCTTCCCTTGTGGCTCAGCTGGTAAAGAATCCGCCTGCAGTGCAGGAGACATGGGTTCAATCCCTGGGTTGGGAAGATCCCCTGGAGAAGGGAAAAGGCTACCCACTCCAGTATTCTGGCCTGGAAAACTCCATGGACTGTATAGTTAGTTCATGGGGTTGCAAAGAGCTGGACACGACTGAGTGACTTTCACTTCACTTTTCAGAAATCCAATAAAATGATTTAAGAATCCCATCCTCACTTTGAAGATGCCAAACCAACCCAAACCAACTAGCAGCTGCCTTTTCTATCGCCCACCATGGAGACGTCTCATCTCACTTGGGAGGCCAGCATTTAATGACAGGCTTGTGAAAACGTCATCTTTATTTAGTAAATTCCATGATAGGAGAAAAAAAAATTCTGAATTTTTTTGAAGCTTCCCAAAGGACCCTTATATCCTACCTAAAAAGGAAAACATCTTACTCTAAGTCTGTTTTCTTTTACTCTGCCCATTTCTTGGTGATGAACTTCTCTTCACATCCTCTTAGAGCAGCTCTCTAAGTAAAACAGTTCAAAAGGCCAGTGGCCTTCTCTTCTAAAAATAAAGAATCACGGCTTCCTTTGTAATTTCTCATCTATCTTGACATCGAGTCTTTTTTCCTATTCATGTTTCTTAAAGATCAAAGAATCCAAAGTGGACATAACATTTTAGGAAATTGCTTCCACTAGCATGAGGAGTGTGCGTGTGAAAGTCGCTCAGTCGTGTTTGACTCTTTGCGACCCCACAGACTGTAGCCTGCCAGGCTCCTCTTTCCATAGAATTCTACAGGCCAGAATACGGAGGGGGTGAAAATTCCCTTCTCGAACCCAGGTCTCTCATATTGCAGGCGGATTCTTTACGGCCTGAGCCACCAGGAATACTGGAGTGGGTAGTCTATCCCTTCTCCAGTAGATCTGCCCGGCCCAGGAATCGAACTAGGGTCTCCTGCGTTGCAGGCGGAGTCTATACAAGCTGAGCTAGCGTGAGGGATGCCAGGAAAACGACTTCCTGACCTTCCTGCATCCTGGCCCTCCCTCTCAAGAAGGATCCACTGCATCCTGCTCAGCTTTGCCCCTTCCCCCAGGGGTCCCCGCCAGACTAGCTTCCCTCCAGTACAGTCTCACCTCTAATTCTCTCCAACACCAAATTCTTCCTGATACACTTAGCAGGTGTCTCGCGGTAACATGAGTGCCCTTGGAGAGAATCTACCGGCGAGGAAGGAAGGAGCCGTGACCAGCAAGGTGAGAGGTAAAAGGATGTGCGTGGGCCGCCTGTCCTGCCAGTCCCATCCCATCCCTCACCGCCTTACCCCTTAAGATGTGCAGCCCCCAAACCCTCTTCACCCATAATCACAGCATGGAAACCTCACAGCAGAGCCTTTTAACTCTATGGTGTCTGACATGAAATTGTGAAGCCCAAACTGTCAGACACTACAACAATT
This sequence comes from Budorcas taxicolor, assembly GCF_023091745.1. NCBI lineage: Eukaryota > Metazoa > Chordata > Mammalia > Artiodactyla > Bovidae > Budorcas > Budorcas taxicolor. The sequence continues at coordinate 4,677,645 of NC_068912.1, forward strand.
GATAAGTGTGTGAAACTGTTTAAAACAATCAGGCAGGGTACAGTATAACCACCAGTGCACATACGATACTGGTGTGTCTATAAGCAAGAGCTGAGCTGAGTGGGTCCCCCAGTTTATCAGGGTACCATCCATCCACTGAGAGTAGCAGATAAGAGAGAGCATTGATTCAAGGGCTGTGTGTGGCACCTGTGTTTGAGATCTGGATCAAGGAAGGCAGAGCTCTGTTCAATGAGTGACATGTGCCGAAGATCCTCCGAGCACTAAGAATTCACTCCAAGGTGCAACCGAAAATAATTCTAGGATTCAAAATTGTGCCACCAACACAAAGGCTGAGAACACGTGCTCTTAGCAGGACGAAGCCAGCAAAGGCAAGAAGAACCCGAGCTCTATCGAGAACGTCTTTGGTGTTGAATTAAGCTGACCTGACCTCACGTTAGTTTGGATAGCCAAGGAACAGTCAGGGCTGAAGCCCAGAACTGGATGTAATCAGATCTGAGAAAGCAGACACTATGAATACAGAGGGCCTCTCTGGGTCTGAGTCAGAGGCACCTCCCTCTCTGACAGGCCCCACCACTTATCTTGCACTCAGGGGTTGCCTCAGTGCAAAGTACTGCCATCTCTGCTCAGACTTTCAGCCAACCCTAGTGTCATCCCTGGGGCCCTCCAACTGGCCTTTCAAACCTCATTCCAGTATCTCCACCCAAAACAGTATGCAGGGCTGCAAATACTGTCCCTCACATGCCAGCCGTCTTGAGGGGGAGGAAGGGCAGGGGAAGGGGAGTGGGCATTGCTGTTCAGGGGCCATCCTCCAAACCACACGTCCAGTATCAGTTACAGCTTTCCAAATTGATATGTGATGCTGATAACAAGAGTCAATCTTTGCACCCGAGTGAGTTAGCACAGTCCGCAAACGGGAGGCTGCCTCTCCCTTCCAGACCTGGTGTGAGATGTATCCACACGCTCTCTGCAGAGCCCTCTCAAATTTATTTTCCCAGCTGACATCTTATACGGCCCTATCAACAAGCACGCTGTCAAGGCGGCTTGTCAGAGTGGGTAATGGTGTTGCATCTTTGGCTAAGCTTTAACATGTCTGAAAGGATCTGAAACCGTATGCTCTTTTAAATACAGACTTTGCGAAATTAAAAAAAAAAAAAAATTGAATCGCTGAACTCCAAAAGTCACATGGCAAAGAATCTGGGTAGAGTAGGTCTGTTGCAAATTCCATTCTGTGGGGAAAACCGTTGCATAATTAGAAGGTGTTTTTGCATCTCTGTTGAGTTTCGGATCTGTAGCTAAAATGAACCTTGTGTTTAAAGCCACCAGGAGCTTTCATGAACAAGGCTGATCAGACAGAAGTGTGGCTTGAGCGCCTGAGAGCAGCGTGGCTTTTCCTATTCTTGGGGTAGGGCCCAAACTTGACTGAGCGCTACCTTGCCCTACACAAGGTCTCAGGTTTCTACATTCCATTCGCCTTCCCTCATGTTCCCCCAACCCCCTTTCTGGCCTGGAGGCCCGCTGGGTCCCAGGCTGCAGGTCTGGCCAGGGCAGATGGGTAATTTTTCCTTTCAGCTTTAATGGCTGCTATTAACAATAAGTTGCCCTGCCCTACTGATGGCTCAACTTTCAGCTTTTTCTCTGATTGCCTATGAGTAACACTGTGTCACATGAGCTGTGTTTAACAGAGGTGTAATAAATGCCAAAGAAGAAATATTACCCAAAATAAAAAATAGTTTGTCCCCGTGTGGCCAGGATCTCATGACTCACAACAATGTTCATTTCAGCTTCTAACATAATTTCCATTTGCATTCTTTTTTTAAGGGTCTCTGGGGGCTTTAAAAAAGCTGTTTAAGAGGAAAGGCAGAAAGACCATAGCAATTGTCAAGTTTGGGGATTTCTGCGCTCCAGACAATTGCTGCCTGCAGACAAGAGACAGACTGACAGAGGGGTGCGTCCTACAGACACAGAGGACAGGGAAAGGCAGGCAAGGGGCTCATTACTGATGGTCTGCCTCTGGCAGAAGGCGGGCTGACCTCCTCAGTGTGGTTCAGAAGGTGGGCTTGGCAACAGGAGACAGAGATTAAGGAAGGGGAGGCTGGACCCCTACTACCCCTCCCCACTTCTACACACACACACACACACACACACACACACACACACACAGACATACACACACACACACACACACACACACACAGACATACACACACACACACACAGGAGACAGAGATGAAGGAAGGGAAGGCTGGAACCCTACTACCCCTCCCCACTTCTACATACACACACAGACACACACACAGACACACAGACACACACAGAGACACAACACACAGACACACACACACACACACACACAGGAGACAGAGATGAAAGAAGGGAAGGCTGGACGCCTACTACCCCTCCCCACTTCTACATACACACACACACACAAACACACAGACACACAGACACACAGACACACACACACACACACACACACACACAGGAGACAGAGATGAAAGAAGGGAAGGCTGGACCCCTACTACCCCTCCCCACTTCCACATACACACACACACACACAAACACACAGACACACACACACACACACACACACACACAGGAGACAGAGATGAAAGAAGGGAAGGCTGGACCCCTGCTACCCCTCCCCACTTCTACATACACACACACACACACAAACACACAGACACACACACACACACACACACACACACACACAGGAGACAGAGATGAAAGAAGGGAAGGCTGGACCCCTGCTACCCCTCCCCACTTCTACATACACACACACACACACAAACACACAGACACACACACACACACACACAGACACACACAGGAGACAGAGATGAAAGAAGGGAAGGCTGGACCCCTACTACCCCTCCCCACTTCTACACACACACACACACACACACATACAGGAGACAGAGATGAAGGAAGGGAAGGCTGGACCCCTGCTACCCCTCCCCACTTCTACACACACACACACACAGACACACACACAGACACACAGACACACACACACACTCCTCGGGGCAAAAAAGATACCAAGTTCTCATTTAGTTGCAGGAAAACTCCATCTCCCTTTTGATAATAAGCAAAAAATACTTCTATGTTTTTCAAATAGTAGCTGGTCAGAGCTATTCGAATTCCAAAGAAAAAAGCAATAAACTCTCAAATCCCCTGGCAGTCCCTTGGTTGAAAATGTGGGCAGAAGTATTCCAGATTTTCAAGGTTTTCAGGGAGTAGGAAGACGGAGGTGGAGGCGGGCCCTCAAGAGGCCTGGGGGTGAGATGCGCCCCTCCTGTGAAAGCTGGGATCTTAAGGCAGCAGTATGAAGAGGTACCTACTTTTTAACGGGCCTTGCCTTTGAAAGAGGCTGGCCAAAAGCAGCCCATGAGGCAGTCTGTAGTGAGTGGGTGTGTGAGCATCTCCTTTAGAGGCTGGAGCCCTCCTCAACTCCTGCTCTGCACTTCTCTCACGCCTGTGTAATACACATCAACATCCTCACTATGTATCTGACTAAGGAAGTTTAGGGGGGCTAGAGAATGGCAACCCACTCCAGTATTATTGGCTGGAGAATTCCATGGACAGAGGAGCCTGGCCAAGAGTCAAGATCCATGGGATCACAAGGAGTCAGACACAGCTGAGACACACACACAAGGGGATTTAGGGACGTCAGCAGTGGGACCTGACTTCAGAAAGGTACTACGCTCTCAAAGTACCGGAACCGGCAGTATGAACTGGTGGGGACAATGATGAGCTCCAAAAGTTATGGCAGAAAGAAGAGACGAGAAGCAGGATGACTGTCTGGCCATAGCCTTCAAAAGGCCAGGACACTGGTGAGCCCACACAAAAGCAGAAGGGCCACAGGCATCGTCTGTAAGACAGTCCGGGCAATGAAGCATGGCAGGAGAAGGGCCCCAGCCTGCCTTGGTCACTAAGGAGAGGGCGTGTCCACCAGCCTGAGGCCGAGGCAGCTGGGTACAAGAGGTGACTCTGAGTGGTCACAGTGATGTCACAGCAGGTGGCAACTACATGGGGAAAAACTCTGGTTTCTAAGTAAGATTGATGTCCCTGGTCTTCCACTTGATTTTTGGTGTCTTGGGTAAGTCATTTTACTTTATTGATAGAAAGCATAACAGAGAGTTCCTTAGGTCATTTTTAAAGGTTTCAGTTATTAAGACTTGTCTCTGGAAATCCAATCATTTTCTAAATGGGAAGAGCTAGTCAGAGGGCCTTGGACCAGATTTGAATGCATTTTCTGCTATACAGCTTGACACACTACCAAGAACCAATATTACCAATATTATCTCATCCACAATATCTCATCTGCACCTCACATCAATCTTCAGGGACTGACCTTAGATACACTTTTTTTTTTTTTGGAAACTGGCTCAGAGAGTACAGACTTACACAGTTCACTTAAGTCCAGCTCTTCCAAGTCCAGGGTTTTTGCATTTACAATCCTGCGCTTGTGGCCTGCTGTTCGGAGAAGCACGGACTGTCTGTGTATGTGTGGGGGGATGTTCTGGTGTCAAGTCAGTTACCACGTTATGAGCTGGAGGGGGCAGTCCAGAGGCAGAGAGGTGCAGTGGGTACAGCTGGGCAGAGAGTGTGGTGAGAGGCATGAGCACCAACTTCTGCACTGGCTGCAGGCAGGGAGGCATGAGGACAGCACCTGGACCCAAACCCCTTCCAGAAGTACAGTGTCTCATCTTTTTTAGAACAGTTATCCATACACCATTCCATTCGGTGCCACAGTAGTAAAAATTGGCTCAAGGTCCACATTGACACGTTTCCTGAATTTCCAACTCAAACTCTAGGTTTCTGATTATGATGATATTATTTGCAGTTTTACAGCACACACAATACCTCATTTAATCATTACAAGAGGACCAGTTCTGTTAAGCCCTTTTAATACATGATGAAGTGAGACTCCAGTTTTTGAGGGATGGAGAGAGCATGATCCAGGTGCCTTAATTAGGGGCAAGGTGCTTTCTTTCTTTCTAGGGTCTTCAGAGCTTAATTCTTCCCCTGCTTCACACAAACCCCCTCAGGGCCTGGGTCAAAGATGAAGCAGCTTCTGAAGTGAAAGAGGATTGTGTCTTCTGCTCAGCTCTACAGGGACCAGTAAATGAGATGAGCCAGAGTACAGCTCCACAGTGTGGTCCAGTCTCATTCAACTTTTGTGAGGGTCTTCCTGATCCTCCAAAGCTTGAGCCAGCATGTCCAAGTCACTTGTAATGGGGTCAGACACATGCAAGTTAGATCTGAGGCTTAAATTAATTTGAGAGGACTCCTTAATGAATGTGCTCTTATCTCCCACTGAAAGGCTGATGATATTCAGAGTCTGAGGTGGGGAAGTGAGGCAGAGTAGAGTGGGCAGAGAGACTGGCAAGGCAGTTGTTTCTCTGGTGGGAGAGTGGATATGCTTCACTCAGCTGTGGTGCACCGAGCCCAACGCACCTGTTCTTGCTGGCTGGAATGCTTCTGCTGGGACCACTGGCAAGGGGAGAGGTGATGTGAGCTATATATCCAAGTCCCATTTCAGAAACACGCAAGGGAGTCGAAGCAAAGTTACAAAGCAGTACTCAGCATCCACAAGGACGGAGTAAATAGGAATGGCAGAGTCCGCCCTCTGGGTGACAGTGTTCCTATAAGGTTGAGACTTTGCCTCACTTTGCAGGCCCTGTTTTGCCCATGTCTCTGGTGTTCTGTGCTGGAATTTCCAATAGGATGGATTATCTCATGTATGAGGAGAGTATAGCTTTAGACTCAGACTTTACATCCTATTTCTATCAATTATTGGCAGGGAGACCTGGGTTGACATCTCAGAGCTTCTTTCCTCAATTATAAAATAAAATTGGCAGGGCTCTCCATCTATAGTCTTGGTGAGCCCCTAGTACATGGTTTGTGTGAAATAAATGTTAGGAATTTTTTTCCCTTTTCATGTTCCTTTGGGTGATGTGATTCAAGAGTACTAAAATTTGGCTTAGCCCGCTTGTGAATGAGAAAAGTTATCTTTGTTAAGTAGGTACATCCACTGATGTAAAAATGAAGGGGGTTTTAAAAAGAAACAGGAAAAAAAATGCCTCCCTCCTTCAGAAGATGTAGAGTTAAACCATGTTCCCATTCAACAGTATGAGTCCTTCATTTGAAATCTTGTTCTATTTAAATACACTGTGGTTTTAGCTGCAATTTCATGTCTTACTTAATTGTCCAGAGTGGCAGATGTGATTTTTGTGTAAGTTTTGATCCCATCTGTTTTTGTGCTAGAAATATATGTGGAAGGTGCTGGGACTTCTACATAATAAACTTGAAAATGAACCAAATCTGCAGTTGGCAGTATTAAAGGTCCATTTTCTGATGTTTGTGCTGCCTCCCCGTTCTCTATTCTCTCCTTTGCTCCAGATCAGAATTCTTCAAGAATGACTAACAGAGCTCTTTCCTTATGCAATGGAGAGTTAACACATTCCTGGTATAGCCACACAGACAAGACACCGCCGCCACCCCGCTCCCCCGCCCCGCACAGTCCTGCACCCTGAACCCTGCTCCTTCCCAGCCCAGACACAGGCATATGCCTTCTCCCCACTCTGTTTAGGGAGGCCATGATAAATGTTCTAGGATAAAAGGTATTCCTTGTATTCTAAGCCAAATCTCCACACTGAAATAGAACAAGCATATCATACGCAAGGCACATTCTATTTTATAACATGCATCTATGTTTGAACCTGGGTATCTAGCTATATAACACTTTCAGAAATGTATCATAAGAAGTTGTAAGCGGGGAAAAAGGATTAAAAAAAGGAAACATCTAGAGTACAACCTGTTCATAAATTGGAACCCACTGAGGGGAAGTATCAGACTCTAGAAAAGCCCTTACTTTTTATACCCAAACTGGAGACAGACGACTTGGGGCCAGGCCAACTCTCTGTGTCTCACTAGCTACGTGAACTTGAACAAGTGTGATCCTCTTCCCTCTCAGCCCCAGTGTCTTTCATTCATTTCTTCCAGAGCCTTTCATAGAGCCCAGAAAGTGCCTGAAACAGTGCTTGATTGGTGTTCCTTGTCTGTAAAAGGGAGTGATATGATGATATTAATAATAATATCCAAATCTCAATAAGAGAGGAAGTGAGGATAAATGAGATAAGGAAATATAAGTGCTTACATGCACACACTGCTATATTTAACATGGATAACCAGCAAGGACCTATTGTATAGCACATGGAACTCTGTTCAATGTTATGTGGCAGCCTGGATGGGAGGGAAATTTGGAGGAGACTGGATACATGTATATATATGGCTGAGTCCCTCTGCTGTCCAACTGAAACTGTCACAACATTGTTATTTGGCTATATCCCAATACAAAAAAAAAAAAAGTTTTTAAAAGAACTGTAAAGGGCCAGACCAGACAGATGTCACCCTCATACCTGCAGATGATGGCAAATACTTTGTGTTTCTATAGCCAATGCTGTTTCTCTAAGGGTTTCTCATCAGCCCTCCAATGAACCACACTTAAAGTGTCACTCTAGGTTCTATTCAACGTTACATGTATTAGTCTCCCCCTTCTCTGCTTCTAGATATCTTCCCTGAATAAAAGCATATAGGTCTATAGTTACAGTTGATACCCTCTAAGTCAGATTTATTAAAAATTGTCGTGGTTATCAGTCATTCCACAGAATGTTTTCCCACTGCCTGTAAGAGTTACCATCCAACAGTGGGGACTACACCTTACCCTTCTCTTGTACCCCTATAGCATCTGGAACTTTGCTAGGGGTGGGAAATAGGTTCCATAAATACTTCTAATTTAGTTGAACAAGGTAAGCAGTAAGAGTCCATGAGGCTAGCAGTAAAAGTCCAACAAGGTAAGGGTCCATGAAGATAGCCCCGAAAGCCATTGTCATACTTTTGTATAACAGAATGTTAACGCACATTTCACATTCTGATGGTGTATCTGACTCCCAGTGACACAAGTTTCCGTGGTACCCTGGAAATGGGATGGTTTTATAATCGGACAGACCTAAGGTAAATTCTGAGTCCACGGCTTCCTCTTAGCTCTCTGACTCTGGGTGAGTTAGTTACCTTCTCGAAGCCCTAGTATGTGAACTGAGAAGAGTTACATTTATCTCACAAGATTGCTATCAGAGTTAAACACAGAGTTAAACGTGTGTGCAGTCATTCGACTGACTCGGCACGCAGAAAGCCTCCAGTAAGTGTTAGCTGCTCTGTCCTGACTTCACTAGGTGAACTTCAGTTGGAACAGTTATCACTCCATGAGCTGTTTGCTTCCTCCTTCCCTAAATTTGGACCAGAAGAGGCATTATCAGGAGCCAATCAAGTTAACAGAGGAGGCCAAGTTTCCCTTCCCTGTCCAAGTTTCCAAATCAAATCAGAGCAAAAAGTATGCTATTTTCTTCAATCAGGAAAAAAAAAAAAACCCTGTAATTTCCAACCAGCTACACATGTGTGCTTGTGCACGTACACATGTGCACATGCACACACACACACTTGCACACACAAGGCAAATTTTTTAAAAAGATAACCTTTAACTTGCTGGGCAGTGGCAACATCATGGATGAATTAATAGTAGGACTGTATGCATACATGCCTTTAACCTGCCTGTCACTATGTCAAGACATTAGATATACATGCTTCTGAAACTGAGGCTTCATCAATATCCATATACTATTGATGACCATATAAGTGGTCACTAGTAGAAGCTACCATGCTAGAAAGGCCAAGCTGGAAGAAAAGTATTTTAATCTGTAACTACATGGATATCTGTCTTGCTGTGCTGAAAAGTTCCTTCCCAAAGAAGAAGTTCAATTCACGGAAGAGTTTTAATTATGACAACTTGACTTACCAAAATGTAACAAAAGCCTTGAACTGGAATAATGTCTTGAGGCATCATAAACATAGACACTAGTTTCAGTGAGAGTAAAGAAAGTTTCAGTGACCTAAATATGTGATACAGGGTTGTGAAAAAAAATTCTATCAAACATTTCAGTATGCGTTTCAAATCCTGTAACATATATATAGGTCTGTGTGCCAAAGATGCTGCAATTAATAAAGTATTTTTCCATGTAGGTGACCTATAGCTATTTAGACAAACTCCAATAATCATAAAGGCTAGATAAAAGAAAAATGCAGCTGAAAATGTAACAGAATAAGACAACAAAATTATGGGACCAAACATCTGTGGTCTAAATAAAATATGTGATGGTGCAAACAGCACCATAAACTTTCCCCTGACATTCTGAAGAGACCAGCAGTGTTCACTCATGAGTAATGTGGTCATCCCCACATTACTGCAACAAAAATATTAGAGCAAGCTATGCTGTCAAATATTCGATATGGATGTGTGACCTAAGGAAAATCATATTAAGAAGCTCAAGTGATATACAATGTGAAATATTATATACAGATACACAAACATACAGAAAATCCTTCCTGTCATGAACATATAGGGGCCTGATTTTCATCTTATTCTTTGAAAAACATAAATAAATGGGAGCCACCGGCCAGCCATTAGTACCTCTGAGATGTATGTGTATGGTCTGTCTCCCAAAGCTTTCAAGACAGTTGATACAATTGACAAGGTGCTGAGGAAGGAAGCCGACGTGCTCAGCTCATGGACAAAGACTCGAAGGACACTTGGGCCACAAAGCAAAAAATACCTGCCCAAGGACTTGGAAACTTGGACTTTTCCTCCAGAAATACAGCCCCCTCCACTGAGGGCATATGGAACGTTTAGGTTCCCTGACCAATGGCAACAGAAGAACCAAGAAACGGAACCTATCAATCTCCAGAATGCTTCAAACCATTCTTTTATAATTTAGGTGGAAGTAATACCAAGGGGGCATGTGAATTTGGCAGCTACTTTCTGAAAAACAACAAAACAAAATACCAAAAAAAAAAAAAAACTGCTGGAAGCACACAAAGTTATCATTAAGAATTTACAGTGGGCTTGAGCATCACTCCTGTCTCCATGGACTGGCCACCCATGGTGTGATTAGCGTCAGGCCCTTTTTAGTGTTACTGTTCAAAGCATACCACCTTCTCTTTTCTGATGTGCCTCATCACAAATATGTTTAGTTACACCAGTTTAGTAAACATTCATTAACAAAATCAAGATTTGTCTTTGCCTTTAGGCTCTCTGGTATACTATTGACGCCTATGTTCCAAATCTGATCTAGATAATAAAAATGACTGGCCAGTCTATCTTACCAGTCAGAGGAAACTTGGGGGCTAAAGTTCTCACTTCTAAACTGAAGTACAGTGCCATTTCTAAAACTTGCCTAGTTTCTCAGAGATAGCTGAAACATTTACACCCAGCTGCATTTCCAAGGCTCTCTTATAATTAAGTATAGTTGTATCAGTAAGCCTTAGTCAATGGGATAGAAGCAGAAGTATGAGTTACACACTCTACAAAGCCCTCTTAAAAGAGAATAATTCTACCCTTCTTCCACTCTGTTGCCTGAGATGCATATGGGATAGCTGGAGCTCTAGTAGCCATCTTGGATCATGAGGATATCAAAAGATCACACTTGACTTATGTTTCTTAAAATGAGGGGAATGTGGTTTCTGTTACAGCTGAACCTAATGCTAACACATTCACACTGGATTTGAACTATGATTTTGATTAAGTTGTTTAACCTCTCTAAGTTTGTTTTCCAATCTCTAAACTAAGAAAAATAAATTTAATATATTCAGAGTGAAAATTGAGACAATGTGCATGAAAGTACTTTGCACATGGACAATCACTATATCAATACCAGTATCGTTTCTATTATTTTCCAGTTTATTTCCAATTTCCAGAGAAAAGTAGGTCAATGATTAATTAAAATTAGCTAAAAATAGGAAGTCCAATTTCATTTTTATGGCAAGATTTTTTTATTAACAGAAAGTGAATCCAAGATAATGAGTTGTATGAAAGTGACCACAGGTTATTAAACAGTTCTAATTGTTGTGTTCCTAGAAAATTGGCTGCCAAGGAGTTATTTTAGCTACCTAAGAAACAGGGAACAACATTATTTCTTACTCCACTTAGGTCCAAAGTTTTTACCTCTTGCTCAACTAATATCATTTGGGTACGTAAGCCAGGCCAGGAATCAAGGTGAACTGAGACACAGGGAGGGAGTATGCACAGCACACTTCAGACCCAGGCCTTCGACTACAAGATCACCTCCACCAAGTGCGGAAGCATAAACCAACGAAAGATGAAGCACTTTATTTTTTGTAATATGTCATGTATCTGGAAAACCTAGCCTTCTGTTATGGGTTAATTTTCACTGTTATCTCTAGGGTTAGGTCAGATTCTGTTTAACTGAGTAAGAAAAAGAAGGAATTGCTGAGCTGAGAACTGCTGCAACTCTTATGCGGAAAGAGCAGAAGACCAGGCTGCTTCTGCTCGGGCCCCACAGCTCTTACCATAACCTTCTAATACTCTCCCTTTCAAACTGGCAGTGTCTCTCTGCAGGCCCCTTATCCTTCTGCCTAAAGACTTTAACTTATAGAAATGTAGGCGATTAGGAGATACTACAAATGTATATTCCTGTTTAGCTTTACTAAAATAGACCATGAGAGTGAGATGGAAACGATAACACATATGACCATGCACAGCTGGTTTCCAACAGTGGGTGAAGAAGTGAAATTAAAAAAAAAAAACTGATCTACATGCAGCACCCACATAATCTAATGAAATATCAATTAATTGATCAACCAATCTAAGAGAAACCAAAGTCAATGTCTGCCCCTCACTGCTTTCTTCATATTACTGATAGATATTTGAAATCAGTCATTCCTCTAAGCTTATCTATAACACTGCATGAATCTGGGATTGAAGGGGTTAAAAAAAAACCTTACATGGATCCCAAATACACATGCCCAGAGGTAAGCTTTACCATTTACTAACTGCCTTACTATTTACCAAAAATGTTCATGAAAATAATGCCTCAATAAAAGATACACAATGTTTATTTTTCAGACTTCCAGAAAAACAAAACAAACCCAAGTCTTTCAGCATGCACACACACATTTAAAATACTACTAGTATCTAATAAATATGTGCATATAAGATTGCACTCATAAGTTCGCATAATTTACTATACACGTGTGTTCTATTTTTATATATTGAGTTAGTAAGCTGGGTATACATACTTCAATGTGAAGAAAAATCCTTGTCCCTGACTGCCAATATGTCCCAAGGAGGAATAATGGGAGGGGACAGGCCTTTTAAGGTCACAGAGAAGGGAAGTGGTTTTACTCAAGGTTCTTGAATAAATCATGGAGTCATAGCTAAGGAATCGATGAGAAATACTCAAAAGAAAAAGGTGGGGGTTGGGGCAGAGGCCAGTTGTACTTTTCAAATACAGCCTGAGTCCAGTTGTAGGGGAAAAAAGTATTCAAAGAAATAATCACACATTTGACTTCAAATGTGAGCGCAACCCGAGTACTCCGAGATGAGATCTAATTGAGAAACGTCTGAGGCGAAAAAGAAGCAGTTTGAGAAATTCCTACCCATCAAGCTTTATTGTGTTATTCCAACTAAGCAGAGACAAAAAGACAAATCTCAGCTCCCTACTTTCATTTATAATTGAACCAGGTCCAGAAGGATGAAGCAAGTACCATCTGTAACGCATGCTGCATTAGCAGCCGGGAGAATGAAATATTCAAATTACTCTAGGCTACCTCACATAATGAGAGGGCTACAAAAACTGACGTGTAACAGGGGAGGGGAGATGAAGAAAATCAAGTTTTGGGGGCTGTGTTTTGTTTTATATTGTTGTTGAAGGTATTGGATTAACCTAACAAAATGTTATTCTCAAGGAGAGAAAGAAAACAGACCAAAGCATGTCCTGGGAAGACAAAAACTCTTAATCTATTTATTATTCTTAGAAAAGCTGGAGAAGAGGAGACAGGGAAGGAAAGAAGAAAGAAAGGGAAGAAGGAAGGAAAAAAAGAAGGGAGGGAGGGAGGGAAGAAAAAGGAGGGAAGGAAAGAGAGAAAGAGAGATGAAAGAAAAGGCTAGCTCAAACTTGATCAATTTAGAATCCCTCTCACTTCGCCTAAGACCCCGTTGTTCTAGTATTTTGCTTCATGTAAATAGGGCACTATTTTGGTGAGAGGGGGAGAGATGGAGCTGCTCATTCAGATACTGTTAATCAGGGCTGCTGAATTGTGTGACATGGTAAGTGGCTCTAGCCCCTAGCAGTAGTCAAGACGGAGTGACAGGCTCCATTTAAGATGTCACTGCACATAATAAAGTGTAAAACTATACTTAAAATAAACGAGATAGAAACAATAAACTTGACTCAGTATTTGAACTTTCACAGACACACAGAGACTGGAGGAAAAAGCATGTGTGTTTTGGGACTTTTCAGAGGCCCCTATTTCTATAGTGCTTTTCTAGCTGTCATTTTTAGGGGGATCCAATCAGGCTCCAAGTGGAGGTCAAGTGGTCATATCTTATCATCTGACTAGCTCACAGCCAAAACCCCTTCCCTGGGGAGCTCAGTAGCACAAGCCCATCCAAGGACCAGGTCTGGAGTTACCAGTCTTTCCTGAAGACTGTCAGAAACGAAGTGTCAGCGCCCTCACGTCTGCTGGTTCAGAAACTTCTCCTGGCCACGCTTCTGTGTCCCCCATTCTTCACCTGTACCAGGGCAGCCTCCCTGCAGCCTGGCTTCATCTCTTTAAAAGGTTTAACACAATATTGTCAAGGCTGGTTGGCCCCAAATTGGAATGATACTATTTTTTTTTCCTCCAGGCCCTGCAATTACTGTTACATGTGGGGGTGGATTCAATGTCAAAGCAAATGTTTTCCTTATGTTTCTTTCTTTAAAAAAGAAAAAAGAAAATCATAAATGGAAGCCAGCAGACAAAGCTGAACCAGTCACCCAGGCTTCTACGTCATCGACGGGGTTCTGAGTTTGGACATTCTTGTGCGTGAGACTTGGGGGGTTCAGCCCAAGAGGTAACCCGCCCCCAGAAACCTATGCTAATGTCACCCCTAAGGGCAGAGCTTGGAATGAAGCTCTCTGTGCGCTGCTCTCACCGCAGTTACCGGAATGTGGATTCCGCCAAACAACATGATAATTTTTGCCTATATGTTGCTTACCACCTCCTGCCTTCCACCTGCACCTGCAATTAGATCCTAAGTTACTTGAGGACAACCTTTAAAAACATTAAAATTGCAATGTAGACTACCTTAAATAATAGTATACAAATCAATGTTGGTTGCTTCACAAATTTTCGCAAAGTACGTGCAGCCCGATATGCAGGATCAGAATCAAGACAAAAAATATCATGAGCACATCCTGAAATTCTATCCCCCCTTCCAGTCACTCTCTCCAGTGGTAACCAGAATTCTGACTCCTCTTACCCAGAGGTTGGTTTTGCTTGCTTTTGAACTTGATTTTCCCTTCTGTTTCCTCATCACTCCCACAGGGCCTGGCACTCCCATTCCCTCAGTAATTCAGGGAGCACTTCGTGCGCACCTTCTACGTGCCAGGCACCGAACTAGGTGAGTACATCAGGCACCCACCATGCGAGCGTGGAACTGACTAAACTGAAAGGGAAAAGAAACAGATTTTAGCTTCAAGCGTCTTGCTGTTGGCATCAAGAGAGTGAGAAAAAAAAAGTCCTCTAGCTAACACACTTTGAGCAGGCAAAGTATAATTTTATATCAGAGTTTGCACTCTTGTCTTGCACTTGGCTTGCTGTTGAGGAGGAGCAGAAAGGCAGCAGCATGCATCCTGACGGTGACAGAGGAAGAAGGCAGCGAAGTATCCACGCGACCGAGGGCCTGGGAAGTCCTTCTCTCGTGTGCTGGCAGGGACCCTTCTGTCTTCTGCTTTTCGTGCGTCCTCCACTCCACAGAGCTGAGATGAATCCCTGGCATCTGGGAACATCTAAAACCTGCCACTTCAGAGTCGGCCTGTGGTGTGCAAAGTCACTTCCCACCATGCCAGCTGCAGTCACTGAGTGGGAGCTGTACTAGCCATAAGTCAGGACACTCTGTGATGATAAATTTAAGTCATAATGAGCAAGAAAATGGTGGTTGTCTAAAACAACCACGGAAGAAGTCAGAATAACCAACAGTGTTTTGTGATCACTTGCTAACCTGTGGTTAGCCTAACTTGCTGACCTGTGGTTTTATAAGAGGTGAAAATAATGCAGGTTTTTTTTTTTTTTTCTTTCTTTAGGTGGGGGATGGTTGTATCAAAGAAATGAAATTACTGTGAACCATGAGTGGTCATAGGTGAGGGTCTGGGTGGCCAGCGAGATGGCACTGGCTGCTCAACCAACAGAGTCCAGCGTGCCCCCAAGGTCTAATAATTTCAAAAACCATGAAGCATCATTTTAAATGATAAAATGAAAAGTGTTATAGTGAAAATTACTCAAGTGCATGAGTACTCACTGATTCTCATTAGATCCAAATAGATGCCAAGGTGCACACTGACCAGCCCACTGAAGATGCAGACCATGGCCTTGGGTTATAGTCTGAATTGGCCTGGTGGTTAGCAAACCTCAGGAAGTTTTCCTAGTATGTTGTGTCTAACTTCACTTGTGTGAACGTTTGCTGGGCCACAAAACAGTAACAGCGTGATTCAGAAGGTTTTGTTGTTTTTGTTTTTTTAAAGGCTGAAACCACTTTGGAAAAACATCTTTTAAAATTCTACTGCAGGTGGAAACACTGACTTCACTGGCTCGTTGCTGTTGCTGTTCACTCAGTCATGCCCAACTCTTTGCAACCCAATGGACTATGGCAAGCCACTCTTCCCTGTCCTTCCCCACCTCCCAGAGCTTGCTCAAACTCATGCCCATTGAGTTGGTGATGCCATCCAAACATCTTGTCCTCTCTCATCCTCTCCTCCTCCTCCTGCCTTCTGTCTTTCCCAGCATCAGGGTCTTTTCCATTAAGATGGCTCTTCACATCAGGTGGCCAAAATCTTGGAGCTTTAGCTTCAGCATCAGTCCTTCCAATGAATATTCAGGACTGATTTTCTTTAGGATTGACTGGCTTGATTTCCTTGCAGTCCAAGGGACTCTCAACACCACAGAGTCTTCTTCAACACCACAGTTCAAAAGCATCAGTTCTTCGGTGCTCAGCTTTCTTTATGGTCCAACTCTCATATCCATACATGACCACTGGAAAAACCACAGCTTTGACTATCATACAGACCTTTGTCAGCAAAGGTAGATGAGATAACATCTCTTGAGTCCCGAAACCTCTTTCAATAGCTTGAAAATTAAAATGTTTCTTTAGGACCGCTATTTATAGTCTTTTAATCAACACCTTTGCGCTCCCTATTTGGTCAAACTTCAGACGAGAATAGAAAATATGAAGCCTCCTGAGTTGAAGAATTAAAAACTGTAATATAGGACCAATCACTATTAGTCCTGAACTTTCCAGGTGTAGTGCCGATTTTTAAAATGACAACATTTCATGACTTTTTTCATTTGTACTCTTTGAAAGTTGTGATCAGCCCATCAAAAACATCACTGCATCTTATCAAGTTACGTCCTCAAACCCCAACATAGTTATATATGCTTCCCTTACAGGAATCTCAGTTCCATGGGGGATGGGGGATAGTCATGTCTTCTGTCTTGTTCATTGCTATGTTCTCTGCTCTGTGCACTATCAACCAACAACAGTAGAAACCCACCTTGATCAAGGGTTAGTTTCAGAAATATGACTAAACATCACTTCTGTTCCTTGGCCTCCCAACTCCCTCCTCTACAACCCCCGATGCACCCTGAGCTAAGACTGTAGAGCTTGTCAACGAATTGCTACATAAATACAAATTTTTTCTCTTTGTCTAGACTTTATCTTTGACAAGGATTTGAATCACGCTTTTGTGCTATATTATCACATTAGGAGTTTTCCAGGTACCAATCTCTACCCTTCATCTCTGTGAATATAGGTTCATGTCATGACAAGCCCAAACACATATATTTATATGTAAGTACACACAAATGTAGAGTTTGTACTAAATATATTAACTTCCTCCATTTGTCTTATAAACAGTGAATCTGGTTTAATCAGTTTTCCTGCAGTGAGTAGATTTTATGGTTCTGGTATTTTCACTGGGGAAGCTTGTATTCTGAATTACCAAAATTATGGGAAACCTTTCCCCCCACCCCCTGGTCTGCATATGTAACATTAGGGTACCTTAAGCCCTAAGCCCTCATAGCCAACTGCATTTTTTTAAATTCAGCCCCCAAAAAGTAATTATAAATATGATTGTGAGTGTATGTGTACAGTCTTTCTGCATAAAAAAATGTAGAAATTACCTCCCTGGAGAAAAACACTCTACTAGTTTTTAGCATGTTTCTCGATGCCTGAATTAAAAGGCCTTTTTAAAAACTGAGGTTTCCAACAGAGACCACTATTTTCCATAAGACTATGGAGGGTGAAAAAAGAAAAAAAATCCATAAGCGCTTTTGTGCTGAGGATTTGGGTTACACAGGGCAGTGTATGCGGGAGGAAGGGGAGCTAGTCTTTGTGTCCAGCCATCCCTGTGCAATGCTATTCACGTAATATGACAATGATGGCTTACATCAAAAGCCATAGTGCAAATAATCCCCTTCTCCATGCCATCTCAAAGCAAAAGCTGGCCCCTAAAATGAGGGACAATGTGCCAGCATAGATATTCCTTGTATGCCAGCTAGCTCTGTGCAGAGGGGAGAGCAGGGAAGGGTGATTTTTTTTCTTTTTTTTTCTGAACTGGGTTTTACAATGAATGTTGACTGGTACCAGGAGGCTACCTTGGGCCCCCAGAGTCTTCTTAAAACCCTGGCAACCTGCCAGGGGAGCTCCAACTTTGCAGCCCAGAGAGAGCCATGCTGGCAGCTTGTCAGGAGCCAGGGAGTTACATGGCGCCCTGGGGGTAATAATATTTTCCAGAACGCTCAAGCTAATAGTCCCATGATGAGCGATTCAAAGGACTACAGGTATGTTCTTCCCTGTCTGCGGTCTTGGGACTCTCATCCATCTCTACAAAGCGGCGAAACACACTTTGCTGACCTTGATGGTAGAATTGGGGACACAGCCTTTTGATTCACTTAACCTCCACATGGAGAGTGTTTCGTTCCAGCCAAGCCTGCCTTCTACTTACTGTCACACTTTGAATTCATTTATTTAAGAAAAGAATATATTGTACATGTATACACTGTATTCCAACACTGAGTGCATTTTTATATCTTCTTTAGAAAGGAAAACCTTCAATGACCTCATTGACTCGATGGACATGAGTTTGAGCAAGCTCTGGGAGCTGGAGATGGACAGGGAAGCCTGGTGTGCTGCAGTCCATGGGGTTGCAAAGAGTCAGACATGACTGAGCAACTGAACTGATCAATGACATAAATGTAAATATATGTTAAAATCCATCCAAGTTTAGTAGGATATATAGTTTGCACATTGGTTTCTCCCTGGATCAATAAATTGGAATATGGTTTTGTTTCTCCTGGGGTAGCTTTGGAAACTGACGGTTGACTAGCTTTTGTTCTTCCACCAAAGGAAGAACTTTTTTCTCAAGGAGAGAAATGCTGTTTCACCTCTCAATTTCACCTTTAATTTTATTTTTTTCATTTTCTTTTATTTTTATTTTTTTAATTTTAAAATCTTTAATTCTTACATGTGTTCCCAAACATGAACCCCCCTCCCACCTCCCTCCCCATAACATCTCTGTGGGTCATCCCCATGCACCAGCCCCAAGCATGCTGTATCCTGCGTCAGACATAGACTGGCGATTCAATTCTTACATGATAGTATACATGATAGAATGCCATTCTCCCAAATCATCCCACCCTCAATCTTCCAATTTCTCTCACCAAGAAGCCTCTCAATTCTTAGCACTGCATTCAATATGATATAGAAATTTGTAGGGCTCCCTTTTTATATTTTATCGATTAAAATGATAAAAACAGATGAATCAAGTTTATTTGAGTAAGCTTTCCAATTAAAGAGACTGACAGGGCCCTCGAGCCTTCCAGGTGAGCTGAACTACATCAGGAGCTATCCTTCGATCTACAAGCCACCTATCACAAAAAGTAAACATGCCCGTAAGACAATCTGTATTATCCTGATATGCAGATCTTTCTCTCACACACACACACCCTTCTATTTGTTTTGGAACAATAAACTGAACTTAGTTACCATATTGAAAGGGGGTTAGTCATTTCTCCCTACACAACGACTTTTTTCAGGCCTTTCAATGCAACAGCATCAAAACCCACATACAGGTTGATGCCAGTTTTACGTGTTGAAACAAACCAGTCACTCTTTCTTCTGCTAAGCAGTTAAATTAGAGAGTATTCAATTAATAACAGCTGAATATCCTGTCACATTTAGGAAGATGTATGGTAAGACAAGCGAGTTGTGATGTATCTGACAGAAATGATAAAGGTTCTCCCGACACAGCCTGGCAGATACTTGGCTGCTGCCGCGGCGCTTTCTCATGTTCTACAGCATCAGCAGCGCAGACCCAAGATTCAGCACTGGCTTCAAGAAAAGAAACACTCCTCAGCGAACAGGGATGCCTCTGCCAAGCTCTCCAAAGGTGCCCAGCCTCTGCTTTTACCCGCGAGCACACGAATCTGTGTTCCTGTCCACGAGCGAGCCGGGCACGTAGGCAGCAGGGCGGCGGGTGCACTGGCACGGAGACGCTGGGGAGACAGAGGGGGTCCCAAACCCTCATCCCCCACCTGCCCCATCCAGCCTTGCCGAGATGCACTCATTCACCTGGCCCACGCTTCCAGGGCCCAGAGAATCACTGGTCTTCTTTGACATTATTATTATTAATACCAAAAGAAGGCAAGGAACACTGAGCTCCTCTTGGCCACACGAAACAGCGAGCTCTCCACGTAGGGGCTTTCAAGGCTCCTCCGGCCCCTCGACAGGGTGAGGCAACTACTCAAACTGCATTATTCCTGCTCCCGAAACTGAGAGCCTTTATGCACATTCCTTTAAGAAACTACTCAGGCCCAAATTGAAAAGGAAATAAGAGAGCACAGTAAAATTGCTAACATACGAGGAGTAAGGGAACACTCTGTGACAGGTTCTATTGTGCTTTCCCCCCAAGCCCGACCAGCTAGCCCAGCGGCCCAGGGAAGGAGGAGCCTCTTTCATGGGGTCAAAGCCACCAACAGGCTGTGTCCCTCACAAACAGGGCTTCCAAGACCTTAGGATGGCAAACATGGTCTGGCAAAATAATGCATTTTCTAAATTTGAAAGAGCTCCCTTTCTAAACCTGAAGCATCATCTCTCAAACCTGGAGACCAATGTACCGGCACAGTGTAAAACCAGGGAGTACAAAGTCCTGTTACAAAACTGTCTGAGACAACCACCACCAAAAGAAACAGTCACACAACAAAAGAACACGCAGAATTCCCATAACCGTGCTTTTGTGCAGAGAAAGGAATGAGGCAGTCGTCTAGGAGCTTTTCTGATGTAAAGACTAAGGGTTGCTGATTTAACTTGTGATAATTATGTTCAAAATTGAATTGTACCACCTTAAAAAAAAAAAAAGATCTCAGAACCACAAACATTTTAAACAATTAAAAAATAATTCAAAGATACAAAAGCACATAGACAATATCGTGTACTATTTTACTTTCCATTAAGAACTTTAGAAAGCTAGAAAAGATAATAATACAACTTTTCTTTTGCAGCATATATACCGAATTCAGGTCATTTTTACAGTTCACTCACCATAACTACCTTAACAAAAACTGCTAAACACAAACTTTCCTTTGCTGTTAGGAAATCAAAATACTTCTCCAAAACCCTTTTAAGCTGCATTCCTTTGAAACTTTTATGTCAAAACACACATATATGCATGCACACTTTTTCACTTCAAGGTAATTTATAAAACTGAAACTAGTTCCAAGAATTCAGCAGACATTTTCCAAGTGCAGAGAATACTTCTATAAATGTGGAAGGGCGCATGTGAGGATCTCATCTCCTCTGCCCCAGGGACAAATGCCCCAGCATCACATGGGCAGCACCTCAGCTGATTCACTGCACTTCCACCCAGGTCAAAACTGCCCCTTCAATTCTTCCATGCTCCATAAAATTATTATTATTGCCGATTTTTCCATGTACTTTATTGGCAAGCGCCTTGGATTAATAAAGCCCCTATGGTGTTTATGAGCAGAAGGTCACTTTATTCCCTTACTACACCCAATCACACTGTGGGGCAATAGGCCCTACCACTTAATTAAATTATATAACTGTCAGGGGTTGGTGAGGTTTTCAATTTATATTTCAATTAATATTTAATAGAGCTTAATTAAGAATTCCCCCCTCTCATCCTTCCATATTCTTCATTCTCCCCTATATCTTATTTCTCAGATCTTGTTTTGGAAGGGGAAGCTTGGCATTTGGCGGGATTGTTGTTGAGTAACTAAAGTCACTCAGTCAAGTCCGACTCTTTGCAACCCCATGGACTATAGTCCTCCAGGCTCCTCTGTCCAAGGGATTTCCCAGCCAAGAATACTGGAGAGGGTTGCCATTTCCTTCTCCGCTAGCAGGGTAGCCCCTAGGTACTGGGGCCATTCTCCTTAGAGATGCCTTGGCTATGCCACCAGAGGAAGGCAATGATGGGGAGGTGAGGAAAGGTGGGGCTTTCCTAAGAGTGGATTCTCTGTCTACCCGAATACATCTAACCAATGGAGACACCCAAAACACACAAACAAACAAAGAAATTGAAGAGAGCTAAAGTGACACTAATTGCCCGACTCCTCTGATTTGCTCATTTCTTGTGGAAGCACTTGAAAACGTCCCCCACCATTTGAAAGGAAACAGTTGGTGACTTCCCCAAACCCGTGAGACACATAAGGGTATGGATAGCCAGTTTGCAGAAGCAGTAATTCTCAAACATTTGGGGCTTGGAACCCCTTTACCCTCTTAAGAATTACTGAGGACTCTGAAGAGCTTTTATTTATACAGATTCTATCAATAGTTCCTGTATTAGTAATTTGAAACGAAAATATTTTAAACTGTTTATTGTTTCATTTTAAAACAATCAAAAGCCCATCGCATGTTAAAAGAAATCACGTTTTATGAAAAATACTAGTTTTGAAACAAAATTTAAGAGTTTGTTTTCTATTTTTGAAGATCTTTTTAGTGTCTGACAATAGAAGGCAGCTGGATTCTCGTCCTTGTTTCTGCATTCAGTCCACGGCAGTATCTTATACCAAGTAGCTTCTAGAAAGCTACGCTGTGCCCTCATGAAAGACCATGGGTGAAAAAGCAAATAATCTCTTGGTATTATTACAATGAGTTTCACCTCATGGTTCCCCAAAAAGGTCTGGGGATCTCCAGATTATAATTTGAGAAATGTCACTTTCGAGAATTTCAAAATGTTTTATGAACATAACACAAGAGGCCTGAAGTAGGTGAATTCTTTCTTTGCTTCCTTAGTCCCTACCATGATCAACTTAGCTAATGACACAATACATAAGCCACTGGCTGCAAGTCACAATGAAGAAACATCTGAATACAGTCTCTGTTCCATAACTTTGGTACTAGTTCTCATAGAAGTTTCTTACCTAGGATATAAACAACGGTTGAAAAGAAAACACACGCTGACAGGAAGAAAAAGGAAAAACAGAGACAGACTCTCCTACCCCTCATGCAAGCTGCCTCCTGTTCTCACATCTAAACTCTCAGAAGCTGTCTCAGCCAGTGATGCTGCCCCGGGGCAGACAGACGGGCAAAGGACCCCATACTACTTCAGATCAGTTTCATTCCTACTCAATAGCAATAGCTTGCCCAGAGTTTAACTGTGAGTGTATTTTTTTTTTTCCTTTTGTGGGCTCCCCCCTCCTTTTAATGCTCTTGTTTGAGAATATACTTTAGTTGCTAAGAAACTAGTTTCTTATTGTAGACTCAGTGAGAGTAAAGACAAAGCAACTGTCAAAATAGCATGTTATTTTGACAGTAGCCATATCATAACCATAAATGATACAGTTTATCTGTACATTTTTACCCTCACTAATGGGGTCTAAATACTGTATTCTCCGATATTTCATACATACACAAAGATACATGCACATGTGTTTTAGTAAGAAAGGCCATTACACAGTTAGCAATGAGCATTCCGGGAATACACACATACACACACACACATACAGAGACGCACACACACAGACACACACACACTCCAGTCCCCACTTTGAAGGCTCCTTTTAAACGCGACTTCAGAGAAGTACACACACTACACTGTTTTTAGCTCAGAGAGTATCTTCAAAGTATTTTTCAAAAGGCAATAAGCCTTTTCCTTTATCAACAATGTTTTTATTTTTTAAATCCTAACTTTTCATGTAGAGGACAAAAGGTTTGGGTATGTTTATACCCATTCAAACATCCTTCCTACATACTGACTCTTGATCCAAGAGGTGATGGTACCCACCATGAGATGGAGCTGACTGTTCATAGTGCTCTTAGTGCACAGTTCTTCTAAACCATATACTTGTGCTTTGATCAACGATAGATCCATCTCCTCCTTCCTCCTCTCACATCGATCCATCCATTCATCCAATCATCGCTTAGTTACTGTCTTTCTTTACAGCGTTCAGTGTAGGCAAAGGGTCCAACCTTGCTAATAACAATATGTTCATGTGAAGCAACAAATCTACCCCAAAATCTCCAAAAACCAAATATCTGAATATGTACCAACTTTCATTTTTGTTTTGCTGACAAATAATACCCAGCAGAATTGAAGGAAGAAAAAAGCAAAACTACATTATTATATTCCTGTGTCTGCCCAGAACTGACAATAATAACAAATGCTGTTTGACATCACTTTCACCTATCTCTAAGGTGAGATTCTTAAAACTAAAATATACTAATCAGGTGTTAAAAATAATGATTTGAAAGTAATATAGCAACATCAAAAATTCTGACAATATTACAAATGTTTAGTTTACTATGCAGGACACTTGTACAGATACCAGTTTTAGCTATCTAACCTATGTCTCCCTACCCACCTACTTACCTGTCAGTTTGCAAATGGATAAAAACTGAAGAGGGATAATAAAAAAATGTGGAGAGTGGCTGTATTGAGGGGAGACGACTAACAGCGCTTTCCCCTTTGTGTTCCAAGTTCCCTGTTGCTTTAATATTGTCTTGATAATCACATAGAGAAGGAAGGGTACCTTAAAAGGCTTTAGTTGTACTTGATTTTCCTGACTTCTGGTGGCCTGAAAAGTTCCTGAAGAGGGAGTAAGACCTACTCAGCAATGTCAAGATGAAAAGCGTCGGCTAAAGTCAGACCTACTGTAAACCTGTGATTTGTGTGTGTGTCCTCTTCTGACCCATCTTGACATAGAGAAAGCTTTCTTCTGTCCTCTCCATCACCCACCACTACTCCCAGCTTCACTTCACCCTGAGCTGTTCCCATGACGTCATGGCGGTCTCTTCCAAGTCCCATTCGAGATCTGATGTAGCATGCTGACCTTGCTCCTCACTGGGGCGAAGGCAAATGTCGTAGATGCTTGCTCCCCATGACCACAATTCCCATTCCCATCAGGGTTCAGGACAGCTTCCTCTGAATCCAGTCCAACTTCAACGTATAAACATTTCTGCTGTGAGGTTTGAAATTTGTGATAGAAACTCCAAGAAGCAAAAAGCTTCTGCAAAATATGTGAGTCATCGGAGAAGAATCTGCTCTTTTCTGATTGACCCTTTTAATGACATATTATTTAACTTCAGGTGATAGAGATCACGGAGCCTACCATGACCTCTTTCAATGACCGTTAAGCTGACCTTACGCAACAAAGCCAGCAGGAATCAGAACTGATTAGGAGGATATGCTACCTCTTTCTGAAGAGGCTGGATGTAGAGTTCTTATTTCCACTTAATTATCTCTTGGCCTGTCCTTGGATATACATGACTGCTCCTAAAAGTCAGCAGGAAACGTGGAGCAGCAGAAGTCAGTGGGACCCCAGTGACCTGGCCCCTCTGGCCCACCCCTGGCAATGCACACACATATACATCCTCGCTTTGTCTTGTATAACCAGTTTATAAAATGTAGTCTTTCTTTATCTTTGTATCTTGAATACAGGGTTTGGATTTGATGCTCTCAGTTTTCAACATTCTGCACCTCAAATCCTGCTAGCCTACTGTATTATCAGCTGTACCTTTAATTCTCCTGACAAACCAAAATAAAGAATGAATCGTACCCATGCCATTTATCACAATGGCTGAACTTCTTCATTTTCAAGTAAGGAGGGCAGGTGGATACTTTTTCCAAGACTGTTTGGTGTGCGTCACTTTAACGCCAATAATCTATGCATGTATTAAGAGGTGGAGTAGGAAATGTCTCTGTTCTTGTTTGTGGGCCTTATCATCTAGCTCTTGATCTCCAATCTGAGCCTTCCTGGCCCTGGCATGTCCTGGCACAGAATTCCTCCAGGAACACGCAGGTAGCCACTTCCTTGGTCTCACTGCACCTTAGGTCAAGTCCTAGGATACCTAAGTATTAATAAGATTTAGCAAATTTCTCCTTGAAAAGAATTACTGTTTCACAACTGCTCTAATCCATGATCCAAGAAGGGGCTGCAAACAAAATCGTGCTCTACCCATTCTTCACGTGGAAACTGGCAAATATCCTCTTTTCCAGTGAGTCCATGTCATTAAAGATTCAGAGAGGAAAGTTACCTGTTTATGGTTACATACAGCTGATGACGGTTCTAATCTAAGAGCTAGAAGAGAAGCAGACCACAAATTATACAGAAATGCACAGTCATATTATATCCATAAAAGGCCAAGAATATGAACAAAATCATCTTTTTGAATAAATTTAGTCCTACCTTTTGTACTTTGAAATATATACACATGAAATATATATGTGCACACATACGTATGTATGTGGTGTATGCACATATAGATGTCACATTTACATAAGCAGGAAAGTTACAAAGCAACCTGGGCCTGGTAAAAGAAACAAGAGCATTCTCAAATTTACTAGTATTTTAAATTTGGGAAAAGGAGTCAGCAGTAATTCGGTGGTAAGAAAACAAAATTTAGAGACAGAAGATCAGAACTTGAGTGGGTGCTCAGCAACTTATGAGTTAGGTACTCTCCAGAAACTCAGTTTGTTGAAGCCTAGATTCCTCATCTGCATAATGGGAACAACTCCTCCTCAAAGACTTGTGGAGTGACAAAAAGGAGAAAATGCAGTGATTTTTTAAAGAATTTTGTGAAACATGAAATCTTTTCTTTAGGATTACTTAGAAGACCAACATATAAAACAGACCACAGTGGCCCGACTCCAGAAGAAAAGTGGGATCCTGTAGGAGTTCACCTGCTCAGCCCTCAACTCATCACCAGCCCAGGCACCCACGGGGAACCATGAGGCTCCTATGGAGTTCTTGGTAAAGTATTTGAGATAATCCATGTAAAGGTGATAGAATACTGCTGCTGTTAAAATGAGGTAGGAAGAATCTAGATTGAAAGTCACTTAGGAAAAGCAGTAACTATCCACCATAACTTTCCCGGGTTATATTTAAGAATGTTGCTACCATTTTTACCTATGAATTCCATGGTAAATGACTAAGACATAAGTGGGATGCCTTAAATTACTATACTGGCAGCTCAGAACCTCTTGCTCATTCAAGATGCCAAACACAGGCAAAATCCTTCTCAACGCTTTTGAAACATAAAAGCCGAGTTTCTGAGCTTCTCTTTGACAGTAAGAAAATTAGATTTAACACTTTACTTCAAAGTACTTGGGATGGCCACTTGAATATACAAGTTAACTGCTGATTATAGACTTTGCCTGAGTATTTTTTCTAATAAAGCAAATCACATTTAGCTACATATGTACAGACACATATATGTGCACAAGGTCTTCCCTAGTAGCTCGGTGGTAAAGAACTGCCTGCAATGCAGACCAGCTGCAGGAGATGCAGGTTTGATCCCTGGGTCAGGAAGAGTCGCTGCAGGGCATGGCAACCCACTCCAGTATTCTTGCCTGGAGAATCCCATGGACAGAGGAGCCTGGCAGGCTATAGTCCATGGGGTAGCAAAGAATCGGACACAACTGAAGCAACCGTGCACACATACCCGCACACACGTGTTACACTGCTCTGTTGTAAAACAATCATATGCTTTCCTGGGTAATGCCAATGACCCTGTGGGAACAACACATCAATGAGTGATTGTTTATTCTGCTATTTACGGTGCATGATGGAGGCCAATGGAAGAAAATCTTTCATAAGCGCATAAGGTCAGCTTGGGTTGGATTGGAAAATGAAAGTATTTAGAGGAGAATGGAACCCAGGAATATAATGTTAGTTATATTCAGTTATATATGCATCTGTTAAGACACACAGCAGAATTCATGAAGAGATTTTTCTGAAGGCTCCTGAAAAGGTCTTATCTCAGATGTGCTCTATCCTGCTAATGACTTTATTGGCCATCTTACAGCGGGAGTTAATTCTCTGACAGAAAATCACAGATGCACTGGCCTAACCTGTAGCTGGTTGACTATGTTTATGACTAATTACTACTGCATTAATATTGTAACTATTACTTTCTTCCACTGCTTAAAATTTCAGTGATGCAACTCAATTAGAAAATTCAGGGACCTCCTTGGTGGTCCAGTGGCTAAGATGCAGGGGGCTTGGGTTCGATCCCTGATCAGAGAACTAGATCCCACACGCTGTAACTAAGATCCAGTATCAGTCAGTTCAGTTGCTCAGTTGTGTCCGACTCTTTGCGACCCCACGGACTGCAGCAGGCCAGGCTTCCCTGTCCATCACCAACCACCGGAGTTTATTGAAACTCATGTCCATTGAGTCGGTGATGCCATCCAACCATCTCATCCTCTGTCATCCCCTTCTCCTCCCACCTTCAATCTTTCCCTGCATCAGGGTCTTTTCAAATGAGTCAGTTCTTCACATCAGGTGGCCAAAGTATTGGGAGTTTCAGCTTCACAATCAGTCCTTCCAATGAATATTCAGGACTGATTTCCTTTAGGATGGACTGGTTGGATCTCCTTGCTGTTTAAAGGACTCTCAAGAGTCTTCTCCAGCACCACAGTTGAAAATATTTAGAAAAGAAAATCCAAAATCATTTTACACATTTACTGTATTGAGAAATGGTGCTATTTAGAAGGCACTTCATCTGTAGTTCTCTGAGTATCTTCCAACACATCAGTCATTACAGGACTTTGGAGAAGAAACAGTATTATTAGCCCAATTTCAATAGGGGCAGAAATGCAGGGGTAGATATGTGTTACTATTAAGATGAACTAGCATTTGTATAGCAAAGTCTCAAGTCTTTATAAAGCACTTTCAACACACAGCTTCTAACGATAAAGAAACTCTCAGGGCAGAGTCAGGGAGACAGAATTCAGTAATTCTAATTTCCAGGCCATTGCTCAGTCTGTGGCCCATGCTTTCCTGCAATTTTTCACTACAAAGTTTAAGTTTCCTTCTTTGATATTTTTCCTTGGAGAGGCAATGTGCCATAGTGAAAAAAATATGGATTTTAATGTCAGCTTTGCCACTCACTGGGTATGTGACCTTGAGCAGGTTTATTCATCTCTCAGACTCAGTTTCCCCGTCTTTAAAATGACGATGCAAGTATTCATTTTCAAGCTTGGTGTAGAAAATATGACTCTGTACATTTAGTGTAGAGAATAAGAATACTGCCTTGAAAGTTTGGTATATTACATGAAATAAGGTCTTGCAGATGACAGGTAATCAACCAGGATGCAATCCTCCTTTCTCTCCGCCCTTCACCCCATGTCTTCTCAGATACCCAAATAGCTCAACTAAGAGTTGGGACTTATGTAAAAAATTTAACTATGCTGCTGAATAAAATCTCCTCGGATTACTTATATATCTCCTGCTTCCTGATTAACAGCTATTTTAGAAAAGAGGCCAAGTCTATAACTTCTGCTTATTAGCCCTTTCAACCCCCTTCCTATAAGAGAGTAGGGAGAATTATTTATTAGGCAAGCACCAGGTACAAGGCATCGTCCTAGCCACGGGAGAGGCAGAACCGATACAGACAGATCAGGAGGTTCTCCCACAGACAAGCCCCAGGACCTGTAGGATTGTTTCAAGGAGGCAACAAGGCAATAGATTTGAACTCATCAGGTACCCTATGGAGATGTACAGGTATGTCTGAGTAACTAACCATGGTGTATTGTTATTTCACATAAGAGGAGCTGCGTTCAATACCTACCTGCTCATTGGACATATATAGGATGTATGGTTGGAACTTCTTCAGTAGTAAGTATCTGAATCCATACATAAGGAAGTAACAAGAAACTAAGAAACAGAGAAGAGGGATCTTCTAAAATGACAAGATTAAGGTAGAAATAAGCCTAGGAAGTGGGATCTGCCACTTGAGTCAGATATATGACTTGGAACTGCTGACTTCAATTTCTCAAAATCAAATATATGGGATTATTGGTCTGTATCTTCCAGTATTTCTGACCCTAACATTGTTCTCTGACCCTACCTCCTGGCACATCTCCTGGTGCTCTGGAACAAATGTGAAACAAAGTTATCATGATAATCACACGTGTCCATATGATCCCACTGGATTTTCAGTTGTCTAGCCAATACCCATCCTACTTGTCCTCCTTAGACATAGAAATCCAGCTTATTTAAAGAATATGCCAAGGTAAATAATTAGCTTTCTCCAGCCTCTC
Organism: Budorcas taxicolor; assembly: GCF_023091745.1. Classification (NCBI taxonomy): domain Eukaryota; kingdom Metazoa; phylum Chordata; class Mammalia; order Artiodactyla; family Bovidae; genus Budorcas; species Budorcas taxicolor. The sequence goes on from NC_068912.1 coordinate 4,707,317, forward strand.
TTGACGCTAGGCATGGCCATGGGACTAAGTTCTGATTATATATAAAAACATATATATGGATAATATATATATAAAAGCATGTATATATGTTTATGTATGATTATATGCATGTGGTACTGTTACATGAGAGTTTTAAGAAGACTCTTTAAAGGGAATTAACTCAAATGAGAAGTATGCCCTATTTAGCCTTGTCTTTCCCTCCTTCTTGCCTGGAATACTAATGAGATGGCTGGGAAATTCAGCAGTAATACTAAATTATGAGGTGGTCTTGAAAATGGGCATTAAATGCAGAATGATGCCTTTATAAGTCCCCTGGTTCTCTGATGACTTACCTTTGGAATTCTATTCCATAACATATTGCTTAAGCCACCATATTTTTAGAATGGTGCTAGCAGACAAATATAATCCTAAGTGATACAGTGTTAGTAAGCTATCTGACAGAATACTGGATTTCCTTGGAATCAATGTAGGAAACATGTGAAAGATGACGCACAGTCTCAGAGATGGTACTTAATAAATTCTGAGGGGTCTAAAACACAAGGTTATGCAAAAGTACAGGTTCAACATAAATCATTTTCAACAGCAGCAGAGGGAAGTAAGTATTTGAGTAAAAAGATTCAAAGTAGCAGATGGCAAGGGCTAGGAGTGTTGGATCCTTCAGCCCTGACGAAGCCTTATTACAAAGAAAGGGAGAGACAAAGAACAAAAGGAATACTTCAGCATGTCAGGGCTAACCAAGACTCTGACTGCAGTGCAGAAAGGAAATGAACAAAAGAGATCAATAGAACCATTATCAACTTGTTATCAAGGCAATAAATATTACTATGATCATGGCCATCTTATTACGTTGTCATTGACTGGATGCTTGTGCGGAAGGAATGTAACAGCTGAAGTGTCACCACTAACGCTTGCTGGGTTAGTCCATCACGAGCCTTGCCCCACTAGGAATTCTCTTCACTGGCTTATACCCTGCTTGCCAGAAGTGACCCACAGCAGAAAAGTCAACCGTACTACTGGAGTCAGATCCTGGTGCCACTCCTTCTGCCCAATAACTAGTATGCAAAGCAACAGCATCTCTGCTCCATTATGAAGTTATTCATTACTATTTCACATTCATCACTGTCAACTGCTCTATAGTCACCCTCAGATTCATGCCTCTAGCATTTTCAAGCAGCAAGCTGGCTAAGGCTATTAACTCCCATTCTGTAGACACCTAAATAACAGCTCAAATTTGGTTAAAATGATCTTCATTTGGTGTTTTCAGGGGCAAGTTGTAGTTCTTTGATTTCATTTTTTAAAAATCAAAGGTTAAAAGAAGAATGGTAAAAAACAAAACAAAACAAAAACAGGCTGTTTTTATATAGCAGTTTCTAAAACAGATACCTGAGTCCTAATGTTGACATTTGCCTCAATGTGTCATTCATTGATCCATTGACTGTTTAAAGTGAGTCTACTACTGTACTGTAATACAGTATGGCTACCCTGGTAGCTCAGACAGTAAAGAATCCGCCTGCAATGCAGGAGGCCTGGGTTCGATCTCTGGCTTGGGATGATCCCCTGGAGAAGGGCATGGCAACCCACTCCAGTATTCTTGCCTGGAGAATTCCATGGACGGAGGAGCCTGATGAGCTACAGTCCATGGGGTTGCAAAGTCGGACATGACTGAGTGATCAACACACACTATACTGGAAATCTAACTTTGTGATCCTTAGTGTTGAATGTATGTTAGGTCTTCCAGTCCCAAATAATACAGACACCTTGTAGTTGTAGGCTTTGCAGGCCCTTCTCCCCTTTTCTCAGAACAAAGTATCTGCAGTTTTCCCCATTCTGGAGTTTCTCCAGAAGTCACTGTACCTTGAATAGGAAAGGTACTCTTCTCTTCAAGAATCCCTGGAAGACTGCCTCTCAAAGAGAAAGAATTTTTTTCTTTAACTTTTACAACTCTCAGCTTTTCTTCTTGCCCATAATTTTGTATTTTTTTTTTCCCCTGATGGAATGCAGTTGCTCCTAGAAAGGCTGAAGAAATTGCTATTTTAAAAGAATTAAACCATTGGCTGTTAGTTCCAGGTTTACAAGTCCCTCTTGGGATTGATGGTGACATTTCTTTGCTGTTAACGTAGGTGATTTTCACCCTAGTACTTCATCGTGGCTTTGGTGGTTTATAAATCAAGTGCAAGCACACACACACACACACGCTGACTCCAGCCTCCTAGGACACCAGCCTCAAAAAGCTGTCTTCATCTAGAGATCATAACTACGATGATGACCAGGGGACTTATTAAAACACTCTCACCATTCATTAGAACAGTGCAGTGAACAGAAAGGGAAAAAAGGCCTGGCTACCATCCACCACGGCAACCTACAGGGACACAAGGCCCATCTCTGTAGTTACTTCCTTGTAAAGATATTACATTTAAGTGACAGAAACAAAAGGCTATATGGCCCACTATATCATTCTCTCACTCCTGGATCTGAGGCACATTTTACTTCCAGGGCTCCTTCTGGTTGCTTGTTAACAGGAATTGCAATTTATAACCTTAAAAATTCATCCAGCATTCTTTGGAATAGTAAAGGCGTACATCTGGAACATATGAATTCTGGGTCACTATGAAGAATTTTACCAAAAAGTCTCCTAGTCCACTAAATCCAGAGCTACTGTCTTCAGAGGCCATGGATGCCGGCTTCACTCCACAAGCCCCAAATATCCACGATGACTACTTGGCCAATCTCTCCGTGTACATCTTAGAAAATATGCCCATCAGTCAAATTCTCAGCTGGGACAGGCAGGACTATTAACCCCACATAATGACAAAGAAAAAAAAAAAGGAGAAACAAACAGCCCCTTTACTAATAACAACACTCACACATATATAAATTATGAATTCTTAGCATTTCATCTTTATATTTTTACTTTGGCTGACATATTTAATAATGTTCTAAGTCTGATGGTTTTAAAATCTTTATCCTATACCTAGTAACAGAGATCAAATATCAATATGCACAGGCAGAATTAGTTTTCCTGTCTTCTCATAGAATTTTACAAATATCTATGTTACCAAGCACTTGTTATTATGTATTGGAAAGAACTGATTATGTATGTCTTTCACATTAACTGTGAGTACCTTGAGAGCAGAGATAATGTCTTATTCATGCCTAGCACATAGGAGATACACATTCAATATATTAGGAATTAATTAATAAATTCATCTCTGTGTCCCAAGCACCTCATATAATCACTGGCACATACCAATTACTGAGAAAATACACTTATCCCATATCATACAAACTCTTAATAATGGGGGTCCGAGCTTTAAAGGGGTTTTCCCCCAAATTAGCACCAGGATTGTCTGTCTTTTCCTTCCATTCATCCTCTACTTGCCGTGGTCACCTATTTGTAAGAGAGCTGGCTGCCACTGGGAGCAAGGTTTATGGCCATTGAGCTCCCAGAAGGAAGAACTGAGTCTTGCCATAGGTTTCATTTTTTCCATATCGCAATTTAAGATGTATTTTCTTCATCATAGGTTTCAGCACATATAAAACATTTGGTGTGAAGGAATGGCTCAGTATGTCTTGTTGACCTGGCCACAGGTCACTGTAAAGATAACTGTGACCCACGGAAACCAGACCCATGAACAGGACCCTCTCATGGCCTCTGCCAAATGGCCGTATTATTTCATCATCATCTCGTTCTTCCCTACACCCCAACCCTAGTCCTTCACTTGTACCTCTTATCTCATCTTTCCACATTTACATCAAATCGTCTCTTCTTCAGATACAGACATCTTTAAAATGTAACCTATCTTTCTATTCTCAGTTACGGAAGTTAGTTGCTGCCATATCTTTTTCCACAAAGAAATCAAGACCTTCCATTAGGTGAATTTTTAAAGCTATAAACCTCTAGTATTTGTGCCTAAAGAAAAGAAACTTCAGAATTAAAATGTTAATCACCAATTTCAATATAATCTTATTTTGTCTTGGAGATCTCAGGTAAATGAATACTAATGTGTCAGGACCCACATACCCACACCCGCTCCCCCCGCCACACACAGTCACTTCATAAAGCCTACAGTAGGAAGTGTGTCCAACCCCAGGAAAAGAGACGGCGCTGTGCTGCTTAAGTGAAAGGGAAGAAAAAAGGCAGGAGGGAAAAAAATTATAATCACCTAAACTTTTAAAGACAGCAATTTAAGCAAATTGCCATATCTGCTTTTAGAAATGAAAGGGGAAGAAAAATGCTCATTTCTTTTGAAGTAAAATTGAGTAGGTCAATGGCTGTGACAATCCTCTCAATAACCACTAACAAAAGACCAGTTTGGGTGGTTAGGGAAGCCTCTCAATAGCAGGTATTCATTGAATCTTGGAATAATTTCACTCACCACAAGCTGTGAGAGGGAACCAAGTGCAGCGCAGAATACAGCCCGCTAGGCAACACGTCAGCAGCCGGGGTGGAAAAAGAAAACCCACAACCAAGTATTTCTTGAGCTTTAGCGCGTGATTATTTACTCAAAGGCAGGGAGCTGAATGTGGAGCCCATTTAAGGCACATGAACAGGCAGGATGATTTTATAATAAAATGGAGTATGAATGTCTGTCTATGACTGATTTACACCAGGGGACCCTTACGTGTTATTTAAGATGTTTCACCTTAGAGTACAGAGGGGTAGTGAGTTTTCTAAACTATAACTCCTGGGGACTAGGTTCACTTATTCAAGTATTTATTGAGCACGTAGAGTACGCCTGACATTAGCAAGATGCATGGTGACTATGAAGAGGAGAAAATATGCTCCAGTTTGTAAGGGATCTGTTCCAAAACTGGTATTCCTAAGCAGACCAACTACTACACCAACTAGAAATAATATTGTCCAAACTGGATGGCATTACAGTATTACTGACGTAAGTAAGAGTAGAAAGAATGAGAATTAAGGGAATTCAGGGTGGAGCTGATTAGGGAAGATGTTTTAGAAAAGATGAGAAACTAGGCCATATAACACATTGAGTATTAGAACTGTGTTTGCACGTTTCCTTAGATAACTGCACATTTAATGAGATCAATTAATAATTTAGACCTGTAGATTTTAGGGAAGGTTTTATTTAAGGTTATTTAATTTTAAAAATGGGATAATTTAAACTATTCATCTGAGCATAAATATAGCTTTACAGAATATGAGAAGCTTATATCTACCGCCATACCTATTTGTATCACTTTATGTAATATCTCATCTAATTTTCCTTTTGTAGAAAAGAATGTATGGTCTCATTCAAGAAGAGAAAGAGGTATAACCACTTTGAAAACAGTTTCCTACAAATTAAATATACAGTTATTATACAACTTAGGGACATTAATCCAAAGTGTTTACCTAAGTAAAGTGAAAATATATGTCACACACAGATTTGCACACAAATGTTCACAGTAGCTTCATTCTTGAGAATACAACTGGAAATGATCCAAATTTCCATCAACAGAAAAATGGATAAACATGTTGAGGTATTTTCTCATAATGAAATACTATTCGGCAACAAAAAAGAAAACACTGCTGAGTTGAGCAACAGTGCAGACGCATCTCAAAATATTATTTTTTGCGATTTTAGAGATAAGAAAGCTGACACAAAAGACTACGTTCTGTACAATTTTATCTCCATGAAAATCTAGAAACTAGTCTATAGTAGCCAGGAGCCAGGGATAGTGGCAGGGGAACTGATTGCACAGTGGTATGAAGGCATGTTTTGGAAGGATAGAAATGTTCTCTATCTTGACTGGGGTGGTGATTGGGGGAGATAGACATATTTGTCAAAGCTCATCAAACAGGACACATGAAAACATTTACTTATGCAAATTATATCATGAGTTAATTAAACATGAAAACAAAACAAATAATACATTGAAATAAAAAGATTTATTTCCCTAACTTCATCCTAATATTTCTTGACTTAAGGGACTAACTGACCCAGTCCATCTCTAAATACCACTAATGTTATATGTGATTCATGTCAATCTAACTTCAAATAAATGATCATTCAGAGGTCTAAAAGTTTAACAGCCCAAAGCTTACAGAAGGAGCTTTTCTCAGGAGGCTCTCCCATCAGGTGCTAAGAAAACATAGAGTGGGTAAACTTCCAAGGCTGCCGAAAATAAAAACAAGGAGATGTTTAGGTACCACTGTTGGGTAGAATCCACTTGGACACACACCTTTCTTCCCTGTCTCCTTGAATCTTTGTCAATAGCACCGCATTCCATTTCACCTCACAACCCTTCCTGAAAGTCTACAGAGAGTAGTCCTTATGAATTGAAAAATCAAAGACATTCATGTGACATCTGTTTTCTGGCTCCACCATATTCCCAACTCAACTTTCCTTCAATTGCGGGAAACTCTAGGTTTCATTTAAAGAAAGACTAGAAGGAAATTAGACAATGAGAAACGTACAGTATTTCATCATCTCTTCTCTATCTTGTTCTCTCTCTGATTTTTAAGCAAATTTTTCTTTTTATCTCTACCCTGCTTTGTTTTTTTCGTATCTCTCTCCTCCATCTATCCATCTTGTCTGCCTCATACGTGGCTGACAATTATTTCTCTGACTTTTGGTGCCTTTCCTGGTTTGCACCTTTGTTAAAATCTATGTTTTATTTTTTTTTCTGGAGGATAATGTGTATCACTGTTCCTTACGTGGCTTTTTCCCTTTTCTTTATTCAGAGAGCAAAGGAATGGATTTTTCTCAAAGAAGGAAGATGAAAGGAGGAATTAGGTTGAGACGAGAGAGCATGGAATGAGAGAGGAAGGTGTCAATTAAAAAAATGAACCCCACTGCATCCCCGTCTTGACAGGTGGGGTGAGTAGAGCTGACAGCCATCGCATTAGCTGGCTTTGGTGGAACCTTCATGCCTTGTGGTCCCCTGAGCTCAAAAGGAGTGATTCCAGGGCCGGCGGACACACTCACACATTTTTACTTGGTGTTCCAATGCCTCCCCCGCAGCTATTTCTAATAATGGTAATTATAATGATTTGAGGCTTAAGCAGGGCAATTCCGGCCTGAAGGCAGATTGTAATGAAGTAGTCAGGGTGAAGAGAGGGGAGGGGGCAGCAGTGGGGAGAGGGTGCATGGGGCACTTTCAGGCCTTAAATAGCTTTGTTTAGTCAAGTGCCACCAGGGTGGCCTCATCCTTGACAGCCCCAAGTTTCATCCCTTGGGATATTCAGAAACCCTTTTCCGCTGGGGAAAGAGGATCACTTACACCCACAGACAGGCCCCACTGACTCCTGGGCAAACCTGCAGCTCGGTGTACCGGGACACCCCCAGCTTGAGGCCTGCGCTGGCTGCTGCTCTCTTGCCTGTGGCTGGGATCACACCTGCTTGGCTCAGCCCAGCCCCTCCCAATTCCCTCACCATAGATAATACTGTCCTAAGAGCTTTGGCCAGAATCCAATTACTGCTGATATACATCTTCCCTTGACTCCAAACGACTCTTTCTGCCATTGAAGGATACCCTGGAAGGTGGAAAACTTGTCCTGATTGCGGAGTTAACGGTCATGTGGTCCTCGGCTCTGACGGAATGGCCTTAGGGGGAGCCTTGATGGGTCTCTCTAGTCATCAGTGTTACCCCACCTCTCTGCTCTGCCCTTATTAAAGCCATCCGTTCTGAAAGCTAAATGAATATGTTTCATCTTCAAATGCTGGAAAACAATAGCAGGCAGCCGGCGTCGTATAGAACAATGCCGACTTAATCACGGCTGTTCTCTTCCCTTCTCCCTTGCTCTCTCAATTGCTTTCTTTTCAGCTTTGTTGCTGCTATCAGCAAGGAGATCCTCCTATACACGAGTCCCTGAATCAGTCCATGGGGATGCAAGCCCATACATAGGCACATATGAATCTCTAATATTTACCAAAGAAACTTAAGTATAAAAACATACATATTCTATACATGGACAATGTACACAAATTAGTCTCATTCTATCTAGACTATGCATATTTATGCATGCTTACTTTGGGTCTCTCTATCCTTTCAATAAATTCTTTTGCACTAAATGTTGAATGAATACTTATATCTAAATAATTCATTTTACAAAAGTGATATATATTTGTTTCAAATGATTGTGGTGTTGCAGATATGGAACACATATTGTAATTTGAATAGAGATGAGTCAAAACTACAGTGGGTATGTATCTTATGCAATATAACATAAATAACTGCATAACATATAATCAAATTAAGCATTTACAGTAAATTTTACCTGAAGATGTATATTTTTATAGTAGCATCAATGAATTATAGAAAAATCTGAAATGTTCTGTTGGCCTTCTCACCTAATAACTACAGTTCTTGCTCTCCAGTTTGGACAATGATGTCATGATATTACCTCTTTATTCCACATTTCCTTATTCAGAGATATTCCTGAAATACCTGATGGCTTTGGCAGAAAAATTATATAACTATTCCCCCTCCAGATCACAGTTCTATCATAGTATCATCTTTCCATTCCTCGTTCCTTCCATGCTATCCAGACATTTAAGTAAATGCATACCACCACAAGAGAAAAAAGTGTTCAATATGTCAAACTATATTTGTTTCTCATGGTAACGGTTATTATTAATTTTATCACACTGTAATTCATCACTACAGATAATTTAATACCATGTTATCCCCAGGGCTCGGTCCTGTGTGTGACATACAACAGGCATTCAAACAGTACATTAAGTGAGCCATTTATGTTATAGCCATTTTATACAATGAGGAAAAAGATACCCCATACCTGATTTCAAGAGTTAGTACATAGCCATGACAAACACATTATCTGACGGTGATGGCTTACAAATCACTTGGAAGGAGAAATTCAAATCATGCAGTTGATTATTCAGTCAAGAAATACTAGAATGCAGTTAAATAATTTCACAGTGTAGTTTGATATTTTCTGTTATTTTACACTTGCAAATGAGTTGTCCATTGAAGTTGATTCTGGTTCACAGTGTATAAGAAATACTTCCTTTAAACCATCACTGGGAATCTAGACTTCCAGAAATATACCCCGTAACATAAAATTCCAGGGGAAAACAAGAAAGCAGCTAACTTCAAAACCTACAGTCCTAGCACCTGATGTCTTTGCTCTGTATATAAAGTGTACCCCCACTGAAATCACATATACCTGAACACCCATTCAAATAACAAAGTGCAAACATGTAGTGAAAAATACAAGCATATACAAAATATAATACATTACACATACAAAATGAATCTACACTTACATTACACAGTAACAGAGTAAGTGAATACCTGCATGGGTATGAGCAATACCAATAACCCATTTGCACTCTAGTCAACTACAGAAAAAAATTAATAGCGTATTTCTGTGACATAGAAACAAACACATAAAGGGTCTATTTAAAAAAAACACACAGTTTAATTTTATGAAACATGTTTCTTTAATTGATCAGCAGGTTTAGTATAAGATTTAAAAATATTTAATACAAGTTAAAATCTTACTTATAATTGATTCAAATATAAAAACTATTTTTTTCAATTTACTGAAAAATTTAATTGGCAATAGTAAAAAATTCATTTCAATGTTTCTTTTTCCCTCAATTAAGGTTTCCTTTACACTTGAGTGGTATCCTTTGGTCAATATGAAGACAACCCTACTTAGGTCCAGGCAGCTTACTTTTTATAGAGATGATAATATAGAGAATAAAAACATATCACAAAGTATTCCAGCATTCTTTTTCTGCATCAGTGATACATCTTTTGGAATTTCACAATCAAAAAGACCCTTTTCAGACCCCACTTTGAAACAATCTAGTCCTAGGATTTTCTTGAATGACACATTCAAAGGCCTGCGTCACGCCAACAGAAAAATGCTCCTTTGCAATGGTAAAGGTGGAGCAGGAAACAAGACAGACCCTTGAAAGTCACGCTGGTGGACACCAGAAGATGTGCATGACTCAGGGTGGCATGGTCCAGAAAACAGGAACAGCATCATGGTGATGGCACTCTCTGTGGGACAGAGCAATGAATGAAACACACAGCGTGGCATCAAGGAGCTCTCAGTCTGGAGGATGAGTCACAGACATCCTGAGATGGATGGAATCAGTCAGGATGTATGTAGAATGGGATCCATTCATAGCCCATGTGAGATCAGAACTTGAGGGAAACACCAATATCTAAGGGTCCTACGGCAAAAGAGAAACAATGCAGAATCACAGAGGCCAAGAGAATAGGGATTCTAAGAGGAGGTCATGAAGGAAAGTATCAAATACATCAAAGAAAGAAGTCCATTAAGATGAGAACTGGAAAACACACGTTGCACTGAGCAACTGCGGAGCCTTGATATCGTTAGGTAGAGCAGTCTCAGTCAAGGATGGAGACAAAGGAAGAACTGGAGTGGTTGAGGAGGCACAATTTCCGTCTTTGATCATTTGAATGAAATGAGGAAGGGAAGGGCTTCCTTGGTGGCTCAGATGATAAAGAATCTGCCTGCAATGCGGGAGACCTGGGTTCAATCCCTGGGTTGCGAAGGTCCCCTGGAGAAGGGTATGGCAACCCATTCCAGTATTCTTACCTGGAGAATCCCCATGGACAGAGGAGCCTGGCGGGCTGCTGTCCAAGGGGGCGCAAGCAAAGAGTCTGACACGACTGAGCAACTAAGCACATACGCATGAGAAAGGGAAAGATTCTAAACAGCTGGAGAAAGGTGGAGCCTAGGGAAGAAGAAGGGCAGGGGGCACTCAGGAAGAAATGGATGACCTGGGGCTGACTTTTGGCCATCTCTTTTATTTTTGTTCCAGTTACCTACGGTGAACTTCTCCCCTGCCTCAGCACCAATGTGGAATTCTGGCTTCTTTCTAGCTCACGAAGCCAACAGGGTAATAGCACAAAAAGAAGACGAAACTGGCTCCCACATTCACAGGGCACGGCTGGTGCTTCGTGGCTCTCTCTGCAGGCTGTTCAGGCCATCTCCCCAACATCAGCCCTGCCCTCCTGGTTGCCCACGGTGTAAGGCAGTGCCTGGTAGTTGATGCCCTGTGCGGGCTGGAGCGCTGACCCTTCCTGCACTTTTGGCCCTCCCATCCCACTGCTGATGCTGGAAGGTCAGGCAGCTTTGTGGCAGCAGGGGCCCAGGCAATACACAGAGACCTGCAGAGCTCACACAGGCCGCCGAGCCGTGCTCACTTCAGTGGCAGACTTCATAAGGCTCCGCTCTTTGACTGGCGTTGAGTTTATGTGAAAGTAATTAACAGTAATTAATCCTTAATTACAGTAATTAGCCAAGTCGCAGTAAATTAAACCACATCTGGAGCAGATGAGGGCTTCCGAATGGGAGGCAAAGAGAGGCGACAATCGGGGAGATGCTGAATTCATCTGACAGCATCTGATTAAGTCTACCTGTTGCTGGCAGCCTCATTTGCATCTTGTTTTTGTTTGCATTTCCCAGTAACCCTTTCAACGGCATTCACAGTGTGGACCTCTCGGGCCCTGCTTAACTACCAGTTAGGCAGCCCTGCTGCCATGAGATGAGGGAGTCCCTTCATATCCAGCCGGGCGGTTGGGTTTGCCTGGGCTTTATTTATATGTTCCCCGCTCCCTCCTACAAACAAAAATATAAATAGCAGGGACCTCATCAAGTGACAGGCTGAAATCAGAGGAGAAGCCAAGTGAGATTTTGTTTTTTGGGTGATGAAAAGGGAAGATGATGTGAGCCATTAACATGTGATGGGGGAATGGAAGCAAACAGTGGGAAACAAGGAGAAAGACACTTACAGAAATACTTCAAGGGGGTTGTCCCTTGTGGAGACGTTCCTAGAGATGACAGAGAAGGAGGCCAGCCCCCAAAAGACATTGCTGACCACATGTCACAGGCTCAGACATGAGCAGACACACACGTGTATGTATACACAGATAAGAGAGCAAGAATGAACCGGGATAAAAACACTGGAATCTTCTATTTTTCTGACTTCATTCTCATGAGTGCCACCCATGTGTGCATTACATTTTTGAACATAAAAACAAAAGGGCCACACTCAAAACCCCACCATCCAGAGAAAGGTGTTGATAAATCTTAAGGGAAAATATGGTTAAAATTTGCAATAAATGGTGATTGAGTTGCTTCTTTAACACCAATAGAATGGAGCCAGTTGAAACTTTTGGAGTTTATGTTCTGTTGCTGTTCTAGACTTGACCAAGTTCACACAAAGCAGAACTTCTTCTGAGTAATTAATCTTGGAGCCTGACTCCAAGGTTGGTCAGCCCCCGGTTTAGCTGTGATGGCTAAAGCCAGAGGGACAGGGAGGGCCATTGTACCAGGAAGACCTTTCAAGGAGGAGGACACTGAACCTCTCAGAGTGACAGGAGAGGGATGGTAAGAACTGAGCCTGAGGACCAAGGGGGAGACAGCGGCACAGTTTCCTGCTCACCATGTCTCAGGACCCACACTGCCTCTTCTCGAGCAGCAAAGGAGAGGTCAGGATGTCCACAGGCCTGGCTTCTGGGCACGCGGCAGGCATTGCCAGGTCACGAGGCATCACTTAAGGCGAGAGAGCTGGCTGTGGCGATGGCTCTGTGCCATTCCACACCCACCCTTCTCATCAAGGCCATCAAGCTGGGGACTGAGGATGAGGGGCTATGTTCACGGAGCAGAGCAAATAACAGACAAGAAATGGATTCATTGATTATAGACTCATCAGAAAGACCTACCATCCCAAAACTCCTCCCACTCCCCACTCCACCTTCTGCTTCCTCTCAGAGATTTATGCGGCCTTGAAATGTCCTGAAGCCCTCCAGGATTTATCTCAACAATAGTAAGTGGCTCTGCTACTTACTATATGTGTAACATGGGGCAAGTTCAGAAACTACGTCAGTTTCTAAATATGCGAAGTAAGTAAGGGATACTAACCGTAATGAAATTACTGGGCAGATTAATGAGACAGTGATTTAAAGTGTTTGCCACAGTACCTGATGCATAGGAAATATTAAGTAATGTTTACTACTAATGTTACAATTCATTATTATTAATATCATTATTATTATCTCTCCTTTGCTTACTGCATTTATACTGAGAAGCAGCACAGCTTACTGATTAAAAGCATAGACTCTCAAGACAGACCACTTGCCTACATAGACTCAATATGCCATTGATTAGCTGTGTGACCTTAGGTAAGTGAGTTAACCTCTCTGGGCTTCACATTCCTTAACTGTAAGACAGAAAGAATATTTAAATCTACTTCATTTGTTTCCTTTAACTAAATTGCCTAAAAAGTGCCAAGAGGAGTCCCAAGCATATTGTAAATGCTATATAAATGTTGCCTATTATAATAATAAATATTTTTGATGATAAAAATAGGAAGATGATTTTTCTATCATAAAAATATTTTTTAATTATGATAAAGATGAGGAAAAGGAGGGAGGAAAAAATGAAGGCACAAATCTGAGCACAGGGATAAAGAGCAAAAGGTATTTCAGTTGGCCAATTCTGACCATTTCATAGTGAGTGAATCCATCAATAGTGAAATAGCTATCATTTAGTGAAAAACTCACTCTTTATCATCAGAGGCATTCTGATGATTTGAAGCTGACTATCCAAAATTTACTTCCTACTTACTATGGGGATTGAGTCACATATTTTATTTTTGCTCTTTTAAAACGCTAAAGTCAGTTACCAGATAAGCCCTGGACACTGCCTGGAAAATTCTGCCTTGAAAATACATGTCAACCACCTTTATTCTGATGTCCTATAAAAGGGACTGTAAAGAGAAGCAGCTCTTGCAAGTAGAGCAGAGTTTAAAATGCTTAACACAGTGCTGAGGAGCCTACCAGCAAGAGCCCTACAATTATCTTGTGGTTTCCTAGAAGTTATAATGAGCTGACCCACTTGGCATATCAAATTCCTCCTGACCGGTTTTGTAGTTCTCACCCATGCAGAGATACAGCTCTAAGAAGAAAAAGAACAGGCCATTTAAACTGAAATATGTTGCAGTGGGTGGGGAGAATCTGGGGAAAGAGATGCATCCTACAGTTAAAAATTACTCAATGACTCTTCACTGGTGTTAGAAAGTTAAAAACCAGAGGCCCTGAGCACAAAATATGCCTTTTTGAAAAAATAAACAAATCTTTGGTTGGGCGAGGTTCCCGCCTCCTGTAGAGTGAAGTATGGTTAGTTAACACGAATACCCAGATTTCCTGCATTTCTTCCAATTTCATTATTCAGGCAGGATCGAAAACCAGGATAGGTTATAATTCTGAATAATGGGCTATCTGCTGCCTGTGGGGAAGTGTTATAATGATAATAAATAGTTTTTGAAAATTACGAACCTTCTATGCTTTGGGCTTCACTTTGGAAAACAAATAAATTATTGGTTTGCACAAGAAATAGGAATGTGTTCATGCAGGATCTTGTCAGTGCTTGTGGGCGCTTTGCTCCCCTCTCAAGAAGCACAGTCTGAAAAGGTCATTTGTGTTAACCAGAGCCACCCCATTCTCACCAGGATCAGCTGGAATGAGCCATCTCCATTTTTCGTAACAGATGATGAAGAAGATGCAAATGCTCAAATTCTGCTAAAATCATCAGTGAGGTAAGAGCCTCCCTCTTATATCTGGGACAAACGACCTCCCACCAGTGCCCTTTACAGGTTGGGGGACACAATATTAACTGTTAACTTCGAAGCTGGGGTAAAGACCTCTGGCACACAAACAAAATAAGCTTATGTACCATGTAGTGTGTGTGTGTGTGTGTGTGTGTGTTCAGCCACACTGAACTCTTCGCAACTCCATGGACTGTAGCCCACCAGGCTCCTCTGCCCATGGAATTTTCCAGGCACGAATACTGAAGTGGACAGCCATTTCCTACTGCAGGGCATCTTCATGACCCAGGGAACAAACCCATGTCCCCTGCATCTCCTGCACTGGTAGGGGGATTCTTTCACCACGTGAGGCACCCGAGAGCAACTGTACCATATGCCTACATCCAAATTCTAGCAGCTGACAAAGGCAAAAAGTCTCATAGCATGCATGGCAGAAGCCATCTCTTCACGTGCCAAAGGAAAGTGACCATGAGTCATCTCTGGTGCCTAAGAAGGGACTGCTGGCTTCTGCTCCAAACCAGCTCAAGACCCTACCATCAGAGGTGTGTGTGTCCCTCACAGTCTAAATCAATCTCTAAATCTCAATAATAAAAGACAACTGCAATTGCAAGAATGGATGCAGCAGGCCAGAAGACCCCACGTCTGCTCAGAATCACTAAGTGAAGCTTATTTGCCTTACTACTTTCAAAACTATGTTAGTTCTTACAAAATGGACTTTATTAAAATACTCTATACAGGAACTTATTCTTTTGAATTACAACCAAATGTAATTTTATTAATGTGACACAGTGAACGGCAAATAAAACTGCACAGCCACAGTCCCTGTGTCCTAGAATCTTATAATCAAAACCAACAGAATTGCAGAGATTTCCTAAGATCATAAGACAGATATTAAGGGCACACATTAAACAAATACATAAATTAAATAAGTTAATTACTGAATTTCATTACATGTTCATTATGTACATGCCAAGGGATGAGTGTAATAACTCATTCAGGAGCTGCTAAAGGGTCAAAATATTTATCCCGGGGGGTCTGTAACTTAATAAAGCCTAAGCTTGGTGTTGAGTTTTAGCAAAACCCTAACACCGAAAAAGACCCTGATGCTGAGAAAGATTGAGGGCAGTAGGAGAAGGGGACGACAGAGGATGAGGTGGTTGGATGGCATCACCGACTAAATGGATATGAGTGTGAGTGAACTCCGGGTGTTGGCGATGGACAGGGAGGCCTGGCGTGCTGCGGTTCATGGGGTTGCAAAGAGTCGGACACGACTGAGCGACTGAACTGCACTGAACACCGAATTGCACTGCTGAAGCATCTGACAAAAATGAAGTGATCAAAAAGAGTGGCTGGAGGGAACGCAGAAAGCTAGAGGAAGGGCTTCTTCCTGCATCATGGGAGTACAAGAGAGGCTCTTAGAGAAAGCGACTGCTAAGACAGATGCTGGACAGGGAGGCCTGGTATGCTGCGATTCATGGGGTTGCAAAGAGTTGGACACGACTGAGCGACTGAACTGAACTGAAGACAGATGCCTGTCTCCGCTTCTGCCTCTGCTCACAGGGAATCTGATGCTGTCACTGCCCCTAGATGTGCCTGTTTCTTTCTATGTAAAAGTCACTCTCCCAGTCCTGTACAAAGAGTGCAATGAAGATCCGAACAAAGGACATCTAAGAAGATCTGCTTCCCAGTGTGAGGTGCAGGGCTACTTTTACTAGTAACGCATTCTTTCGTCATTATAGGTTTTACGAGTTACCTCTCTTCCTATAAGACTTTCTAAAGACATTTTACACTTCGTAAAGCTCCACCTTATACACAGTAGACTTCAAACATGGCACTGAGAAAAGTGGCTGGGCTTCCCATTTTACATTAATCCCTTGGTGTGGATTCAGCATGCATCTGCTCAAATACCCAGGTATGACTGCGCTTTTCTGGTTAATTCACTGGTTCCAGCCATATTCATGGCTGAACGCCATCTGGTTGATTAGACTGATTGATCCTTTGCAATCTAACCTAATCACTGTTAGCATGGCTAAAACAACTGGACTGGCAGGTCATAGTCCAGTTACTCAACTGATGGACAGGTAGACCCAGGAGCCACCATTCTCATCCCATCCTATTCTTTCTACATTAAACCCAGAAAAAGACCATAATGTCTGTAAACTTTACTTATTCAAGTCAGAAAGATCCTATTCCCTAGAGGAAGCAGCTATGGGTTGACCAAACTGTTGGTACATAAAAAGAGAACTCACAAATAAACACTAGGTACAAACTCTGATTGTCCCACAGTAGTCTCAAATGAAATTTAATCTGGTCAAAAACAGACTAAACTTCTAAGGCTAAAGGTCTGTACAAGACACCATGTAATAGGATATCACTTTTTCAGAGATAATATCCAATGACCCAGGGCAGTCAAAAATTTTTAGTTGAACACAAGAGAAGGAAATTCCAGAAGCTCTTAGGTGGTTACATTTCATTTCCAAATCCTGAGGTTGTCTAAGATTCCCTCTACCAACCAAAAAGTAGGACAAAACAAAACCCATCAAGGTGCCAACCATTCCAGTTGCCTTGAGCAAGTCACTTTAATTCTCCATTTGGCTTTCTTGCCAAAAAAAAAAAAAAGACGGATAGCTACTTTAAGGATTTACTTGTGTATGTAAAGTGCTTTGAAGATAGGAAGCCAGACATGTTACAGGACCATTATTTCTGCCCCAAAACGTGTTTGTTATGGGTTGAGCATCAAATGTTCCTGATTTGTGCATTAGTCTGAGAATGTTAGACATGCAATGGTTTAAGGATTGCTGGAAGCAAAACAGAACGTGAGCTGTGTTTATGGGTAATCAGTCAGTCTGGCAAATCACCAGGGGCTGAAAGCTTACCTGTGGGGAAGCAGAAAGGTGGTAGGGAAGTGAAGGCCATGCAAACAGACCAGGTTAGAGAAGATCAAGAGAGAGTCAAGAGAACTGCACTCTGGCGTGTGAGGCCCTGGATGATTAAGGAGGTTTCTCTTCAGGAGGACTTCCTCCTGGGGTTTCTGGTTAAATGTGTGAACACAGGGGTAGACGGCAGCCTCTCTGTGAGAGACAAATAAGCATTCTGAAGACTCAAGAAGCTAAAGTCAGCGGAGGCTCACTTTGGCACAAACCTTGGGGGAATTTATGCATTATTAGCCAATATCAGAGCCTCCAAGCATGTGTCCCTTTAGAACAAGAACTCTCAAAGGCCTGACAAGGAGGAAGGGACAAATGCAGGTCCTTGTTTTGCCTTCCTGCTCTCTGCATGTCTCCACTGGGGGAGGAACATGCCATGCTTAGGAGCCTAAAACACCACAAGGGATTTTCCAATGAAAAGTGGAACCCAGAGGTCCCTCTGCTTACTACGGCATTTGTCATTCAAAGCCAAGCACACACAGAAGGACCAAGGCAGGCATCCCAAAGCTACAATAACGGGATCCCAGGAAGTAGCTGCAGAGTACAGGCAAAAGCCCAGTAAGTAACGTCAACATGACCAGGAATAAGCAGAACCCCTGCCCTCTTCCACCTCAAGAGGGGACAAAGACGAGCATCACAAAGCAGTCTGAAAGCATCAGACAAGGAAGGCAATGCGGTTCCAAAATCTGTGGACCAGGTCCCATCTCTGGATGAGGCAGATCCTCAGGCGCCTCTCCCTTCACTTTGCTGCTAAAAATGGCACCGAGAATACCTTTCTTCAGCTACTGCAAAACACATCTGAGCAGGAAAAGAAGGTACCAGATGCGAGACGTACCATCACTGCTGTCTAGAGCAGTGGTTCCCAACCTTGGTGGCACCAGGAACCAGTTTCATAGAAGACTATTTTTCCATAGATGGAGAGTGGAAGCGGTGGGGGTGAAGAGATGGTTTCAGGATTACTCAAGCGCACTACTGTGCACTTTATTTCTATTATTATTACATCAGTTCTAACTCATATCATCAAGCATTAGACCCCAGGGGCTGGGGCTCTCTGGTCTACAGGAAGTCGTTTATATTTCCCTGTGTGCATGTCTGTGTGTATATGAGAAGAAGCACACTCATGAGAGAGAAATCGAGGGGCTAGGAAGCTCAAGGACTCCATAATTGGGGACTGTGATTTATGTCTCTGCCGAATGCAGAAAAGAGCAAACGTTCTGACAGAGCCTGCAAGCGACCCACATGCCACCGAGATTCATAACCGACAGCATCTGACAATCTCATTTCCCATTAAAACAAGATTTTTCTGGGGCCAAGGAAGGGTGAATCAAAACCAATTAAAATGCCCCGCAGCTTCTAAGAAGCTTAATCCAAGTTTGAGATGAAAGTACTTTGTTTCAGGTAAGCCTATATGTGCAGAGAGACCCACAGACTTGCTACACCTGTCCTATAAGCCGATTTACACTATTTGGAGATAGAAGCTGAGTTCAGTAAACGCTCCCCACACTTCAGCTCCTTCCAGGCTGTGGGCTCTGGCCCTTCTTCTCATCTGCACGGTTCAAATTAATTATACACTTTAATTTCATGAATTATTAATTTGATTCTGACTCGGCAGCTTATGATTATCCAGCGCTACAGACTATACAATTCCAGCTTCATTAAAACATCACCAGCTGCCTGAGAGACAGACATTAAATAGGGGAGAGCAATAATAAAATTAAGCTTCCGGCGCATAGCAACAGAGTCTTCCCCAGCCGCAGGCAGTGCAGGGCTCTGCTGCCTGGCTGGCCTGGGCAGAAAGGAAAAAGTCCTTTCAGACACGTCCACGCCCCTTCTTAGAACGTTTCTTGGCCTTCCACCATGTACGCAACTTCAGATGGTCAGATGGCATGATGGGGGCTGGGAGGGTGTATTCATCTGTCGATCTCTTCCTCCAAACCCATTCATACGCCCACCACCCAACATTAACTCTTTGACGACTGTCACTGCTCCAAGCACCACCCACTGCTAGCCACCACCCAGCATTTGCCAGTGCCAGCTTTCGAGGAGGGTCCACGATTGTTCACAACCTAGCAGGCAGGGTGGAGGGTAAGCCTCTTGGGAGTCAGTCCAAAGAACTTTGCACTAAGTCTCTCTTTCCTCTCTTCGGCTGTTTGGTTTAAGAAGAGGCAGTACGGTGATTGCAAATGAATTGGGTTTTAGGTGCAGCTTGTAATGTGCCCAGAAATCAGTTCCCCCACCCTTCAGAGATCATATATGTCTAATGCCTAGTATCAGGTCCGGTTCATGATAAGGTTTCAATCTGTACCCCACACGTGCATTTATAAAATGAGGGAATCGAGTTCACAGCATCTCAAAGTTCCTCTAGTGATGATTTCTCCATGCGGAAAGGTTACCGTTCTTACAAATCTTACGATGCTTGAGCCAGATTTGATAACACTTTTCTAGAAATTCCATGCTTACTATTAGCAAAGAGCATTAGAAAACCATGTATGTATAACTCACATACTGCCATACCTTCCTGGAAAAGACCCTGGGTAGTTAAAAGTCCCGGTCACACCTTTTTTCAAAGAATTAAGAAACAACTGGCTGCTAAGACAAAGTCCCGGTTCAGCCAGGACTGTAGAAATAAGTGACAAAGGGGAAAGATGACCAAAAGGAAGGAGAGAGTGAGAAAAATGTTTCCTGAGGAGAAATGCGAGAAGAAGGGAAGAAAGAGGCAACCAAGCACCTTTCTCCTTCTCTCTTGTGTACAAACAGCCAGTTAAGAATCCAGAGTCCTCTGTGGATTAATACACTCCTTGAAATAAATAAAACTGCAGCAGCCTTCTCCCAGCTACTTTGTGGCAAAACAATTTGTAGAAGGAAAAGGTTGGAATTTAGACATTCCATTTAACTGCTTCAGAAATCTAAGGACCTCGAACCTTGTGGGATTTGAAATCGATGGAATTAATTAAGGGAGATGTCTGGCACTTTCCACTAAGTAATCAGCAGGTACAGTAGACCTGAAAGTCTATAAAGAAAAATGGAACAGGATGACATTGAGGGAGGCAGTAAGGATTAAAAAATGAGCATCCAAGTGGGAAAGGCACACACCCATTGATCGCAGCATAAGAGATTAAGGCTCTGGTGAGCAGCAAGAAGCTGCTGTAACGGAAAATGGTTACACAGCATGAAAGTAAGCCTGCAGATATCTACATTCAGTGACAGCCAGGCATGGGAGTCAACATGAGGGACCAACCACTTGCCAGGGAGCCTAGAGCTGAAAGTCAATCCAAGGGAAAGAGGCAAAACTAGGTTTAAAAGAGAAGAGCATCTTACAGGTTCGTGTGCCATTTGATACCACGTGATAACATATTTATTGTCTATTTCTTTCATAAAACAGAAGCTCCATGAGGACAAGGATTCTGTCCGCTCTGTTTGTGCTCATCCCTAGTGCCTAGAGTATAGCCTGACCCAATAAAGACGCTCAAAACAGTTCTGTCACGTGAATGAGCATCACTTGTTAAATGATGGACTAATGGATGAAACCCTGTGTGAATAAGGCATATGTGATAATTCATGCTCCCACACCCTGCTCGTCCTTGGGTGAGACTCCTCCTTTCCCTGGGGTGAGCCAACACTAGGCAGGGGAAGAGAAATCTCTTCAAATGAGATGTTCAGTATTCATGTCTGGGGAACAGGAGTGGACCATTAGCAACTCAACCTTTCATGCTAAGACAGTAAACAGGAAAAAGGGAACTCAGGTAAACATTTTA
Organism: Budorcas taxicolor; assembly: GCF_023091745.1. Lineage (NCBI taxonomy): Eukaryota > Metazoa > Chordata > Mammalia > Artiodactyla > Bovidae > Budorcas > Budorcas taxicolor. The sequence continues at coordinate 4,728,557 of NC_068912.1, forward strand.
CAAGGTATTCTACAGCAGAAAACAACTGCCCTCACCTACTAGAGCCCAGAAAAGTCAAATGTTTCAGCTTTTAAGGCATTACCTTTCTACCTCCATTCTCTGTCAATCCTATATTATGAAGGACCAAAAAACAAATCAACCAACCAGAAGACACTTGCCCCCTAGTTTTACAGATGAAGTCTCTGAGATGTGGAACAGAGTCTAAAGAGAATTCTGGCCACACAGAAAATCAGATGGAAGAGAGTTTTAAGACCAGCAAGCTCCCAAATTCATTTGCAACCCAGTCAAATACTTGCGTAAGCACCCGTGGGGAAGAAACAGTGACTGCCACGTTCGTGGGTGCACGGCTGACCTTTCTACCACAAGCACAACTGGAAAAAAAGTCCCCTGCACAACAATGCCAAGAGGCAAATCCCAGAAACAGGAACAGACAGTTGCATGAACTTAAGAAAGCTTACGGATGCTCGGGACTAGAGAGATCCTTACGGATACCCACACCTGCCCCAACCCCCGCAGCCATCTTCTCAAGGGTTCACATAGAGACTAGGATGACTATCATCTGTCTTGACATTCTTTTGGATAAAAGCCCCCTGACCCTTGTGCAGGAGGGTTCTCTTAGAATTTGTCTTTTGTTGCAATGAATAGACTGTGACTAGCCCTCAGGAAGGAAACCACAGAAGTCTGAAGCCCACCATGGCTCCAGGACTGAAGAAGTGCCTCCCTTGGATCAGAGATCACGAGACCAACAAGCAATGTTCCACTGAGCATCTCTGTTACCTTAACAGGCATCTCGCCATCTCCTTCTTCAAATACCACTTGCTGTTCCTACTGAAGAAAACATTGGTTGGAACTGGAGGCATGCGTGCATGCTAAGTTGCTTCAGTCATGTCTGACTCTTTGCAACCCCACGGACTGTAGCCAGCCAGGCAAGAACACTGGAGTGGGTTGTCATGCCCTTCTCCAGGGGATCTTCCCGACCCAAGGATCAAATCTGCATTTCTTACGTCTAACCTGCGTTGTTAGGTGGTTTTATTTTTAATTTATTTTAGTTCTACCAGTTTATTGCTACCAACCCATCTCCCTCCACCCTCATGGACGCATCCTCAGTCATGTAACCCCATGGACTGCAGCCCACCAGGCTCCACTGTCCATGGACTTTTCCAGGCAAGAATACTGGAGTGGGTTGCCATTTCCTTCTCCAGGTAGGTGGGTTCTTTACCACTAGCACCACCTGGGAAGCCCTGGGACTGGGGGCAGAGGTACTCAAGCATCAGTGATACTTCTCTAGGTGAGCCCCTGGTTTGGGCACTGGCAGAAGGTATGCTTGAGGGGCTCCTGTGTGTGTCAGCAGATGCTAGCCTGATAGGTTGCAGCTACTGTCTCTGTGACTTCTTCCAGATGAGGTTAGAAGGTTCCAGAGTTCTTGGGTATACCATACAGTCAGTCCTAGCCACTTTCCTTCCTTGGTGGACAGAGCAACAGTGCAGGGAGTGAAATGCTGATTTTCCCTGCAGAGTCCAAATGTCAGTCAGTCCTGTATGCAAGTATCCTTCAGAGCAGTCAGCATGATCACATCGGGATCCTTGGCACAATGGGAACTTCTCACAGTAAAAGATCCAGCCGCCTCTGCCATCTCGGAACTCAGAACCAGACAGGATGAAGTTTCCCATGAGCCCAGATATCTGTAACTGTCATCATTAGAGCCACAGGACTGTAAGAAATAAAAATATGCAGAACAATGCAGGAAGGATTTTCTGAAACAGAAAACACAATCTTTCATTGTTTCCCCTGTCTTTACAACAGAAACACAATGTTGGACCTGCCTAGATGTGGGGACTTTCCAGTTTCCATGTGAGGCTGGACATTTTGCATTCAATACAAATTAGTTCCTCAAAATCAGAATCAATTGTCATAAAATGTAGGCAAGTGTTTTCCCATGGGGCAAGCATTTGTGGTAAAACTGTTAATGTTCTACTTGATTCTAATGCTTCACGAAAAGGTCAGCATGGGATTCCAGAGCTTTACCTAGAGGATGTTAACTCTGTGTGCAGGCAGAGTGAAACGGGGAGGGTCAGTGTGCCCGGGCTCACCGTGTCCACATCGCTCTGATCACATGTCACAGGCCCAGCAGCAGGCTGCATGCTTCAGAAAACAAATAAACACACACATACGCGCGCGCACACACACACACAGACCCCATGCACTTTAAGGAGCCAAAACACTTCCAAATTCAATGACAGGAATAGTGGGCCACAGCTGGCATGCTCATTGGATGGGACAAAAACAATGTTACTATGGAATTAATTAATTAATTAATCTAAATCCCTGGGTTTCAATTCAGTGGGGCCTGGCATAGAATCACCTGGGGGGCTTTGCAAAAATACACACGCCTGGGCCTCCCCCACATCAAGAGATTATGACCCAGGACAGGCACGATTTTAAAAAGATCTCCAGATAATTCTAATATGCCATCCATCTTCTCCCAGATTTCTTGTAAATATGATTTTTACAATTTGAATTAATAGCCTACAAAAGCTTTCCAATACTCAGGCCAAGTTAAAACGGCTTGTACTTCTGGTGTCCAGGTTCTGGTTGTGGATTCATCAGAGAATTGCATCACATTTGGGATCAGGGCTCACATTCCACATGATAGCCCTGATGTCAGACCATTAGCTTCCTAACCTTCTCTCTCCAGGATGAGGTACAGACAGAAGAATTCTTGCCAACCCCCCACCTGCCTCAGATCTAAACCCAAATGAAAATGTATAGAAAAATGGCTCATCATGGCGTTGCCTGCTCCTGGGACACATCCTGCCCGTGTGTCCTTCTCACAGACCAGTAGGCCTGGGGAGGTCTCCTCGGGCAGTTCTTGGTACCCCCTGGCTTGTTCAATTTATCTAATCTGATGGTATCTCTGGCCAGAAGCAAGGCTGAGTAGAATTCTGCAACAATTTTGTTATCAACCAAAAATTGTCATTTGGCCAGTTCCCAAAGGTCAGCCCTTCCTCTTTCAGTAAATCCAAGTGTGATTCAACTTTGAGGGAGGAGAATTTACCATAAAGACTGGAAAAACAGGACTGCAGTTCAGTTTCAAAAGACTTAAAATAGGCCTTACTTGAAATCCACATTTTTCCATTTTAAAATCTGAAATTCTGAAACAGACTTCCCTTTCATAACCAGTCCCTGCCACAAAAAATAAAGAGTCCGTCGATAGCTCCGTCATGTTTACGTCAAGTCTGGATGGTCAAAAGCATCCCCGAGTCTCCAGTGAGCTGCAGCCAGGCAACCTCTGTCATCAGCTTTGATCTCAAGAAGGAGCAGAGTCAGGCTTAGCTCATCGCCAAAGCCTGGGCGATTGGGGTTTGGATCTTCATGTGTTCTGAGGTCAATGCCACATGAATACTCATCATGTGATAACATTTAACACAGTAAATCTGTAGAATCATCTTAAAGACCCCTTTTGCCACCCAATTCCTCAACACACCATGTACCAGAGTTAGTTCTCTCAGCATCCACAATACTGAAAGTCACCACATCTAGACCACTCAGAGTCAGAGTCGGAGTTCCCCAAGGCAATCCACCCAGGGGCTTCACCTAGTAGTCACTGATTTTCACCCCAGGCACGTTGCGGGTGACAGACCCTTTCGCAAAACATAATCTAGATTCTCCAAAATGACCTTGAACAAGCTACAATGCCAATACCACATGGTATCATTATATATGAGTCCATATGTATAAGTTTAGAGTAAAAAAATAACAGGTAAAGCATGCTGTTATGACCAAGTTCACATGGAAATACAACTAACATTTTTACTAAAATGTCCAAGAAAGCTCAAGAATCAGGCTTTAGACTGAACTCCTACCTCCATGACTTAAGTGTGTGTGCCCTCGGGCAAGTTTCACTATTGAAGCTCAGTTTCTGAACTATACTAATGGGGATAAATATTACTTACCTTGATTCTTGTTTTGCAGAGTAAATAAAACAAATATGGTATTTGACACATCAGTTCAGTTCAGTCGCTCAGTCGTGTCCGACTCTTTGCGACCCCATGAGTCGCAGCACGCCAGGCCTCCCTGTTCATCACCATCTCCCGGAGTTCACTCAGACTCATGTCCATCGAGTCCATGATGCCATCCAGCCATCTCATCCTCAGTCGTCCCCTTCTCCTCCTGCCCCCAATCCCTCCCAGCATCAGAGTCTTCTCCAGTGAGTCAACTCTTCGCATGAGGTGGCCCAAAGTACTGGAGCTTCAGCTTTAGCATCATTCAAGTGATTAATAAAAGACTGCTAATACAGTAACAGTTATTGCTATGATTATTAATAGAGATTACTGTCCTTGAGGTTATACTAGGTACTATGTATTAGTGGTGGGCAGGAACTAGACAGGGAACGAATAAACATTAACTCCACTTACTGCTCTGAAACCACAATCTCCCCCTAGTGGACGCCTGTTAATTTGTTCTTTAACTGTGCTGGGTTTGGTGAAGGCACACCTGTTTCCAGGCAAGGCTTAAACAAAAATTGTGTTTTGTTTCTCCATCAGAAATGCGGCCTGGTCAATGTAGGGAAGGTGTCTAGAGAGTGTTTGTTCTAACTTTCTGAAGCCAACACACAGCTGCCCAAGTAGCTGGGATGCTGTACTCCCACCATCCCAGAGCTACTCAAAGACCATCCCAGCTGCTGCTGCAAGTATTTTTAGCTGCATTATTCATTTGAACACCTGCCTGACAATCCGAGACAGAGCTCAATCTTGGAAGGGAGAGGCCCCAGGGACACCCAAGGATTCCTTCTCAACACGGTTCTATCTGCTGGTCAGTATTCATCCTGCAGCCAAGAAGGGCCTTTCTCTTAAGTCTGGTTCTGCTCATACCACACACCTGGTGGAGAGATGTCTCCATGGAAATACCTCCAGCGTCACGTTCTTAAATGCTCTCAAGAGAGCAGGTACCTAATACCATGCTGACACAGATCAAATACTGAGCATCTCACCGAGGTGACCATCAACACGTTAACCACCCTCAGCTGTGCTTCCCATGGCAGCACGCTACTAACCGATATCATTTCCTTCATTTTTACCAAAAGGAGAACAGATTCAGTGGCAAGTGCTATGAAAGCACAAACCTCTCTCTGATCTCTCAGTTGTTGTTTATTTGGGTTCTTCTCAAATGTAAGGTCCATTCTTCTATTCTCTGTTGACTCCAAACTGAACTATTTTTGAACGCACTGCCCCAACTCCTCTCCATTACCGTCAATTTCCCCCCACCACTACCCTGGAACAGAACTGCTCTCTGCCTCCAAGACCAAACGGTGACTGTTGGAGAGCATTCTATATTTTAATTATTCAGTATTGAATTGTCACACCCGGCGTGAGCTCAACAAATTGAAAAGACTGCTTTTTAGGCCTTGTGAGAAAAGACTTGGGTATGTTTTGCCTTTTCCCCGCTTTAAGGGTTTCTAACTCAGTACCAGGAACATACCAGGTGCTGAATAAAAGCCTCTTCTCAGAGCCACACTACGACCTGCCTTCATGCCTTCTCACTGGTAAGATTCTTGCTGCTGGCGCTTAGGTGCAGCTCACTGGGCCCTGCTGTCTCTGCACATGCAGCCTTGGGCTAAATTACCTGATTTTTCAATATTTAGGTTTCATACTCTGTTCAAGGGGCTAAGGATCTTATTATTTATTTAACTCACAGGAGTCTTATGTGACTGCATGTTTATGAAAGGTTCTGAGGGCCCGAATGAATGATGCTATACATGTACCCAGTCTCACTGCCTCTTACATACAGATCCATGGGTGATGTGCTCAGAGTCACATATAAAAACACGACTTGGCAGTCACCACACACACCATTTTCTTATGATTCAAAAACATCTTGCTGGCATAATTCATAAGAAGAATTTCTTTATATTTAATGACCCAAATATGCCAGTCATGTGCCTCTGAGAAGCAAGTTAGAATGAACAAAACAGCAATTTTATTCTAACCCCCTCCCCCCAAATAATCTCTCTGCTTGGATTTTGACCTCTGTGAATGACTGTTCTCAGAAGCCGAGAAGAGGGCAACCAGCCTTTGCGGGAGGTCATTTCATGGAGTAGTGATGAGAAAAGTCTTGGAATACAAAGGGCCTTGGCAATGTGAGTTATAGGTCCAAAGACACAGATTTTTAACAGACTGACAGAATTCATGCTTTCAGGCGAAGAGTTGATCCTGGTCAGGATTTCTGAGTCAGAGGAACACAATCAGATAATCCACAGACTTGGAAAGGAAATATTAGCGCCCCAGCCCAGCTTCTTGTGCTGAAGGCACGAGACCGTGAAGCAAAAGCAGACCTCTGTCTACACTGAATTTATCCATTTATTGAGTTTCTACTATGGTCCAAGTATTCGAGTATAGATTTCTACTATGATCCTAGTGCCTATATCCTAACTAGGATATAGCAGGAAACAAGTTAGATAAAGTCCCCAGTCATGATCCCCCGGTAAGTTTCCTCTCTATCTTCAGGAAAAATGAAAAGATCCCAGAGCAATCCACTGGAGAGGGTTCCCCAATGACCCTGCTGCTGAGAATCTCAAAGTCAAAGGACTCACAGATCACTAAGCCTTCCTAAGGCTCCACGAACAACCAACTGCAAACAAAACAAGTAACCATTCTGTGATTGAAATTGGGCCTCTGCAGTCCTGAAAGATTCTCCAGCAGAACTACCAAAGACACCATCATCATTTCTCACTGCTTTTCCTAAAAGAGATTTAAGAGATGAATGGCTAAGAACAGGCACACAACTGAGAAAATCATTTAATGAAAAAGTCATCACTTGAGAAGTCCAATTAAAAGTCATATTCATTCATTCATTCAATTATTCAATAGTCAACATGTATTGAGCAGCTCTGTGTGCAAAGCACCGTGAGAGCTTGGTGCCTTGGGAAATACTGAGATGGATGGCACAGTCCCAGCTCGGGAGGAACTTAAAAATCAATTGGGAAATTACAATCCTCATTTTACAGATGAGTAAACAGTGGCATGGACAGTTAAGGGATTTATTTTAAATGCTTCATCCTATAGCTAAATCATAAAGTCATCATATAGATGGAAAACACTGAGCTGGAAGGTAGGATATTCTAGTTCTAATCCCAGTCCCTTCTCTGGGGCTTCAGTCTCCTCTTCTGAAAAATAAGGAGGTAGGTGTTTAGAGGGAGAACCCTACAGCTCTGAGATTCTATGACTCTGCCACTTGTGAGAGTGAGATGAGATGGCTGGATGGCATCACTGACTCAATGGACATGAGTTTGAACAAGCTCCAGGAGAAAGTGAAGGACAGGGAAGCCTGGTGTGCTGCAGTCCATTGGGTCACAGAGAATCAGACACGACTGAGTGACTGAACAACCACCTGTGACCAACAAGGTTTGGTGGTTACAACTAGAGAACAAAGTCTCTTGACAAAGGGAAGGTCTTTTGATAAGAATTATTATTTAGCTAACTTCCGGTCCTATCTAAAGGAATATGGAAGCCATTCCATTCTGTTGGCCTGTTGTATTTCTTCTTAGAAGATTCTTAGATCTAGGTGGGCTACGGCTTCTGCAGATTTTCTAACTAGTATCGCTGCCATCTTAGCAACAATGGCAAAGAAAGCTGCAGCTCTCCTCTGCCTCTCTCCAGCCCCTGCTAGTTGTTATAACACAGGGTAAAAAGTGTCTGGAAGAGCTATGTTGCTCCCTGTAAAAATAACTACTCTAAAGATAATGTAACCAGCCTGTGTGTGCGACGTGACAAATGGAGGTACAGACTGCATGTAAAGAACTCTTAATTAAAAGTTTAATAGACAGTCGGAGGACTGAACTAGGTCATATGTAAGGTCCCTTCCAGCATTAGCTTTCTGTATTACACGACTATGAATTTTGTGAAGAGAATGTAAAAGATTCCTGTATGGAGTTAACCAGTGACTCTAAAGTGTTAACTCATTTCTATTCTATGTGTGGGTACTAACTTGCAAAAAGAAGAATAAAAATTAGTGTTGAAAAACCTCTGTTTGGATTTTTAAAGACAGACCATTTAATAATTTTATTACATTTTTAGACTTCTCTCGGAACTTGGGGGATGTGTTCTAAATTGCCAATCAGCTGGCCACTTTGCAGTATGTGAGCTGTAAAATATATGTGTGAAGGTCTAAACGACAGAAAGATTGGTTTAAAGCCTTTTGCTTATATTTAATTTTTCCTTTCCTGCTTCCATTTGTCCTTAACACTTATTTTTTTAATCCTAGAGGCACAGGTGGTTCTCACTTCAGGCTGCATGCTATTCAAAGATTAATGAATAAAGGGGGCCTTGTAAACAGATTAGCATGATAATGGTAATAATGCTTTCTGCTGCCCTTCTGTGCCTACTTCAATCTGTGTGCCCCGACAAATGCCTCCCCCCGCCCCGCCGTGCATGGCTCCCCTTGTCCTTCTTTCCCACCACCTGATTCTACTCTTCTAGTCTTCGGCAGACAAAAGTGAGTCAGGAATCAGGCAGCTGCTCAGAGAGCAAGAGAGGATAGGAAGAGGAGGCAAGAGATGGAGACAGAAAGACAGACAGAAGCACAGTAGACTGTGTTTCACTTTAGGATAAAATGTACCCTAGGACAAAAAGGTTTATGCGAAATAAACAGAAAGTACAAGACTTCCATTGTCTAATGCAGACAGTACCTTCAAACTTCCCTGTTTTTCGGACATTTGTTGCCTATCACAACTGTATCTTTCCTCCTGCTGCTGCTAAGTCGCTTCAGTCGTGTCCGACTCTGTGCGACCCCATAGACGACAGCCCACCAGGCTCTGCCGTCCCTGGGACTCTCCAGGCAAGAACACTGGAGTGGGTTGCCATTTCCTTCTCCAGTGCATGAAAATGAAAAGTGAAAGTGAGGTCGCTCAGTCGTGTCCGACTCTTCACGACCCCATAGACTGTAGCCTACCAGGCTTTTCCGTCCAGAGTACTGGAGTGGAATGCCATTGCCTTCTCCATCTTTCCTCCTCCTTTTTATTTTAACATGCTTGATCTCACATTCATACCTCTGCATGTCAGATTCAGAACTGTTCTAGAACCATACACATCACGGCCCAGAGAATGAGGTCTTAGAAGCAAAAGCTAGCTGTTGATTTAGCTTTTATTTGTCAGCGGATAGCCATAAGTTCCAAGGGTCTTTCCTTGAAGGCTTTAGTGAGAGGCAGAAACCTGGAGCTCTCTGAAAACTTTCAGCTCACCCCTGAGGAGGCTGAAAAAAAGTGAAAGTGTTTAGTCACTCAGTCGTGTCTGACTCTTTGGGACCCCACGGACTGTAGTCTGCCAGGCTCCTCTGTCCATGGAATTCTCCAGGCAAGAATACTGGAGTGGGTAGCCATTCAATTCTCCAAGGGATCGTCATGATCCATGGATCAAACTGGGTCTCCTTCATTGCAGGCAGGTTCTTTACCACCTGAGCCACCAGGAAAGCCAGCATGGTTATTAATCCACAGCTTCGTGGGTCCCCAGTTTATACAGCTCCTTAAGCCTCAATCAGTGTCTGAATCTCTGCACCCATGGACCTGCCTGAACTCCTTTCCTCTTAATGTAACTCATGTCTGGCCTCCAAGCCTGCATGAGGATGAGCTGAATGGGGAAAATCTCTCTGGAGGGATACCATCAAGACACCCATAATGTGGATTAAGTCCAAAAGCCAAGGTCAGTCCCTGCAGCAGGAGGGAATGTGGAAAGGACCCAGCATCCATGCCTGAAGGTCTGGACAGAAACAACAGCAGCCGGGAGACACAGCTGAGCCAGCGCTGGGGCCCACACACCAGGCCAGGAAACTCAGCCCCATCCCTCCCTTTGTCCCCTAAGACCTGAGCGTGTTTTCCCTCACTGGAGGGGAGCCCAGAGCACGGGGAGCTGGGCTGACCCTCTGCCTCTCGTGTTGATTGACGTCCCCCTTCGCCTCCCTCTGACCCCCATGGGGGCACCCACCCCACCTCCTTCCTCTGTGCCTTCTGATACCAACCGAGAAAAGGGAATCTAAAAATAAAGCTGGGGCCAGAGTGTGTACCACTCGATTGGGCTCCTGTGCTCACAGATCTGCTTATTTCGGCCTATCTCTCCCCAGCGATAAGGCTGCTAACAGCCTGTTATCAGCCAGTCGGTGAAAATGTGCTCCAGCCTGATTAGGCCTCAGTCTTTGCCAAGGTTATAAACAGCCCTTATCGTTTTCCCGAACAGAATAATCCGGACAGTATCAGCTCAGAAACATATGGGCCACACAGAGAAGATAGCCGCTGACGGACACTTCATTTTAATTGTAACGAGTGGGTAGTGGCAGCCTGCAGACAGCAGACAGAGAGCTGCCCGACTGGCAGCAAGGCTGGGTTTTTTTTGTTTTTAATCCCTTCCTCCTTCCCTGGTTTCCAGTGCCTAAACTGCTTTGATATTCCGGGTGGCATAATGAACTGGACCATGCCCCAGATGTTAGCAGTTAGCAAGCAAGACCCCTCCCTAAAAGGCAGATGGGACCCTTATGATTCTCTTACAGGGAAAAAAAGAGCCAGCAAAGGGGAAAGCTGGGGAGGGAGTGGGGTACAGCTCTTTCTGCCCTTCAGCCCCCAATTCAATTTTAATAACCCACCCTCTTACTCAACCCTGATCTCCTGCCCCATGATCAAGCTGCTTCTTCAGAGACCCTCCCCTTCCCAGCCTAGGAATGCCACATCCCAGTGCCCGGAAAAGAGCCAGCCCTCTATATATGGTGGCGTGTATAGCATCTCCTTCAGCTTTTCACAGGTAGACACAGACATCAACCAAGATGATGTCTGAAGAAGGGGCAAGCCCAGGCTTGCAGGGATTTTGTGTCCAGAAAGCAATCTCCTCAATCTAGTTTCTCCTTCTGCTCTTTTGGGTTCCTCTTTCTCCTTGTTCTTCTGGCTTTTCACAGAAAGTCAACTATCTGTGGGACTGGAGGGCAGTCAGGGGGCATCCCCCAAAGAGAAAATTGGGATGGAAAAGTTTTGACGAAAGGGCTCACCTCTCTGCTTCCAGGTCAGCAGACGTCGTGGTGGCTGACAGCTCAGCCCTGGGTCACTGCGGATGGCACATAGCCAACCACCCCCCGGCTCCTTCATAGGGTGATGCAATGTTTCCCGCCCCTCCCCCCCCCGAGTCACCAAAGTGGAAGGAAGAGAGAGAAAGAGCCGAGGGCAGGAGGGTACAGGGAGATGAGTGTGTCTGTTGCAGCCTGCACCGGCCTGTGGTTCCTGCTGCCGCCACCGCTGCTGTACTGAGGCTCACACCTGGCTGGCCAGATGGGGTCAACAAGAGCAGGTGCATTCCAAATCTACGGAAGATAAGCACCGGGCCCCCACCTTGGACTCAGCTGTCAGTCTTCACGCTCCTGTTCAGCATCCATGTGTGTCAACATTTCAAACAATTAAACAACTTCCACATGGTCTTCCTTTCCTGGTCTTTGCTCATCTCCTCTGCTTTCCTCCTTAAACTCTCAACTGTCCCTTCACTTTAATCACAGAAAACCAGCACCTTCCACTGCCCCTACACACACCTAACGAATTCAATAGCACTGGAGAAGTCTTCCAGCTCATATTCAATTTCTGGTGGCTTTCCAGTAAGGAAGAAAAGAGAGAAATGAAAGGAGAAAAAAAGGAAAAAAGATAACCGAACCAGAAACCATTCCCTCCAACCACAAGGCTGACCCTCTTTTCCTGACATCAGTTTTCAGTTCTGCAGAGAAAGATCACTGCTCTGCTGAGAAAGACATGGTAACAAGAGCTGATATTTGCTGAGCATGGGTTGTATGTGCCAGGCACTAGTGGAAGCATGCTACAGAAATTTGCTGATTTAACCCTCAAAATGATTCTATGATTCACACCCAAGTGACCCATTTCCTGGCTGCATCTCTACAATTCCTGTGTCTTCTGATCCTCACCAGCTCACATCCAGGGAGAAACCTTTCCCAGAGGTCTCTGGAAGTTCGTGACTAGCTGCACCACCACTCCATCCCCATGCAATTTTTTCACAAATTTACAATGACTCACAGGAAGCCCGCCTCCCCAGGACCGACAAAGCACTCGGGCCTCAAGACAACTTCTGGTATTTCACTGTCAAGTGAAAACTGAGTCTGTGCTAATGTTCCTGTAATAATATCAAATTCAAAACGGAAAGAGGAGGAAAATTCTGCTGCCAGCTGAAATGAGAGCCTCAGGCACATTTTTGTTTCAATTCTTTTTTTCATGGCTTTTCATCACCTGCTTCCATTCTTCCACTCTCCCAAAAAATATGGCTTAGGTTGCCTTGCAGTATTATCGAGAGACTGGCCAGCAGATCTCGGCAAGAAAGTCCGCAGTGGGTGGTCTGCGTGCAATGTCTTGGTGGTCTTAAACTCAGTCCCTCCAGACCAAGTTCCAAGGTTACAGTGGTCTTTCCCTAATTGCCATCAGAATCTGAAAATATCCTTGAAACATGAGAATCCCGCTCTGAACTGCTGAGGCAGCTCGCGGTGGTAGTTTACTCAAAGTGTTTTCTCTCCTCCCTTTTGCTATTTTTGTTTTCTTATTCTTTCTGTTTCAATGGGCCCAGCTTTGTTCTTCCATAATTTCAGGCTCACAAGACTAGAGGATTTCCTGAGATAAGCAACTGGAGGATCTGCTTTGCATTTTGTCCACAGCTCTCTTCTCCTAGAAGCTTCCACTGTCACAGAAGGAAGGCCAGTTCTCTCGGGGTCACACAGTAGAGGCAGGTGAGCCATCCGGGTAGTCAGCGGTGACAAATATGATCACAAGAAGTTGGTGGGCTGTGGCCATCCGGCCCCGCTGCATGCTGCCGCTCCGGGCTGGCAAGCCCCAGGAGGACTGTGCCCAGCCGTCTCAGAGTGTCTGCGACACTGCTGCCATTGCCAGTGTGCTTGGGTATCGCCGTGACTCTGACATCCTGAAGGACCAGGATGCTGTCTTCCTCCAGCCTGTCACCCCAGCCCCTAGCGTGGCATGGAGCATGGAGTCAACAGCCGATAAATGCCGGCTGAAATGAAAGAACACATTCAACCCCAATCTGCCCACTGGGTGTTCAAGGGCATGCGCTCTGGAGGTAGCCAAGACTGCACGCCTGGCTCCACCACACTTTCTAACTCTGCCTTGCTCCCAGTTTCTCCATCTCTAAAATGGGGATAATCAAAGTACCATTGCCACAGATGTGTCACGACGATTACGTGTGTCAAAAACACAGCCCAGTGCCCGGCATATAGCAGTCACCTGCACAGAGATATTTCTTGTTTCTGAATAGCAGCTATAGTAGTTGACCTGCTCTGACCAAAGAAAGGGCTGCATAAGGAACCCCGGTTCTGGTACCCGCTGTGCTGGGGCTCCAACAGTCACCCAGTTCCTAAGTCTCCTGGTTTCTGTGGCCTCCATCAGTCTGGGGTAGCCCGCCTCACCTAATTGACTTGCACGACTGGATATGAGACAGCATGACCTACCAGACGTGGACACGTGTGCAAAAGCAAACTCCAGACTCTCAAATCTGCTGCCAAGTCATGTTCTGGCAAAGCGGCTGGAAGCCTAGCACTCCATGAACCTCACTACATGCCCCACGGCGCCTGCACCACTCTGGGGCTCTGCCAGCCTCTTCCTGCCGTGACAGCCCCCAGTCGGGATGGTGCAGAGTGCCTGCCTGGCCCGCAGTCCTCACCAGGATCTCATTAAACCAGCTTAGGGCCAAACACTCAGACAACCTCCCTCAGGCCCACAGCATCACCTCAGCAAGACACGTGGCTTCCCTCACGGGAGCGGCAGCTTCTCATTTCCACATCCATCCTTCCACTGTTCCCAGGCTCCAAAGTTGTTGAGATTTTTCTTTCCCCTTTTCCCCAAAAGGCCATCTTAGTTCAGAGACTCTTAAACACACCTGCTTTCCCAAGAGAAGCTCTTAAGCATAAAATTCATTTCAGCACGGGGGGCTCGTCCTCTTTGCTTCCTTTCATGGTGAAGCTATCATGAATTCACAAGCAGCTCCAGTGATTGTAGTATCAGGGCCTTATATAAGATGGGGATTTTTTTCGTTCTCTCTCTCTCCCCCTTCCTTTCTTTTTCTCTCTCGTAATCTCCCCCGCTCCCCACTATGTACGTGCGCACACACACCCCACAACAGTGTTAGCCTCAATCTTGTTCTCATCCCTCCCACCTCTAGAACTGCCCCACCCCTGAGGGAACACTGCCAAAGAAAATAACAAAATATTCATATGGTAAGGCCCACTAAAACCTTGGGAAGATTTAAGCCTGGGTTTCATGTCACAGACGCTCCCTCCCGTAATCTGTATTCCAATCTCAGTGTCAGAGGAGCTGTGCTCAGAATATCCAAGGTCTCATAAAAGACTCACAGCTTCCTGACTTCCCTGACATTTGCTATTTCACGTTGTTCCTGCTCGCTCGCTTTCCACCTCCAAAGAGTCCACAGGCCCTTTCTACTCACCCCTGCAGATGGCAAACTCGCTGCGAAAGTCTAGGAACTCAGGGCAAATGTAGGGCCTAAGTCATCCTGGGAGTTTAGCTGTGGCTGGGCTAGTGCTCTTGAGTTTCTTTTGTCAACTTCTTTTGTTCAGTTGAGGATTTTCCTAAGGTCACAGTGCAGCTGCCTCCTCTGCAGTGCCTGCAAGTCGGATTTAAGAATCTAGGAGGGTAACAAGACTTGATGAAGATTTCCGCTCTTCACCCTGAGTGCTTTAGAGGGGAGGGTTGCATATGTCTGACTCAGAGTTTCCATGTCTTCCAAGTTCATATTATGATTTAAAGCAGAGACGATATGTATTATCTAGCCTTGAAAAGCATAGAGGCTATCATTTCTAGAGGTGGAAGTCCCTCAAAGGGGCCAAATACATTCTTTGATGGCCAAGTTCAAAGACTGATATGTTACATGTGTGTGTTACACAGCAAATACAATACTGGTATGGACATAGGTAATCTAACCATTCAAGCAAGGTGTATTATGATTTAAGGAAGTCAAATATTACTAAAGGGGTGCCTGTGAACAGATCT
Source organism: Budorcas taxicolor (assembly GCF_023091745.1). NCBI lineage: Eukaryota > Metazoa > Chordata > Mammalia > Artiodactyla > Bovidae > Budorcas > Budorcas taxicolor. The sequence continues at coordinate 4,743,594 of NC_068912.1, forward strand.
TCTAGTTTACTAAGAGAATCACCATAGGTGTCTTAGCCAGAACCATGACAGATTGCTAATATGATTTGCTTTCCATTCATTCAATGTATAGCCAGCTTATCAGCAAGACATTTAGTGAATAAGCTGAATTTATCCCATACTTCTTAAGGATGTCATGCATCTTCACAAAAGAAACTCCCTGATGCATCTACAGGGTAGGGGTCCACCTACAGAGATGGTGAGAAAAGGAGAAAAGACATATTGTCATACAGCTAATATCACCCAGCCGTTGGAAGCCAGAGACAGAGAGAAAAGAGCAGTGGCTACAGGACAATAGAATCCAGATCCCTTTCAAGATACTGTTCAGTAAGTCACAGGTGTCTAGAATTTTAAAAAGAAGAGAAAAAAAAATAAAATGGAAATGTAGGACTTCAAAAACTCAGGCAATCAAAACCTAAAGGCTTTTTAAAATTTAATCTCTTTTGAAAACATGTTATCTTAATTATTTCTGTAAATGCTGTGGCTATTAGGCAAATTAACACAAAACCCTAGATCAAAGTGCCCTTCACACAGACAACTTGCATAACATTAGGCAGCATGAAGGTGAACAGGTGCTAAAAACAACTTCTTGGAATGTTTTTAATGTATCCACTAATAAAACCTTCTGAAGAGGTTAAAAAAAATGCTAGAACACAAATTGAAAATTAAAGGCAAGTTGATGGTACCTCAAAATTAAAGCTGTCAAGTGAGAAAATTATAATCAAAATTGTCTGTCTCTGTACTTCTCAAACTCTTCCATGTGTAGTCACGTAATATAAACATATATATGTATATATATGCATATGTTTCTGCATATGCATGTGAAAAATCAAAGAGGCAAACGCATAGTGATGAATCATAGGTAACACAAAAGAATATGTAACCCAGTTTCATAGTAGATATACCCTGCAGCACACACCCTCTGACACAGATGGGCCAGCAGGACATCTGTTAACAGAGGGATACAGTCCTGAGAAATCATCTGTTGAGTTTTCAGGACTGAGTTCTGTTACATTCTTTGAGGAATACACTATTTAAGAGAAGTCCACAGTCAGATATTTCTGGAAGTAAATAATCCTATCATTTATCATATTTGGTAACTGTAGGGTTTTTTTTTTCTTTTTTTTCATCATATGTCATCATTCAGACATAACCCATATTCTCTATTTAGAGTAAAGTTTATTTTTTCTCAAAGACATGCTACTGTATAAATGAGTGCATCTCAACATGAGGTGAGCACACTCCAGGGAACATTGGAGACACTGCCTGGAGACATTTTTGGTCGTCACAGTGGAGGAATGGAGACGCTGCTGGTACCTACGGTAGCAAACAAAGATGCAACTGACCATCTTCAGTGCACAGAACAGCCCCTCCCAATAAAGAAAGCTCTGACCTAAAAAAGTCAATAGGTCAGAGGTTGAGAAACCCTGATACAAATTATCACAAACATTTCAAAACTCCTCAAATCATATCCCTCAAAGACTTGAACAATGAGAAGGTGGAAAACACAAAAGAGACCTTTTCTTAGTAGTATTTTGATTATCAAAAGAATAACTGTTTTCTGTGGATGCTATGATATATTACTTCACCTAAAATATGTTCTTAAAATCTACCACTTGTACTTGCATTACAGTCAAACAGTGAGAAGTGCTGGGAAATCAGCAAGGATCTTAGACCAAAACACTTACCCTGAGACATTCTTCACTGAACAGGTGAGTATCTTGACCGATTGTGTTAAAATCAAATAAAGTAAGATATAACAAAAGCTAACTTTTTAGCCAGTGAAACATAGACACGTCTGGTACTTAAAGGTCTACATGTGTGTATTCATCCAATTCCACAGCATCAGAGCGCTGACGTTCAGTAATATAATAATATTATTTTTGCGATCAGTTAAGGTATAAAATGTGCATAGCCTCAGTCTTTAATATTAATAAGTCTTGTAACTAGCAGTTTCTCATAGCTCCGAATTCTTGAGCACAACTAGAAAGGGCACTTATCCTGAAAAATCTAATAAATTTACAGTTTTATATACTTCCTTCAATTGTAAAAGTCTTGTTCAATAAACTTTAAAATGCCACTATAGAGCAATAACACAGACAGTATAAACCCAGCCCTGGGAAAGCTGTGCAACCAGAAATTGTTCCCCTTTCTGCTAGAGCAATAAAGTTTTATATGTTTGAACTGACTGTAAAAAGGTTTGAATGTTGGCAACTGGGGAATAATCTGTCTTCTTTATAGTTATTATCATATTTCCCACAAGACCCCTTGGTCTGTGTCAATCCTTCTTGTATATGACACCTTTGTACTGTCAGCGAAAGCAAGACTACTTTACTTTTTTTTTTTAACTATAGGACTTGTATCTGTTTTCCTTCAGATTACAGCTAACAGGAATAAATTATTTCTGACAAGCATATATTGCAGCATTTTACCAAATAAAGCTGGTTCTGAGTTGCTTCTCCAAGAGCTGGGGGAGGGGGGTACCTCCCCCCTTCTCTCTCCTTCTCTCCACTGATTCAAATGCAATTCGGGATGGGTAAATTGGAGGAGACGCCAATAAAAAGAGATTTGTAGGAAAGTTGCTCTGAACCCAGAGCCCATTGTAACAAGGTGGTTGGGTCCTCAGGGGTGCTGTTGGATGTGTGTGGAGGAGAGGTTTAGGAAAAAGGAGGAGGAGGAACCATCCCTTTTCCTTCCCAGCCTGTCTTGGGTCTGAGAGAAGCTATGCTGGCGGGCTCAGACAGAGAGCCTAGTCCAGCACAAGGCTAGAGCCTCCTGCTGCTGCTGCTAAGTCACTTCAGTCGTGTCCGACTCTGTGCGACCCCACCGACAGCAGCCCACCAGGCTCCCCCGTCCCTGGGATTCTCCAGGCAAGAACACTGGAGTGGATTGCCGTTTCCTAGACCCTGATTAACAGCCAGTGAGGGATGCCGTGGCTTTGACCAGCAAGGGCAGACACCCAAGTTGTCTCATGGAGGCTTAGGCTCTTGGCAAGCAGGTCATCTCATATGAAATGAGTTTAGGCTCACGATAATCAGCAAAGAGTCACTGTGTGTGTGTTTGTATCCATGAGTGTTTGAGAGGATGGGGGTGTTGGAGGGTAAAGGATCTCTTGCCCTTTTCCTCCTCCAGCTCCACCACCATAGTTCAGCAATACCCAGCAGTCCATGACACACAACTCAGCTTGACTCAAACACTCTCCTTTCTCTCTTAACTTTACTTCGCCTCTTCAAGTGTCCCTGCCTTTTCTCCCATTCAGAATAGCACAGTGGAACAAGTCAGAGAGGGATAATAGATACTTGGAAATACCAGGTTGTTAAAACTCAAAAGCCCTTATATGACTGGCTATCCATGGAACTGGCACAAAAAGTTAACTATCTCTGCATTCTGGAACAAAGTCTCTCCAAGAGATCATGTGAACAAGCTGGCCCATCAAATGAACACAGGAACACACATATATGCATGTACACACTCATTCATCACATGAACCCAGGCACACACATATATGCATGTACACACTCACTCATCACATGAACACAGGCACACACATATGTGCATGTACACACTCATTCATCACATGAACACAGGTGCACACATATATGCATGTACACATTCATCACATGAACACAGGCACACACATATACTCATGTACACATTCATCACATGAACACAGGTGCACACATATATGCATGTACACACTCATCACATGAACACAGGTGCACACATATATGCATGTACACACTAATTCATCCAATTAACACAGGCACACACATATATGCATGTATATACTCATTCATCTAATTAACACAGGTGCACACATATATGCATGTACACACTCATTCATCACATGAACACAGGCACACACGTATATGCGTGTACACACTCATTCATCACATGAACACAGGCACACACATATACGCATGTACACACTCATTCATCACATGAACACAGGCACACACATATATGCGTGTACATGCTCCATCACATGAACACAGGCACACACATATACGCATGTACATGCTCATTGTATAGTCCTATGAGTGCACAAACACACTCAAACACAACTCAAAATGAACAGTAAACTCAAGATAGGGAAGTTCTGATGTGAGAGGGTAAATGCAAAATTATATCTGTGAATACAGCAACTCTACCAGAATGAGGTCACAAAAAAATATCTCCATGACTTTGGGCAGAGTCTGAGCCTTGTGCTTGTGAAGGTGAGCTCAGGATGAGCTCCTCTTTTGCTTGTTACCCAGTCTGGACAACAAGCATTCTAATCTAAGAATGGTAGACACCAAAAAAACCTCATCATGGTAATCACCTCTTACTACCAGGAGGCTCAGGGGAGCTCTGTGTCCCCTCCTACCCTCAATGCCACCCAGAATTGCTACAAGCCACATATGTTAACCAAAGGGGCTGACATGACTCTTCAGTTCAGTTCAGTTGCTCAGTCATGTCCGACTCTTCGCAACCTCATCAATCGCAGCACGCCAGGCCTCCCTGTCCATCACCAACTCCCGGAGTTCACTCAGACTCACGTCCATCGAGTCGGTGATGCCTTCCAGCCATCTCACCCTCTGTTGTCCCCTTCTCCTCCTGCCTCCAGTCCCTCCCAGCATCAGAGTCTTTTCCAATGAGTCATCTCTTCGCATGAAGTGGCCAAAGTACTGGAGTTTCAGCCTTAGCATCATTCCTTCCAAAGAAATCCCAGGGCTGATCTCCTTCAGAATGGACTGGTTGGATCTCCTTGCAGTCCAAGGGACTCTCAAGAGTCTTCTCCAACACCACAGTTCAAAAGCATCAATTCTTTGGTGCTCAGCTTTCTTCACTAGAAAACCATGGATCCACACTATCAGCTCTTATTCTCTTCAAAATAGGTGCTTGATGTAGATCAAAAGTTCTTGGGTTGGGTCATATACCAGTGGTATTAATAAAAAGATGATAGATATTTTTAATATTTTGGTATATAACACAGATATAGAAAAGTACACAATTCACAAGTATATAGCTCAGTGAAAAACATGAAATGCTTTACAAATGCACATCACCCTTGTGCAAAACCCATGCCATTCATCTCTGTGTCCTCAATCTTTCTGTATATCACTGAAGTGAACACATATGCAGCACTTTAAATTCTCTCACATGGCAATGAGTTACCAGCTTCAGGACCCATAAGAGGACCGTCAGCACAAGTGGAATGGAGGAGATGCGGAGGTAGAGCTATTTCCCAAAAAGTATGTACCAGCTCAGCTCAGCCGCTCAGTCGTGTGCGACTCTGCGACCCGTGAACCGCAGCACGCCAGGCCTCCCTGTCCATCACCAGCTCCCGGAGTTCACTCAGACTCACGTCCATCGAGTCGGTGATGCCTTCCAGCCATCTCATCCTCGGTCATCCCCTTCTCCTCCTGCCCCCAACCCCTCCCAGCATCAGAGATACCACCAGCATCAAATTCATCAAAAGTGTTTATGAAATGCAGATTTCTACACCACAGCAAACCTGCTGGGACCAGTCTTGTGAATCCGCATTCTATAAACACCCCCAGGTTATTCTTGAGAACTGACTGCCTACTGCATACACCAGCAATGCCCCCTCCTGAACCCTGTTCATTCCCTTTTTCACAGACCTCAGTGCACACAATTCTGAGATCATAGTTGGTGAGGTTCAAAGACTGGCACTGTGTTTTGACATAGAAAAAAAAAAAGGGATTTAGAAAAATCACTAATCAACAAGGGAAAAGTATCATCCATGAAGCTTTGCATCATTCTGCCTTTTGCCTGAGCTCCACAGTGTGCAAGTCTTACTATTCTAGGCATCCTAGTGGAATTTTAAAAATGCAGAGGCAAAATCTCCTGAAAAGGCCAGAAATTAGATCTGTCTTCCTCATCCCTTATTACTTTCCTTTTTATAAATTTTAAACAAATCTAAGGATTTGTACCTCATTATTCCTAATATACAGGGCTTCCCTTGTGGCTCAGTGGTAAAGAACCCACCTGCCATGCAGGAGACCCTGAGTCCAAAATATCCCCTGGAGAAGGAAACGGCAACCCACTCCAGTATTCTTGCCTGGGAAATCCCATAGACAGAGGATCCCAGCGGGCTACAGTCCATGGGGTCACAAAGAGTCAGACATGACTGAGCTTTGAGCTTTTTTTTGAGTCCTAATACACACCTTCCTTCCTGAACCCAAGAGGAGTTGGCTTTTGTAGGCACATATTTGAAGAGAAAATCCTGGTACAGAGGCCTTCAGGAAGACAGCGTGATAAGGTTCCCGCCTTTAGAGCAAGAAGGAGCAGAGGGATCCCACTAGCACAGGGAAGACTTATGATTAGAGAGTCTGGTGTTACTGTTCCCCAGCTTATAGATTCTCTCTATTATTTGATTGTATCTGAAACTCGATCAAAACATAAACAGAGCAAAAAAGGCATTTGAACTGGGCAACAGAAATTATTGCAACTACTACTACTTCTTACGATTATTATTACTGTGGATGCTATTGCCACTACTGTAACTAACAAGTTCCTATGCCTGCTCTATGTGACACACCATTCAAGACTCTGAGATCCATCATTGCATCTAATCCTCAGAGACACGGTCACTGACATGTACCAACAATATTACTGAGAGAGAGACAAGACCCCATCACATGTTGGTACCCTTTCCCTTTACACATGAATTTTTTATTACCATTCCATTCAAGGCTGAATATAAGGAGGTCTGAGTATGTAAACTAGATTAAGTGCAGGAAGAGAACTTTTCTGTTAAAAACTGCCAATAAATCGAAGAAATAACAAGAGGGGCTATATATTAGTCACCTTGGGACAGCCAAAGATACCTAAGATAATGCTTTTTTCTATAAGGCATTGCTAGTCTATTTCCAGTGGAGAAGGCAATGGCACCCCACTCCAGTAGTCTTGCCTGGAAAATCCCATGGACGGAGGAGCCTGGTAGGCTGCAGTCCATGGGGTTGCTAAGAGTCGGTCATAACTAAGCGACTTCACTTTCACTTCTCACTTTCATGCATTGGAGAAGGAAATGGCAACCCACTCCAGTATTCTTGCCTGGAGAATCCCAGGGACGGGGGAGCCTGGTGGGCTGCCATCTATGGGGTCACACAAAGTCGAACACGACTGAAGTGACTTAGCAGCAGCAGTCTTTCCAGAAGCCCAGAAATAAGCAAAAAAAAAGCTCTATATTATAGAAGCATTATAATGACATAGATGACAAATGATTGCAGAAGAGGGCAGTGGGATGCCAATTATAAGAAAAAATATATACAGGGCTATCCCTTTTTTGGAGAAAAATTTAATACTCTTGGAAAGATAAGATAGTCTCATGTGAAACAGCCAGAGAAACACCAAAAAACTGTATATAGCCAGCTGTTACATAGAGTAGAATAAATTTGAAGAATCAAGAGAAGACAATTAAAGCTGTAATTACTGGGAAAAAAATAAGGAGCAAATTTGAAAGATGAATAGAAACCAGATATACATGGACGACATAAAGGCATCCCACGGGGAGCAGGGAGACAGAAAGGAGACCAATTTGCCTGGGAGGTCCAGACCCCTGACTGAGGAAGAGAGACAGGGAACAAGAAGCAGTGCCCGAGACCAGGCCTGTGTCTCACCAGAGGGCACCACATGCCAGCCTAAGACCTGGGACACGGTCCAGACCATGGCTGATCAGGCCAGCCAGCTGAGGTCCTTCTGCTTCTGTGGAAATACTGAGGATCCTTGCAGGTTTCAGTGACAACCAAAAAATCCCCAGAATGTGAACCATCTTAAGGACAGGCCTTCTGGAGACATGACCTCAGAGGCGGCAGCTAGATCTCAGAGGATGAGGTTGGGTTGAGGAACCTCTTGTATGGAAGAGCTCCGGGGAAAGGTCCAAAAGCTGCTAGAGGTGAGGTCTGTGCTTCAGCAAGAGGCACCTTCCAAACTACATCAAGGCCAATGATGGACACAGACTAATTTCACAGCATTCAGTGATTCTGTGAAACCTCTGAATAGGAAGGGGAGGAAAACCCCCACTCTTAGGTGACGATCGTCCCCTGCAAGAGTTTCTGAGGCTCCTGCTGACCCAGTGCCAAAAATATAAACATCGAGCCAGGGCAGCGTCCTTGCTGAAGTAACCACCACTGAAAGCAGAGAGACACACTTTAACAGCAGACAAAAGCAGTGCTGTCTGGCTAAAAGCATATGAAGCTGCTAGCTTGAAAATGTTAATTTATTGGGTGACGTTTTTTTACTGGATCCTTAATACCTTGTGACAGGTACTGTTCTGTCACTAACTGCTGAAATACTGGTAATACTTTGGTGTTTACATAATGTTTTATAGCCTACTTACCCTTTCAATAGCATGAGTATGTTTAATCTTGATAATAAACCTATGAGGTGTTATTATCTCCATACCATAGAAGAGAAAACCAACACCCAGAGAGGGTAAACGACTTGATCAAGACCACACAGCAGGTAATCACCAAAGCTAGATGAGGGCCCCATTAACCGAGCCCTGATAGCTTGCTAAATGCCTGTCACAGGGCTGGTCACCACCAGGACACAAAGATAGGTAGGAAAAGTCAGTTCAGTTCAGTTCAGTCGCTCAGTCGTGTCCAACTCTTTGCGACCCCATGAATCGCAGCAGGCCAGGCCTCCCTGTCCATCACCAACTCCCGGAGTTCACCCAGACTCACATCCATCGAGTCAGTGATGTCATCCAGCCATCTCATGGGAACCCAATACAAAGGGAAAGCACCTTGTTCACGGAACCCGGCCACCTTTCAGTTCACTTCCCTCCACCTCTCCTAGGCTAGCCAGACCCCTTCCATCATCCCATCTCAGGCTGGGTCTCCCCCTGACACGCTCTGTACAACTTGACAAGGAGTTAATACAGATGCTCGCTCTCTGCTTCTCTCCCTCCCATCTCGTAGCAAAGCCACCACATTCCGGACAGTAGGAGAACAGCTAGGCACTGTCTACATAAAGCAGCAGGGCATCTTCCAGGGCCACTAAGGAGGCCAAGTAGCATGAATCAACTTCTCTCCCAGGAAACCAAAGCACCCCTCAGAAGTCCCCCATGGAGAAATCAGCAGAGCTCCCAGCTCCCCCAGCGTGCCTCCCTGCTTCTCCCTAACCCAGCAGTCAGGGCGTATTCCATCTCCTGCAGCCCCAGGGATTCCAAGTCCCTCGGGAGCTGCCAAGGCTTTCTGATGTACAGGCTGCCGCTAACACTGGGTTATTAAGCCCATGTTTGTCTCCACTCCTGCACAAGCCTGCTTCCCTGCCTGAAGAAAAGCCACACACATGCTCACACCGAGGGACACGGCGGAGAGCCCAGGAACCCACAAAAGGAAGTCAGCATGCCAGGGGTTAAGCACACCCTGTAATAAGCATCTCTGTTCCGGCATGTTGCGAAAGCCCATTACCTCCCGCCACATTACCTCATTCATTTCTTATATGCGGATGGTTTACTTTCCCATGAGCACCCTGGCTCCCCGTATGAAGTCCCCTCCTTCGCCTCTATTTCTCTATCCATCACATTTAACACTCTGACAGTAACAGTCTATAATGTTTCTATTCTACAAAACCGCTCTGTCAACTCCGGGCTTCCAGAGCAGCAACTGAGGAAAATAAATAACATCAACGCCAGGGACGACAGCATCACAGCTCCCTTTCTGCTGGGCTTTTTTATTTTATATTATTCTACCAGGGGAGAAAAAAGAACGGGGATAGGGGGAGGTGGAAGCAAGGAAGAGAATCTCCTTCTTATCCAGTAGACGCTTAACAGACCTGAAGGGGTGGTCACAGCATTTCCCTCCAGACAAAGACCTGACTTCCCCTTTCTGCTCTCGAATCCCCTGATCACCCCCCTTCCACATCCTTGGTGGTTTAAGAAAGGACTGCTATTTCCTGAACTGCATTCCTTCTACCTGCCACCCCAAAAGCAAAGCAACAGCAGGCACAAGGCACCCTGTTCACAGTGTAGGGTGATTCATAAATTCACATCATCTTTTCTGGAACAGGAGTCCAGGGAGAAGGTACAAGCAGTCCATGGGTCCATAACCTTTGTGCTGGGGAAGACACCCAGGGAACAGAGATTCTGGAAGCCAGGAGTCGATAAGGAAGGAAAAATTAACTCCTGTGAAAGAAACCACTCCAGAAAGCTGCCTCATCTCCCTATTCCTAGGGGTTTAACCAAAACTGTGTTGATTTTCATTATTTTAGCTATAAGCCACTTAAAACGTTATCTTTCCTCTAGCTTCTTTCTGTTTGCTTTGTTTCACTTTTGAAAAATATCCAGATAGACAGATAGATGCGAATCTTGAACGTAACTTGGCTTCTTCTTCAGGACCCAAATCATTTATCATTATGAATGCCAATTATCACCCAGGCCCACTGCTAGGTGGGAATCTGCAAGCCTGTCCTATGTAAACTCCATCTGCTGGGCTTTTTATAGCTTCACTGCCTCTCGGAGTTTGCTCTTCTTCACAGGTAGCACAGTGTTCGAGTTCACACAGCTGTGGTACTGGATCCTGGAAGCCAAACCTGACCTTGACTGATGGCTGTGGGACCTTGTTTCTGATTCCCTCCCTGCTGGGTCCTCACCGGGAAAATGGAGACAGTCATGTTTCCCAGCTCCTGGGGTGGTGGTAAGGATTCCCTGAGTCCATAGCCAAGGTGACTAAACCAAGATCTGCAGGTACTGCTCAGTAAATATTGGTGATGACCATGCATATATTCTGGCAGGGGTAGGGAAACCAGACAACCATCCAGTTAGAATCATGTCTGAAATAAGAGGCGAAGGATTTGGGGATGGGTGGCCTCTGGGCCCCCTGTCCAGTCAATTGCACGGACTGGTGTGCTTAGAGCCTTTAGTGGGTCATACAGAGGCCTCCCGTGCCAATGCCTCCATAGCTTCACATGGGGAAGGCTGCCAACAGTGTGTGCTGGATGTAACTACAGCGAGATTCATTCAGGATCAGGAAAGAACAGGGCTGAGGGGGAAAGAAGACAAAACAAGAACAACTAACAGCCTTTTACTGAACACAATTTTGTGATTCCTCCTATTCACCCACACGGGGCTGTTGCTCAAAGAACAGGGATAAGAGGTACCTTGATGAGGATGAAATGCTCTGTGCATCATTATTTTTACCAACAGGACCATTATCATCACTCGGCTTTGCAACCAAGAGCAGCTAAAAGGCACTTTGCTGTTGTTTTGTTTTTGTTTTATATTGACGTATAATTGATTCACAATGCCTTGTTAGTTTCAGGTGTACAGCAAAGTGATTCAGTTTACACAGTTTTTTTCAAATTCTTTTCCATCATAGGATGTTACAGGATGTTGTTTCTTATGCTGAACAGTAAGTCCTTATTGTTTATCTGTATTATACACAGTAGTGTGTATCTGTTAATCATGCACTTTAAACCTAAAGGCCTTGCTGCTACCCAAGCGGTCATGGATTTTCTTTTTTCTGTCTCAAGTGAGGATAATGGTATTCACTTACGTCCACCTCAACTGCCCAGGCCCACTCTCCACCAATGGGAAGTCAGACCACAGCACCGCTCAGCTTCAGCGCAAGGCCTGCATTCCAACTGAAGGGACTGATGTGAGAAAAAAGTTAAGACCAAATGGGATATAGCGTGTGTGATACCTGGAGGCAAAGAGGAACTGGTTTCCAATACTTTATTTCTTATCTGGTTCAATTATAAATGTCACAAACAACTTACTGACTGAGCAAAGATCACCTCTGTTTTTATGACATTTGTGTGTTGGGGGTGAGGAAGTGAGGTAAGGACTATATCAGGCTGACTTTACTTCATTATTTTAAATGATCACATTTCATTAGTGGTGCTTATAGTACTACTTGACACTCTAGTCTTTCCTTTTGATGACAGGCAAAAGTGACCCCGAGGTACCAAAGGTAACTCTCCTTAGGGAAGGTTGAGCCTTTCATATAATTTCTTTCCAACAAATTAACATTGAGAACACCTATGTATAAAGAAGGTATTGGAGGGAAAATACACAGGTAGGCACAGTTCCTGTGTTCAAACGCTTATAATTTAGTGAAAAAAGAAGGACTTTAAACAAATGACTAAAAGGCTGAATAAAGGATTGAAATCATAAAATATATGCTTATTAAAACCACAGATATTTTGTTCCAGGAACATGGTAGAGGAGGCGATTAATCTGAATGGGTTTTAGGAGAGCTTCCCGATTTTCACAGAAAGATTGATATCTGGGAGGCTACAAAGCTTTGTTTCAGTCTTTAAGGGCTCAGCTGTTGCAATCATTCAACCGAGGTTCAAATCCTCCTTCTGTCAATTACTACCTGGGTCTTTTAAGGAAGTTACTTAACACTTCTAAGCCCACTTTACTGGTCAATATAATGAGTACACTGATAATACAGCCTTTACAGTTTTGCAGGGATGATTAAAATAAATAATGAATGTAAAATAACAGTGCTTGGCAAATAAACTGTAAGCTCATATTAGCTACTATTATTATGATTATCCTTCCCCAAACCCTATGAAGTAGGTGATGCTAGTATTGAGATTATATATATATATTATGAACTAAATACACTCCACTTTTATCATTGAGAAAACAGACACAACATAAACTAGGTAACCTGTCCAGTGCCCCATGGTAGACAGAGGACCTGGGACACAAATTCAGGTCTGTCTGACTCCAAAGTCCAAGTTCGTTCTTTCCCACCACAACAAACCCTGGCTCCTCCCAGAAAGGAGATCCCAGAAACTTGAGAGCTATGCCTTGGAAGCCCCTGAAAATAGAGTGTGATTATCGGAGACTGTGCTTTCTCTCTGGGGAGACAAAGTCAAATGAATGTCAACAATTGTACAGCAGCAACCACAATATTCTATGAAACTGGAAAATCTGCCCGCGTCTGTAATGAACAAGACTCTAGCGCTCATTCGAATCCCCTCCTTCCCTAATTCCCCTGTTCTTATTAACGCCAAGCCCATCCTCCCAGTAACCAGATCAGAAACCCTACACATGAAGACACATAGGTAGAGACGGCACCACCTCAGAACCTAGGTCCAACTTGGATACAACACAGCAGAGGCCTCTAACCCTGGCGAAGCCTCATTGCTGGCAGTTACAGGCTTAGGTGGTATCTGCGACCACACCCTCCAGCTATTTAGGGTCAGTTATAATCGTTAAACAGCTTTTCATTATACTGAGTCATCTCTCATCTCAAACATTTTCTAGAAGCCAAATTAATAGATGACTTAAATGATTCAGTCATCCTTGAGTCATACCTGTCCTTCAGGCTCCATCTTTGGATGCTTACCAGGCTCTGCTAATCTTACTTTCAAAACAGTCTAATCCTTTTCATTCCTGAAATACCATTCACTTATTCACACCCCAGGTCCTTTTGTCTCCTGGTTAAAGCTCTGTCTTCACTCTCTCTCAAGTCTAATATATTCTGCACATTTTTACCAGACAGAAAGTTCCTAACTCTGGCTCCAGCATATGCCATCTGTGCTCAAGTAACCACTGGGTCTCCATTTCTCACCACTTATCTGGAACCTTCTGGTGGACACTTGGGGCCACAGGATCAATAACAATCACAGGGGCCTCACTTTATCCACTATAGCCTCTTCTCCATACTTCCTCCAATTTGGTTCAAGTGACCATTTCAGAAGACAGTCTCATAAGCAGACCAGGCAGATAGAAACAGGTGTATACAAGTTCTATGGAAATATCTAGGGCTATATATCCACACATGGATGAGTCAGGACTCTCCTCAGTTGCCCTGTCTAGGGACATCAAGATAGAATTTTGTACTAAAGATGCCTGACTCTGCAGAACATTGGTATTAGTGGGTAAGATGGTAGCTATCTTTGTTGGTATATGGTATTTATCTCAGGGTTTGATCCCTGGGTTAGGAAGGTACCCTGGAGAAGGAAATGGCAGCCCACTCCAGTAGTCTTGCCTAGAAAATCTCACGGACAGAGGTGCCTGGCAGGCTACAGTCCATGGGGTCACAGAGTTAGATACGACTTAGCGATTAAACCACCATCCCCACTGTATGTCTAAGCCTGTCCTAAGAAATTGGAAGAATATAAAAAGACACTGAAGTCAAAGTGCTTATAGTCCAATGGGAAACTAAATATGTAAAAATTAAAATGAGGTGCAAAAAATAAAATTACAAAGACTAAGTAATATAAGTTATATATTACCTTGAAGGAATATACAAGGCAAAGTGAACACAACGAAGGACTATCTAAGACTGGGTCACAGTCCGTGAGAAGAGTCTCTGCTAGCATCTGCATGATTAGCAGTAGTTTTACAGTGGAGGTGGTAGGTACAGGAATTCCTATTAGAAGAGATGGTTTTAAGAGTGGAAGAAAAAAAGGGGCAGCTTTTAAGTATTTGTAGCTTTTAAGTATTTCTTAAGTATTAAGGAAATGTTAAGAAATAGCCCCAGTGAAATAGACAAGGGCTAGATCATGGGGTTAATGTAGGCTAGCCTAAAGATTTCAGGGTCAGTCATGAAGACTTCAGCCTCGCACGCTCACCATACACACACACCCATTCAGGATCAGATTTAAAGGATACTCCCGAGGGTGTGTCACGGGAATGCACAATTCCCAGCAGGCTGTAGAGTTATGTCTTCCACTCTACTCGGCTCAGCATATGGGACTTCAAGTGAGTGAAAGTGACATTTTTATGGCGATAATTTGAATTAGTTTAGATTTTTAAATAATTTGCAAACCTCAGGTCTTAGACTACTATTAATATCAAAATTACTTGTGACATACTTCACAACCGATCACAGCACAATAGTTTTGAGAATCAGGACTACAGCTTCTGACACTGGGGCTGCCAGTGAAGAATCCTCAATAGGGGTATGGCAAGCAGGTTTACAGGTTAAGAGTGTCAAGGTGGATTGGATCCTAGAGAGGGCAAACAGAGAGAACTGGGGCAGAGACACCAACTAGGAGGTCAGCTGTCTGGGTGAAAGGCAGTGAGGGCCTGACAGAGGGCTGTGGCAGATGGGGAGGCCGGATGATACAGGATATAGTTAGGGTGTGTGTGTTTACCTTTATACTCCCTCACCTGGCACCAAGTCTGGCATAAAGTGCTCAATAAATGTTGACTGTTAGAATTAACACAAATTGGCTAATATTTTGATGGGGGTGGGGCAAGCTTAAAAAAAAAGAATTCGACACAAATAGGAGGCTTCTGGATTTTTTCTCTTTCAAATGAAAGAGAGAAGGAATAGAGGAAGAAGATTTAATGTGGACCAAGGGACTGAGGGGGTCTGCCCTGGATGTGTAGAGTTTGAGGATTGTGTTGAATGTAGATGTAGAGATACCTGCTAGGCAGTTATACATGCATATCTGAAATTCAAAGAATCAGTCTGGGAGGAAAATACAGGTTTTCATTTACCACTTGTTGAATAAACATTTATTGGACATTCACCTTGGTTCAGGCATTGTGTTGTTCAAGGGGGAAATGTAGAGAAAGAAAAGTCCCCTGTCCTCAGTGAGATTACAAGTGATACATTTGTGAGCCATGAGTATTTAGGTGATAAATGAAGTCATGGGCAATGGTGGGGAGTATTTCAGTCAAAAGAGAGGCACCACTGAGGTTAACTGAGAAGGTTCCACCAAGGAGCTATGAAGCAAATCAGGATGAAATGGAAATGCGGAGAGGTGAGAGTCTCATCATAGAAGTATCACTGGAACTAAATACAGCAATAATCTACTATTGAAAACAGTGTAGATTGGATTTGTTAACTGGGAGCTCCCATGACCTGGAGAGGTAGAAATCTCACCTCAGCAGAAGCACAGGAAGTTTCTAGAAGTTAGAAATCTTAGCATCACTGGAGGGGGTGTGACGCCTAGAACAGTCCTACCAGAAGGCTTCATGGGGAGGCAAGACCTGAGTCACTAGATACAGAAGAAACAACGGGCAGTTTCAGATAAAATCAGAACAGAACATGGCCCACCCAGAGGGCTGGCCATAGAAAACACTGTCCTTACTCTTCTGAAGGGCACTCAGGCATAAGATAACCTCTGATCAGAAACAGGTGTTAAAAGTTATTTTGTGTTCAAGGCAGCAGATCACCCTTGGAGTCTACGGTCAGAGCCACTCTTCATTGGCTACGTGATGCTCAGGAAAAGGCCTTCCTCTGAACTAGCTGGACCTGGAGAGCAAAAGCACAAGAAAGCTACAGCGGAATGATGGATACACCACGTGAGAACAGCTGATGGCACCACTCTCACTCTGTCCTGCCGGACGAGTCAGCCCTAGGTGGAGGCCAAGGAGAAAGAGTGGAGGGGGACCAGGGGTGGCGAGGTGGGAGCTCTGCCCAACCACTTAGGCACTGTAACCATCTACAGAGTAAAGGACACATCTACCTGAAGGATGCCACACAAAGGCCGCACTTTACCCTCAAAAGCATATGCTGCACTTTACTAAGTTTATAAGACTAGCAATTTTTGGCATTTCTCTGTGCCAGACTTGTCCTCAGCTCCTTCTAGGTTCCTCCAAGGCGCCCAGAGAATGGCTGGCCCACCCTAAGGAGCAGGCTCAAGCTACCATGCTGCCTTCCATCCCACAGAGGGAGCCTGAACTCCAGGGCTGGTGCAGAGACCCCTCTTCTTATAGCACCAGTCAGATCTTACTGGGAATATAAGTCCGCCAGGCTTCAGTGGCAGTGGGGAGGGCCTCTAGGCCCACCCCTTCTCCCCTTCTGCTGAGACCTCAGTACACACACCATTACAGTGTCCAACAGAGGTCCAGGGAGGATCCCAACACAGAGGCACCCCCTGGCACAGCTGGGCCAAAGCTCGCAGATGCCACATGGTATGGTGGAAAGAACGCATCTGGATTTAGTCTTCAAGCTACAACTTACTAACTTCACAGCTTCTGGTAAGTTACCTAACCTCTCTGTGCCTTGGTTTCCTTATATAAATTAGAACATAATACAAATATTCCCCTATACACACATGGTTGCTGTGAAAATTAGGTAAGTTAATGCTTCCTGGAAAGTTTTTTTACTTTAATCTTATTTTTAAGTAGGTATCTCTCTACAATATAAAATCACGTCCACAGTGAACACATTATGATTCCCATTCACTGCTGAGTCTTGGTCTCTACTTTGCCTCCATTCTCTCCATCCCTTACCTCACTCCGAGTCTCCACGGGCAACCATGTTTATTCCTTTGTGTGTGTGTATCTTTTTAGAGCTTTTTGAAAGGCTATTTTCAGGGTAAAGCGCTCTATCAGTTAGTGATCATTATTGTAATGGGAAAGCAGGCTAGGAGGGCAGGATGGGATGGGTGGTTGTGTTATCTATAAGCGGCCCCATCCTCCTGCACAAAAACCTGCCTCATTATTACCATGAGCACACTGATCTCTCTCATTCATTCGTTCATTTATGCATCCATTCATCATTTGCTGAATGCCCGCTATACTCAAGGTACTGGGCTAAGCATAAGCTTCATTCTAGAAATTCCAGCTAAAGTTAGTAAGTGCATCTATGGAACCTCTGGTTCACATCATTCTCATTTATAGTTACCCTGACCCTCATGCTATTTTTTCTGCCTGGCTATGAGCTGTATATGGCCAGTGACCATATACACTATACACTTTTAATATTTCTCCCAGCATACGGTGTGCTGCACACAAATACATCTGGGGGCTTCCCTGGTGGCTCAGTGGTAAAAGAACCCCGTGCAGGAGGCACAGGTTTGATCTCTGGACTGGGAAGACCCCCTGGAGGAGGATACGGCAACCCACTCCAGTACTCTTGCCTGGAGAACCCCATGGACTGAGGGGACTGGCGGGCTGCAGTTCATAAGGTCACAAAGCGTATCAGACGTGACTGAAGCAACAAGCCATACATGCACACAAATACACACAACAGACGTTCAAACAGACCTGCAGACTTGAGACGGTCACGGGTCAGAAGTCCCACTGGGTGGTGCTACAACAGTTACGCAGGCAGCCTTGGGTCCAGCAGCCTTCCTCTCAGACCCTGAGAAAATCCAAGATGGCCTGCAGGCCCTGGCATAGGCTCCAGACTGGGAGACTGCCCAGCCAGGTGTGGCTACAGGAGAGTAAGCAAATGCTCTCCAGGCTCTTACTTGGCAAGTAGAAGAGATAGAGCAGGAAAAGCAAAAGGAAGGTAGCTTAGAACAGTTTAAAAGGTGGTGAAAATGATCAAGGAAAGAAGTTACTCTTCAGAAGGAAATGTTATATGCCAGCTGCTCTCTGGTGAATTGCATGTGTTGGGACAAGAATTTCCAGGAATTGTCCCTGCCCAGAGAGTCAAAGCACTTCCTTTGTAAGATCCAAAAATTCTCCGTTTTTAGCACATCCTTGAGCTGCCCTTCAGAACCTTCTGCATTCTTAAGTATTCCTTCTCATTTTGCCATCCTGTGACTTTGTGACTTTGAACTACAATGTAATGTGGCCTGTGTCTCCACTGCTTCATCTGCAAAATGGGGGCAACAATTTCTGCCCAACCTGTAATATCAGATGCTGATGGGAACCAAATGGGTTAATGTTGAATCCAGGTGTGCTATAAAAACAAAATGAACCACTGGTGTTAGAATAAGTATGAGATACGAAAAAAAGGTGTTATTTTTTAAATGAAAGATTTCAATGTAAGGACCAACTCATCACACACACAGCAGTCACTTCACAGTCTTTCTTTTTCTTTCCTTTTCTGATCTTCTAACCTTAGAGAGACCTTTCTGGCCTCTTCTCACAGCAGGCCTGACAACCACTTCCAAAAAAATATAACATTAAAGGTTAATTCCAAAGGCAAGCATAAAGTCCTTTATATTCCTTCCCCATCAGCCCTTTTATTGTCTTTCTGTCTGTCTGAGATGCCTTCTTTCCCAGAAACCCACAGCCAACCCCCTTCCCAACCCCCAGCCAGCATCCAACGTGGTAGAGATGATAACTGATAATGCAAACCTGCACTGGAGAGAGCGCGCGAGCACAGAGGGGAGGCCAAGGAGGAGCCGGTCAGGATTCATGTAATCAGAAGGGTTATCTAATGCTAGTTTCATTCTAATTGAGTCAGTACCATATGTCACCCTGCAATAACATTGCAAGCAGCATGCAACTGAATACATATTTAATTCACATAATGGGTACAGCAGTAGAAGTAATCAAGGCAGTTTGCCATAAGCCATAAAGAAATGTAGCTTGTTCCTATCAAGAAACATTTGGCACTTAGGGAGAGAACTGTATCGCCAGCGAGAGGCGAACTGCATTACTGCAGAAGCTCCAGGGGGAAGGCGGGAAGGGAGGGGTGGGTGTGGAGAGCAGGGGGAGAAGATGAGGAGAGGGAGGAAGAAACGAAAGAATAAAATCACCAAAGAGATGAAAGCCAGAACCTCGATCCACGTCGAACGAAAATCAATGAAGTAATACTATCAGCGGATCGCTGGCCATCTCAATATAATTAACAGTAATGGATTTATTGGCAGAAGCGTAATGATTTAACGTTAAATGTGCCTCAGAATTTCCTGTGCTGTCATGGGCCCTTCTCATTCCCTGCTGGCCCAACCTATGTCCTGGGAAATAGATGTAGCTGTGGAGAGTTCAAAAAAAAAAAAAAATTTCTTTTTTTACACCTCTTCATTTGGATTGGCATCTGACAGAAACCTGCTCGCCCATTCCCTTCATTTCCTCCCTCAAGGAGATGATTAATACTGCTGGGCAATGCTCATCAATATCTTTGGACAGATCAACTGGAGTTTTCATTAAACCCATATTAATGTCCTAGATACACAGCTGTGGACAGGTTATTCTTTAAAAAAAAAAAAAAAGCAAAGAAAGAAAGGAAAAGAAAGGAAGAAAAAAGAAACCTTCACCTCAGTTAACGCTCTCTCCTGGAATTAACAGGAAACCTGGACCCTTCCCTCTCATTAGGGCTTCTTCCACCAACATGTTTTGATGTATATTTCATGAGGATAAACAAACATTCATTTCACTTTGGGAAGGTGTTTGCTGTAATGTATTGTCAGCGTAGCTGGCAATGAGGGGACATTAATTTCAATTCTGGTGTTTAAACACTTTGGCGAGCCCCAATTACTCATTCCCCAGCTCGATATCAGGAGCCCCAAAGGAAGGTCGCTGGCTCTCAGAGCGGCCCTGGGCGCCAGCAGAAGGCGCGGCTCCACCCGCCAGCCGGCTGGCTCTTCTCAGAGGGAACTGTTTACCCACCATTCCTCGGTCCGATGGCGACACGAAGGGCCACTCCTCCAGCGAAGATCCAGACTGCGCTACTGCTATCTTCCCGAAAATCTGTGTGCTAACAGGAGTCTAGAATGGAAATTAAAGTCTACTTTTTCTTGGCCTAAATCTGAGGATGCCAACCATTTTATGGAGAAGAGCAAAGCCTCGTAATCCAGAAAGGTAAATACTGAAAGACAAATGGGAGCATGGAGAGAGGACCATGCGTCACTGGATGAAGACCTTAAAATAGCTGCAAGAAGTGCAACTGGAGGGACTCCTGGTAACACCTTCCAGCCACCCCACTACCCATTAGAAATGTACATGACAGCCTTTCCATCTGCAAAGAATCGGAGATGGAGACCTCCCGTACCACAGGAGAAAATGTGTGGATGAGTTTGGCAAAGTGAGAAGACTAAACAGATAATCAGAGTATTATTCATATGTATCTCTATTTCTGATTGCATTTGCAACTTTAAAAGTTCTTTAGCAATGCAGCAAACCTCTCTTTCAAGCTGTTAATGTATACACTCTCAAATACACCAGAGCATCTATTTATAGGCGCCACTAGCAAACACTTCACTGATATAAAGAAACCTTTTAAATAAGCTGGAAAACTACTCTTAAGTCTGTCTGGAGGGTTATTTTCAGCAAACGATAAACTATCTAAAGGTAGATGTACATATGTTTCAAAGACATCACCCTGACTAAATCTGAGAAAAGGAAAATGAAACGATGACATGGGCCCTGCAATGAGTAAGGAAGAGCTGGGAGAGCCAGGCATTCCCCCAGCAAAGGCCTCTGCCACAAAGACTAGTCCCCAGAAAGCACCATGGTAGTCCCAAAGGGCTCCTGTTGGAGTAACGTGATACACAGGGTCTCAAACAGGTGCCTACGGGAGGACACAGCTAGGGAGTTAGGGAGATCTGCAAAGCAAGAAACCAGTCATGAGAAAGGACACCGACCTGGCCCTTATCAAAGTTACTCTTCCTTAAGTGAGTGCTAAGTCCACACTTTCTCCAAATACAGATCCCTAAAAAGAACCCAGGACGGAGTACCAGTGCTGGTGATGGTTACTAGACAACGATTTCACCAAGGAAATATTTCACCGGTGAAATACTGCCAATGAGACATACAAAATGCTCTTCAAGCCTTGCACGTTTGGGGGCTTTATTCAAATGCACACTGAAAATCCCTGTGATCACACAAGCTGGACTGGTACATGGTAGACACCAGTACATGTGGACCACTGGTTCAAATCCTGAAATATTTCTCCACCAGTTGACAAAAGCTGTGCCTTAACCAACCTCTCTGCCTCCAAGTGACACACTCTTTTTGCCCCAGTGTCTCTCCTGTGCTTTTCCGAGGCCCCAGCAGCTGAGCGTTACTGGCCAGCACACAGAAGTGAGCCCTGTCTTGAGGATCCTGCTCCAGCACTGTGACCCTTGCCCACTCTCCCCAGCTGGTGACCATGCCACCCTGGCTGTTGTCAAACAGTCTGAAGACCACTTCTGCATCCTACCATTAACAATGATCAACGCATCCCTCATTTATCAAACAAGCTTAACTAAGGTGGAGAATGTTCCTGACTTGCACCCAGCGGACCAGGGAAAGTAAATAGAAACCTTGTCTCTCTCACTGACTCACCTCTGTGAATCCAAGGAGGCATCACCCCTGGCCCCCATCCCACTTCCCTGGCCCTGCAAATAATAACAGCCTGGTTGGTTGCTACTCTCAGTCCCCCAATTTCTTTCTGCCTTGTAATACCTTAATGCACACCTCCTTCTAATCATTCTGGAGCAGCCGAGGAGAGGTCTTGTAGTCCAGCGGTTCCTGATGCTACCCTATGCTGCAGCTGACCCTACTTCACTTTCATGCATTGGAGAAGAAAATGGCAACCCACTCCAGTGTTCTTGCCTGGAGAATCCCAGGGACAGGGGAGCCTGGTGGGCTGCCGTCTATGGGGTCACACAGAGTCGGACACAACTGAAGCGACTTAGCAGCAGCAGCAGCAATGAAGGTCTACAGCAGGTAAGCAATATGCTGAAGCAATGAATACTAAATGGCTAACGTTAAGACTCAAACCCAGGCCTGACTAACTCCTAAGTCCAGCCAGGCTCTTCCCTCTGGGTGGCGCTGTGCTCTGTGACACTATCCATAGGCGACTGGCACTTAATGGTCTCCAGCCAGAAGACTGCAAGAAAGCCAGGGTCTGTGCCTTTCTCCAGCAGGAGGGAGGGCATCCCATGTAGACAGAGTGCACGCAGGCTTCGGGACCATACAGGTCGGGGCTCCTGTCCAGGTCTCCCCTCACACTACCTGTGCCACTTTGGAAATGCTACTCTGCTCCCAGTTTCCCCATCTGAAAAATGGAGATGACACCGAACTCATGGAACCACGGCAGTTATTGAGAAAATGTTCATCAGAGTCCGGACATTGCTCCTTATACAGAGCGAGTGTTCAACGAATATTTATTCTCCCACTGTCTCCAGAACCTCCTTCTATTTGCAGAGGAAACAGAATTATTCCCTGCACTGTGTCAGGGCTTGAAGAGCTAGGAGGAAGAGTGGAGCATGGGACCAGGCAGAGGACGAGTGACCTCCGGCTTTAGCTGTCCACTGCGGGCAAGTTGACTGTGCATTCCTTCTACCCCAGGAACCATGAAGCTAAGCTAAGCTAAGTCACTTCAGTCGTGTCCGACTCTGTGTGACCCCATAGACAGCAGCCCACCAGGCTCCCCCGTCCCTGGGATTCTCCAGGCAAGAACACTGGAGTGGGTTCGATGCATGAAAGTGAAAAGTGAAAGTGAAGTCTCTCAGTCATGTCCGACTCTCCGTGACCCCATGGACTGCAGCCTACCAGGCTCCTCCATCCATGGGATTTTCCAGGCAAGAGTACTGGAGTGGGAACCATGAAGGTACCCTTAATTTGTAGGTGAGGTAAGGACCCCCCCCCCGCCACCGGTGCTGGAACACTCTGATAAAGTGCTGCTATGCTACTTTCCTGGGCTAAAAGTGCATTTTTCATGAAAATAGAACTAAAAATAAAACAACAATAATAATGCAGAAAGATCTAAGAAAAGCCATTCCCATCTCCCAGGATAGCTGTGACAGCAGGAAGCCTTCAAAAAGTGAGCTACATAAAAGTCTGAATAACATTGGAAGATTCCGTAAAGGCTTTGGGTCATTAGACTCTTCTTAACAGAGCTAAAATGCTGCATTTGGAAGGCTAGGTTCCAGTATTGGTCACAGCACGTAATGTCCTGTTTCCTTAAGGAAGTCACTTAACTCTCTGAGACGTGGGTTCCTGATTAGTAATTGGTCCTAGGAATTAATGTCTAATTCTCAGGCAAGAGTACTGGAGTGGATTGCCATTTCCTTCTCCAGGGGATCTTCCCAACCCAGGGATTGAACCTGGGTCTCCAGCACTTTAGGCAGACGCTTTACCGTCTGAGCCACCAGGGAAGTCCTGTCTCTCAACCCAAAGGCTGGGGTCAAAGAAATACCTGGTCTGCCTGACCACATGGGATCCTTCTTCCCAGTGTCTTCCCATTCTGGCTTCTAAAATTTTAAAGCATCTTTTAAACCTGATTCTCAATACTAAGGGCAAGCACTAAAGCATAGATTTCCTTTGTTCTCCCTCAATTTTTCAGAATTCATAAAGCATAAGAGAAATCAAAGAATAAAGACAGTTCTTTTATTTCTGCAATATTTTCACAGAGTATCAAGAAACAGGGAAAACACGATGATAATACTCTCTGCCAGAGATAGGTAGACAGATCTATAGATATAACTACAAAAAGCAAACAGTACGTTCAAGCTGGAAGTATTCACGAGGATATCCTCATGGCTGCTTTAAATGTGACTCTAGCTGTTAGATGTTCAGTACAGAAACAAAAGGAAAGAAATCTTAAGAATAATCATAAAGCCTCGAGTGATCGCCCACCGATACTAAAAGGAAGAACAGGGTGCACGGTATAACAACTCAAGCACACATCAAAAGCACAAGCACATTTTCCCATCATAGTAGGTCTCCAGACCAGGTTTAGCAGTCCTTACCTAATTTACCCTATAACTAATCCACACACTGTGTACGTGTATGTGTGTGTGTGTGTGTGTGTGTGTGTGTGTGTGCACGCGTGTGTTACAGCCAGCAAGGTGATACAGCAGAAAGACTACGATTCGATTCAGATGGTCTGGATTTAAATCTCAATTCTACCACTGCCTATTCAACCCTGGCAAAGTCTCAGGACTTTCCTTTGTAACACAGGGAAAACAGCAACAGGAACCCTGCGTATCTCCAACACTGCAAGTCAAGATACTAAAAGTGAGCCATGTGGCCTGTTAGAAGGAGTACTGGTCTTGGAATCACAAGGTCAGGGTTAAAGTCTTAGTTTGGACATTAGCTATTTGACCTGGGGCAAATTCCTTGTAATCCTAGGTTTCCTCTTCTGTAAAGGAGGGCTCTATCTTCTGCCTTAGGGCACCCTGATGGGGATCAAATGAGATGACATCTGATATGACATGTGGGAAGATGTATACCACAACACAAATGCTACCGTGATTGGCTAATAGAGGCTCATGCAAAGGTATGCTTTCATTTGCTTACTGACACCCATCTGACAATGTTGAGCATTAAACCAAAATTTGATGATGGTTATAGAACCACCACTTTCCCTTCATCCTCTTCTTAAGGACAAGCTTAGTGAAGAGCTCTCCACATCAAAAATTCACAGCCTGGGTTCTCAGCAGGACTGGCATGTGGGGAAAATAAATAGAAGGAAGAAACGTGCCTGCCACTACTGTCAAATGGTCCATCCTTGCAATTATCCTATCTTCAAGGAAGGAAGGCGTGAGGAGGCAAAACGGGAATGGGAAGAATCCCCTTCCTATTCAAGTTGTTTCCTAGTGACAAGCTCAGTCTATGAGGGATTCTGTTATGGCCGAGACTCCCAGCACTTACACCAGAGGACTCTGCCACCAGTTCCATTGGCAGCCTGAGGAACGAGGTGGCTATCTAATAGAAAGCAAAAAATAAAGAGAAGAACCTGAAACTGGGTTAATCTTGTAGCACGTGATTAGTTTTTTTTTTTTTTTTTAAAGTTGAACTGATGTTTTTGAACTATGGTGCTGGAGAAGACTCTTGAGAGTCCCTTGGACTGCAAGGAGATCCAACCAGTCAATCCTAAAGGAAATCAGTCCTGAATATTCATTGGAAGGACTGATGCTGAAGCTGAAACTCCAATACTTTGGCCACCTGATGCAAAGAGCTGACTCAATGGAAAAGACCCTGAAGTTGGGAAAAATTGAAGGCAGGAGGAGAAGGGGACAACAGCAGATGAGATGGTTGGATGGTATCACTAACTCAATGGACATGAGTTTGAGCAAGCTTCAGAAGTTGGTGATGGACAGGGAAGCCTGGCATGCTGCAGTCCATGGTGTCACCTAAAGAGTTGGACATGACTGAGCAACTGAACTGAACTGAAGTTAAAAATACCCAGCTCACAGGTAGAGCTGATAGTTGATAAAAACAGTAATTAGTGACTAATGACCATTATTCCTAAAAGAAGAGCTCTTTGAGGTCAGAAGGGGCTTTGTTCTCTGTTTTGATTAACTGATTTATTCTACTGCTAAGCAGCAGAAGTGCCTAGCATCTAGAAGTGCCTAGCACCTAGCATCTAGCTCAATAAGTATTTATTCAATGAACAAACGGAAGGACAGATAGGAGGATAAATGGATGAATAGGTCCTTCCTGTGCATCCAGGAAGAGCCATACCAAAACTACTGCTCCTATTTCTAAATACCTGCAAAAAGAGTGTGTGTGTGATCGTGTCCGACTCTTTGTGACCCCGTGGACTGTAGCCCGCCAGGCTCCTCTGTCCATGGGATTCGCAAGGCAAGAATACTGGAGAGGGTTGCCATTTCCTTCTTCAGGGGATCTTCCCAACCCAGGGATTGAACCCGGGTCAAAATCCAATTTATATGCTATTTTCTCACCAACTTAGAATAACAAGAAAGACCTGTCTGAATTAGTGACAGCTCTCTAAGAGGGTATGTTATTGAAAAATAGGATGATTTCTTTCTAATTCTTCCCATTGGGCCTATAATATCCTTGGTAGATCTCATCTATTTTAATAAATCTATAAGAAAGGCTTATAATTATATTATATTATATGTAAATGATACTTTAACAAGACATAATCATATATTTGTATTGAGTACTTATATGCTACAAAAATACTAGAAAGTACTAGTTTGCTTGCATGAATACTTGGAACATCCCCTTGAAGTCTTTTTATACTATTAATTTATTCAGCAAGTTTACTTATCAGTTGGTAAATATTTTTACCACTGAAGACAAAGGTAAATTGGACTTTACTGGGACAGAAGATCAAAACTTTGCCAACAGCAGAATTTGAATTAATGTTGTTTCTTTTTGCAATTTGGTTTTCATTTACTGTCTATGTCTTAGTCTGGAACAAAACTCAGCAGGCTGTTAAAACTGCATTTCTCTCCTTACAGGCATCTAGGACTGCCAGTCAGCTGCAGTGCATCTTTGGACAGCTCTATCTCTAAAAAGCAGCTATAATTAGCCCCATAATTCTTCTCTTACACCATCAAAAGTAAAAAGATTTATGTTAAATGTCCAATTAGTTTTCCAACTTGTTTATTACCTTTCCAGTTTCATTCCCCACATTTTATGATCTGTACAATATATAGATGTGTGTGCATATATACATCTATCCATACACATGTGTGTAAGCAAACACACACACACACACACACACTTCATTTTCTATTACCTGAGCATAACAGAAAAGAATACAACTGGTTTTCTTTTCCTTTACAATTTACTGCAAAGAGAAGGTTTAAATTTAGAAATGCCAGACTCACACATAGTAGGTGCTCTATAAATATCTGTACAGTTATAAGTTAAGAACAAGCATAAATAGCACAGAAACTCAAAGAATTCAGAGTGTTCTGCCCAGGGAAGAAAAGTTGATGGAAAAAATAATAATAATGGTCTTCAAATACTTGAGCAGTCATTGTGCAAAAGAGCAATGGATTTGCTTTACACGGTGCCCAAGGGGAGGCCTCAGATAGATGGGAGAAAAGTTTCACTAAGGCAGATTCAGTTCCTCAAGAGAAAACAGCCTGTTTCATGTATATAACAGCCTTTTTGTTAAATAATAATTACCTTGAAGGGTCCTTTAAGGTAGAAAAATGCTGTGATCTCACTACCAATTTCTAGAAGTATTTACACAATATTCAGATGACATTAGCCAGTTCTATCATTGTAGTGGTAGGAGTTTAATACTAAATCTCTTTTGAATCTACAATTCTAAAATTGTATTGCTATGAACTTTCCCCTTAGCACTGCTTTTACAGTGTCCCACAGGTTTTGGGTTGTTGTGTTTTTTCGTTTTCATTCGTTTCTATGCATATTTTGATTTCTTTTTTATTTCTTCTGTGATTTGTTGGTTATTCAGCAGCGTGTTGTTCAGCCTCCATATGTTGTAATGTCCTCTCAGATACTCCTGAAACAAGCTCAAGGGCTTTGCTTCCTTTTTTTTTTTTAAAAAGGCAAATAAATATGATAAACATTTGCTTTATGATCTTCTAAAATATAATGCTTTAGTAACTGACTTCTAGTTCTTTAGTAACTGACTTCTAGTTCTTTATGAAAGACGTATTGGACCCATCTTCCTGGAAATAGGCTTTCTTTCTACTTTTATTAAACCATCAAGGTCCACCCAACCCACAGTATAGGGGCCAGTTCCACCTGCGATAGAGTAATGCAGCGGCTCCATTCTGTGGGTTCATTCTCACTAAGAAGGAAGAAACCACTAATTGATTGCACATGGTCACTGATATTTCCGATGACACCTCCCTGGTCCAGCTAAGACCAGATCACTGGATTTAAAAAGCAGGCGTTTGAATAAGAAGACATTATTTGTGAATCTTACCCCATAACTCGCTTTCTCTGTCAGAGTTCCCATCTTTAAAATAAGGCTGAATCTGTGTTTGTCCTGAGAACCTCCTTCAAGGGGCTGTTACAAAGATCAAACGAGAGCACAAATATTAATAGGAACCTACAGTGCTCTTCACAAGTTAGGGCCTGTTTCGGGATAAATTTTGTTAAATAACTGTAAAGCATTAAAAATTCTACCTTTTAATTACTTACAATTAAATGAATATAACTTCTTTTGACTTTTTCTTTAAAAAATTAGGTCTCAGATCTAGTAATTTGGGAATTTTTAATTGTGCTTGACAATCCGATGATCTCATCTTTTTATAAATAAAAAGACCAAAAGAGAGCTGGCTGCTTGCAGTAAAAGCCCAGACGATTACACATACTGTGTCCACCACCAATTTTCAATGGAGCCTGTATCATAACTCTGATTATGTTATAGTTACGTGTCTCCTCCTGAGGTCCCTAACTCCTCACAGCACATCATGCCAACTACCTCTCCAGTGTTCACAGCAGCAGACTGTCTTCCTCATTGTCTCATGAACCTCTTTTTGTTTGTTTTAAACCTCTTTCAAAGTGCAAACCAAGTTTGGCCAGGGTTTCCCAGTCCTCTTCCATCTCCTCACCATCATCTCCTGCCTGGTGATCATTTGTCAACTGAATAAAAAGCTGAGCCTAGTAAACAAATTATTTGATGAGGTTAATTAAGAGTGTGGAAGCCCATGTAACCTTTAGGGGGAGGATGAAGAGTAGGAGGAAAAGCTATCAGTGTTTATATATATATACATATATATTTACTGGCAAGTCCATTTCTCAAAACATCAGTCTCAATATTAGCAGATATGTGAAGAATTTGATTTCATTCTCAACTCCTCCTGCCTAGGTGAGGGCAGTTTCCTCAACGTGTACAAGATTTTTCTACCATCTCAGATAAATCTAAATTAAAATGAACTTAGAGCTGCCCCCTGGAGTCTGGAATACAGCATGCCCTAATTAACAAATGACTTTAGTGGAAAAAGCAGTTGCCCATAAAACTACTCTGCAGATGGTGGGCAAGAGAGGGGCTTCTAGCGATGGTGTCCTTAAATTTGGTCTTTTTAGCATTGTGTAGGTAGTGGCAAAGGTTGAGGAAGAGGAAATGATCTCTAGGAGATTAAAAAAAAAATCTCCCACTGGTGAGCTTAGAGGTAATTGAGAAAAAAGTTTCACTTCTAGGGTTCCCCAGGGACTGGGAGAAAGAATGCCCTGGATTGAACTAAGCAAGAACTCATGCTCCTGTCTCTTCTCCTTTGAACACCTCTGCCCCACTCCCAACAAATACCAGGCAACAAAACTGCTCAATACTCTTTTCACCTGAAAAATTGTGAGTTAAGAAAGATCACATCATTAACACCTCGCTCTCTCTCTCTCTCTCTCTCTCTCTCACACACACACACACACACACACACACACACATACACACATGAGATAAGGAGAAACTGGCATGCGTCCCCAAGCCTCATACTTCAATCGTAGGTGAGAAACTTTCTGACAACAAAATGTATCACAGGGATGCATCTTCGTTAATAAAGAGTTCTTTTACAGGAATAATTATGAGTGTATGTCTTAGCTAATGAAAACCAACAGATTACAAACATAGCTCAAAGGACCACAGGAATGGGGGCTGTTTCACCCTCACTAGACTGCGGCAGATGAGGAACTGGGTTCCTGAGATTTTTCACCTGAGGCCATGGCCTCCAGTTCATGTTCTCAACCTGTCATGTGAAGAAGGCCAATAGCTTTGCTCATCAAAAATGCAATTTCCCACACACGGAGGGCAATAGCACAAAACTATTTTCTTTCATTGCCAAATGAATTGTGTTTGGTGATCTGAAAGCATCATAAACTGCAGAGACACAGACCCATGAAGGATCATGCCTTTCATGCAGGCTGGGATACAGACAGAAAACTGTGGATACAAAGGAGCTGGACGTTGCAAGCACACAGGGAAAGGATGCAGATCCTGGGAGTGAAGTTCATGGTCTGATTTTCAGGATTGCTCTTTTGTTTTCTTCGGCCTCACTGTGTGGCTTGTGGGATCCTAAGTTCCCCAAACGGGGACTGAACTTGGGAGCCGGCAGTCAAAGCGCCAAGTCCCAACCACTGGACTGCCAAGGAAGCCCCAAAATTTGGCTTCTGACCACTCTACATGTTCCACCAAATGATTTCCTTGTCCTACATAAGCAGATGAATCCATGTGCAGTGAACAATCCCCTTTCACTTACACTTTGTTAGGAATTTGCCATGATTCTCCATTACCAACCATGTCAGTCTTACAATCCTGCCTTGAATGCACGGCATGATGTTGACCTGGAAAGAACATGGCTTTAGACTGACCTGGACATGTACACTATCAGATACACTTTCTATAAAATGGGGCCAATAATACTAAATCTATAGGGTTGTTGGAAATTTAAATGACAAAATACATACATGAACGACCTGCTTAAAACTTTGTTTGCCTCATCTCCATAACCTGACCCTATTCATCCTATCTTAGTCCATTTAGCCTGCTATCATAGAAACACCACAGACTGGTAGCCAACAGTCTATAAACAAGAGAAATTCCTCACCGTTCTGGAGGCTATAGGAGTTGACGATTAGGGTGCTGGCAGATTTGGCGTCTGGTGAGGGAGCACTTCTTGGTTCACAGTTGACCTTTTTTCTGTATCCTCATGTGGTAGGAGGGGTGAGGGAGCCCTCTGGGCCCCTTTTAAAAGAGTACTAAACCCATTCCTGAGTGCTCTGCCCTCATGACCTAGTATTCTCCCAAATGTGCCACCTCCAAATACCATCACAATGGGGATTAGGTTCAGCATTTGAATTTGATGGGGGAGACACAACCATTCAGCCTACAGTAGACCTTCCTCTATCGCTACTCTTCACCCAAATTCTATGCACAAGAGGCAGACCATTTCCCTCCCCGTCACCTCCTCCCCAGGCCAAATGCAGTCCCAGCTCCATATTTCCTTAGCACTGGTTCATCCCCCCTTATCACTCAAGTGCCTCCCTCCTGCTACCTGACCCCACCTCTACCTCACCTCCATGAATCCAGCTCTACTTACCATGAACCCCAAGCCCCTGATTTTCTCTCTGAAATATCACTGCACTTTCAATCCGTGACACCCAATAAACAACTTCACTGGACATTATCATCTGCAGCTCATACTTTAGTCTCCCAAACACTAGATGCTCCCGAAAAGCAGGTATCAGTTCTTTTACACTTTTTATGGACCCCATAGCACCTTAAAAACTGTGAGTAAAGAGTGCAAATATATGCACTTTATAAACTGTAAAGCAGTATATATGTGGACTATATCCTTACTTGCCATAAACCATGGAGGTTTGACTTATTATTCATGTTAAGATCTTAACAGTACCTACCAGTTGAGCAGGACTTCCCTGGTGGCTAAGTTGGTAAAGAATCCGCCCTCAATGTGGGAGACCTGGGTTTGATCCCTGGCTTGGGAAGATCCCCTGGAGAAGGGAACAGCCACCCACTCCAGTATTCTGGCCTGGAGAATTCCATGGACTGTATAGCCCATGGGGTCGCACAGAGCTGGACACGACTGAGCGACTTTCATTTTCACCAGTTGAACAAGGGATAGAAATTAGGCCAAGAATCTGAACTGAAGTGTCCAAATGCGTGCGACAGTCATCAGATGAGTCTGGCATGACAATCTTATGCAAGGAAAGGGAAAAAAGAAACACCCAAGTAGTCACTGTCATGGGTAGGGCAGACCCTGTGGGGCAGCATGTCCACTTAAAGGCAAAACTCAGCCCCTGGCTTAAGGGTCAAGGTTTAAGCTTTACCAAAGAAAAAAACTCTAGGCAGCTAGGGAGTGAATCAGGCAGGGTTCTTGGAAGAAAATAATGCTAACATGTATTACTCATGACAGTTAAAAACCTCAATATCACTTAGCTAGCAAGTTGAAGGACAGGCTTTGAATCCACTTCAGAGGCTGTCCTCCTAAATACTTCATTCTAATCCATTTCAAGACTTGGTGTCTGAACCAAAAACGTGCTCGAACATAAATCTGGCACCATGGCTTGAAACTTTGTGTCCTTAGAACCACCTTACTTCGCCTGGGAGCGCTAGTTTCCACATTTACACACAACCCTGCCTCTGTGCCTTGCCTTCTTGGTTTGACACATTGCCCTACTTGGACATGATCTTAATTTCTTATCCTAATTCACACTTATTCTCTGCTGGTCTAGGGCCAGCAGTATCCTACTTCTACTACAAAACTCCATTAATGCAAGGGTTCTGCTTATCAGGAAGGGATCTGAAAACGGAATGAATCGCAAGGGGAAGCCCAGGCAATAAGCTGGACAAACAGCACAGATATAAAAGCAGAGAGGAGATGATCAGGTTAAATGATAATATGAGGACTCACCCTAACAATGGGACTAATGCCTTTAGAAGAAGAGGAACAGACATCACAGCATCTTTTCTCTGCCTTGTGAGGCTACAACGAGAAGGTAGCCATCCCCAAGCCAGGAAGAGGGCCCTCACTGAGAGCTAAACCTGCTGGCACCCTGATCTCAGGCCCCAGCCTCCTGAACTGTGAGCAGTAAATGTCTGCTGCTTAGGACACTCAGGCTACGGATTGTGTTATGGCAGCCCGAGCTGACTAATATATCTAGTCTGATGGAATATAGAAATCTTACATCCAATCCCCACCAGGATCTGCCTGAGAAGTTTTCACCCAAGCAAGTTCAGTGGAATATAACCCAAGATGGCAGCACTTAATCCTTAGCATCACATGAGGGTCCTGGAGTTCATTCATGATGAGATGAACAATATCACGGGAAAAGATCTTGCATATACAAAGGGAGGACATTAAAGGAAAAGCCAGGAAAGTACATGGACCCCTCATAATGATTGGCAAGCTGACACATGGTACACATCAGAAGAGTTCCCTTCTTGACAAGGAAAGTCCCCATCCATTTGCCAGGCCTGGTTTTGGCTGGCTCAGTCTGAACAGTGCTGGACCCTGGGGTGGTGGCTGCATCATGCAGAGACCACTGTTTTCACCAAGAAGGAACAGGACAGCAGAGAACAAGGACTATTATCACCAATAACACCTCTTAAGTGAATGGTAAAAGAAAGAAATTTCCTATTTTCTTTAATGCTAAGGACTAGATGCCAGAGGTAGGAAAAAAGACCCAGAAGGGAACAATTATTTCTATCCCATTTCTATAGATGAAGTGGTTTTACAATTTTTTTTCCACTAAAACTCCTAGGGGAGAGATCTGTTGACATCACCTATCAGTCCAGGACCAAGAATTACAACTTAGATTGTTCTTCTGGCTCTGCCACCTACCAGCTATGTGACTGTAAACAAGCCACGTCAGATCTCGAAACCTCAGTATCCTCATCTTAAAAAAAACAACAACAGTGAATTGTATTTTCGTGGCCAATCTCCTAGGGTTGCTTTTAATAAGAATGTAGATGCGAAAATATTTAGTCTTTGAAGCACCATGTCAAAGAAAGGGTTTACTTGCCTGAGTACCATGAAATCAAAACATCATTTCATCAAGTTTAAAGACCCTTTCAGATGTGTGAGCCTGTGCTCTCTTCCTCTGACCAACCACCCAGTATCACTTTTGGCCTCTGTTAGCCCAAAACCAGTGGCCTCTGGGATCAGATGGATTCTGACCTATTAAGTATTTCTTCATTTTTCTCCAGTTTGGTAAAATTAATGATTTTGCTCCCTGAAGCTGTGGCACACTGGGTGGTTTCTAAATTTTGGCAGCATCTGAAAAAATTTCTGCCTATTTAGTTGGCATAAAATTCTTAATGGTACTTAGTGGTTCAGAATTAATTCCTCCACCACAGATTTATCCAGGACATTCCATGCCTATTTATAATTTTCTCAGAACTCCTTGATTCATAGCATCACTCCAAATCCCTAGCCTGCCCCTCTTAACTCAAAAAAGGGTTTTAGTGGCAATTATCAAAAAGCAGCATCCCAACTTAGCAAAGCAAGAATGACCGTGGCAGAACAAAGTCAAGATCATACGAAGAAAGCTATTTGTAAACCTCAGCCACAGAATCAACTAGAAAGGTCTTGAAAACACAAAAAATGCTAAGGTTCTTTGCTAGACACAAGTTCAACTTTGCATTCCTGCTTGTTCAGGTATATGTCATGACGCCAAGATAACCAGACTTGATACCATGAAAGCAAATCTACTTCTAGAAATAAGCTTTAGGGACAAAACAAAGCAGGGCCATCTCATGAAATTATGAAGTCCCAGCCTTAACAAACTAGAGGAACAGAGATGGGACTGACCAGTGGCTGATGACTAAAAGGTAAGCTTGCCCATGAAAGTCAACTGGATAGGGAAGCTGTCTCATTGTTGGAAACTGCACAGACCCATGTCTTGTTTTCAGCTCAGCATCACTTCATCTCTGTGCCCCAGGTTATGTGTAAAACACTGATAGTTATTCAAATCCCTCTCTGAACTTTCGCTACCAATTTCCCCATAACTGTGTTTTTGCTGCACTGGACAAGACATTCCTCCAAAGACCTGCGGAACCGCAAGTCTGTCGCTCTGCCCCCTAGCGGCTGGGTGCTGCACCTGCTGAGATCCTAGCGTGAAATCCACCGCCTTCCCAAAACAATTCCATCCCGCTGGGAAGTTTACAATAGAAAGAAATGCTCTTTCTACTGAATTTACAATGCCAAAACATAAGCGGAATCACAAGAGTTTAGTGTCTTAAACTTAAAAATGTCAGTTACTTTTTCAGAAGGAAAAAATTTCAGAGAAAGTAAGACTGACGAGAGTAGAGAGAAATCTTGGAGCTTGGACTCTGGGGTTTTGCCTGCCCTACTCTGACCCTTCAGGGACAGCACTGACCATGCATTTACAGTCTTAAATTATTGCAGGTGAGGAATATGGCTAATTGTCTAAGATAATCCCTTAACTGTACAATGCTTCCACCCTCGCTTTTCAAATTTAATATAATATCACAGCATTTATCTGTCTGCTTAGCAGGTATGTATTGTACAAATTTGCTGGAGCCCAGATAGGTTTGCTGGATTTCCTCAGAAAATGACACTGAAGAACTCAGAAAGGTATTCCATATACATCCACGTCCGCATGTGCGTGAGTGCGGTGCTTTGGTGTGGCCCCTTTGCATTGAGCACAACTGTAGCTGTAAGACAGAGGAGCAAAGCAGACAGAGTAAATGACAAAAAAAAAAAAAAAAGGATGACATACCCCTGCCTTTGGAGAGCCCACACATCTACCAGATGAATTCAGAACCAGACAAATCACAGGTTGCCCAAAAGCCAAAACAACATGACTGAGGATCCTCCCCAGATAAGAACAAAAATCAAAATCTGAATGTGCTTCAGTGTATATACACATTTGCAAATAAGCAGATGTACACACAAGGGGCACAGGTGTGTCTCCGCACATCTACGTGATACACAGACAGAAGTTCAAAGAAATGAGGCAGATATCTTCTTATAAATACAATGGAGTGGTTATAAGAATGCCGATCGGCTGTAGCTTAAAAAAAAGGGGAGACAATCCTCTGGAAATCATGAATACGCTAAGAACCTCTAAGACTCAACCTGAATGCAGACACTGAAGCTCTCAGCTTTGCCATTAAAGCTGGGGCCTAAATTATTGATCTCTCGCCTTTATCAGCATAACAGTCACGTCCCAGTATTGAGATCTAAGTACACTGCAGTCCCTCTGCTGCAGCCACTGAAATAATTAGGAGAAATTCTCATTAAAGGAGAGTGAAAGGTTCAGACACAGAGGCAGAGCAAGGGGTCTGGGAGGGTGTTTACTGTCTTCCACGGGGTCGAGAGATCAGTGGGATCGAATCCCTGAGCAGTGCCCACAGATGACAGCGTATCAAAGGGAAAAAGTACAAACAATTCACACATGCGGTGGCCCTCTCTGGTGTGTTTACATCTGCGAGAGTCTGTGTCGAGTCACAAACAGGCTGCCGAGAAAGCGCCGTGTTCATGTGTGGTGGGGAGGCTTGTGGG
Source organism: Budorcas taxicolor (assembly GCF_023091745.1). Taxonomy (NCBI): domain Eukaryota; kingdom Metazoa; phylum Chordata; class Mammalia; order Artiodactyla; family Bovidae; genus Budorcas; species Budorcas taxicolor. The sequence goes on from NC_068912.1 coordinate 4,779,861, forward strand.
GACAGAGCTTGTACACTTGGTGTGTCAACAGGGGAATGAGAGCAAAGAGAAAAAGAAAAGGGGGGAAGAAAAAGAAAGAAAAACAGCCCGAGTAAGAAAAATGCATGAAAAATAAATAAAAAGAGACATATTAATAATGGAAAATCCACGGTGGACTCCCTTCAACTTAATTTATTCATTCTTTGAAAGTACAAGGGGCCCAGGGAAGAAAGGAAAGGTAAGGCATATGGGCAAGCCTGCACTTTCTGATGAGCTCCCAGTTGGCTTGGTAGAGATGCCAGGATAATATACACCAGGATTCAGAAACCCACACTCACAGAAAACCTTTACTCTGACGACGAGGCTCTCTATTGACTTGAATGCAGATTGCACCAGCCTCTTACTCTCCCCCTCCACTCACACACACACACACACACAATTCAGCCTGTCACACATGTTCCCAGAAATGGCCCAGACTTATGAGGAGAGAGCAAAGGACAGAGAACAGCCTTTCACACACTGTACTGATGGAGGGAAAGGGTTACGACAGGGGAAATTAAACATGAAGCAAGTTGTAAAACAGTGAGGGAAGAGAGCGGTGAAAAACAGAACCCTCTCGCTCAGCCCCGGGTGCGGGCACACGTGTGGGTGCGTGCGCTCTCAAAGTTGGCTGGTACTGAACGTCAACGTTCAGCCATTTAAAGGAAGGTTCCAGCTCACCAGAATTGTTAGCGAGACCATTACCACAAACACTGGGAACATCTGAAATTGATTATTTTGACTTCGTTCCGTTAATGAAATCCTCCAGCGACCAAAACCTAGCCTTCAACAAATTTCTACCTAACGAAGAGAAAAAGCAAGAGCAACTTCACTGACTTAAATATATATATACATATATATATGTGTGTGTGTGTGTATATATATATACATAAAGAAAAAGGACTATGTGTATTTGCAATGTATATATATTTATTCGGTGCTCCCTGTCGGTGCAGAATAATTGAGCCAGGCTGAATCTGTTCCCACCATTTTGTGAGAGTGGAGATATTAGCATGGACCTCACATCCCATAAGGAGCACCACATCATTAAATGTCTTGGGCTGGCGCATTGGGAAGAGAAATGCGGGATGTCACCAGCTGATAGGGAAGAAGACTTGATGTTATTTATTAGGGAACACTTACCAGAAACTGCATTTTCTCCATTTGCATTAGATACGGCACCGCTGCCTTTGCAAAGTGCACACAAGCGAGTGGACTCGGGCAGAAAGGGAAGGCTCCTTCCTCGCCCCCGCCCCCAGGCTTTGTTCACTGTCCCCTCGGTCTCCCTAGGTCTACAGGGCGCCTCACCCGACCACCTTCGGTCCCTCTCTCTCTCTGCTCCCTACTCCATTTTTCTGCCCCACAGTCGCCTTGTCGCTCTGAAAGCCCCGTTGCTCTGGGTGGTGTCAACAGATTCAGCTCAACCCCATCTTTCTGACCCCGAACGCTTTCAGTCAGCTGGCTATTGAGATGTCAGGATGCCTACAAGGAAAGGCCATCCATCAGTGCATATAGGTAGATTTCCCCTATATTCAGGAATTACCAGGAGTCACCCCAGGGGTGGGGGAGAAGGCAGGGGGTGGAGAGAGCTGACATACATATTTTTTAATGAGAGTAAGTGGAAAACTGAGTTAAGGCTTCCAGTGGAAGTGCTGAAAATTTTCCACCAGGGGATTCTCCTGGAAAGGGATTGTGCATGGAAGCATAATTGCTAGATCCCTGCCCCCCACTCTAAGTTCCTCCCCAGCATTTCTGCTCAGCAGTCATCAAAATAATCAGGAAATTTGCTTTAAAGATGCAAGCCTCAGGCCATCAGCTCTCAAAGAGGTCCGAGGCTATTTCCCCTGGATCTCCCAGAGGGTGTGTTATAGTAAGGGAAGAAAACCAAATAAGCCTTCTCTGTCATAGCAGCTCTTAGGAGCCTGGGGCCTTCGTCCTCCAGGGCAGAGTCTGGCTTCCTCTCTTGACTACCCACCACTTCAAGAGACCCTTGACTACCCACCACTTCAAGAGACCCTCATACTCTTGAAGCAGTCAAATGGGCAAGAGGAATTCTCTCCAGCCTCAGAAAAGGTAAGTAGGTAGCCCAACCTCCATACCAGCAGCAATTGTAGAGCTGGGAGAGGAGGAAAGAGTTGCAGGGGCCAGCCCTTGAGGATCCAGGAAAAGCTCCCACGTGGCTGAATCAACTGCAAAAGCCAGGAAGTGCTGGGAGGCTGTGAGCACGCGTGTCCTGGGCTGAGGGTACAACAGTGAATTCCCTACATGTACGAGGATGTGCAGTGTAAACTCAGGAAAGGACAGTAGCCCACAGACAGAAGATGCAGTGTGTGTCTTCTAGAGAATTCAGCCTCTAGAAAGGAGGCCTGGCATTAGCCCTCGGTCCATACTTGAGACTACTTCTCCCCAGGGAGCAGAAGAAAAAGGAAGAGAATCCGAGGATTTCTGTGAAACAAGTCCTGCTCACCTGCAATACCCACATCTGCTAGGAGAGTCTGCCCGGCACCCCCACCATCCTCTGCATCTTTAGGGGGCACCCCTTACCCCGATCCCTTGCTCCCAACTCCCTAACGCAGCGGCCTCTCCCCCACCTAAAGAAAGTGGCCGAGTGTAATTATGCAGAAAGCACCACTGGAGCTATATCAATAAGACAGACGTCTGTTGTATCATTCTCTCTCAGTAAGGCATTTCTTCTCCCCAATTGCTCATATAGAATCATAGCCTAATAGCATCCCATTAACATAATTGCCAACACAACTAGTGTTCCGTGTCTCAGAGCCATTTACTTACTTTACCATAAAGAATACCAAAACAGCCCTAAAATCACAAAAAGGAGGGAAGAAGAGGGGTGGGTGCTGGGGAAGGCAAGAGGAAAGATGTCCCCCCTTTATATTCCCTTTGCTCCCCAGAATGGGGTTCCAAGATGATAAACACAAGAGCGCCTCTCTCATCTGCAGGAATCGCAACACAGAGCCTTCCTACCAGACTCCCAAGCAGACGTGTGCTAAAATCTAAACGGATTCTGCCAGGCGAAATGAAATTCCCATTATTTTTAATTAATCCTTAATTAAAATATATTACTCCGCAGATTCCGCAAATCTCTCTTAATATGCAAATGTGGCCCATTCAAGGATATTTACATATCATTAATTAAAACGGCACATTCTTTCAGTCTAACAAGCTGAGGGGCTGTGGCTGCTGCCACGTTGGCGCGAGGAGCCCGTCCTGGCAGTGCCAAGCTCATCTGATAAAAAGACGTCAAGCATAGGCCGCGCCTGGGGAAGGTAAAGCTAAAGGGGGAGAGTCCATTATACTTTGATGATCTCTACAACTAAGGACTTCAAATATTATCTTGGGTCCTTGGCCAAGTGCTTTTGGCAGGGCTCTGAGTCTCCCTGTTATCTACACCTACCTAAAGATCACCTTGGGACCCAGCCCAGCTTGGCATTGGCTGGGAGACCACACTCTCTCAGGCAACCGTGAGTCACAGTGGAGGTGGGCTGAGTGGAGGAGGATGCTGGCATGGAAGAGAGGATTTGTAGACACTTACTTGTCCAACTGTTGCCACGGAAGTGAAGTCCTTCTGAGCCTCAAGGTCAAACCTGCCCCCACCTTCCTCCAACTCAAGACACAATCAGGTTGGGTGGGGAAAAATGAAAAGGGACCCAGTACACCAACCCCCTTTACCAACTGCTGAGGGTGACAACAGAAGATTCCTAGTGAAAAAAAGAGTCTCTGGGGTGGGACTTTGTGTTGGATTTCACGGAGCCCTGCAAAGGCAAGTTCAGGACCAGGTAGCCAAAGGTTGACTATTGGGAACAGGTGATGGGAGACAGTTCTTGGCCAAAATGTAAGCAGACAGGAGGTGAACCGAGGAAAAGCATGTAGAAGTGGAGAGCAGTTACTGTTTCCACAGACAAGCCTTCTCAGTCAAGGAGGGACCTGCAAACTACTCCACATGCCCCCAAAGGTGGGTGGGGTAGCCAGGTGTACGCAGCCAGGAGGAGAGCCTGCTGGCCGCACATCTCTCACTGTCTGGGCCACCTGAGGCCAGGACAGGCCTAGAAACAAAATTCTGGGCGAATAAGCTGCACTTACCGTAAGCCTTGTCCGGACACCTCCGGGAATCCCCATATCTGAGAATCCCAATCATGGAGATGAGGCTAGGTGCTTGTACCAGCTAAATGAGTCTTGCATAAACCATTCAAATGGGCATGATTCATTCAAATCAGCAAAATTAAAGCTGATTATGCACCATACACATTAGTGGTCATTTTTTCATTGTCAAAAACAAAAATATGAAATCGTTGAATACCAAAGGTCTACTGTGCTTAACAAAAAAACTACTTATCAAATTATGACAGAGGTCATGTCCATATGATATCTTCAGGCTGAAGGGGTGACCCAAAGGATCTGAAATACAGCTCAACGACCATGACCCAAGCCTCCTGTCTTGGCCCAAATGCCCTCTGCTTCACTGTACTCTGTAGTCCCATCAGACTCAAAGTTATTGCTTTGCCAATATTTATCTTTTTTCAGATTATAAACTTCTATAAGGAAAGGACCTTAGCTAAAACATTGCACTGCTTTTTCCTTAGTTCACAGCCACGTAAACATCAGAACTAAATACACAAACCCACTGGATGATCAAAGTGAGATCAGTAAGAAAAAGCAAAGGTCTGAAGGCCAGGGGTTCATGAAAGATGGCACCATGGGCCTGAAAAAGCCTTCAGAAGCAGTGTTAGTCTGGATGGGGAGAGCCACAACATTTGTAAAAGATTAACTATCATGGGTAGAACCATCCCAAGACAAACATAATACCATCCTCTCTTCTTAAGGTGTAGCCTAGTACCAAAGTCAGATTCAAATCTCAGCTCTACCTGCGACAAAATGCATGACAAAACCAGTTACATAAAGTCTCTAACCAGTTCATTCGACTGAAATAAAGGGAATTAATGCTGCCCTATGTTGAGTTCTATGAAAATAAAATGAGATAGTCTCAGCACATACTCAGGACTCAATAAAAGGTAGCAATTGTTCAGGTTCCCAGCCCTACCATTAGCCAGTCTTGGTCAGCAGGGGTCCCATCTCGTGGTCCAGCTGAAGTCAGTATGACAGGGTCTCTGGATGGGACACCGTGGACACATGGGCTCAGATTGAGGGGCAGGATCAAGACGTCCACCAGGGATCAGGGCTCCCTAGAGTCTCTATTTAGATTCAACTACAATGATGTCTGCAAGCTTCATTTCAACTCTCAAGTCCCCAAGGCCGATGCTCACCCCTCCACACTTTTTTTGTTCACAAGTCATTTTCAAAAGGTTTGTTTTGAAAAAAAAAAAAAACGACAGCAATTATTAAATTATTATGTATTGCTTTTGCAGGGGGGAGGGAGAGGAGAGCAAATGCCAGGACTTTAGCCTGGAATCTCTCAATTTTAATATCCAGTGACTCTTAGGAATCTTCTCATTCCCATTCTTCATCCTTCATATTTACTTCACCTCCTCTCCTAGCATTACTTACTGGTGGTCTTTGAAGCTACTCTAGGGACATTTCCATTACTAGAACGGCAATAACAAAAGTCCCACAGTTCTCCTGAGCTTATCAAGCTGCAGAATATCTGTTCCAGCAGCCAGAATCTGTTATCAGGCTTCTTAGAGCAGCCATCATTATTTCATTTTTCTTTCTCAGACTACACTGAGAAACGAGACACTAGTACATTAGAACAACATAAGCATTAGCTAAATATATCACTGAATCATTGAAACCCTAGGCATATTTATACAAAAGCATCAAATAAGAATATGGATAATCATGGACTTATGCCTCCTTTTAGCATTCATAAAGTGTCCACTGAATGCAGAAATGAACAGAGCCTTCTTTCCATCCAGCTTCCGAAGCTGCTGGGAAGAGCTGAACTGCCACATGGCAGTTGAGAAAGCCCCAGCAGAGTGCCACTAAGTCAGACACACACCTCAAGATGATGACAAATGGGGGCCTCCTCTGGGAGGAGAGGCATCCACAGAAACAGCAAACAGCACCCAGGACTCACACTCATGCTCCTCGACTCCAGCTGGTCTCAGGTGCCACTGTCTCCTGAAGCTGCCCCAAGCTGAGGATTCTGACACCCTAAGTTATTTGGATTCCTGACGTTTTTGAGATATTACAATCCAGATAATTTCCTATATTATGAGTCCCATCTCACCAAGGTCAAACCATAGGACTTAATACTGCACATTCCCTTGTAACTAGGTGCAGGCAGATGAAATGGGTTCCGTATTTGCAGAAGACTCATGAGACTCAGATTTGGAAGAGCAGCACTTGCATTCAGAGGATGTGACCTTTTGGTAACCATGGGGTTGAAGCATGTGGTTCTTCAGGGGCAGAAGTGGCTGAACCACTGGCCTTAGGTACAAGTGTCCTGACTGCCAACAGCAGAGACAAAGGCTGCCAGGCTCTCCAGACATTCTGTGAGCCAACTAGTGTCCCATGCATTTTTAAAGATTAAAAGATCTTTTAATACAATTTTTATTCTGTTGAGAGCAGCCAGTGTATGACTTCTATTGCAACCAAAACTTTTGACCAATACAACTGTACTGTCAATATAAAAGAGATCAACAATTCTTTCTGCCCAGTTAGACAAGAATTTTAAAAGTAAACTACTCATGGACTTCATTACAGGACTGAAACACCCATGGGGAAGGTTCACCGTCCTCCTCCTCCCCCACTCGTGACAAAGGTCTCTTTTCTAAGATCCCACAACACAAATTCCAAGTCTCTGTCCCACAAAGCACCAGAACAATGCAGCCTGATGTCACGACCTGCCTCTCACAATGAAGGTTCAAGCTCTAAACCTTAACAAACTATGCTTGGTACCAAGACCGCTGTAGTTACCACTGCTGCCACCTGTCATCAGAAGCAGCTTCGGTATCGAACCAGAGGGAACATCCCCCCACTAAAAATCTCCCCCATCTTCACACAGGAAGACAAACAGTTTCAAAAGGTCAAGACAGCTGGACAAGGTCCCCAGCTGGTGAACATCAGCTCATATTACAAAGGAAAGCCTTCATTATGCGAGAATAAGGGAAAGCTGGACCTTCTAAACTCCATGACCTCAGTTCATCTGTTTCAGCTGAGACATCTGTGTCCTCTTTGCCATGTAGCCACTTCCCTGTTACATGGATTAACATTAAGTAATTCATAACGTTCACCACGGGCAAAGCGGCTGCTAGTTTCCCATTCACAACACAGCCTTTTGCTCTTTCAGGGTTTATCTGTCATGAATGGGGAGACTGTTGGAAACCCTTTGACAAAACCATCAGGCATCATTCAGCAGGTGCTCGGATTCCCACACACAGGACCACAACCTAACTTTCTTCAACACTTGGCTTCTGGGAAGAGCAATTAACTTACACATCATCTGATTAGTCATAGCTGTAGTATGAAAGGTGGCCTGGAGTTCACCCCAAACTTACCTGGCAATTGGTATTTTACTTAAGGCGCCAACACACTTCACCATACTTCCTTAACGTAATTATTTGCATAGGACTATGATGGATAGGATATCATACCAAGAGCAATACATTGCAGAGCGCTCAAAAAGGTGTTTGATGATCTCATAAATGTTTTAATTGCAATGACAGACAGGTGCAATCATCTCATTAAATGTAAGTATCTTTGATATAGCTTTACTCTAAAGAACACACAGCGTGTCAATGATAAGTATCTTCACTTGCAGAGCCTAGATGAGGCAAGCTACGGGTCAGAGCCCAAAGCACAAAATGTCAAACAGGCTCCATGTTTCATGAACAATAACATATTATTACACAAGGTCATGTTGTACCCATGGGGAGAGGAGCCCCACTAAGATACCTTCTGCTCTGTTCAAATCTCAAGATAAAAGACCTACAGGAAAAAAAAAAAACTTTAGATTTTGCTGAAGTCATCCCTTTGGCTGACATACACTAAGGCTGTGGCTTCTGGAAAACATCTGAAACTTACAAAGCTAGGCACGACATATTTTCACAAGCTGTGCTTATGTTAGCACCCATGCATTTCTATGATATCATAGTCAACTTTAAAACATTTGTGTTTTAGAGATGTAGTTGTTTGTAATAACACAATAATAAAAGGATAAGGGAGGGAGATAGTTCTAATTCAGGAGGAAGAAAAACTACTTCTAATCAGAGTCCTGCACATTAACCCTCTGCTACCCAAAGGAAATCAGTGTACCTGTACCACCGTGTGCATGCGTAACACAGAATAACAATCTTCACATCATAAGGAGGTAACTGTGGGAGCAGAAAGAGTGGTCATAATTGCCAAGCAACCAAACTCCAGACAATTACAGAAGAAAACCAGTGCAATTTAAGTGTGGACCAAAAGCATCCCACTTCCAACTCAGCTGTGCAGGAGGCCCTGGTCCAGGGGATGGTCAAAGTCCATACTCTCGAACCCCATGAGTGTAGGGCTGCTCCAGGCTTGTCTGGAATGAATTAAACATGTCTCCTCCAGCCCTGAGCCATCATGCATGACACAAGACCACCGTAACTAACCATGGAAACTCAGTATTGACAACACAGGCAGCAGGACGCACCCAGGGCTTTCCAGGGCTTCATGGTGCTCTATAAAGGTCCTATGAACTCTGCTTAAACCCTGTCTCCTAGATGGCTTGAAGTTCTGGCCAAGATGACAGTTCCAAAAACAGAGTAAGCAAGTATTAAAAGCAGGCTCATTCTTCAAGTCTGGGAGGAACTGATTTGATCAGATTTAGACAGTATCTTAGAAACCATTCAGACAGTTGATGCTCTCATTGAGGGTATATTTTTTAGGTCTTCAGGTCTTTTTGTTTTTCACTCTGTAACCAACCTAACCACTCGTGCTTGAAAACATGAAATGCAAAAAGAGCTGAGGCTACTTAGATTTGAACATCCAATGAGGTGATGATGCTTATGTACACATTAACTAATAACCAAAAAATAAAATTACAAAGGTCAATACAAGAAACTGGCTGACAGTGAAATTGCCAGTGACCCCTGGACCAAACTGAGGAAATAGTCTCAGGGCTCTCTCTGTGAATTGTGGGTATTTCTTGGACATGAACCACTGGGACTATTACCCATCACAACAGACGGAATGTCCTTCAGACACACAGGAGCAAGGGGCTCTGCTGTCTTCAATCACAGATCCTCAACCATTGGCCCTCCTTTGCTTTCTGACTACTACAGATGCTGCAAAAGTAAAGCATGGGGAGGGGTGGGAGGGGGGTTCATGTTTGGGAACGCATGTACACCCGTGGTGGATTCATGTCAATGTATGGCAAAACCAATACAGTATTGTAGAGTAAAATAAAGTAAAAATAAAAATTTAAAAAAAAAAGAAGTAAAGCATAAGAAAATGGCAGTAGGGGGTTCCATTGATGAAGAATGTAGAGCCCAATGAGGGACAGCTGGTAGCTATAGAGAAAAACAGAGAAGAGTTTTCCTCTCTTGGCTATTTCCAATCTCGGTTGCCTTAAACAAGGTGAACAGGCACAGCAACAAGCCGTGTGTTTGCCTCCAAGTGTGCTCAGCTGTTTGAATGCAGCAATTATCAGGCTGTCTCCCCCCAGCAGAAGCATACTGCAGATATTAATCAAAGTGCCCAGCTCCACAGGTAAGGTAGGTAACCCTTGTGCTGAATAGAAATTTGTGGGAAGGAGTATATAAATCCTTGAAAGGGAATTAGTAGTATCAACAGCTGATGCATTATTTATTTAGAGGCACAGACCACAATCTGTATTATTGTTAGAACTGAAATGAAATACTGTACCAAAAAAAAAAAAAGAAATCACCCTGTGCTTGGTTTTCGAAACTCCAAGATGAGGGAGAACGCTGCAGTCAAGGGTAATATGCATAAAAGCAGCACTGTTTTGTTAACCAAGGAAAGAGAGTGATGGCAGAAGGAAGCAGTACAACCACTAAATGGGACCTCGACACAAAACCACTTCCTTCTTCCTCTGCTGATTCTGCCTACAACTGAATGGGGTTTTACATAGTTGATAGGGTGCCCAGGAACAACAAGCTAATATAAAGGAAGTTTATGTGATGGCAAAAATCCTTCACTTTATCCCAAGAGGAGAGTCCTGAAGTATCCCTGACCTTGTGCCGATCTCCCCAGGCAGGCGTTCGGTCTTCTTTATTAATTTATTTACTTACTTTTGGCCGCAGCGGGTCTTAGTTGTGGCACGTGGGCTCTTTCACTGCGGCGCGCAGACTCTGCCTGTGGCTCACGGTCTCCACAGCAGGCGGGTTCAATAGTTTCGGCCCTCCGGCTCAACTGTCCCACGCCATGTGGGATCTTATTCCCTGACCAGGGATCGAACCTGTGTCCCCTGCTTGGAAGACAGATTCTTAAACACTAGATCGCCAGGGAAGTCACCATCCAGGTGTTTTGAGTTTCTCAGCCCTGCCGTGTCGGCTGCAACTGAGAGGCCCCAGTTTCCCGGCAGCCGCTTTCAAATCCAGTGTTAAGTTCCCCAAGGCTCCAGGCCCCAGCATGTCCCGTGGAGGTAAGGTCCCCAAAGGCCTCCAGTCAAAGACTAAACCAGTATTTCAGGCTTAGACAACATTCCCTTAATATTAAAGCAAGGTACAATCCTTCTCCAGTTTGCATACACTTTATTTTCTACCACAACAGCATGTGATTCTCCCTAGCCTCTTCTACCAGTCAACGTTTTGGGCTGCAAACAAGAGGCATGGACTCTGGCTCACCTACTCAGGGAAGGAATTTATTGGACAGATACTCAGTGCCGCACAGAATCAACAGGAAGTCTGGGGAACCAACCTCGGAAAAATAAGCCCAGGCAGCTGAGACCACAGCCAAAGCGCTGCCACGGGACGTCAGCTAGGAGACAGGCACTCTGCGGCTGACTCTGGACACAGACCAGCCACCGCCACCACCCCCAGTTCTGCCGCTACCTCGGCCGTACTGCCTGTAGCACATGGTTCCAATCAGCCAAGTGCAAGCGCTTGTGACCCTGCTCCTGGGTAAAAGGAAGGTGTCTGAGAAGTGTGCAGGTTCTGCAAAGCCCCTCGACGGCAGGAGGACACTCTTCTCAGATTCAGCTCCTGCTTTCTCGGTACAAACCCCAACTTCCCTTTAGTCACTCAAAAGAGTCCTCTTTGTTCAGCAAGGAGTGTGACAGAATAGAAATAAAATATACAGTATATTTTCCCTCCTGTATAATGTGCTTTGGGTATTCAAGGAAAGTATAGAGTTGCGGTTCTCAGAGAACTCAGGCATTAAAATCAAGGGAGGAGGGCTATATTCCTAAGGAGGAGGTGGCAGAGAAACGCATGTTCCAGGCTTAGAATTCAAAGCGAAAAGACCTGTGGACACAGAATTTCCAATCATATTTCAACAGGACCTTCACCTGCCTCCAAACGAGATGATATGAATCAATGTGTAGCTTCAAGTCTGGTCATATCCCTGGGATGTGGTTTCTAGAGCTAGAAACAACACAGCTAATTTCCAACTATCAGGGGAAAGAAATATTTCCACACTGTGTTGATATCACGCTGGTCACAGGTAGGGATGGAGGGGTGGGGATGGAAGCCACACTTTCTAAGCGCCTCCTATCCACCAGGCACTGCACAACACAAGTGCTAAGTATGATTGCCACTGGTCCGCCCAAAGACTGTGATGAGGCAACTGCAAAGTTGATGCTGAAGGCCAGAGTTCTGGAAATCAGCATCTTTTGCTACTTAGTAACTGTGTGCACTTGACAGGTTATTCAGCCTCTGCCTCCTTTGTTTCCTCAGCAATACAATGAGCATAGTAAGGGCCTCTACCCTGAAAGGATGTAATGAGCATTCAAACAAATAATGTAGGTAAAGTGATTATAACAAATACCTAGCATATAGGCACTAATACTGGCTATTATTGTTATCAGGTAGCTTTTAAAATCCCCATTTTACTGATCAATAATCTGAGGTTGCAGAGGCTAAGTATTCTGTCCAAGGTCATAAAGTGGGTCCATGTTTGCAGAAACGTAGCAGAACTGGAGTGTCAAACTCAGATTTGACTCTAAAAGCCAGTGTTATTTCCGTGACACCATACTGCATCCACACGCCTAGAGTGTGAAACACATTCAAGCTGCTGTCCAGAGCCAAAACCGTAGTTCCACTGCTGTGAATGTTGAGGAACTGTCACAGCAATTATCTATATTAACAGATCTCCAGTATTTCAGCCCTAGCGATTATCTGTACTTGTTTTGGTCATTCTTAGAAAGGCAAGACTGGAATTCCCAGAAAGCTTTAAAACCACAGCAGATAAAATGCAGTTTTCAACTGGTTGCTCTATACACACCAGGCTGATGAGAACCTTTAGAAACGACTCGTTCACTTTCCTGGCCTTTGGGCACAGGGTCACTTTTACAAATCAGCTAAATCATGGCTACAGGATTAGAGTGGGTTATAAGGTCGATTGGTCTTTCTTTTTTTTGTCCCCACCAGTTCTCCTTTTGTTCTTGCTTTTTCTTCTCTATTATTTGAGAAATACCACAAATTCTGAATGCCACTGTGTTTAAGAGAAAAGGGGACCACCCTCTGAATTTTTAGGTCTCCAAATCCACCTCTCACCTGTCACCTGCTCCCTTCTGCCCTAGAATGTGTCTGACAGCAGAGCACAAATGCCAACCGCCACTGAAGCTGCTGGGGGCGCCTCTGCAGGGGTGCCTTAGCAGGTGGGCATCCCCAAAGCCACCGGAAGGGTGGGATGACAGGTCAGGAAGGGAAGGGCACCGGAGTTTGTGTAACCCTGGGACTATCTGTCCATCACCTTTCTTTCCCACACAGCATGCAGGTTGCATGGGCTTAACCACGGCGGTCGATAAAGCCACACAGATCCGAGTGAGTCAATGAAAGACAGTAAGACAACAAATCTAACGGGGGAAGGAACAGGAGTATCTCTTTCCTCAAGCACCCCATCAAAGTAAAAGCAAGCCTCCTTTTGACTTGAGCAGCACAAAACAGACATACCGGGCACACTCCTCAGGCTGAACAGGGAGGTGTGATGTAAATGTTCCTACATCCCACATTCCACAGTTCAGGACCAACTAAAGTTGTTAACATCTGTATGGATTTTGTGTCTAGTTTCTGCCCTCAGAGAACAGGTATCATCAAATATACTAAGACTGTGAAGTCATTGCTTTATTTCTGCCTTGAAGTAAATCTTACTTACACTGCATAAGCACTTACTGTTATTTTGATTTTATTGCTTCGATTAATCCAGTTTTAGTACATCATGATAATATGAGGTTTGGTTTACCATATTATTATTGTCTCCTGTTGAGATAACCGTCTCCTGATTCCCTGAAAGACAGCAGATGTCCCCACCTTCCCAACAGATACCAAAGCCTGATCCATCTCCTACATCCTTAAAATGCTTAACTGGAGCAGGTAGAAATATCAGTCACTGAAGTAAGTGTTCTTATGACCCGCAGTCACCAAGTCTTTCAGAAGCTTGTTTCTTGAAGTCAAATAGCTTTTATCATTTCTCTGTATGTTCTTGTTACTTTTCCACCCTATGGAAAACAGTACCAATACACTCCACTGTTTTGTTTACCAAACAACAGATCATTTGCTTATCTGGACTAGAATATGTTGTCTTAATATCATTGCTTTAGTCCACCATCCTACAAATGAGATTTTTTTTTCATTCTTAACACAGGCTTGGTGTCATACATATAAAATCCACAGTTAACCCATTCCTAAACTCATTTGGACATCAAGCTCACCAGGGGATGAAAAATCACATCACCTATTTTTGACAGAGTATAATCACATATTATATGCAACATATATAAGCTAATATGATAGTACAATATGTACCATTTATATAACTTCAGGATTCAAGATGTAGAACTGATATTCACCACCTCAGACACAATTAGTCATGTTATAAGAATTCCCCACACTTTTTAACATTTTATTGTCCTTTAATTTTTTATTTCACATTGTAAAGAGTTTTTTCCTTCATTCCTCAGCATCCATCACTCAAATTGACACAGCAAATCCTCCAGTGGCATCAAATGGCATGCCATGTTTCCATCAAATTCCAGACAGCTTTCTCCTTATAATTTATCTAAAATGAAGGGAATAGATGTGTTGTGGTCCTACACAGATTTGGGAATCTGTTTAGTGTTGAAATGCTATGAAGAAGTATTTCTCATAATTTAGTTTCAAGGAAGTGAAAATGTGCAGCATTACCAGTTTGCTGATCTAAATGAACTTGCTGCTGCTAAGTCGCTTCAGTCGTGTCCGACTCTGTGCGACCCCACAGACGGCAGCCCATCAGGCTCCACCGTCCCTGGGATTCTCCAGGCAAGAACACCAAAGCGGGTTGCCATTTCCTTCTCCAGTGCATGAAAGTGAAAAGTGAAAGTGAAGTCGCTCAGTCGTGTCCAACTCTTAGCGACCCCATGGACCACAGCCTACCAGGCTCCTCCGTCCATGGGATTTTCCAGGGAAGAGTACTAGAGTGGGGTGCCATTGCCTTCTCCATAAATGAACTTAGATGAGGTGAATTCTATTATTATTTAAAATTTTCTGACTCTGTAAAATATGGACTAGATCCATTAGAAGATGGCTGGGGGAAAAATTTCCAAGAGACACACTAAGCATTTGCCTTCTGAATTATTATTGATTTGAAAAAGATCCCTGATCCTAGTAGCGAGTCAACTGTGACTGAGATTTCATCAGGACATACTCACTTTTACTACTCCATTCCTCAGCTTCCATACCGGTTCAGCCATGTGACCAGAGTTACATTATTTATATACTAGACCAAAACATATATGACATTTCTTACCACTGAGGAATTAAACCGACAGATTCCAAGGGTTTTTCATTATATTAAGGAGCCCACTCTCTGCTCATTAATCAAATAATGAGAATGTCTTATTTTCACTCTCTTAAAATATAATGTCTATACCACATTAACTCCACTCTCTACCACAGCAGTCAAAGAGGTGTACACTATAATGGTGAATATTTGCATCACTTCCTTGTTGCACAAAATCTACTGACTCCAAAGGCTGTCACACCCTCATTTATCACATAGAATCTTCATCAAGTCCTTATTAACAGTGCATAGTTTTACTGGAGAACTAGCGTATCCATGCCATGCAAAAGCCTATTCAGTAAGGTTTAGAGCAACTACGCCACACAACTGTCTACAGTGTTTTGTAAAGCTAAAGCCTGTTACAAACAAAACAGAAACTCATGACCCCAGTCAAGGAGGTTACCTGGAGCTCCAGATCAGCAAACACAAAAACCAGATCAGACAGATCACAAAAGAAAATTCACCGGTCGTTATCCGAAATATTGGCATTGTCCTGACCATCCCACTGGGACATCACCAGGAGTGGCTCATTTGGGGGGAGGTTAAGAGCAGTTCCAATGCCCATGTGCCTCATCCATCTCTATTTATTCAACATTGGATTTTTGTACTTTAGAAGCCAGGACGCCCTGTAACATGGTGCCCTGAAAAAGATAAGTACTCAAAGAAGCTGCTGGAGATGGGGAGAGGGACGTACTGAAGAGTAACTCCTTTTGGCTCATTCCCCTAAAGTCAGTTCTTCCCCTGGGGCTTCCTCTCCAGGGAGCCATCCCTGACCCAAGCAAGCCATGTCCAAGGCCCTTCTTCCATTTCCCATCATGCTCTGCCCTCATCCCAGTGATAATACACACCACCCACTGTTTCCCAGCCGTGAACTCCTTGAAGGCAAGGACTGACTATTTCTCATCCCCAGTTCAATAAATGCTGCTAAATGAATATATGAATGCTTGAGATTCAGTTAACTGCCTCAGTTCTTCCACTGACCAATGGCAACTGAGTCTTTCCTAAATAGGCCTCATAGTGCCACATAATTCTCTTTTTGTGACTTTTAGAGCAGAGGGGAGAAGAAAACAGGACACTGGTGTGCTGCCCCAGAAATACTCTCAGACCATTCTCTCCCCATCTGGACCCTTGGGGAAGTATAAACATCAATAGGGAAAGTTTAAAGGCAAGGAGAATTTAAATTCTGTATTTCTTGCTTTCTCATCCCCATCTTTACAATGGATTTAATGAAAAAAACCATCATTGAGGACATAATCATATTACATAACAAATTTTAAATCAAAGAGACCCGAGAACCAATGTCTTGCCATGATGTCAACTTTAACCAGAGCACCAAAGCCCGGGCCTCTTTTCTGGCAATTCTCAGGGCCCCTGGAAACACACACACATCCTGCCTGCTTGGTTCAAGGTAAAAGCAATAGGCTGTATGTCAGGGAACCTGAATGTCCCTGCTATTATAAGTTAGCAAACAACCTGTTTGCAAAGTTCTCCACATTGTCCCCATCTACAAAATGAAGCTAGTATATATAGTTAGACACCTCACTATTCATTGTGTTTATAGAATATCTGCCAGAGATTTCTAGTTTCAATCTTTTCATATCCTTGAATTATTCTCTACTATTTAGAAAATAATGGTGGAATTCCTCAAAAATAAAGTTGCATGTTAATCTGGAGAGGAGCAGAGTTTTAAAGTCAAATTATCAACACAGAATGACAAAACCTCAAGGAAGAAGGGAAATGCTGCTCCATCATCATACTTATTGTCATGAATAGCAAAGGACAAGGAGCCGGAGAACGAACCCTAAGCAAAGAGAAAAGTAAATCCCAAACCATTTAAAGCACCAATTTGTGGGGCAAGGTCTGAGAAGTATGTCCATAAAGCCTTTGTTCACCCTGGCTTCAGCTCTCCCATACCTATTGCCTGGCACCCTGGTCCTCTCATTGAATCCAGGAGACTCAGGTCAACTGGACCACCATGTGCTCCAAAATATTTCTGAATATTCTGAATATCCTAAAAGTATCAAATAGTACTCTTGCCTGGAAAATCCGATGGACGGAGGAGCCTGGTAGGCTGCAGTCCATGGGGTCGCTAAGAGTCGGACACGACTGAAGCGACTTAGCAGTAGCAGTAGCAGCAAGTATCAAATTAATTTCAAAGATTTTTTTCCTTAGAGAAAAATCACAAGGGAGACTGAATAAATATACTGTGATACATTTATATAATGGACTACCCACTTGGCATTACAAGGGAACAGACTACTGATACAAGCAGCAATATGTGTAAATCTCACACAAAAAAATATGATGATGAGTAATAGCCAGGCCCCAAAGTACACATACTGCATGATTCTACTCATTGAAAGTGTAAGAACTGGCAAAATTAGCATAGGATGAAAAAAATTAGAATAATGGGTGTTGGGGGTGAGAAGTGAGGGAGGGGAAAGTGATGAACTGAGGTAGAAAGGGTCAGAAGAAACTTTCAGGGTGATGGAAACAGTCTAGATCTTAACTGGGGCACTGGTTACATGGGTATACTCACCTGTGCGAACACATCAAAGTGTATACTTAAGATCTGTCCATTTTACTATTTGTAAATTTACCTCAGGCTTTAAAATTCACAAGATTACTCATCACCAACCTCCTCCCACCTCTGGCTCAGTCTAGCAAGTACAAGGGAGAGAACACTGAATTCTGGAAACAGAGGACCTGAAATATAACCCCAGTCCTCTCACCTTCTAGCTCTATCATCTTAACATATCTCTACTCCACATTTTCCCCACCTGCAAAATGGGAAAATCTTATTCACGGTCATTCCAAACAAAATACACCAAAGATAAATGCCAACACCATACAGAAAACGGCTTTGTAAATAGTATCATCTGATAAACAGAAGAGATCATGATTCCCCAGATTAGGGTAGGGGTCAGGAAAGGGTATCCCCCACTGGGATAATGTTCATTTATGCGACGATTTTCTCTTTCTCCCATTTTGAAGCATGGGATTCTGCAGCTACTCAGGCCACTAAGCACATGGCCTCCACTTTTCCTTACACAAGGGAACATACACACACGCTTCCATAAGCTCTATCTGCTCTCCATTGCCCCAGCTACTCCATCTGCTTTGCAAGGTGCCCGATCTACATAAACTAGGAGGATCAATCAACCAGGCAATGAGAAAAAGGTGACAAACTGTAATCCAAGGCCAAGGTGCAAAACCCCACACCAGGAGGAAGAGGTCATTAGGTCCTGCTGAGAGTCTTGGCTGTCACCTTGCTCAGAGTGGACTTGGTCACAGGAACTCACCTATCGGTGGCACCCCCTGTGTCCCACTCCCCAATCTGCTCTTTTCTGGACAGTTGTTTATGCCCTCCCTCTTTCCTGGCTCTCCATTCTCGCCCATACTTTCTCTTTCTCTTTCTCTCCAGGCTGGGTTTAATTTGACACCTTGAGCTTTGGTAACGAGGTGGGGAGCAGAGCAGCCACAGCGGAATTCATTAGGCTCAACACTACAGGGCCCGCTCTCTGTGCGTTAATGACATCGGAGGGTAGGGAAACGAGACAGCCACCACGCGAGATGAAATAAACATGAGGACTGTCAGCAGTGACAGCCCGAGCAAAGGGGACAAAATGAGCCAGGTAGAGACCTTTCCCCGTCCGCACAATGCAAACCGACAGCTTGCAAAGCCCCCCTCCCCACCACTGCCCCCCTTACCCAAAGCTGAAGAGTGAGGAAGAGGTGGGGTGACGTGGAAGTGTGGATGGGAAAGAAGGAGAGAAAACACAATGAAATTACCATTGTTTTAACATACAAATTTCATTTATCAGTTTAATGTTGGCGCAAACCAAATTTATCCCCCTCCCTCGGAGACAGCAGGCACAAGGAGGCTGGGGGTGGGCACAGGCTGCGTGATGCTTGGAGCCTTCCTGCCTTCCTCCTCCCCACCCCAAGCTCTCTTGGCTGATTCTCCTCTGAGTTCGCATCCTCCCCCCACCCCTTCTACCACTGTAACTCCATCACTCGCTGTTACTAAAGCGGCATGGAAGGAGGAAAGGAAGAGAGAGAGGAACCATTGGTGAAGGAGAAGAAATAGAAATGCTGGCTTCTCTGCATGTTTTTTTTGAAGGGCAGGGAGGTGTTGACAAAGAAAATTTAGGCAGCGTGTACTCGGCCACGGAGCACGGCAGCAAGAGCACAGCCAGACTGGGAAAAGCCCTCCATGTGGACACTTCTAGGAAGGGCAGCGAGGGCCCTGCTCCCAGTTACCAGGTGTCAAGAGAGTTAACCGACAAGGGAGGGCTTAGGGACTATGATGACCTGCCCTTTTGCACACAACACAGAAGGAATGAACCGGCTGTAGTCAAACTAAGCCTCCTTCTCTTCCAAGAGAATAATCCTATATCCACAGGACCAAAGAGAGAGCCTCTCTTTCCTGGATTTGCCTAAGAGAAGGGTGTTCCTCATCTCCAAAAAGAACAGACTCCTATGGCTGGCCCCTGCGTGACGCCCAGGGCTGGTATCAGGAGGGTTCCATTTTCCCCAATGTCATCAGCAGACCCACATAACCAGACTGGATCACTTCTTGCAAACCCTTCCCTGGAAAACCTTCCACTATTTCTTTTCAGCCTTTCTCGGAGAGAGTATATATGTAAGCCAAAGCCCATACTTTGAAGCCAAACATCCCTATTTTCTTTGGCCATGGACATCTCAAGGTTTTCAGAGAACTCTGAAAGCTGGCAATATTATTATGAGAAGGGAAAAGAAGGCCGTTACTTTTATTAATTAGCATTCAAAAGAAAGTTTATGAAGGCTGGATCAATGACAGAATTCAGACTTAGAACAGACCCAGCACAGTCATTTGAAGCTATGTGAATCTAAGTGTGCCCTGTCTCACACCAGGCCAGGCAGGTAGAGGCCTCCAAAAAAATTAACTCGCTAGTTTGCTGCAGATTCTGCTGCAGGGATGTGGAAGATGTGGGAAGCCAAGGAAGAGGAGTGCAAGCTCTACACTTTAATGCGGTGGGTATGCACTAGGGAGCTAAGCAGCCATGGCTCCAACCAAGGGCATGAACAACCAATATCAGAAGATTGCCTAGCTGTTCCAAATATTGGAGAAAATAATGGGTTTTAGGCATCACAAAATGGGGGACAATTTTGTCAGGTGTGTCCTGGGTTTAAGATCTAGAGAGACACAATAGAAGTTTTACCTACACTCAACAATGACAAGGCCTTAGTTTCCTCATCAGAAATGGTTCAGGCCTTTTTCCCCTGGATGACATGGAAATAAAGGAGTTAACACCCTATATGAAGCATTCCCATCCCTGAAGGGAAGCAATCCATTAATAACGGTGCTTTAAAAGCATTTTACTTTTAAGAGACTAATTTTGCTTTATGCTCAAAAATATGAGTATAGAACATTTTGTTAAGGGAAGCAGACACACGGTTCATTTCTTCTGGAAGGCGTAAATGGGCCGATTAAGAGTAAAGTTCAAGGAAAGAGCGGAGCGAGACCTGAAGGCCAGCGTCATCTCATCTAGCATGGACCACCTGAAGGGGAGCCCGGAATCCGTGGTGAGCACACAGGCCACCATGCTGAATCAAGAGAAGCAGTAACCTCAGGTTACATCAAGGACACCACAGAACAGCCCCTAAACAAGAAGCATGTTCCCCATACGACTGATTCACATTTGGACTGGCCCACAGTTTTATGTCTTTTAGCCCAGTTGGAATTTCAAGCTTGCCCTGAGATCAGAAGGCCCTTTTCATTTGTACATTTTCGTGACCCTGCATGGCCTCTCCCCATCTCAAAGATCCCCCCTACAGAAGTTAATTACTCCCCTCACATTTTCTTACTTATCTAAAAGAAGAAAGCCTTCCCAGCAAGACGGGGCAGTTGACAAACAACTCCTGTGTGGTCCCGAGAGGCAGGGAGCACAGCAGAAAGAGGGGGATGGCTTTGGAAAGAGAGAGAGAGACAGGTTTGATCCTCTTTCTCCACTAGTTACAAGTCTGGGATTTAGCCTCAGTGGCCCTCCGTTTCCCCTTCTGTAAAATGGAGATTAGTATAACACCAACATCTGTGCTACATTCAATTTAAAGACAGTAAGTATTACACACCCAGCAGTGCCTGGCATGTGGCAGAAACTCTTTCAAAGTGAACCAGGTAGCTGCAACAGTGTCCAAAGAAGTTGCTGCGACAGTTCTGAAGTTTCCCTGCCTTGAAGTATGTGAAAAAGGAGCTGCACAAGCCCAAAATACTACACATACTACCAGAATAATCTATAGCTTATAAACATCAAAAAAGCGAAAAATGTGAAAATGTTAGTTACTTAGTCATGTCTGACTCTTTGTGACCCCATGGACTGTAGTCTGCCAGGCTCCTCTGTCCATGGAATTCTCCAGGCAAGAAGGCTAGGGTGGGTAGCCATTCCCTTCTCCAGGGGATCCTCCTGACTGAAGGATCGAACTCACATCTCTTGCATTGTAGGCAGATTCTTTACCAGGTGAGCTACTAGGGAAGCCCAATTCCCTAGCAGCTCACCAGGCTCCCCTGTCCATGTGATTTCCCAGGCAGTAATACTGGAGTGGGTTGTCATTTTCTTCTCCATGGGATCTTCCTGACCCAGAGATCAAACCCAACGCTCCTGCTTGTCAGGTGGGTTCTTTTATCACTGAGCCACGTGGGAAACCCTATGCATAGTATACCCACATAGTATATCTGTCTATGGGCCTTCCCCAGTAAAAATACTGGAGTGAGCTGCCATGAGAAATTCTCTTCCCCCATGGTTAGCACTTAAAATCAGTTATAAGGCCTTCCTTATTCTTCTTTAGGCATCTTCAACCTCTTAACCTCACTTCTCCAATCACCACTCTTCCCCCAGTCCCCACAGCAATATTCTACAATCTTGGTGAAAGTGAAAGTGTTAATCACTCTTGTCGTGTTAGACTCTTTGCAACCCCATGGACTGTAGCCCACCAGGTTCCTCTGTCCATGGAATTCTCCAGGCAAGAATATTGGAGTGGGTAGCCATTTCCTTCTCCAGAGGATCTTCCTGACCCAGTGACTGAATTTCTGGGTCTCCTGCACTGCAGACAGATTCTTTACAGTCTGAGTCACTAGGGAAGCCTCTATGTGCATAATATTAAAGGTTGGGATGCTTTGAAAAAAATAAGAATTAATGCTCAGCACTAGGCCCCAGAATTTCTGATTTCATGGTTTCTGGGTGAAGCCCCGGTATTGCTGGTCATTTGTAACAGTTCCCCAAGTGATTTTAATGGGCAACCAGGATTGAAAGCCACTCTGTACCAAATATACTTGTTATTAAAAGGTTTATGCATAACATTAAATGCACATTTTTTATGGCCATAATGACGTGGCAGGAGTCTTAGGCCTGAACACCAAAAAAGGTAAGCTTCTCAGCTTCTGTGAAAGCCATACCTGGGAGGGACAAGGGAGGTCAACTAGGTCACCCCCATCTTGGGGAGGAGCTTGGGAAGGTGAAGCAACTTCCGCTAATAACACAATGACATTTACGGGCAAAGCTGGCTTCCTCCCCACAGATCGCTGGGTCTCTAGAACCTACTTCCTTTGGCTCAAGTTCTGAGGCCTGAACTGTCTGCCCCCACTCTCTCTTCTGTTCTTCTTCTTTCTTGTCCCATCCTTCCCAGAATTTCCTCCCCTGCTGGCCTTGTTTTCAGTCTTTAGTGCTAAATGCTTCCAGTTTGAAGTGTTCCATATAGTGCCTGGAGCTTGAAGAGAAAAGTTACCATGAAAATCTTAATAAACAAATAAATAATTCATACTAGGTATTGGTCTGTTCTCTGCACCACTGGGTTTCAAATATTTCTTAGAAACCGACTCTCACCCCTAAAGTCAAACAAATGAAATCCATGATACAGACGTGCAAGAGTTGAAGTTGGAGTTTGGTCCAGAGTCCCAGAGGCTCACCCACTCCCTGCTGCTGCCAGAAGGGCTGCCATAGGGCACCTTCACCCATTGTTAGGATCTTATGAGGGGTAGATGGAAAATTTCCTCACCACAGGACATGAGGTTGTCTTGCCTGTTCGTGATGGACAGCACAAAGGATACAATTTCACTAGCCTACACATCCTCAGTCCCCAAAAAACAAGAGAAGGCGTTTGTTGTAAAACAAGCACACCACTGTGAAAAGAGTATGCGTTGCAATTAGGTTGTAAGAAAAATAAAGAACTGTGGCAGGTGAGACCTACTCAATCCACTCAATCCTGAGAAGGCACTCAAGTCTCCCAAGATTATCAAAAAAATCTCTCGGACTTTCCTGACAGTCCAACAGTTAGGACTCCGTGCGCCGAGCACGGGGGGCACAGATCCGATCCTTGGTCAGGGAACCAGGATCCCGCATTCTACATGCCATGGCCAAAACGAGAAAAAAAATCTCTTTCCTCCCAGGATTTCCTCCTCTTCTTCATACGTGCATACATGCCTGGGAGTCTGTTATCTCCCCTGAAGACTCAGGAACCCCGCACACTCTTTCCATTCAGGAGGAAGGCATGTGAAAGTGAAAGTCACTCAGTCGTGTCCGACTCTTTGTGAACCCAGGCCAGAATCCTGGAGTGGGTAGCCTTTCCCTTCTCTAGGGGATCCTCCCAACCCGGGGATTGAAGCCAGGTGTCCCACATTGCAGGCGGGTTCTTTACCAGCTGAGCCACAGGGGAAATCATAATGGAGAACAATTCAAAGCAAGGAAGTCAGTATGGTCACACTTCCTACCTGGAAGCATCCACAGGCTTTTGGCAATCAAGAGAGGCTGCCTCTTCCTGGTAGTCATTTCTACCCAAAAGAAACAAAAAAAAAACTACAAACCACCCTCAGGTAGATTCCTTCATTTATGTGGCTGTCAATGACAAGCGTCCCTATCAAACTAGGTATGCAGTTACAACTACTGGTTCAGTGGCTAAATTTGCCAGAAATAAACACTGATTATTTTAAGTGATTTCCCTAACACAGAGGAAGTCAAGATTACAAAGAATTTTTGTTTCTTTGCTTGTCTGCTTAATTATTTCTTTACCCACTATATGCTTCCAAATCACTGTCTCCTTTATTCTGCTCCAAAGGAAGCCTGGCTTGCTTAAGGACTAGATCTGAACATCTCTAAGGCTGTCAAGGAAAGGAGGCAGAGATAGAAAAATAAAATCTCTTCAGATCTGTATTTGGGGCTACTTGTCAAAACACAAGCAGGGAAATCCTCCTCATTCCATCTTTCCTTCATTTCACCCTCTGATCTCCACTAGGCAGATGCCGTGTTCCCCATTTACAGATGAGACAGCTGAGGCTGAGAAAGGCTGTGACTTGCTCAAGGGCATACAGTCTGTTTGTCCTTGACCTTGGATCCAGGAATTCTACTTCTAAACACAGTGCTTTACCCATTACAAAACTTCTGCCTCAAAATTCCAGGTGCCAATTGTTAAACTGTACTGAAATGTGCCAGAAACCACTGTAAAACATTTAATTCAGCAAGTCTGGTCATGATGGTGGTGTCACGTCTCCCCAGTAGTATCTTACCAGCACCTTCAGTTTCTCTGCTGACAAATCCGCACAGTCACTGGGAGTGAGGAAGATACTGGTGTGTATGTGTTGGCAAGAATAATGAATGGACCATGAACAGTTTTCAAAGGGCCACTTATTTTGTCCTTAATATTTCAAACCCAAGTCCTTCTGCCATGGTTTTTCTTCCACCTCTTGCTCCAGATTCTTTTCAATCGCCCCCTTCAAACTGCTTTAACCCCTCCCCCGCCCTTCTCCTCTGCCTTAAAATCAAGCAGCCATGGAGTTTGTTCAGATTCCCTATTCATCAAGGAAATGAATTCCATATGCATAATTCATTTCTTTTGTGAACTTTCTTCCCCTGCAGGGAGTTAACGCTCCCCAGTGCACTAGGGACAGAGACAGTGACAGAAGGACAAGAGAGCAAGGGGGCAAAAATGCCTTTCCCCGCATAACCGGGACAGATAGGGGCCAAGAGGTCTGGCTTCTGCTGGCTGACACCTTGAGTTCCACAATTCTATCTTGCCCAGAGGAGGGGGCACCCTGCACCGGTTATTAGGGGACAATAGGCTTCAAGGGCGAGTAGTCCACGGAGCCCGGAGGCCTTTCGAGGCTGGAGGCCTTCTTTCCAACCCCAGTGCCTGACTCAGGGGTAGAAAGAAATCGATAGCATCCTCCCACTCCGTTAGGGCTCTGCTCATATGAAAACCCCAAACTAAACAAAGAGATAGACACTGTGCCCAGTGCGCCATGTTTAACAGCTGTTGCATTTGGAGAAAAAGCAGTCCCTAGTCCAAAGTCAGATTTGAAAAACGGCTTTATTAAGAGAAAGATTTACTGTATGTGAACTCCAAGCCTAGAAAGTGGAGGAGGAGCAGCTGAGAAAGACAGATCTGCCAGACGGGGAGCCCAACTGACTCCACTGGCTGATGTTACCTTTTGGCAACATCCACTGACCTACACGACATCCTGGAAGCTCCAGGCCTTTGGTTTTTAACTCTTTAATAACAGCCGAGAGTCCCCTAAGTTCAGAGCTGGCTTGATAAATGGCAGAGCAGATCTCAAAGCCAAGATGGAGCTTTTACTCTAGCACAATTTATTTCAGGGAATAATGTTACTGAGCATCTTATTTTAAAATTCTTTTTTTTTTTTTTTTTTTCAAAAATCTATCTTTCTTTTCTCTTTTTTTTGCTTCTGCTTTCCTCCATCTGTGTGTGTGTGTGTGTGTGTGTAAAGGTGGCGGGGTAGCTGATAATTCATTGTTAGATTTGGGGATTCTTTTACCTAATTTCCAGGACCACCTATAGTTCAGGATTAGCATCCTGGGAAGGAAGATGGGCTGC
Source organism: Budorcas taxicolor (assembly GCF_023091745.1). Classification (NCBI taxonomy): domain Eukaryota; kingdom Metazoa; phylum Chordata; class Mammalia; order Artiodactyla; family Bovidae; genus Budorcas; species Budorcas taxicolor. Next base: position 4,805,622 of record NC_068912.1, read on the forward strand.
TACCTTAACTGTCTAGGATCAGCACCATTTTGTACACAGCTCCTAGAGGAGACTGGCCTGACGATGCCATTTACTGAGTAATAATGAAACTTGACTGTTATTTCCTTTTTCCCTCTGTGTGGTCTGATATGGGCTGGACAGGATAAAGCCAGGAGGAGACAGAAGTGGATTTACCAAGAAATTTTACTGTGATTCTTGTCAAGTTTGTAAAGACAGATACAAACCTCCATGGTGTTTATCCAAAGTATGAAAACCAGAAAGCAGCTGACCAGCTTTATTCCACCATCAACTAAAAGCTCAGTGACAAATTAAGCCCTCTACATGAAAGCTAGGGGTAGCAACAGTAGACAGGTGCATTATTAATCAAAATGTCCAGTGTTTGGGGCACTAGACTGAGGATCCTAGCCCTGGCCTCAGAGAGCTTACGGTCTATTTAGGAAAGAAAGAACTATAAAGAGAATAATAAAGATACAGCGAACTCAAAGAATATGTAAATATATAAGTGAGCCAAGCTACCCACAAGAGTTAGCAAGGATTCCCAGACACACCCTGCATAAGAGTCATCAGATCACAGAGGTAAGGGCTTCGGAGTTGGATGGACATGTGTTCGAATCCCAAACATCTCACTTACTAGCTATGTGATTTGGACATGAATTTAATCTCTCAAACCTCCTCTGTAAAATAAATGTTATAATTTCACTTCTTCAAGGGTGTTTATAAGCAATGAATTAGATTAAGCTACTTAAACTAATTTGGTAGAAAAAAGGTATTAGCCCATTTTTAATCACTGGAAAGAAGCGCAGTGATATGAACTAACCTGGTGACAGATACATTGCTGTGGTACAAGGTGGGAGGTCGCATGCCGGAACTTCAAACAAAAATGCTTCCTCATCTGCACTATGGATTAGCTAGAAGGTGCGACAAACAGAAGAAAAGAAAATGTCCCCTTCGCCACAACCCGCACTTTTCCCTCGATTTCGGAGCGTGCATCTCCGAATCTTGCTCTTCATTTCTGCTAAGCGGCCCCTCCACCAATACTCTGTCTTCAACCACAAGACCACGCCAGCGCTGCTCGTCTCCACTAAATCTGGACTGTAAGTGGCATCGCCCTGTCACAAGGGTAGGGAGAGCGTCTGCAACGCCCCATTTAACTGCTCTGGGCTTCTATCTCTGGGCTTCATTAGCATATTTCAGCAGTGCCTTGATGGATGAAGATAGATGGGCGAACATCATCCTTGGTGAAATCACTGTTTCATCAAGGTTAAACCAGCCTCAAGCTTCGCCACCTCCCTTTGTTTGGCTAAGTCTCTAATAACAAAATTAACGGCAGAATTAATGCCCAGGAGGCTCCCAGTGAAACATACTGATGCCCCTAGAATGAAGCTTTAGCCTGGACCTCCCAGTTTATAATCCATCAATCAGTTGCTTCCATACTTTATCTTAAAATAGAACATCACCTCCGTCACAGCAGAAGCCCGCCTCTCTATCCCTTTCTTTCATCTGAAACAGCTGGGCTGGGTAAAAGAACAAGAGGTAGCTGGGTGCCTCCAAATCATCACAGTGACACCTGTCAAAGCAAAGGACAGACATCCAGTATTCTGTCCTTTCTCCATGACTAGACTATGAGCTCCTTGAGGGCAGATAGTTTTTGTTATATTGCTTCCTTTCAACATCTCATGATGTGTATTGCTTTCTAAGGCAAGCAGCTCATGTTCACTGCGTCCTTGCTGAGAATGAAGACCTGTGTTATCTGTGATAAAAAACACCTACTCAAATTCGTAAATCTGAATACCTCCTCGCTATAAAGACTTCACAAGACAAGGTTATACTGCAATGTTAATCCTCAGGACTGTAGCAACTCCCCCATGTTTAGAGTTTCAACATCACTTCCACGGGATTTCACCCCCTAATCAACCACTGGGACACACTTGGGTGGTAATTCTCCAGATGAAAACAGATCGATGCCCTGCATGTCCTAACCAGGACCAAGTTGAGGAATGATACAGAAGAGAGCCAGGTGAAACGTCTGAAGTCTGTTTTTAGTTCCCTTTCTTATTAAGAGTCACACCCCCTTGGCAGGGCTTCCCTGGCGGTAAAGAATCTGCCTGCAATGTGGGAGACCTGGGTTCAGTGCCTGGGTTGGGAAGATTCACTGGAGAAGGGAGCAGCTACCCACTGTAGTATTCTGGCCTGGAGAATCCCATGGACTGTATGGTCCATGGGGTCGCACAGAGTCGGACACGAGCGAGTGGCTTTCACTTTCACTTCCCCCTTGGCAAGACACTTCCACGCACTGGGACTCAGTCTCCACAAGACAGGATAAGCCTGTACTAAGTCCCTTCAGTTCTGAAATGGGGTTACTACCAACTTCTCATGTATACTTTCGCAGGAAGATGATGACAGAAATGCAGAAATACACCTGAGTTCCGAAAAATAGGCATGAGAGTAATGAACAGTATTAGAGACAGGACTTACGGTAAGAAAATAGAATATCGTGAACGTAAACATTCAATTTTCTAACAAAGGGAGACAGAGGAAGAGAGGGAGAAAATGGGGGAGGGTACACGAGGGAGACGAGAGACATCCAAAAGAGCAGCCTCCGTGTTATAGAACTAATCAAGGTTACCATATCTCAGTGGACCTCAGGTTTCCAGGAGTATTCATGAAAATCAAAGGCCTAAAATCCATCAAGTGTTCTAACTTCCTTAAAGGAAGGGTCCTAGCTGAATACCAGAAGTCACTATGACCACGCAAAACCAAACACAATACGTGCCATTTGTTGTGGGAAGGATGCACAACACAGGCCGGCGCCACCGGAGAGGGCCGAAACTCAGCAGACAATAAAATCTCCTTCCTCACCCTCTTCTCTGATGTAGAGTAAGAGCTGAAATGGTTAAAATGCACAGAAAGAAAGAAGACCCAAGACCTGGAAGCAGTTCTTCATACCTCCCTGAGAAACAGCTGAGGGGACAGCCCTGAGACAGGCTGGGGCCCAGGCTGCCCCAGAAGCTGCCTTTGGTGGTAACCAAGAGCTCTGCTAGACTCGCACGCAGAGAACCACGTGAAGCCAGGGCACAAGAAGACAGGTCATTTCCACATGCAGCCCTACAGGAGGGCAGCTGGGGAAGCACTCCTGGCCAAGAAAAGGCCGAAACTGCTTTACTGGTCTAGATCAGGTCACTGGGTGTCCCCATGGCCTGAGCAAGTCTTCTGGGTAACATAGCAGGAGCTGCTGCACCCCGTTAACAGCGAACTGCAGGGGCAATGATCCCACCCACGTCTCTCCTCTCCTCTATTCTCTCGCCTTCCTCCCTGCCCCCAACCCCAAAGAAAAACACTCAGATGAGTATCATGAGTCAGCTGTGGCCCAGGGCCATGAAATGTGACTGTCAGAGGCAGCTCAGGACGCAGCGCAAAGAACAGGTGGCATGGAATTCTAGAACCACACTGCTATCCACCTTCTGCTCACAGTCCACCAGTGGCTGCTCCAAGGGAAAATTTTTGAGAGGCAATCTCTCCGTGCACAGAAATGGCTGAGGATGCCTGTATCACGAAGAGGTTCTAAATGCCAGAGCCAAAAGGGTTCTGAGAGACCAAGCCCCACCTTTGACAAAGAAGTGAAGCTATTAACAGTTGTCAGGGACTTCCCCGGTGGCCTAGTGTTTAAAAATCTGCCTTGAAACGCATGGGATTTGGGGTCAATCCCTGGTCAGGAAACTAAGATCACACATGCTGCAGGGCAACTAACCTGCGTGCCACTAGGGAGAAACAACTTAGGCCTGATGCTACCAAATAAATAAACACTTAAAAAACAAACAAACAAAAAAACAGTGGTCAATCCAGAACACTGTGCCTGTGTTTGCTTTAAGACACAAGGAACCAGTGAAGAAGAAGTACAAACTGTCCCTCGTGGTGGTATGATGCAACATTCCACAGACATCCAGGCAGCCCTGGGATCCACATTTCCAAGGACCTGTGGAGGACATGGAACCATCCCGAACGGAGCACTTGCACAGCAGTCCAAGCGGTAATTACCAACGCTGGACTTATCTGACTCCGATCACCATCCTTGCTTGGGAAACTGAGAATGAGAGTCTTCAGCAGGACTTCCATGAAAGGAAAGGTGAGAAGCTGAAGCTTCCTCACGGGAACCCCTTTGCCCCTCTGAAGACTAGCGGACACACAAATAAATCTAAACACAACAGAGAAGACACAGGCCCGACTCCAACCCAGCTCAGCTAGGCTTTCAAAAGCCATGCTGTGGTCCATCCAGAGGGTGTGCTGACCTGGCAATCCTGAAATCTAAAATCCAAGTGTTGGCAGCTCCTAGCCCCTCTGACTTATGGGACTTCCTGCGCTACCCTATCCCCTCTGACTCTGCCAGGGGCTTCACTTATTCCATCAGGCCCTGGGATTTGGATCCTGTCTTGGAATCAGTGGTCTCTAGAATCCCAAACAGATAATCTCACTGTTCTGTATGGCTGTCTCATCATCGCTGAAATGGGAGCCAACCATCCTCACTAACCCTGTAAGGATTATCTAAGAAATTACCAAAAATTCCTAAGTGCCCTCCAGGCTCCCTAGGAACCAAGTCAAGCCTCAAAAGAGGAGGGGTCTCTCATCCTCTCTAACCTCAACAGAGGGAAATAGCAGCTCTTCATTCAGAAGGCTAAGACTGGGGAGAAAAATCAACAAGTTTGTGCTAAGCAGGCAGGCTACAGGGCTTCCCTTGACCTTCTCACTTCCTGCTCTGGAGCCACGAGGAGGAGGTTGACAGCACGAAGCCCTTTATTCGTGCCACAGGTCAGATGGGCCAACACACTTGTGCGTTTTTGAACCTTCAAAGTCACCCTAAGAGGCAGATATCGACATTATCCTTTCCAGACAGAAACATAAAGATTCAGGCGGGACAAGTGGCTGCATAAAGCCACACCGCTGGCAGGTAGTGACATTAAGGACTGAACCAGGGTCCTCTGATGCCAAGCCTGCACTTGGCTGCCACTCAACTCCTGTGGCAGGAGCTGGACTGGCAGGACCGACTCACACCAGGCGGGGTAGGGGATGGTGTGCGCACACTCTTTCTCTTGCTGCCAGATAATACTTTCCTTCAGAATTCAGCTCCAAACACTCCCAGTGCTCCATACACACAACTCTGACCCAGGAGGCCTCAGGCAAGAAGCCCCTTCAGCATCGACCCTGCGCAGGTGACCTCACTGAGGAGCGCCGTGCGCGAGGTGCCGGTCAGAGCTGGGAGAAAGGGCAAGTCAGCAGGGCCAAAGCTCGCCTGCCTTTCTCTCTCCCGACCGCTTTGTTCCTCAGACCCCAAAGAACAATAGGTGGTCACGCTCTGCTCCTCTTGTCTTTCTTTCACATGGGCTCTGACTGTGTGTGTATGTCTATATCAGAAAATTGACTGTTTTATATTATATTCACACATGCTCTCCAGAGTAAAGGCCCCACGAGACTCAGAACAGGCAGCACCAGGGAAGGCCAGTACCTTCCTGGAACCCCTCTTCTGGCTCAGCCATCAACCCATAGGTCCAGCTGTACACAGGATCTCCAAAGGGGAAACTGAGGAATACTGCACAAAAATCAATGCTTAGCCTGAGAGAGTTTGGAAAGTAACCACTTTAAAGCACATATCTGTATATTTATCCACCCTCATTCACTATGTTTTCCTACATCTGACTGTGGCCAGGGCAAAGTGCGACCCGTGGAAGCCATCTCTAATTTCCAGGCGCAGAAACCTGCGCAAGTGACCACGCTGTTGCCGCTGTTGCTAGGCAGCACGGTTATGTCCATTCCCTGCTGCTTGGCAACCAGCATTTCCCATGACATACACACACAGTCATCGCAGTGGCACAAGTGCCTTGAACTGTTGTCTTACAGCTTTCAGAGAAAAGGACTGAAATTCAAGGACCTTAGAATCCTGAATGGGTCCCCTGTAACATTCCACAGATATCCAGGTATCCACAAGATACCCTTAGAGCAAGATGGCCCCATTCAATCAAAATGCGTCCCTTTAGTGACTCATGAATTTGTGCCTGATGGCTGCACAGATCTTATACTGAATGCAGTGACATGCCAGAGAGATGGGAAAGGAGCTTGAGTCAGCAGGCTCACACTTTTGGAGAAGAAAAGTCTGAGCTCTATGCTCCATACCTCCAAAAACTCACTGGTAGAATAAAGATCTTTTCCCAGGATCGCCTGTGTAGAGGACTGGGATAAAGTAAAAGAGCCAAATACCTTAAATGGCGATGTTTCTCTCTGTGATCCCTGCCCAATGCCAGGGGAACTTGGCAAGCCTGTGCTAACTGAGGGCAAAATTGTCCGACAGTCATCCTAACCTCATTGGTCACAATCTGTCAGCTCCCCAACAGCAAAGCCAAAATCATGAACTTATTGTTCAAGTCAAAGAGCTGCCTACCGTATAACAGGGCGCCCTTAGCCCACTTCCTGTCTTTGGGTGATAAAGAAACAGATGCCCCAAATCCCACTGGAAGTTAGTGTCCCAGCATGCACTTGAACTCAGCAGCCCTCGGCTCCAGCCAACTGTCGCAGCCACTATCGTCCCAGCTTCATTGTTTTCAAGCTAGACTCACACAAGAATCACGCTCGTGTATATTTTTCTTTCAGTTTTATTTCCACTCAACTTTTAAATGTGTTAACTTTTCTAACAGCCTCTTTGAGAAGAACGAAAACAAGTTCTGCTATGCCCACCAGGCAATCCATCTCTTAATACCATCGGGGGCATATGTATTCCCTTCTAAATCTGTTTCCAGGATTTTAGAAAATTCTCCAAGCATCATTCTGATTCTACTCCAAATTCAGTGAGATCATCCAAAGTGATAACCCTATTGGTATTTCATCATCATCTCAGTCCCTGCTAGAGAATTTTTCCCATCATTCAAATTAACAAGGTCCATTTCCCAAGTTCAAGATACTGAGTACTCCTGTGGGTGGAGTTTTGTTTCTCAAATTGAGCTACAGTTCTCTATGTGCGAAGTTACACTAAGCGTCATTTACTTTATCGCTATGTAATAAGAAACCAAAATGAAAGTGCTAAGCTCTCCTCCTAACACATCCTACATTTCAGCAGCCACACTCAAATACACACAAACCACACATTTCCAACTCAGCCCCTGGTTTCTCTGCATTTGTGACCACAAAAGGAACCTTACCACAGTTTAGAATCAATGGCTTGGCAGAAAACACTTGTGCCTTCTAAGCGGCCCAGGATCTAGTGTTAGAGCCAATGTGAGAAGAAAGCCACAGTCCTTCCTGGACGTCTGACAAAGCCATGGTGTCCACAAAGAAAGTAACCAGGGTGAAAGGACCCAACCAGATGGGAGGATTTCTGTTCTCTTCTTGACAGCCAGCAAACAGGTGACTCAATAGCTAGAGCTAAGTGTGGCCTTAAAACATTCTAGTCTGACCACAAAATCATGGTGGAACCCTGGATCACCAAATAAAAGAGGTCCTCAACACTACAGCACTCGTGAAAGGAAGAGGAGAGAGGATGAAAATAAAAACCCGATTTCATAAATGAGGTGGAAAGGAATTCTACAAGGGAACTATAAACGTAAGATCCCACACACCAGCTCGAAACAAGCTGGCCTCATCCCTGGTGTTCCAAGCTGAAATGAGATGTTTCCAAGATGGTCACAAAGAAAGGCAAGCAGTCACTCAGATCCACTCCTTCAGCCACCCTTGCAACTACCTTTTCTTAGTTAGCTCAACCAATTTTGTTTGCTCTTTTTTCCCCCGTCTCTATAGGCCTGTGTTTCAGTAAAAATAAAATATAACTGTAACTGAGATCAAAAGGAAAAAGAGATTAAAAAAAAAAAAAAAAAAGATGTTAGGGGCTAAGACTGAAGCCTGGGAGGGGGTGCCCAGTGACTCCAGGCCACCAGATTTGTCAGAGCCCATTAACCCGGGCACGGAAAGGAGCTCACAGCTCCCACTGTTGGCTGATCAAAGTCCAATCAGAAAGTAAGGGAGGAACCCAGCCAGCCTCATGTGACCCAGTGCAGGAAGCCAAGTCTGAAAAGAATAAGCTGTGCTTGTGAATAAGGTGCACCCAGACATCTTTACTGAGCATGTTAGAGAGAAAGGGGGGCGGGGAGAGAGAGAGAAGGAGCCTATTTGAAGCAGCATCCTAACGAACCTTAATAAGTTAATGCAGAAATCCTCCCAAGGAGTCTGGCTATAGGAGACACTGGTCTCGCCTGAATCAAAATCTGTTATGTTGTAATATAATAGATGTAAATTAAAACAGAAAATCTATCATGCCCCTAATGTACCCTGATAGCTGAGTGTGTGGATCCGTCCGAGGAGCGGCACCAGGAGGAAGGGTGATGTATGGAGCAGCTGGATGGAGGGTGAAAAGCGTGGCGAGCCGCGCGGAAGGACGGTGCAGCCCGCTCGCGCGCCTCAGACCCAAGGGCAAGAGACGAATAAATGTTGATTAGTGTTGATTTTGTCCGACAAACGCCTGTCGAGTGACAGTTGGGCTAAGCTGCACTGAAAGAGAACCATTAATCTTGGTCTGGTTTAAGTAGAGTATATTAATTTGTGTCATTTTTACTAAGTCGTACGGAGAAAGGCCTCTTGCTGCTTTGCATATGACTGCTTTGGTGGTTCAGCCCAGTTCCCCTCCACACACTCCCCCCTTCCCCCACATCTCCACCCCCCCCCCCAGCACTTTTTAAAACAGATACCGGGATGGCAGCGGTGGCAGCAGCAAATTCAAATGACACAGCAGGGGAGCAGGGGACTGAGAGCTCCTCTCTTGGATTAAGAAAATAAACTCCCAGGGTGTTGGCATAGCAACAGCATTTCAGATGAACTGCTATATATTCAGTGATTAATAAATTAACATTTTTTACAGTTGTTCCTCCTTTCCTCCCCACCCCCACCCTCTCTCTCACTCCCCCTTCCCCCCCCACACGCTCCCACCTTCTCTAAGATGCATCTCTGCCTCCTCGAAGGGGAAAGAAAGGAGGCTCAGCATATTTGCAGCCCCTGAGCTAACTCCTGTTCAGAGTTGCCATCTCTAAAGACAGATACCGCAGCGTCTTGTCACTTATGAGGCCGTGAGGAGGCTGGGGGGCCAGGCGACAGACCCAGGCAGAACAACGTTCAACAAGGTGCATGGAGCACACTCAGTGTTTGGGCCTTTCCAAGACCAGACCGGCTAGGAAACAACTAACAGGTTTTGTTCTCCCCAAAAACACATACCTGGAAAAGGACCCTAAACAATATCCAACAGAGTCCTGACCTTCCACTCTAGTGCTGCATGAAAAGGAAGTTTGTGCCCCTGGGATGGCGGTAGTTACGTTAGTAGGAAGCTGACACATCCCTTTTGGAGTGGACAGTCATCCAACAGACACTACAACGAACGTGGGCAATTTGTGTTCCAGAAACAGAACCCGATGGGCATCGTGAGAGGAAGGGAAGGACAAACAGACGCGAAGCGCCGTCAAGTTCAAAAAGCACTCTCTCTTCGAATCCTTTATAAAATGCCACTATGTTTAAGGCATCACAAAGGGAGAGAGGAAATGGTAAATTTTATTTCTTTACAGCTCTCACCTGCACCAGTGCCTTAGTATAATAATCAGTCCAAGGGATACCCCAGCAGGTGTGGAACCAGGCCAGGTCTTGCTGCAAACCAACCGCACCGACCTCAGCCTCTTGGGTGACACGTGGCCACAACATCCCTGATGGAGCCTTTGGTCGAATCGCCCTGAAATCTACAACGATAGGTTCTAAGAAAGCAGAAGGAATATTCAGTGAGCAACTTAGAAGCTGTCTCCAAAGCACAAGAAAGAACAGACGTATTGTGTACGGGTCCAGAAGACAAAGCTGGCACAGGTCGTGGTGAGCCGGCTCTCAAAGGCTACAGAGAGCTGGGTAACTGTTATCCAGGACGGTTACAAACGTGTTCCTTCCTCGGTTAAATGGGAGATTAAATGATATAACCTTCTAGGTAGCTCGAGGCCAGTGCTGGAGATGATGAAAATAAATACAATCGTACGAGGCTTAACACGAACCAGGTGCTGTTTCAATGGCTTTAAGAATATTAACCATGAGAACGATATCTATGAAAGAGATACCACTGTTATCCTTCCTATCAAATAGATACTGAAGCAAAGAGAGGTTAAGTAATATGTCCAAGTCACCTAGCACATAAATGGCAGAGCTGGGGTTCAAACCCTAGCCGTCAAGAGTCCAGAGCCAGGCTCTTATCTAGCACATGATCACGTCCTCCACCAATTCCATTCAAATTCTACCAGATATAAGACACAGTCCATGTTGGGACCCTTGAATAAGAGCAAAATGGGCCTGGCAATGAAAATATTAATAATAGAAGATGATGTGATAATTAATAACATAAAAAAAGGAAAGGAGATGACTGAGAAAACCAATAAAAAGTCATTCAGCACCATTCATTTGAGGACATTCCACACAGAGGGTGTGGTACAGTGGATATGCACTCAGGAAAACTGGTTCGGAGTCTAGCTACACCACTATGTGTATGAACTCAAGCGGGTTAATATCCACCCTGGGCTTTCTTCTCTGTAAAACAAAGTGGTTGGGCATTTCTAAGGTTTCTTCTAGATCTGTATGAGCAGGTTGAAGGTCCAAACACCATAAAATCAATATCCCACTTTTTCGGTTATTCTCAGTCACCCAAATAACACCGTTCTGTGCTTCCATTTCTCCCCTTCCATAACCGTCGTGCTTGTGGAGAGCAGCGGTGAGTCCAGGTTGCTTGTTGTCTACACCATACCCACCATACGGATCTAATGCATCCAGGCCACAGATTCTCCCCAGTCTCTTCATCATCAGAAAGGTCTTGCTGCAAGTGGGCTGTGGTAGTTGATATAAAGCAATAAATTGAGAAAAAAGCTTAAACACAGGTCTGGAGCAGTGTCGAATACCTAGTGGGCATTCTGCCTATTCTACACTGACAGGATATCTCTAATTCCCGAAATTATTTATGGATTATGAAAACCTATAAATACACTCAAGGTCACAGAGTTTGGCTTTTCTCTCCCTCCCATGTTCAGCAGGAGAAAAGCTGTGCTACGAACGTCAGGACAGGTACCCCAGGTCTCACTGTTCTCACAGCCGAGCCTGACTTCTTCCCTACCTCCCTCTGCAATCAGGATATCTGAGCTTTTAATTCCTTGGGAGTAATGGGTAGCATCCCAGAGGGAAGAAAGAGCATAATGAAGGGGGTGAGGGCAGTGGGGGGCACTAAAGGATACCTCCCTTCTTTGTAACTTCAACTCTGGTTCTGCCGAGTCAATGAGGTGCTGCCAGGACCACTGATGCCGAGGCCACGGCAAGGTCCTATGGTTTCAGGGCAGAAGGGTATTAGGTCAGCCCCAAGTAATCACAGTGATAACCATATTAGTATTTGTCCAGAGAGAGGGGTAGTGTGAAGGGAATCCCATTAAATCCAAGAGGACTCAGATAAAATGATGCTAAGGGTCAGACTGAATCTCACAACAGCCTGTGATTTGTGGCTTATGCCACTTCCCTAATTTGCCTCTCTCCGGCTGATGGTCCATGAAGGTGAGGGGGTTATTGAGTGTTGCCCAGGCTCTGCTTATGAAACAAGCAAGTCACAGCACTGATCGCCTGGTTCCTGACTCTACTGCAGTCACACTGGCTTCCAAAATCCTGTTTTGAACTGCAAAAACAGTCAAATGTGGAATCAAATCTACTTCCAATTCCTTGATTTGTATTATTTCCCTTCATTGGCTATGAATACTGATTTATCTCAGTGATTTCATATGCATCTTAATCGCTTTTCTCTTGTGTGTTCAAAGTGTATCTGATGCAAGTGTCTGTCTACAAAGACAATATGTCCTGTTTATATATTATCTATTGTGGACTGTAAACAGTAATGGCAGAGTCTGTCTTTTCTCTATCACACTTGTAAATATGCCCAGAGGCTAAGCAGCTTCTCCAATAAGTAAAATAAATAATGAATTAAGTAAGTGGACTTGTCACTCTCTGTGTGGAATATTTATGCTTTGCCCCTTATCTCAGTAAAAGGGTCAGCACAGAGTGATAGCGTTTACTCTCCTTTTATTTAATTTTTTTTGTTCCCCTCCTCCGCCCCCATGCTTTTATTCCATGAATCTGAGAGCTATAGTTTCTAGCTTCTCTATATTGTTTACATCTAAAGACATTTAAGTTTGTTCATAAAGTACTCTGAAAACTGCAGGAAAAAAATTCTCTCTGCCACTAGGTTTATAAAACTACTTGCTTTATTTTAACCAGAACTTTCATCCAGCACTTAAGTCAGAGGGAGGCTTTTAAGAGTTATATTTTTTTAAAAGTGTGGTAACAGCTATATACATTAATCTGAAAGAAAAAGAATAAGCAACTCTGGGTTTAATATATTTGCTTCTTCCTTCTTTCCCTCCCCACCCCTCAATTTCTGTCAGATTCCTACATCTCCCGGATGGAGCCCACGTGCTGCTATTTCATAATCCACTCTGTCGGTGACATCAAACTACCTGGAAACCTGCTAGAGCAGACGAGGTGTCTTTATAGGAAGGTGAGACTCCCCAGCTTTTGTGTGATGATGCCAAATGCTTGCCATTCTTGTTTTACTACGAGTTGTGGAGGAAGGAATTCAGCACATGATAGAAGAAAAGGATCCAAAGACTGCAAGAGAGTAACTGCCAAGTATCTAATGGGACAGTGTGACCAAGAGGAACAGTTTTGTAGGTTTGTATCCGAGAAATCTCAGTTTTGTCACTTACTAGTCTTAGGAGATGAGACACTTTATTTATTCTCTCTGGGGCTCAGTTTCCTCATCTGTTAAACAGAAACAATAACCCTTTCAGGATCATTCAATGTGCTTTATACAGATAATTTCATTTCATCTGCTTTCTCTTTTCCCTGGTTTTCGGGAAACAGAAAAACGTTATCACATGGAACATTACAGTGTCACTTGATTGACAGATGGATCAATGGAAAATCACTAATTATCATGGGCGACCTATATATAAAAACTGCCTATTCAAATACATGAGCACCATGCCCACAGGTCAGGGCTTCCCTGGTGGCTCAGAGGACAAAGAATCTGTCTGCAATGCAGGAGACATGGGTTCAGTTCCTGGGTCAGGAAGATCCCCTGGAGAAGGGAATGGCAACCCACTCCAGTATTCTGGAGAACTCCATGGTCAGAGGAGCCTGGGCTATACGTCCATAGGATAGCAAAGACTGACACAACTGAGTCACTAACACACACACACACACGCCTATAGGTCAGAAAACCCAGAAGATCTAAAAGAGACCTTTCTCCTAAAATGCCCCTTACCCCAGGCCTATAAAATACCTCAAACTTAAGAAACTCAGAAAAGAAAAATATATTCAGGATCCTTCTTCACGTCATCCAAGAATGGATTCAACAAATCCTGCTTTCTTTGCCAAGACTCTGAGATCTGAAATCTTTTCCCTAATCAGAGTCACTGATGTCCAGAATCACCCCCACGCTGATCACAAGCACTAGCTTTCCTAAGGACTTCACAAAAGGACATCAGAACAAATTGCACATTGTTCTAGGGTTGTTTTATTCACCTTCCTGAGAAAGTGGGGGTTTTTTTGATAGCGTTTTTCATATCATCTGTGATTTTTGGCATACTCATTCACACTGTCTTTCAAAAAAGAAACAGTCAAAATATTGCCCATATAAAATATATAAATAGATGGAGTCATACATACAAGCATCCCAAATGTGGCTGAGATAACAGATTACAGGAACTACTACCTTCTATCAAGGAGTTGGCAAGCCAACCTTCTCACTGGGAAAAGAATTGAGAGATTTGGAGGCACAGCCTCACCACCTGTCTACTTCTGCCAAATGATCTCGCTACTACAGCTACCACCACATTTAACAGAAATGCTGAGGTGGCTTGATGGGAAACTTGGCCTGACAGTAAAACCTTCTGAATAATTTCTATTTTGAAGAATCAAGTAATCGTGGCAAAGATGAAGTCCAGCTGAGGACCAGGAGACAGAGGTGTTCATCCCAGTTGGGCAAGTTTCCTACATGCTGAGTGACCTCAACAAGCCACATGGCCCTTTGCACCTCAGTTTCCTATAAATGCAATGAGTGGGCTGGACTCAGTTCTATGACTCCTATCCGACACTAACAGCCCATGAGTCAAGGAATGGGAAAATCTGGTGGAAGTGGACAACCTTAAAAAGAAAGATGGAGGACCTAAAAATGCATGTAGTAACTTGCAGAAACGGTGCCTGGGAGGAACTCAGAAGACAACTTTGATAAGCAGAGGGCTCCTTTCCTCCTTCCGTCTGGCCTCAGTATTTCCTAAGTAGCCAGCCACTTAACACAGCTCCAAGTTTAACTCAAAACGTTCAATGTTAACTTTTGATTTTTGGAAAATGAGTGCCAGCTTCTTCATATTCCTTAGAGGACAAGTCCATGAAGACATGCAGAATGATTAATATAGGAACAGCCACAGCAGTCAAATAAGCAAAGCTACAGATACTAAAGAGAAAAAAAGTGACACCGATGACCAGGCTAAGGGCCCCAGCCCTGGCCCCGGCAGCATGTTGGAGGTCAACCCAAACAAGCAATGACTTCAAGAAGCTTGCAGGAGCATTGTCAGTCTGCTCCACCCCAAGCCATGATGGAACGGTTGCCATGGCAACAAAGGTACTTGAGAGGGACATGAGCAAAGGGAGGCTTAAAAAGAAAAAGACAATATGTGGCCTAAACAAAAATATGTGACGGTGTAAGGGGTGCTGTAAAGCCTTTATTGCCACTTGTTAAGGAAGACCTGTATAGCTCACTCGTGAGTAATAAGGCGGTCAACCCAAACTAAGGCTATAAAAATTTTATAGCACCCCACATATCATATAGCTTTAGATAGATAGAAAAACACAGTGATACATATATAAAGGATTTCTGCAGATACACTCACAAACACACAAGCAAATGTTGCTCTGATTCTGGAAATGCCATCTTCTAATAGAGTCGTTAAATTTACCAATATCCTTAATTTATCAGCTATCAAATTCCACATCCCACCAATTCAGTTCTTAAAAGGTTCAGAAAGCTCAGCTGCAATGAAAAGGAACAGTGATGGTTTCACAGGGAGTAAGACCAACCAGGTGCATAAAGCTAGGAATCTCAGTTCTAGTGGTGACTCCACACTAATTTATTATTTCACAGCTGGATTAACCATTTTCCTACTGCCATCAGGGACTGTCAAAGTGACTGTTCGGGACTTGAAGAGCAAGAACCATTGCGGCTCAGTGCAGAAGATAGACCACTATGCTCTGAGTCTATGTCCGTCACATTACCCGCAGAAATATGCTCCCGAAGCACAGGCCATAAATAGATTCAGAGTCTTATTAGAAGACTATAGGACTAAAAGACTTGGCCATTTAAAGCAAACCTGTAGTCAATAATTTTAGAGACGCCTTTAAAAAATATTTTTTAAAGTATATGACTCCTTTCATTTCTTTTCTCCCAAATTTAGTTTTCTATGAATTTTTTTTCAAGGTGAGGTGCACATAACCCTGAGGATTTCCACTGCGCACTGTGTTAAGAACAGACATCCCCAAAAGCAATTAAGGTACTACTTCTCAGTCACCTGAAACTAAAACAAGGACAGAAAGATGCCTTCTTGGAGCCCATGCTCCATTTGCTGTGACTCCAGGCCACCAGTTTCAAATGCACGGCCCCAGCAGGAAGCCAGCTTGCTTAAACGCAGAGGCCACCTCTAAGTATTTTGCAGTGATACACGATTAAAAACAAGATCATATGGATGAAAGTTCGCCATGCTCACTGGAGAAAAAATATTATAAAGATGCAATGGATTGGTATTATTATCTCTGTGTTATGCTCAGTCGTGTCCAATTCTTTGTGACCCCACAGACTGCAGCCCATCAGGCTCCTCTCTCCATGGAATTTTCCAGGCAAGAATACTGAAGTGGGTTGCCATTTCCTACTCCAGGGATCTTCCTGACCCAGGGACCAAACTCACATTTCTTGCATCTCTTGCACTGGCAGGCGGACTCTTTATCACTGTACCACCTGGGAAGCCGTATTATTATTTCTACTGAGCCATTTCTGAAGCACAGACACGGATACTCGCCTGGCTACTACAGACAGACTAACACCCATCCCCTAACTAAAGGCCAAGTTCAGTCCTTTCAGTAGTTCAGGAATCACGAACAATCAAGCGGAGCACTCTCAAAATATCTTGTCCAGCACACTGGGCCATCCTTCAGGTAGAATAGTATTTCCTTTCTCTGCCATTCTGACTCTCCTGTCCTGTTACCAAGGGTCCATTCTCGAGTTCCATCTGGGTCACCATGTGGGCTCAGCACTGCCAAGGTAAGCCGTGCTCTCTGAAGCAGGAGGCAACTCTCGCCAAACTGAATACCCAGAGGCTGCAGGTGACACGATGATCAGGCCAAGCAACTACCAGCCACACGTGTGTCCCAACACAATCCAAAATCAAAAAGACGTTTATAATAATGGAAGTTCAACGGCTTCCATTTTGTGAAGTGTTAAATGTGCCAAGAGGCTGAGTTAAAGCTCAGGCTATGAAAGGAGACTATAAGTTATATCTCCTTAAAAAAAGAAAATTAGTAAATGGTTCATTTTACCTTAAGTGGGGGGAAAGGCATTTTCAATTAGGTGAGTGGAAGGACAAATGCTCCAAAGTGCATTCTGCTAAAGTTATAAGTGCTTTTGAAACCCCTCCTGTCAAAGCGTGAGTAACACAAGATTTAAGATGCCCAATTAATTTTTCCCAGCCACTAGCCAAAAGTAGATGCAGGAGGAGGTTAAAAGCTAAGTGTTTAATTAATATTAAATTTATAAGATTCTCTATCACTGAAAGCATTGTAAAATTGAAAAAGCAGTTAATTTTACGGTTGCTGTGTATTCCTCTGCTTTGATCTTTGATCTATGATATAAAATCACCAACTGTAAAGATTCCCCTGCTTTATTATACCTGTTTAATGGTGAGAAGGAAGAAAGAGAGGGGGAACCTACAGACATGAATGGGAGTGAGGTCCTGAAACTGGTTATTAGCGTTGATCAGAAAGAAACCTAGACATGGAATATATTCAGGAAATAGCCTTTGACCAAGCCACAGAGGGAGACAAGGCATACTCATCCCCCCCCATTTTTCACACCTCATTTTTCTAGAGTACTAAGACCAACACAGCAGCTGGCTATCCCTGACTTCAGACAAAACACTGAAGCAGAATTAGGGAAGAATTTTCTGAGAGTTGCCAAGGCTTAAACTGCTCATTGGAATCAACCACAACATTGCCTTTTCTACAGAGAGAAATTCTGAAATTAGAAAACTGTGCATCCGTCTTAAACAGCCTGTATAGAGATTTATTCCACCAAGGATTCCATCTACTCACCCACGTGGAGAAACCCAGGCCTGGACAAGGAACTCTCAGCCAGGGCAATGAGGCCTCTTTCATCAGAGGCATTTACCAAAGCCGTACTGGGCAAGGGGACAGGAATGCGAGGTGATGGAAGAGAAACCTGCTACCACAAAACCATCCTGAGCAAGTTTTCCCAGGGTTTCAAAACACCCAGTTTCTGCCAACCAAGACAGATATTTGGTGCCTTTATAAAAGACCAAGTTATGAATGCTTAAAGCTATAAAGGGGAGAGGGAGTATGTAGCCCTCAAAGAAACCAAACATTTGGCCTGCAAAAACACCCGATACTTGCCCTCAGCTCTTCCCTACTCAAAGTCAGCATGTGGGAGGGGGCAGTTGGAGGATGGGGGTGTCAGGGTCCAGGGAGAAACAGGACTGGGAGATGGAAGAAAAGAGAGCATTCCCTGCTCAACAAAACTTTGCATCCTAGCCCCCAAAGGAACAATGGGGGCACTTCCGACTCCTGGCCTTCTTCAATTCTGTTTCAAATCCAGAGACAAAGGCCTATTATGCAGAATAGATTTTTACAGAAAGGCAGAAGGCGGGTGAGGGGGAAACAGGATAATTCATGTGAGGTGTTTTTTCTTTCTTTTTTTTAATCCCATCAGGGATCTCATTATAATTTCATTATTAGCAGAAAAACCAAATAAGTGGCAAGAAAAAGAATCTCAGCTTAATATTAACACACACACACACACATACACTCACACACACAAAGATGAAAGATCTTCTGAGCTTCAAAGCGGCTGCTAATTTCCCAGCTTCAAACGACTCAGTGAGAAAGACACTGACAATGAATGTGCTTTTGCCACCGGCTCACTTATAAACTTTTTTTTCCCTTTCTGCCTCCCTCCTCAAAATTCGTCCTCATTTTTAACTGGAAGCAAACATCAGATGTAATAACAGAATTCTGAGTTCATGCATAATCTTCTTCTAGTGGTTTATCAATAAAAATATAGAGGAAATAGAAAAAGAGAAAGAACAGAATGATGCTCAGCTGAAACGCAGGGATGCTGAAGTGGTGGAATGCACAAGGCTGAACCTTACATACAGAAAGCAGGGACTATACTCAAGGCCTCAAAGCTGGGAATCCGTATCTCTGACGTCTCAATGCTGGCTACAGTCAAAGAGGGAGAGAAGACAGCACACAAGAGGAAAAAGAACACAAGTTTCTCAGAGCACCAAAACCACACAGCATTTTAGATTTTCTTTTTCCACGACAATTTGATTTTTTTTAATTGAAAAAAATTTTAGTTGATTTATCATGTTGTATTAGTTTCAGATATATAGCACAGTAATTCAATTACATATGCTTTTTTCAGATTCTTTTCCCTTATAGGTTATTACAAAATGTTGAGCACAGCTCCTTGTTCTATACAGTAGGTCCTTCCTGATTATCTGTTTTATACATAGTAACATGTATGCGTTAAGTCCAAACTCCTTGTTTCCCCCTTCCCCTTTCCCCTTTGGTAACCATATCTTTTCTATGTCTGTGGGTCTTTTTCTGTTTTGTAAAAAAGTTAATCTGTATCATTTTTTTTTAGATTCAGCATATAAATGACACCACATGGTATCTGTCTTCGTCTGGCTTACTTCACTTGGTCTGATAACCACAGTCTTTTTGACTCACTGAATTCAAAAGGGAATTCTAGGGAGGTCTTCTCAGCACAATTCTCAAAAGACAATCACTAACCACCATGTCCCTTAAAAGACAAGTTCTCTCACCAGCAAGCATTGATCACAAGCACAGGGATGGGCAGTGCCTAAATTTAGAAAACTAAATGTCTCCACGTCAAAAGGGCACTATCTATTAAGTGCAGCGATACATTTTTCCTTCTTTCTTTTCACAATCAATCCTTTAGGTAACAAAGGGTAAGCCAAAGGAAGACAACCTCAGATTTTAATATAAGCATCATTATGGGAAGCCATTCTGTCCCCGGGCCCATGTCCTAGAGCCAACAAAGAGGAAGGTTATACGATGAAGCTTGAGCCAGTGAGTAACATCTAACAGCGGTAGTGCTCAGTAAATGATAAAACCCAAACAAAGAAATCTATCCCCTTCCACATTCCTCAACAGTAATAGGGCATATTGCCTTTGGAAGAATGGCCAGTGAAAAACTACAAACCCACCTCATGGCCAATAACCTGAGAAAACACATTTCCAGAGTATAGACTTGGTGCCCAAAACACTAAGAAATTTTCGTTCTAGACCAAAAAATAAATGAAAACAAGTTTTTAGAACTGAGGTTCCCATAAGCTAGTGCCAAGTGTACCCTGCTGTGCTCAAGCAACTACGTGAGTCTCTGTTTTGGAAATACTGGGCTGGCCAAGAAGTTTGTTTGGATTCTTCTGTAAACAGTATCTTTTTTTTCTTTTCAGATTCTACATATAAGTTTTATCATATATTTATCTGTCTGACTTACTTCACTCGGTATAATAACCTCTAGATCCATCCATGTTGTTGTACATGGCAATATTTCTTTCTTTTTGATGACTGAGTAATATTCCATTGTTGGTATACATTCAATGAAGTGTGTGTGTGTGTGTGTGTGTGTGTGTGTGTGTGTGTGTGTGTGTGTTACCAAAAGGGAAAAAGGGTGAGGGAGTGATAAATTAGGAGGTTCGGATTAACATACACACATTACTATACATAAGCTAGATAACCATTAAGGACTTATTGTATAATATACTCAATATTTTGCAATAACCTCTAAGGGAAAGGAAGAGGTATGAACTGAACTGCTGTGCTATAGTGGCGCGAGTGGTAAAGAAACCGCTGCCAAAGCAGGAGATGCAGGAGATATGGTTTGATACGTGGGTCAGGAAGATCCTCTGGAGGAGGAAATGGGAACCAACTCCAGTACTCTTGCCTGGAGAATTCCACGGACAGAGAAGCCTGGTGGGCTACCGTCCATGGGGTCACAAAGAACTGGGCACAACTGGGCACACACACACCTGAAACTGATATTGTAAATCAACTACACTTCAAAAATGATTAAATGTATATACAGGAAAAAAAATCTATGTTGCAAGTTGTGGCAGAACATGTTCTGCAGGAAAATCACTCAGTTCTGACTGTGGGGACCTTTCTACCCTATGGAACCACTGCACATGTGCGCAGTCACGCCCAGCTCTTCGCAACTCCATGGGCTGCAGCCCGCCTGGCTTCTACTTCCCAATTTATAATAAGAGTCACTGGAGAAACAGACAACACTTAGGTAATTTTCACAAATACACTTTCTAGATAAAACAGTTGCCAAAAGTGAAGGCTATTTGCTGAAATTTTTATAAGCAGCTTTGCTTTCCTGAGGGCTCAGATGGTAAAGAATCTGCCTGCAATGCAGGCAAACCAGATTTGATCCCTGGGTTAGGAAGCTCCCCTGGAGAAGGGAATGGTGACCTACTCCAGTATTCTTGCCTGGAGAATCCCACGGACAGAGGAGCCTGGTGGGATAGTCCATGGGGCCACAAAGAGTCAGACACAACCGAGCTACTAACACTTGATGATAACAGGCTAGGCAACAGTTCCCAACCTTTGTGACTTTTTCATGCCAAAAAATTGTAAGGACCACTACAAGTCAGTCATTCTAATTTTAGCTTCAAAAGCTGGACAAAAGATGCACATGACGAAAAGCCAATAGGGACTGAAAAGCGCTTTCTTACATGAACATGTATTGTATTAACCCCAATAGCATCTCATACATCTGCATGTAAGCACATGACATTGTTCTGTTTATAGACAATGCCTGGTGTATGTAAGGATTTTCCAAACCTTTTCGAAAACTTCATGGCTTCCGCAGGGTCCATGGCCCAAAAAATGGGAATCACTGTACTAGAGGAGAGAAGATTCCAATTGAAGAAATTTATGCCTCGAACCAATTCTTTCATTGAGAGAAAATGACATTCAAACAGCTGAACGATTTTACACACACCTCCTCGTTTTACTCCTACCAACACCATCAAAATGTTGATAGACACAATACAGATAATTTCCCAGTTTATATAGTCTTGATTGCTAGTTTACAACACAATAAAATTTCTCTTTGGTGCAAGATCTGATCTTCTATCTACTGTATATACATTTCCTATTACAAATGCTAAGCAAGAGTATTGCAAAGAATAACATAATCAAAATAACATTTCTAACAAAGATTATGCGTATGATCAATAACCAGAGTAGCAACTGCTTAAGAAACATTAACAAAGAATTCTTTCTATCCAGTTAGCCCTAAGGTTTTCGGAAACCGTGGAAGGATGATAGGAAAGCAATAATCCATAAAAGACTGACCTCCCCATAAATGGACATAGGCATTCCCACCCCTAGGACACACCTCCTTCCCTCCACCTCCCTTTCCAATTCCCACTCATCCATTCTCAGCTCCTGTTTGTCTGAGGCCACATGCAACTGGATTTGTCAAGCCCCCTTTTAACAACTTGTTGTCACAGTCCATTACCAAATTGCATATAGTTATATATTCCACTAATTAGGCTTCTAAAATATCATTAACATGTCTCTTGATCATTAGCATAACGTATGAGGCGTCCTCGTTAGGCACGACTCGAGTTTGTTAGCGTGGTAATGAAAGGCACAAGGCAGCCTCAGCAAGAACCTAGACACACAGAAGCGGGGACTGTCCAGGCGCTGATGCCAAGCCACCAAGAGGAGGACGGAGACACGGACAAAGGCAAAGAGGGGGAGGCAGAGAAGCACACCCTCAAGAAAGCCTCAGAAACTCGATGGGTTTGGCATTTAGATGGCTGTTTGGCAAGAAGATGAGGTTTAATGCACCCTTCCCAGCTTGGAGGGAATTGAAAGCTGGCAAGGCTCTTAATCTGCCTGAGCAGAAGAAGCTTTTAAAATTTCCTAGACAGAAAGGAAACCAACTACAGAAATCGCCTTTCCTCTGACTTAACACAGGGGTGCACCTGCTTCCCCCATTCCTCTGCCACCTCCTCACCAGTCCTGGTTACTGCAAACTGCAGGCAGTCTATAAGAATGACCTGGGGGCGACATTTCTCTATTCCTCACCAGGCCCTTTATTAACACCCTGCTAGATGTCTCTATCTATCCGTACCCACTGCATTAGTGACAACCATCTTGTGTGTAATGGGGCAGGTCTTACCTCCGCAGATGACAGGCATGCTATGTGCAAAAGAGAGAAGAAGGAGAGTATTTAAAGCATGGTAACTGTGTCTGTAAGAGGAGGGTGTGTCAGCATGTGTGTGAGCCCACGCCGGCCATGTGCCAGACATGGACAGTCATCTCAGTCTGAGATGATGAAAATGTTTCTGAATGTTAGGACTCACAGGACAAAGACAGAATCAAGACCTTGGTTTAGGAAAGCGATAAGCATATGCTGGGTAGAGAATGAGAAGGAATTTGGAGAGAGGAGCTAAGAGCATGTGCAAACCAAGTGCCTAATTCGTCCTGAACAAAGAAAAGCTTGGTCCACACGAGTACACTGTGGTCACAGGCCGAGGGCAGAGGAGGACAACTTCAGAAACAACCGAGCGACTCTCACTCCTCTGCTCACGACTATATGGAAAAACCAGTCAGGATCTTGGGAAGTTGAAGTCCCATCCATGTCCAGTACAGAAGACTCTCTGGGCTAGTATCTCCAAGTCTGAGATTTCATACAGATAAACTGAAACTCCCCAAAGCACTGGCAGTTCAGCAAAGAGAGGGGGGTGGGTCACAATGGCTTTTCCGGAATGAATTCAACAGAAGCAACAACGGGAACAGAAATCAAGACGTCTGACAACCCACTGTTTTAAACCACCTTTTCCCAGTAGGATGCCTTTTCCTCTGCAGGGATCATTTCCATCGCAACCCTGCCTTCTAAGGCCATTTAAAGAAGCACCTAACTCAGCATTTACAAATATTAAAGTCACTGCCACAGGAGAAAAGAGACTGGGTAAGCTCAGAAGATACCTAAACAGAAGACAGACTAATTGACATCTGAATGAGTGGCCTTAATAGGGTCTCAATGATTCCATGACTTGGTATGTCTAAACAACCAGGACACACTTAGTGTAGCAACTATGTCACTCAGTCACGTCTGATTCTTTGCAACCCCACGGACTATAGCCCACCAAGCTCCTCTGTCCACGCAATTCTCCAGGCAAGAATACTGGAGTGGGCTGTCATTCCCTTCTCCAGGGAGCTTCCTGACCCAGGGAGCAAACCCGGGCCTCCCACGTCGCAGGAGGATTCTTTACCATCTGAGCTGGGAAGGGATAATAAAAGTTAGTTGATCTTATAGACTACATTTGATATGAATGATGGGGGCCTTTTGCTTTAATCTGTGTGTGTGTGTGTGTGTGTGTGTGTGTGTGTGTGTGTTAGTTGCTCAGTCATGTCTGATTCTTTGCAACCCCACGCACTATAGCCTGTCAAGGCTCCTCTGTCCATGGAATTCTCCAGGCAACAATACTGGAGTGGGTGGCCATTCCCTTCTCCAGGGCATCTTCCAACCCGGGAATTGAACCCAGGTCTCTTGCACTGCAGGCAGGTTTTTTACCATCTGAGCCACCAGGGAAGCCCTTGCTTTAATTTATTCCATTCTTAAAGAAGACAGAAATAAAATGGTAGAAAACATCTAGCCAAATGCCTGTTCAAACATTCTACAACAGTAATCTTCTGTGAGCTCTGTAATTCTTGCATTCCAGAGCCACAAAACCCTTTCTGATTAGGTATGCCCATCCATCCTTTTCTCAACGGAGCTGTTAAAAACCTCCACTGGCCAAATATGCACTTTGGGTGTAAAAGATTCTTAATTATGGCCAAATAGATGGAATGTACAACAAAAGGAATTCCAAATTCATGATTACTTCTATTCAAAAGTCCTTTGTTGCTTGTGGAATGGCTAACTCCGGCAGAGCCTCTGACCTAAAACTGACTCTAGAGAACGGGTATTAAGCCAGTCAGCACCCCAAGGCCCAGACCCCACTCGTCCCTCCAGGCTGTCCTCTGCAATGTTCTCCCGCATCTTTAGCAGCCAGGCAAATGTCCATAACAGGTTTTGAAAACTAAATTCTCCCTCTGTGACTATAAAAGAAAAAGAAAGCAAAACACAAAAAGAGGACACTTGAAAAACTGGAAAAGATGAATTGAAAGAAAAAAATTTCCCAGGATTTCCTCCCCAAATCTGAAGTCGATAATTACAAATCCAATCATGCCTTGAATAGTCTACTCCGCACCGCCCCTGGTTTTAGGCTATGGGGGTACAGTTGTGGACAAGTCCTTACTTCTTCTCAGGGGAACTGTATGGAAGGAAAAAAATAAATAAACATAAACATATGCACAAGCACAGGCAAGCATGTAAACTGGTAATAGAGCATAAAATGATAAGGACTATTTTTTAAAAAGAAAAATGCTATCATTTCTGCATGCCTACAATAATTAGAATTAGCTAGAATTCCACTAACATAACAGAGCCTCTAAATAGTGACTTATGAGACTTCTGTCAATAAAATGAAAATAAATAGATCTGCTTCTCAGATGTTTAAATACAAACAGGTGTTTTTTAATTACTTGAATACAAATGTTTTTTTTAAGGCAGTCTATGATTTTCTATAAAAGTTTGCCTAGATCTTTACAATATGTATTTGATGGGCCAGCTTTATCACTGATTCAAAAGTGAACTTCAGCCACGTCTCTGCAATAGTTATCACAAATTCAAAATCAATAAAATCAGCCTTGGTGACATGTGGCCACGATAAAGGAAAAATAGTTCCCCTGTCCTCATCTTCATACCAGAAGTTCATGGAGAGAAGGCACCTCACCTCTGAGCCAAGTCAACGGTTCCACCTTCACTTCTCTGCGTGGTACTCATGGTAGATGCCCCTCCCCCCACCCAACCCCTCTTGCTTTCCATCAACCAAACACATACTTAGGTGGGAGGGAGCCTCAGGGAGAACTGGGACGAACTGGGACCTGTATCAGAGAAAGCAATTAGTGACAGGGAAAACAATATCCACATACCTGGCAGGATTGTGGTGAGAGCTAAATGGGCTGTTAAAAAGCACTCTGTAAACTACAAAATCACATAAATAAAACTTACTATGATCATCATGAAGCCAGAGGGGAGAAATAGCTAACAGAATACTCCAAAAAGCCACATTTCAGCAGAGCTTTCACTGAGGTGTGCTTGGTAACCACACTATTACATCCGCAGAGTCTAGCAAACTTCCTGGTCTTATCTCTCCATCTAAAGCAGGATTTTCTTAAACTGACAAAATTAGAAGATCCACGGATGGTCTTTCAAGGGTTCCTTAGCTTCTTCAAATCACACGGGAAAAAAAAAAAAAATATATATATATATATATATATGTGTGTGTGTGTGTGTGTGTATGTAAATTGATTTTCTGGGAGGAGGGCCATAGCTTTCATTGGACTATAAAGAGACACATGACCCAGAAGATGTGTCCTGCTCTTGCTGTAAGGGGAATCATTTAAGGCTGTATGCCAAGGATTAAGATCATGGAGGAGTTAATATTTCAAGAGTTTGAGAAAGCATCCACTGCTATGTCCAAGCCAGCTGGTCCTTCAGGTCAATTTCCTCCCCTTGAGGACCCTCCTAAACCCACAGCCCCTTAACTGAATAATCTACTAAGTCGCTGCTTGAAAGATATTGTAAATAGCTCCAACAGAGTGCAGTTTGGGGCAGCTTCCAATTAGCCTTCACTTAACGGTCTTTTTTTCCCTGCCAAGTTTGTGCAGTGAGGATCCAAGGCCCCACCCTCTGCTTGGCTCAGAGTTTAAGGGTAGGGAAGAGTCAAGCTTGTGATCAAGCTGGTAGATGTCAGCTCAAAAGTGTCCATATGTCCCACCTGAAAGCCAAAGAGGGAAATTAAAAGGTGCTTGCAGAAGAGGTGTGCCTGGCAGTGCGGCAGCAAAGGGAGCTGGTGTCCCGGGAGTTACTCTCTTTTGTTTCTCTCCCTTTAGCCTAACCCTAACTTTTCCTGCTGCCACTTATAAATCCATGATCATTTTACCCCTTTCTCTGCTCACTGGCTGATTATCTCCCCATTTCATTTGACTCTCAGTGGAGATACAGCCCAGCTAAAAACAAAGCTGTGGCCAATTAAAAGGTAAGTGCCTCATGTTAAAAGCCAGAACACTATGCTTCGATATTCATAATTAGGTAGCTTTTGAATGACGGAAGAACAATGCACGTCCATATATGGGACTAACCAAGTACCTATATTCTGCAATCCAAATCAACCAACATCTATTTAACTGATTGCTGGGAATTACCTGCATCCCTATTGCTGGCTGGGAGCCTCAGTACTTCATAACTATTAGAGATGTAAAAGACCACAGAGTTCCTAATGTGTTTATTTCAGCATAATGAATTCTTCAGGCAAGTGATAGGATTACCGAAGCAGAGCTTGGTAAAAACCCTACTGATTTTGGCAGCCCTACTATTCTTTAGGAGTAGCATCTAAATATGACTGAGGGATAGAGCCTCGCAATTACTCACTTAGACTTAACTTTTTAAGTAAAATAAAACTTATCTTTCTCTAATTTTCCAAATTATCAGCCCACCAAAATTGCCACTGGAGCTGAACAGTTAAACAGAGAGGAATGAAAGTGAGCACTGAGTAGCAGGGCCCCTTTGACAAGATTCACTGCGCTTCAGCATCCCCAGGAGAAGGTTAGGAGCTGGTGCTGATCACCTCGTGAGTTCCTCTAATGTGACGGTTATTCTCCCAATAGAAAGTCAATTTCGAAGCTGTTCTTAGAACTTTTAAGGAATGCTTTCTAGTGTTTACTAATAATACTGCTAATTTGGGAGTGGGGGAAGTGATAAAGGGGAGTTTTCAGTCTAGCACAGAGAGTTAAGACAATGCTACATTACAAACTAAAGCAAGAGCGGTCCAAGAAATGCTAGGTTACTAAGCAATTCTTTTTCAAGAGAAGAATCAAGTATGAACATCTCTGCTCCCTGCAAATGCTCTGTCCACTGGGAGGCAGCATAGGCTGTTGGAAAGAGAAATGGGCCAGAGTCGGAGATCAGGGTTCTAGTCCCTGCTGTATCGCTGCTGTGGTGTCTGCGGTGTGGGCAGCCTCAAAATTCCAGGTACACAATGCATGCAGGCAAGAAGAAACGAGACAAGAGATACAGATGCACTTCAGGGGCAAAGCTGTAACCTGCTAAAAGGAGATCCACACAGACCCAGAAGCTTGGGGAAGGTGGAAACTGATCTTTTCAACTGTAATTGGCTCTCCTCTGATGTGGAGAGACATCACTGCCACAGGGATCTAAAATAAACAGAACAAGAGAGTAAACCCACTTTAAGACAACATTTTCTAAAGGGTATTTCTAAGAATCCCAATCCAGGGAGAATGTCCCCAGCTCAAATAAATTCTGAAAAGCAACCTCACTATACCGTACACACCTCTCTGGATGATTTCCAACACACATTACAAGTATTAGCTCCATGGGGCACAGTAAGAAACGCTGTTTGAATTGATTTTAAAAAAAAAAAAAAAAAGATGGTAATAATACCTAGTTCCAAACTGGAAAGACAAGATTCTTGAATGACCAGTCATAGTCTTAGGTGGCTAGTCAAGTGGTTTCTACTCTTTTATCCACAATTTCCTTCTTATTCTCTTAGATGAACAACCTTCATTTGTGAGGCAGCTGGCCCAGATGAAAGGTTAATTCCACGGCCATGAAACTTAGACCAGTTAACAGACTCATATGGGGGTTGAATCTTGTCACCTTGGCCCCATTAGCTCTAACCAACTAAGCTGACCAGTCCGTCATTAGCCTTGGTTATAATCTCTCAGGGAAATAAAAGTTTAAAGGCACCAACATATGGCCTATGGGCTTTAGCATATAAACTTAAGGAATTCTTAAATAATATTTTTTTGAGATGAAAGTATGCTATTTCACTCATAACAGGAAAAGAAACAGTCAGGGGGTAATATGATCTGACCTCTGGAACTGGACTCCAGGTGGGTTCAAATTCCAGTTCTACCATTTAATAGCTGTATGACCTTGAGCAAATTATTTCACTTATTTGAATCCGGTCTCAAAACCTGTAAATTAGGATAAATATATTTCATTCCTCAAAGGATTATTAGGAGGATTATGTAAAATGATCTGTCGATGGATTTACCACTGTACCTAGCACACAAGAAATATCATTAAATATTAGTTACTCTTACTACTCTCAAAAGCACTAAATAATCTCAGAAAATGCAGCTCTCTCTCAAGTAAGCAGTAAGAAAATGCAATTTGGGATTTTTGTTTCTCCATTATATAAAGTGTTTTCACCTTGTAATTTATCAGCAAACATGCCTCTTAAACCTTCGCTGAGAATTTCAGTGTGTGGTTGAGACGGCCTTGGTCAGGGTTTTGTCCTTGAGAACAGATTTTTAAATTAATAACTTAAGAAGCCATAAAATATGATTCAGCTAACTGAAACTCACTCTCCAGGTATACTCCCAGGAATATATTTCTCAAGGGAGATACACCCAATAGAACGCTAAGTAATTGCAAGGTATTATTATTTGCCCTAGCCTAGACTTTCCCACCAATATAGATGTGTAAATGGAGTTCCCTACCACACATCAGAGGAGTCGGAGGAAGGAAAAAGTTGGGAGGGAGTCCTGGAGGGCAGAGGGACAGCAGGAGGCTGAGAGCATGAACACGTGGACTCCAGGGGCAAGACCCACAGCAGCAAGCCTCTCAACTAAGCCCTGGCGACACCGCCAAGGACCAGCCTGGGCGTGTTCACACACTGAATCACCCCACGTTTGGAGAGAAGCCACTGGAAAGTTTACTGGGAGGGTCAGAGCAGCCGCTCCGGAGGCCAAATATAGAAAGAGAGTAAGACAGCCTTTCCAGCCCCATCCCGCAGTTCACAAAACCGTATTCCACACGACACATCTCAGAAGACTCCAGTGAGAAAGGTCTCCACAGTGCCCACCTGGAAGTCAACTCAGTCACCAAGTACAATAACCCTCGGCCTCCCCAGCCTCCTGGCTCTTAAGCCCTGAGACCTTTCCAGGCATTTCCAGCCCCAGGAAGCCAAATCTCAACGTCAGGAGGGTGTTGTGGTTGTTCCCACAAGGCCTGCAGGCCCTCCCTCCCTCCCTCCCGCTCATTCTCCCACTTCACTTCTCCCCTCTTCTGACAGGTCATTTGTAACTGTCTCGCGGGTTTTATGCAGTTGCAGTGGGTACAATTAAATGCTGTTCCAACTAACAGAGTCCTTGTCCAGAAAACAAAAACCAAACAAAAGTCAGTCTGGTGACCCTGGCTACGTCTAGCGACTGCCCCACATCACCACCTTGTCGATCCAATCAATGGAGTGGTGGTCGACTGTTAATAAAGCTGGATAAAAACAAATTGATCACGAAAGGTCAATCTGGTACCTAACATTTCGGAGGTTGGCATTTGAGCACTTGTCATCTGTGGGGAATCAACACCATATAAAATAAGCAATATGCCACCTTTACAGAGTCATTTGCCTGAAAGAAGGAAAAATTACTCCAGAAAAATAAATGCTCTGTGTATCAGTGCAGGCAAAATATGATGTGGAGAAAAAAATAAGTTTTCTTTTTTAATGCCTTGTGATTATTTACAAGATTATTCCAACCAGAAGTAGAAATAGAAGCAAAGTAGTCACAGGATAACCCAAAGATAGTTAATAAGAAAATAAGTGAGTTTCAACTCAACTCTTTCATTTTCATACACAGTTACTACATGCAGAAATTGTGTGTATAAACTTCCTTTGACTACCTGGGAAATACATAGTTTTGAGGAGTCCTCACTCTCCTACAATAAAGGGAAAAGTTGAACAGGCTTACAGAGTTCAACTGACATGCCCAGGAGCGCCAGCCTAAGCCGCCAACAGGTCATGCCCTACTGAACCTGTTTATCTTACCATATGCATTATATTAAGACCCAATTTAGACCTGCAAGTTGTGTGGGAAGCCCCTATCTTTATGAGGGGGCTATATTTTAGAGGGTAAAAATGAAGACAGAGCCAAGTGGAAGAAGTGACCGTTCGTCAATCCATCGGCAAAAATCAATGGCCTAGGCAGGAATGTTGTCAGAGTAACAAGTCAACAGACACAGAGAGAATGAGGAAGGAGGGAGGGAGAGGGGAGTCGAGAGAAAAAAGTCAGACAAGAAACGAGCAACAGAAGACAAGACAGGCTTCGAGGGGCTGACTCGGCTGTGTGGACCTAGCATTCAGAAGGCAGCATGGTTAGGTGCGGGATCTGGAGACCAGGCCTTCATCATAAAATATGTCCGTGTCCATGGTCAAGTCACTTCATCACTCTTTGCATCACTTTACTCATGCATTCTCTAAATTTCTCTCCATTCTCTTTTCCTGTCCTTGCACACAGAGGGAAGGCCCAATTTTTGGAGGCCCCTATGTACAGAAGACGGAGAAGGCAGTGAGTGGCACCCCACTTCAGTACTCTTGCCTGGACGATTCCATGGACAGAGGAGCCTGGTGGGCTGCAGTCCATGGGGTCGCTGACAGTCAGACACGACTGAGCGATGTCACTTTCACTTTTCACTTTCATGCACTGGAGAAGGAAATGGCAACCCACTCTAGTGTTCTTGCCTGGAGAATCCCAAAGACTGAGGGGCGGGGGGGGAGCCTGGTGGACTGCCGTCTATGGGATCGCACAGAGTCGGACACGACTGAAGCGACTTGGCAGCAGCAGCATGTACAGAACAGAATTACATCTTGCTTCCTAGTGTGGGCAAAGAATTGTGTTTGGTTTCTTCAATCCTATGCTCCGCCCCTCCCCCTGCCTTTAGACACCCCACAGAAATATTCTAGGAAAGGCAGCCCTGGGAGTTGATGAAGGAGTTTACCTCTAGCAAGGTCATGAGGCCATGCCAGGTCTTCCCAGGTTCTGGGTACCCCATGGGAGCACCACCCTAGGCTCCAGGAGAAGAGAAAGAACCCCAAGGGGCACTCTGGCTGCAGCCCCTCAGTAAACAGCCCATGCTCTGGAGACATCCCACCTCAGACTGACCCTAACATGCACTTTGATTTCTTTGCTTTTGTCCTCACCAAACCTGCAGGTGAGACAAAGGAATGTATAATGTTATTACCACAAAATCCTTGTTTGTTTTATTAAGATATGGAGCGTTAACTGTCTAACAGACATTGATATGACTGCTGGAGCTGGTCTGGGAGACCTCAGGGGCTCCCACCTACACACACGCACAGAGCAGGACAGGGGCATAGTGACCACCCCCCCAACCCCCACACTGACTCTGAGGACTCCCAGGAGAAGGCTGGGGAAGGTAAGAAGTGCTTTCCAGCACCTCTGATAATGGTGCTGGTCCTTGGAGGAGGGAGAAAAGTTTGCCAGGCGGTGTGCAATGCAGGGAAGGCATACAAGGCAGAGGACACAGTGCAGCCGCTGAGAGTCACAAGGAGTGGGACCTGTTCTGAGAACAGTGACAGTTCAGTGCCGCTGGGGTAAGATGCATTTCTTGGCAGTCCAATGTGGCTCTCAGCATAAATGTCTAGGCGACAGCCTGGGATGGCTTGTCTATAGGGATGGTGACAAGGCATTCAGGGTCAAACACTGGAACACAAGGCCTGAACATGAGCCACTTCAACCTTTAAGACACAGAAAGAGAAACTTGGGTACAGAAAATATTAATCTAGTTGTAATCTGTCAAAATTATTTCTAGAAGGAATTTTTAAAGAGAATTCTCCTACAGTGGTCCCTACATGCCAAGGACAGTTCTCAGTTCAGTTCAGTTGTTCAGTCATGTCTGATTCTTTGCGACTGCATGGACTGCAGCATGCCAGGCTGCCCTGTCCATCACCAACTTCCACAGCTTGCTCAAACTCATGTCCATCAAATCGGTGATGCCACCCAACCATCTCATACAATGTTGTCCGCTTCTCTTCCTGCCTTCAATCCTTCCCAGCATCAGGGTCTTTTCTAATGAGTCGGTTCTTTGCAGCAGGTGGCCGGAATATTGGTCTCAGCTTCAGCATCAGTCCTTCCAATGAATATTCAGGACTGATTTCCTTCAGGATGGGCTGGTTTGATCTCCTCGCAGTCCAAGGGCCTCTCAAGAGTCCTCTCCAACACCACAGTTCAAAAGCATCAACTCTTTGGTTCTCAGCTTTCTTTATAGTCCAACTCTCACATCCATACATGACTACTGGAAAAAACCGAGCTTTGACTAGATGGACCTTTCTTGGCAAAGTAATGTCTCTGC
This sequence comes from Budorcas taxicolor, assembly GCF_023091745.1. Taxonomy (NCBI): domain Eukaryota; kingdom Metazoa; phylum Chordata; class Mammalia; order Artiodactyla; family Bovidae; genus Budorcas; species Budorcas taxicolor. The sequence goes on from NC_068912.1 coordinate 4,838,314, forward strand.
TTTTTAATATGCTGTCTAGGTTGGTCATAGCTTTTCTTCCAAGGAACAAACGTCTTTTAATTTCATGGCTGCAGTCACCATCTGCAGTGATTTTGGAGCCCCCCAAAATAAAGTCTGTCACTGTTTTCATTGTTTCTGCATCTATTTGCCATGAAGTGATGGGACCAGGTGCCATGACCTTAGTTTTCTGAATGCTGAGTTTTAAGCCAACTTTTTTACTCTCCTCTTTTACTTTCAACAAGAGGCCCTTTAGTTCTTCACTTTCTTCGATAAGGGTGCTGTCATCTGCATATCTGAGATTATTGATACTTCTTGCAGCAATCTTGATTCCAGCTGGTGCTTCATCCAGCTCAGCATTCCGCATGATGTACTCTGCTTATTTAACTTATACATGTACTCTGCATATAAGTTATATATGTATTCTGCAAAGATGTTAAATAACACCCAAGAAGGCAGAGTAGGACATGCACTCACCTTCTCCTGTGAGAACTCCAAAATTACAACTCATTGCTGAACAACCATTGACAGGAAAATGTTGGATCCCACCAAAAAGAGATACCCCACATCCAAAGGCAAAGCAGAAACCCCAGCAAGATGGTAGGAGAGGTGAAATAGCGTTTAGAATCAAACCCCATACCCGCCAGAGATGCTCGGAGGGCTCAAACAATAACCTTGTGCACGCCAGCAGAGACTGAGCCAGACCTGCCTTTGAGTGTTTGAGTGTCTCCTGTGGAGGTACGGGTTAGCAGTGGCCACTGCAGGGGCAGGGGCTCTGGGTGCAGCAGACCTGGGAACGGCATAAGCCCTCTTGGAGGGCGTCGCCATTAAGCCCACCATAGAGCCACCGAACTTCACTGAAACTCCAGTACTTTGGCCACCTCATGCGAAGAGTTGACTCATTGGAAAACACTTTGATGCTGGGAGGGATTGGGGGCAGGAGGAGAAGGGGACGACCGAGGATGAGATGGCTGGATGGCATCACGGACTCGATGGACGTGAGTCTGAGTGAACTCCAGGAGTTGGTGATGGACAGGGAGGCCTGGCGTGCTGCAATTCATGGGGTCGCAAAGAGTCGGACATGACTGAGCGACTGAACTGAACTGAACTGAACTGAACTGAACTGAGGACAGTTCTAAGCAGTATATTGACTCATTTAATCTGCTCAGTAACCATTGATCTGTCATTCCTCCCATTTAACAGATCGGGCACTCGGAAGCGGAGTTCAACTAACTTGATCAAGGTTAATACGCCAATTAATACCACGGCCAGGATTGGAAAGTAGAGTTGGAGTGTAACTCCACTGCTCTTAACTGCAGTGCTTGACCACCTCTCCTGAGGCACTGGTAACATGCTCATCTCCAGAAGGTGAGAGGGGAAGGATAGAGGGGGACACAGGTGGTCTGCGCTGGGAGCATGGCGTAGGGCAGTGCTCCCAGCAAGTAAATATAAACACAGAAATGGGACATTTCTGAAAATGTTAAGATACAGGCAGTGTCCGCAAAAAGACCACAGTCAAGGCTTAAGGGGAAGGAGTACAAGGGGCCCAGAGGCCCATCAGCTCTCTGTCAGCCTCCCTTTCCAAGCTCCCAGCCACGCCGAACACCACCAGCCCAAGCTCAGCAGAGGAACCAGGGTTGCGACAGGCAGCTGAACTCAAGACAAACTCGGTTACATGGAAGTCCCCCAAGGTCCTGCTTCCTCCCTACTGTCACTTTCTAGCGCAGGCTCAGCCACTGCAGCCACCCAGTGGCAATGCACTGGAGATCAAGACAACGATGGCTCTCAGCAAGACGGCTCTGAAAGGGGCAGCTGCCAGGCTTCTTGCCACAGGAGCACTGCCCAACAGCAAAAGGTTGGCTCAGGCACCCGGAAGTGGAAGATCCACACACACAAAAGATCGTACTCCTCACTACCAACTCCAGTGCAGACCCTGCTCTCTCTCCTACCTCCACCTTCTTGATCTGGGAGCCCATATATTACAGCATGCCACGGATCATTTCAGCAAAAATCAACCAGCACTCTTCTGACCTGGGGCAAAAAATTCCCTCATTGAGATCCTGAAAAATAACATTACATCATGTTGCCCGTGTCAAGTTTATAAATGGGCCAAAGGGAGGCTGGGGTGTAACCTGACACTATCAAAACACAGGCCCTGAGAGAAGAAAGAAGGCCATTGTTGTAGGCTGTCAGCCCTCCTCTGGCTAGAGGTAAAGTGAGATACAAGAAATGTAAGTGGGAGGCCGAGCAGAGCCCTGTTCCCTATCTCCCAAGAAATCAGGCAGACTCCCTCCAAAACGGGGCTGGCCCCACTTCCTATGCGGTGTGTTGCCCTCCTTTCTTATGGTGGATGAGCTTAGTAAGTTTTATTCCTATGCCCCAAAGCAAAGAAGCATTTAGGTAAGACAGAGAAGGCCAGGGGCCGCTTTTTTTTTGGTGGGGGGAGGGGAGTGCGGGACTCACATCTCTTTAACAGACAACCCAGGGGAAACAGAGTCCCAATGAGTGTGTGTCCACAAAAGTAACACAAAAATGTGGATATGGCCACAAGTTAGAGAAAAAATACTGACCCCAAGAAGGGACAAGTGAATATCCAATCATAAAGCAAGAAATCCTGAAATGTGAAAAAGGAAAAAAAGGCATTTCAAAGTGAAGGACTGGGGTTCAGATCAGGAGACAATAAAGAGACAAAAAAAAGAATGTGGGGAGGATAATAGAGCTGAGACAGACACAGAACCAGCCAAAAGACAAAGTGTTGGCACAAAGATTAAAAACATTTTAATGGATAAAAGAAGCAAAGGATTTATGGTGAGAGAAAGCTCAGAAAATAGAAAGCGAGACAAATGTAAGCCAGCCTGAGTGGAGACAGAATTCTGCTGGTTGAACATTTCATTTGATTTTCTCTTTCCTTTCTTCCCAGCTCAGCCTGGAAGCACAGGGAAGCATGCAAATGTGCTCCCCGCGGCAGAAGGCTGTGGTCGTCCAGGACAACAGGCCTACGGGCCACCGGTGAACCAGAGAACGCGAGGACACGGCGCCCAACCGATCACTTGTATTTCTGCTGGTTTTCTGCTTGCTTCCACCAAATTGTTTCTAATCCTATCATCACTCTACCAAGAATTTAACCTCTTACAAAAGTTCTCCCCACCCACCCCCAGTGCCTTGTGGGCTTAATTCATCATCAATTAAAAAATCAGGCCACTGGGACCACTGGGTTCCCGATTGCTAAACTCTGCTTTTATGTTAACCCCACCCCATTTTCTTTGCAACACAACAGGCACCCCCTCAACTAAAGTGAAATGGTGCCCCGTGGTCCAAGTGCATCGCCCTTCGAAAGAGCTTTCCCACTGAGCCTGGAACCAGCCCCCTCTCTGGTTCAAAGAGAAGGGGGAGGGGCCCCGGACCACCCTCCAAGCACAGAGCTTGCATTTCCCTCACAATTCCAGTCCCTCAAGTCTCTTTCTTTTTTCAGCGGGGAGACTGTTATTGGCGCCAGAGTGTGATGCATTAAGGCTTGCTGGCTGACGGCAAGCGGAGACACATGGGGGCAGGGGAGGCAGCTGAGGTGGCAGCCACCACTCGCCTCAGAACAGAACCTGACGGGACAAAAGAGCCGCAGAGACACAGAAGGTGGGGGCTTTGGACAGAGGGCGTCCGTGAACTTGCACCAGCCCTTCGGTGGAGCAGGCGCCCCCATGAGATTTCCTTCTCTGCTGAAGATGCCCATACACTAATTTCCTCTGCTTCTTTTGCCAATATTCCCCAATTAAATTATTTGACACATTTCACTGAGTAGGAACGGACAGCCGACTATGCACCAGTCACTGGCTTAGTGAAAGTGAAGTGGCTCAGTCGTGTCCGACTCTTTGCGACCCCATGGACTGTAGCCTACCAGGCTCCTCCGTCAGTGGGATTTTCCAGGCAAGAATACTGGAGTGGGTTGCCATTTCCTTCTCCAGGAGATCTTCCCAACCCAGGGATCAAACCCAGGTCTCCTGCATTGTAGGCAGACGCTTTACCAACTGGCTTAGGTGATGGGAATACAGTGATCGGCAAAATGAGAGCAGTCTTCACCCCTGAAACTTGCTTGCCTTCCTTTTCTCTCCCCCAAGTCTAAGGTTCTTACCAAACTCAACAGAAAAGTGGTTTCATGTAAGCCATGTGGTGTTGCTCTTCAGGTAAATCCTGAGCAGATACTGAGATTCTAGCAGATTCTAGCAGATACTGAGAATCTCAGAGTACCCAGGAAAGTGGTAGATGGGAAGATCTCAAGGAACAGAGGGAGAGAAAGGGAATTTGGTGGGGGCACGGAAAAGGAAAGAAAGGATGCAGGTGCAATCTCCCTCCACATTTTTGTCGATCCTTATACATGTCCTGCCAAGCTTCTATCCCTCAGGGATAATGTCTCTGATTATCAGGAAGAAAGCACTGATCAAAAAAAAAAAAAAAAAAATCTGCCTAACATGCTAAAGTATGACAGGGTTATAAGGAAAGGCCACATCCTATCAACCCCTCAATTTTGTGTTCTTAGAGACTTTGGTCTCTGGCTCTGAACGTCTCACTTTCTCAGAAAAAAAAAAAAAAAAAATTAGTGCTAAGAAAGGCCTACTGAAAAGTCTGACACCTCTGTCCCCTAATTTATTTCCTCATTAATGAGTAAAAGGGGGGTTTATTGTTTGAAACAATGTCTGTTTCATATCAACTCTTTTCCCGTGTTTTTCCCCCCAGACAGTGGAGCTCCAATGAGACCCAGAGCAGATGTTTTATATTTCAGGAGAGAGCAGTCTCCCCCAAGTCCTGAAAGATTCCTGGAATTCTTATACTTAACAAAAATTAGCTACAGAGAAAGAATCATGAATCATGACTTGGGAGTCCACAAAGCCTCTGGGAGCCCATAGTGTCTTCCCTCCTCCTACCCACTTTCCACCACCCCAAATGCTGCCTGTCACCCATGGGGTTTCATGGGAAAACCCCTCTGAAAAATGAGGCATCTGCCCGAAGAGCAGCCCTGGATGTCTGATCACAGAAGTCAACCCCTCTGCCATAATCCCAAGAGCTAGAAGTGGAAGTCAGACCTGTTTTCTACTCTTGCTTCAGCCTTGGCTTTGTTAATCATTCCAGAAATATGCACCTCTATTACCTCATCTGTCCAACAGAGGTAACAACATTTGACCTCTCACTCTTGTTGGAATCGTGCAAAGATGAAGTGAGATGGAAGTGTGCTCTAATAAGTTAAATCCTTATAAAGCAAACAGTATTTATATTAAAATCACTGACATCTGGCATTGCATTTACAAGGACTTTGGGTTAACTAGTACACTTCTGCACCTTTTAAGTAGGATTAACAGGCACACAATTCTCAAAAGGCTACCCAACCCCAGTCACGTCTCTTTATCACTGCTGGTAAAGGCTGGTTGCATTGCAAGCCTTTAACCATTCTACATTTATTCAATAAACATTTATTGAGCGCCTGGCACGGTACTTGGCACATGCTGGAGGCTCAGTAAATGGTTGCTGAATAATGAATGAATGAGTGCCTAATGCAGAGATGAAGAAGACATGGCAAGCTGCCATCGCTTTCTGATCCTGAACCCATATCTGAAATCATTAATGGATTAAGGCACGGTTCTCTGAAGATCCTGGACTTGGCACAGAATTCTCAGCTTTGGCATAGGAAATGAAACCTCTTTGCCATTCCTGACCTAGGCACAAAGACAAAGCACATTTTAACCCTGCTTTCACGGAGCTCCTGAAGAGGGAAAAGGCAGTAAACAGACAAATGTAACACAGTATATGTTAAGAGAGAAATATTAAAAGCCCAAAAGAAGGTCATGGCACCCAATGATATGGATAAACTTGAGAGTTCTCAAACTTGCCTTGCTTTTTAAGATGCCACTCCCTCCAGGTTTTTCTTCTGTATCTCTGATAGTCCTTTCCTCACTCCCTTTCCTACTCAATTTCCATACTTTGGCATTCTCGGGGTTCTGCTCCTGCTCTGGTCCTCTCTGATTCTGTATAGACTCTCTGGGATCATCACGTTCCCTCTCTTAACTTCAATTGCCATATACATGCTGATTACACCCAAATTTATGTCCCTAGCCCAGGCCTCCCCAAAGCTTCAGACATGTATTTCCAAAAGCCTCCTACATATCCACTTGAATACCAACACGTTACTCAACTCCTAACTCATGAACTCTCTTCCCCCTACCCATCCTTAGCATCTCTGTTCCACCTCTGATATTCCTGGTATCCTTTGCTGCTGCTGCTGCTAAGTCACTTCAGTCGTGTCCGACTCTGTGTGACCCCATAGATGGCAGCACACCAGGCTCCGCCGTCCCTGGGATTCTCCAGGCAAGAACACTGGAGTGGGTTGCCATTTCCTTCTCCAATGCATGAAAGTGAAAAGAGAAAGAGAAGTCGTGCAGTCGTGTCCAACCCTCAGCAACCCCATGGACTGCAGCCTTCCAGGCTCCTCCACCCATGGGATTTTCCAGGCAAGAGTACTGGAGTGGAGTGCCATTGCCGGTATCCTTTAACCAGCTAATCTGACACTGTGATGGACCAAGTCTCTGGCAATAAAGGTCATATGGCTCTAAGCCCCTACCCATGATGTGCATTCAGCCTGGTATATACCCCAGACCCCCGCTACACCTGTGCATTCTTCAACATCCAGAAACCCAACTCCAGTCACTGGGAATACTTTCCCAATACTTCAAGGCAGAGTTAGTTATGTCATCCTAACTAAGGAATGAGTTTATAAGATTCTGAAATTTCTCTCTCATCAAAAAACTTATAAGGCAGGATGTTTATGCAATCAAGTTTATGCAAATGTTGCAAGTATCATCTGTTTCCTTGTACGAATAAAGTATTAACTGTTTCATTTATTTAATAGATAGGAAGTCTCTGCCATGTGGCAAGGCATGTTCTAGGTGCTAAGAATAGAGCAATAAGACAAAGTCTCTGCTATCAAGGATTTTATATTCCAGTGGGAAACACAGACGTTTAGCAAATACAATATCAGATTACCATACATCATAAATTTATTACAGAACTTACCTATTAGAGAAGACGGAAGATGAGACTTGTTTTAAATATACACAAAAATTATAACTCTTGAATAATGAAAAATAATTTAAGTCCCTTAAAGCTGAAAGGAATTACTGTCACCCTGCCCATGCCCTTCTTCATAGTCACCATCATCCACATGCTTACTGTTCTTAAAAGAACACAGTGCAATGACAGTTAATCTTCCCAGTCCAGGGGGATTAGAGGGAAGGCATGAATTACCACAAGTATCTGAATTTAAAGAATGTTAGTGAAAAATAAAATTTTTTAACTTTATAAGACATGATTACTAATTGTTAATAAACTATTTCTACAAAAAGGCACCATCAAACATACTTTTTTTGAATAGAGTACTTATTGGAATTGGTATGCAAATACATATCATTCCCTTCATGTAAGCTTTAAAAGTTTATTACTTTGAACTGGCTATATAGTCCCTTGAGCAATCTTGAGTATCTATACTCAGCACCCTAAACTTTAAATGCTCAACATATATTTATTGGGCTTCCCTAGTGGCTCAGATGATAAAGAATCTGCCTGCAACACGGGAGACCTGGGTTCGATCCCTGGGTTGGGAAGATTCCCTGGAGGAGAGCAAGGCAATCCACTCTACTGTTCTTGCTTGGAGAATCCCCATGGACAGAGGTGCCTGGTGGTCCATGGAGTCACAAGGAGTCGGACATGATTCAGCGACTAAGCACATATTTATTAATTTAATTATATTATTTATATGCTTGATCAACTGTTTGTTGTTGTTTTTTTTTAACGGGAAGGCTTTCACAAATCACCAAATATTTTAAACACTGGAGTTGGAATTTAGAAGACTGTTATGCCTAACATGAAAGAAGAGGAAAAACCAAATTCGAGAGTCAATGAGACTTGAGTTCCTTGGGGCTTAAACTCACATTCCAAAAGACTGGTTCATCTGCTTTAGGACAACTCAACTCTGTTACAGTCTTGGAAGCTCTGTTGTAGAATTTCAGAGGACCAAAAGTCATCTTTCTCCAAAACAACAGAAGCATTTTCACAAAAATGTCCTCCTCCACTCTGCTCCTCTCCACCCCTATATCCACCCCATCTGGCTCACTCCCTTTCATTCTTAGCTCCCTACTCACATGTCTCTATCCAAAGAAAATTCTATGGCCCTCACCACCATCAAGATGGAGCGGTACCTACCTAAACACTCCCATAATACTCCACCTGTAACCCCATCACAGCATTTCACACCCTGAATGAGAACAATTTCCTTGTCTTTCCCCTCAGAATACAAGTTCCTAACAATCGGGATCTATAATGTGATCACTGATGTCTTCCTAGCAATGAACACATTGCTTGATATATGGAAGGCACTCGACCTCTAAAGAATAAAGGAAGGTGTTTGTCTTGCCTTCATTCCCTCTTTATTTTTGTTTTACTTGTTTGGGAAACACAGTAAGAAATTTCAAAGGCCGTTTATCTAAAACTGAAATATTTCATAAATGAAAAAAAAAAAAAATTCAGTCCTAGACATAACAAGGTCATAGGGAAAGCCTCAGAGCAACAGCTCAGCTCTATACCAGGACGCATTTTCAGCTTATTACTTAAAATTCTTCCTATTAAAATTTAATGCAGTCTTCTCCAGCAGTTTATTTTGTCTGCCAAGCCCTTTATGACTATTCTGATAAGTTATTTATTACATATGGATGCCACAGTAATAAGCAGATCGCATCAGCAAGGACTCGGGGGATAGAATGCAAAGGCCGCATCCACTCCTGATCTGTCAAGGCTAAATCATTAGATCCTGTGATAAACAGTTATCAGCAAGTGCTGGTCTGAATAACAGAGCATCCTAGGACAAAGTAGGTGTTCAATACATATAACCAAAGAGTGAACGAATGAAGAAGTATCAGGGTGGAAATGGCCTCCGAAGTCAGACTGTAACCCTAAGACTGGTAGGATCACACGGCAATCAGGGTCAAATACTAGTGGATAAGAAATCAAGCAGCTTTATTCAGAGCAGTCTAATGCCATTTATATAGCTTCTGGAACCCTCAGTTTCTTCATTTCTAAAATGGAAATGATAATAGGGTTAAGTGAGATAATGAACAAAGGGCTTTACACTATGGCAAACAGTGTGTGCTTAAAATTACTGTATTATTGGGGACCTCCCTGGTGGTCCAGCAGCTAAGACTCCACACTCCCAATGAAGGGAGCCCAGGTTCAACCCTAGTCAAGCAATTAGATCCCATACGCCGCAAGGAAGAGCCAGCATGCCACAACTAAAGGTCCCACACGCTGCAATGAAGATGGAAATCCTGTGCGTGGAAACTAAGCCTTGGCACAGTCCAATAAATAAACAAAATAGAAATATTTTTTACAATTACATGTTATTCTCTCATGGGAACAGTTCATAGTTACTAAATTAAAAAGCACCTCAAAGTGAACTTTGAGTAGATGTGACAGGAAACACTGATCCCAGGAAGAGGAATATGTAGATAGTCTCCACACAATCTGTCAAAAGTACCCTACTGGAGAAGAAATGGATTTAGGGCAAGGAACTCACACCTTAAGCAAATTCAGGAGTTTGTTATCTAAAAAGACTTCGTTATCTTGCACAACTTGTATACGGCTGCTTAAAAGCATTTATTGTGTTGAATTACCCAAAGACCTCTTCATGCATCTTTGGATATGCTTCTGATGATCCATAATTTCACATAATGAAGACTCTCCCTTACCCAGGTATAACTGTATTAGCGCTGTGATGGTGCCCTAGCTGCCTCTGGCCAGTCCCTTGAGGTCTGAGTTGAGTTGCATTATTCTTCTCTAGTTTTAATTTTTCAAGCATGGGACAAAGCTGAACTTCCTCCGCATTCTGTTTACCTTAGGCAGCTATTCAAAATTCCACTCTTCTGCAAGTATCCATTCTGAACTTGGCTTCAAGATAAAGAAAGAAAGCAAACACAAGGAGAAAAAAGGAAAAATAGAAGGAAACAAAAAAAAAGAATGAACTCTTTTGCCCCTGCCTTAATAAAGGCTGCTTTCCTGGCCTCGTTAGTTTCACTCGGATCCTTAGTGGTTCCTTTTAGAAAACTGAGTTGGGGGAGGAGTGGGTTTGGAGGAAGAAAGGGAAAAGATGGAAGATAAGGAAGGTAGGGGAGGGAAACAAGCTGTGGAAGAAAAGAAGAAAGAGAAGAAAGGGGAGCTGAAACCTGACACTAAGGAACGCAAGGCCTGCAAAGAAACAACTTCTCAGGACTAAACATGTGCCAGCCTGGGGAGGCAGACTGGTTCCAGTCGAAGCCTTCATCAATGCTTCATACTCTCAGTCCCTAATTTACGACCGTTTAAGGGCAAACATTCTACAAGTACCTTTGGGGACCTCTGAGGACAGACAGAAATCTAAGAGAAATTAGGTGCCTAGAGAGCTCCCCTCCAAGGCTAGAGCCCTTTCGCGTAGGCAAGCAATTTAGCACATTTGTTTTTGTCTGCTGGGGGCTCTCAGGGATAGGGTGTGGGGTGAGGGTGGAGTGAAAAATACACACAGCCAGTCAGCAGGTGAGGGGAGTGGAAAGGGTTGGGGTGCCCAGGTGTCTGTGGGGGAAAATAGAGGTTTTGTGTCGGGGGTGTTGGTGGGATGTGTGGTTCCCCTGGTGCCTCAAATGATAAAGAATCCGCCTGCAATGCAGGAGACCCAGGTTCAATACCTGGGTGGGGAAGATTTCCTAGAGAAGGGATTGAATGGCAACCCACTCCAATATTCTTGCCTAGAAAATTCCAAGGACAGAGGAACCTAGTGGGCTACAGTCCATGGGGTCACAAAGAGTCAGACATGACTGAGTGACTAATACTTTTCACTTTCATGAACAGAGCTACAGATGGGGACTCTTCCCAAGCAGCCGGATCCTTGTTCAAGCAATTAAATAAACAAGAACATCAAAAGAATAAAATAGAAGTGAATAAAGTAAAATAATCTCACTAAAACAATCATTGCTGGGTAGCTTCCTAGAGTGCTCCAGTAGACAGCATTTATTTTACAGATTCAGCGAATGCAGCAGCATAACACTAAAGGTTAGCCCAAGCTGCACACACTGAAACCTAGTTCAGGGGGGAAGGGTGGCGTGAAGGATGGCACCCTCCAGCAGTCCTTCAGCAAGCCTTTCCCTAAGCTCTGTTTCTCTTCAGCCCATACCCCTGTGCGTGGTTGTAATGAACCAGGGCCTAGGAACTGGTTAGGCGGCTTTTCTCCCAAGGCCACCATGAACCATCAATCAGCCGAAGCCCAAGAGTCCTGGAATTAGACCTGAACGCCCTCTCCTGCTGCAGAAGGAGGAGAATGGGGAAAGGGAGGCTCAACATATTACCTTCGAGCCAACAGCTTTACCTAAACGGATTAACACTGAGGTTTCACTTTCACAGGGCCAGGGAGCTAGATCCCCACCACCTAGGGTGCAAGGCTAGAAGGAGGTTGGCACAACGCTCAGCCAGGACCTGGGACGGAACAAAGGGCAGTGTCTGGTCCAAACTAGCTTCCCTTGCCAAGTTGCTCTCCCCAGAATGAGCTCTGTGGAAAATGGGTCCAACAGGCTAAGGGGGCTCATCTTCAAAATATCCAGCTGAAACATTTCAAGCCATGTGACCCTGAGAGGAAAAAAAGCAAAAGCTCCAAGTGAGGCAGGTGGCAGGAATGGGGGTGCAAGGGTCAGGTGGAGCCACGCCTAGCCCTGTTCCAGATGACTTGAGCTCCACCTTCTCCTACCACAACTTAAAAGTCCAAAGACTCCCTCATTCTCACCTCCTCCAGAAACAGTGTTTCTGTGCTTTTCTCACTGCCGCCGCTGCTGCTGCTGCTGCTAAGTCGCTTCAGTCGTGTCCGACTCTGTGCAACCCCATAGACGGCAGCCCACCAAGCTCCCCCATCCCTGGGATTCTCCAGGCAAGAACACTAGAGTGGGTTGCCATTTCCTTCTCCAATGCAGGAAAGTGAAAAGTGAAAGTGAAGTTGCTCAGTTGTGTCCGACTCTTTGCGACCCCATGGACTGCAGCCCACCAGGCTCCTCCGTCCATGGGATTTTCCAGGCAAGAGTACTGGAGTGGGGTGCCATTGCCTTCTTCTAGTGAGCATACAAACCCCAAAACTGAAGTCCTTTTTCCCCACTTCCGTCAAATGTAAACTTCCTGTCATCTTTACAACTGGCCCACCTGAACTTAAATGCAGCTTCCAGGGAAAACCCCCTTAACCACACAGTCAAAGGTCTCAGAAAGAACTACACACAAAGTTACCTTCCTCTTCTCTCTTCTTTATTTTACTGTAACTGCAGAGGTTTTCTTAGCCCAGGGGCCCTAGAAGTGGTTGCTACTGAATAATGAAGCTTAAATTCACCTCTGCATCTGCTTTCTGAGGGCAGGGGGGCTCTCTGATCTGTATGGAATATACACAGCTCCTCAGGTGTAATGATCATAAGTGCTGACTCACCAAAAATACCGGTTTGAATTCCTCCAGTCTCACGTGGACATTGATCCCCCAAGTTCACTGTGTCACTAGAAGCGAACATTTATGAAAAGGTGAGACCACTTTAAGGATGGAATCTGTGGTCAAGGGATACAGTAAATGAACAGCCCACAGTGGGTGAGTGTACCAGCCCAGTGCTTTAACTAGCTGAGTCCTACAACTTTCAACAGGCGTGATGTCGTCCCTGTCAACAGGAAAGTACCAAACTCCCTTTTTGCTTCTTGTGTCAAGAGAGGCAGCTTTAAAAAGCAGTATAAAGAACATAACAGTGACCATGTATCTTGGATTTTTTAGGACAGTCTTGACTCAAATACTCTATCTAAATTTTCCCTTAATTGTCAGGTCCAACAGACTAAATTGGGAAGTAGGAACATCATATTGAAAGTACTCAATACTGGGAGAAGTGCTTCAGACTGCCAGGATGATGTGAGTGCCCCAAACTGGAAGCTGTGAATTCAAATTTGCTTTGGAGAAGTATTGCTCCTGAGGTCTGAGTCACAAACACACACTGGCTTCAACTTTTGTTGGCTTGTTTCAAAAGAACACAGAAGCCTTTTAAGAAAAGCCGGGAGTGGTGGGGGCAGGGGGGACGGTGAATTGGCGGGGAGGGAGTTTGCATAAAGCCTGCTCTTAACAAACCAATAGGAAAAAAAAATGAAAAAGGACACACATCAGGCTATTTCCACTCTTAACTTCTGCAGTAGGCTTTTAGAAGGGTGCAACCCACTGAGTCTATGCTCCCCCAAGCAATTTTTCTACAGCGGGGCAAGAAAAAACACACGTCCTGATGATCACCAGCATCCCAACTTGATTCCCAGTCATCCCCATCCCAGGCCTGAGCCCCTCCCCCCACACTGAGGGACAGTCTCACTCTAGGCAACTTCTGTAAGTCTCAACCCTCGCAAGAAAAATGATGGGTTTGAACTATTAACCCTCCCCCAGAGAGGACTGCAATTAAGAAGAGGCCACTGCCAAAATATTCACAAGAGATTACTGTAAAAAATAATAATAATGAGCTAAATATTTGCCAGAAGTTCCAGACTTGCCTAAAGAAAGACAAAAGAGGAAAAAGGGAGAAGTGATCAAGCAGCAGAGACTGGGATCAAATTCAGAATCTATCAGGAAAGAATTACACAATTTGGGGAAAACTGGAGTTCATGCTGGAGAAGGAAATGGCAATCCCAGCAGAGGTGAGCAAGGAATGGGTGAAAGAGTGGGACTGGACATGAGATCTGTAGGAAGACATGGGAAGGGCTAAAAAGAAATCATATTGATTAGGATGGCTGACTCTGATGAAAAATCAGGAGGAAAAAGAGATGAAAATTGAGTCTGGTGTAAAGAAACATGGTTTGGTCTATCAGCAGGGAGAAACTGATAATGACACAGACCAGGACTGAATTCAAGCCCTGCCACATACCTGTTGCATAACGTAGGGCAAGTCACTTTACCTTTTTGAGCCTCCATTTCTTTTTAGGTGAAAGGAGGATAATGATACCTCTCCTTCCTTCCTCCAGGTGGTTTTAAAGGTCAAATCTGATCATATAAATGAAATGTGCTGTAAACTCTAAGGTACTATACAAATGTCAAGCTATTTTAGACTCTTTATGAAAAATGTGGCTGCCCAGGAAGCCCTTGGAAAAGTCAAGAAGAATAAAAGGGGCAGAACTGGGAAGGGCAGAATCTATTGCGCAGAAAGGGTAAGAACTGATGACAAAACCAACTGCCATCTGGTTCTTCAAGGTCTTTACCATATGCTAAAGACTCCGCTTCCACTTTGACATTAGTTTGATTATCAGAAAACTCTAGGAATTAAACTAGTTCACCTCCAACAGAAGTCTCTTTTAGCGCTAAGAGGGTATGGCAGGCATCTGGGTAGGCTCAAGTGGAGAAATATCTGAAGAAGCCACAGTGAAGACAATGACTTAGGCTTTCTACCACATGCCTTTGTCTCCATCTAACTCGAGTCTGAAATTCACCAGCTGGAGACTCTACCACCCTGTAGGAAGGGAGGAAAAAAGAAAAAAAAAGGAAAAGAGAGAAAAAGGGAAACATATTCTTATTTCAGTAGTCAGCTCAAACAAACAAAAACCAGAAGCCCAGGAACTGGGAACTCTACAGAAAAATCTGGCAACAATTCAGATCAATTTCTTTAAAGGCCAAGGCTTCTTGAGGGCCCAGAGTTATAAGCTACAAACTCTTCTGAGGTACCACATGGCCACTAGACTCCCCAAAAAGGCCATAAAAAATCCATTCTTAACAGTAAAGTCCTAAAATATAGAAACTTAAGGAATTCGTAGAGGAAAAGTACATAGCAAGGTCACAACTTTAGAAGGATCCTAGCAGGGGGGCAACCAAATGGATGTCACGGTTCCCTTTGCTGTGGTGTGCTCATTCTCTCAGTTGGGTCTGACTCTTTGCGACCCCATGGACTGTAGCCCACCAGGCTCTTCTGTCCATGGGATTCTTCAGGTAAGAGCGGGATGTCATTTCCCACTCCAGGGGTAGAACCTGCACGGTAGACAGATTCTTTAACCTAGAGGCCTTCAGGAAAGCCATGAACAGGCTCCCCCGTCCCTGGGATTCTCCAGGCAAGAACACTGGAGTGGGTTGCCATTTCCTTCTCCAATGAATGAAAGTGAAAAGTGAAAGTGAAGTCACTCAGTTGTGCCCGACTCTAGCGACCCCAAGGACTGCAGCCCACCAGGCTCCCCCGTCTCTGGGATTCTCCAGGCAAGAACACTGGAGTGGGCTGCCATTTCCTTCTCCAATGAATGAAAGTGAAAAGTGAAAGTGAAGTCACTCAGTCGTGCCCGACTCTAGCGACCCCAAGGACTGCAGCCCACCAGGATCCCCCATCCCTGGGATTCTCCAGGCAAAAGTTTCCTCCTAGATAATAATAAGTATTTTTTAAGAGAAATTGAGCAACAGAAGAACTAAAATCAGAATTAGTAAACAAAATCAAGGTAGAATAATAGAGGTAGAAATAATAACATCTGAATTCTTAAGGCCATATACAGAATTGGGAAATTCTTGTTTTCGGGCCAACAAATTTGGAAGTATGGTAGGCAATTATCTCTGTGCCATGCCAAAAGCTCCATTATGATAGTTCCATGCCATAAAGAACTATGTTGTATTTTCCAACCATCAAACTTTATCTACTTTCTCAGAAGATGAACAGCCTTTCAGATAACCATCAACTCTTTCAACAAAACAGGGGCAGAGGAGGTTCTTCCCAGTATGCCCTCAGGGGCCATGTACACCCACCCTAGATTAAGAAGTGAGATAACTGGTAATACAGAGAGTCAACATGACTTGAAATCATGTTTCCAAAGTTTTTAACTGCCACAAAGACGAAAAAAAAATAGTTTTTAACTGCAATAACTATCACTCCAAAGAAATATTGAGCAATTTATGAAACAAAACAAAGATCACTGAGAACTCCTATCTCAAAAACTGTGTCCTGAGCATGCTTTCCTTGAATGCCCAGGACTGCAATGAACACAACTGAAAATAAGCGATTTATTCAAGACAGGAGGCCCTGTCTTACATCCCACCTACGCCACTCGTTACCTGTGTGACCTTAAGCAAGTTACTAAATTTCTCTGAGCCGAAGGTTCCTCCTGTGTACTTGGGTGGCTCAGTTGTGGTCCAACTCTTTGCAACCCTCTGGACTCTAGCCTACCATGCTCCTCTGTCCATGGGCCTTTTCAGACAAGAATACTGGAGTGGGTTACCATTTCCTCCTCCAGGGGATCTTTCTAACCCAAGAATCAAACCTGCATCTCCTGTGTCTCCTGCATTTCAGGAGGAGTCTGTACCCACTGAGCCATCAGGGAAGTCCAGTTTCCTCCTGCTGCTGCTGCTGCTGCTAAGTCGCTTCAGTTGTGTCTGACTCTGTGCGACCCCATAGACGGCAGCCCACCAGGCTCCCCCGTCTCTGGGATTCTCCAGGCAAGAACACTGGAGTGGACTGCCATTTCCTTCTCCAATGCATGAAAGTGAAAAGTGAAAGGGAAGTCACTCAGTCGTGCCCGACTCTAGCGATCCCATGGACTACAGCCCACAAGGCTCCTCCGTCCATGGGATCCTCCACGCAAAAGTTTCCTCCTAGATAATAATAATTATTTTTTAAGAGAAATTGAGCAACAGAACTAAAATCAGAATTAGTAAACAAAATCAAGGTAGAATAATAGAGGTAGAAATAATAACATCTGAATTCTCAAAATGCTATGCATACATGCTAAGTTGCTTCAGTCGTGTCTGACTCAGAACCCATGGGCTGTAGCCCACCAGACTCCTCTCTCCATGGGATTCTCCAAGCAAAATACCAGAATGGTTGCCATGCCCTGCTCCAGGGGATCTTCCCAACACAGGGATCGAACCCATGTTTCCTGCGTCTCCTGCACTGCAGGCAGATTTTTTACCACTGAGTCACTGGGAATGCCCATCATGTAGTTACTAGTATCCTATCTTATACATAAGGAGTCTGAAGCTGGAAAGTTAAATGTTGTATCTGAAACCAAGATAAATGAAACAGAAGCTTCTGTCCCAGAAACAAATGCTCTTTCCACTAGATCCAATTTTTCTCCCATATCATGGGCGGGTCCATAATGACTCTGATGATATTCAAAGTCATTAAAAAATGCAAATAGTATATAATAAAAATGGATCATAAAAATAAACCTGCATGCCAATGAAACAAAACACATCCAACTTTTCCCTTGTATTTGTTCTTTACAACTTGGTCTAACAGTAAAACTAGGCTGAAACTGACTTTCTCTAACTGAGAAATTCTACTTTCTCTTTCTCTAATCTGTGTTCAAGGTGCCATACAGAACTCCACCAAAGCCCTAAAAATTATAACCTTTGGAGCTATTCTGTCAGCTGTATTTCCCTAGAATGTATTTTTCCTAGCTAGCCCAGGCTGGGTGTCTCTTCCTGTCATTTTTTTCTTACGGGCCCATTTGCAAGGACAGGATCAAATTCTGCATTCTTTAGAGCACCTTTCACACTGTTGTTGATTAACACTAAATAATAATGATGTTTATAATAATGGTTGTCAATAATCATAACCATAACTATCATCACTGTAAATAAGATTTCCCACTGGTGTTTTCTGGAAGCTGGTGGATATACAAAGATCGTCTCCGTTTGGAGATCAACTGCTGAAAGTGGAGCTGAGCTGGGTTGTGACAACGAGCAAACGAATCACATGTAGCATGCTGAAAGCGGTGATTAATAAAAAGCTCCTCTTCTCCTTTGAAAAAAAAGGCTCTCCGAGTCATCATCCAGGCAGGTAACTGACCTTGTTTTCCATTAAGGATGCTCAGTCTTAGCTTCAACAGACATCATTCATGTCATCCTCAACTGCTTTACAGCCAGCTTGCCACCGTGGGACCTGACTGAAAACTGCCCTGTTGGCACTGCCCACTTGGCTCACCAGTGCCATTGGCCAAGAGCGCTGCTTAGGTTTCCAGGGATTTATTTATTTATTTATTTGTTTTCAGAAGAATCAAGTCCAAGTTTACAGGGTTAAGTGAGGGAAGTTCTGAGCAGCACTGACCCCATTCCACTGAGAAGAAATCTACAAGGCTCCCACTGCCCCAAGAGCAATGGCATGCTCAGGCATCACAAAGATCCCCCTGCTATGAGCTAGACTACAGTATTACTCTGTGGACAAGCACGCACTGTCTTATTTCCTTCTCCAGTGCATGAAAGTGAAAAGTGAAAGGGAAGTCGCTCAGTCGTGTCCGACTCTTCGTGACTCCATGGCAGTCTACCAGACTCCTCCATCCATGGCATTTTCCAGGCAAGAGTACTGGAGTGGGGTGTTAACAGTGGGAGCCTTCTCTAAAACCAAACGAGTAAAAGAGGCAAGATGTAAAGTTACAGCAGAAGCCAGGTTCATAACAGTTGCATACAGACAGTAGAGGTGAAACGAGTTCAGGATGCAGACTTGTTTTATTTTTGCCACTTATGAGTTAATCATAATTCTGAACCTGGGTGTGCTAATCTGCAAAATTAAATGGTTAGGCTAGCTGTATACCAACCAATAAGGTAAACCACTAGCCATATGCGGCCAGAACATTTGAAATGTGTCTAATCTGAACTGTGCTGGAAGAGTAAAACACACACACAACGTTGCAAACGGTACCAAAAAGAATATAAAATATCTCATTACTGATTTTATGTTGCTCATATGTTGAAATAACATTTTAGATATATTGTGATACACTGCTCTTTATTTGGCTGCACCAGGTCTCAGCTGGGGCATGTGAGATCTTTAGTTGCAGCATGTGGCCTCGAGTTCCCCAACCAGGGATCGAACCCAGGCCCCCTGCACTGGGAGTGCAGAGTCTTAGCCACTGAACCACCAGGGAAGTCCCTGAGACATACTTTTTAAAATTCATCTCACCTGTTCCTTTTGACCTTTTTAACATGCTAATTGCAAATCCCAAATTTTCCATTAAATTTTCTATTCCTCAGAGCTGGGTTAGATGATCTCTAAAGCCTCTGGCAGCTTTAACAAATCTGTGTTTTATTTTGTGCTTCTGAGTGACTTCCTCACAGCAGGTTATCAGCCGAAGAGAATGTAAATCTTTTTCCTCACAGAGACTTGATTTCCTTAACTCTAAAATGGGGATAAGGCCACATTTGATGTGAGAAGAAATAAAAAAATGATCTGAAATTAAGACAGTGCCATCCAAATTAAGTTGTTACAATTATCACACTATACTTATTACTTCCAGCAACCTGGAATGACAGACGTAAAGGAAGGGGAAAGGGGGGAAAGCTAGATTTTTCAAAGGAGGAGAACATCAGCCTAACCTAGATGTTACCAAGCTTCTAGGCACAGATGAACCCTGAGAGAACTGGAGATAACCTTCTTACAAGCCGAGAGACCCAGAATTATCACTCAGAGCTAGGGAAAAAACCTACTCAGTGCCTGCTTTGGGTGTGAAAAGCACCGTGGTCACAGAGGAAAAGACAGTGTTTCTGACCTAACGAAAGTTAGAAAGCAAAAAAAGAAAATAAGCAATATTTTTACAAACTAGTGGCTATTGTTTCATTACTTTTTAACCCTCCCAAATGCTTCTAGAGGTAAGCCAAATACCCACATTTTTACAGATTAAAAAAAAAAAAAACCAAAAATAGAAATTAAGTAACTTACCCCATGTCAGGCAGCTGGCAACCACAGAAGTTGAAATTCACATCCATGTCTCCCTACCTGATTAATTCTTCCCATCAGGAGGAATAGGGAGTAAGTATGGGGTAGACTTAGTATTTCTAACCTTTAAAGAAGCAGATTAATTCTCAAGCAGTCCCAGAATCTGGGGTCCACCTATCATTTGGAGACTAGAAGTGCTACCATCATAGGAACTCACCCACAGTCAAACGCTAACAAGATAATTGTGTCTGGGTCTATAAATAGGTGGTTTGGGTTTTAAAAGAATAGAAGAGTTGTGTGCTATGAATGCCAGAAAGGTACTAGTTCCCAGAGTGAGCAGAGGGAAAAAGGAACCTGTCATAACTGAGTCTTCACAAGAAAACCCAGGAGGCGTCTTCATCAGCAGCCAGGCCAGTGGGGCAGGAAGTGAGTGAGGGGACAGGTGTGTCCCAGGAAGCAGCAGACTCCACTCAGGAGAGGTGATGGCATGGTGGGAAGGAGGGCGATCCCCCAGGGACAGAATTTGAAGCCCTGACACCAGGCCAACCACCTGTGGCTTTAGACCCTGCACTGCTTTCCAACTTACCACGTGGAGGTGCCATGCCAACCCAGCAAAGTCAACCTCTTTCATTTCCCCTGAGCCAGGCTAGACCCAACCCCGAGGGCTCCTGGGCCCAGTCCCAACACCCTCAGACACCGCTCACCCTCAAGGGCAATGGGAAACCATGATCACAACCATGGCCTTGACTTCTTTCCTTTCTCAACAGACCATAGACTTTGCAAACCCTGAAGAATTAAATGGCCAACCAGGGATGATCAAAACTTTGGACAGTCAGCAATGACGCAAACTGGAAGCAACGAAAGCAGCTCTGGGAGTTCCCATCAACTCAGCTGAGAAGGGTGGTGTGGAAGTATACAAGTTAAAGTGAAGTGTTTCTGTTCCCCTTCCTAGGACACACATGGCGGGCAAACTAGAAAGCCACATGGACTTTCTGAAACCATGAGCCCTAAGAGGATCCCGGGTGCTAGGACTCCCCGCTGCCCTCACTCGGAGCCACAGTCTCGGAACACACCTGGGCTGGAACAAAGACATTCCCTCCCATCCCCGCCGGCTCCCCAGCCCCCACCCCCTTCATCTGCCTTTCCCTCCAGCCACATTAACTACTCAGAAACACAGTCACTCCACTCTAGAGTTACTCAGGAATCGCATTCTTAGAATAACTCATCAATTATACCTGTCAACTTGCCAAGAGTGCCACAGGGGAGGTGGAAAGTCTAGACTTCATCTAACTGCAGCAGCAAGCACCCCTGTTCACAGAGGGCCCCAACTTTGCAAATGGCCTTGACAAGCTCACAAGAAACAAGAAGCCAGGAAAATGTGGGAGCGCCAGGTTGGAATGTAGACCCTGTCACCAAGTTCCTCTCTGGCCCAGGGTAGGGATGTTTCCTGACTTGTAGACCAGGAAAATCCACACCTGTATGCTAAAAGGATGTTCTGCCACAGAAAACCTAGGTTAGGAAATGGTGAAAACTAGTGCCCTTGTATGACTTAAATATGCACACAGACTCACTGTCAATAAAAGTGCTGCCAAGAAAGCAGCACCATGACAGACATACTTTTTAACTAATTGGGAAGAGTCATTAGTAACTAAAACATTTACTGGATGCTGATGCCACTGCTAAATCTTTGGAAAGTCTGTTCTGCTAAGCGGGATAAATATTCCCATGAACACTATTATGTGATTAATATAGTTAGAAAGCGCCGCCCCCCACCCCCACCGACTTTGTTAATCTGTGAAAAGGTAAGCTTTCACTCAACTTAGCCTGAAATGAATCAGTATCCAAGTTATCCAGAACTCTAATGAATAACATAGTCCTTTGATTCTAAAACTCTCTGTGAACACAGCTGTTCTATTAAAAAAAAAAAAAGAAAAAAAATCACTGGATATGCACTGTATTTCTGTGATAACGCAAATAACTATTTACTAATGTTAGGCAAGTTATTTTTCATCACCCTGTGCCTCAATTTCCTTACTTGTGAATTACTTCCACCTCATAAGATTGTCATATACTTTAAAATGAAATAACATATATGAACAGAAATACTATGCATAATTTGTGGCACATAAAACCTGAATAATAATCATGTACTTGAAGTTTTTAATATCACCAAACCTCAACATCACCACAAAGAATCTTTTTTATACTTTATTTGGCTTCTCTCTCTCCTTTGTGCTTGTTTGTGTCTGACTTGTTGTGACCTCAGTCAGGCAGCCCACCAGGTTCCTCTGTCCATGGAATTTTTCCAGGCAAGAACACTGCAGTGGGTTGCCATTTCCTACTCCAGGGGATCTTTCCGACCCAGGAATCAAACCCGCGTCTCTTGTGTCTCCTGCCCTGGCAGGCAGATTCTTTACCACTACACCACCTGGAAGACATTTGTTTATTATAATAAGTCCACAGTCAGAAGGACATACAGAACCCAAGTGCCCTGACGCCTGAGATCCATTCCCTATTCACCCCAACAGAAGGAATTCCCAATTCCCTCCATCATCCAAACTGTGAAGGGCTAGGTGACAGCACCTGCTTTCAGGAGTCACAGAGTTCACTATGATTTTGGAGATTTAGGGGAGCAAAAAGCAATAGATCAAAAAGAAAAAAAAAAAAAGCAATAGCTCTCTGGCCAGAACATCAAGCAGGATTTCACACTGCTGTCCTCTGCACTAAGGCTCACCAAAAATGGCATCTCACAACTTAATTTCCTCCTCACCAACTCAGGCCTCATTTTTCACACACACACACCCCCCATGCTTGTTCACCTGAACTCAGCCATATACCTGACCTTGGAGGCATGGGAGATGGTGACCACTGGGAACCACGGGTAGAAGAGTGCATGAGACAAAGAGTACAAATGAGCAGACAGCCAGAGACCCAGAGCACTAATAAAAACCGAAAAACCTAATGAGGTTGGGACAACCACAGAAGCATCCTCCTTTTGGCCTCTCCCTTCCCAGTGAGAGCTGGCCGAGGTATTTCTCCTACCAGCCTTTCTCCATGAGGTTCCACATCAGAGTTAAGACGCTTAACTTGTTTCTCTGAGAAACAAGTGCATTGTAACAGGGGCAGAAATCTAATTCCACCTCAGTCAGTGGCTCACTCACTCTAAGACCTTGGAAAAGTCACTTCCCCTCCTTCCCTGACAATTCAAACCCAGGAACAGGAGTCAGAAAGGCATTTGTCAGCCCTCTTCCTGCGGTGACAGGTGGATAGCATCACCTCCACCCTGAATACCTCACAGGGATGCAAGAGGATGGATGAGCCAGCATTACAGCCAATATTCTACTTGCCAGCAATAAACAATTCACCTTTTGGAGGTAAACGGGCTCTTTCCAGGGCACCAGGGAATCATTTAGCACTCGGGAAGAAGTAATTTGCTCTATAGTCCTCCCGTGTCCTGAAAAGTGTTATCCACCTCCAAAAGGTGAGCCCTGATCTCTCAGAGAATTTGTTTTCTCACGGTAGGATCAGAAAGCTTCCATGTTTCCAGCTTTAGGAAAAACGCACTCCCCTATCTTTTTCCCTGTCCCGTTCTTCCCCCTCTGCCAGGCCCATCTCCTTATGGATCATCCCATTCTCTCTTCTCAAACAGAAACCAGATGAAACCGTCTGCAAACAACTTGGGAATGCTCAGTGTGCCTGGGGAAACTTAAACAAAAATCCTTTCTGGGGCCACCACCTCTTTCTTCCCCCTCCCTTCCCCTCCTCTCTCCTCCTCCCCCCTCCCTCTTTCTTCCGCCTTCCTCCCCTCCTTCCCCTCCTCCTCCAGGACCTCGCTCCTCCCCGAGGTTGTTAAGGGCCCGGCCAGTTAATGGGAACTCTTCTCCTTTCTCCCGCCTCCCCCACGGCCCTCTCCCGGCTGGGTCCTCAGCTTTTGATTCCTGTCTGTCACTGAGTGATGAGGACAAAGGGTGAGGAGTCAGGAAAAGGTCTGGGCCACTTTGTTCAGAGTCTGGATGCGAACTTTGGATGAACTCTTCATCAGGGAGGGGGCTGGGGAGGAGAGGAGGGGCCAGCAAGGAGAAATTCACTGCTTTCTGGGCTCAAGCCTCAAAAAAAAAAGAAAAGAAAAACTCAAAAAAAAAAAGAGAGAGAGAGAGAAAGGGAAAGATTCTCTTTAAACAACTAAAAAGGGAAAGAAAAAAAAAACAGGTTAGGAGGGTAGAAAGAGTCTCGTCAGCCCCCTTACAGAAAAAAGGGGCACCGTGGGGGTGGGGGTGAGAGGCGTGTGCTTAAGCAAACAGAAGGCCAGGGCTTGACACTCTGGGCCCATGCTGTGGGCTCCAGCCAAGAACTAGTCTGGTTTCTTCCCCTCCAGCCAGTCTCTCTTTCTTTTTCCCCCCTTAAACCAAAGGGATTCCTAATAAAGCCACAGTAGACTTGTAGAAAGCAAAGGGAGGGAAGAAGGAAAAGACAGATGGGAAAAAACAGATCAAACTCTATGCCATCTGAAAGTCCAAAATACGTGTGTAAAATTAAGACACACTTCACCGCAAGCATAAACCCCAGAATGTTCAGTCCAGAGTCAGTTTCTCTTTTTCCCTTATCTGTGTGTATGTGTATGTTTTGCATGTCCGGGCTGGCAACCTCTCCTGTTTGACTTTTTCTCCCTACACTGTACAGGAGTTCTTTAAAATGCACCATTAACATAGAGCTGGAACCACTGCAAAAGCCAGTTTGTCTTCTTTGTGCTCAATAAAAGCCGGCTAGAACTCTTTCACCTCCACTTACTATTGATTTTTCTATTGTACTCTACAGGCGTGTGTATCTCACTCATCAGACTGTCTTTCATTCTGTGAACCTCTCTGACCACATCTGGACGTGAGGTTTTTCAGCTCCCAGTGATGGTATCCCTATTTCATTCAATCATTTTATGCCCGCCTGCCATCTCACAGTCACTTCGGGTCTGGCCTCTGTCCTCTGCTCTTTGCCTCAGACTCTGGATTTCAATTCCCCCAAATCAGCTGTCCATCCCAGCAAGCAGAGATGAGAGGGGACAAGGCCTCCTCACATCCCCAGGGCTTTCCCTTCTCATTCATTCTGCATATGAAACATAGGCTTAAGTGACTGGGTGGGAGATTCACACTTTCAGGGCTAGAATGGGGTGGGGGGTGGGGGATGCTAGAACATCTGGCTCTTCTCTCTCTACCCCTCCTGGGAACAGCCCCCGGGGAGCTACACGTGAAGCTGTTTCTTGAAGCAGAAGTGCCCCATGGCTCTAGATGGGCACAACTTCACACACACAAAACCTCTCTGTCTGATAAAGAGAGGCAGATAGATGGACGAATGAGATGACCATTCTTGAAGCTTCTGAGAAACTGGCGTTAGGAAGGGACTATGTGTATTGAAAACCCCTCATTTTGCATTCCTATGAATTGGAAGATAAACTCCACACAGCAAATAAGTATGTCTGATGTCCTCGCTCAAGCAAATTGGACACACAAAGACTGGCAATTAACAACAAAGAAAGGGAAGATTAAAAACATTATGTGATGTGAGGATTCACCTTCCAAAAAGGGCTCTTTGTCCTACAAAAGATGTGCTACAAGCCTAGCCCTGGAAAGTGAAAGTGAAAGTCACTCAGTCGTGTCTGACTCTTTGTGACCCCATACACTATACAGTCCATGGAACTCTCCTGGCCAGAATACTGGAGTGGGTAGCCTTTCCCTTCTCCAGGGGATCTTCCCGACCCAGGTCTCCTGCATTGCAGGCAGACTTCTTACCATCTGAGCCAGAAGGGAAGCCCAAGAACACTGGAGTAGGTAGCCTTTCCCTTCTCCAGCAGATCTTCCTGACCCAGGAATCGAACTGGGCTCTCCTGCACTGCAGACGGATTCGTTACCAACTGAGCTATCAGGGAAGCCCTGGAAGAGACCTCTTACATCGTTCAGATCCAATCCCTTTACTTAAACATAAGGCAGCCAAGACGCCCAGAGTAAAAGGAACGTACCCGTCCCAGCTCTCCGTAATACCCCAATCCAGTGTTCTGTGCACTACACACCTTGCTTCCGTGAAGCTAAGGAGTGGATTCAAGATAAAGGACAGTTACCAAAACTGGACCCATACACTTCTCAAGTACATCCATCCAAAGTGAACATCAGTACCCCTTAACTGAAGATCAGCCAGAGTTCATCCCACCTGGTGCATGAACCAGGGAATTGAAGCAGACAGACAGGGTTTGTTCACATCAAACCACAATTGCAGTCTCCCTCATGTACACTGTCCTGCGCTTTATCCTTAGATGTGAAGGTTCACGAGGTCAACAGCCAAGTTCCATTCTCCGTACAAATCCTGGTGGACTGTCACCACTGTTTTCTCTGTGGGCAGCTAACCTCTATCTCCATGTTCCCTCTGTGGATAACGGTCTCAACGCACCATCATCGAACTCTCAATCACACCTCTCTGCTCAACTCTCCTGAGATCTCAAGCTCCATATTCAACTGCATGCCCCACCAATTCTGTGTTCAACAAGATTTCTAAATCTATGCCATGTTCTAAATCAGCCTTCCACATGCCTGACAAACTGTGAGTTCTCTCTTTTGCTTCAATTTTGTAAGCAGTGGTGACAGGATAAGTTAGAGAAAAAAATAAAAATAAAAAAATCTGCAAGTTGGGTTGTGCTTTGTAATTTACAATGCATTTTACACTTAGATCTCACTGGAGATTCATAATCTCCCTGGAAGCGGAGAGGACCAGGCAGATGAGTGTAACAATACACACCGTACAAGTGAGAAGACTGGCTAGCCTGAGTGGCAAGCCCCTCTCTACCCAACTCTGTAAAAGTAGAACAGGCCAGCATCTGTCCCCCTGCATCACTGGGCTGCTCCAAATGGGCCTGTATGTTGCTGATTTGCTTTGGAAATGAAGAAAGAAAAACACGCGTCTACTGAACGCTCATCACATATCTAGTGCCGTATTTGAGGCTTGCTCTTGAGAGGGTAACTATAGCATCTTCACCCTTGAGCAACTCTCCAGGCCAGCAATGACATGGACACACCTGTATCTTCTGCAAGTAACACCCTTTGCCCTGCTTATTCCTATCTGTCTGCATGCATTAGAGGAACAACTCCACCAGTATAAACCGTTAAACATAAGCAGTGGATGTTGGGTGCATTTTCCTATTTGGTTTGATGAGTGAATTTGCCAGTAGGATTGTAAGAGTGATCACCTATATTTACAGTCCTTTCAAGATACTACAAACTGCTCTAATTTCCAAGAGTGGGAGTACAACACATATCTTCTCTGTGTATATCAGAGTTTCCAGATTTCTTTCTATTTAACTTTAGTACCCCAGGAAGATACCATTTTTGAATATCTGGATGAATGAATGAATGTCTATAAGCACAACTTATGCAAGGGTTGGTATATAAAAGGGGTGAGACTGTAAATTGAAAGCTATTTTGCTTATTAATAACATAAAGGAAAGGGGTCCTTATTTAAGAAAAAACTGCACATGCGTACAGGATATAAAGAAAAAAGATTAGAAAGCAAAATGCTAAACGTTTCTCAGCTAGACATTCATTTTATTAGCTGCTGAGATGCCCAATTTAAGGTAACAGTCTTGGCAACATAGAAGAGTGAGGATAAAAAGCCTTAGATAGAGTGACTCTGCTGAAGAAGAGAGTGGAACAGCCACGGAAGAGAATCAGATAGAGAAACTGGTTCAAGTGGTCTTCAAAATCAAGCCAAAGGAAATCTTCAAGACTTTCTAAAAAATGTACTGATCCTCAAAGACCACAGCCCTCCCCAAAGGCCATAGTGAGACTCCTGGTCCAAGACAAACACACCCATCCTCCCCAGGAGAGGCCTAAATCGCAAAGGCACTCGAGCACATGGAGGACCCTCCGTGGAAGAGGCTCATAAGGAGGGAAATGTGTAGCGAAAATGAGCTTTCTGCTACTCTTAACTCAGAAACATGTGAACTGCGCTGGGATGGGGAAGGATAGCCCCAGAGAGTGACCCTGAAAAGTGACAGCCCAGTTTGAGATATCACAGACTCCAACCAAGGAATTTCCACACAGGGAGGGAGCTGGCAGGAGGAAGGTGGGGGCAAGTCTTCCTTTCCTCCTGTCCAAGGACAGGTTTAAATTACACATGCTCACACTGGGAGGGGTGAGGGGAGAAGCTGTGGAGTGTGCCCAAGAGAGCTTCTTATTCAATCACTTCCCCTGCCTCAGGGTCTGCAATCACTTTCACATTTTAAAACATCTCACCTTCAACTTCTTAAGTTTATTTGTATTTATTATTATTATTTAATGGAGGAGTCCTTTTCCAACATTCTAATTGAACTCATAGGAGTAAACCTGGGTAAAAAGTCAGCAGGAGCAAAGAGAAAGTTGTCCTAACATTTGGGAGAAGGAAAAGAGAAAAGAGGAGGCTTTGCAGATAGGAAAAGACAAGACAATTTGAGGATGGGAGTAAAAGGAAGGTCCTGGAATCTGAGCCACTGACTAGTTAAAGCAGCAGCCTCTCCCACCTCCGCCTCTCCCATTGGAAGATTGTGAGGAGCCAGCTTCCTCAATCTGATTATCACTTGTCTTTACATGGTTCTCATGTGTCCTCTCTTGCACACTTTTCCCCACCCCTCCATCTATCCAAGGATACCCTGAGCATCCTTCATGGCCCCAAGGCCAAGATAATAACTCAGAAAACCAGACTCAAAGAAGCCATTCAAGAATTGTCCCCATTCAATAACAGGTTGACTCTAGCCAGAAACCTTTTTCTCTCTGAGCACTGATTTTGGAGCACTTCACAGGAGTGATCCAATAGACCTAAGAGCGATTTACATTCTGTCTTCTACTTTTTGACACATCGCAGAAGCACACACATAAGGTGCAGAAGCCAGCAGATAGTAGTAATTTTGGAAATAATTTCTTAAGATAGGTAATCTGAAGATAGAAATAAGTTCCATTCAGATTTAGATGAATTATATGTGACTCCTTTTTTCCGTTCTTCCTTCAACTAACACGTGAGTATCGCACATCTACCAAGCATGGTGCTAGGTATGCCCGATGAACAAAGCACTGCACACTAGGGGTCCACCATCTAGAGGGGGAAGAAGGTTACAGTCTCAGAGAAAACTGCAGCCATCTTTCTGGAAACTTTCAGGGCATACTGAGGGTTAAAGGCCGTCCTACACTCAGGTGACCTGCAAGGCCCTGAGCGGTGGCTGCCCTGAGCCTCTCTACCTTCTCCCAGGGATAAGCAATTAAGGACAAGGTCTTATTTTGCAGTTCTCATAGTGCCTAGCTTAGAAGTCCATACCAAGTAAATGTTTTTTGTCTTTTTTTTTAATGAGGAAAGGAAAAGCGGGAAAAAAGGGAAATATGAAGGTAAAAATTCTCTGATTAATATAATAACGAATAACTAAAAATTAACAGGGCTTCCCTTGTGGCTCAGCTGGTAAAGAATCTGCCTGCAATGCGGGAGACCCGGGTTTGATCCCTGGGAAAATTAATAAACCTGGGTAAAAGTCAGATGTAGGAGTCATCTACTCTGTTCACTCTTTATTTTACAAATATGTCCCAGGGATCATTCAATCTTCCTGGTCCTAGGATCCAGTGTTCTCTATAAGTCACTACAGGAATGGTGGTGATGGTGCTCATGTTGCTGGCAGGGGTTAAAGGAACGAGTCTCCCTGTTGAGGCTGCCAGGTCAAGTCCCTACCTCCCTGCAGCCCTACCCCTCCCTCATCCCAGAGAGTTGGGGGTCATGGAGGCTGGGTGAGTGAGCTAAGGACCTTCTCCCCTAAAAGAGAAAGGAAGTGGAACTGCAAACTGTAAGACAGTGGCCTCTTTCCTCTCAGATGCACTCATTATTCCTGATTTTCCCCTCCCCTCTTGGCTTAAGGAGCCAAAGCCCAAACTCCAAATGGAGAAGCAAGCCGCCTGGGAGTGCATTTTAAGCAATCTCATGCCTCATTTCACCAAAAAAAATAAATAAAATGTTCATATCTTTATTATATAGCAGGTATCAAGCTAGGGTCCAATGTATCAGTTAAGATGTATCTATCCCAGCAGACCATAAATTCCTCTAGGGAAGGGGCTTTTGATTCTTCTTTTTGGTAAAAATTCTCAATAAATATTAATGCATGGATTTTCCTCCTTTTGGATAATCAGTATTTCAATTCATAAAATATTGAGTATTTACTATATATATATTTACTATATGAATGTTCATGAGAACATGTAAGATCTTATTATTATTTTCCAGAATTCATTAGCCTGATAAGGGAGTCAGACTGTAAACAAACAACTATAAAAAAATCTGGCTAGTGCTGTGGGGATGCTACATAGAAACAGCTACAGTAAAATATCAACTAGAATATTTTGTTCCTATGTTGAGGGCAACATCTATCATATCATTTAGCATCTTCTTATTAGGAACCATGTCAGAAATTGCATGCAGCCAACAACTGATTCACTTTCAATACTAAATGCTTTGAAATTTGAAACTGATCCTATTACCCTTTTTACTTCTGCTACCAGGAAACAAAGTGTCAAATCCACAGCCATGTACAGGACCTAGATTGAACAAGGTCCTAAGACTAGTTTGTTCCAAAGAATCAGGAAGCTATTGACTTATCAGCAAAAGGCCAGAATGAGAAACGATCTGGTGCACCCAATTTTACATACTAATGTTCCCTTGCACTTTATATTTTTCTATCTTTTCTCTTCTAATTGCCTCATTTCTCTAGCAAATCTCTTTGTTTTATTTGTACCTTCTGGTAAGCTACTTGAATTCCTCTTTGAAACAAAATGAGCAATAAATAAATAACATATATAATAGGTTCTGTTGATAAACAGAAGAAAATTTCATCCCTGAGTATACAGTCATCTCCAAGAAACAGAAAATTCATACAGCCACAAGGAAAATGACAGGAAAAAAATATAAACATGGGGGGTTATCATAGATATTGAGCTAGGGCCATACGATTAACAGTGAATTTATTTGTTTCTATAAAATGTTCTTTGTTAAGATCTTCCTGGGATTATAATGTTTTCTAAACCATACATTTAAATATAAGTCCTTGAAATCCTTCTTTCCCTGCTAACCCCTGGGGCGATATGACAGTAACAGGCCCTGAACCACCAGCATCCACGCCAGTCACCAGGACCTGCTCCCCACCCAGGTCCTTGACATCAGGCTGGCTGCACTTTGGGCCGCGCCACTTTGGGAGGCACTGTCCCCTTCTCTAAACTGAGAACACCCACTCCTCAAAAACAAGAGCGGCTCCACAACTGGGTGGGTAAGACTTTCTAGTCTCACCAAGCAACCTCCATTCACACCTTTAGAACCATCTGAGGGGACTTACCCGGAGGTCCAGCAATTGAGACTCAGGGCTTCCACTGCAGGGGGTGTGGGGGTCAATCTCTGATTAGGGAACTAAGATCCCACATGCTACATGATGTGGCCAGAAAAAAAAAAAAAAGAATCATTGCAGTGCCCCAGGCCAGAGTGTGACCACACACAGAGGTGGGACAGGAGGACAGCAAGACCAGGAAGGGCATGCAAGCATAAGACACTGCGCCCTGCTTTAAGCTCCCAAGTCCGAGGCTTTTGAGAAGGAACCAGAAAAGGTGAGCTATGGATTATGTGTACACATGCATAGCCATACCATCCTGAACGTGTCTGATCTCATCTGGTCTTGGAAGCTAAGCAGGGTCAGGACTAGTTAGTACTTGGATGGGAGTCTGGCTAAAGGATTCTCAATTTGGGCTTCCCTGGTGGCTCAGACGGTAAAGTATCTGCCGGCAATGCAGGAGACCCGGGTTCCATTCCTGGGTCAGGAAGATTCCCTGAAGAAGGGAATGGCTACTCACCCCAGTATTCTTGCCTGGAGAATCCCATGGAGAGAGGAGCCTATAGTCCTCTGGGCTATACAGTGGGCTATAGTCCATGGTGTAACAAAGAGTCAGACATGACTGAGCACAAGGGGAAAGAGGAGCCAAATACATTTATATATATATATAACAAAGGGGCAATCAAGTTTTAGCCCACCTAAGAAATCATATTGCCAACATCCACTGGATCATTGAAAAAGCAAGAGAGTTCCAGAAAAACATTTATTTCTGCTTTATTGACTATGTCAAAAACTTTGACTGTGTGAATCACAATAAACTAGAAAATTCTGAAAGAGATGGGAATACCAGACCACCTGACCTGCCTCTTGAGAAACCTATATGCAGGTCAGGAAGCAACAGTTAGAACTGGATATGGAACAACAGACTGGTTCCAAATAGGAAAAGGAGTACATCAAGGCTGTATATTGTCACCCTGCTTACTTAACTTCTATGCAGAGTACATCATGAGAAACGCTGGGCTGGAGGAAGCACAAGCTAGAATCAAGATTGCCGGGAGAAACATCAATAACCTCAGATATGCAGATGACACTACCCTTATGGCAGAAAGTGAAGAGGAACTAAAAAGCCTCTTGATGAAAGTGAAAGAGGAGAGTGAAAAAGTTGGCTTAAACCTCAACATTCAGAAAACGAAGATCATGGCATCTGGTCCCATCACTTCATGGGAAATAGATGGGGAAACAGTAGAAACAGTGTCAGACTTTATTTTTTTGGACTCCAAAATCACTACAGATGGTGACTGCAGCCATGAAATTAAAAGATGCTTACTCACCGGAAGGAAAGTTATGACCTACCTAGATAGCATATTAAAAAGCAGAGACATTACTTTGCCAACAAAGGTCCAGAGTCTAGTCAAGGCTATGGTTTTTCCAGTGGTCATGTATGGATGTGAGAGTTGGACTATAAAGAAAGCTGAGCGCTGGAGAATTGATGCTTTTGAACTGTGGTGTTGGAGAAGACTCTTGCGAGTCCCTTGGACTGCAAGAAGATCCAACCAGTCCATCCTAAGGGAGATCAGTCCTGGGGGTTCATTGGACGGACTGATGCTGAAGCTGAAACTCCAGTACTTTGGCCATCTCATGCGAAGAGTTGACTCATTGGAAAAGACTCTGATGCTGGGAGGGATTGGGGGCAGGAGGTGAAGGGAACAACAGAGGATGAGATGGCATCACCAACTCGATGGACATGAGTTTGGGTGAACTTCGGGAGCTGGTGATGGACAGGGAGGCCTGGCGTGCTGCGAACCATGGGGTCGCAAAGAGTCGGACTCGAATGAGCAACTGAACTGAACTGATGAAGATAAGTCATGTTCATTGCCTGAAGGAAGTCAGGTAGATTCTAAAAAGCAAAGGCAGGAGCCTAACAAAAATCAGGAAACAGGCCCAAGGAGAATTTTGGACTTATCTCCTTTTATTTATGCCTTACAGCCAACCTTAGCCAAGAGATAACGAAGTTCATGTACCTGAGCAACAGGACCAGAAGTAGGCAGAGCCAAATGATCTGTTATTTGGACAACTGAGTAGGATTCCATGGGATTTTCTGGGAAGAATCACAAGCTGAAGGGCTGTCACTTAATGGGAATGAATACCATGGTAAAAACACTTACTTTTAGTAAAACTTCCTAAGTCAAACTTGTGTCAACGGATCTTCTCCTGAGCTGTGTGACTTTCGGAAAGTTTATGAAACTTTCTTTTAGTTTCTTCACCTTAAAAGTTGGGGCAATAGGAGCTCCACATATTTTAAGTGTTCCATGCATTAACTATTATTACAGAATTCCGTGTTCGAAAGGGAAAATGGGGCATCACTTCCGCTGACATTTTCCATTCAGCTTCATGCTAAAATGACCCACCAGCACTCTTCCCCCAGCCTGGGGCCTGGAGCACTCTTCCCCTTCAAATCACTTGGACAGGGTAAACACGAGTATAAAGTAACAGCTTAACCATCTACACTGCCTGCCTCCCTTCCTCGGCTGACAGCCAGGACAGATAGACTGTGTGTCCGTATGTTCTAAGAGCCAGCAAAGCCTCCAGGGCTGGCCTATCCCAGTAACTGGATTGAACAAGCTCCTAGACCAGATTGATCCTAAGAGACAAGCAGCTATTTCCTTACCAGCAGAACGACTGGGCCTGGTTGGGCCGACCACCACAGTGAGAAAGCCATCAACAGAATCTCATAAGCCTTAAGGAGACAGGAGGGCTGATGGCACAAGGCCTCCAAGAGCATTAAGTTAACCCAGTGTCTTCTACCAGCAGGGAGGGAGAGGAAGAAAGAAGTGAGCTGTGCAAGGGGAGGGTATGAATGTGAAAGATGAAGCTAACCATGAAAATTTAATTTGTTAAAATAATGACTAGAGAATAACAGATAATGTACAAATTGTCTACACGCATTTATTGAATACATAATAAATGTGTGTATGAATATATAGGACTATATACGCATACCCTGATAAAAATTAATCTCAGCTTCTTGAAAACATCCTTGTTTGTCTCCCTGCTGGCGAGAACCTTGGTGCACAGAGGTAAATTTCACACTTCCTTTCAGCAGTCCCTCCACACGGACCCTGTAGCTTAAGCCGCCCAGGTGAGCAAATGTCACAGACGCTTCTTCGGCAGGCGGTAAATTCCAGCCATCCTGGGGAAATGCCAAGTGGTCTCAGGTCACAGGTTGGGCAAATAGCGATTTGGGGGTCTGGGGGAGGCCCCAGTGGAGGGGAGAAAAAAAGAATAAAAACAAAAGAGAGTGGAAGGAAGAGGCAGAAAGGAAAAGAAGCAGAGGCAGTGTTCGGGGAAAGAAGGCGAGCTATGCGAGAACTCAGACACAGAACACTTCTTGGGCTGCCTACGTAACAGTCTGCACCCTCTGAATGAAAGAAAGCGCTCTGCCATGCCTATCAGCCTGCATGTGTGACATCTTTGGCTCGGAATGACCTCCTCAGACACACACCTGGCCCTAAGGAACACAGTCCTGTCTTGGGTACGGGCCTTTGGGAGCAAGTCTGCTGCCCGTGCTACAAAGATCATGACCATGATTCCGGGCCTACATGCGGCTGTAGGTTCCCCGAGGGTAAGGGCCATCGCTGGCACATTTGTATTTCTCTGTGTCTTTCATGCTTCAAACAGAGAAGTTTCATAAATATTTGCTACAGCAACAAATGGGCCAAAATAGAATGCAGACTCTGTAATTTCATCATGTCCTACAGGAGGTCTAAAATGAAATGTCTAACTGGTGTTGAAAAATTAAACCCAAGCAGGGCAGGAATTTATTTTTAACTTTTTCACTTTTCAACCTGTGGGAGATAAGAGTTTGGCCCAATATCTCCAGAAATGTCTGTGTTCAAAAATATGTGATCAAGGACTTCCATGGCAGCCCAGTGGCTAAGACTCTATGCTCCCAACACAGGGGTTGCAGGTTCTATCTCTGGTCAGGGAACTAAATCCCACATGCCACAGTAAGAGTTCATATACCACAAGTGAAGATCCTGCATGCCACAATGAAGACCTGGTGCAGCCAAATAAATAAATATTTTTAAAAATATATGCGGTCAAACTTACTTCAAAGCAATCAAGCATCCATGACTCTCACTTATGAAGGCCAACATTCAGTAGGTGACCTTAGCCAGCCTAAGTGAGAAGAAGATATATTCTTGTGAGATATTGGCAAGACAACCAATCTTTGCATACTTAAGTCCAAATGTAACACAGTGGGGAGATTTTCTCCTTCGTGTAAACCTCTACGAAGTTAACGGAAAGTTGTAGTTACCAAGATATTCCAGCCTGAAATGTCTACAAAGGGAAGAGACAGTATGGTAAATGAGTAGGAGGGGGCAGTGTCCAAATCAGGAACAGAGAAAAGCCAATTATTTTCATTCTTTATTATCCTCATCATCGGTATTAGTATTGCTACTCTTATATTTTAGCTATAATATCTATAACAGTCAGAAAGAACATGTGAACTCTCAGCCTATATAATAACGCTTCCATCTTCTCCCCCAGAGTTACAGGGATGAGAAACTTATCCTGTGAAATTAATAATGGGCCTCATTCTTCAGCTGGTGGATCAGAGACTGGGCTAGTAGAAATTTATAGAGAGAATTAATTCAAAGATTTTCAAAGTAATGAAGGAATTCAACCTTTCTGACTTCTCACTCTCCCACATTCATTCAACAGAACGTTTCTGGAGGGTCTAATTAGAAGACCTGATGGGTGCCCCGGGAGGCTGTAACAGAGCAATGATAGGAAAGCACAAGAATCCATTTAAGAATAATAATCACACATGAAGAACATCTTTCGTAGTGTAACTTTCTACAAAGAAAAATAAAGTAATATGGCTTAGGCCTGAGCATGATGACAGCCCCTTCCTGCCTTGGCTCCAGCAGGCTAGGTGGGGGAGGGGAGGCAACTGTGTGTATGGGCTAGAGGGGGGGCCAAACCACCAAAATTAATTCTTTACTTTCAGAAGACTTGCAAAAACAAAGCAGCTTGAGGCCCCTTTAGGCCTTCCTCTGAGACAAGCCAAGCCAAGCTGCCATATCAGCAACTAGGTCTGTAGGAAGGCCCTCAACCTTCTTCAAGTGTTAAGGAAATCAGACCAAGCTTAACGAAAACAAATACCAATGCTGTTTAATGTACATCAAGGTTCTTTGGGTTAAAAATCTCCCCAGGGGAAGATGCTCCCTTTAAGAGCTGAGAGAGAGAAGATGGGAGGGTTTCTGCAGGAACTTCTGATTATGTTACTTGATTCATTTCAATACCATAAAGCATCAACCAGATTATTTACCGAATAGAGAGGAAACAACACCGAGGCAGCTAAGCAGGAGCTGCAAATTAAGATGTGTGCGTGTGAGCGCCGGCACCCGCATACACTCACCCACGTGCTTGCACGCTGCCTTCTGAATTTCACTTCTGTATGCAAAACCACCCCCCCCCCCCCGCCCCCAATGTCTGTACTGCTCAGCCACTGTGCATACGGAAAACGCAGCACAGCCCCCGCGCCCGGCTCCCTGGTGACAGACCTCTACACCCTTGCTCCTCACCAGAGGCTCCGATTGCTGTGGCAAGGTGGGTCCAAGCCCGGCCTGGGGGGTATTTAATAAAGGAAGGATGGCTTTCTCCCTATGATAGGCTAGGACTGGGTCCTCTGATGATGAGGGCAGCCCAGAAAGGAGGTGGCTGGGAAGAGAGGGAGCCTGGGGTGCCAAAGCGGAGAAAATCCGTGAAGACACAACCAAGCTCCACTCCCGGAATGCTCAGCTTCCGTGGCCACTCGAGAGCGGCCGGCGCCGGGCTCGGGGGCTCCAGGCCGGTTCTGCGCGGGGCGACGGCTCCTGGCCAGTGAGCGCAGCCCTGCGGGGCTCATTGGAGGCCTCTGGCTGGCAGGGGACCGGAGCCGGCGGGCGCTCCCCAGCATCCCTATCGGCCCCGCGGTGAGATCACCAGTTTTCCAGAAGGCGTCGCGTCCCCTGCAGAGCCCCCTCCTCTGAAAGCCTTAGCTAAGCGGGATGCTGCAGCAAGACCCAGGCTCCCGTCTACCCAGGCCCAGCGAGAGGCATTACAATCCTGTCTGAAGGGGCCTCTCTTAGCACAAGGCCATGTGGCTCACTGTCCTGCTCCTCCACGGTTTCTTAGCCTTTTCTTAAGTTCCCAAAGTTTTATTTTGTAATGCGTCCCTTTAAACTCCTTTTCAGAAACTCCGATTTCTCTTTTCCACCAGATCTAAGCAAACAGGCTCTCTCATCTCTAGGGTTTTTGTTTTTTTTCCTTCCCCACTGATTGGCCTCGGGAGGAAGTGGCTTTAATTTATTCCTCACAGGATCTGGTTACTTCTCCGGCCTTTATACTCTGTGCTGCCCGGGGCATCACCACCTACCCGCACCCAACCTCACATCTCCCTCGCAAGGGGTTAGGGATTACAGTCACCAGTAAAGAGACCACACAGGGGAAAGCCGTGCTTATCGCCCCCGCTTTGTTTTTAAATGTTTGTTAATGTAAGCAGGGTGCGCGGCCCTAGCACCTCTGCAGTGAGGAATTAGCGTCTATACCCTGGTATCCACAGAGAGCCTTTCAGAAGGGATGTAGGCTGGGCTCATCATCAGGGTCTCTGAGAGGCTTTCTTTGTCAGGAACCAAAGATAAATGCAAACTTTCAGTTCTATTAACAAGGGTAATTACAAGGAGGATTCTCTTACAGTGAAAAGACTTGGGCTCAAATCACCTAAAACCCTCAGAAAAATGACTGGCGGCCCTACCAGCACAGGCCACTAGGTAAATTTATTCCTTTGACCTACTGGCAGATTCAAACTTGTCTCAAAGCAGGACAAATAGAGAACTTTTCTCACACTGACACTTTCTTAAGGAAAGTCAAACATCTTTCTAAATATCTTCACTTTAAGTTTCCAGAAGCCCCGCTGACAGGTAGGTGGGGAACAGACATCGTTTCAGTATTTCAGCTGAGGCACACTGAACAAGCAACTGTTCACAATTCTAAGGTGAAAATCAAACCTAAATTTCCTGACTTCCTGGGCCGCACCATATGAACTTGGCAAAGGTATACCGAACTTCCAAGTCTGCAACCATAAATCTTTGTATTTTCCAAAAGCAGTTTTCAGTCTAGAATCCAATAGCTACAAACAGATAGGATGCAAAAGAAACATAATTTGCATTTAGTCATGGAGTCAACAAGGTGGATTAAACTGGGACTGGCCTCCAGCTGGCTTTGTAAAATGTGATATTGAATGCTTCAATTAGGAAAAAAAAAATCACTACTTTTTTTTCCTCCCAGCTTGCCTTTCCAACTCAATTTGATTGATGGAAGTTACTTTAACACCACCATAACCAGTTTTACATGACTGTCTAGAAAAGATATAAGGAGTCAGAGGATAAATTAGAAGTGCCATAACAATGAAAGAAGAATTTCCTTTCATAAATGCTATGTATCCAGGCCCTGGCAGGGACCATGTTAGACCTCGTGATCTGTGAAAGGTGGGCTCAGATTAGTGGCTCACTGGAGTGGCCCATTCCATGGATGCAGAAATATGAGACCATGAGGATAAATGGCATTCTCAAAATAACATAGTAACTTGGAGGCAGGCAGCGTTAGGACTTAGAACTCTTGACTTAGGGTCCAGCAAACTTTTTTTTGTCTCCACATGGAATTTTCTGTACTTGTTCCACTGTATTCTCGCTGTACAAAAAAATAAATAAATAAAAGGTGGTTGTTTCCACCACCTATTTTATTTTAGGGAACATTTCAAACTCTGTTAAGGATAAGGAATCAAACCATAAAACATAGAGTCAAGGAAAGAAAGAAGTAAAAGCAGAAGGAGTTAAAGGGGAACTACCTCATCCTGGCTCCCAGGAGTGAGATATTCCCTGCTGGAAAGAGATGCCTTAGATATGTTTTTTTTTTTTTTCTCAACATGGCTATCCATCACGAACCAGTTTCAATTGGTGCAGAACCACCAGATCAAGTGTGAGTAGGGAACAAGCAGGAGTCTTCCTTAGAGTGTGAAAATTATGCCAAGAAAAGGACAAAACAAAGATTGATGCCAGAACAACCACTGTACAGCCATGCTGTCCAATATGGAGGACAGTGGTCCCATGAGGCTCTTGGACACCTGGAGCATGGCTAGTCCAAATGGAAGATGTTACAAATGTAAAATATACAATAGGTTTGAAAGCCTTAATACAAACAGTGGAAATATTTCATTTATAATCTTATATTGACCACATATTGAAATATTTTAGATATATTTGGATTCAAATAAAATGTATTATTACAATTAATTTCACCTGTTTCTTTTCACTTTTTTTTTTCCAGTGGACTAAAACAAAACTTAAAACATTAAATTTGGAATGAAATATGGGTTCACTGCACAGCACTATTCAATGGGATTCTTCTCTCGCTAGAACTCTAGGATTGAAGGAAGTACAAGAGTGTTGGGATACCTTCTGCTGAGTTTTGGGGGTTCCCCCCTTTCACACAGAAAATCTTTTAAAGCACTTAAAAGCACTGTCAGGAAGTATCTCAGGGAGTCTCAAAAGCTTCCGGCCAGAGCTGGTAGAAAACCCAACCTGAGTAGACAGTGTCAAACTAATGAGACCAGAGGTCAACAGTCAGTCATGTGGTTTTGAAAAGACAACAGTAGTTGCTTTTTATTTAGCACACTCATGCAACTGAGTGCTTTATATTATTGTCCTGTTTAGTCCCTCAAGCAAGCCTACATGGCATTGTCTTTACTGTACAGCTAATGATACTGAAGCTCTGTTAAATCAGCTTTCCAGTGTTACACTCAAGTGAGGATCTGAATCCAGACTGGTTTCACTCAGATACCCTGCGCTCTCTGTCATACTAGACTGCTCTTCAGAATACTGTCTGGTCTTCTTGGCAAAGGTCTTCTTCTCCGGGAACCTGACACCTGAAATTTTAGCCGTAGAGATTCATTCCTTTGACTTAACTTCTTTTTCTCTCTAAAATGCAGATAGTTCTGAGAGAGGTTTCATGTAAATCTTGATCATGTTCACTTCAAGTCAAGCAACTATCAAAATACTTTTTCTTAGAGTAGGTATTGATCTGAGAAGATAAAAAAATACAGTAAACCTTGACACACAGAGGAAAAGGAAGACCAGTGACTGCAGAAAAAGACTGAAAAAATGGAATGCTGAAAGTGCTGAAGACCAAATTTAATGTCATTTACAATAAAACTTAAGAATACATCTACTACAGTTACTCTGCAAAAGTTTGGCACTTCCTCAAAATGCTAAGCACAGAGTTACCATATGAACCAACATTCCACTCCTAGGTAAATATCCAGAGAAATAAAAACATGGCCACATAAAACTTCATTCAAATGTTCAGAGCAGCAGCAACATATAAAAACAACCTAAATATCCATCAACTGCTAAATGGATAAATAAAATGTGGTATATCTACACAATGGAATATTATTTGGCTATAAAAAAGAATGAAGTATCAGTACATGCTATAGCACAGTGAACCTTAAAAACACCATGCTAAGAGAACAAAGCTAGTAATAAACCATATATTATATGATTCCATTTATGTGAAATGTCCACAATGGTTAAATCCAAACAGACAGAGATTAGTGATTAGTAGGGGCTAGGCAAGGGGAGAGATATGAACTGACTGGTAATGAGTACAGGGGTTTTTTTTTTGTAGGGAGTGATAAAAATATTCTAAATTTAGGTTGTGTTGATGGTTTCACAATTTTGTGAATAGACCAAAACCACTGAACTGTATAATTTAAATGGGTGAATTTCATGGTATATGAAATATATCCCAAGAAAGCTATAAAAAAATAAATAAACTGACTAGTATCAAGGTTGTTGTTATGACAAAAATAACATTTTTCCCTCAAGTAGGAACATATGAGGAAGACAGGTAGAGGTCAGGTTGCCCTAACCTCACTTTATGTTACTCTTCCTCCTCGGAAACTTTGTGAATCGAATGCACGGGCCTATGTGTTTTCAGAGGGAAAATATTTTTAACTATCATTACATAATATCTCCAGCTGCTGATGCTAAGAAAATGTCATCACTAAAAATGCCACTGTAACTTTTCAGGTGGTTGTTGTCCAGTTTGTAGATAATTGAAAACCTTCATTTTCGCTCTTATCCATTTTTTTCCCCTCTTCTCCCAACCTTGCCCAGCCTTTTGGCCAGATACAACTCATTCTCACTTCAAGAGAATGGCAAGAGAAACATAAGAAAACAAATCTTAAATTCAGCACTATTTTTCTTTTTTCAGCACAGAATTACAGAGTCTTAGAATTGGCTTGGTCTTTAGAGACCATCTGGTACAAGCCTCTCTTTTTCATGTAAGAAAACAGGGCCAGAAATAATAAAAGCTAACAGTTATGGACTGTTTACTCTATGCCAGGCACTGTAATTTACATGTACTACTTCATTTAATCCTCACAATAACCCTCCAAAATAGCTACCATTTTTATCTATATTTTCTAAGTGAAAAAAAAAAATGAGGCACAGAGAAGTTCCGTAAACTTAAGTAGGTCACACAACTGAAAAAGTTGGCGATCTGGGATACAGACCCAGGCTGTCAGGCTTCAGAGATCAAATCCTCAACCGCTACTATTATAGCTTCTCCTAAAAGTATTTAAGCTATCTACTTGTCATCTTAAAACTACTTAGTGGTATGTCCAGAGCTAGTCCAGGTGTGAGGGACCCACCCCAGTTTCTGCTTAATGA
Organism: Budorcas taxicolor; assembly: GCF_023091745.1. Classification (NCBI taxonomy): domain Eukaryota; kingdom Metazoa; phylum Chordata; class Mammalia; order Artiodactyla; family Bovidae; genus Budorcas; species Budorcas taxicolor. The sequence goes on from NC_068912.1 coordinate 4,880,169, forward strand.
CAGAGAATCCATGAGAGATACAGTTGACCTAAACTATACCATGACCTAAACCAAAATGGATGCATTTTCCCATCCACTGCAATCTTCATTTCCACCAATAATTGAGAGCCTGAAAGAGAGCTGTCAGAAGTAAGAAGACCTTCCAGGAAGTCACCACTGACCTTATTCTGCCATGAAGGAAGATAGGTTATATAATCCTATGTCAGTTATACTCACACTCCTTTTTTTTTTTTAAATTCTGGAACTCACTCTGCCAAATTCTGAGAAGTGTTATCGCTAAGATGAAGATGAGACAAAAGATTCAACCAGAAAATTCTCCTGATGGGACACAATGACTACCTCACCACTCAATTATATATTCAAAGGAAGAGTTAACACACTGGCAAACTACGAAATGGAATAGAATGCAAGTCTTTAGATAATTTACTATAGAAAATACAGTATTTCTTATCTGTATCATCCAGGGAGCTCAAAGTACTTTACAAACAACTCATTAATCCTCTGCTTATTTTATTCATCAATTACTACATTCCTTAAACCTTACCACACCATTTCAGGTAGGGTGCAAGAGAGGAGATAGACATACTATATTCCTCTAACCCAGGCTAAAATGTCCATGCAAAGGACAGGGTGCTTTCAGGAGCATAGCAAAATGAGTAAGAGCTGTCTTTGGGAGCTGTACCTAGGACACTGCCTCAATCATGCGGCATTTTGAGTGACTTTTTAAATAAAAAGTAAAGGTAAAAAGTATATTTAGAATCACCACACCAAGTTCCAACCATAACAGCATTCATCCAACAGCAGTTGGAAACCAAAGTGCAGCCGAAGTTCTCCTAAAGCATGCATGTAAAACTATGTCTCAAGAGAAGCCAGGGTTATGCTTTAAATGAAAAAATTAAAATGCTTTCCTATTTAAATATGTTTAATATCTGAGTTTTGGTTTGCTTGTTTGGGGATAATTTTTTAATTTTGCCAACAATAACCAAAAGCATATGAATGTCAGCAGAACAGAGAAGCAAAGGCATGTAGAAGAGGCCGGACCCCAGCGGCGAGCCAGACTTTGCCACCTCCCCACCCTGGGTGCAGCCTGCCACCCGCCTGGGGTCCCAGCACCCTCACTGCTCCCAGCTCCCAGCAGCCACAAGGCCTAGACCACAGGTCTCCCCCGTGCCTTTCCCCGACTCATGAACCTTCTTCGAGCTTCCTCAGTTTCACTTAAATTCTCCTCAGTCCCGGTCCTCGTAGACAGCCAGTAGCTAGAAAACGTGACACCAAGTTTCCAAAGACCTCGCTCGGGTAGATCTGACCCCGGCTGCTCACTGCACCCTTCTCCCCACTTCTCAGCTGCCAGAATGGGTCCAAATCGGCTTCTAAAAGGGGATGACACAAAACGACTGGAGAGAAGGGATGCTTCTCATCAGAAGCTGATACTGTGTCTTCCACGGAGTCTTATTATTGTAGGTCTATTGCTCGTATCCAGATCAGAATAAATATATAGGGTCTAATCACCTACCTTCTGCTAACACACTGTGCCTGAAAGGGTGGATCAAGTAAAACCGCATCAAGTAACTCCCCTTTGTTTGCTCCCTTTCTCTCTTTGCCCCTTCCACAAAAAAAAAAAAAAAAAAATTTGAATTCTATCATCAGCAAGAAAAAGTTCTTTTGCTTTTGCCTTCTAGAGATGAACATTTATGAAAAGTCACTGCTGCCATGTCAGCCCCAAAAGAATATGATTAGAGGCATCTCTAAATTGTCTGAAGTTATTTCCCTCCTGTTCTCTGCTCAAGGCCTAATCTTTTCAGAATTATTTTCCTAAAATATAAACTTCCTTCCACGGTGTCCCCTCCACCTACATATACAAACACACACACACACACACGTATACAGGTGGGTGCACACACACACAAATTATTCTCTAAAGCTATAAAAAGATGAGAAGCAGGAATCTCATAATGTAATTGCTATACTAAAAAGAAGTGGCAGGTGAGAATAAGAGGGTGGAAAAAAACTGAAATACAGTAGTAGAGTTAAAGGGAAAAAAAAAAAAAACTAGAGCCTGTGATGGGAGTGTTAATTGAAGAGAAAGAATAAAGGAAGGAGAGAGAGAACAAAAGGGCATTAAGTAAGCAAAAAGTAATTTTTTAACATCCTTCAGTTATTTGATTTAACTTCAGAGCAGAGGATGCTCAGAGGAAAATTTGCTGAAAACTGCCATATATAGCTATTTTGTTCTAAAATTTAAAACTATTCACAACAATTACAGCTATTCATTACTATCTACAAACAGTCTCCTTAGTAAATGGCAACCAATATTTTGTGTCTTTTCCTCATTTTTAAACCGGCATGATTTTTGACACAGAAATTTTTTTTTAAATCAAGAAATGTTTAAAAATATAGTTAAGGTCCTTTTAAGAAATTCAGTATGTTTTAATTTTTTTAATTTTTTTTTCTCCTTCTCTCCATCCCATCAACCCCACTACCACCACCTCTACACATATGCAAAACCCAGCCTATTGCTAATATGTCAGAAGACAAGGAATAGTTCTTAAGAAATGAAAGAAAATGAGGTATTAAAAGGTCCAAAACTCTATGAAATCTCTATGCTCCTAGAAGGAACAAGCAGATAAAAGCCACCTCTGAAACATACTTGCTAGAGGTCTTGCAGAGTTTTCTTACTGAGATTTGCAGCCTGAGAATTGTTCAGGCATTCCTTGTTCTTGGCATTTTTATTTAAAAAAGCAAAAAGGTATCAAAATAAAAACTTACCCACATTTCTCAACAAGAAGACACTTGGGTTCTTTTTCTTTTTCCCTGAATATCCCCACAGTTATTTCTGACTAAATACCTGTCAATCAACTGTAATCTAAACGGTGCCGCCTACTTTAGGTGTTATGCGCGTCTGTTTCTTTAAAGTTCCAAAAGGTTGGTAAGACAGTCTTAGCTAGTTTCCCTCCAAATTTCTGAGTTTTCCAATGAAAGTCTTTGACCAAAATCAGAAAAGCAAAATCCGCCAAGGAATGCAAGCCCCACGCTCCTTCAGGGTCCTGACTTCCTTGTAAAGACCTAGGTAAACCCCCTTAGTGTACTCCTGTGAGAATACAAACAGAGCCCACCCTAAATCAAATAACCTCTACAATACTTGTGAAGGAAGCTCAAAAATACTCATTCAGCGTAAAGACTTGAAAGTAACAATAGGGAAACTCCCAAAACAATGAAAGAATGTACATGAACTGATCATCCAAACAATCTTGTCACTAGCTCTGTATCAAGAAGCGGGAGGGGTGTGGGGGGCAGAGAAAAGAGCTCCTACAACTTTACAGACACAATGTGTTGCAGACACATCAACCATATGGAAGATTCGCCAGCTCTCCAGAATGAGGGTGAGGTCGATCTTCAGTAAGTAACCGTGCTTTACAATCAAAGAGTTCTTTTCAGCACACCGCAGTTGTCTCCTACCTACAACACGGAACACTCAACATTCCAGGAGAGGTTTCTTCCTTCTCCTTAATCCTTCTGATACACAAGTTGAGGAACAGGAGAAAGGCCTTTCTTTTTTTCTCTTTTTATTTTACTATTTCTTTTTTTGTACTTTCACCCATAGGTGCCCTCTTAATCCAAAACTTGTGTGTGTGTGTGTGTGTGTGTTTCCCTCTTAACACAGGGTCAGTAATCATTATTTTCAATTTACAGTATTCACTAAACTATTTTTTTTAATATATTATTTGAAAGACAGCATACAAAACCTTAATTTAGATTTTTAAAAAGCCCCAAACATTAATGTAACTCAATAACAGAAAAATTTTAAAACAAAATATATAATCCAACAATAAATTATACATTTAGAGCACGATTCTGACCGACACAACTGCTTCTTATCACCATAGTTTAGGCAATACTCATGTGAGGAGCAAACTCTTGAATCCACACCAGAACCAGATCTATATTTACATCCATTCACCTTGATCTACTGCCCTAGCAGTAGATTTTAATTAGAAGACTAGAATTAAACACTTTGACCACAATATACATTTAAATGCCCTGATAGACTTCCTTTCCATGAAAATCTGAGGGCATCTTAAAAACAGAGTCTCTCTAGACTGAATTATCAAATATGCATTTATAGCTTGATTCTGTATTTTATGAAGCAAGATCAGCAGGAATGCATACCCAATAAGCAACAAATTTCAACAAACCAAATATCCCATGTAAATAAGAATCAGAGAAAAAAGAAACTGAGAAGGAAGAAAAAAACAAATGATAAATATCTACACACTTAGGTTTCCTGCTCCAGGCTAATAGAGAAAAAAAACTAAAAAGTGTGACAAACTGAGAAAGCCCCTTTGATATTTGAATGCACAACCCATACATTTCTTAAAAGGTATATCACAGCTAAAATAATGCAATTCCCAGCTTTGCAATAAGGTTAGGCTTTGGCAAGGAAACCTGAAAGACTTAAAAGATCTGAACATCATTGCTCAGGTGCTTTGTCTGGGATGTCACGCACAACACAAATAACATTCAACAAAGGAGCTGCTTACTAATTTTCCATACATTTCAAGACCCGAGTAATTACATACTTGATCAATGGTCACATCTTGAAACTATTTATTTTTTAAAACAGAAACACAAAGAGCCCTCAAAAAGAAAGCCACCCTGCGTGCCCTCAGAGCCCCTCCTTCCTCTTTTTATGTGTAACTATCAATGTATATCAACTGGGCATGCAATCATATTTATTGTCACTTTCATTCATGTCATGCCCTTGCTTATATGGTTTAGATATGAATTATTGACTGTTACACTCCTTGTTGTAAAAAATAAATAAATAAATAGGGTGGCAGGTACTCCGCGCTGCTCTGCAGCGAGCGACCAAGTCAGAGGCCAGCAGAAGCTCCCGCTTTATATAACCACCCCTCGTTCCTCATCTTTATGCCCTGGCTTCAGACTGCCTTCTCAACTCTTTTCTTTTTACAAGGGAGAGACGCACTCACTTTGGAAAATTAAGGATTAAAATAAACAAACAAGAGGATGTTGCTAAGTGTCCTTCCCAGAGCATCTGTTGTTTAAGAACACCTCTGATTGATGACTGCTATTTTTTAATTGTTGCTTTAAAATTTAAATGCCCTCCTGGGATGTGTTATAAGTGTGTTAGTTCATGATATGAGGTCTAGAAAGTAGAAAAACAACAGAATGAGTGAGCTCGTCACATTCTGTTCTCCTAAACCCAGCGATTCTCCCAGCTATAAAATCACAGGGCACTCAAATACAGATAACCTGATGTTGTGTGACGCGTTCCACAAAGGTATCTGACAACACTCTGTCAAGAACTCTAGTTTGCTGCTTCGTGTAATTACAAGAAAAAAAGAAGAGGAAACTTTAAACACTTTAGCACCCCCATGCCCAACTCCAAAAACAGTGTCTTAAAGATGGGCCAAAATATATTCCTTTAAGAATTAGACTTTTACTTTCATATTTTTCCCCCACAGGCACATCATTCTGTAAATTTCCCTTCAGAACCTCTGTTTTAGCTTCAATTTCAAAGAGGCCAGGAATAGAGTTAAGGCAAGCAAACCGCTAATGTCTGGTAATAACTGTCAAAGAAACTTGGTGCTTTCTGTTCCAGGAAGCAAGGCTACTAGGACTTCCTATTGGAATATGCGATCAATCTTGAAAGTACGTCTATTCTGAAATTTTAATATTTAAATAATGGGTTCCTGATTGCCAGTTAAGTGGTCAATTGGCCAAAGAAAATGCTTAAATGTTGGAATCTCATTCCTACCTGTTTTCTCTTTGATTTCACACAAGACATTAAACAAGGCAGGCTTCATTCTGTGGCAGTTTAAAGCATGTTTTCTGCAAGAAAGAAACAACAACAGAATAGTTTAGGTGGACTCCTGGGATCAAGCTGCTGATAATGCACAGGGGGAAAAAAATCGAGCATTTAGCCAAAATTATAGACCAAGCATAACTCTGTGGCATGCTTCAATTGCTTTATGACTTAATATAAAGAGTCCCGCCATAGAAAAAGAAATAATGTTAATTAGCAGGGAGAGAGCAGGGATTTAACTACAGAACAGAACTAACCTCAATTATGCTCATTTAGGAAGAGTTTGGGGTTTTCTGTTTTGTTTTGTTTCGTTTTTTATGAGTAGTTTAATCCAAGTGGAAGTCTTAAACCAATAATCCTATCCAGGGCAATGAAAACACAGCAGAGTCAAATGCACGGGTTAACAGTTTTGTATAATCTACGCAACCACCATAGCCTAGGAGCTGTCTGCTTCTCAGTCCGTGTGTGTGTGTGTGTGTGTGTGTGTGTGTGTTTTCAAATTTAATTCATCCATGTGTTTGAATTCATTCTGCAGATGCCCCTGTATTCTCATAAACACAAGATGCTTGAAAGGTCTTCTGAGCAGAACTGTCAATTTATAAAATTTCAGTCCCCAAGTTAAAGAGTATGGAAATGCATTGCCAGGGGGCAAACATACCCATATGGGGAATAGATTCATTTCTCTGCGTTCACATTATGTCGCCTGTGCACACACGGCTTATTTGCAGGTGTTGAAATTCAATTATTTACAATTAGGACCTTGCACCCATTGGGGGAAAAAATAAATACAATTCTGCCTTTTAGATTAGTGATTTACCTGGTTCTCCTGTGTGTCTGTATACAGCATGCACTTAAGGACCAAAACAATACCTTTCCCTTGATTTTACTCTGGAAGCACTTAACAGAAGGATATTGTTTTGGAAACAAAATACTGATCACATCAGCTATTAGTTAAGGGAATTGTGTTGACTAACTAAAATGAATGTATAAAGATAAATGGAAACCTCTGGCACTCAAGACACATGCAGTTCTTTTTAAATTCCTTTCAAAGTTAAAAAATAGATACACATCCTGAGGAAGGGAAACCAGAAGCACGCTCTATCTACTGTACAGTAGAAGAGTCATAATCTCAAAATTCAAGAGTATCAAAATAAACATTGTGTCTAAAATACGAAGGGTTCTCTATATAAATAATAAATGTACATTATGAAGATGTGACTAAGGAAAGGAAAACCCAGTTAAACTATTTGCTGAGTTACATTGTTTAACTAAAAAGAAAAGCTTAGTGGTGATTTAGTTCTGGTGTAGGGTGAGAAAAATGGTGAAGAAGACTTTATGGTATCAAAGATTTCTTTCTGAGCCTTTTAAAGGAGTTTTCATTAATTGTATTCTTATATAAAGGCCCAAATACAAAACAAATAACAACTACAAAAAATTCTATGCAGCTTTGCAGAAATATTGTATTGCCAAGCACGTCCATGGGGTTGGGTTATAGAGAACAGAAAATCTCCCTATCCCAAAATTGTGTCTGATTCTCTTAACATTTAGGCCATTAAAAGGGTGAACCCGCCAAGTCACAGCTGTCCTCAGTAGTACAAAAAGGAGCGGGACTAAACATCAGAAAAGTGGTGTTTCTCAATGCTACCAGCCCCTTCGGCTGCACAAACTTGTTATTAGAGGCGTTTATTGGTATGTCTGAGTTTATTTTTCTGGAACAATGTAATGGAGAAATCTGTTCCAATTCAAAAAGAGATTGCCAGTGGGAAATCTTCCATTGACCCTACCTATTAGCTTTTCTCCGGATAATAAAATTCCAAAAAGGCACCAAATTATTTTTGAAAACCTTCCTCTATTAAAAAAAAATAAATAGCATAGTTCCAGTCTCTGAACCTTTCCAAGTTTTCAAGCACCCATAAACCTCAGGACTTTTGAGTTTACATGTTGCATGTGCTTAGAGTTAAAATAAGAGTGTAATTCATATCATCCTTGAAATTGCTTCTTCTCATTTTCTCAATTCAAATTCCCATTTCTCTGAAACAAAAATACATATAATAATGTCTTCTTCATAGAACTAAGTCTTGTGAGGTAGAGAAACTGTGTACGTATTACTTAAAAAACCAGCTACTTCTGAGATTTAATAAAGCTGGGTAACTGGAAAGACATATGTGGCCATTAGAGTGTCTTAAATTCTTCTTTTCAAGATCGGCCTTGGGCAAGCAGTTGGTGGGTTGCCATTTAGTTTATGTTTTGTTTTTTTAAAAGAGAATTTACTGTAAAATCCTAGAGTGGAGAACTATATACTTGGCAGTGGATTAACTGAGAAGCTACACAGCTTCTTTATAATGCTTCCTTAATGAAGATCTTTGTGTCCTATAGGATGGAAATATATAAAATACACATTTGCCTTCATTTCTATTTTACTAGCATCTAAGTGGTCCTGAAAGAAGCATGGGAAAAAGAGTATGCCTGATTCCCCCCCGCCACCCCTTTTTAAAGAACCATACATTCTGTGCCACAGAAGGGTAGTAACCCTCTCAAAATAAGAGACAATAAAGTTACACTACATATCCGAGTCTCTAAAACCGAACAAACATGTTTAAAAGCAACACTATCTCTTCTTTACATCAGCCTTTTTGAAACAATTAAATGAATGCAAAATATTTTCTGGATGGCTGACAACTACTGACAAAGAATTACTCTGCTTTTTTTTTTTTTAATATGGAAAGGGGGAAAGATAAAAATTAATTTTAGAGGAGTACGTCCACACAGAAAATTCAAAGCTTCTGATTTACGTAAGGAGTCAACTATATTTGCAAATAAAGTGTTCATGGGACATTTTATTTTGTAATGTTACGGAGTCCCTCAACAAGAAGACATGCAATGCTGTTCAAAACTTGACAATTCTGCTCTCTCTGATACTTTTTTAAAGCAGTAAAAAGTGCCGAGGGCCGCTTTTGGATCAGTTGGCAGTATTTTCGGCTTGCCTGAGTGTTTGTGTGGATATATATGAAGATCTCTATATTCACACACACACAATATATGAAAATATACATACAGACAGCCACATCACCGCATGGGAGATTGCACTTTCGATAACAACGCTCCTTCAAATTTTACTCCTCCGCCATATAGTTGCTCGTCAAAATGGGCCAAGGAATAACATTTAAAAAGAAAGCGCTGTGGTGATTCGGTTCCCATTGTTTCCCCCAGCGAGAGGGAGAAAAACAAAAAACCCCAAGAAAGGAAAAGAAAAGCCTCCATCTCACCTGGCCTGCGCCTCATCCAAACTCTGGTCTGTGATGGTCATAATTTGCTGTAAAATGTCTCCAATGTCCTGCTTCCTCCCGCCCTCCCCCTCGGTCCCTCCGGCCCCATCCTGCAAGTGCTGGGACAGGCCGGGGTGTCCGGCCATCCCGACCCCAGCATGGGAATGCATCAGCCTGGGCTGCTCGTCCATCTCCAAAGGCAACGGCAGCCCCCGGCTCTTCCTCTTCTGCTCCTCGGCTCGGCTCCTGGGAAGCACCAAGGCTTTTTATCCTTCAAGCTGTCTTCAAATCCTTTTCAGGATAAACAGAGAAGGGGGAAAAAAGAAGACCAAAAGAAAAAAAAAAAAAAAAAAGAATCCCTTTGCCTCTTTAGAGGATGGTGGGAGGATGGGGAGTGGGGAGGGGGAGGGGGGCGTGAAGGGGTTGCGGGGTGAGGGTGGGGATAAGGACTGGTGGGGACGGGTGTTGACTCCAAAAAAAGCAAGAAAAATAAACCACCTTCCCACTTGACGAAAAGAAATCAGAGCTGGCTTTTGGTTTTTCAGTCCGTCTCCTTTGCAAGGCAGAAATGGGCTCCCGGCGCTTAAATCTGTGGCTTAATCCTTTTGCAAATATGCATCGGCCGGGAGAAAGGAGAGGAAGGCAGGGGGATTGCAATGCAAACTTTCCCCCCCCCACCCCCCGCTACCCCCCACCCCCACTCCGGGCCAGAGTGATCTCAAAGGGGGTGGGCTGTTGCAAAAGCCAGATCTCCCCCAGCCACGGCGGCAAGGCAGAGCACAGAATCTCTCCTCCTCCGTGTCTCTGCAAACTCCAGCAGCCCCGTCAGCCTCCTGCTTTTGTTTAGCTCAGGCTCAGGACTCCAGAAACATATACAGAAAAACCACAGCCTGAGAGGAGGAGGAGAAGGAGGAGGAGGACGAGGAGGAGAGAGGAGGGGGCCGAGGAAAGGGGGGAGGAGGGAGGCGGGGAAGCCAGGAGGCGGGGGAGGGAAGGAGAGAGGAGGGCACTCGTAGCCCCGCCCCCTCCCCTGATTGGTCATTGGAGAAAAGACAGGCCCCTCCTCCCTCTACTTTCCTCCCTGCGCCTCCTCCTCGGCCTCCTTCGGCTCCTCCTCGCCCGGCGCCCTGTCAATCAGAGTTCAGAGGTGGGCTGGGAAGGAGGCCGAGCTAACACCGAGTCTCCAGTCCTTAAAGGTGCAATGATACCGTAGCGCCGGCTCGGTTAGTACGTTCCCACTTTTCCTTCCTGCCTCACTTGGATTCCGTCCTTGAGAAAAATGTGGCTCTACTTAAATACAAACGTATAAAATTAACACGAAAGAATATAGACAGTGTGGGTCTCCCCTGCAACCGGGTTTTTTTTTTTCCTGTAATATTGCCGTTTAAAAGTTGATCTTTTTAATTCGTTAGACCTCAGGGAAACTGTTGTGAGCCAAAGTTTGTCAGCACGAAGTTGTTATGAAACACAATCGAGCTGTTAATATAATTAATAATGATCTCTAATAAATGGCATATGTAAAAATAGATTAAAAAGAACAATCACAATAGAGCTAAAAGGAATACTGAACCGTAACATTTTGGTTGCATGGAAACTAAATTATGGACTGTTAAACTAAATAATGCTGAAAAAAAGACTAATAAATAAGTTGACCAAATGAAACTAATTCAACATCTCTCTTTCCTTTCTCCCTGGGGGAAATTAGTTATTTGGCTTAAGTACTTAATAAAGAAATGCATTATCACAGTCTGGTTCTAGTTTTTAATATAGTTTAATAAGCATTATTAACTGGAATAAAGAGCAAACTGACATTTATTGAATGCCTACTATGCACCAAGTAATTTACATGAGTTATCCCCAAGACATTTCTGAGAGTTATGGATTATTAGTTCCACTTTACAGGGAGGGAACTTCAAACTGTTAAATAACTTCTCTGAGTCCCATAGTTATTAAGTGTCAAGGAAGGAGTGTCTCCATCTAACAGAAATGTATAAATAGTGTAAAAATTAGTTATGTACTCATCATGTTGGAAATGGGATTTATTTCCCTTTCGATGCCATTTTCGATGTTTTTTTAAGATGCTTAAAATAATACACATATTGAAACACACTGACCCAAATTAAAAATAAGTAGGAGAGAATGAAAAAAAAATTAAATAAAATCAGGGGAAAATCCTAGTAAGAACCTCACAGCTCAAGTTCAATTCTGTTACTCTAGGTAGACCATCAGTTTGCCTCCTGTCTTAACGTCTGGCATGTAAGAGAGGAACTCTGACTGAGTCACAGTGGCCACAAGATAAAAGAGCGTATGAATTGTTTCGGAAAAGGCAAGTATAGTGTTTTGGAATATAAAATATTATACTGTGTAGATAGTTCTCTTCCTGGATGACAGTGTAGCCAAAGGAAATGCATTGAACTTCTACAAACCTAAGTGTACTTCATCTGCAAAATAGATTGTAACCTCATCAGATGCGTTGAGATCCTCAACTAAAATGTTATTCTTTTTATCAGTCCAACCTCCTTCCCAATCAAAACCAAAAAAACAAGTTTTGCAAGATAAGGAGCTGAGCACTTCTCAAGCTCCTTGGTATTCTTTGGCGTAGGGGCATGCAGCAGGGAGTGTTAATTGCAATTCAGATGTCATAGGACTTGAAACAACTGTTCTATCCACGTATGTACCGTAACTTGTTAAATGGGTTTTTTAATCAACACTAATACTCTTCAAATCACATATCAATCACAGTGAACATGAGTTAGCACATACTTGACAATGTGCTGAAGTTATTGTGATGAAATTATCACATCTTAAAGCATGAAGTAACCCACAGCCTATAAGAAATCAGTATGAGCAAGTAATTAGAATTACTAAAAATCTAATAAAAGTTTACTAGATAATGTACTAGAAAATGTACCACCAGTACCATTGTCATCTAGGAACATTTTAGTAGGAAAATAAAAAATGTACACAACAATAATATAAATGATAGTATTTATTAAGTACTTTACAAGGATTAGGTATATTCAAGGTGCATTATTAATTTAATCACCACAATTGTTTGGCCGGAAAACCTATGCTTTTTTAGTGTTGCCAACACTATGGTGTTGCCAAAATACACTTTAATACAAAATAAATGCTATAGAAGGGATGCTACACCTTAGATATCCATGAAAGTTTGAGATAAGGGGATAATTCCATTAGAATGATTAAAAGATTTTGAGGTGGCTCTGAGGGATGAGGGCTTCCCTGATAGCTCAGTTGGTAAAGAATCCGCCTGCAATGCAGGAGATCCCGGTTCGATTCCTGGGTCAGGAAAATCCCCTGGAGAAGGGATGGATTACCCACTCCAATATTCTTGGGCTTCCCTGGTGGCTCAGGCGGTAAAGAATCTGCCTGCAACGCGGGAGACCTGGGTTCGATCCCTGGGTTGGGAAAATCTCCTGGAGAAGGGAACAGCTACCCACTCCAGTATTCTGGCCTGGAGAATTCCATGGTCCATGGGGTCACAGAGAGTCAGACACGACTGATGGATCCAGGAGATAGTGTGAATGAATGTGATAGAAGCACAGGGTTCTTCAGGTTCAATGGAAATGATTAGAAAAGTATAATTGTGAGGACTCTGAGCAGCAGCTATTGTGTTTTATCTGGTGTATATTAGGGAGTCCCTGCGGAGAAGGCAATGGCAACCCACTCCAGTGCTCTTGCCTGGAAAATCCCTAGGACAGAGGTGCCTGGTGGGCTGCAGTCCACAGTCCACGGGGTCGCTAAGAGTCGGACATGACTGAGCGACTGCACTTTCACTTTTCGCTTTCATGCATTGGAGAAGGAAATGGCAACCCACTCCAGCGTTCTTGCCTGGAGAATCCCAGGGTCGGGGGCGTCTGGTGAGCTGCTGTCTATGGAGTTGCACAGAGTCGGACACAACTGAAGCAACTTAGCAGCAGCAGCAGGAGGGAGTCCCTGATAGGTTTCCCCGGTGGCACAGTGGTAAAGAATCTGCCGGCAATGCAGGAGATGCAATTTCGATCCCTGGGTCAGGAAGATTCCTGAAGAAGGGAATGGCAACCCACTCCAGTGTTCTTGCCTGGAGAAATCCATGGACAGAGAGAGGAATCTGGTGGGATACAGTCCAAAGTTGGACAGGACCGAGTGACTAACACAGAGGGAGCCACTGAGAAAAGTTGTCTTAAAAGGGGGAACAGATATTTATTCTCAGAGAAGCAATGGAAAAACAGGCATAAAGAACAGACCTACGGAAATGGCGGGAGGGGGAAGGAAAGATGTATGGAGAGAGTAAAATAGAAAATTATAATACCTTCTGTAAAATAGGTAGCCAGTAGGAATTTGCTGTATGACTCAGGGAACTCAAACAGGGGCTCTGTGACAGGCTGAAAGATGGGGTGGGGAAGGAGATGGGATAGAGGTCTCTGAGGGAGGGGACATGGGAGTACCTTTGGCTGATTCTTGTCGATGTATGACAGAAAACCACAGTATTCTGTAAAGCAATTATCCTTCAGTTAAACAATTTGAAAAAAAAAGAAAAGGAGGGGGACAAAAAAGTATGTCTTAAGAAAAATTATCTGCTTCCCCAACACAAAATCTGAGGCAATGAAATAAGGAAGGGGAATTAAGAAAGTGGCAGTAGAAATGGGAAGGAAAGGACAATTATGAGGAACATTTTCAAGAAAGAGCCAATAGAACTTAATAATTGATTTTATGTGGTTTTGTGATTTTATTTTAAAGAAAATGTTTTCAAGCCTGGGTGAGAAGAATGCAGTGGCACTAACAGAATAATAATAATATCTATAGATAGAAATTGTTAAATAGAGATTGAGCTTCAGCACATTACCACTTAATTTTAACAATTTGACACTTAATTTTAAGAACATCCTTGTAAGGTTATAATCTCCTTTTTGCAGATGAAGAAACCAAGTTTCCTAGAAGTTAAATTACAGGACAAAGTATGTATTTAAAAGTTCCCTTATTTTTAATACTTCACAGAGGACCAAGGAAGTTAACAGGTGATACTACCAAAGGCGAAGCAGGATGGAAATTAGAATCTTCTATTTGCAGTTTTAAAAAAACTTTTTAAAGTAGATTCTGAGGAAAAATTTGCATGTGAAATGTATATACCCTATGGGTTGTGGTGAGGGAGGATAATGCTTTTTTGTACCTTCCATGCCTCAGCAGTGCTTTAATTCTAATAGATATTTATTAAATATGTGTTGAAAGACTGAGTGATGAATAATCATGCTGTATTTCTTCAGAATAATAAGTCCACTGAGTCATGCTTTAAGGACATTACATGAGTCATTACCAAAATTTGGCTAACTAGCAAAGTAGTTCTCAATCTGTGCTTATTCTAATGTCTACAAAGTCATGTTACCATCTTTACCTCTCCTACATCAGGATTTTGTTTATTCTAAGGATGGTCTTTCAAACTTCTTTAGAAGTCCATTGGCACAAAGTCTCCCCTCCACTAAGGGATGGAGAGTGCAGTGCAAGAGGAATGTGCAAGGACCCTGGTTCTTTTCCGAGAAAACAAAATGATGTCAAAGACATGGGTCCCCTGGCATAGTCAGCAAAATAACTTCACTACCACATGGTGTTACGTTCAGTTCAGTTCAGTTGCTCAGTAGTATCCGACTCTTTGCGAACCCATGGACTGCAGCATGTAAGGCTTCCCTGTCCATCATCAACTCCCGGAATTCGCTCAAACTCATGTCCATTGAGTTGGTGATGCCACACAACCATCTCATCCTCTGTCATCCCCTTCTCCTCCCACCTTCAATTTTTCCCAGCATCAAGGTCTTTTCCAGTGACTCAGTTCTTCACATCAGGGGGCCAAAGTACTGGAACTTCAGCTTTAACATCAGTCCTTCCAATGAATATTCCGGACTGATTTCCTTTAGGATTGACTGGTTTGCTTGCCTTGCAGTCCACGGGACTCTCAAGAGTCTTCTCCAACACCACAGTTCAAAAGCATCAATTCTTCAGCACTCAGTTTTCTTTATGGTCCAACTCTCACATCCATACATGGCCACTGGAAAAACCATAGTTTTCACTACAAGGAACTTTGTCAGCCAAGTAATGTCTCTGCTTTTTAATATGCTGTCTAAGTTTGTCATAGCTTTTCTTCCAAAGAGCAAGTGTCTTTTAATTTCATGGCTGCAGTCACCGTCCTCAGTGATTTTGGAGCCCAAGAAAATAAAGTCTGTCACCGTTTCCATTGTTTCCCCATCTATTTGCCATGAAGCAACGGAACCAGATGCCATGATCTTCATTTTTTGAATGTTGAGTTTTAAGCCAGCTTTTTCACTCTCTTCTTTCACTTTCATCAAGAGGCTCTTTAGTTTTGCTTCACTTTCTGCCATAAGGGTGGTGTCATCTGCATATCTGAGGTTATTTATATTTCTCCCAGCAATCTTGATTTTAGCTTGGGTTTCATCAAACCTGGTATTTCTCATAATGTACTCTGCATATAAGTTAAATAATCAGGGTGACAATGTACAGCCTTGACATACTCCTTTCCCAATTTGGAAAGCCATGATAGTCATTAGGACTGGATACTAAATGATGGTCAATCTAATATCAATATCAGAGCTAAAGAGATGCCTTTGAAGCAAATCAAAAGAGAGAGGTTAAGGATCTTTGGTGGAACACTAACATTGCCGTATTGTTCAAGGTACTGAGAATATAGTGGTGGTTAGCTGTCTCAGATGGTAAGAATCTGCCTGCAATGCTCGAGACTGGGGTTCGATCCCTCGGTTGGGAGATCCCCTCGAGGAGGGAATAGCAACCCACTGCAGTATTCCTGCCTGGAGAATTCCATGGACAGAGGAGCCTGTAGAGTTACAGTTCATGGGATCACAGTCAGACACGACCAAGTGACTTTCACTTTCAAGACACACTCGATTCTCTGATTTCATGGAGCTTGCATTCTAGTGTAGCAGATAAACAACAAGCAAATAAAGAAAAATACAAGCTCAGAGAATTACAAATACATTGAATAAAACAGAGTAACATGATGTGAAGTTGGGGAGGCAACATCAATAATGTGGTCAGAGAAGGGCTTTCCAGAAGCTGACATTTGAGGTTGAACTTGAGGATAAGAATCCTGTTATAGGTAGATCCTGGGAAAAAACAATGGAGGAAGAGGGGCAAGAAGGAGGAAATGACATATTTTCAAAGGGCTTGAGCTTGGATTTAAACTTGAAGGAAAGAAAGCTGGAGAGACTGGAACATAATGAACAAAAGAAAATTTTATGAGGAGGAATCAGAGAGGGAAGCAGACCCCAGAAAACCCATAAACTTTTAGGCCATGATAAAGTCTTTGGATTTTACACTAACTGCTGGTTTCAGATTCACTTGAGTGTGCTAAGTAAAGGCGTGACACTGAACATTGATTTGACAAATACTCTTTGATGACATACTATATTCTAGGCACTCCCTTGTCACTGGTAAATATGCCAGTCATGTGACCAGGGTTCTCCCTGGTCACATGGAACTTACATTCTAATGAAATAAGTAAATGAATGTAGCAACAAGCAAACAGCAGGCAATGATAACAGGTGGGGTGGAAAGTGACCTGGGAGCTACTGTAGATTCAGTGGCCATGGAGGGCGAAATGAGGAGGGGCATTAAGCTCTGACATGAATGGGAAGGAGTAAATCAAGTGAGTAAAGTCAGAAGAAACAGCCAACACGATGGTTGTAAGTGAGGAACGAAGATGCTTAGAATGTTTGAGAGATGAGAACTAAAGCCAAAGTTGCAAGATGGGAGTGTGGTACAAAACTGAGATCAAAAAGGTAGGCGAGTTTTACATTTAAAAACAGAAAAGCATTGAAGGGTTTTAAATAGAATATCTTAGTCTGTTTGGGCTGATGTAACAAAATACCATAGACTGGGCAGATTATAAGTAACAGAAATTTATTTCACACAATTCTGGAGTTGGAAGTCCAAGATCAAGGCACCGGCAGACTCTGTGTCTGGAGAGTACTTGCTTCTGATTCGCAGACAGCCATCTTCTTGCTGTATCGTTTGAGAATGGAAAGGGCAAGGGAGCTCCATCTCTTCAGTTCAGTTCAGTTCAGTTCAGTCGCCAAGTCTTGTCCGACCCTTTTGGATCCCATGGACTGCAGCACACCAGGCTTCCCTGTCCATCACCAACTCCCGGAGCCTGCTCAAATTCATGTCCATTGAGTCAGTGATGCCGTCCAACCATCTTATCCTCTGTCATCCCATTCTCCTCCTGTCTTCAGTCTTTCCCAGCATCAGGGTCTGTCTCTTATAACAGCACTAATCTCATGTATGAGAGGTTCCACCTTCTGACCCAGGCACCTTCCAAAGGCTCCAAGTCCAAACACTATCACATTGGGCATTCTGTGCGCATGCTCACTCAGTCTGTCTGACTTTTTGCAACCCCATGGACTGCAGCCCACCAGGATCCTCTGTCCGTGGAATTTTCCAGGCAAGAATATTGCAGTGGTTGCCATTTCCTTCTCCAGAGGCTCTTCTTGATCCAGGGATCGAACCCACATTTCTTGCATCTCCTGCCTTAGCAGGCAGGTTCTTTACCAGTTGAGCCATCAGGGAAGCGCCACACTGGCCATTAGGTATCAATATATGCACTTCAGAGGGATACACATGTTCAGCATAGAGCATGGGGGAACAGCAGCATCTGACTTTTGTTCCAAAAGTATTATTGGCCTCAGTATGGAGAATGGTGGTGGGGGGTGGGATAAGTAGAAACAGAATGTTTAAGAAAGTATTACAGTAGGTTGGGCCAGAAATGATGGCACCTTGGACAAGCACAGTAGTACTGGACATGGTGCAAAATGATTGGATTCAGCATACTTTTTGGAGGTAAAGTCAATGAGTTTCACTAGAGGCTGGGATATGGATGGAAGAGGAGGACAAGGAATCAAAATTCGCATCTGGGTTTTGGTTTGACTAATTAAATAAGTGGTGAAACTGAGATAAAGAAGGCATCTCTTTTCAAGTAAATATTATCATCCCTTCCATTTTACAGATGAGAAAATTGAGGTTCAATGTATATCATCCTGAAGTATATACTTCTCATCCACTGCAGCATCTTTACAAGGAGTGAAGATGGGCAAAATTTGCTTGATTATTTTGGAAAAAGAACATATATGGCAAAATCAAGGCAAGTAGTATATAGTGTGTGTATGGTGTGTGCATGTGTGTGTGGGAAGGGATGAGAGTGTGTGGGGGCTGGATGAGTGGATGTTTCCATATGTTATGCTAATAATCTTGCTGAGAACAGTGTCAGAAGCAACACTCTGATTTTTTCCCCCATTCCTTTATCTTTTCCATCTATGAAAAAAAGGGGAAGGAGAGGAATTAAGACCTAGACTTAAGAACAATCTGTGTTGGAGATGCTAGAATGAACTCTTTGCGAACTGAGGTTGACAGTGTAGCAAAAAGTTCTGACATAGCAACTCAAATATTTATCATCTACAGTCAGAGTGCAGACAAGAGCTTCAGTTGCACAGCAACTACCGTCGGAGTCCTACCCACAGAAACAAAACGAAAGGCAGAGCCCAGTGTTTAGAGGTCACGCAGACTCTGGCTCTGGAACTCACCACTCTCTGACCTTAGCCAAATGAGATAAGTTATACAAAGCCTCATTTTCACAACTTCAAAGACAGTGGTTAGCTTGAAGTCAAATCACAATGAGTGTTAAGCATTTAGTATGGCGCTCAATAGATGACTAAGTTTCTAATTCTTACTATTAATCTTTTGTAGTTTCTCCCAGAGCCATCTAAGTTTCCTTAAGCCCTTCCCTGCCTTGGAGTCCACTAATAATATCATGCTTTCCTCCATAGTTCCTAAATCTCACAGTCCTTCCAGAAAGTGACCTAGTGACCTGCCTCAGTATTTTCTCTTTTCTATCCTCCAAATCAAATTATCATTTACTTGAGACTATTCCCATTCAGATATGACTAAAGCGCTTTACTTACAATATAAATAATATATAAGTGTAAACCTCTGAGATACTTGTAAAGTCTCCAAAAGGAAGACTATTTATTTTAGGAAATCCCAATTGTCAATATATCAATGATTTATTGTTGTGCACCAAACCTAGATAGTATGTTCAAAAGCAGAGACATTACTTTGCCAACTAAGGTCCGTCTAGTCAAGGCTATGGCTTTTCCTGTGGTCATGTATGGATGTGAGAGTTGGACTGTGAAGAAGGCTGAGCGCCGAAGAATTGATGCTTTTGAACTGTGGTGTTGGAGAAGACTCTTGACAGTCCCTTGGACTGCAAGGAGATCCAACCAGTCCATTCTGAAGGAGATCAGCCCTGGGATTTCTTTGGAAGGAATGATGCTAAAGCTGAAACTCTAGTACTTTGGCTACCTCATGCAAAGAGTTGACTCATTGGAAAAGACTCTGATGCTGGGAGGGATTGGGGGGCAGGAGGAGAAGGGGACGACAGAGGATGAGATGGCTGGATGGCATCACGGACTCAATGGACGTGAGTCTGAGTGAACTCCAGGAGTTGGTGATGGACAGGGAGGCCTGGTGTGCTGCGATTCATGGGGTCGCAAAGAGTCAGACATGACAGAGCGACTGAACTGAACTGAACCTTCTCAAAAGGTTTAGTGACTTCAAACTATAGCCACTTTTTATTGCTCACAACTGTACAGATGAGTTGGTTCAAGCTTGGCTGGATGTAACTGGACTTATTAAGACAGTTGGAAGATTGGTGGGGACCTGCCTTGTCTACAATAGCTTCTCTTGAATGTCTGATGGCTTGTTTGCTATGGTCTGGGGTAACAGCATGATTGGATCTTGCCTTTTTTGTCATCCAGTAGTCTAGCTCAGACTTGACTACATGGTCTCCAGGGTTCAAAGTGTTTTAAAAAGCAGAGATACTACTTTGCTGACAACAGCATATCTATGGTTTTTCTAGTTGTCATGTACAACTGTGAGAGTTGGACCATAAAGAAGGCTGATCACCAAAAAATCAATGTTTTCCAACTTTGGTGTTGGAGAAGACTCTTGAGAGTCCCTTGGACTGCAAGAAAATCAAACGAGTCAGTCTTAAAGGAAATCAACTCTGAATATTCATTAGAAAGACTGATGCTGAACTCCAATACTTTGGCCACCTGAGGAGAAGAGTCAACTCATTGGAAGAGAACCTGATGCTGGGAAAGATTGAAGGCCGGAGGAGAAGGGGACGACAGAGAATGAGGTGGTTGGATGGCATCACTGACTTAATGGACACGAGTTTGAGTAAGCTCCAGGAGACAGTGAATGGACAGGGAAGCCTGGCGTGCTGCAGTTCATGGGTTCGCAAAGAGTCAGAGATGACTGAGCAACTGAACCAAACTGAGGGTTCAAAGAGAGAAAGTGAAAGTACACAGTCTTTTGAGACCTGACACATCTCTACAGCATTCCCTTGACCAAATCATGCCCCAAGATCAGCCCACATTTTACAGTTGGGAAATTGGCACTACCAACACCATTTCTTGACAATAGTAGTTGCAAAGTCACATTGCAAAGGGATTGATGAAGAAATTGGTAACATTTTTGGAATTAAGAATCAAGATGGAGAGTTTGATTGTCCTTGTTAACTTCGAGTATCCTCCATTTCTTTCTAATGAGTTAATAGGTAAAATTCAGCCTATCTCTGTTTGCTCCAGCAACACAAATCCAGGCTGCTGTGTTCTCAAGTCCAGCCTTTTTGGATCAGTATTTTCTTGGAACCCTAAGCACTTCTTTTATTCCACAAAAGTGAGCAGCTAGAAGGGGAAAAAGGAACAGGTTAGAAATTCACTTGTACCTGGAGAAAAGTTAGACTCCTATTCTCAGGTGGCCTTCCTCCTTTAGAATCTCCCTGCTCCTTTCCTCTATTTTTAGTGTACTGGCACAGCCAGCCTGTATATTCACAAGTTCTACATCCCTGCATTCAAACAATGACAGATACGAATACTCCAAAAAAAAAAAAAAAAAAATCCATCACTTCAAAAAGTGAATTCAAAAACTTGAATTCACTGCATGTCAGCAACCATTTACACTGTATTTTTACAACTATTTACATTGTGTTTAGTATTATAAGTTATCTAGAGGTGATTTAAAGTATATAGGAGGGTGTTCCTAGGTTATATGTTAATACTATGCTGTTTTATATAAGAGACTCGAGCACCTGTGGATTTTGGTATCTAGAAGGGTCCTGGAACCAATCCCCTTAATAGATGTTGAGAGACGACCCTGTATCAAAAACATCAGTAGAAATTATGACCCATAAGAAAACATTCTACCTTTTTATATTTAAAAGCAAATGTGTGGATAAACAATAAGGTCCTATTGTGTAGCACAGGGAATTATATTCAACATCCTGTGATAAACCACAATAGAAAAGAATATGAAAGAATATACATGTATAACAGCGTCATTTTGCTGTAGAACAGAAATTAGCCCAGCATTGTAAATCAACTATACTTCAATAAAAAAAATTTTTTTTTAAAGGGAAATGTGTCTGGCAGACTCAGCTAGCTGTATGTCCCAACAAATATTCTTTCCTATAAATCACAGTTTATTTTGACAGCAAGGTACCTAGCAAATAGCTAAATCTCCCAGGCCTCCTTTGCATTTAGGCGAGGTCAAGTGTCATAATTCTGGGCAATGGGATAAAAGAAACGTAGTGGTCTGAGCTTCTGAGAAAGCTTTTAGCAGTAACACTGGACAATTTAGCATACTCATGCCTTTTCCCCTTTCTTATTTGTTGCTTGAACATGGAGGTAATACCTGGAAGTAAAATTGCCATCTTTAGACCATGAGAATGAAAGGTGTTGCTACAGATGGTAGAAAAGGAATCTAGAAATGGCTTAGATCCTGAATGATTTCCTTGACAATCGTAATGGTTTTTTAGAAGCGTTGCATTTTAATAATGTTCAAATTCCTTTGCATAGCAGATTAGGACTTTCAAAATCTATTCCCATGTTATATCTATAGCCCTGTTTCCTACCATTGCTTCTACACTGAACTTCTGCTTCCCAAGTGTGTCAAAAATAATTCTAGAAAACAGTAGGTGCTCTCCCTGAAGTATCTTTCTGTCTCTTTTCATTGGCTAAACCCAGCTCAAATTCCTTTCTGATTTCCTCAGGCGAATTAATTATTAATTCTCCTGGGACCCTCGTATGCTCTTCACATAACCCTTTGTTTATGGGTGAGTATCTGCTAGTGGGCTGTGAGTGCCCTGAGGGGAGCTTCAGTTCCTGGATGGCTGGCACTAACAGACATCTCCTCAGATCTAGGAAAGAGGAAAGAAAGGAGAGAGTTCAACCACAGGGGTTTTTCTTCTGTCCTTGTTTATTTTTTTCTAATTAATATTACGTTGAACCTTTGTCATTATATACAAAGTTGAAGTGTTTTCAGGCAATTATTTTTGAAGGGAGGGATTTATACTTCAGAAAAGAGTTTGACTACAAAGACACCTAAGATCCTTTCTAGCTCCAAAATTCTATTCAAAGTTATCTTCCTTGAAAGTGTTGTATCAGGAGATTTTAAATTCAAAAGTAGTAGAATTCAATTATACAATGAACTGTCCAAAACTTCTCTTTATATTTATATGTAGATAAAAATAAATTGAAATCGGTGAACTTCACATTCCTGAATTAGCAATTTGAATTTTGGCAAATTTCAAGGCAGCATGAAATAGTTAAACAGACTAAGTAATGATATGATATGATGGAAATTTTTATGTTTCTCTTCATTGCATCACATTTTATAAAGTTGATATTAAATATATAAGTTAATAGCAATATCTTTCTCAGATCAATGTTAACTACTTACATTAGTTGGTATTAAAGGGTTGTTTTATCTGACATTTGCCCAAATTGTGAGGTGACTGAAAGCAAGGTGTTACTTATCAAATAGGACAGAGAATAGAAAGGGGCCACTAATTCACAGTTCTGCTGGATTTAGTCTTCTTGTCTGGACAAATCAAGAGTGAAGGATAGATGAGAGCTGTTATACCTGTATCCATAACACCTTGCTTTCTCACAGGCAAAGGTGATACCTTTAACAACCTACACAAGTAAGGAGAGGCTCACTCCCTTTAATGGAGGCTTATTTAAGAACAGAAGAACTGAAATCTGTTTCTTTTTTTCACTATAGAATAAGACCCATCTAGGCTGCAGTCCATGGGGTCTCTAAGAGTCGGACACGACTGAGCAACTTCATTTTGACTTTTCACTTTCATTCACTGGAGAAGGAAATGGCAACCCACTCCAGTGTTCTTGCCTGGAGAATCCCAGGGATGGGGGAGACTGGTGGGCTGCCGTCTATGGGGTCGCACAGAGTCGGACACGACTGAAGCGACTTAGCAGCAGCAGCAGCAACTCAGTTCTCCAAGGCTACAAAAAGCAAGCAGTCCTGACTAGCCTGTATCTGACAAATACTCCTGACAATAACAACTGGAAAGGGTTAAATAAAAAAATCTGTTTGAAGGTATTTGAAAATTACTGAGCAAAGACCTAAGACCCTAGGATCCAGGAGACAAGGAAAGTTCTGAGAGGTAAGCTTAGCTTTCGGCTTTGTTTTGCCTTTCAGGTTATTTGCTGATTTTTAAGTGGCTATCAAGAGACTGAGAAACTGAATAAATAGTCTCACAGTGTTAGGAAGATTTAAAAATTATAGCTCAGGCCCGCTAAGAGGGAAGGAGTACGGTATGTGCCTCTGTGCTATATCAGAAAAGAGGTGATCCAAAACCTAGAAGAGCCCTCACAAAACCTGAAATCCAGATTCTAATTAGCACAATTACAGATTGGGTTAAATTGATTTGACTCTGTCTATCTGCCTCTCAGAAGTGAAATCACATCCTTTCCAGAAATATCTGACATCAGTCTGAGTCTCATATTACTTCTACAATTTTTTATACACATTAATCATCATTTTAAAAAAATATGGGGAATTTCTGTACATTCCTGTCAAGTTTTATTGTAAACCTAAAACTGCTTTAAAAAAAGAGAAAGATCTCCTGCCAAAAATTTAACACCCAGGGTAGATACTTTTGGCAAAACTTTGGTTTCACTTTTATGTATGTATACATATTATATATGTGTGTGTGTTTGTTGGATTGTGATATAAAATGTACTTTTTTTTAGATCAAAAAAGCCTACAGGCCACTGTGGTTAATTATACTGGCAAATAAAAGCATAAATTAACCTCAAAAAAAAAAAAAACAGGCATACTGATAAACAAGGCCAAATAAGCAAAAACCAAGAGAAAAAATAGATATATATCAGACCCACAGAGGAGGTTCAGATATTAGAGTTATTGCATGTAGAGTTTAAAATGTATGATTTATATGTTCAAGAAAATATAAAAAACTATGGAGAAATTTAGTAGAGAATTGTAATCTATAACCAAAAAGAAATCTTAGAATTGAGCAGCCTACTAACTAAAATTTAGAGTGCAGTTCACAAGTTTACCAGTGAAATAGATGTAGCTGAAGAAAGGATTGTAACCCAGGAGATGTCAGTAGACTGAAGCATAGAAAGAAGAAAGATGGATATTACGGGAAAGATCCTATGGTATAAATGTGACATAGTGACAGGCTTAATATACCTGTAATTGGAGTTGTAAAAGGAGATGAGAGATACAGTAGGTCAAAAGCAGTGTTTGAAATGAAATGGGCTTCATTATACTCTCATCACAATGCATTAACGTGCTAACTGACACACCTACCAGTGCCACGACAGTTCTGAGACCAACCATAAAAGCTCAGAGGGTGGTGGCCCAGTTCCTGGAAATCTCTGCCCCTTCCCCAAAACAGTTGGAATAATCTACCTATCCGTTAGCCTATGAAATTACCCAGCCCATAAAAACTAACCACCCTATATTTTAGGGTCTCTAGTCTTCTGAGATGGGCCACACTCTATTGTGAAGTGTGTTTCTCCTAAGGCTGTTCTTATCTTTTGAGATGGACCACGTGATGTCCATGAAATGTGTGTTAATGCTGTTGTTTAGTCACTCAATCATGTCTGACTTTCTGCAACTCCATAGAATGCGGCATACCACACTCCCCTGTTCTTCACCATCACCTGAAGTTTGCTCAAACTCACATCCATTGAAATCTATCAGAGGGCAGACAGAATGGAAACCACAATCACAGAAAACTAACCAAACTGATCACACGGACTACAGACTTGTTTAACTCAATGAAACTATGACCCATGCTGTGTAGGGCCACCCAAGACGGACGGGTCATGGTGGAAAGTTCTGACAAAACGTGGTCCACTGGAGAAGGGAACGACAAACCACTTTAGCATTCTTGCCTTGAGAACCCCATGAACAGTATGAAAAGGCAAAACGATACGAAATGTGTACCTCTGTAAACAAACCCAGTTCTTACCTATTAAAAAAAGAAGAAAAGAAGAAAGAAAAGAAATGGGCTGAAACTTTCTAAAGCCATGTAAGACATCACACCAAAAATTTAAGAATACTTGTGAACTCCAAGCATGATAAATTAAAAGAAAACTATATCGAGGCACATGATAGTATATATAACTACTGAAAACTGATGAAAAAGGATATCTAAGAACTGTCAGAGAAATATATACATTACTTTTTTTTGGCTGCACCTCATGGCTTTGTGGGATTTTAGTTCCCCCACCAGGGATTGGACTATTGAACTCAGTTCCTTGGCAGTGAAAAATCCTGAGTCCTAACCACTGGACTGCCAGGGAACTCCCTCACACATTACTTTCAACAATAAGACTGACAACTTACTTCTTTTTTTAAAATTTTATTTATTTATTTTTTTTGGACAGCTTACTTCTTAGTAGGAGCATTTTAGGCCAAAAGATGGGAGTAATCATTGTAAACCACTGAATCAAAATAAGAGCTAAAGTAGATATCTATTAACTGGGGGGGGGGGGGGGGGGGGGCGGAAACTTTTCTAGGGATATTAAAGAAAAGGGAGTAAAGGATAATGATATCCTATGCTGCTTTTCAGGAACCACAAAATAGATTGGGAGCTCCATGAAAGCTCTTCTCTTGGAGTGCATCAATACTTACAAAACTTGTAGAATAAATGAAGAATTTGGAGCAACTGTTCAACTCACTGTACCTGGGTTATATTGAAGTTGCTCCAATGCACAAGTTAAATGAAATGTTTTCTTGTAGGTCCCACTGCTTCCAGTTATGTTATAGAGAGCAAATTATTTAAACCTTTGTAGTAATTTCCATACCAAATTACCACAAACCAGGTAACTTAAAAGAGCAGAAATTTATTCTCTTAGTTCTAGAGGTTAGAAGTTCAAAATCAAGGTATTACTGAGGCTATCCTCCTTCTGAAGAATCCAGGGAAAAAACTTCTTTGAGTCTTCCCAATTTTTGGAGGTTGCTGGCAATCCTTGGTATCCTTTGGCTTGTAGCTCCATCATTCCAAATTCTGCTTCCCCTGTCACATGGCCATCTTCAGTCTGGGTGCATCTATGTCCTCATTGGATTTAGAACATCAGAGGTTGGATTTAGGCCCACCCTAATCAAGTATGATCTCCTCTTAACAGGATTACATATGCATCCATGCATGCTAAGTTGCTTCAGTTCAGTTCAGTTCAGTCACTCAGTCTTGTCCAACCCTTTGCAGCCCCATGGACTGCAGCACGCCAGGCCTCCCTGTCCATCACCAACTCCCGGAGTTTATTCAAACTCATCTCCATTGAGTTGGTGATGCCATCCAACCATCTCATCTTCTGTTGTCCCCTTCTCCTCCTGCCTTCAATCTTTCCCAGCATCAGGATCTTTTCAAATGAGTAGGTTCTTTGTATCAGGTAGCCCAAGTATTGCAGTTTTAGCTTCAGCATCAGTCCTTCCAATGAATATTCAGGACGGATCTCTTTTAGGATGGATTGGTTGGATCTCCTTGCAGTCCAAGGGACTCTCAAGCGTCCTCTCCAACGCCACAGTTCAAAAGCTTCAATTCTTCTGCGCTCGGCTGTCTTTACAGTCCAACCCTCACATCCATACATGACTACTGGAAAAACCATAGCCTTGACTAGACTGACTTTTTTGGCAAAGTAACATCTCTGCTTTTTAATATGCTGTCTAGTTTGGTCATAATGTCCTTCCGAGGAATAAGCATATTTTAATTTCATGGCTGCATTCATCATCTGCAGTGATTTAGGAGCCCCTCAAAATAAAGTCAGCTACTATTTCTACTGTTTCCCCATCTATTTGCCATGAAGTGATGGAACTGGATGCCATGATCTTAGTTTTCTGAATGTTAAGCTTTAAGCTAACTTATTCACTCTCCTTTTTCACTTTCATCAAGAGGCTCTTTAGTTCTTCTTCACTTTCTGCCATAAAGAGGGTGTCATCTTCATATGTGAGGTTATTTATATTTCTCCCAGCAATCTTGATTCCAGCTTGAACTTCATCCAGCCCAACGTTTCTCATGATGTACTCTGCATATAAGTTAAATAAGCAAGGCAATATACAGCCTTGATGTACTCCTTTTCCTATTTGGAACCAGTCTGTTGTTCCATGTCCAGTTCTAACTGTTGCTTCCTGACATGCATACAGGTTTCTGAAGAGGCAGGTCAGGTGGTCTGGTATTCCCATCTCTTTCAGAATTTTCCACAGTTTATTGTAATCCACACAGTGGATGGCTTTGGCATAGTCATTAAAGCAGGAATTGATGTTTTTCTGGAACTCTCTTGCTTTTTTGATGATCCATTGGATGTTGGCAATTTGATCTCTGGTTCCTCTGCCTTTTCTAAAACCAGCTTGAACATCTGGGTAGTTCGTGGTTCACATATTGCTGAAGCCTGGCTTGGAGAATTTTGAGCATCACTTTACTAGCATGTGAGATGAGTGCAATTGTGTGGTAGTCTGAGCATTCTTTGGCATTGACTTTCTTCGGGATTGAAATGAAAACTGACATTTTCCAGTCCCATAGCCACTGTTGAGTTTTCCAAATTTTCTGGCATATTGAGTGCAGCACTTTCACAATATCATCTTTTAGGATTTGAAATAGCTCAAGTGGAATTCCATCACCTCCACTAGCTTTGTTCGTAGTGATACTTTCTAAGGCCCACTTGACTTCACATTCCAGGATGTCTGGCTCTAGGTGAGTGATCACACCATCATGATTATCTGGGTCATGAAAATCTTTTTTTTACAGTTCTGTGTATTCTTTCCACCTCTTCTAAAAATCTTTTGCTTCTGTTAGGTCCATACCATTTCTGTCCTTTATTGATCACATCTTTGCATGAAATATTCCCTTGATATCTCTAATTTTCTTGACGAGATCTCTAGTCTTTCCCATTCTATTATTTACCTCTATTTCTTTGCACTGATCACTGAGGAAGGCTTTCTTATCTCTCCTTGCTATTCTTTGGAACTCTGCATTCAAATGGGTGTATCTTTCCTTTTCTCCTTTGCTTTTCACCTCTTTTCACAGCTATTTGTAAGGCCTCCCCAGACAGCCATTTTGCTTTTTTGCATTTCTTTTCCATGGGGATGGTCCTGATCCCTGTCTCTTGTACAGTGTCACAAACCTCCATCCATAGTTCTTCAGACACTCTGTCTATCAGATCTAGTCCCTTAAATCTATTTATCACTTCCACTGTATAATCATAAGGGATTTGAATTAGGTCATACGTGGATGGTCTAGTGGTTTTCCCTACTTTCTTCAATTTAAGTCTGAATTTGGCAATAAGGAGTTCATGATCTGAGCCACAGTCAGCTCCTGGTCTTGTTTTTGCTGACTGTATAGTGCTTCTCCATATTTGGCTACAAAGAATATATTCAGTCTGATTTTGGTGTTGACCATCTGGTGATGTCCATGTGTAGAGTCTTCTCTTATGTTGTTGGAAGAGCATGTTTGCTATGACCAGCGCATTCTCTTGGCAAAACTGTATTAGCATTTGCCTTGCTTCATTTTGTACTCCAAGGCCAAATTTGCCTGTTACTCCAGGTGTTTCTTGACTTCCTACTTTTGCTTTCCAGTCCCCTATCATGAAAAGGACATCTTTCTGGGGTATCAGTTCTAAGTTGCTTCAGTTGTGTCCAACTGTGTGGGATCCTAAGGACTGTAGCCCTCCAGGCTTCTCTGTCCATGGGATTCTCTGGGAAAGAATACTGGACTGAGTTGCCATGCACTCCTCCAGGGAATCATCCCAACCCAGATATCCAACCCGAGTCTCTTACTCCTGCATTGGCATGTGGGTTCTTTTCCACTAGCGCCACCTGGGAAGCCCAGGATTACATATGCAAAGACCCTATTTGCAAGTAAAGTCACCTTTATAGATAACAGGAGTAAGGACTTCAACATATTTTAGTGAGGACAGATTTCAATACACTGTATCTCTGAACCTCAGTGTCCTCTTCCATAAGGTAAATATTACAGTGCCAGTCTTGAAGGGAAGTGTTGCTATGAGCAATAATTTTTAATGCTGAGGGCTTGTAATAAATGAGTAGTAAATTCTAAAGGCAAATGTTAAAAATCAAGTAATACATAAAAAAAGATAAATAAATACATATTGATAGAGTGAGGAAGGGGTGAAATGATTGAAAGATCCCACTCAGTCTACTTCCTGAAAGTCTATCTCATTGAGGAATCTTCATTTTTCTTCAAGAGTCTCTAATAGTCGATAGTCTAGTATAAAAAGGAAACTAAGAGAATGTAATTATCAAAGACACAGTTGAATAAACATTTTCAGCCCATCTTTCCTTCATGTTAAGGTTTGGCACATTCCTATGTTTTTCCATTCCTATTTCTGCCATCAGCAAGATGTGCTGACATTAGTTACATTGTTACATTGCTGAATTTATCTTTGCCTGGATTTCCCCATTTACAAAACAAGAGATTCAGATCCTGTTTCAATTAGAAGACAAGTGAAGGAAAATACAACCAAGAGTGGCTTAAATAAATAGGAATTTTATTTTTTTTATTGTGATATTGTGATACGAGGAGAAATATATATATATTTGGTGTTTGGCTCCATTTCCTGGCACAGAATTCCTAAAACCGTTGTAATTTCCTGAGTGACAGAGCTGATAGGAGCATCTTTCATTATATTATTTGGTCTTAGCATCCTCCCCCAACTGCATTTGGTAACACAAAATCTTCTAAGCTCCTTGGAATCTCCAGAGTGATGAAGATCTTCTTGTATGCTACCAAGATAACTGGTGGCATTGATCCTCCTAGATAGCTTTAGGATGGGAGTTGGTTGCCAGAAACTTGTTGTTGTTGTCACTAAGTGTGTCCAACTCTTTGTGAATCCAAGGACTGTAGCACACCAGGCTCACTGGTCCTTCACCATTTCCCAGAGTTTGTCCAAATTCATGTCCATTGAGTTGGTAATGCTATCTAACCTCTCATCCACTTCAGTCCCCTTCTCCTTTTGCCTTCAATCTTTCCTAACATCAGGGTCTTTTCTAGTCAGTAAACAGGTAGTCAGGTAGACAAAGCACTGGAGCTTCAGATTCAGCATCAGTCCTTCCAGTGGATATTTAGAGTTGATTTCCTTTAGGATTAACTGGTTTGATCTCCTTGCAGTCCAACAGACTCTCAAGAATCTTCTCCAGCACCACAATTCAAAAGGATCAGTTCTTTGGCATGCAGCCTTCTTTATGGTCCAACTTGCACATTCATACATGACTGTTGGAAAAACCATAGCTTTGACTATCTGGCCTTTTGTCAGCAAAGTGATGTCTCTGCTTCTTAATATGTGTCTAGGTTTGTCATAACTTCCCTTCCAAGGAGCAAGTGTCTTTTAATTTCATGGCTGCAGTCACCATCTGCAGTGATCTTGGGCCCCAAGAAAATAAAATCTGTCACTGCTTCTGTTTTTTCTCCTTCTATTGGCCATGAAGTGATGGGACTGGGTGCTATGGTCTTGGTTTTTTGAATGTTGAGTTTCAAACCAGATTTTTCATTCTCCTCTTTCACCCTCATCAAGAGGCTCTTTATTTCCACTTTAATTTCTGCCATTAGTGTGATATTATCTGTATATCTGAGGTTGTTGATATTTTTCCCAGCAGTCTTGATTCCAGCTTGTGATTCATCCAGCTGGACATTTTCCATAATGTAGTCTGCAGAGAAGTTAAATAAGTGTGGTGATGATTTACAGCCCTGATATACTCCTTTCTCAATTTTGAACCACTTGGTTATTCCATGTCTGGTTCTAGCTGTTGCTTCTTGACCTGCATACATATGGTACTTCTTTCTCTAAGAGTTTTCCACAGTTTTCTGTGTCCAAATAGTCAAAGGCTTTAGTGTAGTCTATGAAGCATAAGTAGATTCTTTCCTGAAACTCCCTTGCTTTCTCCATGATTCAGTGAATGTTGGCAATTTGATTTCTGATTCCTTTGCCTTTTCTAAATCCAGCTTATACATCTGGAATTTCTTGGTTCATTTCATGCTGAAACCTAGCTTGTAAGACTTTGAGCATAAGCTTGATAGCATGTGAAATGCCAGAAATATCAAACATTATTAAAGAGTTGGAAATATCAGCCCATCTCTGACCTTTAGTTAGCTGCAGATTGAGTTAATCATCAATGGCCAATGATGTCTACAGAATAGAACCTCCAATAAAATCCTAAAAGGTGAAGTTCAGAGAACTTTCAGGTCAGTGAACTCATGTTAATGCTGGGAGGATGGTGCACCCCAGAGGGCATGGAGACTCTGAGCACTCCTTCCTCTGATGCTTAGCCTTATACAGCCTTCGCATTTAGCTGTTCCCAAGTTCCATCCTTTACAATAAGCCAGTGATAGTAAGTCACTTGTCTTCACGAGTTCTATCAGCCATTTTAGCAATTTATCAAACCCAAGCAAGGGCTGTGGGAACCCCTGGTTTACAGCTGGTCAGTCAGGGGTATGGGAGGTCTGAAGTGACAATTGGTGTCTGAAATGGGAATGGTCTTGTAGAACTGGTGAGATCTGATGCTTACTCCAGGCAGATAGTTTCAGAATGAATTAAATTGTAGGCGTCCAAGCTGGTGTCAGAGAATTGATTGGTGAGAGGGAAAAAACCCTCAAACACTGGTGTCAGGAATGTTCCGTTGGTAGAAGTAGATCTTAGGGGACTTGGCAGTCCAATGGTTAAGACTCTGCATTCTGTATGTGGGGGACATGGATTCAGTTCTCAGTCCAGGAATTAAGATCCTGCATACAGCACAGCAAGGCCAAAATATAGAGAAAGAAGCCGATATAATGTAGAAACAAAACTCAAAGAAAGACTGTTGCTGCCTTTAGGTCACATGTTCAGTGGTGCCCTTTGCCACTGAGACCCTTCTGTATTTCTGCTCAACTAGCCCTTGCCTTCTGTCTCTTATTATAAGACAGCTGCTAGAGCTCCAGTCCTTACATCCGTGTTAAGTCAGAAAGAGTGAGGGAGAGGAGTTATCACTCATTTTTTCTGCCTTTATCTGTATGACAGAAGCTTTCCCAGAAACTCCAACAAACTTTACCTTAATATCATTGGTCAGAACTGGTCATGTGAACATCCTTAGCTGTAAGGGAGGTTTCAAAAGTCTTAACCACAATCGTCACATTGGCTAAGCATATTATGATCCATCTGTTGACACTGGTCCATTGTGACCATAACCATTGTGACCAGATTTCTCTTGCAAAGAAAAATAGAAGTGATGGGAGTGGATATGGAGAGATAGCCAACAGGATCCATCACAGGGCCCTTTGACTCTGTATTTTTAAAGTTCTGAATGGTGGGACACTTCAAACCTGTCCAGTGTCCTGTGACAGAGTTTTAAATCACAACTTGTAAGTTTCTCGGATGTCTGCATCAACCTGGATAAATTAATTCAAGTCGAGATTCACTAGAATCCCTGGGACATTGGCCGTATTATTAGATCCTAACCTCTATTATCTTCAACATCCAGCAAAGTATCTGCTTTACATATATTAATACTTCAGTACATGTTTAATGAGTCCACAGGTAAATTCTTAGACTCCCCGAAAAAGAGGAGATAATTAGGAGGAGGCACCTCATATTTAAATTATGGATTACGGCTGAAGATTGAACCCCAAGAGTCTTTTTGATTAACCAAGGAGTGATCCAAAAAGTCAGGACACATCCTTAGTTCTTCCAGGTTGAATAATATGCAATTCCATATATATGTATTTCTATAAACAGTTAAGGACAACTTACTGTAAATGTGTTATGCAACTTATAAAGGTTATTAAAATTACTATATTTCTAGAGTTCACTGAGGTTATTCAGAAGACTGCCACTCAAAGATTTGTTGTTGTTCAGTCACCAAGTTGTGTCTGACTCTTTGCAGCCTCGTGGACTGCAGCATGCTAGGCTTCCCTGTCTTTCACCATCTCCCAGAGTTTGCTCAAACTCATGTCCATTGAGTCAGTGATACCATCTCATCCTGTCATCCCCTTATGCTACTGCCCTCAATCTTTCCCAGCATCAGAGTCTTTTCCAATGAGTCAGCTCTTCACATCAGGTGGCCAAAGTATTGGTGTTCATTCCTTCCAATGAATAGTCAGGGTTGATTTCCTTTAGGATTGATTGGTTTGATCTCCTTGCAGTCCAGGGGACTCTCAAGAGTCTTCTCCAGCACCACAATTCAAAAACATTAATTCTTCAGTGTGTTTGATTGTCCAGCTCTCACATCTGTATAGCAGAGAAGGCAATGGCACCCCACTCCAGTACTGTTGCCTGGAAAATCCCATGGGTGGAAGAGCCTGGTGGGCTGCAGTCCATGGGATTGTTAGAGTCGGAAAAGACTGAGCGTCTTCACTTTCTCTTTTCACTTTCACACATTGGAGGAAGAAATGGCAACCCACTCCAGTGTTCTTGCCTGGAGAATCCCAGGGACGGGGGAGCCTGGTGGGCTGCCGTCTATGGGGTTGCACAGAGTCGGGCACGACTGAAGCGACTTAGCAGCAGCAGCAGCAGCACATCTGGACATGACTACTGGAAAAATCATAACTTTGAATATATGGACTTTGTAGACAAAGTGATGACTCTGCTTTTTAATATGCTGTCTAAGTTTGTCATTGCTTTTCTTCCAAGGAGCAAATTTTTTTAAATTTCATGGCTGCAGTCACCATCTGCAGTGATTTTGAAGCCTAAGAAAATAGTCCCTCACGATTTCCGTTGTTTCCCCATCTATTTGCCATGAAGTAATGGGACTGGATGCCGTGATCTTCATTTTTTGAATGTTGAGTTTTAAGCCAGCTTTTTCACTCTCCTCTTTCACCTTCATCAAGAGGATCTTTAATTTCTCTTTGCTTTCTGCCATAAGGGTGGTGTCATTTGCATATCTGAGGTTATTGATATTTCTCCTGGCAATCTTGATTCCAGCTTGTGTTTCATCCAGACCAGCATTTTGCATGATGTACTCTGCATATAAGTTAAATAAGCAGGGTGACAGTATACAGCCTTTACGTATTTCCTTCCCAGTTTTGAACCAGTCTGTTGTTCCATGTTGGATTCTCACTTTTGCCTCTTGAACTGCATACAGGTTTTCCAGGAAGCAGGTAAGGTGGTTTGTATTCCTACCTCTTTAAGAATTTTCCACCCAAAGATTGGCAAAGTTATCATTGCATTTGCCCTCAAGTATGTATTTGGATGGGCTTCCCAGATGGCGCTAGTGGTAAAGAACCCACCTGCCAATGCAGATGTAAGAGGGTTCAATCCCTGGGTAGGGGAGATCCCCTGGAGAAGGAAATGGCAACTCACTCTGGTATTCTTGCCTGGAGAATCCCATGGACAGAGGAGCCTGGTAGGCTATGGTCCATATGGCTGCAAAGAGTCAGACAGGACTGAAGTGACTTAGCAGAGCACAGCACATGTATTTGGAATTCTAACAAATTTCTGGAAGGACACTTTGAAATAGGGCATCATATCTTAACTGAGTTGTATTTTTTACATTTAATTCTTCTTCATTTAAAAAAAATCAAAGTTATATATATATATAGTATTAAATGTCAAATTGTACTTCAAGGCCTTTAACCAAAAGCAATGATCCTCTTTCTCTTTTCATCAGAATTATATTTCCCAGAAGTGACAATAATAAGCGGTGTTAATTGTTCCTTCTGGCATTTTTAAAATACTTCTATATTTCTAACTAACACACTTAAACTACTGCTTTTTTTTTTTTAAATCAAGACTTTATGTATTAATTTTCTATTGTATTGCCTTTTATTCATTGTCCTGGGCATTTACTAGGCCTTTCTGATCTGGAATCTTACACCATTCAATGGAAAATTTCCTATATTGTTTCTGTGAAATTGTGATTTGTAATGTGAAATATATGCTTGATCTGTGTCCCTTCCTGACAGAGAAGGCCTAAAACTCTTGGATTTTCCCAAATGATAAGAGCAATAAAAGTGAAAGTGAAAAAAACAGGGAGAAAGGGTCTTTTGTTATTCAAAACATGCCTATTTCTACCACACTTAAATTTAAGTTAATGAGGCAAATTTTGGAAAGCCCCTAATGATGGAAGGGGGCTGGTTGCCAGAGAAACAAACTAGATGAGAGGATTTGAATTTTCAGCCCTACCTGTTACCTCCAGAGAGGGAAGAGGAGCAGGAAATTGACTTAATCAGCAATTGCAATGATTTAATCAATTATACCTACATAATTGCTCCCCAGGTGGCGCTAGTGGTAAAGAACCTGCCTGCCAATGCAGGAAACATAAGAGCTTAGGGTTCGATCCCTAAGTAGGAAAGATCCCCTGGAGGAGGGCATGGCAACCTGCTCCAGGATTCTTGCATGGAGAATCTCATGGACAGAGGAGCCTGGTTGGCTACAGTCCATAGGGTCGCAAAGAGTCCGACATGACTGAAGCAGTTTAGCACACATGCACGCTTGCACACATCTACATAATGAATCCTCTTGAAAACCCTAACCTAAGGATCTGGAGAGCTTCCAGGTGGGTGAACACATGCAGTGTTTGGAAAGTGGTGGACCTGGAGAGGGCAGTTAATATTTGCACTGCTCCCCCCACTTTCCCTGTGTCCTTTCCTAGGCATCTCTTCCATCTGGTTGTTCTTGAGTTGTATCCTCTTATAATAAATCGGAGGTCTGGTAGGTAAACTCTTTTCCTGAGGTCCATGAGCTTCTAGCAAAGTATCAAATCCAAGGAAGGCACCAGGGGAACTCAAAACCAGTCATCCAGAAGCACCTGGAACTTGGGATTGGTGTCTGAAGTGGGAGGGGCAGCTTGTACCATTGAGCTCTTACCTTGTGAGATGTGATGTTAACTACAGGTAGATAGTATCAGAATTGAATTCTATTGAGTTGAATTGTAAATAGCACACAGAGCAGATGTGTGGAGAATTGGAGAACTGGATGGTGTGGAAAATACCCTTCTTATGCCCCCAATATGGTGGCCAGAAGTACTGAGGGTAAAGAGAAAAATACTAGACTTCTTCCTGCTCAAATTCTCTGATAATTTCTTTCCATCTTTTCTCTCTTTTTGGAACTTTTATTTGTTTGATATCATACTTCCTCCTGGTTGAGTATCTAAAATTTTCCCACCATTTTCCTTCAGGTTAGTTTTCTTTCCTTCTTTGTTTTTTTTTGGTTTTATTCTACTGTTTTGGGAGATTTCTTTAATTTTTCCAAGCCAGCTATTTTTTAATGTCTATTATTTTACTTTTATCCATTATGCTTTCTTTTATAATTAAACTTTTTTAAAAAAACTTAATTAAAGAATAATTGCTTTACAGAATTTTGTTGCTTTCTGTCAAACATCAACATGAATGAGCCTTAGGAATACATATGTCCTCTCCATCTTGAACTTCCCTCCCATCTCCCTCTCCATCCTACCCCTCTGCATTGATACAGAGCCCTTATTTGAGTTTTTGGAGTCATACAGAAAACTCCCATTGACTATCTACTTAACGTATGGTAATGTAAGTTTCAATGCTACTCTCTCCATACATTTCACTTCTCCTCCCACCTAACCCCGTGTCCATAAGTCTTCTCTATGTCAGTTTCTCCATTACTGTCCTGCAAATAAATTCATCAGTACCATCTTTCTAGATTCCATATATATGCATTAGTATACGATGCTTATATTTCTGTTTCTGACTTACTTCATTTAGTATAATAGGCTCCAGGTTCATTCAACTCATTAGAACTGACTCAAATGCATTCCTTTTTATGGCTGAGTAACATTTCATTGTATATATGAACACATATATACAATATTGTATGAACATGAACATTGGAATATATGTGTCTTTTTCCAATTTTTGTCTCCTCAGGGTATATGCCTAGGAATGGGATTGTTGGGTCATATGCTGGCCTTATTTATACATAGTTTTTAAAGGAATCTCCATACCGTCTTCCATAGTGGCTGTATCAATTTACATTCCTACCAACAGTGCAAGAGTGTTCCCTTTTCTTCACACCCTCTCCAGCATTAATTGTTTATAGACTTTTGGATGATGGCCATCCTGACCGGTGTGAGGTGATATTTCATGGTAGTTTTGATTTGCATTTCTCTAATAATGACCAACCTACACAGCATATTAAAAAGCAGAGACATTACTTTACCAACAAAGGTCCATCTAGTCAAAGCTATGGTTTTTCTGATAGTCGTGTATAGACGTGAGAGTTGGACTTTAAAGAAAGCTGAGTGCCAAAGAATTGATGCTATTGAACTGTGGTGTTGGAGAAGACTCTTTGAGAGTCTCTTGGACTGCAAGGAGATCCAACCAATCAATCCTAAAGAAATCAGTGCCAAATATTCATTAGAAGGACTGGTGCTGAAGCTGAAGCTCTAATACTTTGGCCACCTGATGTGAAGAACTGACTCAGTGGAAAAGACCCTGCTGCTGGGAAAGATTGAAGGCAGGTAGAGGAGGGGATGACAGATGATGAGATGGTTGGATAGCATCACTAACTCAAAGGACATGAGTTTGAGCAAGCTCTGGGAGATGGTAATGGACAGGGAAGCCTGGGGTGCTGCAGTCCATGGGGTTGCAAACAGTTGGACACCACTGAGTGACTGAACTGAATTGATGTTGAGGTATGTTCATTCTATGCCCATTTTTTGGAAGAGTTTTAATCATAAGTGGATACTGAATTTTGTTAGAGGCTTTTTCTGCATATATTGAGATTATCATATAGTTTTTATATTTCAATTTGTTAATATGGTATATCACATTGATTGATTTGTGTATATTGAAAAATCCTTGCATTCCTGGAATAAACCTAACTTGATCATGCTTTTTGATGTGTTGCTGAATTCTGTTTGCTAAAATTTTGCTGAGGATTTTTGCATCTCTGTTCATCCGTGATATTGGCCTGTATTTTTCTTTTTTGTGTGTGCTGCCTTTGTCTGGTTTTGGGATCAGGGTGAAGGTGGCCTCATAGAATGAGTTTGGAAGTGTTCCTTCCTCTGCAATTTTTTTAAAGAGTTTTAGAAGGATAGGCATTACTTGTCTCTAAATGTTTGATAGAATTCTCCTGTGAAGCCATCTGGTCCTGGGCTTTTGTGTTTTTTGGGGGGAGATTTTTTGATCATAGCTTCAATTTCAGTGCTTGTAATTGCATTGTTCATAATTTCTATTTCTTCCTGCTTCAGTCTTGGAAGATTGAACTTTTCTAAGCATCTGTCCATTTTTTCCAGGTTATCCATTTTATTGCCATATTCAGTTCAGTTCAGTTCAGTCACTCAGTCGTGTCCGACTCTTTGCATCCCCATGAACCACAGCACGCTAGGCCTCCCTGTCCATCACCAGCTCCTGGAGTCCACCCAAACCCATGTCCATTGAGTCAGTGATGCCATCCATCCATCTCACCCTCTGTCATCCCCATCTCCTCTGCCCTCAATCTTTCCCAGCAGCAGGGTCTTTTCCACTGAGTCAGTTTTTCACACCAGGTGGCCATATAGGTGCATACAATAATCTCTTATAATCCTTTGTATTTCTGCATTGTCTGTTTTAACCTTTCTTTTTTCATTTCTAATTTTGTTGATTTGAGTCTTCTCTCTCTCTCTCTTTTTTTTTTTCTTGATGATTCTGGCTAAAGAATTTGTCAGTTTTGTTTATCTTCTCAAAGAAGCAGCCTTTAGTTTTATTAATCTTTACTATTGTTTCTTTAATTTCTTTTTCATTATTTCTGCTCTGATCTTTATGATTTCTTTCCTTCTGCTAACTTTGGGGATTTTTTGTTCTTTTTCCAGTTGTTTTACGTGTAAGAAAAGGTTGTCTATCAGAGGTTTTCTCATTTCTTGAGGTAGGATTGTATTGCTATAAACTTCCCTCTTAGAACTGCTTTTGCTGCATTCCATAGGTTTTGAGTTGTGTTTTCATTGTCATTTTTCTCTAGGAATTTTATTTCACTTTTGATTTCTCAGTAATCTGTTTATTCTTTAGAATCATATTCTTTAATCTCCATGTGATGTATTTTTTAGTTTTTTTTTTTCTTGTAATTTATGCCTAGTCTGATGGCATTGTGGTCAGAAAAGACGCTTGACATGGTTTTAATTTTCTTAAGTTTACTGAGGTTTGGTTTGTGACCCAAGATGTGGTCTATCCTGGAGAATGTTCCTTGAGCACTTGAGAAGAAGGTGTATTCTTCTGCATTTGGATGGAAAGTCCGGAAGATATCAATGAGATTCATCTGTTCTAATGTGTTATTTAAGATTTGTGTTTCCTTGTTAACTTTCTGTTTTGATGATCTACCCATTGGTGTAAGTGGGGTGTTAAAGTCTACTATTATTATTATATTACTGTGAATTTATCCTTTTATGTCTGTTAGTATTTGTCTTATGTATTGAGGTGCTCCTATGTTGGGTGCATAGATGTTTACAATTGTTATCTCTTCCTCTTGGATTGATCCCTTAATCATTATGAAGTGTCCTTCCTTCTCTCTTATAATATTCTTTATTTTAAGGTCTATTTTGTCTGATATGAGGATTGCTACTCTAGCTTTCTTTGATTTCCATTTACATGGAATATAGTATTCTGTCCTCTCAGCTTCGGTCTTTATGTGTCTTTAGGGCTGAAGTGGGTTTCTTGCAGATACCATATATGTGGATCTTATTGTATCCATTCAGTCAGTCTGTGTCTTTTGGTTGGAGCATTTATTCCATTTACATTTAAAGTAATTATTGATATATATGTCCCTATTGTCGTTTTCTTAATTGGAGTTTATTTTTCTTGATCTTTTTCTTCTTTTGTGTTTTCTGACAATGTAAGACCCTTTAACATTAGTTGAAAAGCTGGATTTGTGGCTCCAAATTCTCTTAACTTTTGCTTGTCTGTAAAACTTTTGATTTCTCCATCAGTTTTGACTGAGATCCTTGCCAGGCAGAGAATTCTTGCTTGTAGATTTTTCCCTTTCAGTACTTTAAATATATCCTACCATTCCGTTTTGGGCTGCAGTTTCTCCTGAGAGATCAGCTGTTAAATGTGTGGTGTTACCCTTGTATGTTACTTGGTGCTTCTCTCTTGCTTTTTAAATATTCTTTCTTTGTGTTTAGTCTTTGTTACTTTGATTAGTATATGTCTTGGCACGTTTCTCCATGGGTTTATCCTGTATGGGACTCTTTGTGCCTCCTGGACTTGATTGACTATTTCCTTTTCCATGTTGGGGAAATTTTCAACAATAGTCTCTTCAAAAATGTTCTCATACTCTTTATTTTTCTCTTCTTCCTCTGGGACCCCTATAATTCGATGTTGGTGCATTTGATATTGTCCCAGAGGTCTCTGAGACTGTCCTCAGATCTTTTCATTCCTTTTACTTTATCCTGCTCTTTAGCA
The DNA here is from genome assembly GCF_023091745.1 of Budorcas taxicolor. Classification (NCBI taxonomy): domain Eukaryota; kingdom Metazoa; phylum Chordata; class Mammalia; order Artiodactyla; family Bovidae; genus Budorcas; species Budorcas taxicolor. The sequence goes on from NC_068912.1 coordinate 4,920,997, forward strand.
GTTATTTCCACCATTTTATCTTCCAGCTCACTGATTCATTCTTCTGCTTCAGATATTCTGCTACTGATTCTTTCTAGAGTATCTTTAATTTCAGTAACAGTGTTGTCTCTGTATGTTCATTCTTTAATTCTGCTATGTCTTTATGACTTGATTCTTGTATTTTCTCCATTCTATTGTCAAGATTTTGGATCATCACTATCATTATTCTGAATTGTTTTTCAGGTTGTTTTCTTATTTCCTCTTCATTTATTTGGACTTTTGTGTTTCTTGGTTGTTCCTTTTTCGTGCAGTGTTTTCCTGTCTTTTCATTATTTATTTTTAACTTACTTTGTTTTATGTCTCCTAATCCCAGGCTTCAAGGTTGAATTCTTTTCTCCTTTTGGTTTTTGCCCTCATGAGGTGGGTCTAGTGGTTTGTGTAAACTTCTTGTAGCGTGTGACTTGTGCTCGCATTCTGGTTGGAGAAGATGAAATATTTTTTGTTTTTGTTTTTCCCTTATGTACAAGGCTGTGTGAGGTGGTAATTCTGTCTGCTGATAACTGGGTTTGTATTTTTGTCTTGTTTGTTGTTTGGATGAGGCGTCCTGAAGAGGGTGCTACTGACAGTTGGGTGATGCAGGGTCTTGTAGAGAGTGGTTGCCTTTGTGAGATTTCTCACTATTTGATGCTCCCTAGGGTTAGGAGTTATCTGGTAATCTAGTGTCTTGGAGTCAGCACCTCCACTCCAAAGGCTCAGGGCTTCATCCCTGGCTGGGAATGGAGATTCCACATCTGGTTTGCTATGGCATTAATTGAGGTTAAAACAAACACCCTTAAATGAGAAACAAAGGAAAGACCCCAGATAATTGGCAATTACAAATCAGGCAAATAATAACTAAAAAAAATGAATATACCCATATACATATATACCTATAAGCAAAATCAAAACTGTCAAAAAGAAAAAAAAAGTGCAATAGATTGACTTGGCGAAGAAAGGAGACGAAAAATGGTATCACCAGTTAAGAAGAAAACTAGCTAAAGCACAAACTGGAAAACAAAACTAAAGCATGGTGCCCACTGGGGAATAAAACAATAAAACAAAACAAACTAAAAAATATGGTGAAAAAAAGAAAGAAATGAAAGAATAGAAATGCAAGGTTAAATAGAATTACATAAAGAAGATTTATATAAAGATTAACTTCAAGGAGAAAAGAGCAGTAGGAAAAGCAAACAAAGGAATAAAGGTAGAAAAATAATAATAAATTTAAAAATATAACAACTTAAATTAAAAGAGAGAGATAATTAAAGAAAAAATAAAAGGGAAGACTCCACAGAAATGCAAAAGGCCAATAGAGGCAGATGCTTACAGCAGAAATAAAAAGTGTGATTCAAGAAAACAATTCTCAAATGCTTAAATAGATTTAATAGTACTAATGAAATCAACCAATACAACACCAGAGGGGGGTGGGGGAATGGGAGAAAAAGAAAAAAAAAATCCAGAAGAAAGCACAGAAGGAGTTAAAATAGACAAATAATAAACGTTTTTCTTGAGTCGCTGCTGTCAGAGTCCTTTCCGTTGCTGGGAGTCACAGTCCATCTCGCCTCCCTTGAATGCTCTCCAACATCACGCTGGTCTCTGGACCTGCTGTGGGAGCAGCTCAGACCCTAATCTGGTCCTACTCCTGTGTGTTCTTGCCTTCAATGTCCACAGCTGTCAGAACTAGTATGTTTTCTTCTGTGAGAACTTTCAGTGTCCTTTTATATATCCATGACACAGAGTCTGCCTAGTTGATCGTGTGGATTTAATCTGCAGCTAGTACAGCTGGTGGGAAGGTTTTGGGTCCTCTTCGTTAGCCACACTGTCTCTCGGTTTCAACTGTGGTTTTCTCTCCACTTCAGCATGTGGGTCATCCACAGGGGTTTGCTCCTGAGACTAACCTGGAGGACTAGGGTCTGCCCCAGCGAGGGCCAGGTGTGGAGGTGGCACAGCTGCTTGGGTGATAGGGGCCCTGGCAGCACCAGGTACTCAGGGGAGCTGGTGGCTAGGGAAGCAGGAAAGATGATGCTCTAGAAGGGTATGGCAACGCACGCCAGAATTCTTGCCTGGAGAATCCCCCGGACAGAGAAATCTGGCAGGCCACAGTCCACAGGGTCACAAAGTGTTGGACACATCCAACGTGACCCTGCATGTACAGACGCAGGACTTTTTCTAGCCTGTGGCAGCTCTACCTCAGTGAGGATTGAGCATCAAGTGGGGCAGCTGCTCGGGTTGGGGGGACCCAGGTGGCACCACGTGTGCAGGGACATGGACTGCCTCAGCCACAGGAGCTGAGGCCCTATCAGAGTCTTTGTCTAGCCTCTGGCAGCTGGTGATCAGAAGGTCTCTGGGCAGTCCTTCCTGTTGCTCTGCCTGCTCAGGCACTTAGAGGGCTCCCCGGCCTGGGGTCCTTCCCTGTTGCTCCGCATGTCAGGTGCCTGAAGGGCCAGTCTCTGTTGCCCACCTGCTGGTGGTGGGATGTGGGCAGAGACAGGCGATGGTGCTGGCTCCACCCCCTGTGCATGACTCGGTGGTATCGCCTTGCTTCCATGGCTGCCTGACTTTCCTCCACAGGTGTTTCCCACCACAATCTCCTCCCTCACGTCCCCTTGGGATGTCTCCCCATAGTCAACAGCAGACCTCACCCTGGGATTGCTCCACAATCCCTAAGCTCCAGCTCCCAGTCGCTGTGCCTTCTAGGGGATCTATGTTCCTGTGGGGGGTACATATGACTGTGGCAAGGATTGTTTGTGTGATTCTCATTCCGTGTAGGCTGCCACAGATCAGCTACTTCACTCTCAGCTTCAAATGATTTTCCTCTGACCCAAACAATTGCCCCGATGCGGGATTTGGACCCCAGCTTCAGTTCCCCCACCCGCTAGGGCAGGTCAGTTCTACCAGCTCCTGTTTCTTCCCCTGGTTCCTTTGTCCTACTGAGTTTTGCGTGGTTCTATGTGTTCTTTTCCAGGGGTCAGGTACTCCTGCCCACTCTCAGCTGGTGGTGTGCAGTCACTTCTGCGTCTGAAGGCATACTCCTGATGCAGAGATGTTCTCCAGGTCCACTGACTTCTCCACCATATTGTTCCTCCTCACTTTCCATTATGTTTTTTTTTTTTTTATCCATTATGTTTTAATAGATACTGTTCATTGCCTATTATATTTTTAATTCTTAAGAATCCTTTCTTATTCCCTTATTTTGGGGCAACTGTTACATAACTTCCCTTATCACTCTGAAGATAAAAATATATTTGCTTTTGACATTTCTTTGAGTGTTTAATCACTTGCCTTTTTCTCCAAGTTTCCCTTTTATATTTGTTTGTTTTGGTCTCTATTGTGTGTCCTAGTCTTTAATGTCTAGGACCTTTGTGTCTATCTGCATTTATAGAGGAACTTTAGGAGATTGATTGAAATCTTTGTGGGGTTGGCTCATTGACTGGTGGGTTTCAGATGATGATCAAGCCTGTCATGGCCCATTCATTGGAAGCTCTCAAAAACTGGTTTTTCTCCAGAGCTTAGACCTAATCTATTTTGCCAGAGAACAACTCAGGTCTCCCACTCCCCCATGAGGACATAAGCTTTTATGTTGGCACTTTGGAGGGCAGGGAAAGGAAACTGAGGTTTTCACATTTAGGATGCATAACTTCTCTGAAGTGTCCTTCTTTCAGGAAAGGAATACATTCTCACCTTCTCTGTAGCCAGTGCACCTAGTCCACTGACCCTCATTTGCTGCATTAGGTCAGATGCAGTCATCTAGGTTTATTGTTTGGTAGATGGATCTGGATGCAGCATTCTCCTGTGTAACTTTCTGTAATGCTGGACGTATTCTATGTTGCTCCACAAACCAGATATTACTGTATGATATGTGGCTTGCAAAACTGTTTAAAACTTTTTTTTAAATTTATTTTTTATTGAGGATAATTGCTTTACAGAATTTTGTTGCTTTCTGTCACACCTCAATGTGAATCAGCCACAGGAATCTGTATATTCCCTCCCTTATGAAACTCCTTCCCATCTCCTGCCCCATCCCACCCCTCTAGATTGAAACAAAGCCCCTGTTTGAGTTTGCTGAGCCATACAGCAAATTCCCGTTGGCAATCTACTTTACATATGGTAATTTAAGATTCCATGTTACTCCTTCCATACATCTCACCCTCTCCTCCTCCTCTCCATTTCCATAAGTCTATTCTCTATGTCTGTTTCTCCACTGCTGCCCTGTAAATAAATTCTTCAGTACCATGTTTCTAGATTCCGTACATATGTGTTAGAATATGATATTTATCTTTCTCTTTCTGACTCACTTCACTCACTTCAATTTTCTATTATATACTCAGTGTATAATAGGTTCTCGGTTCATCCACCTCATCACACCTGGCTGAAATACATCCCCTTTTATGGCTGAGTAATATTCCATTGTGTAACACAACTTCTTATCCATTCATCTGTCAATGGACATCTAGGTTGGTTCCATGTTCCAGCTATTGCAAATAGTGCTGCAATGAAGAATGAGATACATGTGTCTTTTTCACTTTTGGTTTCCTCAGGGTATGTGCCTAGGAGTGGGATTGCTAGGTCATATGGTGGTTTCATTGCTAGTTTTTTAAGGAATCTCCATACTGTCTTCCACAGAGGCTGTATCAAATTACATTCCCATCAACAATGCAAGATTGTTCCCTTTTCTCCACACCCTCTCCAGCGTTTATTGTTTGTAGATTTTTTGATGGTGGCCATCCTGACCTGTGTGAGGTGAAATCTCATTGTAGTTTTGGTTTGCATTTCTCTAATAATGAGCGGTGTTGAGCATCTTCTCATGTGTTTGTTAGCCATCTGTATATCTTCTTTGGAGAAATGTCTGTCTAGGTCTTTTTCCCACTTTTGACTGGGTTGTTTGTTTTTCTGGCATTGAGCTGCTTACATATTTTGGAAATTAATCCTTTGCCAGTTGTTTCATTTGTTATTATTTTCTCCCATTCTGGGGGTTGTCTTTTCACCTTGCTTATAGTTTCCTTTGCTGTGCAAAAGCTTTTAAGTTCAATCAAGTCCCACTTGTTTACTTTTTTTTTTTTTTTGTTACTCTAGGAGGTGGGTCATGGAGGATCTTGCTTTGATTTACGTCACCGAGTGTTCTGCCTATGTTTTCCTCTAAGCTTTATAGTTTCTGGTCTTACATTTAGGCCTTAAGTCCATGTTGAGTTTATCTCTGTGTATGGTGTTAGAAAGTGTTCTAATTTCCTTCTTTTATGTGTAGTGGTCCAGTTTTCCCAGCACCATTTATTGAAGAGGCTGTCTTTGCTCCATTGTATATTCCTGCCTCCTTTTGTCAAAAATAAGGTGCCCATAGGTGCATGGGTTTATTTCTGGCTTTCTATCTTGTTCCATTGGTCTATTTTTCTGTCGTTTTGTGCCAGTGCCATACTGTCTTGATGACGGTAGCTTTGTAGTGTAATCTGAATTCAGGAAGACTGATTCCTCCAGCTCCATTCTTCTTTCTCAAGACTGCTTTGGCTTTTCAGGGTCTTTTGTGTTTCCATATGAATTGTGAAATTTTTTGTTCTGGTTCTGTGAAAAATGCCACTGGTGATTTAATAGGGATTGCACTGAACCTGTAGATTGCATTTGGTAGTATAGTCATTTTCACAATATTGATTCTTCCTACCCAGGAACATGGAATATCTCTCCATCTGTTTATTCTTTGATTTCTTTCATTAGTGTCTTACAGGTTTCTGTGTACAGTTCTTTTGTCTCCTTAGGTAAGTTTATTCCTGGATATTTAACTCCTTTTGTTGCAATGGTGAATGGGATTGATTCCTTAATTTCTCTTTCTCATTTTTCATTGTTAGTGTATTCGAACTGTTGCATTTCTAACGCAAGCGATTTCTGTGTATCAACTTTGTATCCTGCAACTTTGCTAAATCCACTGATTAGCTCTAGTGGGTTTTTGACACTATCTTTAGGGTTTTCTATGTACAGGATCATGTCCTCTGCAAACAGTGAGCGTTTTACTTCTTCTTTTCTGATCTGGATTTCTTTTATTTCTTTTTCTTCTCTGATTGCTGTAGCGAGGACTTCCAGGACTATGTAGAATAATAGTGGGGAAAGTGGACACCCTTGTCTTGTTCCTGATCTTAGGAGGAATGCTTTCAGTTTTTCACCACTGAGAATAATGTTTGCTGTAGGCTTATCATATACAGCCTTCACTATGTTCAGGTAGGTTTCTTCTATGCCCATTTTTTGAAGTTTTAATCTTAAATGGGTACTGAATTTTGTCAGAGGCTTTTTCTGCATGTACTGAGATGATCATGTGATTTTTATCTTTCAGTTTGCTAATACTGTGTATCACGTTGACTGATTTGTGTATATTGAAGAATCCTTGCATTCCTGGAATAAACCCAACTTGATCATGGTGTATGAGCTTTCTGATGTGTTGCTGGATTCTGTTTGCTAAAGTTTTGTTGAGGATTTTTGCATCTCTGTTCATCAGTGAATTGGCATGTAGTTTTCTTTTTTTGTGTTGCCTTTGTCTGGTTTTGCTATCAGGGTGATGGTGGCCTCCTAGAATGAGTTTGGAAGTGTTCCTTTCTCTGCAATTTTTTGAAAGAGTTTTAGAAGGATAGGCATTACTTGTCTCTAAATATTGGATAGAACTCTCCTGTGAAGCCATCTGGTCCTGGGCTTTTGTTTTGTGGGAGATTTCTGATCACAGCTTCAATTTCATTGCTCATAATTGGGTTGTTCATAATTTCTATTTCTTCGTGGTTCAGTCTTGGAGGATTGAACGTTTCTAAGCATCTGTCCATTTCTTCCAGGTTATCCATTTTGTTGCCATATAGTTGTTCATAATAGTCTCTTATAATCCTTTGTGTTTCTGCACTGTCTGTTGTAACGTCTCTTTTTCCTTTCTAATTTTGTTGATTTCATTCTTCTCTCTTTTTGTCTTGATGAGTCTGGCTAAAGACTTGTCAATTTTGTTTATCTTCTCAAAGAATTAGCTTTTAGTTTTATCAATCTTTACTGTTGTTTCTTTCATTTCTTTTCTGTTTATTTCTCCTCGGATCTTTATGATTTCTTTCCTTCTACTAATTTTTGTTTTTTTTTTTCTTCCTGTTTTTCCGGTTATTTCAGGAGTAAACTTAGGTTGTCTAGTCGATGTTTTTCTTGTATCTTGAGGTAGGATTGTATTGCTATCACCTTCTTTCTTAGCACTACTTTTTGCTGCATCCCACAGATTTTGAGTTGTCATGTTTTCATTGCCATTTGTTTCTTTAAATTTTTCGATTTCCCTTTTTATTTCTTCAGTAACCTCTTGGTTGTTTAGAAACGTGTTGTTTGATCTCCATGTGTCTGTCTTTCTTAAAGAGTTTTTTTTTCTTGTAATTAATATCTAGTCTCATAGTGTTGTGGTCAGAGAAGATGCTTGATACAATTTCAACTGTCTTAAATTTACAGAGGTTTGATGTGTGACCCAAGATGTGGTCTGTCCTGGAGAATGTTCTATGTGCACTTGAGAAGAAGGTGTATTCTTCTGCATTTGGACGAAATGTCCTGAGGATATCAATGAGATCCATCTCATCTAATGTATCATTTAAGACTTGTGTTTCCTTGTTTATTTTCTGTTTTTATGATCTGTCCACCTGTGTGCGGAGAAGGCAATGGCAGCCCACTCCAATACTCTCGCCTGGAAAATCCCATGGTTCGAGGAGCTTGCCGGGCTGCAGTCCATGGGGTTGCTAAGAGTCGGACACGACTGAGCGACTTCACTTTCACTTTTCACTTTCATGCATTAGAGAAGGAAATGGCAACCCACTCCAGTGTTCTTGCCTAGAGAATCCCAGGGACAGGGGAGCCTGGTGGGCTGCCGTCTATGTGGTCGCCCAGAGTCAGACACGACTGAAGCGACTTAGCAGCAGCAGCAGCCTTTGGTGTAAGTAAGGTGTTAAAGTCTCCTACTATAATTGTTTTACTGTCAGTTTCTCCTTTTATGTTTGTAGTGTTTGTCTAATGTTTTGATGTTCTTCTATGTTGGGTGCATAGATATTTACTATTGTTATGTCTTCCTCTTGGACTCATCCCTTGATCATTATGTAGTGTCCTTACTTATCTCTTGCAATATTCTTTATTTTAAAGTCTATTTTGTCTGATATAAGGATTGCTACTCCAGCTTTCTTTTGCTTCCCATTCGCATGGAACATAATTTTCCACCCTCTGTGTTTCAGTCTATATGTTTCTTTAGGTCTGCAGTGAGTTTCTTGTATACAGCATATATATAGGTCTTGTTTCTGTGTTTTCTCCATTCAGCCAGTCTTTGTTTTTGGGTTGCAGCATTTAACCCAATTATATTTAAAGTAGTTATTGATATATAAGTTCCTATTCCCATTTTCTTAATTGTTCGGGGTTGATTTCATAGATCTTCTGTCTTGTCTTTATTTATTGACTATATATTCCCTTTAACATTTGTTGTAAATCTGGTTTGGTGGTACTGAATTTTCTTAACTTGCTTGTCTGTAAAGCCTTCTATTTCTCCATCAATTTTGAATGAGATCCTTGTCAGGTAGTGCAATCTTGGTTGTAGACTTTTTCCCTTTCAATACTTTAAATATATCCTGCCATTCCCTTCTGGCCTGCAGAGTTTCTCCTGAAAGATCAGATGTTAAACATATAGGGATTCCCTTGTATGCTACTTGTTGCTTCTCCATTGCTGCTTTTAATTTTATTTCATTGTGTTTAGTCTTTGTTAGTTTGATTAGTATGTGTCTTGGCCTGTTTCTCCTTGAGTTTATGCTGTATGGTACTCTGTGCCTCTTGGACTTGATTGTCTATTTCCTTTTCCATGTTGGGGAAAGTTTCAACTATTTTTTCTTCAAAAATTTTCTCATAACTTTTCTTTTCCTCTTTTTCTTCTGGAACCCCTATAGTTCGACTGTTGGTGTATTTCATATTGTCCCAGAGGTGTCTGAGGCTATCCTCATTTGTTTTCATTCTTTTTACTTTATTCTGCTCTTCAGAAGTTATCTGCAGCATTTTATCTTCCTGCTCACTGATTCATTCTTCTGCTTCAGATGTTCTGTTATTGATTTCTTCTAGAGTATTTTTAATTTCAGTAGTTGTGTTGTTTGTTTCTTTATGTTTATTCTTTAATTCTTCTAGGTCTTTGTTAATCGATTGTTGCATTTTTTCCAATTTTTTCAAGGTTTTTTTTATCAGCTTTACTATCATTTTTCTGAATTCTTTTTCAGGTAGTTTGCCTATTTCTTCTTCATTTATTTGGCCTTCTGTGTTTCTAGTTTGTTCCTTCATTTGAGCAGTATTTCTCTGCCTTTCATTATTATTACTATTAACTTGTGGTGTTTGAGGTCTCCTATTCCCAGGCTTCAAGGTTGAATTCTTTCTTCCTTTTGGTTTCGGCCCTCCTAAGGTTGCTGGTCCAGTGGCTTGTGTAAGCTTCATATAGGGTGAGATTTGTGTTGAGCTTTTGTTTGTTTGTTTTCCTCTGATGGGCAAGGCTGAGTGAGGCGGTAATCCTGTCTGCTGATGAATGGGTTTGTATTTTTGTTTTGTTTGTTGTTTAGATGAGGTGTCCTGTACAGGGTGCTACTGATGCTTGGGTGATGCCAGGTCTTGTATTCAAGTGGCTTCCTTTGTGTGAGTTCTCACTATTTGATACTCTCTAGGGTTATTTGTCTGGTAGACTAGGGTCTTGGAGTCAGTGTTCCCACTCCAAAGGCTCAGGACTTGATCTCTGGTTGGGAGCAAGATTCCACAAGTGGTTTATTATGGCATTAAGTGAGATTAAAACAAATATCCAAAAATGAGAAACCAGAGATGAACAGACAAAGGGCAGTCACAAAATCAGGCAAATAGTTAAAATAATGGAATATACACATATACAAATACACCCATGAGCATGGTAAAAGCAGTCCAACAAAAATAAAGTACAGTAGATTGACCTGACAAACAAAGGAAATCAAAAATTGTATTTATCAGTTAAGAACAAAACTAACTAAAGCACAAACTGGAAAACAAAACTAAAGCATGGTGCCAAGTAGGGAATAAAACAATGAAAATAAAACTAACAAATATGTTGAGAGGAAAGGGAAGAAAGAAAAGAAATAAAGAATAGAAATGCCAAGTTAAATAGTGGTAGAGAAAGAAGGTATATGTACATTAAAGATTAACTGCAGGGGGAAAAGAACAGTAGGAAAAACAAAGAAAGGAATAAATGTAGAAAAATATAATAGGTTTAAACAAATTAAAATGATAGAAAAAAGAAAAAGAAAAATGGAAGAAGAAAAACAAAAGGGAAAAACAAAGGACAACTCCACAGAATTGCAAAAGCCCAATGCGGAGGCAGAGGTTTATAACAACAATAAAAAGTGTGACTGAATATACACACATATATATATACACCCATAAGCAAAATCAAAATAGCCCAACAAATTTAAAGTCCAGTGATTGACCCAGCAAACAAAGGAAGCCAAAAATTATATCTACCAGAACAAAACTAACTAAAGCATGGTCTGGAAAACAAAACTAAAGCAAGGTGCCAAGTGGTGAATAAAGCAATGAAAATAAAACTAACAAATATGTTGAGAGGAAAGGGAAGAAAGAAAAGAAAGAAAGAATATATATGAAAGTTAAATAGTGGTAGATAAGGAAGATTTATATACATTAAAGATTAACTGCAAGGGGAAAAGAACAGTAGGAAAAGCAAACAAAGAATAAATGTAGAAAAAATAATAATAGGCTTAAAAAATTAAAATTAAAAACATAGAGAAGAAAAAAAAAGGAAAACTCCACAGAACTTCAAAAGCCCAACATAGAGGCAGAGGTTTATAACAACAATAATGAATGTGACTGAGAAAAAGAAATTTTAAAAAAGCTCAAAAGTTTTATTAGATTTCATAGTGCCAATAAAATCAACAACTACAGTCAAGGGGGGGAAAAAAGGGAAAAAAGAAAAAATCCAAAAGAATCTACAGAAGAAATCAAAACATAAAAACATTAAATGTTTTTCTTGAGTTACTGCAGTCAAAGTCCTTTCTCTCGCTGGGAGTCACAGTCCACCTCACCTCCCTGTGATGCCCTCCAACACTGTGCTGATCTCTGGACCTGCTGTGGGGGCAGCTCAGATTCTAATCTGGTCCTACTCCTATGTGTTCTTGCCTCCAATGTCCACAGCTATCAGATCTAGTGAGTTCTCTTTTGTGGCAGCTCTCAATAGTCTTATACATTCCATAGACACAGAGTCTGCCTAGTTGATCATGTGGATTTAATCTGCAGCTTGTACAGCTGGTGGGAAAGTTTTAGGTCTTCTTCCTTAGACACACTGCCCCTGGGCTTCAACTGTGATTTCATTTCCACCTCTGCATGTGGGTCATCCACTGAGATTTGCTCCTGAGGCTGCCCTGGAGGACTTGGGTTTGCCCCAGTGAGAGTCAGGTGTGGAGGTGGTGCAGCTGCTTGGGTCGCAGGGGTTCTGGGAGCACCAGGTACTCAAGGCAGTTGGCGACTAGGGCAGTAGGAAATACAGTGCTCTAGAAGGGTATGGCAATCAATATTGGCCAATACAACCCAGTACTCTTGCCTGGAGAATACCCCACCCTGGCAGAGAAGCCTGGCAGGTCACAGCCTTCAGAGTCACAAAGAGTCAGACACTACCGAAGTGACCCTGTGTGCACGGACACAAGACGTTTTTTGCCTGTGGCAGCTCTGCCCCAGTGAGAGTTGAGCGTGAAGGCGGTGCCGCTGCTTGGCTTGTGGGGACCCTGGTGGCACCAAGTGTGCAGTGACATGGACTGCCTCTGTGGCAGGAGTTATGGCCCTATCAGAGTCTTTTTTCGAGCCTCTTGTAGCTGGCGGTCAGAAGGTCTCTTTTCTCTTTGGCCAATCTTTCTCTGTAGCTCCACCCATTTAGACACTTAGAGGGCTCCCTTGCCTAGAGTCCTTCTCTGTCCTGTGCATCAGGCACATAGAGGGCTCCCCCTGACTGGGTCCTACTCTGTAAATTGGCGGGTCAGGCACCTAAAGGGGCACCCTGGGTGGGGTCCTGCTCTGTAGTTCAGTGAGTTAGGAGTTTGATGCGCCAATCTCTTTATTGTTCAGCTGCCGATGCTGGCGTGTGGGGAGAGGACTTGGTGATGGCTCCACCCCCATGCGTGACTCAGCAGTACTCCCTTGCTTCCAAGGCTGCCAGGCTTTCCTCCACAGCCATTTCTCATCACAATCTCCTCTCTCAGCTCCCCTCAATCCGTCTCTCTGCAGTCAACAGCAGCCCTCACTCTGGGATTGCTCCACAATACCTAAACTCCAGCTTCTAGCAACTGCACATTCCAGGAGACCTATGTCCCTGCCTGGGATGTGTGTGGCTCCAGCAAGGACTGTGTGAGTCTCATTCCATTTAGGCTCTCACAGATCAGCTATTTCCCTCTCAGCCTTAACTGTTTCTCCTCTGACTCAGACAATTGCCCCGATGTGGGGATCGGACCCCTGCTTCAGTTTCCCTACCGACCGAGAGCAGGTCCAGTCCTAACAACACTCCTGTTTTTCCCACTAGTTCCTTCCTCCTAATGAGTTTTGTGTGGTTCTATATATTCTTTTCCTCTGGTCAGGTACTCCTGTCTGCTCTCAGCTGGTGTTCTGCATGCACTTCTGTGTCTGAAGGTGTGTTCCTGATGTATCTGTGGCGAGAGACGTACTCCACGTCCACCTACTCCTCCACCATCTTATTCTCTCTGTTTTAAATCTTAATTAATAGATTTGTTTTTGTTGTTCAGTCATTAAGCTGATTCCGACTCTTTGCAACCCCATGAATTTGCTCAAACTCGTGTCCATTGAGTCGGTGATGGCATCCAACCATCTCATTCTGTCATTCAATTGATTACATTTCTTTAAATATAAGTAGCCACACATGGTGGCAACTACATTCAACAGCACAGATCTACAAGTTTTAACTTGTCTAAAGAATTTTAAACAGACTTTCACCCTGAGCCTCCAAATTTGCCTTCAGCAGTAACCTGTACCTTTCATTCCTGAGCCTTTTCTGGCATCTGTACTGTAAACCAGCTTGTCTTTTGTGGGCTTGCTTTGATCTTTCTTCTCAAAATCTAAGCACATGCAACAGTTTAGATAGACCAGAAGCCTAGATAGGATAGCATTGATTCAAATGTTTTTTATCCTCCATATGTTGACTTGTCTCATTTGCTGTTGTCTTTGTTATGATTCTTTTTGTCATTATTTGTTCATATCCATTACTCCTACAACATCCTTAGAGTAATATTAGTGTGATTTTTGAAGAGAACCATGGGGAAACCAGACTGCAGCTTTTAATTGCTTTTAACATTTTTTTTTTTCTAAGATAACTAGCTACTTGATAAAGCCTCATTATCAGTTGAATACAATGGTGGCTCCAGGATTTCTCCACATGTGGGGTATAAGGCAGAAATCTTATGGGATGGAAAGGGAGCTTGGGAGTTAGTCTTGAAGTGAGTTTGCATAGCAAATTTAGGTTTATAAATAAGTTGTGTGTTCATTTTGGGGTCACTGAAAAGCATTGGCTGATGGAAATTACAGTAAGGCTAAGGAATTCCCCAAACTACTCTCACTATTGCTATTTTAATATTTTCAAATTTCTGGATAGTGTCCATTGGTGGATTGTAAAATCAATTAAATGGATTGCAAACATCATTTGTTGGAAATAAAAAATTATAAAAGTGACTAGAATTCTAAAATTTCAATTTAAATTCTAAAATGGATCTTTTGTGTATGTGTATATCTTTATGTACACATGAGTGTGTGTGTATGTGTGTTTGGTGTACACACACACTGAGTCAAGATAGAGGATGTATTTCTTTTTCTTAATTATGTCAAAAAAGGTTAGAAATCCACTGGTTTAGGTATTCCTATATTTCTCTACTAATTGGACTTTAAGACATGGAACATTGCAAAGGCAAATATGAATCACCAAAACTTCCATTGCTAAGAAAGATAAACGCATAATATTCCTCAAATTTTCTTCTATACTGAACACTATTTGATACTGCCAAATTCTATTTCCCAACAGAATCAGTTCAGTTTGGTTCAGTTGCTCAGTCGTGTCTGACTCTTTGAGACTCCATGAATCGCAGCACACCAGGCCTCCCTGTCCATCACCAGCTCCCAGAATTCACTCAAACTCACGTCCATCAAGTCGGTGATGCCAACCAGCCATCTTATCCTCTGTTGTCCCCTTCTCCTCCTGCCCCTAATCCCTCCCAGCATCAGAGTCTTTCCCAATGAATCAACTCTTCACAAGAAGTGGCCAAAGTACTGGAGTTTCAACTTCAGCATCATTCCTTACAAAGAACACCCAGGACTGATCTCCTTTAGAATGGACTGGTTGGATCTCCTTGCAGTCCAAGGGACTCTCAAGAGTCTTCTCCAACACCACAGTTCAAAAGCATCAATTCTTCGGCACTTAGCTTTCTTCACAGTCTAACTCTCACATCCTTACACGACTACTGGAAAAACCATAGCCTTGACTAGACGGACTTTAGTTGGCAAAGTAATGTCTCTGCTTTTGAATATACTATTTAGGTTGGTCATAACATTCCTTCCAAGGAGTAAGCGTCTTTTAATTTTATGGGTGCAATCACCATCTGCAGTGATTTTGGAGCCCCCCAAAATAAAGTCTGACACCGTTTCCACTGTTTCCCCATCTATTTCCCATGAAGTGATGGGACCGGATGCCATGATCTTCGTTTTCTGAATGTTGAGCTTTAAGCCAACATTTTCACTCTCCTCTTTCACTTTCATCAAGAGGCTTTTTAGCTCCTCTTCACTTTCTACCATACAGGTAGTGTCATCTGCATATCTGAGGTTATTGACATTTCTCCCAGCAAACTTAATTCCAGCTTGTGCTTCTTCCAGTCCAGCGTTTCTCATGATGTACTCTGCATATAAGTTAAATAAGCAGGGTGACAATATACAGCCTTGACATACTCCTTTTCCTATTTGGAACCAGTTTGTTGTTCCATATCCAGTTCTAACTGTTGCTTCCTGACCTGCATATAGGTTTCTCAAGAGGCAGGTCAGGTGGTCTGGTATTCCCATCTTTTTTAGAATTTCCTACAATTTATTGTCTTCCAACAGAATGAAAAATAGTAAAGTATGTAAACCTGACTAACAATTTTGAGAGCAACACTTTTGGCCTTTCATTTATTTATGAATAAGAAATAATTTACATAGATTATCTTGGTTTGTTTAAAAGGCAAATGATTCAATATCACAGTAATCCAAGTCTATGCCCCAAACACTCATGCCAAAGAAGCTGAATTTGAATGGTTCTATGAAGACAGGGGCTGTGGCCAAGAAGATGATCAACCCCATGTCCAAGGAGCAGTGGCTGCGCAGGCGAGGAGTGCCAAGTGGAGCTACTCCACATTCAAGGTCAGGAGGGGCGACCTCGTCCAAGGTAAGGAGCAGTGGCTGTGCTTTGCTGAGCAGCTGTGAAGAGATACCCCACATCCAAGGTAAGAGAAACCCAAGTGAGATGGTAGGTGTTGCAAGAGAGCATCAGAGGGCAGACACACTGAAACCATAATCACAGAAAACTAGCCAATCTGATCACACAGACCACAGCATTGTCTAATTCAATGAAAGTAAGCCATGCCGTGTGAGGCCACCCAAGACGGACGGGTCATGGTGGAGAGGTCTGACAGAATGTGGTCCACTGGAGAAGGGAATGGCAAACCACTTCAGTATTCTTGCCTTGAGAACCCCATGAACAGTATGAAAAGGCCAACTGATAGGATACTGAAAGAGGAACTCCCCAGGTCAGTAGGTGCCCAACATGCTACAGGAGATCAGTGGAGAAATAACTCCAGAAAGAATGAAGGGATGGAGCCAAAGCAAAAACAATTCCCAGTTGTGGATGTGACTGGTGATAGAAGCAAGGTCCAATGCTGTAAAGAGTAATATTGCATAGGAACCTGGAATATCAGGTCCATGAATCAAGGGAAATTGGAAGTAGTCAAACAGGAGATGGCAAGAGTGAACATCGACATTCTAGGAATCAGCAAACCAAAATGGACTGGAATGGGTGAATTTAACTCAGATGGTCATTATATCTACTACTGTGAGCAGGAATCCCTTAGAAGAAATGGAGTAGCCATCATGGTCAACAAAAGTCCAAAATGCAGTACTTCGATGGAATCTCAAAAATGAAAGAATGATCTCTATTCGTTTCCAGGACAAATGATTCAGTATCATGGTGATCCAAGCCTATGCCCCAACTAGTAATGCTGAAGAAGCTGAAGTTGAACGGTTTTATGAAGACCTACAAGAATTTAGAAATAACACCCAAAAGAGATGTCCTTTTCATTATAAGGGACTGGAATGCAGAAGTAGGAAGTCAAGAAACACCTGGAGTAACAGGTAAATTAGGCCTTGGAATATGCAATCAAGCAGGGCAAAGTCTAATAGAGTTTTGCCAAGAGAACACACTGGTCATAGCAAACATCCTCTTCCAACAACACAAGAGAAGACTCTACACATGGACATCACAGATGGTCAACACCGAAATCAGACTGATTATATTCTTTGCAGCTAAAGATGGAGAAGCTCTATACAGTCAGCAAAAACAAGACCAGGAGCTGACTGTGGCTCAGATCATGAACTCCTTATTACCAAATTCAGACTCAAGTTGAAGAAAGGAGGGAAAACCACTAGACCATTCAAGTATGACCTAAATCAAATCCCTTATGATTATATGGTGGAGGTGAGACATAGATTTAAGGGTCTAGATCTGATAGACAGTATCTGATGAACTATGGATGGAGGTTTGTAACCTTGTACAGGAGACAGGGATCAAGACCATCCCCATGGAAAAGAAATGTAAAAAAAGCAAAGTGGTTGTCTGAGGAGGTCTTACAAATAGCTGTGAAAAGAAGAGAAGTGAAAAGCAAAAGAGAAAAGGAAAGATATACCCATTTGAATGCAGAGTTCCAAAGAACAGCAAGGAGAGATAAGAAAGCCTTCCTCAGTGATCAATGCAAAGAAATAGAGGAAAACAACAGAATGGGTAATACTAGAGATCTCTTTAAGAAAATTAGAGATATCAAGGGAATATTTCATGCAAAGATGGGCTCGATAAAGGGCAGAAATGATATGGACCTAACAGAAGCAGAAGATATTAAGAAGAGGTGGCAAGAATACACAGAAGAACTGTACAAAAAAGATCTTCCTACCCAGATAATCATGATGGTGTGATCACTCACACTCACCTAGAGCCAGACATGCTGGAATGTGAAGTCAAGTGGGCCTTAGAAAGCATCACTACAAACAAAGCTAGTGGAGGTGATGGAATTCCACTTGAGCTATTTCAAATCCTGAAAGATGATGCTGTGAAAGTGCTGCACTCAATATGCCAGCAAATTCGGAAAACTCAGCAGTGGCCACAGGACTGGAAAAGGTCAGTTTTCATTCCAATCCCAAAGAAAGGCAATGCCAAAGATTGCTCAAACTACTGCACAATTGCACTCATCTCACATGCTAGTAAAGTAATGCTCGAAATTCTCCAAGCCAAGCTACAGCAATATGTGAACCATGAACTTCCAGAAGTTCAAGCTGGTTTTAGAAGAGGCAGAGGAACCAGAGATCAAATTGCCAACATCCACTGGATCATCGAAAAAGCAAGGGAGTTTCAGAAAGACATCTATTTCTGCTTTATTGACTATGCCAAGACTTTTGACTGTGTGGATCACAATAAACTGTGGAAAATTCTGAAAGAGATGGGAATACCAGACCACCTGACCTGCCTCTTCAGAAACCTATATGCATGTCAGGAAGCAACAGTTACAACTGGACATGGAACATCAGACTGGTTCCAGATAGGAAAAGGAGTATGTCAAGGCTGTATATTGTCACCCTGCTTATTTAACTTCTATGCAGAGTACATAATGAGAAATGCTGGGCTTGAAGAATCACAGGCTGGAATCAAGATTGCCAGGAGAAATATCACTAACCTCAGATATACAGATGACACCACCCTTATGGCAGAAAGTGAAGAAGAACTAAAGAGCCTCTTGATGAAAATGAAAGAGGAGAGTGGAAAAAGTTGGCTTAAAGCTCAACATTCAGAGAACTAAGATCATGGCATCTGGTCCCATCACTTCATGGCAAATAGATGGAGAAACAGTGGAAAGAGTGGCTGACTTTAATTTCCTAGGCTCCTAAATCACTGCAGATGGTGATTTCAGCCATGAAATTAAAAGACTTTACCCCTTGGAAGGAAAGTTTTGACCAATCTGGACAACATATTCAAAAGCAGAGACATTACTTTGCTGAAAGGTCTGTCTAGTCAAGGCTATGGTTTTTCCAGTGGTCATGTATGGATGTGAGAGTTGGAGTATAAAGAAAGCTTAGCACTGAGGTTTGATGCTTTTGAACTGTGGTATTGGAGAAGACTCTTGAGAGTCCCTTGGACTGCAGGGAGATCCAACCAGTCCATCTAAGAAAAATCAGTCTTGAATATTCATTGAAAGCACTGATGCTGAAGCTGAAGGTCCAATACTTTCACCACCTGATGTGAAAAGCTAACTTATTTGGAAAGACCCTGATGCTGTGAAAGATTAAGGGCAGGAGGAGAAGGGGACGACAGAGGATGAGATGGTTGGATGGCATCACCGACACAATGGACATGGGTTTGGGAAACTCCGGGAGTTGATGATGGACAGGGAGGCGTGGTGTGTTGCAGTTCATGGGATCACAGAGTCAGACACGACTGAGCATCTAAACTGAACTGAATAAGGAAAGACACTACATAATGATCAAGGGATCAATCCAAGTGGAAGACATAGCAATTCTAAATGTCTATGCAGCCTACATAGGAGCACATCAATACATTAGACAAACACTACAAACATAAAAGGAGGCATTGTCAGTAACACAATAAAGTAGGAGAGTTTAAACCTCCACTCACACCAATGGACAGATAATCAAAACAGACAATTAACAAGAAAACACAAGTCTTAAATGATACATTAGATGAGATGGATGTCATAGATATCTTCAGGACATTATATCCAAATGCAGAAGAATACACCTTCTTTTTAAGTGCACATGGCATATTCTCCAGGATAGACCACATCTTGGGTTACACATCATACCTCCGTAAATTTAAGAAAATTGAAAACATATCAAGCATCTTCTCTGACCACAATGCTATGAGACTAGATATCATTTACAAGAAAAAAAAACTCTAAGAAAGACAAACACATGGAGATTAAAAAACACCTTTGTAGAGAGCCAAAAGGTTACTGAAGAAATCAAAAGGGAAATCAAAAAATTTAAAGAAACAAATGGCAATGAAAACACGACAACTCAAAATTTGTGGGATACAGCACAAGTAGTTCTAAGAAAGAATGTGATAGCAATACAATCCTACCTCAAGATACAAGAAAAACATCGACTAGACAACTTAAGTTTACACCTGAAATAACCAGAAAAACAGGAAGAAAAAAACACCAAAAATTAGTAGAAGGAAAGAAATCATAAAGATCCGAGGAGAAATAAACAGAAAAGAAATGAAAGAAATAATAGTAAAGATTGATAAAACTAAAAGCTAATTCTTTGAGAAGATAAACAAAATTGACAAGCCTTTAGCCAGACTCATCAAGAAAAAAAGAGAGAAGAATGAAATCAACAAAATTAGAAAGGAAAAAAAGAGGTTACGACAGACAGTGCAGAAACACAAAGGATTATAAAAGACTATTATGAACAACTATATAGCAACAAAATGGATAACCTGGAAGAAATGGACAGATGCTTAGAAACGTTCAATCCTCCAAGACTGAACCACGAAGAAATAGAAATTATGAACAACCCAACTACAAGCACTAAAATTGAAGCTGTTATCAGAAGTCTCCCACAAAACAAAAGCCCAGGACCAGATGGCTTCACAGGAGAGTTCCATCAAACATTTAGAGACGAGTAATGCCTATCCTTCTAAAACTCTTTCAAAAAATTGCAGAGGAAGGAACATTTCCAAACTCATTCTAGGAGGCCACCATCACCCTGATAGCAAAACCAGACAAAGGCAACACAAAAAAAGAAAACTACAGGCCAATTCATTGATGAACAGAGATGCAAAAATCCTCAACAAAACTTTAGCAAACAGAATCCAGCAACACATCAGAAAGCTCATACACCATGATCAAGTTGGGTTTATTCCAGGAATGCAAGGATTCTTCAATATACACAAATCAGTCCATGTGATACACAGTATTAGCAAACTGAAAGATAAAAATCACATGATCATCTCAGTACATGCAGAAAAAGCCTCTGACAAAATTCAGTACCCATTTAAGATTAAAACTTCAAAAAATGGGCATAGAAGAAACCTACCTGAACATAGTGAAGGCTGTATATGATAAGCCTACAGCAAACATTATTCTCAGTGGTGAAAAACTGAAAGCATTCCTCCTAAGATCAGGAACAAGACAAGGGTGTCCACTTTCCCCACTATTATTCTACATAGTCCTGGAAGTCCTCGCTACAGCAATCAGAGAAGAAAAAGAAATAAAAGAAATCCAGATCAGAAAAGAAGTAAAACGCTCACTGTTTGCAGAGGACATGATCCTGTACATAGAAAACCCTAAAGATAGTGTCAAAAACCCACTAGAGCTAATCAGTGGATTTAGCAAAGTTGCAGGATACAAAGTTGATACACAGAAATCGCTTGCGTTAGAAATGCAACAGTTCGAATACACTAACAATGAAAAATGAGAAAGAGAAATTAAGGAATCAATCCCATTCACCATTGCAACAAAAGGAGTTAAATATCCAGGAATAAACTTACCTAAGGAGACAAAAGAACTATACACAGAAACCTGTAAGACACTAATGAAAGAAATCAAAGAATAAACAGATGGAGAGATATTCCATGTTCCTGGGTAGGAAGAATCAATATTGTGAAAAATGACTATATTACCAAATGCAATCTACAGGTTCAGTGCAATCTCTATTAAATCACCAGTGGCATTTTTCACAGAACCAGAACAAAAAATTTCACAGTTCATATGGAAACACAAAAGACCCTGAAAAGCCAAAGCAGTCTTGAGAAAGAAGAATGGAGCTGGAGGAATCAGTCTTCCTGAATTCAGATTACACTACAAAGCTACAGTCATCAAGACAGTATGGCACTGGCACAAAAAACAGACGTATAGACCAATGGAACAAGATAGAAAGCCAGAAATAAACCCATGCACCTATGGGCACCTTATTTTTGACAAAAGGAGGCAAGAATATACAATAGAGCGAGGACAGCCTCTTCAATAAATGGTGCTGGGAAAACTGGACCACTACACATAAAAGAAGGAAATTAGAACACTTTCTAACACCATACACAGAGATAAACTCAATGTGGACTTAAGGCCTAAATGTAAGACCAGAAACTATAAAGCTTAGAGGAAAACATAGGCAGAACACTCGGTGACATAAATCAAAGCAAGATCCTCTATGACCCACCTCCTAGAGTAACAAAAAAAAAAAAAAAAGTAAACAAGTGGGACTTGATTGAACTTAAAAGCTTTTGCACAGCAAAGGAAACTATAAACTACGTGAAAAGATAACCCCCAGAATAGGAGAAAATGATAGCAAATGAAAAAACTGACAAAGGATTAATTTCCAAAATATGCAAGCAGCTCATACAACTCAATGCCAGAAAAACAAACAACCCAGCCAAAAAGCAGGAAAAAGACCTAAACAGACATTTCTCCAAAGAAGACATACAGATGGCTAACAAACACATGAGAAGATGCTCAACATTGCTCATTATTAGAGAAATGCAAATCAAAACTACAATGAGATATTGCCTCACACCAGTCAGGATGGCCATCATCAAAAAATCTACAAACAATAAATGCTGGAGAGGGTGTGGAGAAAAGGGAACAATCTTGTGCTGTTGGTGGGAATGTAAATTGATACAGCCACTATGGAAGACAGCATGGAGATTCCTCAAAAAACTAGCAATGAAACCACCATTTGACCTAGCAATCCCAGTCCTAGGCAGATACCCTGAGGAAACCAAAATTGAAAAAGACACATGTATCTCATTCTTCATTGCAGCACTATTTGCAATAGCTGGAACATGGAACCAATCTAGATGTCCATTGACAGATGAATGGATAAAGTAGTTGTGTTACACAATGGAATATTAGCCATAAAAAGGGATGTATTTGAGTCAGGTCTGATGAGGTGGATGAACCTAGAACCTATTATACAGTGAGTATATAATAGAGAAGTGAGTGAAGTGAGTCAGAAAGAGAAAGATAAATATCATATTCTAACACATATGTACGGAATCTAGAAACATGGTACTGAAGAATTTATTTACAGGGCAGCAGTGGAGAAACAGACATAGAGAATAGACTTATGGACATGAGGAGAGGGGAGGAGAGGGTGAGATGTTTGGAAGGAGTAACATGGAATCTTAAATTACCATATGTAAAGTAGATCGCCAACGGGAAATTGCTGTATGGCTCAGCAAACTCAAACAGAGGCTTTGTCTCAATCTAGAGGGGTGGGATGGGGCAGGAGATGGAAGGGAGTTTCATAAGGGAGGGGATATACGGATTCCTGTGGCTGATTCACATTGAGGTGTGACAGAAAGCAACAAAATTCTGTAAAGCAATTATCCTCAATAAAAAATAAATTTAAAAAAAAGTTTTAAACAGTTTTGCAAGCCACATATCATACAGTAATATCTGGTTTGTGGAGCAACATAGAATACGTCCAGCATTACAGAAAGTTACACAGGAGAATGCTGCATCCAGATCCATCTACCAAACAATAAACCTAGATGACTGCATCTGACCTAATGCAGCAAATGAGGGTCAGTGGACTAGGTGCACTGGCTACAGAGAAGGTGAGAATGTATTCCTTTCCTGAAAGAAGGACACTTCAGAGAAGTTATGCATCCTAAATGTGAAAACCTCAGTTTCCTTTCCCTGCCCTCCAAAGTGCCAACATAAAAGCTTATGTCCTCATGGGGGAGTGGGAGACCTGAGTTGTTCTCTGGCAAAATAGATTAGGTCTAAGCTCTGGAGGAAAACCAGTTTTCGAGAGCTTCCAATGAATGGGCCATGACAGGCTTGATCATCATCTGAAACCCACCAGTCAATGAGCCAACCCCACAAAGATTTCAATCAACCTCCTAAAGTTCCTCTATAAATGCAGATAGACACAAAGGTCCTAGGCATTAAAGACTAGGACACACAAAGGAGACCAAAACAAACAAATATAAGAGGGAAACTTGGAGAAAAAGGCAAGTGATAAAACACTCAAAGAAATGTCAAAAGCAAATATATTTTTATCTTCAGAGTGATAAAGGAAGTTATGTAACAGTTGCCCCAAAATAAGGGAATACGAAAGGGTTCTTAAGAATTAAAAATATAATAGGAGATATATATATATATATATATATATATATATATATATATATATATATAAAATAGGCAATGAAAAGTATCTATTAAAACATAATGGATTAAAAAAAAAAAACATAATGGAAAGTGAGGAGGAACAATATGGTGGAGAAGTCAGTGGACCTGGAGAACATCTCTCCATCAGGAGTATGCCTTCAGACGCAGAAGTGACTGCACACCACCAGCTGAGAGTGGGCAGGAGTACCTGACCCCTGGAAAAGAACACATAGAACCACGCGAAACTCAGTAGGACAAAGGAACCAGGGGAAGAAACAGGAGCTGGTAGAACTGACCTGCCCTAGCGGGTGGGGGAACTGAAGCTGCGGTCCAAATCCCACATCGGGGCAATTGTTTGGGTCAGAGGAAAATCATCTGAGGCTGAGAGTGAAGTAGCTGATCTGTGGCAGCCTACACGGAATGAGAATCACACAGACAATCCTTGCCATGGTCATATGTACCCCCCACAGGAACATAGATCCCCTAGAAGGCACAGCGACTGGGAGCTGGAGCTTAGGGATTGTGGAGCAATCCCAGGGTGAGGTCTGCTGTTGACTATGGGGAGACATCCCAAGGGGACGTGAGGGAGGAGATTGTGGTGGGAAACACCTGTGGAGGAAAGTCAGGCAGCCATGGAAGCAAGGCGATACCACCGAGTCATGCACAGGGGGTGGAGCCAGCACCATCGCCTGTCTCTGCCCACATCCCACCACCAGCAGGTGAGCAACAGAGACTGGCCCTTCAGGCACCTGACATGCGGAGCAACAGGGAAGGACTCCAGGCCGGGGAGCCCTCTAAGTGCCTGAGCAGGCAGAGCAACAGGAAGGACTGCCCAGAGACCTTCTGATCACCAGCTGCCAGAGGCTAGACAAAGACTCTGATAGGGCCTCAGCTCCTGTGGCTGAGGCAGTCCATGTCCCTGCACACGTGGTGCCACCTGGGTCCCCCCAACCCGAGCAGCTGCCCCACTTGATGCTCAATCCTCACTGAGGTAGAGCTGCCACAGGCTAGAAAAAGTCCTGTGTCTGTACATGCAGGGTCACGTTGGATGTGTCCAACACTTTGTGACCCTGTGGACTGTGGCCTGCCAGATTTCTCTGTCCGGGGGATTCTCCAGGCAAGAATTCTGGCATGTGTTGCCATACCCTTCTAGAGCATCATCTTTCCTGCTTCCCTAGCCACCAGCTCCCCTGAGTACCTGGTGCTGCCAGGGCCCCTATCACCCAAGCAGCTGTGTCACCTCCACACCTGGCCCTCACTGGGGCAGACCCAAGTCCTCCAGGTTAGTCTCAGGAGCAAACCCCTGTGGATGACCCACATGCTGAAGTGGAGATAAAGCCACAGTTGAAACCGAGAGACAGTGTGGCTAACGAAGAGGACCCAAAACCTTCCCACCAGCTGTACTAGCTGCAGATTAAATCCACACGATCAACTAGGCAGACTCTGTGTCATGGATACATAAAAGGACACTGAAAGTTCTCACAGAAGAAAACATACTAGTTCTGACAGCTGTGGACATTGAAGGCAAGAACACACAGGAGTAGGACCGGATTAGAGTCTGAGCTGCTCCCACAGCAGGTCCAGAGACCAGCGTGATGTTGGAGGGCATTCAAGGGAGGCGAGATGGACTGTGACTCCCAGCAAGGGAAAGGACTCTGACAGCAGCGACTCAAGAAAAACGTTTATTATTTGTCTATTTTAACTCCTTCTGTGCTTTCTTCTGGATTTTTTTTTTCTTTTTCTCCCATTCCCCCACCCCACCTCCGGTGTTGTATTGGTTGATTTCATTAGTACTATTAAATCTATTTAAGCATTTGAAAATTGTTTTCTTTAATCACACCCTTTATTTCTGCTGTAAGCTTCTGCCTCTATTGGCCTTTTGCATTTCTGTGGAGTCTTCCCTTTTATTTTTTCTTTAATTATCTCTCTCTTTTAATTTAAGTTGTTATATTTTTAAATTTATTATTATTTTTCTACCTTTATTCCTTTGTTTGCTTTTCCTACTGCTCTTTTCTCCTTGAAGTTAATCTTTATATAAATCTTCTTTATCTAATTCTATTTAACCTTGCATTTCTATTCTTTCATTTCTTTCTTTTTTTCACCATATTTTTTAGTTTGTTTTGTTTTATTGCTTTATTCCCCAGTGGGCACCATGCTTTAGTTTTGTTTTCCAGTTCGTGCTTTAGCTAGTTTTGTTCTTAACTGGTGATATCATTGTTCATTTCCTTTGTCACCAGGTCAATCTATTGCACTTTTTTTTTTTGACAGTTTTGATTTTGCTTATAGATGTATACGTATATGTGTTTATTCAGTTTTTTAGTTATTATTTGCCTGATTTGTAATTGCCAATTATCTGGGGTCTTTCCTTTGTTTCTCATTTAAGGGTGTTTGTTTTAACCTCAATTAATGCCATAGCAAACCAGATGTGGAATCTCCATTCCCAGCCAGGGATGAAGCCCTGAGCCTTTGGAGTGGAGGCGCTGACTCCAAGACACTAGATTACCAGATAACTCCTAACCCTAGGGAGCATCAGATAGTGAGAAATCCCACAAAGGCAACCACTTGTCTACAAGACCCTGCATCACCCAACTGTCAGTAGCACCCTCTTCAGGACGCCTCATCCAAACAACAAACAAGACAAAAATACAAACCCAGTTATCAGCAGACAGAATTACCACCTCACACAGCCTTGTACATAAGGGAAAAACAAAAACAAAAAATATTTCATCTTCTCCAACCAGAATGCGAGCACAAGTCACACCCTACAAGAAGTTTACACAAACCACTAGACCCACCTCATGAGGGCAAAAACCAAAAGGAGAAAAGAATTCAACTTTGAAGCCTGGGATTAGGAGACATAAAACAAAGTAAGTTAAAAATAAATAAATAATGAAAAGGCAGAGAAACACTGCACAAAAAAGGAACAACCAAGAAACACAAAAGTCCAAATAAATGAAGAGGAAATAGGAAAACAACCTGAAAAACAATTCAGAATAATGATAGTGATGATCCAAAATCTTGACAATAGAATGAAGAAAATGCAAGAATCAAGTCATAAAGACATAGAAGAATTAAAGAATGAACATAAAAAGACAACATTGTTACTGAAATTAAAGATACTCTAGAAGGAATCAGTAGCAGACTATCTGAAGCAGAAGAATGAATCAGTGAGCTGGAAAATAAAATGGTGGAAATAACTGCTAAAGAGCAGGATAAAGTAAAAGGAATGAAAAGATCTGAGGACAGTCTCAGAGACCTCTGGGACCATATCAAATGCACCAACATCGAATTATAGGGGTCCCAGAGGAAGAAGAGAAAGAGAAAGGGTATGAGAAAATTTTTGAAGAGATGATCGTTCAAAATTTCCCCAACATGGAAAAGGAAATAGTCAACCAAGTCCAGGAGGCAGAAAGAGTCCCATACAGGATAAACCCATGACGAAAAACACCAAGACACATACTAATCAAAGTAACAAAGACTAAACACAAAGAAAGAATATTTAAAAAGCAAGGGAGAAGCACCAAGTAACACACAAGGGTAATGCCACACATTTAACAGCTGATCTCTCAGAAGAAACTCTGTATACCAGAAGGGAATTGCAGGATATATTTAAAGTACTGAAAGGGAAAAATCTACAAGCAAGATTATTCTACCTGGGCAAGGATCTCAGTCAAAATTGATGGAGAAATCAAAATTTTACAGACAAGCAAAAGTTAAGAGAATTTGGAGCCACAAATCCAGCTTTTCAACTCATGTTAAACTGTCTTACATTGTCAGAAAACACATAAGAAGGAAAAGATCTAGAAAAACAAACTCCAGTTAAGAAAATGGCAATAGGGACATATATATCAATAATTACTTTAAATGTAAATGGAATAAATGCTCCAACCAAAAGACACAGACTGACTGAATGGATACAATAAGATCCACATATATGGTATCTGCAAGAAACCCACTTCAGCCCTAAAGACACATAAAGACCAAAGCTGAGAGGACAGAATACTATATTCCATGTAAATGGAAATCAAAGAAAGCTAGAGTAGCAATCCTCATATCAGAGAAAATAGACCTTAAAATAAAGAAGATTACAAGAGATAAGGAAGGACACTACATTATGATCAAGGATCAATCCCAGAGGAAGAGATAACAATTGTAAACATCTATGCACCCAACATAGGAGCACCTCAATATATAAGACAAACACTAACAGACATAAAAAGAGAAATTCACAGTAATACAATAATAATAGTAGACTTTAACACCCCACTTACACCAATGGATAGATCATCAAAACAGAAAGTTAACAAGGAAACACAAATCTTTTTTTAAATATAAATTTATTTATTTTAATTGGAGGTTAATTACTTTACAATATTGTATCGGTTTTGCAATACATCAAAATGAATCTGCCACTGGTATACACGTTTTCCCCATCCTGAACCCCCCTCCCACCTCCCTCCCTGTACCATCCCTCTGGGTCATCCCAGTGCACCAGCCCCACACATCCAGTACCATGCATCAAACCTAGACGGGCAATTTGTTTCATATATGATATTATATATGTTTCAATGTCATTCTCCCAAATCATCCCACGCTCTCCCTCTCCCACAGAGTCCAAAAGACTGTTCTATACATCTGTGTCTCTTTTGCTGTCTCGCATACAGGGTTATTGTTACCATCTTTCTAAATTCCTTATATAGGCATAAATAGCTGTGAAAAGAAGAGAGGTGAAAAGCAAAGGAGAAAAGGAAAGATATAAGCATCTGAATGCAGAGTTCCAGAGAATAGCAAGAAGAGATAAGAAAGCCTTCTTCAGCTATTAATGCAAAGAAATAGCAGAAAAGAACAGAATGGGAAAGACTAGAGATCTCTTCAAGAAAATTAGAGATACCAAGGGAACATTTCATGCAAAGTTGGGCTCGATAAAGGACAGAAATGGTATGGACCTAACAGAAGCAGAGGACCTAACAGAAAAAGAGGTGGCAAGAATACACAGAAGAACTGCACAAAAAAGATCTTCATGACCCAGATAATCATGATGGTGTGATCACTCACCTAGAGCCAGACATCCTGGAATGTGAAGTCAAGTGGGCCTTAGAAAGCTTCACTACAACAAAGCTAGTGGAGGTGATGGAATTCCAGTTGAGCTGTTTCAAATCCTGAAAGATGATGCTGTGAAAGGGCTGCATTCAATATGCCAGCAAATTTGGAAAACTCAGCAGTGGCCACAGGACTGGAAAAGGTCCTTTTTCATTCCAATTCCAAAGAAAGGCAATGCCAAAGAATGCTCAAACTACTGCACAATTGCACTCATCTCACACGTTAGTAAAGTAATGCTCAAAATTCTCCAAGCCAGGCTTCAGCAATACATGAACCATGAACTTCCTGATGTTCAAGCTGGTTTTAGAAGAGGCAGAGGAACCAGAGATCAAATTGCCAACATCCACTGGGTCATGGAAAAAGCAAGAGAGTTCCAGAAAAACATCTATTTCTGCTTTATTGACTATGCCAAAGCCTTTGACTGTGTGGATCACAATAAACTGTGGAAAATTCTGAAAGAGATGGGAATACCAGACCACCTGACCTGCCTCTTGAGAAATCTGTATGCAGGTCAGGAAGCAGCAGTTAGAACTGGACATGGAACAACAGACTGGTTCTAAACAGGAAAAGGAGTACGTCAAGGCTGTATATTGTCACCCTGCTTATTTAACTTCTATGCAGAGTACATCATGAGAAACACTGGGCTGGAAGAAACACAAGCTGGAATCAAGATTGCTGGGAGAAATATCACTAACCTCAGATATGCAGATGACACCACCCTTATGGCAGAAAGTAAAGAGGAACTCAAAAGCCTCTTGATGAAAGTGAAAGAGGAGAGTGAAAAAGTTGGCTTAAAGCTCAACATTCAGAAAACGAAGATGATGGCATCTGGTCCCATCACTTCATGGGAAATAGGTGGGTAAACAGTGGAAACAGTGTCAGACTTTATTTTGGGGGGCTTCAAAATCACTGCAGATGGTGATTGCAGCCATGAAATTAAAAGACGCTTACTCCTTGGAAGAAAAGTTGTGACCAACCTAGATAGTATATTCAAAAGCAGAGACATTACTTTGCCAACTAAAGTCCGTCTAGTCAAGGCTATGGTTTTACCTGTGGTCATGTATGGATGTGAGAATTGGACTGTGAAGAAGGCAGAGCACCGAAGAATTGATGCTTTTGAACTGTGGTGTTGGAGAAGACTCTTGAGAGTCCCTTGGACTGCAAGGAGATCCAACCAGTCCATTCTGAAGGAGTTCAGCCCTGGGTGTTCTTTGGAAGGAATGATGCCAAAACTGAATCTCCAGTACTTTGGCCACCTCATGTGAAGAGTTGACTCATTGGAAAGACTCTGACACTGGGAGTTATTAGGGGCAGGAAGAGAAGGGGACGACCGAGGATGAGATGGCTGGATGGCATCACTGACTCGATGGATGTGAGTTTGAGTGAATTCCGGGAGTTGGTGATGGACAAGGAGGCCTGGCTTGCTGCAATTCATGGGGTCACAAAGAGTCGGACATGGCTGAGCAACTGAACTGAACTGAACGGATACTGTATTGGTGTTTTTCTTTGTGGCTCACTTCATTCTGTATAATAGGCTCCAGTTTCATCCACCTCATTAGAACTGATTCAAAGGTATTCTTTTTAATGGCTGAATAATACTCCATTGTGTATAGGTACCACAGCTTTCTTATCCATTCATCTGCTGATGGACATCTAGGTTGCTTCCTTGTCCTGGCTATTATAAACAGTGCTACGATGAACATTGGGGTACATGATTCTCTTTCAATTCTGGGGAAACACAAATCTTAATTAACACATTAGAACAAATGAATCTCGATATCCTCAGGGCATTCCATCCAAATGCAGAAGAATACACCTTCTTCTCAAGTGCACATGGAACATTCTCCAGGATAGACCACATCTTGGGTCACAAATCAAACCTCAGTAAATTTAAGAAAATTAAAACCATGTCAAGCATCTTTTTTGACCACAATGCCGTAAGACTAGATATCAATTACAAGGAAAAAAAAAAAACCTAAAAATTACATCACATGGAGATTAAATAATATGATTCTAACAAACAGATTACTGAGAAATCAAAATTCCTAGAAATAAATTTCCTAGAGAAAAATGACATAAAATGAAATAAAATTCCTAGAGAAAAATGACAATGAAAACACAGCTCAAAACCTATGGAATGCAGCAAAAGTAGTTCTAAGAGGGAAGTTTATAGCAATACAATTCTACCTCAAGAAACAAGAAAACCTCAAATAGAGAACATGTTCTTACATGTAAAACAACTGAAAAAAGAAGCACAAAAAATCCCCAAAGTTAGCAGAAGGAAAGAAATCATAAATATCAGAGCAGAAATAATGAAAAAGAAATTAAAGAAACAATAGTAAAGATTAATAAAACTAAAAGCTCCTTCTTTGAGAAGATAAACAAAACTCACAAATTCTTTAGCCAGAATCATCAAGAAAAAAAAAAACGAGAGAGAGAGAGAAGACTCAAATCAACAAAATTAGAAATGAAAAAAGAAAGGTTAAAACAGACAATGCAGAAATACAAAGGATTATAAGAGATTATTATGAGCACCTGGTGCAAAAAAGTGACTCATTTGAAAAGACCCTGATGCTGGGAAAGATTGAGGGCAGAGGAGAAGGGGACAACAGAGGATGAGTTAGTTGGATGGCATCACTGACTCAATGGACATGGGTTTTGGTGGACTCAAGAGTTGGTGATGGACAGGGAGGCCTGGTGTGCTGCAGTTCATGGGGTCTCAAAAAGACAGACACGACTGAGTGACTGAACTGATGGCAATAAAATGGATAACCTGGAAAAAATGGACAGATGCTTAGAAAAGTTCAATCTTCCAAGACTGAAGGAGGAAGAAATAGAATTTATGAACAACCCAATTACAAGCACTAAAATTGAAGCTGTGCTGAGATTCAAAAATCTCCCTTTGAAAAAAACAAAAGCCTGGGACCAGATGGCTTCACAGGAGAATTGTATCAAACATTTAGAGACGAGAAATGCCTATCCTTCCAAAACTCTTTCAAAAAACTGCAGAGGATGGAACACTTCCAAACTCATTCTATGAGGCCACCACCACCCTGATAACAAAACCAGACAAAGGTAACACAAAAAAAGAAAACTACAGGCCAATTCACTGATGAACAGAGATGCAAAAATCCTCAACAAAATTTTAGCAAACAGAATTCAGCAACACATCAGAAAGCTCATACACCATGATCAAGTTGGGTTTATTCCAGGAATGCAAGGATTCTTCAATATATACAAATCAATCAATGTGATATACCATATTTACAAATTGAAAGATTAAAAACCATATGATAGTCGCCAAAGGGAATTTGCTGTATGGCTCAGAAAACCCAAACAGGGGCTCTGTTTCAATCTAGAGGGGTGGGATGGGGTGGGAGATGGGAGGGAGGCCCAAAAAGGTAGGGATATATGTGTACCTATGGCTGATACATGCTGAGATTTGACAGAAAACAACAAAATTCTGTAAAGCAATTATCCTTCAATAAAATAGATTAATAAAAAAAAATACAGAAACATCACTTTTCTAACCATGGTCCTTATAGTCATAGCTATGGTTTTTCCACTGGTCATGTACTGCCCATGAGAGTTGGACCATAAAGAAGGCTGAGTGACAAAGAACTGATAATTTCAAACTGTGATGCTGGAAAAGAGTCTTCAGAGTCACTTGGACAGCAAAGAGAGCAAACGAATCAATCCTAAAGGAAATCAACTCTGAATATTCTTTGGAACGACTGCTCTTGATGCTCAAGCTCCAATATTTGGGCAACCAGATTTGAAGATCTAACTCATTGGTAAGACCCTGATGCTGGGAAACATTGAAGGGAGGAGGAGAAGGAGACAACAGAGGGTGAGATGGTTGGATGGCATCACTGACTTAATGGACATGAGTTTGAGCAAACTTGGGGAGATAGTGAAGAACAGGGAAGCCTGGTGTGGTACAGTCCATGGGGCTGTAAAGAGTAGGACATGACGGAAGGACTGAACAACAAAGTTTTTAAAGGTAGAAAATAAAATGTGAAAAATCTTCCTTCCTATCTCTATTCTCTTGCCGCTAAGGCACCTGTGGCCTACTCTGATTAGAAAGTAGTGTTTTGAGGTTCTTCTGTATACATTCTAATATATACCTTACTTTGAAAATACTAGCAAAATATATACATTGTTTACCTCTTTTTATGTAATAGCAGCATCCCATATACACTGTTTTGTACTTTGTTCATTTTACTTAACTATATATATTTCAGATTATTTTATATCAGTACACAGTATTCCCTCATTTTTCTGACTACCTAATCCTCCATATTCAGAGTAAACCATAATTAGTTCAACTAGTCACTTATTAGTAGATATTTGGATCATGTTAACTTTTATTTAATAATAGGAAATGATTGAAGTAAATAGTATTTATACACACCATTCTGCACATATACACATGTATGTGTAGGATAAATTTCTAAATTTGGAAT
The DNA here is from genome assembly GCF_023091745.1 of Budorcas taxicolor. Classification (NCBI taxonomy): domain Eukaryota; kingdom Metazoa; phylum Chordata; class Mammalia; order Artiodactyla; family Bovidae; genus Budorcas; species Budorcas taxicolor. Next base: position 4,954,028 of record NC_068912.1, read on the forward strand.
TACTAAGTCAAAGGTATTTTTATTTAGATCGATATTGCTATATTATATAGCCTTTCATTGAGGTTATATCAATTTTCATTTCTATAACTAATATTTGAAAGTTTCTTTGTTTCTTTATGTTTTAGAGAAATTAATTTCTTGTGATCTGGTTTGGAATTTTATTTTCATTTTGTCATTTATCTTTTGTTTTTACTTAAGACTTTTTTTGCCATGTGGAAAAATTTTATTTTATATAGTTAAATTTATCTTATTTTAGGACTTTTAGATATTTTGGAATATGCTCTCATGAGATTATAAAGCAATGCTCCTATTATTTTTGAAAGATTTTTTTATTGTGTGTGTGTGATATGTTTCTGATAAGTATTTGAGATATGAATCCATCTTAATTTTTTCCAAATAGATACTCAGTTATTCTAAATTTGTATGTACACAGTAAAACATTCTTAAAAGTTGTTTGTGCTTAATAAAAGGTTTCTTTTAAACACCTTAAAAAACAAACAAACAAACAAAAATATATAAAATAAAACATTTTTAAAACTACAAAGAGAAATAAACAAATACACAATCTTGGGCAAAGATTTTTAAAACATTTCTCTCAATAACTGATAGGTTAGATATTTTAAAAGCTTAATAAAATAGATAAATTCCTAGCAAGCCTGATTCAGAGAAAAAGGAAGAAACCCCAAATAACTACTATTAGGAATCTTTAAAAAGGCTATCAATACAGATTATGTAGCAACTGAAAAGATAATAAGTTGTGACTAAATATGTATCAATAATGAAGTAACAAACTCTAGTACATTGAATTTACTAAAATGACCATAGGATGACACTGAAAGTGTGCAGCCTTATACATAGACTTCTAGAGAAATGGAGAAAAATAAAATACTTTACAGCCACCATAACCTCAATATCAATAATCTACAAAGTCATTGTGAGAAAAAATAATGATAGGCCTGCCTCTCTTATGAACATAGATGCAGAAATCCTAAAAAATATACTCATTATAAACCAAATCCTCCAATATGTAAACAGGGTATGATGGGACCAATTGAGTTTAATTCACAGTGTTGATATAACATTAAAATATCAGTATAGTTTGAAACATTAACAGAATAATGGAAAAAAGACAATTGAACAGAACTATTAAAAGCATGTAATAGAATCCAACATCCATTCATGATAAAAATAATTTATAAATTAGAAAACAGGGAGTTTTCTTAATCTGATATAAAGATTGTCGATGAAAAACTATAGTAAATATGATTCTTAATGGGTAAGTGTTGGCAACTTTCCCTTTGAGATCAGGAACAATACAGGAATGCTTAATATCCAGGCTTACATTTATTTTCCTAGAGCTTTTACTGGAGGTCATATCCAGAACAATGAGAAAAGGAAAAGAATAACAAAAAGAGCAAAAATTGGAATGTAAGAAATAAAACTGTCATTGTTTATGATATGTGTATATAAAACTCCCAAAGAATTCCAGATAAATGTTAGAATTGATAAGTAAATTTGATGAGTACAAGCTCAAGTAAAAACAAAAAATGAAATGTATTTCCATAATCAAGTATAAACAGAAACTAAAATTCAAAAATATAATATCATCAAAAAATATGTCATCACTAAATAGAAGCTAGTATATATGAAATCCCTCTGCAGAAAACTTTAATTAATGGAAATTTAGAAAGATCTAAATACAGTTACGTATCATGTTTTCTAGTTAGAAGATTTAATATTTAAAGATGCCAATTCTTTCTGTATTGATTGATACAGTCAATATAATGCCCATAGCATGTTTTGAGGAGCTTTACTAGCTGATTGTAAAAGCTACATGGATATGCACAGGGCCAATGAGACAAAACAATGTTGAAGAAGAAAAAGACAGGAGAATTTATTTCACCTTACATCAAGACGTAAAGATAAACTGATTTTATGTGTATGTGCTCAGTAGCTCAGGTCCAACTCTGTGACCCTGTAAGCCATAGCCCACCAGGCTCCTCTGTTGGTGGGATTCTCCAGCCAAAAGTACTAGAGTGGGTTGCCATTTACTCCTCCAGGAGCTCTTTCCAATCCAGGGATTGAACCCAAATCTCCTGAATTGGCTGGGGGATTCTTTCCCACTGACTCGCTTGCAAACCCCACACTAATCAACACAGTATGTTACTGTCCCGTGCGTCTGTGCTGTCACTTCGGTTGGTTCAACTCTTTGTGACCTTAGGGACTGTAGCCTGCCAGACCCCTCCGGCCATCAGATACTCCAAGCAAGCATGCTGGAGTGAGTTGCCATGCTCTACTAAGGACAGTCAAACAGGAAAATAAGATAAAATAGCACACTAAACTCAGAGTCAGATCTACGTACATGTGAAATCTCAATTTATGATGGAGTTGGCACTCCACAACTCTGGTACAAGGATAATCCTTTGAATATGTAGGCTGAGACACTTAGCTATTCACATGGGATAATCATAAAATTTTGCTTTTACTTCTCATTATAATCATTCCAGGTTGACTGTGTACCTAAATCTGATAAAATAAAATTACTGAAAGGTAATGTAGGAATGTATCTTCCTGGATTTAGGGTAGGGAATGATACTTAAAAACATTAAAACAAGCACTAATCATAAAAGAGATAGGTCAATTTGATTAAAAATCAAGAAGTTCTATTCATCAGATGGTTAGAAGGTTAAAAGGGCAAGTTATTCACTGAGAGAAGATATCTATAACACATAAAACTAACAGAGGGCTTTATAGAAAATATTTTAAAGATTTCTACAAATTAATTTAAAAAAAGAGAGCAGACTACCTGGTACAAAAATGATCAAGAAACTTAAATGTATATATTTCTTTGGTTGTTCAGTCATGTTTGACTCTTTTTCGACAATATGGACTGTAGCCCGCCAGGTTCCTCTGTCCATGGGATTTGCCAGGCAAGAATACAGGAGTGGATTGCCATTTCTTTCTCCAAGGGCTCTTCCCCACCCAGGGGTCAAGCCCATCAAATGCACCTGCATTGGCAGATGGATTCTTTACCACTGAGCCACCATGGAAGCCCGAACAGGTATGTCACCAAATGGAATATCCAACTGGTTAGTGAACATATGAAAATATACTCAATCTTAGTAATAATTAAGGACTGCAATATGACACCATGATACTACTACACAAATTCCAGAATGTCTAAAATTAAAAATACACACAATACCAAGTGCAGTGAGGATGTGGAGAAATTAGAACTCTCAATACTCTTTAGATGAGAATGTAAGTTAATACACATACTTTGGAAAACATAATTTTCTAAAGTTAAATATGCACACACCTTATGATCTATCAATGTCCCTCCTAAGTATATATTAACATTGTCATACATATGTGTACAAACAGATGTACAAGAATGCTCATATCTGAATTATTCATAATAGCCTCATGTTGAAAACAATCCCAAAGTCCAAAAAATAGAGTGAAAAAATATATTGGTATATTCACACATTGGAAAATTATATGGGCATAAAAATTTCTGCTCTACTGCTATGTACAATTATGTAGGTGAATCTCTCAAAGATAAAGTTGAATAAAAGAGGTTAGATATAGTAATAGAATACCATTTATATAAAGTTCAATCTACAAAACTCAACTGAACTACTTAAGGAGATGCACACTTAAAACTATAAGAAAAATAGGCTATGATTACCATCAAAGTTGGAATCATTGTTATCTTTGGTGGGGAAAACAGGGATTTTAATGTAAAGGGTACCTAGGGGTTCTTGAGCTACTACATTCTATTGTCTTGGGTGATGCTTACATAATGTTTGCCTTGTAATAATAACAAAATAAATATAATAATTCATTAAGTTACATATTTATGGATTATATACTTATTTTATATCTTACTTTACTGAAGTATAGCTGATTTACATCATGTTAAGTTTCAGGTATACAGCACAGTGATTCCATTATGTATATGTATATAGTGTATGTATATATTTATATGTTTTTTTCAGATTCCTTTCTCTTATAGGTTATTTCAAAATGTTCAGTATAGTTCCCTGTGCCATACAGTAAGTCTCTGTTACTCTGCTTTATGAATTGCAGTGTGTATATATTAACCCCAAATTCCTAATTTATCCCTTCTAGCAACCTTCCCCTTTGGTGAACATACATTTGTTTTCTAAGTCTGTATGTCTATTTCTGCTCTGTGAAGAAGTTCATTTGTATCATTTTCTTTTTTTTAGGCTTTACATGTAAGTGCTATCATATATTTGTCTTTCTCTGATTGGCCTTCATTTAGTATGATAATCTCTTGGTCATGCTACAAATAGCATTATTTCACTATTTTTTTATGACTGAGTAATATTTCCACACTGTGTGTGTGCTGTGTGTGCATGTGTATAAACACATACATTCCACATCTTCTTTATCCATTCATCTGTCAATGGATATTTAGTTTGTCCTAAGTGTTGTTGACATTGTACAGGAGACAGGGATCAAGACCATCCCCATGGAAAAGAAATGCAAAAAAGCAAAATGGCTGTCTGGGAGGCCTTACAAATAGCTGTGAAAAGAAGAGAAGCGAAAAGCAAAGGAGAAAAGGAAAGACATAAGCATCTGAATGCAGAGTTCCAAAGAATAGCAAGAAGAGATAAGAAAGAATTCCTCAGCGATCAATGCAAAGAAATAGAGGGAAACAACAGGATGGGAAAGACTAGATATCTCTTCAAGAAAATCAGAGATATCAAGGAAATATTTCATGCAAAGATGGGGTCGATAAAGGACAGAAATGGTATGGACCTAACAGAAGCAGAAGATATTAAGAAGAGGTGGCAAGAATACACAGAACTGTACAAAAAAGATCTTCACGACCAAGATAATCACGATGGTATGATCACTCACCTAGAGCCAGACATCCTGGAATGTGAAGTCAAGTGGGCCTTAGAAAGCATCACTACGAACAAAGCTAGTGGAGGTGATGGAATTCCAGTGGAGCTATTTCAAATCCTGAAAGATAAGGCTGTGAAAGTGTTGCACTCAATATGCCAGCAAATTTGGAAAATTCAGCAGTGGCCACAGGACTGGAAAAGGTCAGTTTTCATTCCAATCCCAAAGAAAGGCAATGCCAAAGAATGCTCAAACTACCGCACAATTACACTCGTCTCACACGCTAGTAATGTTCAAAATTCTCCAAGCCAGGCTTCAGCAATACATGAACCATGAACTTCCTGATGTTCAAGCTGGATTTAGAAAAGGCAGAGGAACCAGAGATCAAATTGCCAACATCTGCTGGATCATGGAAAAAGCAAGAGAGTTCCAGAAAAACATCTATTTCTGCTTTATTGACTATGCCGAAAACTTTGACTGCGTGGATCACAATAAACTGTGGAAAATTCTGAAAGAGATTGGAATACCAGACCACCTGACCTGCCTCTTAAGAAACCTATATGCAGGTCAGGAAGCAACAGTTAGAACTGGACATGGAACAACAGACTGGTTCCAAATAGGAAAAGGAGTACGTCAAGGCTGTATACTGTCACCCTGCTTATTTAACTTATATGCAGAGTACATCATGAGAAACGCTGGACTGGAAGAAGCACAAGCTGGAATCAAGATTGCTGGGAGAAATATCACTAACCTCAGATATGCAGATGACACCACCCTTATGGCAGAAAGTGAAGAGGAGCTAAAAAGCCTCTTGATGAAAGTGAAAGTGGAGAGAGAGAAAGTTGGCTTAAAGCTCAACATTCAGAAAACGAAGATCATGGCATCTGGTCCCATCACTTCATGGGAAATAGATGGGGAAACAGTGGAAACACTGTCAGACTTTATGTTTTGGGGCTCCAAAATCACTGCAGATGGTGATTGCAGCCATGAAATTAAAAGACACTTCCTCCTTGGAAGAAAAGTTATGACCAACCTAGATAGCATATTGAAAAGCAGAGACATTACTTTGCCAACAAAGGCCTGTCTAGTCAAGGCTATAGTTTTTCCAGTGGTCATGTATGGATGTGAGTTGGACTGTGAAGAAGGCAGAGTGCCGAAGAATTGATGCTTTTGAACTGTGGTGTTGGAGAAGACTCCTGAGAGTCCCTTGGACTACAAGGAGATCCAACCAGTCCATTCTGAAGGAGATCAGCCCTGGGTGTTCTTTGGAAGGACTGATGCTGAAGCTGAAACTCCAGTACTTTGGCCACCTCATGTGAAGAGTTAACTCATTGAAAACGACTCTGATGCTGGGAGGGATTGGGGGCAAGAGGAGAAGGGGACGACAGAGGATGAGATGGCTGGATTGCATCACCGACTCGATGGAAATGCTGCTGCTGCGGCTAAGTCGTTTCACTTGTGTCCGACTCTGTGCGACCCCGTAGACAGCAGCCCACCAGGCAAGAACACTGGAGTAGGTTGCCATTTCCTTCTCCAGTGCATGAAAGTGAAAAGTGAAAGTGAAGTCGCTCAGTCATGTCCGACTCTTAGCGACCCCATGGACTGCAGCCTTCCAGGCTCCTCCATCCATGGGATTTTCCAGGCAAGAGTACTGGAGTGGGGTGCCATTGCCTTCTCTGTGATGGACATGAGGTTGGGTGAACTCTGGGAGTTGGTGATGGACAGGGAGGCCTGGCGTGCTGCGATTCATGGGGTCGCAAAGAGTGTGACACAACTGAGCGACTAAACTGAAGTGTTGGTTTGTATATTTTTGAGGGTATGTGATATTTTTAATAATGAAAAGATACATAAAATTGAAATACATTTGATACCCGCTTTTATACATTAATATTGTAAAATTATTTTTACAATAATTAAGTTCAATATACAACTGATGGAGAAGGAAATGGCAACCCACTCCAGTACTCTTGCCTGGAAAATTCCATGGATGGAGGGGCTGGCAGGCTACAGTCCATGGGATCGCAAACAGTCAGACATGACTGAGCAACTTCATGCATGCACACATACAACTGAAATAAAAATTTCATGGTTTAATATAGCAAATATTTTATTATTATGTTTATGAGTAACAAAAAACTTAGGATTTCCATATAGCAACTGGAAATTCCAAGTTGGGATCAGAAATGACTCATCTCTACAGCAGCATTTAAAAAAATTTTACATTGTGTTAATTTCTGCTGTATAGCAAAGCAATTCAGTTATACATGTATATGTTCCTTTTCGAAGTTTTTATTGTGATTTATTACAGGATATTGAATATGGTTCCTGGTGCTACACAGTAGGACCTTGTTTATCCATCCTATATATAATAGTTTGTACCTACTAATCCCAAATTCTCAATCCTTTCCTCTCTCATCTCCCATGCCCCTGGCAACCACGTGTCTTTTCTCTATATCTGTGAATCTGTTTCTTTCTGTAGATATGTTCATTTGTCTCATATTTTAGAATTCTGTATATAAGTGATATCATGTAGTATTTGTCTTTCTCTTTCTGACTTACTTTACTTAATATGATAATCTCTAGGTCCATCCAAGTTGCTGCAAATGGCATTTAAAAATTTTTTATGGCTGTGTTTAAATATACACTGTATCTTTATTCATTCATCAGCTGATGGACATTTAGATTATCTTTATGTCTGGGCTATTGAAAAATGATGCTCACAGCAGCATTTTAGTTTGGAGAATTAATTCTTTTTTTTTTTTTTGGAGCATTATCCTGTACGTTGCAGGACATTTACCATCATTGCTGGCTTTTGCCAACTAGATGCCAATAGCAGCACCCACTTCCTCCATCTGTTACCACCTCAAAGGCAGAATCGCCCCAGTTGAGAACCACTGCCCTAGAGGGTCTTTAACTTTCTAACGTTGCCATGTCTTCATGAGGAGTTCTTAAGCTAGCATTTATCAAACATGAGTGTCACCTGGATATTCTGCTTGAGAAGTAGGCTGGGAATCTGCCTTATTAACAAGGATTCTGGGTGATTCTGAAGCATGTTCTAAAAATGAGAAATATTGCCCTAGGATAAGAGCGGTCTTGAATCAAAACCCCTTTGGAGCTATCAGAATGCTCCTGATACATTAGTTTTCAAAGGACAGGTCAATGCATTAGAAAATGGAGCAAATCCAGTAGAGACATTCATGAAATCCCAGCAGGAGAGTCTTTCCTTTGTGTCATGCTCTGTGGCATGTTTGGAGCTGAGAAGGGAAGTGCTGTAGAAACTGAGTCTGACTTTTCTGCATCCCCGGTTTTTCTGAAGCTCACACTGAAGAAGGAGCATGTATCCCCAGTAAAGACGCTGCCTGGTGGTGCCAATTACTTCATGCCTGATAGAGAATGCCTCCTCATACTTCGGATTTTCTTTCATCCCAGTTAATTGTTCTTCCTAAATTGAATGATCTATTTTTGGAACTAAAAGAGATTCAGTGTAGAGAGAAAGGAACCGACAAAGCCTAAGGCAGAGAAGGAAGGTAGTCAGAGGCAAGGCAGAAAAGAGAAGGGGCTTCTGTCTGACTTCATCTTCCTTATAACCAGCACAAAAAGAGAAGAGGAAGGGCATACTCTTTTCCTGGGAGCAGCGGGATGAGACATCAGGGGCCAGAGATTTTGCTTTAAAAATGAGGAATGCATGAAATTAAAAAAAACAAACAAACATAAAATTGTAGGAACAGCTGTATGACCTGGAGGCCTAGGTCTTAAAAGCCATTGGGTTTTACCCTAAAACTCTATAGTGGCTGAGCATGTTCATATCATCAAATCAGAAAATGAAAATCCTGCTCCTTTACTCTATTTCTTAATATAACTATTTTAAAAAGCACCATGGCCTTAGACCTGAAAATGTGGGACTGGCTCATGGATGTGATTCCAAGGCAGGTCTTCTGATACATCTAGGACACACCCACGTCTGATGAGCCATAGGTGCACACAGATGTATGTGTTTCTAACAAACTCAGAACTGTAAATAACATCCACTCTTAGTCAGGTCCATTAGCTCTCATCAAAAACGCATTTGAAAAAAGTCAGCAAATATAGCACCTAACAATCAGTGTAGACATCAGCTTCTTCCATTCTGCTGCTTCTGTAAACAGTGCTTTTGTTAACTCCAGTAGTTCTTCTGATCCTCCTTCCAACTGAACATTGTGCTCAGTGCTTTGGAACATGCCTCTGCTAGCCACTTCTAATGCTTCTCTTCTCTAGGTGTTTTGACTGCAGTTACACTTTGAAAAGATTCTTGTATGCTTTTAAATGTTTAGCAAAACTACAAAGCAGAACACACATCATTTTCTTCAAAACACATAAACATTGTGTCTGCGAAAGAGATTCCCCCAAAGAAAGCTCGACTTTACATGAGAAAAGCAGAGACCTTTCAAACTCCCATATGATTGTGACATTCTTTTCACCCCTCAGTGGAGATTTTAACAATATCTATAGTTCACTCCTGAAAAGATTCAACTAAACAAGGGGAGAGACTGCAAACCACAGGTAACATTTGCTTTTCACTGCCATGAGGTGTCAGGAGAGGAGTTCCTGCAAGGCTGCCCATGGCATTCAGTTTTCCCATTCCCCTGCCAGTTTAGTCTTAGCCTTCAATGGATGGAATACTCTTATTTTTCTATGTGGCTGAGCATTTGATTTTCATCCACTTTAAGTAGGAGACTCTAATATCAAGATGGTGGAAAATGGAGCATGGGGAAAGAGAAAGGAAAGATTCTGGGAACCATAAGATTCAACCCATCATGCTGTGCAGATGTTTCTATGCCAGGCTCTAACACAAAAGTGATAGGACTGAAAGACCATTGCCTTCCCTCCTTGCATATGTAAATGTACAGGTTGATTAAGCAAACCTCTGCTTGATTCTAGAGAAAAGTGAAAGTGTCAGTCACGCATGTGTGTTGGATTCTTTGTGACCCCAAGGACTGTAGCCTGCCAGGCCTGTCTATCCATGGAATTATCTAGGCAAGAATACTGGAGTGGTTAGCGATTCCCTTCTCTAGGGAATTTTCCTGACCCAGGGATCGAACCTAGGTCTCCCAGATTGCTGGCAGATTCTTTACCATTTGAGCCACCAAGGAAACACTAAAGAGTTTCTACTAAACTGAAACTTGAGTAAATAAACAGAGATATGTTCTATAATGATCATGTATCATGCCTGCATTCAAATTTTAGCTCCCTCTGAATTTGTGCAAACTTGGGAAAACCTTATTGACCCTGAGCTGATGACTGAACTTCTTTATGTAAGTTAACTCATCTGTAAAATCGAAATAACATGTCACTAGGGCTATTGTGAGGATGAAATGTGTGGTTGGATATAAAAATACTTAGAATGATTCTTGTCTATAATTATGAAAAATAGAAATGGTTATGATTATTGTTGATATTAGTATCAGTATTATTTCTATTATGCATTCAAAATCAATGACAATATTGTGATAGACTGGACTCTAATCAATTTCAGAGAGAAATAGCAATAGTCAGGAACAGATGTTGCCCCTATGACAGGTATTGAGTCAATCTGAGTCACTTTGTCAGGTGACTTCAGCTTGCAGCAGCATGAAACGGAGCTTGGGTTCCCAGCCAGAGACTGAGCTGGGTTGCAGCAGTGAAAGCACCAGATCCTAGCCACTAGACTGGTTGTCAGTGACAAGAGCTCTGGGCCTTCAGCTTTGCAGAAAAGAATTTCCACAAAGATGGAAAGTAGTGAAGCAAGGAGAATGTTTATTCAGAGGAAAAAAGAGTATAGTACATGTGAATAGACAGAGGCAGACTCAGAGAGTCCCTGAATCTTGCCCCTCGTGGCAGTTTGAATTGCTTTTATGGGGCATTTCTTCCAGGTTTCCTTTGGCCAATTATTTTGACTTGCCTGGTTAACAGTCCATATTTGGTGTACTTCAGGATCCTTTCTGGAGAAGGCAATGGCACCCCACTCCAGTACTCTTGCCTGGAAAATCCCATGGATGGAGGAGCCTGGAAGGCTGCAGTCCATGGGGTCGCTAAGAGTCGGACACGACTGAGCGACTTCACTTTCACTTTTCACTTTCATGCATTGGAGGAGGAAATGGCAACCTACTCCAGTGTTCTTGCCTGGAGAATCTCTGGGATGGCGGGGCCTGTTGGGCTGCCGTCTAAAAGGGGTCGCACAGAGTCAGACATGACTGAAGTGACTTAGCAGCAGCAGCAGCAGGATCCTTTCATGTGTGAGTATGCATCTCTTAGCCAAGATGAGATTTTACCAAAGAGGCCTGTGGGTAGCCTGGCATTAGCTAGTATCACTCCCATTTGACCTTCAAGGAGCCTTTTTGTGCATGTTTGGTGGGTGAGGTCTCTTGACTTCATCAATGAGAAATATATGATCTGGGCAAGGCCCAGCCTCTTCCCTTAATTGTCCTGTTATTCTTGTCTTGGAGTTTTGGTCCTTAGGGAATGAGTTTCCAATTGCTTTACTATGGGAGACCCATCTTCCTCCTGCCTCAAAATCATTCCAGAATCTCTCTGAATTTTATATTTGCAGAATAATCTTAGGAGAGTGGTTAAAAAGAGTATGCATCTGGTTAAAAAATTTTTTTTCTAGAGTTGCCCTTTTACATTCCATTTTGAGTTTATTCTTTCTGAAGAGTCTTGTAAGAAAGAGTCAAGGGCATTTCCTGTTATTTGAATATGGTTCAGGTGGAATGGAATCATTATTCATTTCTATCACTATGTTTTTGACCCAAAATTTCAGTGGTATTTCTGACTCTTAGGTTGTCAGATTGACCATTAATGGAAGAATCCACTTCATCTTGTTCTTCTGGGTCCAAAGGTGGGTGCAGTAGTTGTATTTCTGCAATTATCATGCTATTTTTATTTTAGATATAGGAAACATTCACACTGAAACTATCTTTGTGGCCTATCTTTCCCTCCAAATCTGGCCTAGGAAACTTAATGGATTATTCTCTATGAGTGAATATAAGAGTAAAAAGATGGTCTTAATTTACTGAAAACTTATTTATTCACTGAATATTTATTGAGCAGCCACTATGTGTATTAGTTACTGCACTTGCTACTGAGAATTCAGTGTTGAACAGACAGATCCAGTATCTGCTTTCATAAGAATATTCTGGTGTGAAAGGCAGATGTTAAACAAATAATTCTATGTTAACTTGTTTGATTACAATTGTGAAAAGTATAGAGAAGATAGAGGTTGTTCCGTGAATATGTCATTAAGATGTGAGGTCTAAGGGGTCAAAGCAGGTTCCTTGAGGAAGTATTAATGAGGTGAGATTTGAAGGATGAATAAGAGTTTCTTAGATGAAGGAGAAGAGAAAAAAGACTATCCTATGCAGAAGGCCTTACTGAGCCCTGAGCACAGTAAGAACCATGGAACATTTAATGAAGTGTAGAGAGAAGAGGAGATGGATGTGAGACAGGGAAGAGAAGTTGCTCAGTTGTGTCCGACTCTTTGCAACCCCATGGACTGTAGCCTACCAGACTCCTCCCTCCATGGGATTCTCCAGGCAAGAGTACTGGAGTGGGTTGCCGTTTCCTTCTCCAATGAGACAAGGAAGAGGAAGGCAAAACCAACCCAGGTAAGAACTCAAGGCCATGTTGAAGAGTTTCATCTTTAACCAAGAACAATGGGGAATTATCAAAGAGAGTGCCATAATCAGAATTATGTTTTTAAAAGTTAATATGGGGAGTTCTGTGGTGGTCCAGTAGGTAAGACTCTGCACTTGAAATGCAAGGGGACTGGGGTTCAATCCCAGGGGGTCTGGGTTCAGTTCTCTAGGTCAGGGAACTAGATCCCACATGCCACAAATAAGACCCAGCACAGCCAAACAAATAAATGAAAACAAACAAACAAAAATCTACCATGTGGAAGAGAGAGTTTAGGTTATAGTGGAAGCATTTAATAGACTGTTAGTTTGAAGGAATTTAGAAAAGTGGTGATGGCAAAGTGGGCATGGGTAGATGTGAATAGAATCGAGAAATATTTAGCTGGTGCTACTGAAAACATATTAGTGGTAAAAATAAGGAAGAGGGAGATCGTAAGCCTAACTATGAAGTGGACTTCTGGTGGCAATATTCACAAAAATAGAGTTCACAGCAAGAGAACCAAGTTGTATGAATTAGGGACAGTATGCCTTCAGTTCTGAAGGATTACATTTATGAAGCTTTAGCAGTGGTGCTTTGTAAAGTTTAACAACTGGATCTCCAAAAAGGAGAAAAGAAATAAATATGTAGCTTTTGGTAACTTCTGTAGTGTAAATGCTCTCAGCATGGTAGGTTTCAGCCTACCAACACCACGGCGCTGACCATGGTGTTGTGAAGTGCTTCCAGTGAGGGAAATGTAGAGAACTGGCTGGATATCTAAGTCCTGGGCTTGAAGGAGCCTGGACTCATCAGTGTTTAAATGAGAACTACGTGGGTGAGACTCTGAGAGCATACTGAGTGAGAAGAGGACTGAGATCTGACAAACCCAAATCTCAGAGTGCGTGAGAGCGGGACCAGAGAGAAAGAAGGATCCGCAGAGGGCGCATCATTCCATGAGGCCGTGAAAAACTGTTTTGGGAGAGATGATTTGGTAAACAGAGTTAAATGCTACTGATAGATCACGTAAGATGGCGGCTGGACATTTTCCACTGGACTTAAGGACAGAAGTCATTAGTGACCCTTTTGAGAGCAATTTCCATAGGGTAATGAGGACAGAAGTCATGCTGGAGTGGTTTGGAAACACATTCTAGAAGATGGAGACAGTGAGTGTAGAGAACTCGTTTGAGATGCTTGACTGTGGAAGGGCAGCAAGAGGCAATGTGCTGCTGTCAGCTGGAGGGCCTGTGATAGGAAGTTGGTTCAGGGTGTACTGTTTCTGCTTTTGTGTTTTAACTAAGATAGAAATTTGAGTATGGTAAAAGCTGATGTGAAGAATTCAACACAGAGAGGGAGGTTGCTAAAACATGAAATGGCTAACTTTGTGCAAAATTCCCTCTTCTTTTATTAGCTTGGACACTTCAGACTATGCTCTTCTCGTCTCTATGCCTTTCCTTATGTTACTTATCTTTCTCCAGAAATATCTTTGTTTCTACAAATTTCACTTATCTTAAGCACAGAAATTCAAGTTTTATCTCCTCTCTGGATTTTCCATGCTTATTCCATCTTATCCTAACTTCTCCCCTTCTTAACCCCGAGTTGTAAGCAGAAAGCAGGCCGCTTGTTCAGTAGGTCAGAGGGACAGGAAAAGAATATGAATGATCTAGGAGGCATCATCATGCTCTTTCCCTTGAAATTTCTTACCAGTCCCGTGGAAAGTGTGGATATAAGTGGCCACGTTTTAGCTTTTAAAACTGCTCATCATTGGTCACAGCTGAGGACTGGAGTAAACCGTTAAACCAAGTTGAATCCATCAGATTCTCTAATGAGTGAATTTGAAGTAAGAGACTTAAAAATTGTGTTTGTTCATGGTGGTCCCCAAAATTGCAAGTACATAAGGGTGGGAGTGCTTGGATGACTCTGTGGATACAGAGTCTGATAACTATGTAATAGTAGAGAAAGTATAAAATAGGTTCACAATGTAGACAAGACTGAACCAGACAAAGAGAGAGAGAGGATGAAAGAGAGAAAGTGAGAGAGCCTTTGTGTCATGTCCAGGATCAGCCATGTTTGTGGCCTAGCTACTTTCCCTTGCCTTGAGTAATGGGGCACCTCTACTTAAAATTGCTTCAAATTGTTACTCTTTCTTGAAATGAAACAGTCTTTGATGGGTGACATCAATGATCAAGACTAGATGGATCATTCTGAGATGATGGGTCTCATGAGTTGTAACTGGAAAGACAATACAAGACAAGGCAAAACTGACCCTAAAGATTAGACAAAAATTGGAATCAAGGATCAGGCCCCAAACTGAGATCTAATATTTTAACAAACGTGGAAAGTGGCAAAGATGCAAATTCTGGACAAATAAGCCATCCTGAGATAAAATTGTTCGTGTGCTAGGACAAGTATCTTTGTTTACCTTATCTTTGGGTCTGCTTGGAGGTCTTCAATTAGGAAAATTAAACCAAAATCTAAGCCAAAAAGAAGATCAACCTGGGATTTCTTTGGAAGGAATGATGCTAAAGCTGAAACTCCAGTACTTTGGCCACCTCATGCGAAGAGTTGACTCATTGGAAAAGACTCTGATGCTGGGAGGGATTGGGGGCAGGAGAAGAAGGGGAGGACAGAGGATTAGATGGTTGGATGGCATCGCTGACTCGATGGACGCGAGTCTGAGTGAACTCCGGGAGTTGGTGGACAGGAAGGCCTGGCGTGCCGCAATTCATGGGGTCGCAAAGAGTTGGACATGACTGAGCGACTGAACTGAACTGAACTGAAGCCAAAAATATGCAGGTGTGTCCATTACTCTCTGTTTATCCTCCCATATTTATGACTGTCTTTCCTCTGAGTCTCCTTTCTCCTCTTGCTCTGTAATACAACCCCATTGAAGGAATATGCTGTCAGCTCCTTCCCTTTTCCTTCTTTCCTCTTCTAACGTTCTTTACTTTTGTAGGATCATGTGTTTCCATGGCTTCATCACTGGCCCTTATCTGCATCTACAGTCTTGAATCCACCCAAACATAGCACCAACTTTATAGTAACTTGTTGGATATCTGCTTGGATGTCTCACTGGTCCTTCAAAGTCAGTATGACACAAAATGGGCTAGAATGTACTTTCTGAAGTCATACTGTCTTGGTTTGTATCCAGACCTTGCCCCTTATTAACTCTATGATTTTGAAGCTATTTAACTTTTGTCTCAGTTTTTTCATCTGTGAATAGGGGATAATAGCACCTATATCTTAGAGTAGTTACAGTGGTAAGTTTATAAATGGAGAGTTGGTACACCACTTGGTTTATTGTAAGCATGCGCTAAATGAAATCCCTTTTTTTCTTGTTATTATACTTAGCTTTATTTTTGTTCTTGGATGTGCTCTTCATTAGGCTTATTATTTCTCTAGATAACTTTCCCAACCTTTGAAAAGTAACCTGAACCTGAAAGTCAGCAGTTTGAGATTCTAGTCTAACTGTCACTAAGGGCTGTATGACCTTGAGTTGATTATCTAAACTCCCTGGAACTTTCTTCTTTGTAGTAGTAGACTATACTAGATAAACTCCGAGGGCTTCCTTAAGCCCTAAACAATATAAAATAGGCTCTCCTTTCTCAAATTTTAAAATTCTTGGTCATCATCTTTGTTATTGTCCATTCTCTCACCTGAATTCAACAGATTTCAATTCTTATCAATATTTCCTCCATGACCTCTCTCATACCTGACATCTCTTTATCCCATTCTACCACCTTATTTCAAGCTCTTGTGACTGCTTGTTGGACTATTATAGTGGCTCCCATCAGGTCTGGGTGGAGAAGGAAATGGCAACCCACTCTAGTGTCCTTGCCTGGAGAATCCCAGGGATGGGGGAGCCTGGTGGGCTGCCGTCTATGGGGTTGCACAGAGTCAGACACGACTGAAGTGACTTAGCAGCAGCAGCAGCATCAGGTCTGGGACAATCAGTGTGGCTCTATAGCCAGTCTTCCTACTTCCTTGATATTTTTCCCTTTAGTTAATATTATGTATTGCCAATCATGTCTGACTCTTTATGACCCCATAGACTGTAGCTCTCCAGGCCCCTCTGTCCATGGAATTCTCCAGGCAAGAATACTGGAGTGGGCTGCCATTCCCTTTTCCAGGGTATCTTCCAGACCCAGGGATCAAATCTGGGTCTCCTACATTGTAGGCAGATTCTTTACAGTCTGAGCCAGCAGGGAAGCCCAGACACACCACACTTGCACTTAATCTTTATCCTCATGCTTTTTCCAAACACTGCTTTTAAGACTAGTTCAAATAATAGCCTGTTCTTTTTTAAAAAATTGTTTTATTGAAGTAGAGTTGAATTACAGTGGTGCATTATAGTCTGCTTTTTGTTTTGTTTTGTTTTTGGCTGTGCCACAAGGCTTGTGGAATCTTAGTTCCCCAACCAGGGATTGAATCTGGGCCCGCAGAAGTGAAAACCACCACTGAACTGCCAGGGAATTCCCTATAGTCTGTTTTAATATCAGCCCTTGAATCACTACATCACTTTTCCTAAATGCTAAGCTTATAAAAAATGCTGTTTCTTTTATAAGGATGGTTGATGTATATGGAAATTAAACTGCCTGTAGGTCAGTTTTTTTTACTTTCAGATAGACCAAAAATTTGAGCGGACCTGGCAGTAAATTCCTCTGTGAAATTAACTAGCTAAAATTTGTCATTTGGGGATCTGGTGTTCTTTTTTATTGTGTAGATATAGCCATTGTCTTCTAATCGTTTTATTTGCTTGGTGACTTTTAGATGCATTCTAATAGGCCTATCTGTTGTATTTTTCTTTTGTATTTTGTATAGGTATAGTGAATCTATAATCAATAAATTAAAGAATAATTATCAAGACATCGTCTTTGAATAATCTGCTGATTCTGTGTTACAATGTCACTTAAATATCTGAGTTATAGTTCTAGAGCCCCTTACTTGTTTCTTCTTTGACCAAGAGATTGGTTTCTTAAAAGTAAGTGGAGTCAAAATCTGATTAGCTTGACTGTTCTGTGAACCGTAATGTCTTTTTGGCAGATGATCCCAGTTATGGTACTAGAAACGAAGGCATTGCTTGTTCTCTTCAGTAGTAGAGACGGGGGGTGAAAAAAACAAGAAGAGAGGGGAGAAAGTAGTTCCAAGCATCTATTCTTTCAGTTATTAGACAGAGTATTGAATAAGACAGCTGGAGGCTGATGTAGTCTGTAAGATGTCATATGATTTCTGTACATCTGTTTCCGGCTCTAAAAGGGGAGAACAGCAATAGATAACAGCCATAATCTTTGGTGAGCTTTGATGAGACCTTATTCTGCAAAGTGATAAAAATGTTGATTTTTATCACTCTGTTGTCTAATATTATGGTATATTTCAGAATAAAAAATGTATTTCTCTATAATTCTTTTTACTTGTATAATTTTATCAGCAATATCTTAGAACAGTAAGACATTTAGAAATGCATGTTGAAACAGGTGAGTCCAAGTCCTTATTTATATTTTTGTGTGTGCAAGTGTGTGTATGAATGCAGGTATCTTTATGATGCCATTCATATATACATTTGTATGTAAATTTCTCTATCTATGTTTATGTCTATATTTGCAATGCTCACTGACAGAAATTTTATTTATTTAAAATTTTAAATTAAAAAAAATTTTGGGCCATGTGCCTGGCATGTGGGATGTTAGTTCCCTAAGTGTGCATGCTCAGTCACATCCAACTCTTTGCAGCCTCATGGGTTGTAGCCTGCCAGGCCCCTCTGTCCATGGGACTTTATAGGCAAGAATACTGGAGTGAGATGCTATTTCCTCCTCCAGGAGGTTTCTCCAATGCAGGGATCGAACTTGCGTCTCCTATGTGTCTCCTGCCTTGATAGGTGGATTTTTATTTTTATTTTATTTTTACCACTGAGCCACCTGGGACCCCTTTAGTTCCCCGACCAGGGATCAAACCTATGCTGTCTGCATCGGAACTGCAGAGTTTAACTACTGGACCACCAGGGAAGTCCTGGCAGAACTTTTTTTATTCTGTCAAAATACCTATCCATGAATAAAATACTTTCTATTTGCATGGATTCCTTGGTCTTGAATCATTTCTTTTTTGTTTTTTGTCTTTTTGTTTTAACTATTAATAAATCATATTTAGAGGGCTATTTTACTTTTTCAGCACCTAAATTTAAGCAAAATTTTAACAATTGTGAAATTTAACAGTTTCTCCTATGAAAAATCAAAGCTTAATGAACCTCCTTCAGATTTTATTACCAGTTTGAAAGTGGCAGAATTTTGGCATAGTATGGTGATATTTAGATATTTTAATTAAAAATAACCTGTGAAGTAAATTTTAAGACCAAGTATCTAATTTTATAGTAAATGAGGCAGTGAGAGGGAATTAATATCTGAGAATAAGATAGAGGTGTTTCTCAATATGAAAGATGCTTTCTTGCAAACTCCTCTGCACAACACTTGTATGTCACATAAACCTTGTCTTAAATGCTCTTAAAACCAGAAATCCTATGGATAAACAAACTGTCTGAAAATGTATAGGAATGTTAAATGTGCATCATAATCAGATAATGAATTCTTTTTAGTTCATACATTTTGATAGCTGAATATTATCCATTTGGGTGATGGGACTTTAAGAAGTAGCCATTTTGTCAGAAGTCTTTTTGCAAAGCTAATGAAGAACCCTAGCTTTAATTAAACAGAATTTACAGAACAGAGTTGAGCCCCTGTGATGTCAGAGAAATCACATTTAATGCCTTCTGTATTATTAAAATGTGAGAGTTTTGTATTCACCTTATCAATTTCACCTCAGAAGATCTTTGTTGAAAGCAGAAGATGAGTAAAGAGATAGCAGGGAGAGAATCAGGCAATGGACAGGATTACTAAGGTGAGTCAGTATGACCATCTTTCTCCACTACATTATTTTTTGGAGATAAGTAATTATTTACTTCTTGAGCAACCATTGTAGAAAAATTTATGTGTGTCAGAATGCCAACTATGATAACATACAAGAGAGGGGGAGTTGGTGGCACTAAGAATAAGATGGTGGATACAAACAGGATGGCCACTTAGGACTCTGATATGTTATATGCCAGGAGGTTGTTTCATAGGATTGTGGTATAATGAATAATTTCTTTGTGGAATTATATAAAATGAATTTCTACATAACAGGAACTACAAATGCTACTTAATAATAATGACATGATAATTGTTGTAGTGTGTCTTTTTTGAGGTCTACAGTGCTTATGTAAAAGGCTAAGATTAAGTCCTGTATATGTGTAGATGCCAAGCTCCTTAATTATCTCCTTTAATTCTCAAAACTATCCTATAAAATAGGTATGATTTCTCATTCTCTCTCCCAGTCCCTGACATGGCCCTGCTCCTTCTTCTCCTTTCTAGGCCAATGCTATCTGACTTACTATTTGCAGTCCCAGATTCCTTGGTTAATCCTGCTCCTATACAGGGGAACTTTAAGGTGGCTGATTTCTGTAGCTTGATCTCTTTCATGCACCTTGGTCCGGTTTACCAAGCTCTGAATTCCCATGTAGTTTACACAGTGATCAGCTCTACTGTTAATACCTGTGAATGACTTCTTCCCATTAAGTCTAGATTTCACTTTGTTTGAGCTCTGCTTGATTCTGTGGCTCAGACGGTAAAGCCTGCAGTGCGGGAGACCCAAGTTTGATCTCTTGGTTGCAAAGGTCCCCTGGAAAAGGAAATGGCAACCCGCTCCAGTACTCTTGCCTGGAAATCCCATGGACGGAGGAGCCTGGTAGGCTATAGTTCATGGGATAGCAAAGAGTTGAACACGACTGAGCAACTTAACTTTCACTTTTTAGACTCTGTTAAAATATATCCAGCAAAGTATGAACAGGGACACATCTGAGTGTGAGTATATCTTTATGTGATATATAATGTATATTAATATAATTTATTATGTAATATATAAATGTATATTAAATAAATTAATAAAATGTATAAAAACATAAAAATTAAACAGTTTGCCTTTTAATATGTCTTTAGAAATACCTATAATATATACACAAATTATACATATACAAATAACATAAATATACTATAAATTATATATTACAATTTGTATATATTAATAGGCATTCCAAAAGATATATTAAAAGACAAACTACCTACAATTACATATAAAAATTGCTTCTCCCTTTTTCCCTTAATCTCTGATGGTGTCACCATCTATACAGTTATCCAAGCTAGCACACTAGCATTTTCTTTGACCACCTTCTCTTTCTCATGGCTCCAATACATCACAAGAATCTATAAATTTCACCTCTGAAGTGTCTCATATCAGGACTATTGAAAATACAGATCTGATTATGCCATTTCCTTGATTAAAAATCTTTCTTATTGGGTGTAGAGTAGAATAAGGTAAGATATATTTTCCCAATCCACTCATAACAGTTTTTTCCTCATTGTCCATGGCTACATACCATGTACTTTGTGCTTGACCTCAGGTCTTAATCAATAAGCATGCCTTGGTTTTTGAGCCTCTGCCTCTGGGCAGACTGTTCCTTTTGCCAAGAGCTTGCTAGTGAAATACTACCCATCTTTCTAGATTCAAATGTCATTCCTCCATGAAACTTCCCTGGGTCCTACCTTTTCTCTGGAAGAGAAAATGAATTTCTGCCTCCTCTGTTTCCCTAATAGGTTTGTTCACACCACTATTCTTATATTCATGATACTTCACAATAATTAGACACTTATGTGTCTTGTCCAAGGATTGGGAGCTCACTGAAGTCAGGGACTGTGTTATGCTGACCTTTGGACTACTTTCTTCAGGACCTGGGAGTTCTTGTTTCATCCAGGTAATAAATGACTAAACCAAGTCAAAGGAGTGATTTTATCCTATCTAAAAGACAGGGCAGAAGAAATGAGGATGACACTATAGACATTTCTTAAACTCACTCCTAATGCAAAAAACTTTGAAACTATTGCAAAATACAAATTTGATACTCTTTACATTCACACTGACCAAATAGATATTTTAGGAAATAGTCTTATTGTGCTTTTGCAAAAATTAAATTTTTTTACTTTATTAAATGATGGAATCCAGGGTTCATTCCATCAAGCAGTTTTCTTCCTGCAATGAAAATCAAGTGTAATTTCCCCTTTAAGAGCAAATGAACAACGTGAGAAAAACGTGATATAAAAGCACGGGGCACAGGGTGTGGCAGTGAGTAGGTGTTGGGCAATGATGTTCACAGGGAGGAAAGGAGAGATAGAACAGCAAAAAAGGGAAATGTTAGCTGCTGTCACCAAAGGAAGATCAGAGTCAAAGAGAAAACAATTCTGAAATGGAATGCTATTCAATAGGAAACGTGGGTGTTATTTTAGAAATGACTTGCCACAGGTTCTATCTATAAAGTGAACTGTGCCTGTAAGTGTGTGCATGTTGTTATTTCCAAGCTTCATTGCTTTTGTAGAAATGCAAAATTTCAAACTTGGTTTTTAGTTTTGTCTGGTCCAGCAGTTTTTGCTCAGAGCCCCAGCAGTAGCTCAGCATGTTGATGAGGAACCTCTGAGACACATGGTGCTCTCTGGGTTTTGCCAGAGTTCATCAGTTTTATAGAGGAGGTGTCTGTGTGTGAGTTTGTTTGAAGAAAGTTTTCTAGCTTTTAAAATCCCTGAACTCACCCTTTTATTTTAATAGATAAGGAAAATGAGATTCAGAGAATTCAAGTGACTTATCTGAGGCCAAACAATTATGAGTTAGCAAATCAGTTCACTTTCTATTTTTTATTATAGACTCAGTTTGGGTGAAGGATGTGGGCCGTGATGGCCACTAGGGGCGCAGGCAGGAGGGAGGACCAAGGTTAAGGGCAAAGTGAGAGACTGGGACCAAGGCTTGTGCTTTTATTGCATAACAGGAAAACAAGTTAGGAGATTTCTCTCCATGTCTTCCCTTCTTCTAGAATGCCGCTTGTAAACATGTGAATGGCTGCAATGCTTTTCTTTACTAGGGCTCAAATTGGAATAACTGTTTTATTACTCATGCATATTTTTATATGTATAATGTATATTGAATATGTATACATACATACATACATACATATATATGTATATGTGACATATACATGACATTTTGATAATAAGATTGGTGTAAAATTTAGATGGCCTATAAAATGTGATTATGGAATTAAGAGAAAATTCTTTGCTTGCAGAGAAGGTTCAAAGATTCATTAAACATTGAAATAGATTGGATTTGCCTATGAAAAAGAGTTTTTTACCTCTATTATTCAATTACTCATCACTGCTGGAGCACAGAATGTGGTCAATAACAAAAGAGCTAGAAAGAGTGGACAGAAAAATGATTGGGAAGCCATTAAATCACTTGATGATAAGAAGGAAATTAGGAAATTATTTTTAGGTGAAAGAGCAATGCATTCAAAAGGTGGAGAAAGGCTCTTGTGATCATCAGTGATAGAGAGGGAACCAAGAGGTTACAGACCAGAAGCAGGATAAGAGATTCTTGGACATCTCAGTAACATTAAGGGGAGATTACTGCATTCAACACAGAAGACTAAACAAAGAAGCATAAAAGAGATCTATCTGAAATGCAGTGATTAAAAGATGAATTATGAAATTCAGGCAAAAGAGAGACCATTAAAGAAAGAAGACTAAATTCTACAATGGGAAATAGAAGATAACAGACAAAACAAGTCTAAGGAGATACAATTTGGAGTGAATAAACTTTCTAAAATATTAAGAGGGAAAGTCAGTGGCAAGGGAGATAAAATAAAAGTAGAAAATTCATTGATGTCTTGTTGAAAATTAACACAGAGGGATATAATCAAAGGAAGCTATGTATTTGAAGAAATCTCAGACAGCTTACCTGGTAATAGCAGAGGGCTACATAATATGGTCATTAAAACTGCAAAATTAAAGTTCTCTCTTATTTTGAAAAGGAGGAGGAATTAGAACGAGTTCATGCAGAATAAAGCAATTACCACACATGAGCTCAAGTTAAGGTTTCCTGTCTCCCGATGGCATGCATGGCTTTGTGCCATGAAATCAGAGCAGACAAGACTCAGGCATGTCATTGGAATTCCAGCAAGTTGTGAACTATATATTTCGGGGCAGAATCATGCTTTTTCAACTTCGGGAATGAATTCAGGAAGGCTTATATCTAGCATAAGGGAGATTCTCACCTTCAAAGGATCGAATTGGAAATCACTAGCACAGATGAAATATATAATATGTGTGTGAGTGTGTGCATGTGTGCGTGTGCACCATGATGAAATAAAAATGGACTGGAGCGTGGAAAGTAATTTAACCATTTAAAGGGACAATTGTTTCATTAATATTTACTTTTATCTCATTAAATATTCATGATGCCTTGCCTTCCCTCCTTGGCTAACAGTGTTGCATTCACGGCCATCTGCACCAGCTCAGAGCACGGTAGGTCTCAATTAGCCATTCAGGCTGACAGAAGACTCTCAGCCACGGGGCCCTTACCCTGCAATGGGCTAAAAACAGATGATGAATCTGTCTGAGGGCATAAGCAAGACTGAAATAAACTTGCCTTGGGCTGTGATAATAGTACAGCAGAGGCTAAGGCATCATGGTTTCCCCATAGAACACAGGAAGATTTCAGGAGTATCTAAATAAATATGGGCAAGTGGAAAATCTCTACTTAGGTTACATGACATCCTGTGGGGACCAGTACTCAGCATATGAGCAGGACTGGACTTGGGGCTCTTGACACCCAGCATCATGCTCCCATATGCCACCATGAGGCTGAATGGCAGATGCTCTCAGTTCTAAATTTCATTTAGCAACCTGTAAAACAGAACTGGAAGTATCTGCCTCTGTAGGAGGTGCTGGGAGGCAGTTACACACGTCAGCACTGCTAGTTGCTCTGGTCGCTGACTCTCTTATACAGACCACAATGGCAGCGCTCCTGTGCCTTGTATTGTAATTGCCTTACCCATGTTTATCTATGCTCTAAACTGTGACTTTCTGGAAAAGTTATTATTAGAATATACTGTGTTTATTGTGATATTTGAAGAGTCTAGATAACACACTAGCCAGTAGATATAGTAACTCTTTTTTCAATAGTTTATTTAGCCTTTTTAAGACAAGTTTGATGCTAGAACATGGCACTACACATGGCTGGTCAGTGCTACGCATTGTGTGAGTATGCAGCCATCGTGAAAGAGCTCACACACAATGCAGGTATAATGTGGTCCGGTATTAGAAATGCAATGCTGGTTTTTTCTTTTTAGCTTCTGTTAGCCTCTTCTGAAAGATACTGAGAGTAGCATAGAATCATGACATCTGTGCTATGTAGAATAATGGCTCCTCAAGTACGTCTGTTCTAATTCCCAGAACCTGTGAATATGTTCCCTTACATGGCAAAAGGGACTTTTAGGGCCCAATCAAGGTGAAGGACTATGATAAAAGGAAATTATTCTGGATTCTTCTGGTCAGCCCAATCTAATCACATGAGCCCTTAAAACTGAAAGAGAAAATACAGAACAGTGATGCCCCAGGAGAAGGATTTGACCTGTTGACCTTGGAGATAATGAAGAGCCATGAGACAAGGAATATATATGGCTTCTCAAAGCTGGGACCTCAGTCCTACAGCCGCCAAGAACTGAATTCTGTCAACAACCTGAATAAGCAGAAGGCTATGAGAGGCTCTCACTTAGAGCCTCTAGAAAGGAATCAAGACTGTTAACACTTGCTCTTGGACTTCTGACCTACATGGCTGTAGGATAATAAATTTGTGTTTCTTATGCCACTAAATTTGTGGTAGTATTTTAGGGCAGTGAAAGAGAACTACTTCAGCACCTCTGACTGGCAGACCACACTTCCTTTAAGCATCTAGATCTTCTAAGGATTTTAACAACATTGAGGCTGTATTAAGACATTTACCAATGGTCATTTTGAAATCAAAGCACACACAAATTGTCCTTTTCTCACCTGAGAAAGTGGTATTGAACTTTCATTTTTATCACCATCTCTTTGGAAGCTCTTTGGGCTTCCTTCTGTTTAAGTGGGAGAGCAAGATACAAAACCTGATCTTTAATTTGTATTATTTAACTTGTTTCAGCCCAGGTCTCCAGAGCTCTGTCATGTACAAAGTGAAATCACCTATATGCTGTATCTTTAAAAGCTGGGGAAGTGCATGGAGCAGCAGCAGCAGTCAATACCAATTTCCACACCTGGATCAATACTATTGGATGGCTCTGTAGCTGCAAAGATTGTTTCACACACATACTCAGGAAGAGGGAGAGTTGGGGAGAGAGAAAGGGAATTGGTTTTAATGATTTCATGGCTGTGAGTATTCCCTCTCTCCCTCTTTTCTTTAAAAGAAATAAATACATAAAATTAGAAATCAAATTTACGAAACTGTCAGTCTGCATCTAACCCTGCTTCTTTCCCTAGCCTGTCACCAACAGTGGCATCCAATCTGGCAAATAGCCTTATCCTTTGTGTGAGGTTAGATGTATTGAAGAGAAGAAAGTGATAACACTGTTTGCAGTGATGCAATAATAAAAATGCTCTGTATTTACAACAGGCCTTTCCTCAAGGACTTTAAAGGCAGTTTCCTTCATTTGCAAATAGAGGCCCAGGAACTTGCCACCAGCACGTGTGCATTTCTATATTGTGTCTATATGCATGTACTTGGATAACACAGAACTAAAATGTATTCTTAGGTACTTTTACTGCAGCCTGATGTGGTGGTTCTGAGTAATAGAGTCTCCCTCCTGAGTGGGGCTGAGTAGCTATTTTTCACAAGGCAGGGTTGTTGGAACTGCCGAGACGGCAACTGTGATTGGAAGAGCAGAGGAAGCGCAGGGATCCAATGCCATTAGCTTTGCTGGAAGCTTTCCCAGTAGGACAGAGTCTCAACCATTTCTGCTCTTGGGACTGGACACAGCTTTGATTCTACAGTGCTTTGGTGAGGCCCCAGCACACATGCTCTGTTGACCCTCACTCAGAGGACGTACACTCATCATCATCAAAAGCCAAACAAAGGAATAAATATGTCCCCTCTGGGCCCTGACAGAATGAGGCAGCTTAATTCTCAGCCTGGTAAATGCCACAGCTACAACTGTGACCAACTCAGTTTTGAAGGCCGATCAAATGACTTTCAGGGACTGTTCTGGGCAACCCCCAGTTGGAGGGCTGAGAGGTTGCATGAAAGAATGACTTTTCTGGAGAGTAGTTATCAAGATGCTCTTCCACTTTGTCACCCCTTACATTTTCTTCTACTTTGTGGTTTTACAAAGCATTGCTATACACATTATCTCGCTTGCTTCCTCACGGTGACTCTGGCATTGAGCCCTTTCTCTGCACCTGAGGCCTGGGGAGAGAAAGTCTCAGGGTTAGGGAAGACAATCACAGAATAGGGGATGAAGAAACTGGGGCCCAAACATACCAGGCAGCCCCTTTACTGTCAGGGTGTAACACGAGCAGAACAGCAAAGTCCCATACACCCTTTTTTCGATGCTGTCCATTTCCACAAATAGAAGCAGAGTCATAGACTCCTCGGATCTTAGCTGTCTGATTAAAAATAGACAGGCTCTCTTTGTGGACTCCAGCCATGTGTGCCTGGGTTCAATTTGTCCTTCAGCAGGGATCCTAAACCCCTAGTCTGCTCCCCATTCTCCTGAAGGACAGTCTTGAAACACTAACTCAGTGAGAGAGTCCTGAAGGCAGCATATTTGTGAAATTATTTTGGCTTTCCTTGAAGAGTTGATAAATCCCCACTAAATTAATCTTCACTACACTAGATTTGAGAAGAGCATGCAATGCTTAATAACCGCTGAAAAGGCCTCTGTGATTTTGCAAAAAGTCCCCCTGCTCCGCTCACATTCTCAGACTGCCCATGCTGTATTTGCTTCTTCTGGGTGTTTGCCTTAAGTTCACCCCCAATACCTCTGAAATGATCGACAGCAATTCATCTGATTATGAAACTATAAAGACAGATATAAAAGGTCCCCAGAAATCTCCCAATAAAACACCCAGTAACAAAAAGACCTCTGGCTAATCTCTAAATTAATTTTGTTTTTTTGTTTTTTTTTGGTTTCTGATCAGGTGGCTCCCCCATTAGGCTAATGAGAAATTTTCATTATAAAATATTCACTAGAACACAGGTGATTAGTAGGTAGACTCAGAAGTCTCTGGTCAGGGAGGAACAAGCAGAATGCTTCTCCCCATGGTTTTACTGACCTTTCTTTAGTTTTCCAGAGGCCTATACCTTCTTTTATTTTAGGTTATGATGATCACCCTATCACAAAGTAAGGTAATTTGCTCTTCAAGAGAGGTTATTATTGATTAAGCACCCCAATTCTGCCTGAAGAAATTACCCTGGTTCCACATTATGAGGTGGAAGTTGCAAGGGATCACTCTTTATGTAAAAGAGGACAAAATATAGGACCTCATATACTATCAGATAAATGTCCAAAGGAAAATATCCAGAATGTTTGGTTAAATAATGTCATCTGGGGACTCTCGTGGTGGTCCAGTGTCTAAGACTTCAAGCTTCCAATGCAGGGGGCTTGGATTTGATCCCTGGTCAGGGAACTAGATCTCACAGGCTACAGCTAAGAGGTCACATGGGGCAGCTAAACATCCCACATGCCACAACAAAGATCAAAATCCTGAGTGTTGCAACTAAGACCCTGCACAGCCAAATAAATAAATAAATAAATAAATAAAATATTAAAAAAACAATTTCATTGGATGGACCAAAAATTCAAAGAGTATTTATTGGCATCTAGCATGTGCTGGCTGGAGAAGGTGATGGCACCCCACTCCAGTATTCTTGCCTGGAAAATCCCATGGATGGAGGAGACTGGTAGGTTGCAGTCCATGGGGTCGCAAAGAGTCGAACATGACTGAGCAACTTCACTTTCACTTTTCACTTTCCTGCATTGGAGAAGGAAATGGTAACCCACTCCAGTGTTCTTGCCTGGAGAATCCCAGGGATGGCGGAGCCTGGTGGGCTGATGTCTATGGGGTCTCACAGAGTCGGACATGACTGAAGCCACTTAGCAGCAGCAGCAGCATGTGCTGGCACCAAAGATCCCCAGGAGAAATTCATATGGAATGTATTATTTTTGTCTGTCCCTCCAGGAACTCATTTTTTGCATAACTGATATGAAAAACCATATGGTTTAAGGCACCTATCAAAATATAGCAAAAACCAAACCAATCATTATAAAGAAAGACACAGTATGTTTACAGTACCTACATTTCAAGTATCTAAATGTGTTTTTCCTGGTGATCTGTGAACCTTCTCCTACTTCTCCATAGTCGTGGAGATAGCAATAGCCAGCCCTTAGCATTCCATTAGGAAAGCTCATGTAAGTACCCTTGTGTATCACTCAGCAGCTGGGCAGAAGGCAATCTGCTTGCATTGATGGGCAATGTGATCTTGTGTGTGGGGTGGGGTGGGGAACAGAACTGACATTAGATACAGGGCATGTTTCTCTAGGTTTTTCCTGTGTGTGATGATTCTAAAACCTTTTTGCTAGGGCTTCCCTGGTGGCTCAGATGGTAAAAAATCCACTTGCAATGTGGGAGACCTGGGTTTGATCTCTGGGTTGGGAAGATCCTCTGGAGGACGGCATGGCAACCCACTCCAGTATTCCTACCTGGAGAATCCCATGGACAGAGGAGCCTGGTATGCTACAGTCCATGGGTTGGCGAGGAGTTGGACATGACTGAGTGACCAAGCACAGCACAACACAAGGCCAGAGTATGGCATGTGTGATTAGGAGTCCTAGTAAAACTTATATTTGTTCTGTGTTTTGTTTTCACTCATTCCATGAAATCTATTGAGTGCCTACTAAATGCACAGTGCCATCTGCATAGGCATTTATTCAATTACATCTTGCATCATTTGGCAGATTGATTTCATAACCACAGATTAGTTGGCTGGGATGCTGATTCTAAGCTCTCCCCATCTTCCATGTGACTGTGTGTTAGACCCCTTACCTCTGTAAGATATCTCAATTTCTTTTACTTTTTGGTATAAATAATAGTAACTAACAGCTGCTTAGAAGTGTGGTGGATAATTCATGTTCAAGTCAAGCTAAGGCTTGTGCAATTCAATTTCATCTTCAAGATGCCAACTTGAGATTGGTGGAATTGAAAGCTTCTTTTAATTTATCTTGTGATAGTTACAAGTTCCTCTATGTATTTACTCTGATTCTTTGCTACTGTTTTCTAATTTAATGATTGCTAACTAGATTCCTGAGTTTCAATACCAAAGTTATTAACTTGAATTGATTGGCCAGAGTTCTTTCCTGAAAGATTTTCAGTGGCAACATGAAGGTAAAAATTCACATATACCCAAAGATGGAGGAGCCCATTTGAGTAGGATTTTTCAAGGGAACTGAATTTGAGTCTGACCTTGAATTTGGCCTGCTAGCTCCAGTACTTATTATAAAGCACTAAGACAATTCTATTTCCATTAGTGTAGTTAGCTAACTTGATTTGTTCTAATGGCCAAAGACTATCCCTTAGCATCAGACATCTTAACTTCATCAGAATGCTCTGAACTGGCAAGAAAATACATGGATGTATGATATCATCAGATTGATGAATATCACCGTTAAAGTTGTCTATATCTTCAGGATTGCAAAATAATCAGTTCATATTTTTAAAAGTTAGTAGATATGATAAACCTCCAAAATCATTGGGGTCTTAGTGGGTCAAGACTGAGGACTCCAGTAAAATCCTAGGTGGCTTATGGCTTAAGTCAAGTGGGAGGAATCTTGCGGCTCAACTTCAAGTTAACTACCACTTAAGAAAATTATTTTTAAAATTTATTTTATGGCAGTATAGTTGATTTATAATATTATGTTAATTTCTGCTGTATAGCAAAGTGATTCAGTTATACATATATATGTATCTTCTTTTTCATATTATTTTCCGTTAAGGTTTATCACAAGATATTGCATACAGTTCCCTATGCTCTATAGCAGGACCTTGTTTATCCATTCTATGTATAATAGTTTGTATCTGCTAACCTCAAACCCCCAATCCATCCCTCTTCCCCACCCCATTCAAGTCAGTTGTGTTTTTTGCTAACAATATGTTTCTAAAGTAA
The DNA here is from genome assembly GCF_023091745.1 of Budorcas taxicolor. Taxonomy (NCBI): domain Eukaryota; kingdom Metazoa; phylum Chordata; class Mammalia; order Artiodactyla; family Bovidae; genus Budorcas; species Budorcas taxicolor. Next base: position 4,984,622 of record NC_068912.1, read on the forward strand.
TTTTGTTTATTTATCTAGGCTGTGCTGGGCTTTGTTACTGCATGGGGTTTTCTCTAGTTCTGGTGAGTGGGGGCTACTCTCTAGTTGCTGGTATGCGGGCTTTTCATTGCAGAGTCTCCTGTTGTTGAGGAGCATGGGCTCTAGGGCACAAAGGCTTCAGTAGTTGTGGTTCCTAAACTCTAGAGCACAGGCTCAAAATTGTGGTGCATGGGCTTAATTGCTCCCACACGGCATGCGTGATCTTTTTGGACCAGGGATCAAAATCATGTCTCCTACATTGGCAGGTGGATTCTTTACCATTGAGCTGCCAGGGAAGCACCTATAAGTCAGTTAGCTTGAGCTCACAAAGACCCAGATGAGATGGGGATAGGCAAACTGTGATCTGGAAGACAAGGTGGTAAACTGTGATGGCCCCCAAACCTAAAGCATTCTAGGGATCACCTGTTCTAACCATGAGACCAGCTTTCCACAAGCCTCAGCTGTAGGAAAAAGCTCAAATGCACAGACTTGCTATGAGGAGTAAGTGAAACAATGTGTATGGCAATGCTTTGTAAAACCACAAAGTAGAAGGAAATGTAAGAGATGATGAAGAGAAAGAGCATCTTGTTAATCACTCTCCCTAAGTGTCATTCTTTTTTATTTAATTTAAAATGTTATTTTTAATTTTTTTGGTCATGCCATAAGACTTGTAGGACCTTAGTTCTCTGGCCAGGGACTGAACGTGTGTCCCCCTGCAGTGGAAGCCTGGAGTCTTAATCACACCACTAGGGAAGCCCCCACAAAAGTCACTCTTTCAAGCAACATCTTGGCCCTTCAGCTGGCAGTTGCCCAGAACCATCCCTGAAAGTCATTCAAACTGCCTTCAAGACTGAGCTGATCACAGTTGGAGCTGTGGCATTTACCAAGCTGAGGATTAAGCTGTTGCATTCTGTCAGGACCCAGAGAAGACATGTTTATTCCTTTGTTTGGCTCTCTGTGATGATGAGTTTGCCTCCTCTGAGCGAGGGTCAGCCTTCTTTGGAAGTGAGCTAATGGGCTGTGTAACAGCAGACCATGTTCCCTGGAGCCTCACCGAGGTCTGTAGAGGGTAAAGAGGAGATGAATTGGTAGCTTCAGTCAGGGAGGACTATGAAGACCATAATAAAGCCTGTGTGTTGTTCTCTCTGTGATTTGGAATGCATTGGTGGGTTTCGATCAAGTGAGTGATGTGAGGCAGAAGAATCAAAGTGGAAAAGAGATCTGGAAGTTGTTGCAACAATAAAATAGAACAGTTTGGACCAAAATGGTAACAATGAAGACAGTAGGATGTAGTTAGTTCCAAGATATATTTTGAAGGTCAGGCCACTGAAATTTACTACTGGATTATATGTGGTGAGGAGAGTGAGAGAAGGAGAAACAAAATCAGGGATGACTCAAGGTGTTTTGCCTGAGCCACTTGATGCTACCTGTGATGGGGAAAGCTTTGGAAAGAACATGTCTGGAGGAGGAAGGCAATGAAGAGTTCAGTTTTGGAGGTATAAAGGTGTAGATGCAAAGTTACATATTCAAGTAGAGACATCAAGTGGACAAGTAGACATGTAAGTCTATTGATCAGAGGAGAGTTTGGAAGCTAGAGATATATAAGGGAGATATTAATATAGATATAGGACTGAGTGAGCTTACTTTTATGTGTTTGTAGACAGAAAAGAAAAAGATGTCTGAAGAGTGAGGCTTGGAGCACTGAAATATTAGTGCTCAGGAAGAAGAAGTGGGGATTGTGAAGGGACTGAAAACAACAGTCTGTGGGGTAAGAAGTGAAGAGGAAAATGTGGTGTGGTGGATTAAAAGTGTCCATAAACCCAACATACCGAGCTGTGTTAATTGCTACTAATAGATAAACAAAGGACTTTCCTGGTGGCTCAGATGGTAAAGAATATGCCTGCAGTTCAGGAGACCCGGGTAGGATCCCTGGGTTGAGAAGATCCCCTGGAGAAGTGACTACCCACTCCAGTATTCTTGTCTGGAGAATTCCATGGATGAAGGAGACTGGAGGACTACAGTCCATGGGGTTGCAAAGAGTTGGACACGACTGAGTGAATAACACACACACACACACACACACACACACACACACACACACACAGATGAAACAAAGTAGACTGAGAATTGTCCAATAAAGTTGAAGCATGAAGTCATTGACTTTGGCAAAAGCAATATTTCTAGAGTAGATTCACAGGTCATGGGGGCATAAAGAAGTGGAAAAAGTAAGATGAACTATTCTTTTGAAGGATTTTGTTGTAAAAAGAAGAGAGGACCCATTTCATATATGATATTATACATGTTTCAATGCCATTCTCCCAAATATTGTAAAGTAATTAACCTCCAATTAAAATAAATAAATTTATTTAAAAAAATAAAGAAGAGAGGAGAGATAGTAACAGCAGGTAAAAAGGTGAACAAAAGATCATTTCTTTTTGTTTTAAAAAGATATTTACATCCTGATAGGATAGTTCAAATAAGGAAAAAAAAAAAAAAAAGATGAAACAGGAGAGAGAAAAAGTAAAACAAACTCCTTATGTAAGAGAATCTAATCCGGGGCATAGGTGGATGGCTTGGCATAATCACACAGCCAACACATGATGAAGGGCAAATTGAAACCCAGCCAGTCTGGTGGTAGGGTCCATCTTTATTTATTTATTTACTTTTTTTGAGTCTACCTTTATATTTGCTATGGTATACTGCCTATTTTTGCTGTTGTTCAGTTGCTAAGTTGTGTCCAACTCTTTCCAATCCCATGGACTGCAGAATGCCTGGCTTCCCTGCCCTTTACTATCTCCCGGAGTATGCTCATATTCACATCCATTGAGTTAGTGAAGCTATCTAACCATTTTACCCTCTGCTGCCCCTTCTCCTTTTGCCTTCAGTCTTTCCCAGCATAAGGGTCTTGTTCAAATGAGTCAGCTCTTCACATCAGGTGGACAAGTATTGGAGGTTCAGCATCAGTTCTTCCAATGAATTCAGGGTTGATTTCCTTTAATATTGACTGGTTTGATCTCCTTGGTGTCCAAGGGGCTCTCAAGAGTCTTCTCTGGTACCAAAATTCAAAGACATCAGTTCTTTTTTTAAAAAATTGATTTGTTTATTTTAATAGGAGGCTAATTACTTTACAAATGTTGTGGCAGTTTTTGCCATACATTGACATACACACCCAATCAGCCATGGGTATACATGTGTCTCCTGTCCCCAAAACCCCTTCCCACCTCCCTCCCCATCCCATCCCTCTGGGTCATCCCAGTGCACCAGCTCTGAGCACCCCGTCTCACGCATCAAACCTGGACTGGCGATCTATTTCACATATGGTAATATACACGTTTCAATGCTATTCTCTCAAATCATCCCACCCTCGCCTTCTCCCACAGAGTCCAAAAGTCTGTTCTTTATATCTGTGTCTCTTTTGATGTCTCACATATAGGGTCATCATTATCATCTTTCTAAATTTCATATATATGTGTTAATATACTGTGTTGATGTTTCTCTTTCTGACTCACTTCACTCTGTTTAGTAGGCTCCAGTTTCATCCACCTCATAAGAACTGACTCAAATGCTTTCTTTTTAATAGCTGAGTAATATTCCATTGTGTATATGTATCACAAATTTCTTATTCATTTGTCTGCTGATGGACATCTAGGTTACATCCCTGTCCTAGCTATTATAAACAGTGCTGTGATGAACATTGGGGTACATATGTCTTTTTCAGTGCTGGTTTCTTTGGTGTGTATGCCCAGCAGTGAGATTGATAGGTCTTATGGTAATTCTATTTTCCAGTTTTTTAAGGGATCTCTGCATTGTTCTCCATAGTGGCTATATTATTTTGCATTCCCACCAACAGTGTAAGAGGGTTCCCTTTTCTCCACACCCTCTCCAGCATTTATTGTTTCTAGACATTTTGATAGCAGCCATTTGAATGCAGAGTTCCAAAGAATAGCAAGGCAAGATAAGAAAGCCTTCTTCAGTGATCAATGCAAAGAAATAGAGGAAAACAATAGAATGAGGAAGTCTAGAGATCTCTTCAAGAAAATTAGAGATACCAAGGGAACATTTCATGCAAGGATAGGGACAATAAAGGACAGAAATGGTATGGACCAAACAGAAGCAGAAGATATTAAGAAGAGGTGGCAAGAATACACAGAAGAACTATATATATATATAAAAAATTGTCACAAGCCAGATAATCACCATGATGTGATCACCAACCTAGAGCCAGACATCCTGGAATGCTAGTGGGCCTTAGGAAACATCACTATGAAAAAGCTAGTGGAAGGGATGGAATTCCACTTGAGCCATTTCAAATCCTAAAAGATGATGCTGTGAAAGTGCTGCACTCAACATGCCAGCAAATTTGGAAAACTCAGCAGTGGCCACAGGACTGGAAAAGGTCAGTTTTCATTCCAGTCTCAAAGAAAGTCAATGCCAAAGAATGCTCAAACTACCACTCAATTGCAATCATCTCACACGCTAGTAAGGTAATGCTCAAAGTTCTCCAAGCCAGGCTTCAACAGTACATGAACCGTGAACTTCCAGATGTTCAAACTGGATTTAGAAAAGGCAGAGGAACCAGAGATCAAATTGCAAACATCTGCTGGATCATGGGAAAAGCAAGAGAGTTCCAGAAAAACATCTATTTCTGCTTTATTGACTATGCCAAAGCCTTTGTGTGGATCACAATAAACTGTGGAAAATTCTGAAAGAGATGGGAATACCAGACCACCGGACCTGCCTCTTCAGAAACCTGTATGCAGGTTGGGAAGCAGCAATTAGAACTGGACATGGAACAGCAGACTGTTTCCAAATAGGAAAAGGAGTATGTCAAGGCTGTATATTGTCACCCTGCTTATTTAACTTCTATGCAGAGTACCTCATGAGAAACGCTGGGCTGGAAGAAGCACATGCTGGAATCAAGATTGCTGGGAGAAATATCAACAACCTCAGATATGCAGATGACACCACCCTTATGGCAGAAAGCAAAGAGAAACTAAAAAGCCTCTTGATGAAAGTGAAAGTGGAGAGTGAAAAAGTTGGCTTACAGCTCAATATTCAGAAAACAAAGATCATGGCATCTGGTCTCACCACTTCATGGCAAATAGATGGGGAAACCAGTGGAAACAGTAACAGTCTTTACTTTTTGGGGCTCCAAAATCACTGCAGATGGTGACTGCAGCCATGAAATTAAAAGACGCTTACTCCTTGGAAGAAAAGCTATGACCAAACTAGACAGTATATTAGAAAGCAGAGGCATTACTTTGCCAACAAAGGTCCTTGTAGTGAAAGCTATGGTTCTTCCAGTAGTCATGTATGGATGTGAGAGTTGGACTATAAAGAAAGCTGAGTGCTAAAGAATTGATGCTTTTGAACTGTGGTGTTGGAGAAGACTCCTGAGAGTCCCTTGTACAGCAAGGAGATCCAACCAGTCCATCCTAAAGGAAATCAGTCCTGAATATTCATTGGAAGGGCTGATGCTGAAGCTGAAACTCCAGTACTTTGGCCACCTGATGCGAAGAACTGATTCATTGGAAAAGACCCTGATGCTGGGAAAAATTGAAGGTGGGAGGAGAAGGGGACAACAGAGGATGAGATGGTTGTATGGCATCACGAACTCAATGGACATGAATTTGAGTAAACTCCAGGAGTTGGTGATGGACAGGGAGGCCCGGTGTGTTGCAGTCCATGGGATCACAAAGAGTTGCACACGACTGAGCAACTGAACTGAGCTGAGGTGAACTGATTCTGACTGGCATGAGATGGTACCTCATTGTGGTATTGATTTGCATTTCTCTGATATTGGGTGGTGGTGAGCATCTTTTCATGTGTTTGTTAGCCATCTGTATGTCTTCTTTGGAGAAATGTCTGTTTAGTTCTTTGGCTCATTTTTTGATTGGGTAGTTTATTTTTCTGGTATTGAACTGCAGGAGCTGCTTGTATATTTTTGAGATTAATTCTTTGTCAGTTGCTTCATTTTCTATTATTTTCTCCCATTCTGAAGGCTGTCTTTTCACATTGCTTATAGTTTCCTTTGTTGTACAGAGGCTTTTAAGCTTAATTAGGTCCCATTTTTTAATTTTTGCTTTTATTTCCATTACTCTGGGAGGTGGGTCATAGAGGATCCTGCTGTGATTTATGTCAGAGTGTTTTGCCTATATCTTCCTCTTGGAGTTTTATAGTTTCTGGTCTTACTTTTAGATCTTTAATTAATTTTGAGTTTATTTTTGTGTATGGTGTTTGAAAGTGTTCTAGTTTCATTCTTTTACCCGTGGTTGACCAGTGTTCCCAGTACAACTTATTAAAGAGATTGTCTTTTTTCCATTGTATATTCTTGCCTCCTTTGTCAAAGATAAGGTTCCCATAGGTGCATGAATTTATCTCTGGGCTTTCTATTTTGTTCCACTGATCTAAATTTCTATCTTTGTGCCAGTGCCATACAGTCTTGATGACTGTAGCTTTGTAGTATATTCTGAAGTCAGGCAGGTTGATTCCTAGAGTTCATTCTTCTTTCTCAAGATTGCATTGGCTATTCAAGGTTTTTTTTTTTTTTTTTGTATTTCCATACAAATTGTGAAATTATTTGTTCTAGTTCTGTGAAAAATACCATTGGTAACTTGATAGGGATTCCATTGAATCTATAGATTGCTTTGAGTATTATACTCATTTTCACTATATTGATTCTTCTGATCCATGAACATGGTATATTTCTCCATCTAGCTGTGTCATCTTTGATTTCTTTCATCAGTGTTTTATAGTTTTCTATATATACGTCTTTTGTTTCCTGAGGTAGATTTATTCCTATGTATTTTATTCTTTTCATCACAATGGTGAATGGGATTGTTTCCTTAATTTCTCTTTCTGTTTTCTCATTGTTAGTGTATAGGAATGCAAGGGATTTCTCTGTGTTAATTTTATATCCTGCAACTTTACTATGTTCATTGATTAACTCTAGTAATTTTCTGGTGGTGTCTTTAGGGTTTTCTATATAGAGGATCATGTCATTTGCAACAGTGAGGGTTTTACTTCTTTTCCAATCTGGATTCCGAAGGCATCAATTCTTTGGGACTCAGCCTTCTTTATGGTCCAACTCTCACGTCCATACATGACTACTGGAAATACCATAGCCTTGACTATATGGACGTTTTTTGTCAGTGATGTCTCTGCTTTTTAATACACTGTTTAGATTTGTCATAGCTTTTCTTCCAAGGAGGAATCATCTTCTAGTTTTATGGCTGCAGTCACTGTTGGCAGTGATTTTGGAGCCCAAGAAAATAAAATTTGTCACTGTTTCCACTTTTCCCCCATTTATTTGCCATGAAGCTATAGCTTAAAATATTTTTAAACAGGGAAATTATGTTTTTTAAAAACATAATCTTATGATTCATATACAACAAATAAATCATGGTGGAAGCAGTGGGTGAAAGATGGTAAAAACCAATAGCCCACAAGCTCTGCTGCCATTGATCCCCCTCATCCCCTCACCCCAAAAACCCTTAAAGCAGCTTCTTAGGACTCTAAAACTCCAAGGAATATAGTCTGAAAAACTGGCCTAGGTAATCTTTTACCCTTAAAGTTGTCTAAGTCCCATAGAATGTAACTGGATAGTCTTTAAATTTTCCTGTTTGGGACAACAGCTATGTGATGACAACCACAGGAGTCGGAGAAACTAATAGAATTGTTTGCCTCGTATGTATCCAGGATCTTGTCCCCTTACCCTCCCCAAAGCACCCCAACAACCTAGGAAGTCATTTGAAAACAAGACATCCTCAGGGAAATGGCAATCTTGTTAACAGTTTAGGCTTGTCTGCATGAACATCTGTTTTAATAGCACATCTGTATGGGTGTTGTACTTAGCAGGGTGACCTCAGTTTTGTCTTAGATAATTTAATGAATTTTTCCCTTCTTGTTTTAAAGCCCTTTCCCTACACAATTAGTCAGCTGAAAGTGAAATCATTCTACCTGGTCCTGAAATGCGAGATCAATAACTGTGGGGTAATGTTATGTGCAGCATCCAGGTAGCAGCCATAGCTAATGAAGAAGCAGATAAGTGATTTCACCAGTGTCTGAACTCTGACACCAGGAATAAGTGCAGGAATGCTGCCCAAAGGGCCAGTCTGCCAGACAGGAGAAACAAGTGTGTCTTCTGGCTGAGACAGATGTGGTAACAGAGCCAGATATGGGTGAGGGTTGCAGAGTCACCCTGGAAACCAGAAGAGAATTTTAGAGCCCAGGGTAGAGGTTCACAGAGTCCTGGTGTCTGAGAACTGGGAGGAGTAAAAAGATTACAGTTAGTTTTCTAGTGAGAAATTCTCTTTTGTTCAATCATTTATTCACTGATTTACTATTGATTACTTACTAAGCACCTATTGTGGGTCAAGCAATTTGTTATATACTGGGAAGATAAGTAGGACAAAGGCCCCAAGAAGCAAATGGCTCAGTGGGTCAGATGGAAATGAAATTAAACTTGATAATTACAAAACATTAGTTTATATCACATGATGGAGATATGCACATGGGTTCTTTCTCATTCTGTATTTTAAGATTTTAATCTCCATTTTTCTTAGATGAATTCCCTAAAAAAGACCTCAAAGAATACCTATTTGGTTCAGTAACAATTGTTTCCACATTCTTGGCATACAGGAGGTGCCACATAAAAGTTGTTGGAATTGAAACTAAAGAGCACTTTTCACTTAATTGTTTTCACATGCATTGTTTCATAAGTTCCTTAGAATAACCCTTCAAGATAGATAGACATTAGTATTTTTGTCATTTTCTGCTTGAAGTACTGATACATCAAAAATGGTGTTTATTTGCTAATTCACACTTTGGTGTCAAAAACTAAGTTTATGGGTGTACAGCTACTCCGGAAGTCCATCCATTTTAATGTGGATTAATATCCTGACCCAGATATGAACTTCAGATAAGATATTAATGTTAGTCACTCAGTCATGCCTGACTCTTTGTGACCCCATGGACTGCAGTCCACCAGGCTCCTCTGTGCATCAGATTTTCCAGGCAAGGATACTGGAGTGGGTTGCCATTTCCTTCTCCAGGAGATCTTCCCAACCCAGGGATCGAACTGGGGTCTCCTGCACTGCAGGCAGATTCTTTACTGACTGAGCTACAAGGGAAGCTATAAGACATTAGCACAAGTTAATAATAACACAAGTTAACATTTTGTAGGAGACAGAAGATTGCTTGTCATCCCTCAAGTTATACCATGAAACCCAGTTGCCATGGACTTAATGACTTAAATAAAATGTTTACAAGGATATATGAGAATCTGAATCCCTCTTCTCATGGCAGGCAGATTCCCTACTGTCTGAGCCACTAGGGAAGCCCTTTAAGACATTGTTATCCATCAATAAGGACTCCGGTTAAGTAACCTCTCCAAGACTGTACAGTTAGGACATAACTGACTGGAATTCTAAACAAGATCAGTCTGACTCTTATGATGCTGTTCTTACCCTAATTTGGACCAAATTTAAAGAAAGCTAATAAGATCAATTACTTTGCCGACTAAGGTCCATCTAGTCAAGGCTATGGTTTTTCCTGTGGTCATGTATGGATGTGAGAGTTGGATTGTGAAGAAGGCTGAGCGCCGAAGAATTGATGCTTTTGAACTGTGGTGTTGGAGAAGACTCTTGAGAGTCCCTTGGACTGCAAGGAGATCCAACCAGTCCATTCTGAAGGAGATCAGCCCTGGGATTTCTTTGGAAGGAATGATGCTAAAGCTGTAGCTCCAGTACTTTGGCCACCTCATGCGAAGAGTTGACTCATTGGAAAAGACTCTGATGCTGGGAGGGATTGGGAGCAGGAGGAGAAGGGGACGACAGAGGATGAAATGGCTGGATGGCATCACTGACTCAATGGACGTGAGTCTGGGTGAATTCCAGGAGTTGGTGATGGACAGGGAGGCCTGGCGTGCTGCGATTCATGGGGTCGCAAAGAGTCGAACATGACTGAGCGACTGAACTGAACTGAAATGAACTGAATATGATCAATCCAATTGCACTGGGACTTTGACTACCTTAGTATGAAGAAGACTAATTGCTCTGATGTGAACTGGAAAAGCTCAGCCAAAACTCACCAAGAGATGCTCCTTCTGGTGATGCTGGGCCCCAATCTCTAATATTAGGATATGGTATCCTGTTAACAGCATTGTGTCTAGTGCCAGCCAACTAAGTGCAAATCCCAGGTCTGCCACCTAATAGCTGATAACCTTGAGAGAATTGCTTTCTTTGTACTTCACTTTCCTCAACTGCAAATGCAGATAAGAATAGTGTACTCACGTTCCAAAAAGGGTTATTGGGAGATAAGTGATTTTTTTTATATACAGAAAATGCCTAGATTAGTGCTTTGCTCTCAAGAGAATCAATGTTATGCAAGTCTTGGCAACTTCTATTATTATTATCTTTCTGTATAATTTTCACCTTTCTCTCTGCCAGCATACATATTCTCAGGGACCACTTAGGATCATCTATTTTAAAAAAAGCCAGGAGTCAGAGACAGAAATGCAGGTGCTGATCTGTCTTTTTCTCTCGTTTCTCTAAGACCTGTGAGCATCGGGCAGTAATGGAAGGAGACGACTCCACCACCTAGTTGTCGCTGCTCATATCCCTTTCATGTATAGTAAGCTAGTAAATATTTCTGAGTAGTTTCCCCTGCCCAGATTCCTTTGGGTGATGACCTAACATCTTTTAGACCTTCTAGTAGTTTCAAGGTAATATGAGATAAATCAACTCGCATATTATTTTGTCTCAGGATATTGTGATTTTTTTTTTTGGTGTAGGGAAGTTCTCCTGTTCTTTTAGTACTTCCCCAAGTTGGTCACTGATGGCTCAGTTTCTTTTCAGAGAAAAGAAGAAAATCCAATAAACATTGTCTGACTCAGACATTGTTTTCGGCACTCAACATTCATAATTCCATTATATATTTGTAACAACACTGTGAGTTAGATACTATTACTCGTGCTTTATGAGCTTGCCTTGTGTTGTTCAGTCTCTCAGTCATGTCTGACTCTTTGTGACCCCATGGACTGCAGCACAACAGGCTGTCCTTCACTATCTCCCTGAGTTTGCTCAAATTCATGTCCATTGAATCGATGATGCCATCCAACGATTTCATCCTCTGTCACCTGCTTCTCCTCCTGCCCTCAATCATTCCCAGCGTCAGGGTCTTTTCCAATGAGTCAGTTCTTTGCATCAGGTGGCCAAAATATTGGAGCTTCAGCTTAAATATCAGTCCTTCCAATGAACATTCAGGACTGATTTCCTTTAGGATGTACTGGTTGGATCTCCTTGCTGTCTTTATGTTGCTGTTTTCCAACTGATGTTTTTTTGCATTCCATTGTTGCATCTCTCTGATCCAGCTGGAAAAATCTCTTCATTTCTATGGATGCATATGATTAGGCTGGGCCCACCAAGATAATTCAGGATAATCTTCCCATTTAAAGGTCATTATGCTCAATCACGTCTGCAGTGTTCATGGAAGGAAATATATTCACTGGTTCTGGGTATTAGGGGATAAACATCTTTGTGAGGAGGTGTATTATTCTGTCTACCACAAGGATGGGTCTGGAAAACTTTGCCTACTTCTTAGCTTTGTCTCCTGGGCTTCCCAGGTAGTGCAGTAGTAAAGAATCCATCTGCCATTGCAGAAGATGCAAGAGACATGAGTTTGATCCCTGGGTCAGAAAGATGCCCTGGAGAAAGAAATGGCTACCTGCTCCAGTATTCTTTCCTGGGAAATTCTTTGGACAGAGAAACCTGGTGGGTACAGTCCATGGAATTGCAAAGAATCAGACTTGCCTGAAGTACTAAGCACACACACACACAGGTCTCTTGATCTTGGGAAATAATTGCCAATTTTCCACATTGCTCCCTAGATCAGATCTGAAGGTCAGGATGAAGATGAAGCCCAGGAAAGCTCTGAGCTACTAGTAGACAGATTCTGACCTACCACCAAAGGGTTTTTGGCCTACCAGCCTTCTCAGTGTCCCTTTAAAGCAATTTGTAGTCTGTTATTCTGTATCATTAACCTAATTAGTGTAATTGCACCCAATTACGTAATCAGTGTAAATACATGAAGAATCACATAATTAGACGATGTAATTAGGTAATTAATAGATGATGTGGGAAAAATCCACAGAAAACATTCTGAAATGGACATGGAGCCTGTATGAGGCAGGCGAATTGCTAACTTCAACATCTCAGCCAACTCCCTTGGTGGGGAAGAGAGATCCACAAATTAATTAGAATCTGAAGCATAAAATTGTTGTTCTAAAAAATGATACCTTGTATCAGGTCCCTCCACCTCCAATTTGATAGCTCTATGTCCAGGTTCTCTCTCTGTGTTGTTCCTGAAGAGAGAAATTTCCCTCACAAAGCTGAGTAGGATGAAAAAATCTAGCTCAACGGAAACCAGATTTGACACTGAGTCTATAGATAGGATGAGACTGTTATTAAGGCCATGTCTGTGTGACCAAAATAACCAGACTGCGGCAGACACAGCTTTGGTCTGCTGAGTTGACAGTCTTCTCAGCTGATTCTCACTGAGGCAGAGTCAGCCTGAACATGAGCACGTGTAGCTTAAGCAGACCCAGCAACTCATGGGAGTTCAGTGGAATAAGAGGTTTTGCCAATTTGAGCTTCAAATTTGTCCACTTCTTTTTCTTTCTGGGCATCCAGCCTGAGCTCCTTGCATCCTCTCTGCCCCACTTCCTCCAGTCTGTTCTCCAGAGCTGCAGTAGTCTTAAGATCACCTCAATCCACTGCCAAAATATTCTCATGGAGAAAACCCACATCTTTACCTTTGCCTACAAAGCCTTATGTGGATTTCTCTGGTGGCTCAGTTGGTAAAGAATCTGCCTGCAATGCAGGAGACCTGAATTCAATCCCTGGGTCAGGAAGATCCCCAGGAGAAGGGAATGGCTACCCACTCTAGTATTCTTGCCTGGAGAATCCTATGGACAGAGGAGCCTGGTGGGCTACAGCCCATAGGGTTGCAAAGAATCAGACACAACTGAACAACTTACATGGCACACTGGAAAAGACTTATGAGATCAGGCCTCTGCTTACCCCTCAAGCTTTTCTTGCACCTTCTCCCAAAATGTTGTGTCTGCATTGGTTTTTCTACCATGTCTTCAAATGGGCTAAATTCTCTCCCACTTCAGAGCTTTCCTATAAGCTTTTCCCTCAGCTTGGAGCATGATGTCCCCTGTCTTTTCCTGGCTGAATCCATCCACTCCCTAGGCTCCTGGTTCCTTAGAGAAGCTTTCTAGCATCCCTTAATTTAAAACATTTCCTCATTAAAATCTCCCATAACACATTATACCTTTTCTTCCTGATATGCATCACCATCTGTAATTCTGCATTTATGATCTGCAATATTATTTTATGATCTAATCCTTCCCATTCACTAGATTATAAATTTCATGAAGACAACAGCCATGGTTTATTCTGTTTACCTCGGAACCCCATGTATCCAGTACATAATACAAACTCAACAAATTATTGTGAAATGAATAATGTATTGAAATTGGGAACTCTGAATACCAATCAGTAGTTATCACATCAGTGGTCAGGGTCAATTTAGGCGAATAGGATGAGAAGCTGGAATAGGGGCTCCTGTATCACAGACAAAAGCATTTAAACAGCAGTTGCAGGGGAACCTGTGATTCACTGGGCAATGACCATTGTCTCCTCCTCATAACTTCAACCACAAAGGTTTCCAAGTGAAGAACATCCAACTTCTATTAATTTACAGTTGTGATCAGGTTTTGTCTTTCACTTCTTTTCATTTTAGCCTGTTTTCTAGAGAGAAACCTATGGAGCTTGGGTTATTGATCAAATGAAGACACATCATTAAATTGGTTTTTATCTTCTGCCTTGCATTGCACATTCCAGAGAGAGGCAATGGGGACTTTGAGGTGGTCCACTAGTGGAGGTGATGGAATTCCAGTTGAGCTGTTTCAAACCCTGAAAGATGATGCTGTGAAAGTGCTGCACTCAACATGCCAGCAAATTTGGAAAACTCAGCAGTGGTCACAGGACTGGAAAAGGTCAGTTTTCATTCCAATTCCAAAGAAGGGCAATGCCAAAGAATGCTCAAACTACCGCACAATTGCACTCATCTCACATGCTAGTAAAGTAGTGCTCAAAATTCTCCAAGCCAGGCTTCAGCAATACGTGAGCCGTGAACTCCCTGATGTTCAAGCTGGTTTTAGAAAAGGCAGAGGAATGAGAGATCAAATTGCCAACATCCGCTGGATCATGGAAAAAGCAAGAGAGTTCCAGAAAAACATCTATTTCTGCTTTATTGACTATGCCAAAGCCTTTGACTGTGTGCATCACAATAAACTGTGGAAAATTCTGAGAGAGATGGGAACACCAGACCACCTAACCTGCCTCTTGAGAAATCTGTATGCAGGTCAGGAAGCAACAGTTAGAGCTGGACATGGAACAACAGACTGGTTCCAAATAGGAAAAGGAGTATGTCAAGGCTGTATATTGTCACCCTGCTTATTTAACTTATATGCAGAGTACATCATGAGAAATGCTGGACTGGAAGAAACACAAGCTGGAATCAAGACTGCCGGGAGAAATATCACTAACCTCAGATATGCAGATGACACCACCCTTATGGCAGAAAGTGAAGAGGAACTAAAAAGCCTCTTGATGAAAGTGAAAGAGGAAAGCGAAAAAGTTGGCTTAAAGCTCAACATTCAGAAAACGAAGATCATGGCATCTGGCCCCATCACTTCATGGGAAATAGATGGGAATAGTGGAAACAGTGTCAGACTTTATTTTGGGGGGCTCCAAAATCACTGCAGATGGTGACTGCAGCCATGAAATTAAAAGACACTTTCTCCTTTGAAGAAGAGTTATGACCAACCTAGATAGTATATTGAAAAGCAGAGACATTACTTTGCCAACAAAGGTCCATCTAGTCAAGGCTATGGTTTTTCCAGTGGTCATGTGTGGATGTGAGAGTTGGACTGTAAAGAAAGCTGAGTGCCGAAGAATTGATGGTTCTGAACTGTGGTGTTGGAGAAGACTCTTGAGAATCCTTGGACTGCAAGGAGATCCAACCAGTCCATTCTGAAGGAGATCAATCCTGGGATTTCTTTGGAAGGAATGATGCTAAAGCTGTAGCTTCAGTACTTTGGCCACCTCATGTGAAGAGTTGACTCACTGGAAAAGACTCTGCTGCTGGGAAGGATTGGGGGAAGCAGAAGGGGACAACAGAGGATGAGATGGCTGGATGGCATCACGGACTCAATGAACGTGAGTCGGAGTGAACTCCGGGAGATGGTGATGGACAGGGAGGCCTGGCGTGCTGCGATTCATGGGGTCACACA